>NC_142501.1:38692953-39922120 GCF_057876585.1 Rhinolophus sinicus
AGGTTTATCTATGCTGTAGCGTATATTAGAGTTTCATTTTTTATGGATGAATCATATTATATGTATATACCACATTAAAAAAACCCATTCATCTGTTGATGGACACTTGTGTTATTTCCATCTTTTGGCTATAATGAATAATGATGTTGTGAACAAACATACAAGTATGTTTGAGTTCTTTGGCAAATGACTTTTTAAAAGTAAAATATTTTTAGCTCTTGGTGTTTGGATATAATAAAACAAAACTCAGTGGTCACCACTGATAGATTTTTGGGTTATTTTGCTTTTCTTTATTTTTAAAAATAGATATTGGGGGAAATTCTCACTTTTCTCACTCCTGCTCACATTTCAAGTTCGTATATGCCCTATCTCCCTGCACATACTATATAAATACACATATGCCAACTCAAATTAAATTAAATTAAGCAGGACTACAGATATGGACAGGATTTGTTCTCAGAAACTGAAGCAATCGTACTTTCTGATCACAGAGAGTCAACATTTAAAATGAGGATATTTCATTATTTTCTAAACTTCTATACTCTTCATAAGTATAGAATAAGATAGCTAAAGAATAAGGAGAATAGCTTTTTAAAAAACCTAGCTCTATCAGATTATTTAATGGAAACATTCCTGGCCCTTTGGCATTTCCTATCCATGGGATTTTGTACCTAGTATTACCAGCTTTAAGATAAAACTGTTTTGGTTGAATTTTAAAATTCCCAAGAAGTTACTCCATAGAAACTTCACTTACTACTGCCAGTAATTAGGAAGCTAAATTAATCCATGCTTAAAGAGACAGATCCCGAGGGTAGAAAATCAGACAGACCACAAGATTCAGAATTCCCGAAACAGGCGCTTTTGGAAAATGCATCTGCAGAAATGACAGAAGTTGTAGACCTAATAGTTGGGTAGGGTATAAAAGACTAAAATTAGTGATAAAGGAAATTCATGTGCATAAAATGAAGCTCTTGATGGTTTTGCTTTTGACGAATGTTTTTCTTCTTAACAGCCTAAAAAACAAATGTTTCAACTTGTCCACAAACTCTATTTCCTTCTTCAAGAAATGGTTAAAGTCCTGAAGAATTATCTTTTCTAAAAGAAACCATTTTCTTGCTTGCTGCTGTCTTCCTCTCCTGTGTAATGAAGGCTGGCTGTGACATGTCAGGCATCCTTATGTTCTCTGGACTTGGATATTACTGTCCTGAACAAAAAAATAAAATGTATGGTGAAATATAATACAGCCCACTAATATGGTGAAATTGTGTCATTATAGAAATATGGAGTAGAGATGTTCAGAGTCTTTCTGTCACACTAATCTTAAATTAAAACCTGGAAATAGATCTTGAGCATACTCACAGATGAAGGACAATAACAGGAGGGGGCAGGAATTATTTCTATGATACCTCAACTTTTGCCAAGGTAAAAGGATTATTCATTTTTAAAAATCCTTCTAACTCAACTCTGTAACATGTGCACTTGTTTAAGTTACAAGTTTCATGGTGATTTATCATGTGAAGGGTTCTGTGATTCCTAAGCAGCTTGACTATTTCATTAGCTGGTCATGGATATTTTTTACTTCCACTCTTAAATATGAAGATCAAAATGGTTGAGGCAACCATCTCTAAATGTTTACACCCTTCATTTCCTTTTTTTTTGTTTATTCCCACCCCCCATCCTCCATCAGGTTGTTCTCTATATCTATCGGTTTGTTTCTGTTTTGTTTATTCATTTGTTTTGTTTTTAAAATTCCACATATAAGTAAAATCACATGGTATTTTTCTTCCTCTGACTTATTTTATTTAGCTTAATTCTTTCTAGATCCATCCATGTTGTTGCAAATGTCATTTCATTCTTTATTGCTGAATTGTATTCTATTTTGTGTGTGTGTGTATATTACTATACATTATATGTAATATATTATATATGTATTGTACATATATATCTATATCTATATCACATATTCTTTATCCATTCATCTATTGATGGACATCTAGGTTGCTTTCTACTGGATTGTATGGCAGCTCTTTTTAAAATTTTTTTGAGGAATTCCCATACTATTTTCCATGGTGACTACATTAATTTACAGTTCATCAATGGTGTACAAGGTTCCCTTTTCTCTATATTCTTGCCAACATTTGCCATTATTGTATTTTTGATAATAGACGTTCTGACAGGTGTGAGGTAATATCACATTATGGTTTTAATGTGCATTTCCCTGATAGTTAGTGATGGTGAGCATCATTTCATATGTCTCTTGGACATCTGTATGTCCTCTTTGGAGAAATGCCTATTCAGATCCTCTGCCCATTTTTTAATCAGATTTTTTGTTTTTGGTGTTAAATTGTATAAGTTCCTTATATATTTTGGATATTAACCTTTTATCAGATGTGTCATTGGCGAATATCTTCTTCCATTGAATAGGTTGTATTTTCATATCGTTGATTGTTTCCTTTACTGAGCAAAAACTTTTTAGCTTGATGTAGTCCCATCTGTTTACTTTTTCTTTTGTTGCCCTTGCCTGAGAAGACATATTTAAAAATACTGCTAAAAGTAATGTTAAAGAGTTTATGCCTGTGTTTTCTTCTAGGACTTATATGGTTTCAGGTCTTATTTTTAAGTTTTTAACTCATTTTGAATTTACTTTTGTATATGGTGTAAGAAAGTGATCCAATTTCTTTTTCTTTTTATGCATGTATCTGTCCATTTTCCCCAATACCACTTACTGAAGATACTGTTATTACACCATTGTATATCCTTGCCTCTTTTGTCACAGATTGACCATGTAAGTGAGGATTTATTTCTGGGCTCTCTATTCCATTCCATTAATCCATATATCAGTTTTTATGCCAGTACCATGCTGTTTTGATTACTGTAGATTTGTAGTATAGTTTGATATCAGGGAATGTGATAGCTCCCACTTTGTTCTTTCTCAAGATTTCTTTGGCTAGTTGGGGTCTTCTGTGGTTCCATATAAATTGTAGGATACTGTTTTAGTTTTGAGAAAAATGCCATTGTTATTTCAATAGGGATTGAATTGAATCTGTATTTGGCTTTAGGTAGTAAAGACATTTTAACAATATTAAGCCTTCCAATCCAGCAAGGTATTTCCTTCTTTTTTTTTTTTTTTTGTAGTGTCTTCAATTTCTCTCTTCTATGTCTTATAGTTTTCAGAGTACAGGTCTTCCACCTCTTTGGTTAAATTTATTCCTAGGTTTTTTATTATTTTTGCTGCAATTGTAAATGAGATTGTTTTCTTAATTTATCCTTCTGATTGTTCATTATTGGTTTATAAAAACACAACAGATTTTTGAATATTGATTCTGTGTCTTGCAATGTACTGAATTCATTTGTTGTAATAGCTTTTTGGTGGAATATTTAGAGCTTTCTACATATAGTATCATGTCTTCTGCAAATAATGAGAGTTTTACTTCTTTCTGATTTGAATGGATTTTGGTTTTTTTTTCTTGTCTGATTGCTATGGCTAGGACTTCCAATACTATGTTGAATAGAAGTGATGAGAGTGGGCATCCCTGACTTGATCCCAATATTAGAGGACAAGCTTTCAGTTCTTCATCATTGGGTATATTAGCTATGGGTTTGTCACATATAGTCTTTATTATGCTGAAATATGTTCCTTCTATACATACTTTGTTGAGAGTTTATGATTATAAAAAGATGTTGAATTTTATCAGATGCTTTTTCTGCACCTATTAAGATGATCATATGGTGTTCATGCTTTATTTTGTTAATGTAATGTATTACATCAATTGATTTATGGATATTGAACCATCCTTGCATCCCTGGGATGAATCTGACTTGGTCATGGTGTATAATCCTTTTAATGAATCTGGTTTGCTAATATTTGGTTGAGAATTTTTGCATCTATGTTTATCAAGAATATTGACCTGTAATTTTCTTTTTTTGTAATGTCTTTTTCTGATTTGGGAATCAGGGTAATGCTAGCTTCATAGAATGAGTCTGGAAGCATTCCTTACTCTTTAATTTTTTTTGAAATAGTTTAAGAAGGATAGGTATTAATTCTTCTTTGAATGTTTGGTAGAATTCACTTGTGAAGCTGTCTGGTCCTGAACTTTTATTTGTTTGGAGTTTTTTGATTACTGCTTCAATTTCATTGCTAATGTGATTATTAGTCTGTTTAGATTTTGTATTTCTTCCTAGTTCAGTCCTTCATTTCCTTCTTGGTGGTAATAGAGTAATATCTAATTATCTTTTCCTCTGAATATCTAAGATGTTCCCTAGATTTAAAATATGCCAAGTAACACACATAAAAATGTAAAAAGAAAAGAAAAGAAACCTCCATTTTTCTGTGTGCAATTGGCTTGATTCTTCTCTAGGAGTGTTTAGCAGGAGGTCTCACAGTCTGAAATGTTTTTGTTCTATACCTCCTCTATGGAAATGGAGCTGTAGACATTGTACAGGCATTTAGTTTTATTTAAACTATGGAGTACCTCTGACCCAGGAGGGTGGGAAGTCCTGACTGTAGGTCTTTTTACTTCTTCCATACAACCTAAGTGTGACACATAAGGGTGAGTGTGGGAAGTCAGAGAACAGGGTTGCTGACAAGCATTGAAGGAATGAAGTTGTTGAGAAAAAAATATTCACACAATGTCAACTGACTGAAGAATTTTAGAAACATCACTTTGGGGCGAAGAGAAAAAAGATATTAGTACTTAGATTGAAGGAACATATAAGAAAGTATAGATAGAGAATGCTGATATAAGAAACTTAACCCAAAGACTTCCAAACCATCTTTAAGAAGGTTTCACATTAAAGAGTATTAAATATTAGTCCCCCTTCCTGGGCTATTAAATACTGACTCATCACTCACAAAGAAATGGCCCCAGAAGGAGAGACTGTTATGGAAGTTCTTATCAGGGTCCCAGGGAAGGGTCCTTGGAGAGCTAGAAGGACAGTCTGTATATGGATTGTCCAGTTTGGATCACTGAGAACAGTAAGATATGTGTAAACATAGCTCAGTTCATGGAAGGAGTCCATCACCACCATTTTATTAGGAGTCCTAATATAATATACAGGAATGACTCCTAGGTATAATAACTTTTTCTGATTATGAATTTAATATCCTGTGTTTGCAACTTAGGTGCTTTCTTCCCAAGTCCTAAGCAATTGCATACTATTGAGAACAGTGGTGTTGATATGTCACAAGTCCCACTTCTGCCCCTGCTCCTTCTTCCCTCTTTATTCTCTATCATAGATTCCTCAGTATCTCCTAGCAAGCCTGGGAGTTCATATGGAAGGTAGTGGACACAAAGGGAAATTACTTGGGCTTCCCAGAATTCTCTAATTTGTGGAAAGTTCTGTTTCTGCAGCATTCTATGGCATCACTACCTACATTGTCCATTAGTCACACAAAAGAACTCCCACTAAATCTTTACAAAGTACTGAGCAAAGAGAGAATATGTGAGATGTAACTTCAAGTACAACTGCATGGTTTTAATCAGTTGTAGCATAGAAATGTGATTAGTGGTCAAAGACCCCAGAGATTGAACTTTGATTTGTTGTTTGTACCAATAATTGGAACTCTGTTAAATTAGTAATTTTAGTAATTAGGACTTGAATCTTTTTGAATATATGGAACAGTCTTAAGATTCTCATGGTAGCCAACTTTTTGTGTGTGTGTGTGAATGAAAATCTCTTTTTCTAGTCCCGTTTCTAAATGTATGGTATTTTTCCTTTCAGACAAGTTGGGAGGGAAGTAATAAAGACAAAGACAAGCAAATTCCAATGCTTGATTGGCAGAGTGGTGTGGAAGAGCACTGGGTTTAGGCTAGGACTCTAGTCTTAACTCTGCCATTTACTATTTAAGTGACTTTAGGTAGTCATTGAATATCTCTGAGCTAAAGTGTCCTCAATCATAAAATGGAGATAATATCAGCCTTACCTACCACATAGGCTCAAACAAGATAATGCAAAAACCGTGATATGCTATACAAGTGTATAGCATTACATGTTGCCAACAAATGATCATAAATACCAATGAGAACCGAACAATGACTTGGTCCTGAACAATTTTCCATGAACAGACATATCAGACTCAGGAGATGACTGCAATATAGAATTCATTCCCTGATAGATGAAGTAAAACTTTGTTCTCAGTAATGGCTTCAGTAATATTTTGAAGGCACATTGATGATTAATCCTAAAGATACCACCAGATGGGGGTGAAAGCTCTTAGAAGACAGAAGTAAGGCATCTTAAGATGCCTGGAACTTTTCAAAATAGGGTGGGTAAAAAAAAAAAAAAAAAAGAAAGAAAGAAAGAAATCAGAACTACCAAGGAATCTCCCACAGAGGGGATCAGTGAACAAATTTGCGACCATGGTAATTAAGTAAAATAATAACTGAGTAAGACCAACCAAGGCTAAAAACCTTCACCAAAATTATGTTATTCGATATTTAATGAGAGGATTCAAAACATTTTCTTCCAACCAAAACCAACAACAAAATAATCCTTCTTTTTGTATATAATAAAATGTCCCCTTTCCAACTCATATCCAGATTAAGTATTTAATACAATTCCCTTTTGGTCACAGAAAGTGAAGGTAATTGAATTGTAGAAGTGTTGGTTGCTAATGTCTATGGCAGATTTCAGATCCCATCCTTTGCATTTCAACTACTCCCTGATCAGGGCCATACCAACTGGAGGAAATGGGTCCCAGTATAGATATAAGATCTCTGGGAGCAGAAAAATATCAGTAGGCATGAAGGCTGGTTTCTCCAGCTCTTTGCAGCTGAAGGACCTTGGGTTTTGTTGTGGCTCTGTGGTTGGTTACTAGGTGAATTTTGGTAACTTGTCTCTACAGACTTCAGTTTCTTTTGCTCTAAAATGAGATGGTTGGAATAAATCCCTTTACAGTTCCAATGTCATAATAAGAAGTGTCTAAGAAGAAAGCTTCTCTAGATAATAGGAATGTTGTGGCCATCACAGTTTTAGAAAGGATAATGATGCTATAGAAATGGAGAGTGAACTTGTAAAAGAGTAGGGGACCTTCAGAAAAGTAGATGGTGATGATTACGGAAAACTCCAGAAAGACACAAATTGACAGAAATTAGATAGCTGAGCTATCTGAGAAAAACTGAAAGGTTGGTACACAAGACATGAGTGGTAGGGAACATGAAAGGCCAGCAGGCTGTGTGGAGTAGTAAAATTAAGTCATCGGTGTCAGCAGAGTCTAGAATACTAACAAGGTAAGGACCAGGTAGCTGTAGCTTTATTCCTAAACCAAGGAATAAACTTGAAGCCTAGTCAAAAAAAAGAGCAAGAAAACATAAAATTGATTAGTTATGGACAAGGGCAGCAAAGGATGTCAACTACAGAAGGATACTGACCAAAAGGAATCCTTGACTAAAAAATCCCCTTGTTAGCAGCTCTTTGGGGAAGAGTTTAAATACAACCACTTACAATACAGAAAGCTATTGAAATTGTCCTCAATTACTTAGATGCTAATATCATTATAAAAAAATGAGACAATGTAAGAAGTGACTGGTTAAATGATAGAAAGCCATTTATCAACCGAATAGCAGCAGCCAAAGTTCCTAATCTTCCCTTTCATTGCCTGTTAAAAGATACACAACTATAGAGTATCTGCAGTCTCTTTAACCAGAATAATTTATGTTATACTATAAATAACCTGTTGCTCATAGGAATGAGAATGTATTGGCATAGTTTCAGAATTTTGTTTTTGAATATTTGAAGTGACTCTAGATTTCAATCACCCTTACCAACAAGAACAGGATGAGAATCTAGGGCAAAAACTAAACATATGGTATTTCCTTGTTTGCCATTCTTAATAAGTTTATCATACAATAGGGAAGACAAAAACTGTCTCCAAAAGCAACATAAATATTTAACAGAAAATTAATGACTACAGGATATATGAGAACACTCCATGTTCTGATGGCCCTTAGAAATGTTATCTGCAAATTATTTCAATCCTACTATTTTTCTGCAGACAAAGAAAATTTTCAATATTGTTACTTTTCAAGGTTGAGTTGACTACCTATTGCTTTTGTAACTTAGATGGCCTGATTCCTTTTTGGTCCTAGCAAAACCCCCCAAAAAGAGGGGGGATGGGGAGTCAGTAGGAATTTAGTTCAATATTTCAAGCACTAATTTTCACATTAAAACAAATCTTGTAATCAACTATCAACAAAAGGATTTTCTTTAATTTGAAGAAGAAATCTTAGGTTTAAGGGTATTGTTTAATGGTAACTTGAACCAAGTACTTTAAAAATCACTTGAAAAGTATTCTTTGATTATTAAGTCCAAGATTTCAATGAATTATTTTAAAGGAAACATATTTCAAGACATAATTATCCAAAACTTTGAAAGAAAAGATATGTATATCTGGAAGATATATTTTTGAAAAAATCAGGTTACAAAATAATTTTTATCAACGTGTAAAATTCCTCAAATGCTTTCTCCTTTCTATACTTACAGATGCCATAATGATGAAATAGCTGGGCTGCATCAGCAGGGATGCCTGAGATGGTGTGTGGACAGAAGCAAATGCTACTTAGGCTGCCATTTTAGCCGACTCCACCCAGGTGATAAATAAGGTGACACTTAAGCAGTGATTGAAAGACACTTTGTTTAAATATAATTTCCATATAGCAAACTAGTATATCAAACTAAAATAGTGCTCAATCAAATGATCCCAAGTACAAACTACTTCTAGCCCAGAAACGAGATGTTCTTTTACTCCTGTTAAAAGATAAGAAAGCAAAATAATACCCTAGGTACAGACAACAATGAGCTTCTCTGGAAAAAAAAACAAATACAGGAAAAGATCTTCAGTAATATCTAACCCTTTCTTTTCCTCTGCAAGCTCAGAGGAAGAATCGTCAAGTTAAATTGTCAGTATTTGATTACAAAGAAACAATATTTAGAAGCTGGGTGTGAAAATGTGATCTGTAAGAAAGATTAACCAAAATGCAATGTGTTTCTGGTTAACACAGTTATTTTTTAGCCACGAATAGGTTTCTGAATCCACTGAATAAGGATGCTGTTTAGCACACCACAGTGTAAATTATCTAAATAATAAGTTATGGACCTTGATAGCTGATTGGATAAAGAAGATGTGGTACATACACACAATGGAATACTACTCTACCATAAGAAAAGATGAAATACTGCCATTCGCGACAACGTGGATGGGTCTTGAGATCATGCTAAGCGAAATAAGCAGACAGAGAAAGTCAAGAACCAGATGACTTCACTCATATGTGGGATATAAAACTGAAGGCAACAAACAAACAAGACAAACAAATAAAGAAATAAAAACTCACAGACATAGACAACAGTTTGCTGGTTACCAAGGGGGAAGGGAGGATGGAAAAAGATGGTAAATGGGGTCAAATATATGGTGATGGAAGGAGAGCTGACTCTGGGTGGTGAACACACGATGCACTATATAGATGTTAACATTAATCCCGAATTATTAGTACATGGGTTTGTTTTTTTTTTAACATTATCCTCTATGCTTTCAGTATTTTAACAAATTTTAAAACACAAATTTGCTTGGTATAAATTAGGCTTATGATATGTAGATAATTATCATAATTGTTAGTCTCTGGGCTTTTCTATGACATATTTGAGAGGCACAGTTAAGAACAAGACAACTAAGATTCTTCTGTAGCTCAGGATACTAGCCTATCTGTTAGTATGGGGGAAAGGAGAAGGACCAAAGAAACTGTGAGTATAATTGATGACTTTTTGTTTTATCTCATTTTTTCTTTGTCAATTATTGAGAACTATGCTAATGATAACAAATGGTTCAATGGTAGGCAAATTAGAGAGACGGGGTAATTAACAAACTAGGTAATTTTCCCTTGAAGAATAATGTTACATATTTTTTCAAAGGAATGAACTGGTGATTCAGGGATTGCTGTTATCCAATGAATCATCAACCAGTCATTCAAAACATCTGTCTCTTTGTGGTCATCTTTTGTAGTTGAAATCAAAGCGCTCTTATAGTTCTAATGTATGTCTGTTCATATTGAAAATTTAATAAATAAAATGGTATATAATGATGAACAGAAGCCCTGAAGGTTATCAAAGCAACGGTCTTTTTGAATTACTATTATAGGATATAGATATACAGTGAAATCGCTTGTGTTGAATAGCAAAAATTATTGAAAAATCATGAGTTGCTATCATTATAGAAAGGTAAATCAAGAAATTTTGAGTCAAATTTCTTTGGAAAACAAGTTGTCCAGAAAAATAATAAAATAGTGAAGGCTGTCATTAATTGGAGAAAAACAAATATTAACATATTTCTTGAGAGTCTCAAATCTAAGTGATAAAGTACTAAAGGGGTATGTGTGTATAAAATAAAATAATATTTTATATATATGTGATGTTTTTTATATATTGATGTCATATATACGATGCCAGATATATGATGTCATATATATGATAAACATATATATGATGTCAGATAGATAGATATCTATCTATCTATCTTATTGGTGAAAGAACTCTTTAAATTTCAGACCCAGATCTTTTCCTTTACCAATGAAAAAACTCAGGCACAAAGACAGAACACTTAATTTTATGAAACGGAACATGTTCAGAAATTTACAAAATTTCCATCATTCCACTTCTAAAAGGTATTATTTTAGGGGTGCTATTTCCCAATGATGTATTAGCCTATTAACAGTGGTTTTCATGTTGCAGTATACAGAATCCTGTGATTCCAGAGGCGCCGCAAAGATCACAGGGGAGGGACCAAGAGGAAGGGTGTAATAGGAATCACTACTTCCTCTTCCACTTGGGTGGGTCTGCTTTTATCCATTTCATATGTTGGGATTCTGCCCAAGATTTCATTTAAAACAAGCATACCTCTGCTGAGTAAAAGTTTGCAAATCATTATAATTTCACCAGGATACAGCTGCTGTATGAAACAGACTTTTCCCACAGCTTAGGATCTGCCATGGTGTTCTTACAATCAACTCTTAAACACTTGGGGCATCTGATGAAACTCGTGGACTCTCTCTCTCCCCAGAAAACATCAAATAGGCACACATTTTTGCATCAAATTTAGCAGATTCATGGACTTCCTGAAATCTATTCACAGCTCCTGAGTTAATAACACCAACTTTAAAAGCTTTATTTAGAGGACTTAGGTAAGAAACTTCTGGTTGAAAAAGAATAAAAATTTGGAATTAATATTAGAGTGTGTTTGGAAAAGATAAGTAATTTTCAGCAAAGAATAACTTGTAGAACCAGTTTATCCTGCCTAATAAAAAGTTAAATGTCCTTTTGACAAACTTCAAGAATCCTACATACTCTTGCTGGCCATGCTGTTCTTTTGATTCATTCAACAGGTATTTATCAAGAACACTAGAGACACTGCTAGAGCAAATGCAAGTGAATGGTTTACGATACTTCCTTTAGGAGCCAGCTATTCTGGAGGACTTGAATAGTTTTCAATTCTTAGCATATTTTGCCACTTAACCCCTTTCTACCAGTTCTCAACACACACACACACACACACACACACACACACACACACACCTACCTTACTCTCTGCTGCAGTAAGTATCCCTTTGACTTACCTGGGCTGGATCAGGCCTGGCTGACGGAGCCTGGGCTGTCTCTTTAAGCTGCTCCCAGCCATGCTAGTATTGTGGGGTTCAATCAGAGGACAGTAGGGGTGTGCAGGGACACCGGGACTGCTGCACCACGGGCTACGATTGGGGAAAAGGGTTGGTGGGACTTCTTTTTCTCTGTAAAAGGAAAATTGAGCCCAAATTGAACCCAAAGGCATTTTATGCAGTGACATTAGTAATGAAGTTTCAATGAAAGTGAGCGCATGTTTTAAGACCAGAGAATATGGCTTTCTCAGATCTTGTGGGCAGCACTTGTATCACATCAGAAGCATTTGCCCTCAAAGGCATAACATAAATTCTGCACCTTTAGCCAGAGCCAGCTCTTGACCAGATGAAATTCCTAGGTGAGGTACCACTCCCTTCACTGAAGCACGAGTTGGTAATTTCATCTCTTCACCTCTCCACAGCCTTGCCTCTAAGAACAGTGCCATTGAAAAATGAAATGGCCAGTGGTGGTCTCAATATTACCTAGCGGAAATCACCAGCCTTTATTGTCCTCTGAGTATATCACTGCTTGCTCTGTGTTTTTATGTTTTAAAACATAAACACTATTATAGATTTTATGGGCCTATTCAAAACAGATTTTTTTTATTTTATTTTGGTGATTATTGATTTACCTATTCATCACATATCTACTTGTTACTCACTCCTTCCCATCTGCTGTTACCAATTTTGGGAAGGGGTCAATTTAAAAAATAAATAAAAAACCAAGCACCTTTTACCTCTTAAGAAAAACTTGAACTGGTTCCATCTGATGTTCTGAGTTATCTTTCTTAGAACGATCTTGTTTTTTTTCACTTGTAGTTGTAACTTCTGGCCAATGAAACTTGTACCTTTGAGATGTTGGACTTACTATCGAGCATCTCTCAAATTCAATGTCGGTGTCTAGTTTTTCCCATGCTTGCATCCAGTGAATAGGAGTGTACCAGGCAATGGCCTAACAAAAATGATTCATTAATATCAAATACTATAGGAGTTAAGAGTTTTTAAATGTCATAGGCTTATTGCAATAAAATTTCAAAGTCAAACTGTATGATGTCATTTGTCTATTGTGTAGTGAAACACGATGAGGATGTAATGAGACATCCTGACCTTAGTTTCCAATTCTGAAAATTACAAGCTGCATAACCTCAGGCAAGTTAGTGACTTGCTGTCTGTGTCCTTATACATAAAACGGGGAGGCTGGTAGTGGGGAATTGCTAATATGACGGTAGTTTGAGATTTGGTTAAGCTACTAAATTTTATAACTATAAAGAACTGTGCAATAATATTAATATGTTAAAATTTTAAATATTTAAGACACTATATATGCAATATATGTGTGTATATGCATGTATATGTTTTTGTGTGTGTATATATGTGTGTATATATGTGTGTATATAAATATATATATATAAATATATATATATATATATATATATATATATATATATATATATATATATATTTATTTCAGATGGGGAGATGGATAGTATTACCAGAATGAGAGACATGTAGAGGAGACCATGGTCTCCAGGCTAGAATCCTAAGTGGGACTGACTATTAAGGGGACCCATGACCACTAAAGCTGGAATTCGTTTTGGTTTCTTGAATACAAGTGTGGCATGTGCACACATATACATGTAAAAATTATTCAGGAAAATCATGTGTAGGGACTAACAATTATCTCTTTGTTCAACATGAGATAATTAAGCACAAAAGTGTTCTTGTGATATGTTTTTAAGTTTATAAAATTAGAAGTTTGTGGTTTATGCTGTAGCCATTGAAACACCCTCTGCTTTGATTAACAAATTAATGAGACATAAAGGCAATGCCAGGCACATTCAGCCAAGCTAGGCTATGGCAGAGAAAGAAACTGATGAAATCTTTTTCAAAAAGTTCAATTTCATGGATCACAGCAGGAAAACTCTACTTTCGATTTAGCTCCTCAGTTAGGGAGTACCTTCTTTAGCAGCTCAGAGACATTTGTGTTGAAAATATATCCATGATCTTTTTAGGGCAATCTCCCTCAATTAGATGGTGAGCTTTTCCTAGACAAGAACATTTTATTTCTCCTTACATTATAGGGGCTTAAAACATTTGAGGACAATGACAGTGTGATAAAATAAAATGATACAGTTTTAATTACACCTCTGGAATGTTGCCCATATGAACCTTGTAGGCTATTTTTCATACACTAGAAAAATTCTTAGAGTTAGAATGCCTGGTTTTATTTTAGTTCTGTCATTTCACCAGTCATGTGACCTTGAGCAAGCCATTTAACTTTCCAAGCTCCATTGTAAAATACTTAAACAATCTAAATCAAATGAGATAATGTATATATAAACGGCCCTTCAATGGGCTCCTACAAAACAGGAGCAGTCTGTTCCATATCTGAATCTCTAATGCAAAACAATGTATTGGGAAAGTTCCAGGCATTCGATATTCAAATATTTAAGACACTGGTTCCTAATTTTTTCAGTGCCTATTAGTTTTTTGACATATAACATAGAGGCTACAAATCCTAAAGGAAAACAAAGTGACTGGTGAAAAAACTCTAGCTCTGTTTAAAAATCTATATAATCATAGAATCTTAGTGATTACATTGTATAAACTCTTATGTTATATATTAGGAAACAGAATAAAGTTTACATAGTTAACTCATGGCAGAGCAGAACTAAATCTACCTTTGTATTACACCACATGATTGGTAGCTATGTTAAATATTAACCATTGCCATGTTAGTGATGACTCAAAAAGTAGTGTGTCATATGTTATTTTAGGTTTCTTTTTATAAAATGACCCATGACCCATAATAAAACTTCTTTAGTCAAGTCCAGAAACAGAACCTATTCTAATTTGTATGACTGGCTATTGTTTTACAGAAGTGTGCGGGCCCTGTAACTTTTCCCACAAGATACGGGTTAATTTCTTAAGTTATATAAATAGTAATTCCAGGGTCATGATAAGACGTTGGGTCTGTCGGTGTGTTAGGATGTTTATGGAATGTAGCAACCTATCTTTTCAAGGGAAATCTCACAACTGCAGAGAGTGAGGTCCAGTATCACAGGTGTGAGAATAGGAATGAATTTGTTGTTAAGAAAAAAACGGGTGGGGGAAAACTCTATGTTTCCTTTACATTAGGGTCTTAGGTTGACAAAGTCACATTTCAGTGTAATTAATGGAAATATTTTTTATTTGAATTAGATAATGTTGATTGCTTTACCATGGGGTAGGAATTCCAATAGGACCTGAATTTGAAAAAGGCTTGAGCTGAGGTATGAGGATGAGTCGGGTTTACTAGATACAAAGAGAATGAAAGAGAGTCTACGGAAAGGCACGAGCATGTGCAAAGGCCCTGTAGCTTGAGGGAGCAACTAAGTACTGGACAGTAAATGAAGGGAAAGAAGGCCAGTGTGGTTTGAAAAGAGAGCACAGAAAAGCAAGGAGAGGGGTGAGTTAGGGAGGAGGAAAGGGACAGGACCACTATGATTCAGGTCAGCTGGGTGAAGTCCCTCTCATCCTGCAGACTCAGAATAAGTGCTTTCTCCTCTCTAATGCTCTTCGTCACGCTTTCCTTTACAGCGTTCATATCTCTAACCTAGGCTATCACACTCTGCGCATACCTGCATAATTCTATTAACGCACTGTTTCACTGTAATGCAATTGTTTATTGTTACATATCAATTGCTACTACTGGACTCTGGGTTTTCTGAGGACAGGAACCATGCAATAGCTATGCTCCTTCTTTTTTTTTTTTTTCTTTTTTCCAGTGCCTGACAAAATGCTTGGCAGATACTAAACACATCTAAGTATTTCCCATATGAATCAATCAATCAAGTTCACTCTTTCACTGGCAAACAAAATCATTTGTATTTACATCGTCTTGCAGAAATGGTCTAATTCGATACAAATATATGCAAAGTCGTTCAAACCACTCAGTAAAAGGGGAGTCTAATTTCAAAGTTTAATTCAGTTACAGGGAATGACAATTGACCAAAATGTGCCTTCTAGGAGCTCAGGGACCTGGTCTGTCTAATTCAACAGTCCAGTGCCTGGAACAGTGTGTATACAAAGTAGAAACCCCAAAATTGTTTGCAGAGTGGATAAATGGGTGGATAAATATAATCAAAGGTCTGAAACAAGAATGTCATAATCCTAACCTATGTTTTGCTAATAATTTCTTAAATGGCTTAGTAAATACTTAGATGTATAGCCTTATTATCAGTAAAAGCCATTGGAAGTACTAAAAAATTCAGTTTGAGCCCACAAAAATATTGAAAGGTAAGTGAGTGAAGGCTGCAAAATTACATCTAATGAGCGTTATCTCCATCTAATGACAACTGCTTGTTCTCATAGAATGACATTAAATGGCTCAATAAATTAGCAAATGTACTGTAAAGCGGTAGTCAATCTAAGTAAGCAGAAGGTATAACGTAGCAAGAAAGAAACTCTGAAATAGAATGCAATCAATATATTGTGTGGATTAGTAGTTATATGGCATAGTAAGTTAGATTGGGAGTGAGAAAAAGGGCAGAGATTTAAGAAAAATCCAAAGAATGGTTTTGTAAGAATAGTACCTTTTTTGTTGTAAAAAGAGACCCCTTTAAACTTTCCTGGTGCATCTTTGGGTATATATTTATGCTAATATTATACCAAGTAAAAGAGTGAAAATATAAAATTGTCAAATATTGCGAATGACTCACTAATTTATTACTAACACAATTTTATAGTGAATAAAGTATATTCATAAAGTGTTGGTTCTTCTGTTAGAATGTTAGTATTTTGAGGGCAGATATCCTGTCATATTCTATGTTACATTCCTGACACTATTACAGGCCTTAGAATAGAGAAGAATCTCAATAAACTTTTGAGAAATAGGTAAATGAATAGAAAAGGCTTGTACATGGTTCCTTCCTTTCTTACCCTGCTCTACAGGCTAACTACCATAAATAAAATCCATCTTTGACTCTGAAGTTTGAAATGGTTTCTTAGAAATATGATATAACAAAATTATTTTTGCCCAATTAAATGTAAGCAGTGTTTGGTATTTTGGCACTGGGAGGAGGGTGCTGTTGATTTGTTGACGTTTTGGGACAGTTAGTGATGGTTCTATCCAAGCTTTTAGGGATGGAAAAATAATTAAGTGAGCCAAGGGGAGAAGAGGAACGAAAGGAGACTGTCCATTTAAAAACTATTATTAAGTACCAGATACTGACCTCACCATTAGGTTTGCACAGGATTGTCGTACAATTCGGGCTTGTGCTAAACTTGTTTTCTTCCTTCCAAAGAAAATCTGATGGTGGCTGATGCTTTGCTTCAGATGCTGCTGCCCAGACCTGTTAGAAAATAGTTTGATAATGACAAATGTCATTGGAATTCAATATGGTTTTGTAAATGTCAAAGGGTTATTGCAACGTTATCTTCCTGAATATATGAGGTGTTAAAATATAATGACTATATAATATATAATGTCAAGCTGTATAACACTAACTACTATGGTACGTGGTTTAAAGGAAAGTACAAGGAAGAGGAAAAACCCTCCAGTATCAACTAATTATCTCTTCTCTAGGTAAACAATCTCTGCTTTTCTTCTAAGGATTATGTTTGCTTAATTTTAGGAACTTAGGTATTTAATTTTAATAGATAAATCATAAAAACAAAGGATACTGTACAACAAATTGAAGAAAGCTAAGGAAATTTAATTATGGGTATAACTTTACATACAGAGATGGACAATGTGGTACAATTAGCCACCACCAACAAAACGTCACAGTTTACATAGCGATTGAATGATGAAGAAACCACTGGTGCTGAGCCATAGTCTGACCAGGAAAATGACATTTTTCTGTGCAATTCTAGTTCATAGTATTTATATCTTATACTCACTGTTACTGTGGAATTGGCCTGCATTGTGATATTTGAAAGGAATCGGTACAAAGAGACTGTTTGTCCATTCACATTTTGCCGGAGTATATGATTTCCAATCTCCAGTTCTTTGTCAATGGAAGAGTTAATGAGCTTCACGAATAAACCCTTGGTGTTCACTTCAGCTATTTTAATGTCTCCAAGAGCACTAGAAAAACACAAAGATTATAAGGTGCCTTCAGATAAGCATGTCTTTAGTTTATTTTAACAACTGAATAACATATATGTTTTGGAAGTTGTTCCTAAGCTATCTATTCTATTGGACAAATTCTATGTAGAAAGAGTGTATTTTGTAATCTAAGACAAATGCCTTGATCTCTTAGTTCTGTGTGTTTATCTGTGCAATAAAATCATCTCCTTCCCATAACATAATTAAAGGAAACTTAAAAAGTGCTTTAGGTATCAAGGTATAAATGCCATAGGAAGGTATGATTATTATTTAAATTCTACTGTTCATCATAAAATTACTGAGACATGAAACTCTCAAATAGATCAAGAGCTAAGTTAAACCAGAGAGTTTATTTCTGATAAAGTTACTGTGAATATGACTAGCAACTATATGCTTGAAAGAATTTGCAAACAACACATTACATAAAAATAAGATGGTATTATTTTTCCTACTAACACACGTTAAAAGCTTAGTATGTACCCAGGGACCAGGGTAAACATTTATATATAAGCATTTTGCAGGGTGTGGGTCAAAATCTATTAGTACCTCATGAAATCCTTTTGGTGGGTTACGGACATCATTTTAAAAATAAAATATACCCCTACCAATAATAATAACCAATGCTTATTATTTGCCAGGCACTTTTTAAAGATTATATATATATATATATATATATATATATATATATATATATATATAATTTCATATTCACAATTTCAAAATCCAAAAAGGTCTGAAAAACCAAAAACTTTAAAAAACACATTTGAAGCAAAATCTGACCTGAATCCTTTGGTGGCAAAACGTGACCTGAAACTGAGGTGAGTCTGTTTATAGTCTTTATTCACAGTTTGTGTGAATATTCGTATGTGTGGCTGTGGAAGTATTAATGTCTGATTGAAATAAATCAGATAAAAACATATACCATATGATTTCACTTATATGTGGAACCTAAAAAAACAATATAAATGAACAAGCAAACTCATAGAATCAGAGAACATTTTGATGATTGTCAAATGGGAGAGGCTGGGGCATGGGTTGAAGGGGGGAATGGATTAAGAAGCACATATTGGTAGTTACAAAATAGTCGTGGGGATGTAAAATATAGCATAAGGAATATAGTCAAATAGTCAATAATATTGTAATAACTTTTATAATGTCAGATGGGTACTAGATTTATTGGGGTGATTATTTTGTAAGTTATATAAATGTCTAATCACTATGTTGTACACTGGAAACTCATATAATATTGTATGTCAACTATAATTGAAAAATAAAATATATATATATTAAAAATGTAAAAAAACATGCATATAAGTCTTTTAAAAAATTTTTGCCCCAAATGACACAATTTTTAACATAAATGAATAATTTAAGTGTTTTCAGATGGCTGATAGAACACTTTAGGCATTCATTACAGTTAAATGGTAATAGTGGTTGATTTTAGGAAATCTGACCTAAGGGGGAAAAAGTTTCCCTTATTTTTGACCCTCTACTCTGGTTAACAACTTCTTGTAACCCTCTGACACCTGCTATCAATATGCAATTTACAATTCAAATCTGTTGTTCATGCAAAAAGAAAAGCAAGATTAAGTAACTGTATAGATGAGTCAGCTTTTATTTTAGTTCTAATATCAACTTTTTTCCAGATTAATTCTTTTACCATAGATACTAACAACATAAAAATGAACCAGTGAATTAAAAGACTACCTTTCTCCTTCTATCTTTAACTCGAGATCCTAGTAGAAGAAAAAAAGATACTGAATCCATCTGAATGATTTGCCAATAATAAAAAAGATCCTTGAATAATTGAGTTGATTTATTTGTAGGGATTATGTAGTGCTCTTTTTCTCTGGCATCTTGAAGAATTAAAATTCCTTGTTTGGTTCCTTAGAAAGTTATATTGATTCCTTTTAATTGCTCAGAACATGAAACAGTTCATATAATATTTCAATAATTACTTAGGGTTTTAGATGAACTCATGGATATTATAATAGATTAGAACTTGGTTTCCTATTGTTTAATTGCTCTTACCTCAATGGAAGATATTAAATAATTCAAATGAATATGTACCTTGACCTAGACTGGCTCACTTCTTCAAGAACCATAGAAAAGTGCTTCCAAGTTTTCTTAGCATGAGATGAGTCTGTAGTAAATTTCTTTGAATTGCCAAACAAAGATAGGAAATAATCCTCTCCTTCCCCAGTCACAGCTGGCCCAGAAGCATGAAACAACAGAGTCTCTTTCTTTGGAATTATAATGCTGTTGACTCCTTTCAGAGAAATCAAAGAGGGAAAAAATAGAGAGAGAAGTGAAAAAAAGGACATTAAAAGAACCCAAAGCCACTATCGTTATTCTTTGCTTCTACAAAATTATATTCTTTATACATTGTGTGATCACTGCCACACTAAATGAAGATCATTAAAAGCTTTAAACCAAAGTCTATAAAATAACCAGAAATGATTATTTTTAGAGATACTCAATTCTTAGAGATTATTTCAGTTATCTGAAACTATTAATTATATAGTCAGCATAATAACTATTTAACTGATTATTTAGTTGTAATAGAAGCATCATAACTTTTTGAGTAGTTAAAACATTTGAGTCTCTCAAATTTGGATATGTTATATATAAATATAAGTTTATTCTATTTCATATTAGCTATTCTCTCCATATCGCTAACCATAAATTAAAGCTTTAAATGAGTCCTTTCATACCAATGGTTAATACTTTTGCCAGGTAAAGACTTAAATTTCCTCTCATCAACTAAAATACTTTATTGGAAAAATAAAGTAATGGTTAATCAGATTCTAGTATCCTCTTGGAAATCTGCTCCTTTAAAATTCTCATTACTAAGATTCAAACACAAGATAGGTTCCATGAGTTTGCATAGAAAGAACCATGCTGGGTAAATCCAATAATGTAAAGAGAGAATAACACTACAGAGAGACGTCATGATGAAGTGGATAGAGCAGTATGTCTTTAAGGATTTAGACAGACCTGCAACTGTATCCTAGCTCTGTCACTTACTAAGCTAAGTGATTTAAACTTTCCAATTCTTAGTTTTCCTGAAAATAAAATAAGGATAATACCACCTTGATAAGGTGATGTAAGAACTCAAGGGAATGTAGGTAAGTGTCTAGCAGTGTCTATTATTTAGCAGGTACTCCATGAATGATAGCTATTACTGTATGACGGTGGCTTTGGTTAGTGTGACTATTGGTCCAAAATCACCAAAAGATTAACACAATCTATTTTGTTTAGAAGAAATGTTTGGAATTGAATTAGTTTATTTCCAGTCAAGTGAGTATTTACTTTAATCCTTAAATTACTTTGGGCTGAATATACAGCAGCTCTTTTAACAGCTCATCCTGAAGGAAGAAAACTTTTGTATTCTAAAAGGAAAGAAGACATTAATCTTAGTCCCAGTCATTATTTCACCAAGAGGAACAGATGGAGGGCCGGCCCAGTGGCTCAGGCGGTTAGAGCTCCATGCTCCTAACTCCGAAGGCTGCCGGTTCGATTCCCACATGGACCAGTGGGTTCTCAACCACAAGGTTGCCAGTTCAATTCCTCGAGTCCCACAAGGGAAGGTGGGCTGTGCCCCCTGCAACTAGCAATGGCAACCGGACCTGGAGCTGAGCTGCGCCCTCCACAGCTAAGACTGAAAGGACAACAACTTGACTTGGAAAAAAGCCCTGGAAGTACACACTGTTCCCCAATAAAGTCCTGTTCCCCTTCCCCAATAAAATCTTAAAAAAAAAAAAAAAAAGAGGAACAGATGGAAATGAACCAAATGCAGCAAGTCACAGCAAACTCAGACATCCATCTACAGAAGCAGAATCTACAGTAACTCCAAAAGTCTACATCCTAGCACAACTCTCATCTTGCAAGGGGAAACCAGTCTTATTTTGTTTTTTCTCCCACAATACTAGGAGCTTTCACAAGTTAACCCAAATATAGAACATAGGCCATGATCATACAGTGCCAAAGGATGGAAAATATCCCCTCTCTAGATGTAAAAATTTGTATTTTCACTTTTAAGCATATGGATTTGGTCATTGCTAAAGGGTCAGTGTGAAGTTAGGAGGTTTCTTTGAGAAGTGTGTCTCAGGCATGCAAACAATGAAGTATGGGGAATACGACAATAACAGCAGTAGGTTAGAATCCTATATAACAATATGTCAGAGGCTTAGAAAAATGCCAGAAACAAAATCAAATACAGGTTAGCAACAGCCAGGCTGCAAATGTCCACAGCATGGTAGAGGAAAATGGAGGCATCAAGTCAAGAGTATGTTTTGTGCCCAATTTTGAAACTTGTTAGTTAACTGGTAAATGAAATACAGATCCCAAATCCAGCCTATTCTTTGAGAAGGTGCTTACAGATACATTCAGATTCACAACATATTTTTATTGAGTACTTACCATGAGCTAGGTGATTTTCATAAACATGTCATTTTATCCTTAGGAAGTAGATATTATCATCCCCATTTTGCAGTTGTGAAAAATGGGACTCAGAGATGCTAAATCCCTTACCTAATGTATCACACTGTAGGCAGCAGAAAGGTCCTTTATTTCCACAGACAGTGGTCTTTTTTAGTAAACTACAACATACCCTCAAGTACCCTATCGTGTGGATACTGCTGAGGGCATTGTTGGCAACTTGATCTCATCCTGTCATAGTACTGTTGCTATTTTCCTCTCTTTCACATTCTTGATTGTGTCTCCCTGGTCTCTCCACCATTTCACCTACTTTATTTTTCTTCTTTCTTTCATTATTCTGTCTTTTCTTTACCTAAGCCCTAAATCTCCTAAAGTCACAAAGTACACAAGACATTGCTTAATCTTTCTGGTAGCATTCAGAAGAAGAGAAGTTACTGCTATATACCATGTTTTCCTGAAAATAAGACCTAGCTGGACAATCAGCTCTAATGCGTCTTTTGGAGCAAAAATTAATATCAGACTCGGTCTTATTTTACTATAAGACCAGGTCTAATCTAATCTAATCTAATCTAATCTAATCTAATCTAATCTAATCTAATCTAATACCGGATCTTATATTAATTTTTGCTTCAAAAGATGCATTAGAGCTGATTGTCCGGCTAGGTCTTATTTTCGGGGAAACAGGGTATTAGATTTTTTTAATTATCTAGCAATTCTAGAACATCTAAGCAGTCAACCCATGAACCATTATGATAACTCAAGATATTTTAATCAGGAGGATGATATATTTGGCCACATGCATTTATGTGACTGGAATATGACTCCAGTGCTAGGACCAGCAGTAAACACTGTCAAGTTACTCTGCATATGACATCAAGAAATTAGTATTATTGGAAACAAATAATAAAATATCATTCTGGCTTTTAGACACATAAAGAATCTATTGAACTATATGCTTTAAAAACAGTCTATAAAATTCGGTACATGTTTTGCTTACCTGAGCTGCTTTCTGATGGGGAATAGCTCACTATGGTTGATTTAGGAGCCTTTGCTGCAATTGTTGGTATATTTACTCCACTAAACAGAGGGCTGGATAGAGAGTAACTGAGAGGCACGTCAGTGGATAACGATCGTGATGATGGCAGGACTGTGGTATCTGAATCTGTCATACTTGAAAAAAAATGTACTGAAGGTGATAGTGTTCTTGGGAGATTGGCATGTGCACCTTCTCTTCTGTGTACAGAAATTAGTATAATGAACAAAATAAGAACGTCACAATGAATACACTATGAACAAAGAGGCATGAAATATCGTTACCCAGAGTTCTGCTTTTCAAAGGTATTATGCATCTAACATAAGCACAAGAACATTTTATATTTCTAGTTTTAATAATCTAAATAGAATACTTTAGTATCAAATCAAAACATGCTTTTTTTTCCTTTTAAAAATCAATAAATTCCTACTGTAGATGGTTTTGAAAAAGTGTAAAAATAGAAAGAAGACAATAAAAATCAACCCCAAATTTTACCATTTTCTTCCAAGCTTTTCAATGTATTTTTAAACACAAAATTGAGACTGTATAAACCCTTTATATCCCACCTTCAGCACTCATTAGATCATATTTCCCTTTTCTATTAACATAAAACTATTATAATTCCTGTTTAATATATCACTGTTTACTATACTTTTTTCCTTAATTTAACTCATGCTTGAAATAATTTTCCTCTTTTTATAACAATTCTAGAGCTAAAGTCTATTTTCACATACTCTGCAATTAATAACTATAAATAGAGTACACGTGTGCACCTATGTGTGTGTGTGTGTGTGTATGTGTGTGTGTGTGTGAATGTCGAAGGGATTAGCAGAAAAGAGGGAGAAGAAAGGCTTAATTTCCAGGTACAATTTTTATAAGTAAATCTTACTCTGAACAAAGGTTTTCCTTTTTTTTCTTATAAATGTAAAAGCATTTATTAACTAGTACACAGCCATTTAAGGATTTTTTTTAAATTTATTGGGGTGACAATTGTTAGTGAAATTACATAGATTTCAGGTGTACAATTCTGTACTACATCATCTATAAATCCCATTGTGTGTTCACCACCCAGAGTCAGTTCTCCTTCCATCACCATATATTTATGCACAGCCATTTAAACAAAGTCCCTAAACTACAGTACAATTATTTTACAAATAAAAGAATATTTTCATGGCATAGATTATGAAAAGGCTTATGACAACTTCATGTTAAGAGTCACGTTGAGACTCTTCTCAGTAAACTAAAAGCCATCTGTGTGTGTGTGTGTGTGTGTGTGTGTGTGTGTGTGTAATGTTTGAATTGTGAACAAAGTTCTGGGATTCAAAACCTTTTAGCTCTCTGAAAAACTGGATAAATCACCAGCTCAAGCACCCCCTTTCTGGGGGTCATATATCTCACTGTAACTCAGGAGCTAAGTATTTTATCTCCATGCATTGTCTCTATTTTGTTTTCCAGAGTTCCTATAAAGTTATTTTAGCCAGTATTCTGTTTTTTGTTTTGTTTTGTTTTTTCTTTTTTCTCCAAATGTTTCCATAAGGGAACAGGGCCTGGAGCTTCCTAATCTGCTATCTTGCTAACGTCAGTCTCAGTCTCTCTGTTTACCAAGAGATATTCACAATCATTTTGTTCTACAATGTATAAGTTCCTTCATGAGAAATATTGTACCTGGAGAGTTTTGTACTCACAACCAAACTTCTCTAAATGTACCTCTCAGGAGGCACAGACATCTCTGGCAAATTATTTTTTATAATTAAATGGCATTGGCTTTAAACATTGCATTATTAATAGCCCGGTACTTATTAAGCTTGAGCACTTGCCTTCTGCTGACACTTCAAGCTCTCATCTTTGTCAGAAAAGGTCTAACCCATGAAGATACACTAGAGTATGACTGTGGTGATATTAGGAAGAAGACTATAGAGATCGATGGTCAAATTACAAATATTTCATCTCTGTCCAACCTGAGACAGGGTCAAATGACATGATATCTCCCTGACACTGGCTAGAATAAGCAGAAAAAGTACTTTTCTCTTTCAAAGTTTCTTACATCTGGGTTTCATTATAGACAAACTGGTTATATCTTTTCAACATGTTCATTTTATAAGTTCTGAATTTTTTTTTCTTCCTTCAGTAAAACAATAGCATTTCCAAATAAATTTAATTCCACAAAAGATTCCCAACAAGCTTTGCAAATGTTGCAATTACAGTAATCTGGCGTAGGGCCAGGGGTGTTCTTATTTTTGTATATGAATAAGAAACGTCTAATGGCTGCACACATCTTCAGAGGACCTGAGATATTTCAGGAAGATATGTTCATGATGCAGCCCATTTTCTGAAAACCAGATCCTTTTGGAAGATGAGAGATTTAGCCTAGTGCTTAGTTAGTGTCTCTTTAGCACATGGAATTTTCCAAGTCCCTCCTTGGTATTTAGCTCCCTCTGTAATTGATTAGCACTAAACCAGAAGCAGTTATGCAAGTTCAATTTCAGCATTTCAATGTTATTTTGGGAGATGCTACATTGGTGATACCGGCAACAATCATTTCTCAGATGACCTCTAAAAATAAATGTCTTTTTTCAAATGGACTTGAACGGAACAGTAAACACAGAACATGTAAGTAACATTAGCTTTAAATTGTATATATTCAAGACTGCAGTTGCAGCTTTTATTTGACACCTTCACAGACGTTTCCAAAACCAAAATTCTCTAGCAATTCTTTGTCCTCAGGTCAGTAAAGTGGTTCTAAAGAAATTGTCTGCCAATTGCCTGAACATGTTAGATATGAGCCTTGGACTCTCAACCAGATCTGATATGATGATCTGCCTAAATGCATTTTTATATTACTCAAGAACTGAAACTTATAAAACAGTGGTTGGGGAAATAGTTGCATGTTACAGTCAATTTTAGAAAATGTGTGGAATCAATTCTAGTTCTAACTACTTCATTAGGTGTTTTGAAACAAGAGGTCAAGTACTCCACCATTGCCCTCTAAAACTCAGACACGTCTGTCCTCTCATTTGTGCCATTCTTACTGTGCCTGTTTCTTCATTTTAGCTTTCTGCTCACAGACTTCACTCTGCAGGGCCCCTGACGTTTCCTGAATGGTTCGTATATCTTTCATCTTGGCTAGAAGAGAAGTCTCTTTTCTTTCCTGGGAAAATGGATCATGACATTAGGCAATGAATATAACTGAGGTTCAAGCCAGACTTTCTTTTTCAAGTGACCTCACCCGTTAATCTAACTACCTCAGAGCACCTGCCAGATTTAATGATTTCTTTACCACGCTGGTGCCAGGACCAGGATTCTAATGGGAATATGTAAGTCTCGACATAGCCAATACTGATATTGGCTAAGGCTATTAGACAACTCAAGGTGAAGGTGTGACGCATTCACTGGGAGCAGCTCAGGAGGCAGGGTGGTAACCTAGCATGGCTATCTTTGTGACTACAACTTTGATATCTGGCCACCACTGCCTGTTAGAACACTAGGAGAAAATGTCACCATAGTTACAAGGTTCCAGCCTCTCAACAATTGCTATGTTGCTTCTGTACTTGCTTTGCAGTTTGCAGACATTAAATAAGGTTATCTGATTTTAGGAGAGCTATATCTCCCACCATACGAACTTTGGCACCAAAATGTTTGATATCCTACTGGCATTTTGGATTTCTGAGGGTCAAGGCTAGTATGTAATAAATGTTGGGGAGTTAATCACTGTTTTTAAATGTTTATTTTAAACCATTTTTTGGTATTGTTTGACAAACACTCTTTAAATACATGGTAACAGCCAGACAACAGGAAGAGAAAATGTATATACTTTTAAGGCAAAACAATAAATAAATAAACATATACATAAATAAAACAAGAACCATACTGGTAGAAATAGTGAGAGCAAAACCAGGAGAACTAAATTCTCCTAGTTATGCTGGCAGTATGATTAAATCACTTAATTCAGATTCCACTTTGAATAGAGAGATCCACACTTAATGTTTCATGATAATGAGGGTATAAGAATAACATTAACATTTACAAAAGTACATGATTGTATACCATGATATGATATATTAATGATAATGATTATTGGATAAGTTAATTCAAAAAATACTCAAATGAGCATCTACCATATATAGCAGAAAACAGAAAGGTAGTAGAAATAAAAATTCCTGCTTCAAGGAATAATGATAAAACATTTCCAATTTAGATTAGAAAAATGGCTTTCACTTAGACTAATAAACAATATTTAATACAAAGGACAATGAACAAAGTAACTGTTTTAATAAATCAAAAGAAAAATACAAGAGCTATATCACGCAATGAAGCAAGTCAACTAGCGGAGGATAAACATTTGACTATATTTTCTCCATCTCAGAGATGAAGCGTAATTTCTTATAAGCATTATGGGCCAATTGTGTAAACATAGCATAAAGAGATTTATAAATTTTACTTATGCACAGAAAATAATTACAAATGGATTTATTATTTCTTGCCACTACTCCAGTTTCCCTAACTCTACCATCTGTCCAGATGGTTTGCTAGCTGTTAAAATTTCTATACTTGAACTACATATATTAGCATGAAGTCACTATGATCACATTTGTTTTATCATAGAGCTTACTCACATTTTCCAACATAGTTTAGAGGAACACATTCATGTCAACTGAGAAAAACTTTGGAAAGCTTTAAGTTTGTTAATGTTTCAATAGTCATTCCCCATACAGGATATTTTCCTTATTTCCTTTCCCAAAATTATAGCATATATGCAACTAAAACCAATTTCCTCTTTTCCTGTTGCTTGAACTCAGTGGTTTTCAACAGGGGGATGAAGTGAACCACAGGGGGCATTTTGTAAATATGAGGAGACACTAATACCAGTCATAAAGATTTGGTGGGGTGCCACTGGCTTTTAGTGGACAGGAGCCTGATGCTAAATTTATGCAATGTGACAGATAATCTTATTCAGCAAAGAATTTTCCCATGTATCACATGATTTGCCAGAGAATCATGCAGATGAAAAATAGTTCATAATTATCTGAACCTAATGCCTAACTCTATATTACACATAAATACAAAATATTTCCACACACTTTTAACATATACCAATTTTTTCCAGGAAGTAACAATTTACTGTTTATATTGAGGGAAGATTGTATACTGGTTTGTTCAGTCCTTTTGCAAGAGTTGTTCATCAGTTTGGAAAAATTACATCATCAATGGTAATACAACTTGGTGTATTCATGTGGTTGATGTAACTTACCTGACATAGGTAATACTAGTAGCAACCACAACAACAACAAAATCAACCTGAATCTGATGAATCCTCTAACTTACATATACGCCGAGAACCGAAGAGCACATTAGCTAATAGGTTAAGAGATTCAAAAAACAGCCTTCATAATTTGTGGATATAATTTATATTCTAATTCAAGTAAACTGTAAAAAAATTAGACATTGGAAACTTAAGCACACTGAATATTTAATGATATTAAGGAATAGCTGTTAAATATTTTAGATGTATTATGACATTATGATTTTATTTCTTAAAGAGAATCCTTATAGTTTAGAGACACATACAGAAACATTTATAGATAAAATGATATGATGTATGGATTTGCTTCAAAATAATACAGAGGGTAGTGAGTGGAGATAGAAGAAAAAGATGGGCTATGACATAATTGTTGAAGCTGGCTGACGGGTACATGGAGGTTCATTATGTGTTACTTTTTCTGTAGATGTTTGAAATTCTCTATAGTCAAAAGGCTAAGAAAGGCAGGACCATTTTAGGATGTGTAGACTTCAAACATTGATAGCATCATTATCATGGCTGTCTCTAGTTCAGGAAAATAGAATCAAGCAAGAGCTGAAAGGGAAAGACAGAAACATTTAGTGTTTGTGGAGTGCAACAGCCCTTACATAGGTTCTTTCAATACAGCTCTGGAACATGGGAATTTCCCCGTTTTCCCAAATGAGGAAATGTAAGTTCAGGGAGATGAATATGTCTTCTAAGGTTATATGGCCAGTAGATGGCAGACCCAGGATTTGCTCTCACATCCATTTGTTACAAACGCCCCTTCACTATACTCGGTTTCTCTGCTATAATTCCTGTCTAGTATCTTCCTAACTCCTTCCATGTTAACTGCCTAATCAATTATCTACTCCTGAACCAGCTTATCTACTCCTGATTTTTCTCTCTACTCTGGTCTCAAATGACTTTCTCCTCTAGCTTCCAGACTCTGGGTCAATTTTCTGTCTGGCTTTACTCTCTGTTGGGAAAACACCAGAATTCTGCATGAGAAATTTAAGCTCCATAAGAGTAGATATAAAGTAAAATAGGATTATGAAAACTGAATTTTATATTGTGATCTTTTACCTTGATTAAGAAAAAAATGAAAAGTGGCAAAATACCACATTCAACAATTAAAAAACAACAGGCAAAGCATTACATGTACATAATTTTTAAAACTGAAAAACACAAAGAACTGGCTTTATGTCTTCTAGTCCCGTCTCCACATATGGAGAACATTTGCACACTAGGGGATTTTATTAAATTGGTATATAAATAAAATGCCTTGTGTGAATGAAGGCTGTATATATAAAGAGAATTTCCCTTCCCTCTCAGGCCATGGGTGGGACTTTCCAAATTGAGTAATATGCAGTTGTGGATTATGATTTAAAACATGACATGTTCCACTATCTAAGATTCAAAGAATTTGTATATATAGGAATATAGTTTCACATTTGCACCCACATAAATATAGTATAAATTCCTGTTGTAAAGCATCTTGCTAGTAAAATAATGTACTGGGTTGATTCATTTCCTTCACAGATTGACGTGTAAACAACACAGCCTCGGACATAGCTGTTATTATTTTACCGTAAGGTCCTACTGGAGGTGTTCACAGAGAGAATAAAAGACCATTTATTGTGAGATTTAAGTTTCAGATAGTTTTTCCAAATACCTTCATGGGACTTCTCAATCAAAAATTCTATTAGCACAGCACTAAGATCTTAGGTCTGCCTATGTGGTATTCAAACAGTCATTTGAATCCTCAGACATTCATACCAATTTGAGCAACGGTTCATAAATAACTGCATACTTACTTTACATATAGGGTACACGTATGGTAGGCTTAGCCTTCATCTACAAATCTTTTCTATCCATGTTCTTTAGAGGAATACAGTGTTGTTCTAAGACGGGATCTCAGCCTTGTTCAGGAGGCAGAGATCCAGAACACGTGGTCTTATTTGCAGAATACCATGTTTTTGGTAAAATATTTTTAAAAATACAAATCAATATATTTTTTATTTAATCTATACACTATTTTCATATATTTGTACTAGCAAAAAGAAATCCATCTTACATTATTTATATACCATAGAAACTCACAATCAACAGCTCACATGTCTTAAAACAAAAGAAAACACCCAACCAACTGCTAAACCAAGAACAAATGGTTGGTTTTGAGTTTTCTTATTGATGTGGATTTCCAATTTCATTTTCTTCTGTCATCTACAGGAAACCATTAGCAGAACATTGGTGTCTGGAGTCCAAGATTTGTATTAATAAAAAATTACTGGAGAACAATTTGAATTGAGAAATGCTATCCACTAACTTTTTCCCCCTCTGCAAACAGGGTAAAACAATCATGATTCAATACTATAGTTGAATGTTCCCTCTCTACAACTTATGAAACATTTGAGCCCCAAAAGAGCCCTGTGTGAGAAGCACTGGATTACAGGAATATGAAAGAGAGCTTTTAGAAGCATGAACCTTACCCACGGCTTCAGGCACAAATAGAAGACTGTATGGAGCCCAGCCAAGTTCAGTACAGAACCACACAAGACAAGCGGAGGCCTAAACCCTGCCTTCTCTTCCTCTCTGGTCACCATGCACGCCACAAATATGATCATGATAGCTCCTGTTATCATTATTCTTACTGATGATGGCAATAGGTGGCAAGGAGGCGTACAGTTCACTATGAGGGTATTAGTTATTCTTGAGAAATCCCATGACACTGTCTACATGAACCTGCCTTCGTTAGTCTCCTGACAATTTGAAGTATAAGCAAATTTAAGTTGGTAAATTAATGTTGGTTAGTAGCTTTTTTCCTCATGTGCAAATGAGAGAACAGAAGAAATTGGGAGGCTTCTAAGAATATTAGGGACCCTGAGGTTCAAGTTATGTCTTTTGTAAGAGAACACCTTAATCTTCCCTAGGATCACAAAAGAAACCACTGGGGTGGATAATACCGTGTCTGAAATAGTACTGTGTCATTTGTTTGAGACCCTGTATATTAGGAAAAGGTGAGATAGCTGACGTCTGAGATGAAATGAGAAAATTCATGCAGGGTTAGGAAACAGATCTCTGAAAGACCTTTGGTCACATGTACATTATTAGTCTGCAGTAGAAGAAAGACAAGTTGGACATCTCTATGTGCTTGAAATTTTCTCTAGCTGTTCTATTATTCTGAGTTTTGTTTCTGTTGTTCTGAGTTCATGTTTGTTTCTTCTTTAGTTTCTGGGTAAATGCTTTCACTATCCAGAGTCAAACGTAATCAGTAGTGACTACTACTACTCTTAGCTAGCACTTATCACATTTTCTATTTGTGTTAAGTACTCTGCATATTATCTCATTTCATCCTTTTAAGGATGTATTATTATCTGCCTTTCACAGACGAGTAAATTGATACCTATAGGAGTCAGATAATTGCCCAGAGTCACACAGCTGTGAAGTGACAGAACCAGGGCCAGACTTCAGGTCTGTCTGACTTTAGAGATTGCATTTGTCACCATCACACTACATCATTCCCTGAAAAATATCGAGCACCACTGTTTACAAAGCAATTGGACAGATATTTCGTAAGAATACAAACAGGTGTCAGGCATATTCCTTGCTCTTCTGGAATTTATTCTTTTGACAGGACAGTAGTATCTGCAAATATGAATAAAAATAATGCATCATAGAATGTGTTAAGAATCGAAAGAACAGTTCTGTTAAGAGCTAGAAGAACTCAGGGAAGGATTACTGTTGCTGTTTTGGTTAGGAAAGGCTTCACAGAAAGAGTGAAATATGGGTGGACCTCAAAGGATAGATAAGATTTCAAAAGGCTGAGAACAGGAAGAGAGGCATTTGTTAACTTATTCTTTCACACATGCATTTATTCAATAAATGCATATTAGTTGTTTATTGTGACTAGACAGTACTGAATGTAATTCTCTGGTAAGCATCAAAATGCAGGGGTAGACATGGTGCAGGCATTTTAATGGTTGAAGCAGAGAGGTGTCCTGAGTGTGCAGTGTGAGGCACAGCCAGAGAGACAGGGGAGGCCAGACTGTAGAGAGCCTCAAACCCAGGCCAAGAGTAGATTATGTTCTCAGTATGCCTTAAGTAGCCATTTATTTGATCCTAATGGATCAGTAATTAGATTAATTACAGCACACTTCAGGAGTTTCTTGCTTCTATTTGTATGTGAGTGTGTGTGTGTGTGTGTGTGTGTGTGTGTGTGTGTGTGTGTTATTCATTCATTCATTCACTCATTCATTCATTCACAGGAGCTCTTTATATATTCCAGATCAAAATTCTTTGCTGGATTTAAGTATTACAAGTATTTCTCCCAGACTGTGATTTGTCTTTTCACTCTCTGGATAGTGCATTTTATGTGTAGAGGTTCTTAATTTTAATGAAGTCCAATTTATCAATATCTTTTGCTTAATTATTTTATGTTCTATTTAAAAAATGTTTACCTATCTTGAGGTCATGAAAATTTAGACTATTTCCCTAGAAGTTTTACTTCTTTTAACCTTTCACATTTATGATTCACACTAAATTAATTTTTATGTATGGTATACAGAAAGATTCAAGGTGTAGTTCTTTTCCATGTGGTTAAGAAAAAGGTCCTGCATTATTTACTGGAAGGACAGCATTTCCCCCATTGAAAGACAGTGGTGCCTCAACTGTAAATCATGTGACCACATATGTTTGGGTGTCTATTCTGTTCTATTTGTCTATTTCTCTGTCCTTGTGCCATAACCACATTGTCTATATAATTTCTATATAGTGTAACTATATAGTATAGAGTATAGGTCTTCCAAATTTGTTCTTTTTCAATATTATCGTGACTATTCTAGGTTATCTGATTTCCATATAAATTTTAGAATCGTCTTGTCAATGTAAAAATACTAGCTTAGATTTTTATTGGAATTGCACCGAATCTACAAATCACTTTGGAAAGACTGGATTATCTGCAATCTTCCTTTCTTGTACTATCCTTATCAGGTTTTGGTGTGAAGATTATGCTAGTCTCATAAAACAAGTTTGTTAAGAATTTTCTCTTTTTCCGTTATCTAGAAGAATTTGTGAATGATTGGCATTATTACTTTCCTATATCCCAGGTAGAATTTACTGATGAAACATTCTGGTTTCTGGACTTTACTTTCTGGGGACTTTAGAAATTCATTTTCTTTAGCAGTTACAGGACTGATCATATTTTCTATTTCCTCTTTGTCAGTTTTTGGTAAGCCGTATTTTAGCTCAAAATTTTTCCAAATATTCTCTTAATGTATTTTGAATGTTGGTAGAATCCATGTCATCTCCCTTTTCATTACTGATATTGATTATCTGTCTCTTTTTTTCATTAATTTTATCGATCTTTTTAAAGAACCAACTATAGCTTTTGATCTTCTTATATGATTATTTGTATATTTTTCTTTATTATACTTTTTTTTTTTTACTTTCTTTGGGCTCACTTTGTTGTTCTTTTTGTGAAGATTTGCGATGGATACTTAAATAATTGCTTTGTAGCCCATTTTTATTTTCTAATATAGGCAATTATGGCTATATTAGAAAATATACATTTCCCACTAGGCATAGTTTTAGCACTGTTCTACAAATTTCAATATATAGTATTTTCATTATTATTTACTTCACTGTATTTTTAAAATGTACATAGTTTTTTTTAAAGATAGCTATTGGTTAATTTCCAAACATTTGAAGAATTTCTAGTTATTATTATTATTGTTGTTGTTGTTGTTAAGCATTTTCAGCTAAATTCCTCTGTGGGCAGAGAACATATTCTGAATAATTTATGTTCTTTGAATTTTATTGAGTTTACCTCATGACTAACATACGTTCCATTTTGTGAAATGTTCATATATTTTTGAAAAAAGTGCATACTCTGAGTTTGTTGTGTATAATGTTTTATATGTCTCAATTAGATTAACTGTAAAAATTGTTATGCAGATCATTTGTATCTCTGCTGATTTTTTTCCTACTTACGAGGTGTGACAATTAAGTTCGCAAACTTGTTGCAACAATGTTGCTAACCTTTCTTGATATCGGGGGATTAGTCATTGTGAATTCATACCAACTGGACAAAGAGTTGACCAATTTTACTATTTGGAAGTGCTGAAAAGCCTGTGTGAAAAAGATAGATGAAAATGACCTGAAAACAAACTGAATTTTTTGCCAACAATTCTCCAGCTCACATGGTACTGTCCATTCGGGAGTTTCTAGCCAGAAAACAAAGAACTGTATTGGAACACTCTCCCTGCTCACCTGATCTGGGCCCCAATGACCGTTCTTTACCCAAAGATAAAGGAAATATTGAAAGGAAGACATTTTGATGACATTCAAGACATCAATATGACGACAGCTCTGATGGCCATTCCAGAAAAAGAGTTCCAAAATTGCTTTGAAGGTTGGACAACGCGCTGGCATCAGTGCATAGCTTCCCAAGGGGAGTACGTTGAAGGTGACCATAGTGATATTCAGCAATGAGGTATGTAGCACTTTTTCTAGGATGAGTTTGTGAGCTTAATCGTCAGACCTTAATTTATAAAAATTGCAGAGAGAAGTATATCAAAATTCATCATTTTGATTGCAGATGTTGCCTATATTTTACATTCCCACTGACAGTGTATAGTATTCTCTTTTTCTCCATATCCTCGCCAACACTTATCTCTTGTCTTTTTTATAAAAGCCATCTGACAGGTATAAGATGATATAGTGATTTTGATTTGCATTTCTCTGACAATTAGTGATATTGCGCACCTATCCCTTTTCATGTATCTGCTGTATGTCTTCTTTGGAAAAAGGTTTATTGAGATCCTTTGCCCATTTTAAAATTAGATTATTGGCTATTTTTGCTACTGAGTTGTATAAATTCGTTGTATCTGTTATTTCTGTCTGTGTTTAGGCACCTGCCTTGTTTCCTCATGTTTCTGATTATTCTTGATTGAGTACCAAATGTAATTTATGAAAAAATTATAGATATAATTTAGGCCTAAAGTCATGTTATATTCCTTCAGAGAATATATATTAGGTGGGTAGAGTCACTAAAAAGTCCATATGAACTTAATTAAGTCAATGAGGGATTAAGATACTTTGAAGCTGGGTTTTAGTCTTTGAAGGCCAGTCTATTTCTAGTTTATTCTTACTCCTGGGGTATGACTTTCAAGGTTCCAATGTAAAGTCTGGAGGGAAATGTCCCCAGGGCTTCTTCTCTTTGTTGGGCCTTGAATCCCAAATTTTGTCCTTTATGTCCATAAATCTGTAGAATCTCTGTTCATCCTCTTAACCAACTCTTCCTAAAACAATCTGACTCATTTAAGGTAAATATGACAGTAAAGATGGGTTATCCCTCTAGATCTTTTGTTCTTCTGGATCTTGTGTTCACAATACTTGGCTGACTTGATAGCTTTCTGGTGTCTTTAGTTAATGTTGCATTTTTCTAGCTTCTCTATTTGTTTTCAGTGGAAGAGTTAGTCCAAATTACCTGGAGAGCCATTACTAAAACCTTATCCTAATGTTGTTTAAACAAAACATTTGCATGCCATTTGGCTCTACTATTTACTACACTGGTATATTTAGTCAAGAAAAGAAAGACTCCCTTTAGTATTGTATGTCACATACAAGTATAGTTTGTACGTCACATTTAAGGTGAGATCCAAATTTATTTTGCTACTTGGCTATTTTTATTTGGTCTCATTATCTAGATCTTTTATAGCTACTTCACTCATCTCTTCCTGCTTTCACATAGTATGTTACATAACTTAAATGAGAAAATGCTTGTGAAAGGCCTTTGTAAATGTTTAAAGAATGATACAAGTGTAAGGTGGTATTACTATTCCCGACTCATAATTATTAATCTTATAAAAACCTATACACATAGAATAGTGCCTCTGAGAATGTTTTGGTGGCCACTCTCTGCAAAAGGGGTGTTCTGCATTGAGTGATGCGACTGACCTAATCAGCTCCTCACCTGGGAAGAAGGATCACAAAGTCAACAAAGAGAAATGGATCATCTGCACATGAAACACGTATGATTAAGTAATTTGTCAAAATCATACAGCTTGTGCTTAATAGAAAAGGTAAAGACTGGGACTGAATCCAGAACCCTGTGGATCCAAGTCCCAGAGCATGAAATAGAAGCAGTAAGACAATAAAAAGTTAGAGGTGGTAGACTTATTTTCAAAGACAAATTTTCAAAGATTTGAAAATTAAACAGAAATATTTCTCTCAACTTTGAGCTACTGTGCTTGCATTTTCCTTCCTTCCTTCCTTCCTTCCTTCCTTCCTTCCTTCCTTCCTTCCTTCCTTCCTTCCTTCCTTCCTTCCTTCCTTCCTTCCACAGCCAAATATCTTTGGGGAGAAAAGGCTATACTGCTTTCATTTCCTTACTGCCTATTTACATTAAATCTACTGTGATATGATTTGTTCACTCATGATGAATCATGACTGCTCTTAAGGGTTGCAATGACCTCCTACTAGATCCATCTAATGGCTTTGATCCTTTGTCTCTTTTTGGAACATTTGACCTGATTGGCCACTCTGTCTTTCTCTGTCTCTATATAACATCATTTTCTCTTGTATTCCTTCCCTCCAAATTATTGTCCAATTCCCCTTCCTCCTCTTTTTTCTCCAAGTTCAGAGGATCCCCTTGTGTCAATCCTTGACTCTTCCTCTGTTTGTTTTTTCCCTTTCCTATTTCCTTCAGCAACTTTATTCATTTTTCATATCTGCTACTATTACAAATTTATGATTCTAAAATCTCTAGCTTATACTTTCCTCTTAAATTCTAATCCAGCAATTGCAACTCCTACCACAAGTCTCAGACTTTTCCATCCCTACTCAGGTGCCCTAATTGTTAGGAACCTCTGATGGAAACAGAGGAAATAGATCTCAGACCAGTCCTAGAATTAATGAGAATTCAGGCTGGCAGGAGATATCAACTACCTTCCGTATGAATAAACAGGGTCTAGAAATGTAATCTTTTGACTTCTTCATGCCTCAGGTCATGCTTTGAAATGAACAGAGTCATAAATAGGCTGATAGCATAATATTTCAGTCTTTCACTGAAAGAACTCAAAGTCCCACCCAGAAGGCTCTTTAGCTGATTCTTCTGCCCAGGTCTTTGGTGCGCAATTTTCCCACCAGACAGTATAATGGAAAGTATCCTTGTTAAAGGTCAAACTTGTACCCTAGGAAATTGCTAACTACAGCAGTGGGACAAAACTGGCTTAAATCAATTATTTTAGCCTAAATCAATCCTTTTCCTTGTGGATCAATTTTCTTTCAGCTTCTCTCATTGTGCCCTGAAAGGTCTTCCCTCATGACAGTTAGTCTTCACCTACTTTATGCATCACCTCTGAGGTGGTCCAAGCTATGAGGATCACCTTCGGTACATCATGGTACCTCTCTGAACTGGATCTGAGTTTGAAACATCCTGGTCTAAGATTATCCCACCAGGAAGACTATCCTTGATGTTCAGAACTTTATGAACCCTGCCACCATTGATTACATCTTACACCTTGCTTAGCCCTTCTCCCAAGCCCTTTTTCTACCACCACAGGCACTGTTAGGGCACTTATAATTAAGTCCATTAGGACAGACTCTTTATGTCCCATATTCTTTTGTGTTTACTATTTCTTATCCTAGTATCACTTTCTCCCGGACACACAATCCCCAAATCATTTCCTCATCTTTGACAAATCTTCTTCCTTTGTTACCCTACAATAAACTACCTGCCAGGTTATTTTATTCTCTCTCCATGATAACTCCCTTTTATTCCTCCATTACCCAGTTGAAACAAAATATTCAGTTTGATCTCTCTTATTATTTGCCTTTACCCATCCAATGCTCCATGCAAATTAAACCATGTATTGTAGAACCTTTCTATATGTCCATTCTCTTTCCACATTCATGTCTTTGTTCTCTCTACTGATGAACAACACCCCTCCCAACACTGCTTCTACCTCTAAAAATCTATTCATTCTTCCAAAGCATTTGTCTCTGCTGTAAAATGGAATTAATATCTATTTCATAAAGGATAAAATAAAATAAAGTGAATAAAGAATTTTAAAATGGTACTCATTATTATTTTTATTACTATTGTAACCCCCATCTTCCCTAAAGTATTTTTTGATTCTGTCTAAACTAGAAATGACTTCTTTCTATCCTGAATATCCATGGGGCATGTTTTCCATTCCTTTCCTCTGGCATCATTACTTTCTACATCACATTACATTACAATTATTTTGCACATGACTTATCAATTATAATAGACTCCAAACTCCCTGAGGTCAAGAACCATTTCTTGGGCATTTTTATTCATTCCCCAGTGCACAGAATAGATATCTTATAAGTATTTGCAAAAGCAATGAACAAAATCACCAGAGTCATAATTATAGCTCTATCACAATCTTTACTCACAAATTACATCTTGATAACATTACAAATTAACAAATCCCATTATAGTTACAAATTGCATAGTGAATCATTCTTCTGGAGGGTGATTACCTGCCTCTTTTTGAAAGGTGTTGGCAGGCTCTGAAAGACAAGCAAAGACCTGAAGAAGGCAGCGTTGCTGCTCAGAAGTAAGAAACTGGGAAGAATTTTTGTCCCTGGTGAACCTTTTCAAGTCCAGTATCAAATTTCTTAAATACATTTGGCTATAAGATGCTCCCTGATTTTCTCAACTAACAAGGAAAAAAGTCTAAGATAGGGAATCTAATAAGAGAGCCTGGCATAAAGCTGGGATCCCCATGGGACAGTTTGCATTTGTCAACTTTAACACTGGGAGGAGAAAGAAAGAATAATCTCGCTTGAGATTCTGAACCACAGCTATTACTCACATAGGTATAATGTCTCAATTCCAATCAAATTAAAACACATGAGGCAAAAACCTCAGGAAGAAATTTAATTGAAAGTGGTTTCAGGTCAGTAGTGGCCCTAGGTAACTGTTGGATATAAATGCTTATATAAGAAATACAATCCAGGAAACAGCAAATGCCATACAAGGTCGGACAATCAAGTTCGCAAATGCATCCTAGAAAAGATGCTACATACCTCACTGCTGAATATCACTATGGTCACCTTCAAAGTACTCCTCTTGGGAAGCTATGCACTGATGCCAGTGCCTGGTCAACCCTTCAAAGCAATTTTGGAACTCTTTTTCTGGAATGGCCATCAGAGCTATCGTCATATTACCGTTGATGTCCTGAATGTCATCAAAATGTCTTCCTTTCAATATCTCCTTCATCTTTGGGTAAAGAAAGAAGTCATTGGGGGCCAGATCAGGTGAGTAGGGAGGGTGTTCCAATACAGATATTTGTTTACTGACTCAAAACTCCCTCACAGACAGTGCCGTGTGAGCTGGTGCATTGTCGTGATGCAAGAGCCATGAAGTGTTGGCAAAAAGTTCAGGTCGTCTAACTTTTTCATGCAGCATTTTCAGCACTTCCAAATAGTAAACTTGGTTAACTGTCTGCCCAGTTGGTACAAATGCATAATGAATAGTCCCTCTGATGCCAAAAAAGGTTAGCAACGTCATTGCAACAAGTTCACAACTTAATTGTCAGACCTGTAGGATGCCATTGATCATATGACGCATCCCAATTTTAAAGGTGCTAAATTGTGAAAAAATATTATCTTAGAATGAACACAATATGTTGCTGACATTAGGCATGGAGAAGGTCTGCAAATAACTCAATAAAGGAGATAGAAAGTAAAAACAAACCTCTCTCTCTTTGACATTTTGACCAAGGCCAATAGTGCATCTCTTCCAGAGACCAGTCAGGAAGTAACGTCTACATTCAGAGTAGATTCTGAGAGGGTCTGTGCTGGTCTCATTGTCCTGCCTTGCCAAGGTTACGGCAGGAGAATACCTGGATTTGGGGAAGAGATGGTGAGAACCCATTTCTCTAGTCCCCATATGCTGAGTCCTTCTACCTACTGATGCCTGACTTCACTCTGCTGACGGGCTTCTTGCTTTGCTCACCTGCCTTGTTGTTTACCTGCTTTGTTGTCTTTCTTTCCCCATCACAAAGGGAGCAGGTGATTCATGAAAGCAGACATTTTACATTATGGGCATACATGTGTACACACACACACACACACACACACACACACACACACACACGCTTTGGGGAGTTTGGCTGATTATTTTTATACTGCTGTGAATAAAGCTAAATCCCTAAAGTGTGGTGCTACTCTAAATGGGAGTTTAAATGACACCAGAAAGGAGGAGGAAAGGTGACCTGGGTACATGCAAAGGGCAGGCTTGACTGAAATACTTCAGTGGTGGCCTTTGGGCAAGCAGGGTTAGCGTGAGGACCTAGGTGTCTGAAAGCAGAGACAGCAGTGACACAGGGAGGTGAGAATGTGTCCAAAACAAACTACTCACTGCAGTTTTTTCCCTGGGGACCCTGGTAAGGACAGGTAACCAAACAGAAATACAATGTGCCTTCAGTGTGATTGAGATATTGACTACACAATATATTACATGTATATGTGAATTGGTTTAACGCCAAACCATGTAAATGAGGGTGCTGTTTAATACTATACTGCTCATTGATATGGAGACTCACTACCATTTGTGTAAACTGGAGCTGATTCAGACTATGCACCAATACTGAGCCATTGGCCCAGTGGTCATTTGCCCAGGCAGTACTGGAGTGTTAGATACAGTCTGTTACTATACAACAACATGCAGTCTTGGCATTCACTAAAGCAAAATGATAAAAACACTCTTCAAAGACCTGTCTCAGGAATATTTGTAAATCAAACTCACCTATAAGGCAATCATGACCTAACCTTGAACTTACAAGCACAATGAAATATCCAAATAAGCCAAACTCAGTGTGTGACTATATTTTGATGTTTATAAATTATGACATGCTGTCTATAAATTGACTCAAACCATAAAACTAGAACAGACTGTTCTTGTAAAGGAGGAGTAATTACATATTTTCATTTCAAAGTGTTTCCTCCTTAGGCTGTGCGCTGTCTGTCAAGTAAGTGTGTGTGTGCGTGTGTGTGTGTGTGTGTGTGTGTCTTCATATCCATAACAATACGGCATAGAACAATAGGAACTGTCATCTATATTTCCAATTGCTTATTTGACTTCTCCATCTGTGTGTTCTGCATGACATATAAGTACTACTGTGTTTCTCCGAAAATAAGACCTAGCTGGACAATCAGCTCTAATGTGTCTTTTGGAGCAAAAATTAATATAAGACCAGGTCTTATATTATATTATGTTAGCTAAGACCTGGTCTTATATTATAGTAAAATAAGACCGGGTCTTATATTAATTTTTGCTCCAAAAGACGCATTAGAGCTAACTATCTGGCTAGGTCTTATTTTCAGGGAAACACAGTATGTACAAAACCAAGATCATTGTCTTGCTCACTTTCCAAACTTACTGGGGATGTTATCTCCATTTGCCTGTTCTATCTCAAGTAAAACCAACAAAGTTGCTCTCAAGCCAAGTGCTTTGGACTCATTCTTGATTCTTTCTTCCCCACCTCAATCTATTCAACCAGGCATTACATATAGTTAAAATGCATCTTACATCCCTTTTTCTCTTTGCAACAATACCAGTATAGACTCTTATCGCATCTCTCTTAAACTCTTGAAATAGCCTCTAAAAGGTCTTCTCCCACTAGTATGTCCTCTACAGTACCACCCAAATAATCTCAAGCATACACGTAATTGTTGAGGTTCTCTGATGTGCAGGGAAGGAAGTGAAGACTCCTCAGCTAAGGCTCCATGATCTGGCCTAAATGACTTTCCACCATCATCTCTAGCCATTATTCCCCGCAAGCCCCATAATCTCACCACAACAGGCTGCTAAACACTTCTCAATGCCGCCCAGCCTTGGTTTGTTTGCTTGTTTATTTGTTAGGTTGGTGCAAAAGTAATTGAGGTTTAAAAGGTTAAGAATAATTGCAAAACATAGTCATTACCTTTGCACCAACCTAATATTTATATTTAATTTTATTTTACGGTGGTAAGAACACTTAACATGGGATCTACCTTCTTAACAAATGATTAAGTATATAATACTTGTTGACTCTAAGTACCATGTTGTACAGCAGGTCTCTAGAACTAACACACTTTGCTTACCTGAAATGTTATGCTTATTGATTAGTAACTCCCCATTCCCTCTCCCCAGCCCCTGGAAACCACAATTCCTCTCTGATTCTGTAAATTTGACTATTTTAGATATCTCATATGCAGGCTTTGTTTAATATAGTTGTTTCCTTTGCCTAAAATGCCCCATCCTCTTTTGTCCAATGGAAAACTCCGACTTACCCTTCAAGTTTCAGATCATATTTCATGTCAAATGTGTAGTTCTTCACGGCCAGCTTCATCCCTTCCCTTCACCCCTCAACATCTGTGCTCCCACATATCTCTGCTGACTACAGAGGCCCAAGACAGCTCTTTGTCAAATCAGAAACTAATGTTGTTTTATCCGCAAAGCTTCTGGTTTTAAAACATCTGAATCCATTTTCAGGGAAGGCATCTCTTGCGCTGATGAACTATAAGGAGCAACTACGCAATGCAGTTGGTAGGTCAGCTGTCAAGATGGGTATTATAATCATGATTATTTGATTTCTCTGACCCTTTGAACCTATTTGGACCAGGAAAGCTGATTCTGAGACAAAAAGAAGTTGAATACCTCTAAGTCACAAAATTGAGTCATAAAGCTAAGAAAACAAAAATTGTTCCAAATGTATCACTCTTTTGATTAAATTTTATTATCCTAGGCATCTAATTCTAACATGAAAGTTGACAGATAAGAACAATTGATATTATAAAGAGTTAAGTCTGTGTTAGAAAATGTATTTACTTTTATTTTCCCCTGACTTTTTTCTCTCTTCTACTCCTATTCCTCCTCACCCACATGAAGGGATAAAAACCGGGTATCATGGGTCCCATAGTCAACAAGTATGAAGTGTTTCCTTACTGAGGAACAAGATTACGTGGTAGCTCTCTACGGATTTTCAGGCTCAAATAAGAATGCTATAGTGGCCAAAAGGAAAATTCCAGGCAAGTGCTTAGTGGGTTTCCTCCCTCCGCCATCAAGTACTGTCTGCTTCACATTTTTTTTGCAGATCTAAATAGCCCAGTCTACATATGACAACAGGGGATGGTCAAGTTGAAATGCAAAGTTTACCTTCAAACTTATCATTTCATAATTTAACAATTAAATCAGCTATTATTTTCATATCTGTTCATCAGTAAATTGCATACAAAGACATCACTCACCTTAGAGAAGTCTGTCTCCAAATGACAGTCTTGCTCAGAAACCTATAAAGAATCAGACCAAACACTTGCTTAGAAGGTTCTATAATTAATTAAAAATAATCTCACTGTCAGCTTTAGCAGGAAACATGTCTGAACCAATGGAAAAGCTGCATAATTCTGAAAGATTTCCTGGGATCCTTGCTCCTGTTCCCTGTCCCAGCCTGAGTCCTATAAATTAAAAGTTTTGGCTAAATACCGTGTTTCCCCTAAAATAAGACCTAGTCGGACAATCAGCGCTAACGCACCTTTTGGAGCAAAAAGTAAAATAAGACTGGCTCTTATATAATATGATATAAGACCGGGTGTCTCATTAATTTTTGCTCCAAAAGATGCAGTAGAACTGATTGCCCGACTAGGTCCTATTTTCAGGGCAACTTGGTAAGTGACTGTTGTTGACTCAGAGAACTCAGGTTTCTTGCTCTCCTTGTGCTTTGAACTAAGCTTCTTTGACTTTGTGGTTTACCTCTTGGGAATCTACTTAGACTTTGGAATTTCTCCAAATTTGGAGCTGAAATAGATGCTGTATATAAATGTAGCATTAACTGAAGACTTAAAAGTGAGTCTTAGAAACTATGGAAGTGTCCTGAATCAGGATTAAATTACAGACAGGCCCACTCCTTCAAGAGATACACAAACCAAAGTAGCCCCGGCACCAATCAAATAGCTTTTCTTTTACGATTTTGAAAAGCTGAAACTTGCTACGCATGCAGAGTTCCATTAATTGCATCCCTTTAGAAGGTAAGGGACTGCTGAGCTTCTCTGGTAATTATTCTTTAAATAAAGCTATTATAAATGAGTTCCAGCTAGGTAGGATAGGTCAATGGGAGTACTTGGGATGTTGAATAAGTTAATAAATGACTTCTTAAGAAACTCTTGGCCAATAGCAAATCAGTTTGGTGGTATCCTGTACTTGAGCCATCCTTACAGTAGCACAGGGGATGGATAGAAAGGAAGGGTATATTGGAGTTACCTGGGATAATTTATAGCAGTGGAGAGGTGCTCTCTCTAGACTGTATCTCACACCTTAAAGTACAAAGGAATTACCTAGGTACCTGTTAAGAATAAGGTTTTCCTGGGATTCTTAATCAGGAAGTCTTGGGTAGGGCTCAGCAATTTGCTTTTGAAACAAGAATTTTACCGATGCGGTATAAGGACAATGCTTTGAGAATTACTCCTGAGTTTCTCAAATTGGGAATAGTACAAGCAGTGTCCCTCTTTTCAAAAATGTATTTTTCCCAAGAGGGTTTCATGCTTATGTTAGCTTTCTAGAATTTGTTCTTATGACAGGCACTGTTTGAAGTACTTTCCATATGTAAATTGTGTGATCCTTACAACAATCACATGAGGTATAAGCTATAATTATTCCAATATACAGATGAAGAAATTAAGGCCTAGAAAATAGGGAGGTGTGATATTGTGATTTATAATGAAAAATATGTATTTGGTCTTTGTCCCTGGTTCTGGCACAGAGCTCCTAAAGCTCTCAGAATTTCCTAAGTTACAAGAGCCATAAAGGTGTCTATTGTTATGTCGATGAGGTAACGTTGGAAAGCTCCTAGGTATCCAACCAAAAGCTGGGGGCTGATTGCCAGAGGAGCTAATGTTGTCATTAGCAGGTTGGAACTATCAGTCCCTGACCTCCAATCTCTGGATAGGGGTGAGGGGCTGGAGATTGAGTTCAATCACCAGTGGCCAATGATTTAATCAATCATGCCTATGAAATGAAGTCTCTGTATAAACCCAAAAGGACAGGGTACAGAGATAGTCCATGTTGCTGAACACTTGGAGATTTGGGGACTCAAGAGGTCATGGAAGATCTGTGCCCTTTCCCATACCGAGGTCTCAGGGTCTGATAGGTTGTGGAAAGGATACTGACTTTACTCTGAGAGTGAAGGACACTCATCCAAGGGCCCTGAACTGAGGCATGACAGGACCCAACTTCTGTTTTAAGAACAGGACTTTCCTTCGGTATTGAAAATAGCCTGAAGGAGAACCAGAAGCAGAGAGATCAGAGAGGAAGAGATCATTGCCATCATCCAAGGAGAGCTGATGGCGCTGGGCATCACCGTGGGTAGCAATGGAGGTGATGAGACCCTGTCAGATTCTGGATGTGTTCTGAAGGAAATGCTGGCAGAATTCACTGGTAGACTAAATATGAGGTGTGAGAGTAGGAGAGGAGACAACATGACTCCAGGGATTTAGGCCTGAGTGACTACAGGAATTAAGCTGTGAGTAGGTAGGTAGGTAGATAAATAGATAGATAGATATACATACATAAATAGGTATTTACTTAACATAAGCAACATATTTATGGTTTTTCTCACTTAAAGTATAATTGAAACAATTACAAATTAATTGTAACAGAGAGGCTAACTGGTTTACCCAATGTTACCTTGCTAGGAAGGGACAAACTTGGCCTTGAGTATTGTTCAGTGTAACTACTGAGCCTGTTCTCTTTTCCCTATAGCACAGTGGCTCCTGCACACATCTCAAGGTTTTGGTCATCAAAAGTCCTATAGAGTATTTGCGATTTTGAGAAATCATGGATTTTTATAATCAAAGGTATTTTATAGGCCTAATCAGGGATGCAGTGTTCCGGGGGATCAGCTATAATCTAGAACTCCAGGTTCCATATCCTGCAAATGTGCCTAAATGTAATGCTTTGATAAAGCATAAGGAAATTTTAATTTGAAAGTCTGTTTGTCACATGCAAAGAATGATTAATTAAAGAATACAACCTACAGGGTTGAAGATTATTTGGCAACTTGAGAAACATAAAACTGTGGCTTCAAAGTTGGTTATATCATCATAGTCGTATTCGCATTTGTTTTCTTTTGGCCACCTAGAAAATGTATATTTTCATTATAGACTGGGATCTAATATTCAGTATGGAACATTTTTTTCTTGGCTGAGAAATGCAAATTTGGTACTAGAAATGAGTTCTAAAATATTACATTTACATGAGATTTCCAAACCTTTTTGTATTAAAAGAAGTACTAGTTGAAACACTTACGAAGTAAAATGGATTATACCTGCTGAAAGCATTACTGGTTCTCATTTAAGTTGCTGACTTTTTTAAAAAAGATTTTGACCTTGAGGGCAGCTGCCAGTTGGCAGAGAACACAATGGAGATGAGAAAAGAGGCGCAGGCCAAAGCAAACACCTGAGTCTACCAATTGTGTCCTGTGGACTCTTTCATGTCTCCATAAGGCATTCAAGGTCTCGGATTTGAACACTCCTTCCAAAAGGCTCGTCCGCAGCAAACTCCCTGTTAGTCTAGATTCATTGGCATTTTATAAAACCAGGCAGTGTCATTGGGTACTGGTTGTTAAGGAAATTAGCAATTACAAAGTGTTCTTTCTGCCAAAAAATCACATGCTGCCGCCATCACTTTGCTCTGTGATGAAACAGGTCATTTTAATCCTTTGTAGTAGGTGGAACAATGTGTACTCAACCAAAAGGGAAAATACTTAACCCAAGGAAAGTATTTTTAGCTACCACATGTACACTAATGTACCTAATAAAAAAAGTAATCCTTTTCACCCCAAGTAAGACCTTTTAATCTTGAAAAGCAATTGGCAAAACCTCCTCCACTTTAATAAAAGACTTTGTAAATTTACCAAAGTTTAATACCCCAGACCACACTAAAATAGGTTTTCAACAGCTAAGTGAAAAGAGATGTGAAACAATTAGACAGAAAATTGTGTTTACTTGAACTTATGATATTGCCTCAATTACTTTTTCCATTGTCAAGGCATGCATGGCTAGAGTGACGCCAGGTTGTTCACTTTGTGCTGTTGATTCACATGGGTGATGGGTCTGTGAATGAATCAAATAATTCTATAGCTGATGAGAGCTTAGACATTATCTAGTGCAAATTTCTGATTTTACAGATGCAGAAACTAAGGCCCAGGAGATGAACTCACTTGCCTTTGGTCGTTCATCTAGTTGGTGACAGGCCTGGAAGTTTTCTTATCCTATTGTCTTGAATAAAAGGAAAAGGCCCAGCATCCTGTTAGTTGAATAATTGTTATCTCTCCTTCTGCTTTTAAGTAAAATCCAAACATTTGGAGGAAGCTCTGGGGAAAGGATAGTGTCAAAGGCAGAAAGTCTTTATACAGTACAAATGCCATTTTGACCCACCCCCTTCTATTTGTTTTATGATGGTGAAATTCCCCATGGTGATACCTCTATCTACTGGGTCACGTAGCCAGAAATGAAAAGCCATCACCCCATCCACTAGTTTTTAAACTCTTAACCCCTTCTGCTTCCCAAACAGCTCTCAGATCTTGCCTTCACTTTCCATCCTCATGCTTATTGCCTGAACAGTACTTATCCTCTCATTGCAGTATCGCAGTAGTCTTTTTATTGGCCTCCTTTGCTTCCACTGTCTTATTTCTCAGTGGCAAAAACTGCCAGTTACCCTCCATTTCCATTTTTTCCCCCTGCTTTACTTCCCTGCTTGCCTCACAGCTGGCTGTGACCATGTGACTAAGTTCTGGCCAATGGTTGGCAGCTTCTGGGGATCTTCTTAAAAAAACAGTTGGTGGGCACACTTTGCCCTCTTCTATCGTGTCCCTACTTAAATTTGAGTCCTGGAAGGTGGATATTGCCATCTTTGATATTAGACTGGGCCACACAAGGAGAGCAACAATATAGGAAGACATTGAGTCTTTGATACCATGGAGCCTCTGATACTAATCAGTCCTGAATTGGATCTTTGGACTAGCTTTTTAAAGCAGTGTTTTGTGGTTTTGTTTTTTGTTACTGCCAATCAAGCCAATCCTAACACTTATTATACAGATGACCACTTAAATTCCATAACATCTTAAAGGTAATATTTCTGAAACAGATTTGATCATGTCCCCATACTTAAATGGCTTCCTACTGCTTATAGAATAAAGTTCCAGCTCCTTGACAAGCCATACAGTGCCCCGTGTAATCTGACCTTGGACTTTGGAGGCTTAGCTCCATGCTTTCCCTCTGTGTTTAAAGCTCCAGCAATACTGATTCACATGTAGTTCACTGAACTCATTGTAACCTCCAGACTTTTGGCCATCTGTTTCCCTTGCTGAAAATTTTCTATTCCTCCTTCAAAAACCAGTTTGGATGTTTCCTTCTTGTTCGATATCTCCCCCTAACGCCTTGAACTCTAATAGAGTTCATCACTCTCTCCTCTATGTGACTTTCACCTTGTTCTTGCTTCTATTATTGCCCTTATATATACTACATGGTAATTATTTGACTATACGTATGTCTTCTCACCTGGACTATGAATCCACTAAAGAAGAAATCAATTCATTTTTTCTTTCTTCTTTTTTTTTTGTTGTTAGAGGGGATATTGCGTAGGCCCTCAGTAATCACTTGTTGAACTAAACTAATTTGAACTGAACTCTGTGGGTATTTTAGGAAAGAGAGACAGAGAACAAGAAAACTATGTAAAAATCAGTAAAGTTTTTTTAAAAATTAGTTTATATATAATAGACAATATGCTTGGGTCCTAATTATTTATTAGTATTTACTAAGCACCGTGGCATGGGCAGAAAATTTGAATATTTATAACTTATGTGACTATTACATATTTTATTTCCATGAACCCAGAAGACCTCCTAAAGTATATATTTAGACTATATATAGACTGGTATTAAGACTATAAAAGACCTGGCCATGTCTCTGAGATAATAGATGTGAAGTGTGGGTGTATTAAAGGTAACTCATGATTATACCAAACTTAAAATGTTCAGAAATAAGGTAGCAATAAAATGAAAATAAATCTGCTACCATAGCAACTAACTAGCAATTTTGTGAAATATCCTGACTCATCTAGAATTAACAAAGAAATTTGTAAATTGTGATAAAATGGAAGACATAAATGGATCTAGATGGGTATTATTTTTTAAATTTATTTAAATCTCAATTGACAATTCAATGTAAATTTGAGTTATAGGCAAAGCTGTAGGACGAAAGTAAGATGGAATCTAAATCCTGGACCCTTCAAGATAGGGTATGAGGTCAGGCAAAGTCTCAGTGTTGATCTAAAGAAGCAAAACCTAAAAGAGTATGTACAGTATAAAGTTCAAAATAGACCACATTAAACTATATTTTTTAGGGATGCATATATAGACAGTAAAACTATCAAAAAGCAAGGAAATGATTATTAGAAAAATCAAGATAGTGGTTCCCTCTGGAGCAAAAGATGGGGTAGAATTATAAAGAGACACATGTGGGATTTCTGGGGTCCTGGAAATGTCTATTTCTTGACATAGATTGTACTTACACAAACATTTCCTCAAAATTATTTATTAAATTGTACATGGATAGTTCATGTAGTTTTGTTTGTATACTATATATCACAATTAAAAAGGGAGGAAAGCCTGTATACCAATAAGTAAAAGTGAAGCACTTCAATAGGAAAATGGGCAAAAATTAGAACTGAGTGGACTTTAAACAAAAATTATGCTCATCATTAGTAATTGGGCAAATACAAATTAAAATACAATGAGATACCAATTAAGATCCCACAAATGTGCTTAAGAAATATGACTATATCAAGTTTTGGTGACAGTACAGAAGAGCAGAAACTCCTATATGCTGCTGGAAACCAAATGAAAAAAAAAACCAAAAAAAAAACCTGGGCATTATCTAGCAGAGCTAAGACATGTATAATCCAACAATTACTGTCCCAGATACATCAAGAATGTTCATAGAAACATCACTTATAATAGCTAAATTCTGGAAACAACCCAAATGTTGATCAATAGGAGAAAGAATAACATTTCCATTTATAAAACAGTCAGAAATAGATTAACTAGAGCTACACATACCTACATGAAAAAATCTCATAAACATGTTAAAGAGGACAAGTCACTGGAAAAAAGTTATGTCTTTTATATAAAATTAAAAACTCACAAAATTATACACACACGTACACATCTTAGAGATACATACCTGAGTGGTAAAATTGCAAATAAAAGCAAAGAACTGATAAACGCAAAACTCAGGGTAGTGGCTGAGGGTGCCTAAATAGGTAGTGGGATTGGGGACAGGTGCACAGGTGACTTTGAGACATTGTTAATGTTCTATTTGTTCTATTTCTCAAGCTGGGTGGTAAAGTTCGTTCATTTTACTTATTTTTAAATGACATGTACTTCACGTATACTTTTGGGAATACATTACATGTTTCATTTTGTAAATATTTTACATTAAAAATAAAGAATCTGATTATTTTTTGATGTTCCAGCTACTAGCCAAGTTTCTAGGAAGAGGTAATGAGATTTAAATATTCCACATAGAACAATTACAAAAATGCTTTCTAATCTACAAATTAGACTTTAGACAGTGTAGATGGCATAAAGCAATTAGTCAGTGGGCAGATATCCCACCCACATCTGCTTCTCTGTGAGTCCCTGCCCTGGCAGAAGTACTATATGCGGTCTCACAATTAGGTTCTCGAACTTGTTGCAACAAAGTCGCTAACCTTTTTTTGATATCAGAGGATTTATTCATTATGAATTTGTACCAACTGGACAGGCAGTTAACCAAGTTTACTATTTGGAAGTGCTAAAAATGTTGCGTGAAAAAGTTAGATGACCTGAACTTTTCACCAACAATTCACGGCTCTTGCATCATGACAATGCACCAGCTCACACGGCACGGTCTATGAGGGAGTTTTTAGCCAGTAAACAAATAACTATATTGGAACACTCTCCCTACTCACCTGATCTGGCCCCCAATGACTTCTTTCTTTATGCAAAGACAAAGGAAATATTGAAAGGAAGACATTTTGATGACATTCAGGACATCAAGGGTAATACGATGACAGCTCTGATGGCCATTCCAGAAAAACAGTTCCAAAATTGCTTTAAAGGGTGGACTAGGCGCTGGCATCAGTGCATAGCTTCCCAAGGGGAATGCTTCAAAGGTGACCGTAGTGATATTCAGCAATGAGACATGTATCACTTTTTCTAGGATGAGTTCGCGAACTTAATTGTTTGACCTTGTATACCAAGGCTCAGCCTGTAATAGCCACCACTTATCCTATCCATGTTACTACAGAGAACTGGTACATTTATGAAGATTAAAACCCTAGGGAAGATTCAATTCTACTGCAAAGCAAAGCTAATGCCTTTGGAACACAAGATACACATTTATAAGAAAATAAAATCAGTGCTTAATCAGTCCTCATGCTCTACTCTTGCTGAAAACCAAGTTAATTCTTTCCTGAACGGTCTGTCAATGCTTGGGCCATATGTGAAAAAGCATGTTTTAGGAAACAATATCAGATTGTTTTAATTAATAATTTTATTTCAAATCATGTTCCTTTTATATCTAGAAATTTACTTTAATTAATAATACCAGAAAGGAGGGAAATGGGGGCACATTAAGTTTTAATATCTTTTAGCCTCTTCATCAATCTACCAGAAAAGTATGAAATCAGACTTGTAATTGGGCAGCATGACTGTTGGAAGTTGTGAATTCTAAATTTTTCTTTCTTTAGAGTATGCATCCAACTGAAAAAGAGAGTACCCACAACCTTCCTGTTGACTGGTTTTGAAACACATCATTCTCCTGTTTCGGCCAAGAGGAAGGAGGAAATCAGAGGATAGACGCACACAGTAGCAGAAAGCATAAGATGTGTCTAGAGGGAAATCAGTGAGTTTTGTTAATTCCTGAGGTGCCAATATGGTCAAGGAGTCACAGCATTTCGTTTTCTTGGCATCATCACATCTGTCTCAGACCTACATGGAAGAGCTTTCTTTCATGCTTTTACTAAGGGCCTTTTAATGGCTGAAAGTCAAACGACTCAAATTGTTTCCTAAGAAGTATCAAAAGTAAAAGAGACTTCTGACCTGATCAGACTGCCTTACCAGATTCCATATATTTGGATTTTCCTGGAGGCCAAAGTCATGCCTTTCAACTCATAATTTGGGTTTTAGTACCCCCTAATTTGAGTCGCTTGAGAACTGAACACAGATGGGGAAGAGGAAGTGGGGAGGGGGTGTGGCGGGAGCAGCTGAAACAAATAATTCAGGCTTTGTTTTCAATGTAAGTTGCTCTGGGCTTTTTGTTTGTTTGTATTTTTCTTTCTCTTTTTTTCTTTTTTAAAATCTTTTCTTTTTTTGCTTTATTGTATGTTCTATCTAACCTAGTCTAACAACCCTGCTTCTAAAATTTGGACAACACAAGTTTCAATGAATTCACACTTAGAAACATCTGGACTTTTGGCAGCAATTTGCCAAACAGAAATGAGCACCAATGAAAATGTTCTGTACTGCTATAAACACCAGGAAGAAATGATACAGATAAATGAATAAACTTCTGGTATATCACAATAAGATGTTCCCTTTCTTATGTCTTGCCAGAGTTCACTGTTTACCTTTCTGATGTTCTTAATTATACAACTTTAACTTTGTAGAGCTCTGATTTGGTGTCACTTAATTTTATAAAAATGTAACCAGATGTACAAGTCCTTTAATGTTCAAAATTTTATCAGGAACATGTGTTGAATATCAAAATAGGAATGTCGCATAAGTTCTTGAAAAATAAAGTTTCCTACTTTTTCAGAATCAGATTTTTAAAACTTTCTTACAAAACCAGTTTGACATCAGTATATCTGATTCCTTGTACTCATAGTCAATATGGGGAGAAAAAGGTCTTTTGTATATTCATTATTAAGTAAGTTCTAAAACCAGATTCATAGGCTCTTTTTAAGTTGGAAGATTCCTTAGAGGTGATTTAGTTTAAACAAACAAACAAAAAAATATGTTGACTGAATAAAGGAATTCCATTATATTGGTTCCTATAGAAGTTATAACAATATAAAGACAATTCCTGATTCATAAAGTTAACATTCTATTAGGTAAAAGGAGAAATATATATAAATAACATTGTAGGAATATTAAGTGCCTTGAAATGAACAAATGATGTACTGAAGTTTTGAAATAGAACAACTTATGTATTCATGGTGTTGTCTGAAGTGTGAGGAGGGAAATTTTCCTAGGAAAGGTAACATTTGATTTGGTCATTGAAAAATAGATAAAATTTTGAAAGGAAAAACTGTAAGTCAAGGAAATTACAGATAGGGAGTAGCATGGGCATGTATGGAAACTGAGAGGGAAAGCTGTAAAAATGGGTTGGTGTTGCATTGCATGCTAGGCTAAGAAAGCGCTACACAAACAAACAACTGCATGACTGAAAAGAATTATATTCTTGAATCAACTCTGTTACTTTCTTACAAATACAACCAGTTTAAATAACAACTGCTGATAACACAAAATCTGCTATGTCTTGAGAGTTTCTGTCCCAACTTTATTCAGTTCCCTTTTCCCTTTAGATTGAGCTAAAAATCATTTTTCTTATAGCTTCCACTTATTTGTTCAAGTTCTACATTTTATGGCCACATGGAACAAAAGAAGTCTTTTTCCAAGGGCAGTTATTCAAATATTGAAGTCAGCTATCTTTTAAAAAAATTTTTATTGTGGTTCTAATGGGCAAAATATCTCCATTTGTTTAACCACTGGCTATATGACATGGTCATAGATCTTTCCACATCTTTGTCGCTGTACTCTGAACTTTGTGTTTCTTTTTTTTTTTTAAATACACTTTCTTTTGAAGTACTTGTGTGTTTCTTTCTCTTTTTTTTTTTTTTTTTTTAAGATTTTATTGGGGAAGGGGAACAGGACTTTATTGGGGAACAGTGTGTACTTCCAGGACTTTCTTCCAAGTCAAGTTGTTGTCCTTTGAATCTTAGTTGTGGAGGGTGCCATTCAGCTTCAAATTGTTGTCCTTTCAGTTTTAGTTGTGGAGGGCGCAGCTCAGCTCCAGGTCCAGTTGCTGTTGCTAGTTTCAGGGGGCGCAGCCCACCATCCCTTGCGGGAGTTGAACCAGCAACCTTGTGGTTGAGAGCCCACTGGCCCATGTGGGAATCGAACCAGCAGCCTTCGGAGTTAGGAGCATGGAGCTCCAACCGCCTGAGCCACCGGGCTGGCCCTCTGTGTTTCTTATATGCCCTTTAGGTGAAACACCTCCATACAACACAATTCTGAAGACATTAATGTGCAGTAGAGCAGTCTACTACCCCTCTTATTCTAGATACCATAGTCTAACAGATGCAGTTTAGCGCCAACTTCATATGGCTTTACTTAAGTAGGCAATGCAAGGCCATTGAAGACTTTTGAACACAGGCTTAGAGCTGGCAGTGGCCAAGGTTGGATTAAAGAAAGAAGAGAATGGGGGGAGGCTTATTAGGAAACTAGGGTAATGGTTCAGGAAAAAGGCAATGTGAGGCTGATTTAAAGTGGGGATAACACAAATGGGATGGTCAATGTTGAGAAGGGTTTAGGGAAGTAGATACCATGAGACTTGGCATCTCATGAGATGGGAGAGAGGGAGAAGCCACAGAAATTTTCAAGGCTTTTAGTTTGGGCTGGGAAGATGATAGTGTCCTTAATCAGATATAAGGAGGAGGTCTCAGGGCTCAACTAGCTTCAGGAAAGGATGTTGGGTTTGGTTTTAAACATAAGACATCTGAGGTGGTGGCGGAGGCCAAGACTGAAGGAAAATCGGGAAGCCATCTTCCTTTAACAGTCAAAACTGTGGGTGTGGGTAAGATCCTCACTGTAACTAATGCCTTTAAAGAAAGAAGAGAACCTTAAGAAACACCTATTTTTAGGGGCTTGCAGGAGTCAGAAAAAGCAGAGGTGAGTGAAGACAACCAGTATAATGCAGGCTAGAGATGTCAAGGGAGGGATAAAATTTTATAATCAAATGCCAGGGAAGTCAAGAAGAAGAAAAACTGAGGCAAAGCACAAATATCACATTTGGTAATTAAGAATACATATTATTAAAGGGCAATTTTAGTTGAGTATTGGGACAGAAATTATATATTAGGATGTGAGGAGGTCATGAGGAAGGTGAGACCACAAAGTTTTGAGTTAAAAAAAAAAGGCAATCATGTTAAGCAGAATATTAACAAGATCAAAGGAAGCTGTTTGATTGCTTTGATGGTGGTAAGGGGGTGTGCTTTGTTTTCTTGAGGATAGGGAGACCTAAGCAAAGGCAGAGAAAGTACACATGAAGAAGGAGAGAGAGGAAGGACACAAGTACATTTGGAATCCTTGACTATATAGGTGAGTTACGACATTTAAGTAGAATCCCATCCATAGTTCTACTCAAATATAAAGGTTTAACTCTAGCATTCATGTATTCCATTTAAGAACATTACAGTATACTACCTTAAAGGACAAAAACTTAATGAAAATAACTCCCAAAATATGATTGAGAAATAAAGGACTGACTTTCCTGCCTCTCTCTCTGTCTCTGTTTCTGTCTCTCTGTCAATCCCTGTCTGTCACACTCACACACACACACAGCCATGAACACTTCCAAAATATTTTTTTTTTACTCTATTTTGTCCAGGCAAGTGGTTTTTGATGAGCGAAATTAACTACATATTAACCATGAAATTATTGTACACAGGTAGGTAAATTAAGTAAAATGAGAGCATTTTCAGACTGAAGCCTGATCCCAGGTCCTGAGAGAGCAAGAGCTTTGCATTCAAAATGAGATTAGAACAGGACTCTTTTTATGCCAATCTGATTTTTTATTTAAATGGCCCTTTACAAATTTGAATTTCCCTTGCTCACCATGTTCGCCGCTTTCCCTTTACGATGTGTAGTAGAATTAAAGAGGATCAGAATTAAACCCCTCTCGGTTGAAGATAGTTTTCCTTGAAACAGCGAAACTTCAATTCAGGGAGACAGAGTTTTACCACATTAGCCTTTAACATAATTGTACCTATGCAAAGGTTTTCGTGTGTGTTCAATAAGGTGCAGCTGTTCTTTCCACTATTAACTGCAGATATAAGAAAAATGTTGTGGCATTGGATAGAGATGTAGCAAAATTAGAATTTTTCAGAGAAACTCAAATGTTCGTTAAAATAAATGAATAAACTGCCTAAAAAATCTATGCCATTCCCTATAATTAACCATCTCTATCTGAGGTCCCTAATACATACATGCACACACGCACACACACACACACACACACACACACACACACGGATGTGCACACACATACACTTTGTTGGCAGTACTGAATGACTTACAGTTCCTGCAATACAGTCTGAGGTTCACACTTCTGGGATTTCGACAGTTTCTGTCCCTTTGCCTGTATGCTTTCTAGTTGTCTGTATGTGCCTGACAAACTCCTACTGCTATTCAAGACTGAGTGCAAGCAACTCCATGTCTGGGAAACCTCTGCTGAGTAGCTCAGACAAAACAAGCTCTAACCATACCTCATGCATTCCTTCACTACCACTGTCTGCTTGGTGTACGCCCAATACCTTACATGGTGCCTGACAGACCCAGGAGCTCCATAATGTTTGTGGGCTGAATGAATGAAGCATTGATGAACTTATCTGGATGCAAGGAGATGGGAAAGGGAACCTGGGGTCTGGAGTGACTTTTTGTTAAAAAACAGTAGTCCCCTCAAGGTACAGTTTAAAGAACATCATATGTGGTATCATACATGGTAGGCTGAATAATGGTCCCCAAAGATATCCTGGTCCTAACCCCTGGAACTGGTGAATGTGAATTTATATGGAAAAAGGGACTTTGCAGATGTGATGAAGCTACAGATCTGGAGACAGCATGATTATCCTGGATTATCTGGGTGGGCCCAATGATACAACCACAAGGTCCTCACAAGGAGGAGCTAGAGGGAGATTTGATGGACAAGGAAGAAGTCGAAGTAGTGAAGGAAGCCGTGGTAGAAAAGGCAATGTGATGAGGGGTCATGAGTCAAGGAATGAGGGAAGCCTCCAGAAGCTGGAAAAAGCAGGGGAACAGATTCTCCCCCTGGAGGCTCTGGAGAGAATACAGTCCTGAAGGGATCTTGATTTCAGCCCAGTGGGACTCATTTTAGACTTCTGACCTCCAGAACTGGAGGAGAATAAATGCATGTGGTTTTAAGCCATAGAGTTTGTGGTACTTTGCTACAGCCGCAATAGAAAACCAATACACCATGAAAATCCCATGCTCCCTCTAGATTCAAAGCTGAGTTACAGTTAGCTCTAACACAGCGTCCGGAGTGGAAAGGAATTAGTATTAGCTTAGGAGTCAAAAGACCTGTGTTCAAGTCTTGGCTTTGCCAATTTTTAGCAAGACATTTGTATCAAAATCACTGAGCTTGAATTTCCTCAGGTTAAAACACTTCCCCAATCTATTCCATGGAGTTGTTATAAACATCATGTGTGTATATATATATACATATATATGTATATATATATATGCATTATGCAACTCTTATTATCATTACTTATTCCTTTAGACTTAGGAATTGAAAACTTCTGGTAAAATGTAAATGAACCTTATTTGATCATTAACATTATAGTTCAGTGCTTTAAATAGTGCCCGGCATATACCACTTTGTATACAGTTGTTGAGGAAATAAACAAATAAATAAATGTATAAATGAAATTGGTTTATTAAAAAACAATACTAGTTATCAATAGAATCTTGTTGAGAATGGGTCACCGAGAGAGTAAATACTGGGAAGAGACAAAGTATGGGAAAAGTTTAGGGAATAGGGTGCCACCTATGAGGGTGGAGACCTCTGGAAGTGGCCGATGTGAGAGAGATGTGTTGAGTGAGAAGTGGGGCAAAGGCAGATTCCTAAATAAAGCTGACACCTGAAGAGTAACTAAAGGAGAAAGAAATTGAAAAGCAGTGGGAGAGCAACCAGACCTTCCTGTTCAGGAAGAAAACCAGAAAAGAGTATTATGACAAAAGGAAATAATGTTTCAAAAAGGAAGGAAATGATTGTCAATGTCAAGTGCTGCCAGATGGTTAAAATGAAAAAGACAGGGTCTACAGCAAATGTCTGTTGGGTTTATTGAGGTAAGTCATTAGGGGCCAATGGTACTAGGGATGCTAATAGATAGATGGGGGTGGAGGAGGATGGGAGTGACCCTCCTTCTTCCTCCCTGGCTTTTGATTGGTAAGCTCCTCCAGCATTTTCCTGGTTCTCTTCCTGCCTCATCAGATGCCTTCCCTGGCTCCATTTCTGACTTCTCTTGCTCTTCCCTCTACCAGTCCCGATGCTTCCTACAGTTCAGTCCTTGGTTTTACCTGCTGTGTACAGCATTCCCTCCATAAGCTCATTTCATTACAAATCCTCCAGTATCGGGTGTCTGGTGATACCTTTAATGCTGACACGTAAAGCAGTACACGTAACTGCTCCTGGGTGCTTTCCCAGAAATCCTTTAGAGTAGTCAACCATGAACTAGAAGCAAAACTAGAGTTTAATTTACTTTTCATGATCCTATCGTGTGCAGTAAACTCTTCTGGGTGCTTTACTTGTAGAATTAATTTCATAACCCCAGAAGGGAACAGGGTGCCAGAGATCAACTGCAGTAGAATAGCAGATTGCATTTTGCAAGCAGAATCTAGCACTTTGGGAGACAGGATCAGAATTCAAAGATACTTGGTTCATAGGCCAAGTGGATATATTAGTTTGCTAGACCTGCCATAACAAAATACCACAGAATGGCTGACTCAAACAACAGAAATTTATTTTCTTACAGTTCTGGAGGCTAGAAGTCTGAGGTCGAGGTGTTGGCAGGGTTGGTTTCTTTAGAGGCCTCTCCTTGACTTGTAGATGCTTGCCTTTTCCCTGTCTTCACATAGTTTTTCTTTGGTGTCTCTGTTCTAATCTCCTCTTCTTATAAAGATAAAGGTCACATTGGATCAGGGCCCACCTTAGTGACCTCATTTTACCTCAATTATCTCTTTAATGATCCTATCTCCCAAACCAGTCACATGCTAAGGTAATGGGCTGACTTCAACATATACATTTTTTTTTTGAGGTGGGGGAACACAATTTATAACAGTGGCCAAAACCAGAATGAAGCCCCATTAAAATGGAGAAACTTAGGTACTAAAACAAACTCCTTGTTCATCAGAACTGGCTGGTATGTGCAAGTTGGGCAGAAAAAGTTCCTGAGGTCATTGCGAATAATGTGCTGACCACAGGTCAGTGATGTAACTCAGTAAAACACAAAAGCACAATCCCTGGGTATATAAATAGAAGAACCGCAGTAGGACTTGTGAGATAATTGAGCAGTTATGCGGTGCAGTGGTCACTAATACAATACGTTTTCCACTACTAAACTCCAACCCAAAGAGAGATGTGAAGATTTTGGATGAAATTCAGAAGAGAATCATACAGAACTACACATTTTTAATCATAAGAAAGTAAAGATACTGAAATATCTCAGCCGAGGAACAAGGAGGCCGACGAGAAATTTATTAACGCTTTTTAACTTGAAAAAGTCACTCGGAAGATAGTGGCCAGCAGTTCTCCTAGCCATAATTAGAGTGAACGGAAAGAAATTTATATTTGTCATAAGTTATTTCTTAGTGCTAGTAATTTAGTTGTCATAGAAAGTATTTTTAAGTGTGAGTTGTTAAAAACTGGTTTACTAACTTTAAATATGTTATCTTTTATTTCAGGTGATTACAGCATGATTTTGCCTAAAGGTCTGAGAGGGTAGAATATAATCATTCATTTATCCAATAAATATTTATTAAATGCCTACCATGTGCCAGGCACTATTCCAGACCTAGCAGTGAACCAACAAAGTTCCTGTCCTTTGTCAAGTTTACTTCCAGTAGTGAAGACAGACTACACACACACACACACACACACACACACACAGTTAGATAAGATCTATGAAGAAAATAAATAAGGCAGGATAAAAGAATGACATAACTAACACTATTTTAGACAGTGTGATCAAGGAGGGCTATCTAAGAAAGAAATATTTAAGGTAAGACTTGGATAAATCAATAATAGTATTTATTGAGCACTTGCTTTATGCCACTGTGCTAAGCTCTTTATCATTTAATCCTTACAATAGTTTATTTTACAAAAGAGGAAATTGAGGCCAGGAAGGTCAAATAACTTGCCCAGTAACTTATAGAGCTAGTAAGTCTCACAAGTTCTGGCTGCCTTGCTTTGTGTAGCTGCCATTAATAATATTAATATCAAAGTTGAGCCCCTATGGAGTACAGAGGTTTTCTTTATTTCTTTTTAATAGGTAGTGCCTAGGAAATAGGTGAATTTTACAGCACTCCAGTGTCCATATGTAATCTCGAATATCATCTGCTTCTTGGTTACAACTCACCACCAAGACCAGACACTATTGACATCGGTCAAGCCCAGAAGGAAGGTGTCTCAATAGATAAGAAGGGACCAGACGTCATTGACCAGTGGAGGGGCTGACTTTTACTAGTTTTAAGTTTGCCTTTTGTAATCAGGTCATAAAATGGCCGAGAGAGACAACCCCCCCCACACACACACACACATCTTTTGTGTCTGTTTTTGCCCCGAGAAGTTGTTTAGGAGACTATTCACATCTCCTGACAGTTCTTCAGGGCAGATTGGCTGATGCTCTCAGGCTGAGATCCAGGAAAGAATGATCTAAGATTGCAGGTGTTCATTCTGCCATTTTTCCAAAGTGCATTTCCAGCCCTGAGCAGGCAGAGCAGCACAAAGAGCAGCCTGGAGCCTCCCCTTGACACATCTGCCTTTCCTCTTCCTGCTTGAACCCAGAGACAAACCAGTTTTGGCAAAATGGATGGTCAAGCTGTCCTGGGCATAATTAATGCAAGAGAATTCTCACCAAGGCTGATTGTAGATTTGCTAATTCCTCCTTTTTTGAAACATTCATTGCAAGATTTTTGTCCTGCATGTAAATACTGGCATTAATCAAATAACTCAGAGTTAAAGCAGAAGTGTCTGACCCTTTTCAGGTAACCCTTTGAACACTGCATCTCCAAAAGCTTTAGCTTTTTTTCTTCAAAGAGATGTGAAATATGTACATAGATAACCTTATGTATTTTATGATTTAGGCTCTCCTTTAATTCTGCTGGACATTTGGGTATACTATGCTGAGAAGAAAAACAAAAAAACAAAAAAAATAAGCTGTTGCCAGAGTTTACTTCCAGTTACGACAGAGGTGCACTTCCAGAGGAAACTATGTGTTCCCATATGTGATTGTGTTTGAATGGGATAGCAATACCTATGGCAATCCTCCATAGAATGTTTTAAAAGGCATTCTGGGAAAAACCAAAACAGGCCGTTAAAAAAATCTTAACAGAAACTTCAACATCCTCTCAGTTTATTAAATTAACTATTTAATTCTATGTTCTCAATTTTAATTTTTATAGTAGCAAAATAAATTTTATGGATCTGTCTTCGATGCTCTGAAAGATAGAAAAAGTGGTAAAGCGCACCTTTTCAATGTAAATATTTTTTTTTTCTTCAACAAGATAGGAGTAAATTTACTAGTTTTCCTGCTACAGAAAAATGAAATCTCTGCTGCTACTACTATGTGACTTCCATCTGTCCGTGTCCGGGTATACATTCGTTCCTTCTAGAGCAAATCATTCGGTTTGGCTTTATGTGTCTTGTTCTGAGTTGACTTTCTCTTCTTGTATTGAACATAAAAGTACTAAACTCAGCACTGCAGCCTCTGACACCAGGTCACCTCAGTTCTCTCCTAAAAGCTTGTATAGATGGTGTTCAACTTGAAAGCCACTACTGTGGCTTTCATGTCTTCATTTACTCTAATGATGGTCAATATTTAGTGAATTCTTATCATGTGTCAAGTGCTTTATGTGTGCTATGTCATAAAATCCTCCAACATTATGCAATGGATAAATCACCCCAACTTTACAGATGGAGAGAAACCAAAGCATCAAAGGTTTAAGTAACTTGTTCAGGAGAGTTGGGTAAGTGGCAGGGAGGAGACACAAACCCAGGTGAGTTGACATCAGAGCTCCTAACCACTGTCCTAGGTGGCCTCTCTGTATGCTTACTTCATCTCTATTCATTTCCAAAACTGCCCTCCACAAGAACAGATTTCTTCTGGTTTGTTCATTGGAGTGTTTTCAGAGCCTAGAATAGTGTCTGACATGTAGTTAACACACAATAAATGTTTCTTTTTTTAAAGTTATTTTTTAATGTATTGGGGTGACATTGGTTAGTAAAATTATATGTTTCAACTGTACAATTCTATAATACATCATCTATATATTGCCTTGTGTGTTCACCACCCAAAGTCAATTCTCCTTCCATCACCATATATTTGATCCCCTTTACCCTCTCCTATCACCCCCTCCCCCCTTACCCTCTGGTAACCACTAAACTGTTGTCTGTGTCTATGAGTTTTTGTTTATTTGTCTTGTTCATTTGTTGCTTTCGGTTTTATATCCCAGATATGAGTGAAATGATATATGGTTCTTGTCCTTTTTGGTCTGACTTGTTTCGCTTAACATGATAATCTCAAGATCCATCCATGTTGTCACAAATGGCACTATTTTATCCTTTCTTACGCCTGAGTAATATTCCATCATACATGTGTACCACATCTTCTTTACCCAATCATTTATTGAAGGACACTTTGGTGGTTTCCATGTTTTGGCCACCGTGAATAATGCTGCATGAAGATAGGGATACATATATCTTTACAAATAAATGTTTTCAGATTTTTGGGGTAGATACCCAGAAGAGGGATTGCAGGGTCATATGGTAATTCTATTCTTAATTTTTTGAGGAACCTCATACTGTTTTCCACAGTGGCTGTAATAAATGTTTCTTGAAAGGATAAATCTCTTTGCCCATCTTTTCTTTCACTTATTCATCTTTTTTCATTAAACAAATGTTGATTGAGCCCCTAAAAACCAGGCCTCACTTCACACACTCAAGATACAATAATGAACCAAGTCCCTCCCCTCTAGAAGATTACCTTTTTAGAAAAAGAGATAGATCAATAAATATTAAATGCCAGGTAATGAATTGTGAAGAAAATTAAGCAGGATAAAGGGGCTATAAAATGATGTGGGAGTGCTATTTTAGGTTGGGTAGTTGTGGAAGGCTTGTCTAAAATGGAAATATTTGGGCAGACGCCTGAAGGAGGTATCCCTAGGAAATACATTACTTGGTTACCTAGTGGGAGAGGGTACAAATGGGAGAAAAAGCAAGTGCAAAGGTCATGAGGTGGGAGCATGTTGGGCATGTTCCAGGAACAATAAGGGGCTGGTGCAGATGGTTCATAGCAAACAAGGGAACGGATGGTAAGAAAGATGGTCAGAGAAATGGGATAAGGAAAAGTGCTGGGCCGTATAGGCCATGGAGAGGGTATTTCAGCTTTTATGTTGAATGAGATGTGACACTAATAGACGTTTTTAAACAGAGTACTGATGTGATTACTTCCATAGTAAAAGGATCTCCTGGTGGGGAGAACTGTAAGAGAACATACATGGAAGCAGACCAGTCAGGAAGCTATTACAATAACCTTGGCTAAAGGCAGTGGTAGGTTAAACCAAGGCAGTAGCAATGGGGGTGATAAATACTTACATTTTAAATAGCTTTCAAAGGTGGTATGATTTGCTGATGGAGTGAACGTGGGATATGAAAGAGAGGAACAGCTCTACAGTTTTTGGCATTTGAAGAGGGGCATTTATTAAGTTGAGGAAGACTGTGGGAAAAGTAGGTTTGGGATTGGAGGGGAATCAAGAGTTTGGGTTTATGAACATGTTCCTCACCATTTAGTCCTTATACACAGAGAATATTCAGTAATGATTACATAAGATGGCAACTCAACTTTCAGCGACCTAAAAATCCAAACACCCTCAGGGTCTACCAAGCAGGTAACTTAACTTTATGACTTAGCTAAGTATAAAACGAAAAGTAGTGGCGAGGCCCAGTGAACTGGAGAGGTCATGCATGATCCACAGGCACTGACATAAAACAAGAAATTGTGCTGGCCAGTGTTGCCCTTGACCTTGAGATTTTGACCCCTGCAAAACGATATCAGCATCACTGGCCTTCATCTACATCATTCTTAGTTAATACTTTTACATGCTTTCTGCTAAACGGGGCATGTAGCTGAATTTTATAGCACAGAAACTGCACATACATCCTGATAAATACATTCATTACTGTATTATTCATACAATAAATATGTTAACCCCTTATTCTGTGCCAGTCACGGATCTAGAAAATACATGACAGCAAATGTATAGTGTCTAATAACATTTCAGATTATGTTAACTACTTCCCATATTCAGAGATCAACCCTGACAATCTCAAATATAAAAACAAACAAAACAAAACATAAATGCATCAACAGGATTGTGAGTAGTCTAAATAGATTTTTGAAGTTTGATGTCCATGCTTAATTCATAAAATATCTTTTCAGGACCCCTCTCTTATTTTACACATAATTTTAACAAATCTGAACATCTGCTTTTCCAGCCCAGAACAGATAAATCAGAAATAAGTTGGCAGAAGAGAAAGGAAGAGACCTAACAAAGAAGGGTTAGATGTAATAAGAAACACCATCACACTGCTAGAGGAAAAAGCATACCAAAAAAAAAAAAAAGAAAACCCACAAGATTTTTTTTTAAATGTGGAAGTCTGGGGAGACTTCATGTTTCCTGTATAGACAAGGAGTCTGTTAGAGCTTAATAAACCTGACGGCTCCACTATTTTAAAGCACGGTACAGTCAGGGATGGCCATCTAGCAAGGTTTATATTAAACTCATAAACTCTGCTTTAAAAGGTCAGGAACTATACAATCCATTTAAAAGGTTTCCCTGGAAATGATGAATGTACACATTTCAAAGGGTTTGTGTCGGGTATTTGGAAAATCCACTAAAATGAAATATGTCATTCTCTAATAACACTGGGTATCTGCTCTGTTTCTGTCCTCTGGCCTGTGTGCCACATACACGGTCAACAGACACTAAAAACACACCCTCAGGCATGCTTTCCTGTTTATAGCAGGCCCTCTCACATCATTCGCTCTGCCTCTCTCTCCCATTTCCATTGCAGGGTCCATCCAGCTTCTGCCCCAATTGCTATGGCATGTGCTCTGCTGCCTCCACTCATATGTTGGATCTGATGACAGAATTCAGCTTCGCTACATCTGACCTTTGGTGTTGCCTGGGATGTGGCTGCATGTGTGCACATCAGGTACCATATCAGGCGCATCTATGCGCCCTTTCACACTGGGCCGGTGCACCTCAGAGCCCAGCCTAGCTTTGGCCCAAACTTGGCTTGTACTTGGATTAGACCCCCCCAGAGCTCCCCATGACTGTTCTTGTATTCAATGTGCACTGAAAACACATTTCACATGAAAACCATCACACCATCAGTAGGGATGCAATTTGAGTTGTTTCTAAGTGATTTTTCTTTTCAGAAGTGCTTAACTCACAGAATCAAATCTTAGGCATAAAAGTATCCTTAAAGTTTGCCATCAGTATTAACCTGAAAACAGTCTTAACCTGTCTACAAAGCTCCCAAACTCTCCCAATTTTCATGGGCCTCCCTTATTTATTTATTTATTTATTTATTTATTTATTTATTTAGGGCCTCCCTTATTTTCAGAAACATTCATTTACAAAACAGAAAAGTAGGAAGAGGTACTCAGTCCATAGGTGTGACACAGACCAAAGCTAAAGTGTTAATATAAGGATTACACCAATGACCTTGGCTTGTTTAAAGTGGAAGAAAAAGCTAGCCAACCACAGCTAGAAAGCCTGATAATGTGGAGCTAATTGAACGGCCCTAACTCATCCACTAAGTTTTACAAGTTTCTAGTAATGTTTATGCTTGTTCGAGATAAAGGAGGCTCCAACTACCATTTGCATTTTTCAGGTGTGTTCTTTAGCTTAAAACTAATTATGTTTAACCATGTAACCTGGGTTTCAAAACACATCCAGACCACAAACTCATTTTTGTAAAACAAGTCACCTGTATCCTCTAAAGGCAAGTAAAATGGCAAGCATCCACAAATTGCCCTTGAAACAAAAGCTTTCTATTATTTTCAGTTGTTATATGCAAAAACTGAATCCTGTCGATCAAAAGTAAATAATAGCGTTACAATAGTTACAATATATCCAAGAGTGTTGGGCACACACAGAGACACACACATACACCCCAGAACAGAGTGTTGATGGACATATCTCTGTACCTAGATCCTTTTCATTCACACTTAAATCCTCATTTTTTCCTAGGCAACTGAGGATAAAATTAGCATGATGAGCTCTGTTTGAACAGTAACATGACTGCTTTCACAACAACTCTACCAAACTCCTTCAAACAACACTTTTCAAAATTGCCTGGCCCTAAGTCTTCAACTTGTGTTTTGCAGGCTCCTGAACTATAACATCTTTCCAACACAACTCAGTAATACAAAATAGTAAAATGATCTGACTTGAGTAATAATAAAGAACAAAATGAGCTCTGGAAGCTGGGAGATGGGTGTTCTGGTCGGAGCCTCACCATTTATATCCCTGCAACTGAGAACACTCCTTATACCTCTGTGTTGGTATCTAAAATGGCAGGTAAGTCCCTGAACAATCTCTGTGAAGTGAACCCTCCGCCCCCACAGTCTGGTATGCCATCTCTGAGAATCTCTGTGCTCCTCCCTTTGGGTCCCAGCTCAGGTACTTTCAGGTTCTGCTTAACCTCGAGTTTTTTTTCAGACCCCTCTGTTTACTCCTTACCTTCCTGGCTTCCTGTGAGCAGTGCACTTTGTCCAGAAAGTCTTTTTTGTCCTGGTGATTACTAGTGCCCTGCCTGGGCCTTGAGAGGCCCAAGCGACACTAGTCCCGACAGCCTCAGAGCCTGGGGTGGTACCTCTGCCGCCCTCTAGTGGTGGCCTCCAGTAGCCTGGGCTGTGCTCCACACCTGTTCCCTCAAGTGAGTATTTAAGAGTCTGTGAATTTAAGATGAATAATTCAGTCGTCTTCAGAAAACTGGTTATTTCTGTTGTGGGTTTCTAGAAATTTCCCCTGCTTTACTGAATGGAAAAGGAAAAAAGGTTGTATTTATCTCTTTTTCCCTTTTAGTGTACTTTTTCATCTGTTTGAAAGTGTATGAAGAAATACTTTTGAGTCCCTCTAAACTGCCTAAGAAAAAAAGAGTCAGAAAAATGACTATTCAGTTAACCTTTCAAACTTCTAAGTGAACAATATCAAATCATTTTTTAAGAGATTAAATAAAGGGGGCTTTTGGAAGCAGTCTCTAAATCTGGGTGCTAGTTACAGGGGTGCATTGTTTGTTAAAATAGAATTTATTATTTATGATATCTATAATTTCGTATATACTATACTACAATAAAGACTTTTTAAACTGAACAGACCATTATTTCAAAATGCCATCATATTAATGATATTTTTCCCCTTATGTAAATAACAGGTATAACTTCCATAGGCATAGGAATTGTTATGAAATTCATTTTTGTGAATATGTATTAAATATAATTTGATTAATATATCTAGTTACTGTCTAGGCTGAATTTTCTAACAGCATTAACTAGAACTTGAAAGGTTTGTCCTTTCCCACTGAAACACACATATCATTTAAAGGACAGAGTACAATGAAGATTGGAAACCTTGTCATATAATTTTTTTAGCATGTGTTGCCCTCTATGTCACTACTTCTCCTTGTTTATTTCCAGGACAGAGAGTTCTATGCCACCGATAGAACTTTCAGCAGAACAATCATAAACAATTCCTCCCACCCAATCTGTAACCTCAAAAACATTCTCAATGGGTTTGAATGTCACTTGAAAATACATCAAACAATGGCTTTTCTTGATTAAAGAGACTTGTTTTATGATTCTTTTAAAGGAGGCCTTTAAATTCAGTCATTGGAGAAAATGTTTGATCTATTCTTGCACTGTATTTATAGAATAGTAGTAAATAAGTCTAGTAAAGAATATTCTATAATAATAAAAAAAAAGGATCTTTTCCGCAGAACCCAGTTTTGCGACCAGAAAACACCCCCATGCTACCGTTGTTTCTTTCTCTGAGCTGATACTACAGAGAGAATTTTACATGCTGACAAGAGGGTCAGATCAAATCTATTTGGCAGCATAATCTATCCCTTTCAAGGGCCAGCTTCTTCACTGTAACTACTGCTTATAACTGACAACAGTTTATTGTTCAACTTCTCATTGAGTGACGATGATGCACTTGTGATAGGCATCCGTGGAGGCAAGAAGGTTCGTTCTTTCTTTTTTTCTTCTTCTTCTTTTTTTTTAAATGGCTTTGAAAAACTCTAAGTGCAGACACTGTTGTTAAAAGGAACAGTTCCAACTCTCAGGATGACTTTTCCCCCCAAAGTACTCTGTGCAATCATTAATCAGTTCTTTCCCTGGGTAATTTTATGTCACAAGAGAAATGTTAACATGCCATGAACATCCTTCAGGAGCTGGGGGAAAAAACAACCCTAGAGGATAGCACTGGAGAGGATCACACTTTATAAAGTTAAATTAGTGAAAATATTTTTTGGGAAGAGACCCTCCCACATCATACACAGTTCATTCAATTAAATTTTCCAGATTCCTCCTGAAATTGTGGATGATTTGTCTCATTTGGAATCAACAAAGGACACATTATCCATAAATTATCTAAATGTGCATATGTTTATTCCACAGTGCATATGGTAATAACTACATTTTACTTCATATATTCATGAACATGAATTAAATTAACTTGGGGAAATATCTTGCTTGCAGCCAATCCTTATCTTTAAAAGGCGAAGGATGTTATAAAAGGTGAAATTTGAATACAATGATTGAATTGCATATATTACTCGTAAGTTGACTTTCAGATAGCTAGTTTTGATAAAAAACAATTTTGTGCTTTCATAATTCACCAATTTAAGATTTATATTTATGGCTTAGAATCCACAAATAATATGAATTTTATTTTTGTTTAGTCATTCAAACTTTATATTCTAAAACAGGAGCCTGGAGAGCTGGTTCTAGCTGTGGCACACACTAGCTATGCAACCTTCAGCATGATTGTAACCAATCCAAGCTACAGTTTCCTCATGTAGCTCCTTCTAAACACTAAAACTGTACAATTCTGAAAAACTGCATCTCTCCCTTCACCCTCAAAATGTTTACATATTAATCCCTAGAACCTGAGAATGCTACTTTATATGTCAAGAGAAAAATTGCAGATGTGATCAAGTTAAAAATCTTAAAGTAAGGAGATTATCCTGTATTATCCAGGTGGGCCTGATATAATCACAAAGGTCCTTTGCAAAAGAATAGAGGAGGAGTCAGGGTCAGAGAGAAGGCTTTGTGACAATGGTAAGAAATATGTGAATGATGTGGTTCTGAGCCAAGGAATGCCAGCAGCCTCTAGAAGCTGGAAAAGGCCAGGAATGGGTGTTCCCCTTGAACCTCCAAAAGGAACCAGGCCTTCCAACACCTTGACTTTATTTACCCAGTGAAGCTGATATCGGACCCCAGCCCTCAGAACTGCGGGAGAATAACTTTGCATTGTTTTAAGCCACTAAATTTGTGGTATTTGTCACAGCAGCTATAAGAAATTAATGCATTATATCAGGGAGAAACGCTTCTCATTGGTAATCCGAGGAGCTCTATGGACCCTCTCCCCAGTGAAAAAAAATCATACCTGATGAAAATGATAAAAACAACAACCATTTAAAGACTCTGGAAATTGTCCTACGGACACACAGAAAATAGAGATATGTTGATATATGAAAATCTACTAAATCTCATTAAGAACAGTGAGTCTGGCCTTTGAGCCAGGTCTTGCTCTCCACTTTCCAGTTCAATGTAATGGAAGCTCTACCCTGATTGAGTGCGTCCAAGAACATGGCTTCTTTCTTCAGCCCAGTCTAGTTAGGGAAAATTAGGCAAGAAAATAAAATAAAAGGCATCCACATTGGAAAGAGAAAAGTAAAACTATATTTGCAGATGACATGAGCCTGTATATAGAAAATATTAAGGAATCTACTAAAAATCTACTAGAACTAATAAATGAGCAAAGTATCAGGGTACACAATCAATATACAGAAATCAATTGTATTTCTATCCATTAATAATTAACAATTGTGATTCTATCAATTAGTAATGCATAATCGCTCATTAGTATGAATAATCCAAAATCAAAATTAAGAAACAATTATATTTACAATGTTGTTGTGAAGAATAAAATATTTAGGAATAAGTTTAACTAAAGAAATGCAAAACGTGTACTTTGAAAACTACAATATATTGTTGAAAAAAATCAAAGATCTAGATAAATGGAATACGTTGTATGTTCATGGATTGAGTGACTTAATATTGTTAAGATGTATTTCCCAAATCTACAGATTCAATACAATCTTATAAACATTCTAGCTGCCCTTTTTTTCTTTCCAGAAATCGAGAAGCTGATCCTAAAATTCATATGGAAATACAACTTGTATCCAGAATATATAAAGAACTCTTGCAACTCAACAATGAAAAGACAAATAAGGCAATTTTAAAATGAACACAGGTATTAAACAGCCATTTCTCCAAAAAAATACCTTGTCTCCAGTATCATTTTAAAAAGTAGCTTGGAATTATTTATACTGAAAAATTGTGAATTTACAATCAGAAATTCTGAAACTCAATTCTGCAACCCGAAGTCTCACTGCATAATCTCCTTGTTAATCCAACTACTATACCTCATCCAAAACTTCAAAAAACATTTCCCTAATGCTAACAAATTAATTTTATGATTTAGCTGCAATTTAAAACATAATATATGTTAATGAATCTAGGGTAACGTTTGTTTTGTTTTGGGCCTTGAGAAAAAGAAGCATGTTACTCACAATACCTCCAAGTTATAGACTGAATGTGTCAAATTCTTATGTGAAGCCCTCATCTCCACTGCGATGGAATGTGGAGGTGGAGCCTTTGGGAGGTAATTAGGGTTAGATTAGGTCATGGAGTTGGAGCTCCTATGATGAAATTAATGCTCTTATAAGGGGATGATGAGACCAGGACTCTCTGTCTCCACCATGTGAGAAAATGGCTAGAAGGCAGTTTGTCTGTGAACCAGGAGTAGAACCCCATCATACTGGCACCCTGATCTTGTATTTCCCAGCCTCAGAACTGGGAGAAATAAATGTTTGTTGTTTAAGTAAGCTACCCAGCCTAAAGCATTCTATTATCACAACCTGAAAGGACTAAAACAACTTATCTCTCTTTGGCCATCTCTGCTTCAGTGTTAGAGGTACCAGAGAATACACATTACCTCTATTTTACAAATATAACTTCTTCTCCTTTCAAAAAATATATAAACAATGAACCTACCTGTTGATTTCGTTTTTCCTCCTTACTTCAGAAAAGTATTGAGAAACTGTTGCTTAAGAATTTTTATTTTGAGTCAAAGCTACTCTAGCTGACACTTAGTGGATTAATTTCATTCTGGTGCCACATCACCAGTCTGAGCTCAATTATAGTCAGAAATAATGTATATACTGCCTGCTAATCAGACTGTATTTTCAAATGTACTATTTGGTCATGTCAAGTCTATGGTATATTTTCAATACTAGAAGTCAGTACACATTCAGTGACTCAGCAAATATGATGTGCCAAGCATTGTTCTAGGCATAGGAAGTATCACACAAGATCACAGCCTTGAAGAAAGATTAATAGTCCCTCAAAAATAAGCTTCTCAGGGACCTTATATTCTAATGGATGAGACAGGAAATAAACAAATAAGGAAATACACCTATAAAAACAGCAACTTTAGAGTGTGATAAAACAGTAAATAAATCATAATGGGATGAGCCAGGGAAGTCTTTCTAAAACAGATGACATTTGAGTTAAGTCCTGTATGATAAGAAGGAGTAACCCATGCAAGGAACTGGTGGAAAGGCATTTTAGGCAGAGGGACCAGAGGACAAAGACCCTGAAATCTTGTGATATTGTAAAAGTAGAGAAGAGACCATCATGGTGAGTAAGCAAAGGAAAGAATGGTAAGAAATAAAACACATAAGCAAGGGTCTGATTGTACAGGGCCTTGCAGACAATAGGACATGGGATAAACAGGGAAGAAATAGGATCTGACTTACATATTCCTTTCTAATAGCAAGGATAATATCCCTGGAGGCTCTGCAGATTTTCCTTTCCATTCATTGGCCAGAATTGTGTTGCATGGACATTTTTATTTTTAAACTAGTCGCTGACAATAGGAATTGAACTATCACGATTGGGCTATGACTAATCAAGTTTTGTCTGGATGTCCTCAACACTGGTATGGCGCCCTGGTAACTACACAAAATCGCAGTTTCTGTTAACAAGGAAGAAGGGAGGATGTTGGATAGGCTTCTGATAGAAAGTGCCACGGGATATCTATGCTATCCACATGGCAGTGACATAGTCAGTTGATTATACAAGTCTGGAATTCAGGCAACGGTGTCAGAAGGATGGCAGATGAAGTCTTTTGTAGATGGCTGATATTTAAGGTCATTGGACTGGGTGAGATCACCGGGATAGAGTATACATAGATTTAGAAGACAGTCCAGTATTATGCTCTGGTATGTACCAATATTTAGAAATCAGGTAATGGAGGAGAAACAAAGAAAGGATTGGCCAGAGCTAGTTGCAGGAGATTGTCTTAAAAGCCAAAGAGGAAAGTTATCCAAGAAGGATTCAGCAATTGGGTCAGATATTACTGAGAGGAAAGTGAATACGATGAAAACAGGAGGAATGTACACAGGGTCTAGCGAAAACTGTAATGAGATTGTTGGTGCCTTAACAAGAGCAGATTCAGTGAGTGGTTAAGCACTTGAGGGAGTAACCACAGAGTGAATAAAAGCTGAGAAAGTATTTTGAGAAGTTTGCTGTGAAAGAACAGAGAAATACAGCAGAGGAAATCAAGACAGTCAAGGAAAAGTTTGATTATTACAATTTGGGAGATTATAGAACTTGTTTGTATGTTGCCTGGAATGATCCTGTGCAGAGAAAGACATTGATGGTGTAGAATAAAGGGGGTGAACTGTAAGAACAAAAATCCTTGGAAAGGTGAGAGTGGGTGGGATTTGAGTACGAGGGGAAGGACTGACCTTTGATAGGAAAAGATACATCTACTCTATTTCAAAAAGAGGAAAGGCAGAGAGAAGATGGGCACCGACTGAGGTGAGTAGATAAGATGCATGCATTCTTGTATATTAGCTCAGCTATTTTTCAATTAAGTATGAGTCTAAGTCATCCGCTAAGAATGGGGAGGGAGAGAGTGTGGGAGGTTTGGGGTGAGAGGACATATAAAATGGTTATTTCAAAGACTTAAAAAAGGGAACACTATTAGGGAAAGGTAGTAGGGTCCTTTTTCAACAATGAGGGTATATTTGAGACATGGGATCACAAATTTAAAGTGCCACCAGCAGACAGTTGTGATACAATCTTTGGTAGTCACAGGCACAAGCAAGATGACCAGTGGACTTACGAGGGGTTGGTCTAGCCAGGCACGTAGAGGAAGAGTGGGGCCAGAGAACTGAGCATGTTTTCAAGTAAATTATTTTAATAATGGATCATAAATTATAAGCTAGATAAAAAAGAGACGCTAAGTTAGAAGAGTAATGAAGACTGTGAAAAAGTGGCAGCATGAATGGACTGGAGGCTTCAATAACATTAAGGAATCGTTGCAACGAGGTGCTAGCTTAAGAGCTAAAGGTATAGGAGGTAGCCATCAGCAGAGCGGGTTCTCACTTTTTTGTTTTTAAGATTTTTTTTTTCTTTTTTTATTGGGGAAGGGGAACAGGACTTTATTGGGGAACAGTGTGTACTTCCAGGACTTTTTTTCCAAGTCAAGTTGTTGTCCTTTCAATCTTAGTTGTGGAGGGTGCTGTTCAGCTTCAAGTTGTTGTCCTTTCAGTCTTAGTTGTGGAGGGCGCAGCTCAGCTCCAGGTCCAGTTGCCGTTGCTAGTTGCAGGGGGCACAGCCCACCATCCCTTGCGGGAGTTGAACCGTCAACCTTGTGGTTGAGAGGACGCACTCCAACCAACTGAGTCATCTGGGATCTCAGCGGCAGCTCAGTTCAAGGTGCCGTGTTTAATCTTAGTTGCAGGGGGCGGAGCCCACCATCCCTTGTGGGACTCGAGAAATCCAACTGGCAACCTTGTGGTTGAGAGCCCACTGGCCCATGTGGGAATCAAACTGGCAGCCTTCGGAGTTAGGAGCATGGAGCTCTAACCACCTGAGCCACGGGGCCGGGCGAGGTTCTCACTTTTAAAAGTTGGATTGCTTGTACATCATTACTTTGCATTTACTGCAAACTTTTCAAAAAGATCAAAATACCTGGTGGCCCCAACTTGCTAAAAAAGAGTACAGTTATTTGTGGCTAAGAAGCAGCCACGTGATTAGTGAGTTGGTAATGTGCTAATGCAACAATGGCAAGGTAAAAGACCACACAACATTAGATTTGAACAATTGCAACATACAGAAAAGAGCTTGAGCTTGAAGTCAGAACAACCTGATTCAAACCCTGGTTGTGACGTGTAGCAGCTACACATCTTGGGGAATATTTCTTAATCACTCTGAATCCTGGATTATCCTTTTAAAGTAGGCTATGTCTACCTCCATCGCAGGGGTTGTTATGCACATTAAGAAGGATAATATATGCAAAGTGCCTGGAAATAATAGGTTCTCAGTAAATATTAACTACTATGAGAACTAACAGCCGTGTTCCTACTGCTGCATGGCAGTTTGGGATACGTTTGGGGAAGTTTGTGCTCTGAAAGCAGAGGTTGAAGGGACGTGTCAACCAGAAGGGCAAAGAAAGGATTCTCCTTAAAGGGCTGTTATGGGTGAAGGTAAAACCTGGGTTAGTTATTAAATTATATTTGATCACTGTAATGGTAGGAATGAAGGTCTAAGTTTTGGTTAGTGACATATTAGAGGTCAGAAATAAAAATCACAATATCTGGATTCATGTTTTTTGAATTAATGATGAACCCGAAACTTGGAGACTTGGTGGAAGTCGAGATGGTGTGGGTGGCAGACCTACTCCTAGCCCAGCACGAGCAGACTAGAGACTTTTTCTTTCCTTTTACTAAATCCTTTGTTTTGAGGCTGTTGCCATTCATGTTTCTTTTGGCCTTTGTGTTTTTGTCTGTTTCCTTAAGCCTTTATTGAAAATGTGAATAAGTAAAGAATCACTTGGATAACTTGCCAAAAAAATGTTCATAGACAATATATGATAAATAGAGTGCAGCATTTCTAAATGCGTACTGAAACCATCCTAGTCTTTACCTCCCTCCGATCTCTCACAGCCCTCTCCAGTTGCTCTGGCCTCTTATCTGCCTCTAATTTGTTGTCTGGTTGTTCTAACGTCCCAGATTTATCTTGGTTTATGGCATCTAATCTTCCTTTCAAATGGTCTTCTGCTGTCCTGTTGATGGACTGCCAGTACCAAACCTGGCCCCTGGACCTTTTTTATTTTTTTTTAACTTGTGATTTTTTTCAAAGCCTCTTAGAGTAGGAGCTGGGCTGGGACTGGTGATGTCTACCATTCATGTTTAATAACCCCAAATCCCTGTGTTTTTTCAATACTCCCTGGCTTTGATTATTACGGGAGGAAAAAATAGACTGAAAATATGCAGCAAGTGGACCTGGACTCTGGAGATGCCCATGGTGCCTGTGCCTGCTGACTGTGAATTGCGTTTCCCTCAGCCTTCCCCTGTTATACTCAGACCTGGAAATCTGGCGTGCAGAGTCTTGGTAACAATACAGTCAGCCAAGTTCCCTTATCTACACGTGTCATGCAGGGTGTCATGAAGGGTCTCTGCTCCAGCTCCCTGAACAAGAATACAGGTGTCATGTGGGGCGACTTGCGGGGTCTCTGCTTCCGCTCCCCACATAAGAACGCAGGATATGGTGAGGCCAAAAAGGAACACCCACGGAGCCATAGATTGGGGAGTCATACCACTATATTCTCGCTGGCGGCTGGGTTGGAGACACAGGAGGCAGGAGCCACACTATCCACAACTACTTCTCTCTGCCAACCAACCCCACTTACTAGCTGCAATCCACCATGCTAACTGCAATCGGCTCTTGCTAGCTCAGCCACCACCTTCTTGCTAGCCCCCATTTGTTGCTAGCATAGCCACGGCAGTTATATTAGTGGCCAATGGCTCACTGGTTACAGCTGACGGCCAACTAGCCACAGCTGATGGCCATCCAATCACAGTTGATGGTCATTTACTACCTGAGACAGCACCTTTCTATGTGAGGCCGAGAGCCTGGAAACTGCTTTCTGGGGCTCTGTCCCCACAGCACGTTAGTGACAGGACAGCACTGTTGGGTCAAGTGCCTGCCACTGCCTCAGTGAGGCAACTTGGAACACACGGCTCAAAGTGGAAATGTGTGCCTACCTCACCCAGAGGGGCAGCCACCTTAAGAGAAAGTTAGCCTGTGAGCTTACTGAACTCATGCCCTGGCAGGGCTCTAACCAGTTTTCATAGGCTTTTATGGGAGCCTACCTGCTTGGTAACTCAGCTTAATCATACAGAAAATTAATTGTTTAGAATTCTACCTTATATGAATTAGCCCACAAGCAAAGGCTTGCTGATGATTCTTCTTCTAAGTAAATGCTTCCATATTAGGTTACATGTGGAGTGGTCACTATAACGAGATGTGTGTGTGCCCCGGGACGTGTGCTTTGTCTTCCTATAATGCATGCTGCATTTACTGATTTTTTATTTCATTTGACAAATACATATCTGACACTGTGCTAAGTGCTGGAGAATCTTAGGAGGAGCTCAGTAACCTCTCTCAAGAACCTCGTTATTCTAGAGCTGTGCTGCCCAATATTGCCAGCTAGACGCATGTGGCTATTTCAATTAACATTTTATATTTCTTAAAATTAAATAAAAACTTTAGTTTCTCAGTCACACTCACCACATATCATGTGCTTGATAACCACACATTAGTGGCTGATGCGTTGGATAGCACAGCTCCAGACATTTCTGTCGTTGTATACAGTTCCATTGGGCCATGTTGGTCTCCACTAGCACTGTAGACACTAAAAGAATATCAAGCCTGTTAATAAATTATGTCTCTGAACCTACCAGATTAGATCCAGCACGCAAAACATTTTGGTGACTCTCCCTTGGGGTGGTTTTGTAATTATAGAAACAAATCTGTAAGGAAGCGTAAAGAGAGATTTAGGAGGAGGGTGATGATTAGCAGGTGCTCATTGTTTAGGCAATTGATCTCCAAACTTTTTATAATTAGACACTACTATAGAAAATATTGTTGAGCGATAATTCCCAATATAGGCATTTGTGTTTGTAAAATAATTAATATGTGCTACTTTCCGCTAATATTTCAAAGCGCATTATATACTTTGGGCTCATTAGTGATAGTTGATATAAATTCACAGAATCTTACTGATAATTTTGAGTGTCAGGGGCTAACTTCTTGCCATATCTAATTAAATCATCATTGTTTTAATTTCACAATGTAACTGAAGAAGAGCTTTCTGCTAGGAAAAGTGTCCATTCTGCAATTTTCTTGTTCATTGGTGGCTTGCAGTTCATCTACCATTTGTTTGCAGTACTCTTTTTAAGCCACTTGTTCATTTTGTGAGAGTAAGTTTAACCAGTGCTAGAGTATGTGATGTGTAAGTCCAGTTAGGTGGGCACGCATCAATTGCAACATTTTACACTAGGCCTTCATCGAAGAACGGGGGTGTGTATTGCAGACAGTTATGAGCTCCCACTAACATGGACCAAGTGATGGCGTCATTGTCAACACTTAATAAACATTAGGAAAGCTTAGCTCCTTTCTTGTTATTCCTTCTGATATATAAAAATATAATTATAATATAACATGTTTTCCCTCACCCCAATAGTTCATCTCATGGGGTCTAACACCCTACTTTGAAGGCCACTCATTTAGACCACAGTAGAATGTTTTCAATCCTGTCATTTAATTTATGAATGGTATTCTACTGGCATCAGCCTTATCTAAAATTGTTTGTTTAATTGAATTACCCCAACCAAACTGACAGAAGTTTACAAAAGTTTATACAATACCAAAAGATTTTTAAACACAAAAAGTGTGCCTGAGATCCTGTATACTTGGGTTACAAATTTGGTTATTAGCTTCCTAGCAGCCAGTGTAAATCAAGAAATATGAACCCCAATAGAATGGTCTTCCTTTTACATAGGCACAAATGTATGCTTAGGAAAGTTTAAATAATTTTTTCAAAATTTTATAGCTAGTTAGTGGCTGGGGAATTCAGTTCTATCTAACTCAAAATGTGAATTCAGTTCTATCTAATCCCAAAGCTATTTCTTATGGAATGAGGCAAGTTATAAATCTAGTTCTTAAGTGGAATGAATTCTTATAAGGACTAACTTAGATGGCATATTAGTTTCTGAGGGTGGCTGTAACAAAGTACCACAAACTGGGTGGCTGCAAACAATAGTTCACAGTCTCAGAGTCTGGAGGCTAGAAGTGCAAAATCAAGGTGCCAGCAGGGTTGTTCCCTTCAGAGGGTTCTGAGGGAGAATCTGCTCCATACCTTTCTTAGATACTGGTGACAACCAGCAGTCTTTGGTGTTTCTGACTTAGAGATGCATCCATTCAGTCTCTGCCTGTGTGTCCACATCATGTTCTTCCTGTGTCTCTGTGTCTCTTTTCCTCTCCTTATAAAAATACCAATCATTTTGGATTAAAAGCCCACCCTACTCCAGTATGACCTCACATTAACTAATGACATGTGCAAACACTCTTTCCAAGTAAGGTCACATTCTGAGGTATTTTCTGGGGGTTAGGACTTCAATATATCTTTTTGGAGATTACAATTAACAGACAGTGTATATAAATACCTTCCACCATGCCTGGAACGTGGTGGGTTTTCAATATAGTATATGAGTTTTCTTTGTGATCCACTTTGTCTTATTCCTCTTTGTGGTCTTAATACTTTGCACGCACATAGATGTTTATTAATATTTTTAACAAATAGTAAACTCAAAACTAGGAGACATGCTGGTCGTCAGGATGGTGTGGGGCAGCATACCTAGCCCAGCCTAGCAAGAGCAGGCCAGTTGTTCACAGACATTATATGGCAGTTACAGAGCAGTGTTTCTAAGTGGGTACTGAAATCCTCGCAGTGTTTACTTCCCTTTCAGCTCCCTCTGACCTCTCACAGCCCTCTCCAGTGGCTCTGGCCTCTCCCCTGCTCCTAATTTGTCATTTGATTGTTCTATCTTCCCAGACTCATCTTGGTTTATAACATCTAAGGTCACTTTCAAGTGGTCTTCTGTTTTCCTGTTGATGGACTGTAGGTACCAAACCTGGCCCCTGGATCTTTTCTTCACTTGTGATTTTCTCAATGCCCCTTAGTGGGGCAGCTGGGTTGAGAGTAGCGGTGTGTGCCACCAATATGTGTTAAGCCAAAGTCCCTGGTTTTTTCCATATTCCTTGGCTTTGATTATTATAGGAGAAAAAGGTAGACTAGAAACATGCAGCAAGGAGATATCATATTTCAGAGAAATAGCACCATAAGCAAATCCTCTGTTTTTATACTATAAAACCCTGTATACTATAATACAGAGCAATGTGAGTGAAAAGTTAGAATGAAAGAATAGTCTAATAGTCTAATTCTACCGCTTTCATTCATTTTAGTTATAAATAACCACCAAAGCTAGGTTAAACTAGTAGGTAATCTCTTATAATAAATAGATCAGTATTGTTTGTAATTAGCAAAACTAATAATCCACCTTCGCACAGGCTGTATTTATATATAAATGGAGAACACTTGCAAATGATTAGATTATGTAGGTAAACTTTCCGATTATAATTTTCATATACCACACTTGCCTAAGAAATTTCTCTACTATCAATGAAACTAATTAAATCATTTGTGACCCTCCAAATGAAAAGAATTATTGAATTACAATAGTCCCCCCCTTATCTACAAGTAATACGTTCCAAGACCCCTAGTGAAAACCTGAAAATGAGGATAGTACCAAACCCTATATGTACTTTTTTCCCTACACATACGTACATATGATAAAGTTTGCTTTATAAATTAGGCACAATAAAAGATTACCATAGTTTGCCATGTATAATGTGCACTTTTTTGCCCAAATTTGTGAGGGAAAAATAAAGATGCCCATTATACATGGGTAGTACTAATTCTGTATTTGTATAAATGTTTTTAATTTTTATTTATCCTTATAAGTTAAAAGTGTAACTCTAGAAATCAATGACGATAGCCATATGCAAAATAATACTCTGGAATACAATGATCGGTTTTGTTGAACTTATGACGATCTTGCACCGACGAAGATTTCTTGGCCTTCTATGATGTGTAACTATCGTACTTTTGTTACCACTACATAAAATTTCATGTACCATAATATGTTAAAAATTAATGCTAAAATTCCTTTATAATGCGAAAAAACAAACACCTAAGTATAAACAAATAAAAATTTGAATTAAAAAAAGGAAAGATTTTTCCCTGAAAGTTTGGGCCAAAAACATGGGTGCGCATTATACACAGCAAAATATAGTAACAACAATAACAATAAAATAGAACAATTACAACAATACACTATTAAAAAGTTGTGTAAATGTGGTCTCTATCTCTCTCAAAATATCTCATAACCTATCTGAAAACCAAGACAGCTACTCAATGACTAATGGGTGGGTAGTATATACAGTGCACATACTCTGGACAAAGGGATAATTCACATCCCAGGTGGGATGGAGCAGGACGGTGTGAGATTTTATCACACGACTTAGAACAGTACACAATTTAAAACTGATGAATTGTTTCTGTAATTTCCCATTTAATATTTTCAGACTATAGTGGACTGCAGGTAATGGGAACCGTGGAAAGCAAAACCGAGGATAAGAGGGGACTACTGTACGCCATTTAAAAGAAATATGACAATGATAAAAAATCAGTTGGAAAGGATACTCTATATATACAGAAAATTAACTTGTTAAGAGTAATGGTTTTCCAAGTTAAATATGTTTTCTTCTGAATTATATTGCTGTGAACTGGATGAAATAATTTTTTAATTCTTTAAAAATCCTTTCATTTAAAGTGTATGTGCCTCCCCTTCCCCATGGAATCAAGTCTCTCATAAACTAGGTTCTTAGACTAGTTTGATCACCAATTTGCAGGGAGAAACACGCCTTGGCAAGTCACTTCATCTCTAGTTGGCCTCTTTTTGCTTGCCTTAGTCTAATAAGGGCATTGGAATATATTATTTTTTAAGGTCCATTCCAGCTCTACATTCACAGATACTATGAATAAAGAAGTAGTTTTAAACTATTATTCATCTTTTTACAGAAAGTTATTTTTTAAGCTATATGAAGCTTACACATTTTTAATCGTCCAAGAAATTATATATTCAAAAATAAAGGAAAATCCAATCCACAAATCTACCTCTATAAATAATAACAGAGAAGTGTGCTGGGCATGGATGCCTGATAAGGTTTCTACCTGGTGCCTTTATAAATCACACACTGATTTCTTAACTAAATAAGTTTTTTTAGGTTATGCTGTGATTTTCAATATTATGAGCGCAAAGGGCATACTCAGTGAATTTCCATGGTTGATTCTGCACAAGTCATTTTGCATTTACAGCAAGCCAAATCTATTTAAAGACAAAAATCCATTCACCAAAGTCACCTTCACAAATTTTAGCAAATGTGTAAGTGTAAGCAATGCCTACAGTATACTAGCTTAATTAGAATTTTTTTTTAAAGTCACCTTGAAACTCCACATAATTTTGAACTAAGTGTAAATTTACAAAGCAATGTATGAAACTGAGTACACTCTTTCCATGGTGATTGCATCAGGTGTTTCAAACAAAGTAGCAACGGGGGTCATTTGCTCCTAAAGGAGCAATTAGGTTAAAGTGCTTTAATTTACCAAATGTATAATGTATGATGTTTCTGGAAGGGTTTCTATGCCAAACAGGTAAAAAAATAATGGTTCTTAAAGGGATACTAACACAATTCAATACACTACCTTTCACTTTCTCTCTCCTTCTCTGTCTCTCCCTCTGTCTCCTTCCCTCCCTCCCTTCCTTTCTTTCTCTTTTTCTATCAACTATATCTAAAGTTCCTTTCCTATAGAATATTATATTGAACAATTTAGGGATTATGTCTTGCTTCAAAAATACTATTTTTCAGTGCTGATGAAAATATAAGATTACACAGTTTTCAAATTTTATGATCTGAATTTCTTGTGTCTTCTTTTTTTCTATAAGATAGCTTTTTCAATGCAATAGTTCTAACATATTTAACTCTTTATACTTACGAAAACATTCCTATCATCTGATGATCATGGAGATAATTCAAAGTTACTATAATTCCACCAAGCCAGAAGGACAGCATTCCAGACTCTGGAAATTTCCTTCTAGAAGGACTTAAAAGTCTCTGCAATTAAGAATTAAGGAGATGACATATGGTGAGAAGATTGGTGAAAACACACCACTCATTTTAGTATATTGGCATTAGAAATTAAAAAAAACTTTAGGTAGAAGTTATTTTCCAGAATGGGATTTATACATGTCCTTCAAAGGCAGGATAGAAGGCCCCTGGGGAGTGGGAGATAGTGTGCATGTGAAAGAGAGGGCAATAGGGAGGCTGGGACAATAGATCAGCGCAGGATGGGTGACAGCCTTGGAAATGGGCTCCCCTTCCTTTGAGAGAGAAGATGGAAAGGGGAGAAAGAAGGAATAAGAAACTGCTATAAGCCAAAAACTCTGCAAGGTACTCTACATAAATTTCATCTTTCGGTTATTACAAGCACCTACACAGATGTTAGTCTTCATTGTACAGATACCTTTAGAAACAATTTATTTTATGCTTAGATAAGCAATTTATCTATTTATATGCCACTCTGCTAAAAAGTGACAAATACAACCTTTTATGCACCAAATCCAATGTTTATTCCCTATTTCACCCTACTGCCTCCAGGAGAAAAAGCTGAGGAGTCAGTGTAGACACACTGTGAGGATGGAAAAAGGAATGCAGGATGAGGTTGACAGTGGCTTACTTTTATCCCAGCATTAAGAGGACATGGAGGTGGAGGTTTAAGGAGAATATAGAAATTTTCATCTGTGATACACAAATTAGTCTCTAATGCAGCTTTTCTTTAATCTAGCTCTTACTGACTTGTTATGGCTGAATAAAACTTTGGTTGTCCAATCCTATTGATTTAAATATACTTTGTCTTTATATCTGCATACTTTTCAATTAGTAATATTCTTGACACTATTTCTCTGTCCCTCCATCTCTCTTAGTAGTTAAGAAATGCACTGGAAAACTTCTATAAAGAAACACTATTGACATTTTTCATAAGTAATTTCATTTTAAAGCCATTAACTATCACCCAATTTCACTTACCTCGGTTCATTTTCATTGAGAGAGTGGAACTTACAACAAGGCACACCACAATTTGGCAGCTCAAATAAAATCAATAACAACAAATATTTATCAAGCACTGATAATGTTGAGGCAGCTTGGCCAGATTCACCTGGTTATGTGCAGATCATGGAGTTCACCATGATGCTGGTTGGCAAGTGAAAGAATCACTAAGAACAAGAATGGCCTAAAGGGTCTTCTGTCCTGCCAGGACATAACTAGTTACAGGAGAGGTTCAGCTAGGAGAGTCAGGACCAGGGGCCAGCCAAGCAGAAGAGGCCTACAGCCTGCTGGGGCCAGCATGAAGTCTGGACAGTGTGTCAGATAGTAGCACTAACGAGTAGAAAAGGCCTGTACTCTTATCCTGTACACAGATGAATGAACATGTGCTGGGACTTTGGCGGCAAATATCAGTAGACCGGAAGAGAAAACAGAAAGTACAGCCGTGAAAACTGAACCAGCTATGGCTCTGACCTCCCAGAAAGTAGCCAAATATGCAGTCAAAAGTGGGTGTGGCCACATCAAATTCTAGTCCAGCCTAGGTAGATACCCAAAGGAGCAGCAAAGCAATGAGAAGCAGGACTTCAGGGGTGGGGACCCATGAAATCGGTGAAAAGCAGCATTAAGGGGCCCACTGATCAGTCTGTTGAAAGACTATGCAACAGGGCAGAGCAAAAATGAGGCAGGGTGGCAGGACCCTGTTAGCCGACAGAGCTGAGGTGTAAGGAAGGATTTCAGGGTGCTGATATGTTCAACAAAAGTCCAAGGCATACCACAGTTATACAGGAGGGGCCAGTATGGCACAGGTAGGATAGAAATCATTCCCAGATTTCTGGATCTGCCATCTATATCTGCAAGATGAATTCCAGACCTCATCTGCTAAGGTTGGGGTGGGAGGAATAGGAGAAGGCAAAAACTTCTCAGCTTCCCTCTGTTTTGGTTTGATTGGCAGTGGTACTAGACCAGACTGAACCTTAAAAGGGAAATGCTTCTGTGAGTACGGAGGAGGGGGGCTGAGGAATGTGGGGGTGGACAGAAGGCAAATAGCTTCTGCCCAATTTCATGCTTCCTGTTAGGCTTGGGTCAGCAAAGACAACAGCCTCCAGGCAGATCCCGACCAGGACCGAGGTGCCCACAGAGTTACTAGGGTCTGGGAGTGTGAAGGCTTCCTTAGCTCAGGGGCCTAGGCAGATGTCGGGTCAGTGACCATGGCACATGAGGCTGCCATCACCTTTCATGGTCACCCTTCAAAGCCTGGGGTGATGAAACCAAATTAGGGTGGAACACTGGAGGCTCCAGTTCACTGGCCATGCAGCAGCCCCTGAAGAACAAGCTGAGCAGGACCATCCAGTGTTCCTCATTCCAGCCCATTCTTGGGGTTTGCTGAGCGCTGGTTAGTCCATATCTCTGCCTGACTGCTGCTTACGGAGCTCTGAAACCTACTTCAAAACATTTTAGCTTATATACATATGTATATATATTTCCCCACACCAAAAGCTTTTTGGTAAGCAATAAACATTAAATATTTTTAAATTAAATATTCTCTGAGTGTCTACTGTGCACAGACCATTCACCTTCAGTGTGCTATCAATGAAAGGAAATATCTTGACCTGCTCGCTTCCACACATTTTCAATCAGGAACATTTGAGCATCTATATAATCCTCTCTGCCCATTTTATCCGTCTTCCCCATATGGAATAGGCTCCTGGGGAGATTTGAAAAATTAACCATTTGTACCAACCTGACAAAGAAAAAAAAAAATCAGCCTGGACAGGTTTTGGGCTTTACCAAAGTAAATTTCTATTTCCAGAAATCCCTTTGCTTTTATTTGCCCAAGCAGCCCAAGACTGCCTGGATTTAAAGAGAAACCCAGGCTGGTCTGTACAGCAATGTCTGGGGAACCTCCCTGTTTTCTGGGAAATCTGAGTGGGAGAGTGTCAGCTGATTCCAGAGTCCCTTGGGGAGTATGGGTGGGGGGGGGGTAGAAGTGCAAGGGTGCTGAGGGTGTATTTCAAATCCTTTCTTGGATTGAGAGGAGCTACTGATACCACAGGCATAAGAAGCTTTCCTCTCCAATTGTCCTCTTCTTTACCCTTTACCTCACTAGTAGCCTCGCTCTCAGCCTCTCTCTCTCTCTCTCTCTCTCTCTCTCTCTCTCTCTCACACACACACACACACACACACACACACATACACACACAGTTCACAAGAACAATTTTTTGTTTGAATGTGAGGCCAAAAGGACTCTGTAACTTATATGTAATCAAATAGAATCACAGGCAAGGATGCAAGTAAACAACTTAAGAAATGATGCAGTGTGTCAAGCTGACCCAATCAAAATAATAGAAACTGGTGAAGTGTTGAAGGCAGACAAGTACTTCAAAAGTCAAAGTAGAACTTTGCTCTGCTGAGGACTAAATAGCAGCTAAAGAACATAGCTGAGTCTTGGTCTGGATTGTGGAAGGCGAATAAATAAAAAAGAAAGACAAGCGAGCCCATAGCCAGGCTATACTGAAAATTAAGGAGAACAAAGAGAAGGCGGAAGAGGCAGATCAATGCTGTAAACCTGCACACAGGGCAATGGGGAAATGGTATAAATTATAATTTGCACAATCTCCATCATCCGTACTTTTCAAAACGAATTAATTAATGTAGAAAGGAACGGGCGAATGTGTTAATTCTGCAATTTAAAACATCAGTTTCCAAATCTGAAAAAAAAAAAAAAATTACAGTGAGGCTTATTAGCTTATTAACATTTTGACTTTCATTTTTCAGGATTTAGAATTTGAATAGAAATAACCCTTCAGAGAGGACATATCATAATGTCCCTTGTGCATATGTGAGCTCTGCCACTAATTAAGCTCTTCCAAAGGGCTGCTGTTGCCGGCCTTGGCACAGGCCGCACTGTTGAAAGAAATGGGCTGAAACGGGGTGTCCCACCACCAGAACTTGTACTAATCGTGCTGCCATTGCCAATATTCTCTGAACTGGAAAAAAAACAAAAATGCCCTCGTGTGAAATAATTAATGGGGGTATGTGGATGATTGGGAGTGGGTCGAAAAGAGAAATCTGAGCACAGGACCAGAGCAGGACAAGCTCATCTGTAAATAGTTTTTTCCTGATGTTTCATCATAGGTCTCACTTTGTCAGTTGTGCAACTTGATGAGTTAGAGTTGTGCTCCAATCCAGGATAGCAAGATTAACCCAAGGGCAATAGGACATGACCCTGATAATCTGAAGGTTAACAAGCACTTAAAACCACATAAAACAAAAAGCAAAAAAAAACAAAAAAACACACAAAGAAACAAAAAACCCCTAAACAAACAAAAAAACTCTTAGAGGAGGGAGAGAGCAGCTTGTAACCTGAGAAATTTATCTGCACAAGGGTCTAGAATTAGGATTTCCGAAGAGTTCTGTGTGAACGCACTGCTTGGCTCAACCCCGGCTAGTGTAAAAACAAACATTTCCGTGTTGCTGCATGCAGTATTTATTTATAAAGTACCTGAGAATCATTTGCAGAATATGATCTTCAATCCAGGCAAAAAGCAAACATTTCAATTATTATTCGTCCCGAATGTTGATAATCAGAAAAGAAATGAATGTGCTTACCACAATCATTGCAGTTGTTTTATGGCAGCATAAAACCATAATGTCAACCATAATTTAATATATATATATATATATATATATATATATATATATATATATGGTCACGGGATATGGAGTAAAGCATAGGGAATGGAGTCAATGGAATTGTAACAGCTATATACAATGTCAGAGGGGCAACAGATTGGGGGAGGGGAGTTATCACTTTGTGAGGAGTGAAATGTCTAACTATTGCATTGTTTTGTACCCCTAAAACAAACAAACAAACAAACAAAAACCATAATGCCTACATGTTGTGCAGCACAGTTGGCAAGTCAGTGCCAGGCTCTTCAGAGCACAGTAAAGAATAAATACAATCGACTAAGAACACAGGAATTGCCACACTAGGTGATCCAGAGTTCCTGCAGCTCTGTCATCTGTTGCCAGCACAACCTCAGCAGGGCAGGGAGGACTTGGTTGTCCTTCCTACTTGCAGGGCCTTCCCCCAATTCTCTTCACCCCATGGTGGGACTCCTGTTTTGTAGACTCCTTACCAGAATGCACACTCCAAACCCTTAAGCTTCTCTTAGTTGCTAGGAATAGCTCTGCCATTCACAAATCTCTTCCAATTCTTTCTGAATCCATTTGTATTTTCTTCCATTTCACTGCCCCTGAAAGCCATGAGTTCCAGAAAAGAACTTGCTATGTGAAACTGTAAGCCAGAGAATGAAATTTTTAAGCCCTTTCTCTGTAAGAAACTTCATTAAAATATGTCAAAGGCATTTTTTTTTAAGAATAATAAAGCATATTTGGAAAACTTTAGGGAATTTACTCAAGAGAGGTACAAAATACAGAGTCCTAAAAAAAACTGAAGGTCTTAAATTGAGGGCCTTAATTAGCTTTATTAAGGGTCTGCAATATTTTAAGGTCTAGAATTGAGTCAATGTCTCACTTTTCCCAGCAATGATCCTAGTACTACCTGGCAGTTTTTCACTGTTAATTATATTAGCTGAGGGTTTGTCGTATATGGCCTTTATTATGTTTAGGTATTTTCCTTCTATACCTATTTTATTAAATGTTTTAATCATAAATGGATGTTGTATCTTGTCAAACGCTTTTCTACATCTATTGATATAATCATATGATTTTTGTCCTTTATTTTGTTTATGTGGTGTATCACATTGATTTGTGTATGTTGAACCATCCTTGTGCCCCTGGAATGAACCCCACTTGGTCGTGATGTATAATCTTTTTAATGCATTGTTGCATTTGATTTACTAAAATTTTGTTTAGGATTTTTGCATCTGTATTCATCAGAGATATTGGTCTGTAATTTTGTTTTTTCGTGTTATCCTTACCAGGTTTTGGTATCAGGGTAATGTTGGCCTCATAAAATGAGTTAGGGAGTATTGTCTCTTCTTAAATTTTTTGTAAGAGTTTCAGTAGGACAGGTATTAGATCCTCTTTGAAGGTCTGGTAGAATTCACTAGTGAAGTCATCTGGTCCCAGACTTTTGCTTTTAGGACAGTTTCGGATGACTGATTCAATTTCCTTACTGGTATTCGGTCTATTTAGGTTTTCCAATTTTTGGTCATTCAGCCTAGGAAGGCTATACGTTTCTAAGAACTTGTTCATTTCTTCTAGGTTACTGAATTGGGTCGCATATAGCCCTTCATAGTATTCTTGGATTATCCTTTGTATTCGTGTGACATCAGTGATAACTTCCCCTCTTTCATGTCTGATTTTGTTTATTTGTGTCTTTTCTCTTTTTATCTTAGTCAGTCTAGCCAAGGGTTTGTCAATTTTATTAATTTTTTCAAAGAATCAGCTCTTTGTTACAGTAATTTTTTTCTATTGTCTTTTTGTTCTCTATCTCATTTAGTTCTGCTCTGATTTTTATTGTTTCCTTGCTTCTGCTGACTTTGGGTTTCATTTGTTGTATTTCTAGTTCTTTAAGGTGTAACATGAGGTTATTTTTCTTGTTTCTTGAGATAGCCTGTAATAATATAAATTTTCCTCTTAAAACTGCTTTTGCTGCATCCTAAAAATTTTGGTAGGATGTATTTTCATTCTCATTTGTTTCTATGTAACTTTTGATCTCTGCTTTTATTTCTTCTTCGACCCAGTCATTCTTTAAAAGTATGTTGTTTAATCTCCACACATTTGTGGTTTTTCCTGCTTTCTTTTTGCAGTTGATATCCAATTTCAAAGCCTTGTGATCAGAGAATATGCTTGGTATTAGTTCAATCTTCTTAAATTTGCTGAGGCCATTTTTATGTCCCAATATATGGTCTATCCTTGAGAATGTTCCATGTACACTAGAAAAAAATGTATAGTCTGATATTCTAGGATGAAGTGCTCTATAAATGTCAATTATTTCCATTTCTTCTAATGTGTCATTTAGGGTTGATATTTATTTATTTATTTTCTGTTTGGATGATCTATCCATAGCTGTCAATAATATATTTAGGTCCCCTACTATAATTGTGTTTTGGTCAATTTCTCCCTTTAGTTCTGTTAGTAGTTTCTTGGTATATTTCAGTGCTCCCTGATTGGGGGCATAAATATATATTGATGACTGTTATGTCTTCTTGCTGTATAGTCCCCTTTATCATTATGAATTGTCCTTTTTAATCCTGATGTCTGTTTCACATGATATCAGCATGGTTACACCTGCTGTTCTCTGGATACCATTTGCTTGGAGTGTCAATTTCCACCCTTTCACTTTGAGTCTATACTTGTCCTTGTAGCTGAGACGTGTCTCTTGGAGACAGCATACGGTTAGGTTTAGTTTTTTTATCCAATCTGCTACTCTGTACCTTTTTATTGGTGAGTTCAGTCAATTTACATTTAGGGTGATTATTGAATGTGAGGATTTCCTATCATTCTATCTTTGGTTTTCTGGTAAGACTGTGTCTCCATTCTTTGCCTTTTTATTGCTGTCTATTATTTCAATGTGGTGGTATTCTATGACTTTTCCCTCTGTTTCTTCTTTTATTATGTTATATATTTCAGTTCTGGATTTTTTTGAGTGGTTACCATTAAGTTTATGTAAAAGAAAGTTTGATATTTAGAGTATTCCATTTTCTTCATCATGCTTACTTTCTCCATTCCTGTATTCCGGTTTGGGCCTTTACTCTCCTGCCTTTTATGTTTTTGTTGTCACAAATTATCCCTATTTATGCTGGCAAAATAGCCTCCTTCAGTATTTCTTGTAGTGCAGGTCATGTGTTAGAAAATTCCCTCAGCTTCTGTATGTCTGGAAGGGTCTTTATTCCTTCTTCATATCTAAAGGATATCTTTGCTGGATATACTATTCTTTGCTCATAATTTCTCTTTCAATGGTTTGAATATTTGATTCCACTCCCTCCTGGCTTGTAGAATTTCTGCTGAAAAATCTTATGACAATCCAAGGGGCTTTCCTTTGTAGGTTACCATCTTCTTTTCCCTGGCTGCCTTAAGCATTCTTTGTTTGTCATTAATTTTTGAAAGCTTCAATACAATGTGCCTTGGAGAAGGCCTGTTGAGGGTTCAGGTAATTAGGTGTTCTATTTGCTTCTTGGATTCAAGGATCCAGTTTTTTCCACAAGTTTGGGAAGTTCTTCTTCACTATTTGTTTGAATATACTCTCTGTTCCTTTCTCCCTTTCTTCTCCTTCTGGTATGCCCTTTATTCTTATATTGCTCTTTCTGATGGAGTCAGAACATTATTGTAGAGTTCTTTCATTTCTTTTAAGTCTCAAGTCTCTCTCTTCTTCCATCTATGTCATTTCCAGATGTCTATCTTCGATGTCACTGATTCTTTCCTCCATCTGGTCAACTCTACTACCTATGCTGGCTATTTCATTCTTCATCACTTTTATTGATCTCTTCATCTCCAGAAATTCTATTTGGTTCTTTTTTAAAATTTCAATCTCTGGTAAAATGTTCACTTTTTTTTTCTTTGTGTTTCTGAGTTCATTAAACTGCCTGTCTGTTTTCTTGCATCTCGTTGAGTTTTTTAAGAACTGCAATCTTGAATTCTCTGTCATTTAAGTCACATGTTTCCAAGTCTTTAAGTTCGTTTTCTGGAGACTTTTCATTTTCTTTCTGAGCCGTCTTGTTACCTTGGTTATTCATGGCAATTAATGCTTTATTATTTCCCTTCCTAGGCATCTACAGGAGTAGGTTCTGCAACAGGTTGATAGAAAGCGGTCTTTCTTTTGTTTTCCAATAGGTGTTGGTAGAATGTTTTATTTTCTCTCTGACTGCACTCTTTTATTCTCTCTCACAGTGTAGTGTTATAGTTTCTCTGCACTGTTCAGGCTTCTCACACAATGGGGGGGTTCCCCGGAAGGCGGGATTCTCCTCCGTGAGCAGTTCACCTGGGTCATACTGGCGTCTCCTCCATGGGGGGATGTGGAGAGCTTCTGAAGTTCCAAAGCTCTTCCTGCACCAGATTCAGAGCCTGTGTGTTTCAGCGGCCCTGTTTACTTCTGCAGGGATCCACCCAGATAGGTGGGGACAGGGGCAGGGTGGGTTGTGAGAGGTGGCTCAGAGCAATGGTCACGACTACCATCACAGCCGGTCCTGCTTCCACAGCTCCCTCCCTTTTGCCAGAACGAGCTGGGCTGCAAGTCTGTGGCTACAGGCCACAGTTCTCTGAACTACTAGTATTCTGTTCTTCTCATCTGACGCTGCTACCATTTCACTTTTAGCACTGGGAGTGTGGGGTTGAGGGCAGCTAAGCTCACTGCCTAAGGCTTCTGTTTTCTGCTCAGCAGTGAGGGCTGAAACTGCCATTTTCAGCCTTCTTCCCTCAGTCTTTGCTCTGAGGTCTCTGCTGTGAGAGTTGGGTTCAGCTGTGTTATATTCTGATCCCTCAGGATGGACTATGGGCCATAAGTGGAGCACTAGTAGTCCAAGTTCTTCCCTCTCCTGCAGCTGTGGTAGCTCCAAAATGCAGGGAGCTCGGAGCTCTGAGCTCCGGTCTTCATCCTGCGTCCCCGGGCCCACGTCTCTGCACTTCCTGCTTCCCTCCTCTCTCGCTTGCCCAATTTGCCGACCTTTAGGTAATTTCAGTGCATGCCTTAGTCTTGCCTGTCTGCTGCACAGGGCGTCCTTTCTGGAATTATAGTAGTTCAATTTGTTTTAAAATCCAGGGGCGATTTCAAGAGGCTCACTTCACGCCACCATTTTTATGATGTAAATCAGAAAGACTTGTTTTAACAAGGTACAGTGGTACCTCGGTTTTTGAACGTCTCCATTGACGAACATTTCGGTTTACGAACGCTGTAAATTTTATGGATCTATTGTATCATTAGATAGTAAAATTCATGCTAAATATGCAGTTTTAGGGGTTGATTTTAAAGGTCTGGAACAGATTAATCCATTTTGCATTACTTTCTATGGGAAAACTGTGCTTCGGTTTTCGAACGTTTCAGAACGAACGGTCTTCCGGAATGGATTATGTTCGAAAACTGAGGTACCACTGTAGCCAGTGGAGGATAGCATCACCTTCACTGTATAGTTCCTTTAAGAAGAAAGGTAATCCACTGTATTTCCATTTTGCAGTTGAGTAAAGTATCACAGCCCAAAATGAAATGACTCAGCCCAAAATGAAATTACTAACTCAAGTGATCAGAATTGTAATCAAAGCAGATTCAATTAGAATTCAGAAACGATTTTTAAAGTTTTGCAAATGGGCCCTTTTCTCTTTTTTCATGTGGTTTGGTTTTCCACTGACACAATAAAATAGGGAGATTCAGCACAAACATCTGTTAGTGAAATGGGTAACAAATGAAGTGCATGGAAGTGATAGAAGATGGGTTGAGCATTCATAAATGTTTGGGGCAAATTAGATTATTTTAGACTAAATGCCATTTTGGGAACCTACACATAAAGCTTTTGGGAGGACATTTTCTGGAATATATTTTGTACTTTAAGATACAGGTAAATTCTAATAATCAGTATATGTATGAAGTAGTATATGGACAAAATAATATTAAAATTACTATTTTAATGAATAAAAATGGCCTTTATAATCACAAAATAAATAACATTGACTTTTATAATCACTATCTAATATTTATGATTTTCTTTTTTTCAGATTCAGTCTGTCTTCCCTTACATATTTTATACTTTTTGAGGGTATGGATCATACTGTCTTCCTTATTTGTAATACCAATGGTCAAGAAATGTTTATTAATTTATCACTTCCTCTAATAGATATGAAAGTAATCAATGTTTTATTTTCCTTGAAAAATAATGTTTATCAATAAATTATTATCTGTACTCTAAAAATAATTCATTTTTATTTTGCAGAAATAGGAAATAATGAAAAATAAAATAACATTTTATTAATTTCCAACCTGGAAATAATTCCCACTAATAACACACAGTAAATTTAATTAATTTGTTTTTTCTTAGTGTATATAAAATATGGTCTTTAAAAAAAATCACAACCACAATGTCATCTTGCTTTGTACAAAAGTTAATCATTTTCAATTTATGTACAGTTAGTACAATATAAAAGCAAGGAATGAAAATAGAACACCTTATATTTTAAATTAGAATGAATCACAAGCACGTACAATGTTCCTTCTAAAATATATTTTAAAAACCACTCAGCTATTATTAAATTCTAATGCAATAATCTGAATTGCCTGAAGCCTGCTCTTAAGTACAAAGAGAGGATAATATTCACGTCTCAGTGTACATTTCTAGGGTTCTAGCCCCCTATTTTTCCTATTTCAATTTCAGCTTGACCTTTTGTCAAGGTGGCCTGAGAACAAGGAAATGGCTGAGTGGCTTGTTCCATCCCATCATTTCCTTTCAGCAATCCATATATGCAGCTATCTGCTGTATCTCCAATTACAATGATATACCTAGTTGCTTCTTTGAGTCCTTTTTTTCATCATATCCCAGGTCAGAGCCCTAATCAGAATCACCACTAGCACTGCCAGTGCAGTGACTCTAGCTCATATCACTATAGCTTCTCTCTCACAATATTAGCTTCAGGAATCATTTCATTTTGTCCTTTTATTTTTATTTGTTGGATTACTTATTTGTTTTATTTTTAAAGCAAAAGCTTTGACATTCTTTAAAGTAATGAAATTATTGAAATGAAATCACTCCTTTGAGCTATGAAAAAAACACCTTCAGTTTATAAAAAAGGTAATATTTTATTGCATTATTTTATTTCTACAAAAGCAATAATTTTAAGTTTCTATAAATGTGTAATTTAAAAAATTGAATACATTATGCTAACTGAAATTAGTCAGATGGAGAAAGACAAATACCATATGATCTCACTTATATGTGGAATCTAAAGAATAGAACAAATGAACAAACTAATCAGAAACAATCTCAGAGATATAGAGGAAAAACTGAGCGTTGCTAGATGGGAGGGGGTGAGGATGAGGGAGAAGGTGAGGGGATTAGAAAGCACAATCGATAACCACAACATTGCCACAAGCATACAAAAGACAGTTTGGGGAATATAATCAATAATGTTGTAAAGATTTTATAGGGTATCCAATGGACACTTGTCATATTAGGGAGACCACTTTATGGATGGTGTAGGTCCCTGACCACTGCAGTGTACACCTGAGGCTGAAGCTGAATAATAATGTCAACTATAATTTAATATATATATGTACATGTATATATACATATATAGTCACAGGATGTGGAGTACAGCATAAGGAATAGAGTCAGTGGAACTGTAACAGCTATATACGATGTCAGAGGGGTAGTAGAATAGGGGAGGGGGTTATCACTTTGTGAGGGGTATAAATGTCTAACTATTACATTGTTTTATACGCCTGAAACTAATAATAATTTTTTTAAAAAGGAGAAAAAAAATAAGAAAAATAAATTGAATAGAAAAAGTTTGTGGCTTAAAAATAGAAGTTATTTTCTTAGCATTTTAAAATTTCATGTGAATTTAGCGTATAAAACAAAAACTGAAATATTTGCTCTTATTGTAGGGTGACCTATTATCCAGGTTTACCTGGGATTACCCCAGGTTAGTGGCAGTTTCAGTGGCACTGAAAGTCCCACACCTGGGAAAACCCCTCAGTTCCAGACAAACCACGATGGTTAGTCAACCTATATATTGTTCAGTCAGAAAGCTATATTTACTAAAGTTCATGATGCTGGTAGTATTTTCTAGAGAGTGAACAACACTTTAAACAAATAAAACTTTTACCCACTTTATAGTCTCATTTCTGTCAAATGTAACCAGAGGCTATTGTAGTCATTCCGGGAGATGTTTTTGGTCTTTACATTTCTTATAAGAATATGTGATCTGTAAAATGTTTGTTAAGTGCCCAAAAGTCCATATGTTGATGCATGCATAAAATAGCAATTCAATACAAATGCAAAGGCTTCTTTTCACTGTGCCCTTTTGTTTCTGACTACTGTTCGTTCAGAATTGAGCCAAAGCCTAGACAATTCCAAACTTTAAGATGTGATTTTTGTCCCCCCAAGATCTTTAGATAAAGACTGTTGTCTTTACTAAAGCATCTCCGTACCAATGCAATGCATCCAATGGGAGGGCATGAGAATGAGTACTCTTTAATAGTACTGTAACTGAAGAGCACCTGCCAACCTCGTGCCTATCAGGAGATAATAACCTACCCCTGTAAGGCGTGCACTCTCTCTCACTTATTTTAACAAACTTTGCTAGCAACCTTTCCTCAAGCTGACCTTACTTCAGTCATAATTTTGAAAAATAACACCACCTACCACCATAGAATGTTGTAACTGTCTTAATTGCAAACAGCAGAGTCTTTGGGGTCGGAACGCTTCAGTATAAATCTTGGTACCACCACCTTACTAGCTGTGTGAGCATACAGAAGTTAAGAAATTTTTCTGAGCCTCAGCTCCTTAAATGGTAAATACCTGTCTAAAGGAGTGATGTGAATGTTAAATGTACTAGTACAATGCCCGATAGAAATGCTAATCTGGGTTGATAAATATTAGCCTCAACCTCTGATCTCAAGGATTAACCAGAATGTAACTCTTCCACAAGGAGAAGTCAGGGAATGGAAACCACATCTAAACACACCTCCATTCTCTCATTTTCCTAATAAAACTAATGCGGAGTCCCAAATACATAATTCCTTTATATTCCTAGACATACATACCTATGATAAACTTTAATTTATAAATTAGGCACAGTAAGAGATTAACAACAAAAACTAATAAAATAGAGTAATTATAACAATATACTGTAATAAAAGTCATGTGAATGTGGTTTCTCTCTCAAAATATCTTATTGTGCTATACTCCCCCTTCTTGTGTTGATGTGAGACGAAAAACTGACTTATTAAGTCGAGAACTATCACCTTTCACTTAAATAAAGTACTTTATGGCTTCTCTTTGGCGTTACCACCATTACCGGTATCATTACTCTTGTGCTTCAGGGCCATTATTAAGTAAAATAAGGGTCATCTGAACACACCCACTGTCAAACTGCCACACAATCTGATAACCAAGATGGCTGCTAAGTGACTAACTGGGCCGGGAGAACATATATTGCCAAGATGCCAAAGGCTGATTCACATTCTGAGGCGGGGTGAAGGGGGACTCGCGAGATTTCACCACACTACTCAGAACGGCAAGTAATTTAAAACTTGTGAATTGTTTATTTCTGTAGTTTTCCATTTAATATTTCCTAACTATGGTTGACCTTAGGTAACTGAAACCATGGACAGCAAAACTGTGGATGGGGGCAGGGGACTACTATTTAATACCAGGTGTGCCAAAAAAATGTATCCACATGGACACTTTGGTCAATGTTGCTCAAGCAGTAGTTCGTAGTAATCAGAAGTGTCTGGACACTGATGGTAACCACTTTGAGCACCTCTTGTAATTGCAGGAGTCAAACATGACTTGTATTCATCTTTTGTTATCGGTATATAGTATTACAATTTTAAGAGTTTTATCCTTTCTTAAAATGTGTATACATTTTTTTGGCGCCCTCCATATATGTGCGTATAAATACACACATACACACATAGCATATGCTTGTATTATTGTGTATTTACATATATTTGTTTCACAAAATGGGTTGTACATAATATTATATTTTATAACCTGCTTTTTCACATAGTTTTGATATACATATAATATGTGCATATTATATATATATATATATATATATATATATACACACACACACACACACACACACACACACATATACACTGTTTTAATGATTTCATTTAATGATTCCATGTATATTTTTTAACCAGTACCTTATTATTGGATATTTAGATTATTTGTCAATTCTCTATTATCCAGTCTCTTTCTTAAACAGAGCTTCCACTAGCCTATCTCTATGAATTAGAGGAAGCCAGAGTGTACAGCTTCTTGGTCAGCTTGAATTCAGCCCTACTCACCTCCAACTCACCCCTTTAATTAAATCCCATATATGGCAGTTCTGCTGTTAAGCTTCTAAACGTGGGCCAGCCCGGTGGCTCAGGTCGTTGGAGCGCTGAGCTCCTAACGCTGTGATCGCTGGTTCGATTCCCAGTGAGCTGCACCCTCTACAGCTAAGATCGTGAACAACAGCTCTCCCTGTAGCTGGGCTGCTGTGAGCAGCCGGAGGGTCTGTGCGAGCTGCTGCGGGCTGCTGTGTGCTGCTGGAGGCAGAAAAACAATTTCTAAACATATGTTGGAAATGTTAAATAACAATTAGTAGAGAATCTCAGGATGGATGAGACTTTTTTGAAATTTCCAGCCATTTCATATTATTAGGAATTGCCAGGTGGTATGTAAAATTATCTACATCTTGGTTTATTAACTGCTCTTTCCATGATTTCTCCTTATTGACTGGTTAATTTCTCTGTGGAAGGACATCAAAACTGACTAAAGTACTGTAGACTTTACAGGTCACAGATGCCTATAGTGCACCTGTGTCCAGGGTCATCACAAAGGTGCTTGTGATTAAAACACTCAGGTGCTTAGTTTTTTCCAAAACAAAAATTTAAAAAGAAAGCCCTGTGTTGATTCTTCTTTTGCTTCAGACCAAGAAAATGATTGCTCATAAAGTTCCCAAAAGAACTAGCAATGACAACTCTTAAAAGCCTTGAATGAAGTCACTGTTATATAAATATAGAAATATGGTTACCGTTATGGGTGAAGTAATTACACACACAAGTATATATTATATATTATATACAATATATAATATAATATTATATATATATATATATATATATATATATATATATATATATATATATATGTATGTATGTATGTGTATATATATATAGATGTCTCCATCTGCCTCTATTAAGATCTCCCTTTGTAGAAACTGGGAGGCCACTTACCCAGGAGCTGGTGGTCACTGACCGCTAGCCCACACCCCCTGGTCCCAGCCTTCCGTTGTCTCCTTATGAGCTCCAACTGCAGCTCTTCCAGTAAATATGCTATTGTTGGTTTCTTCAGAGAGAAGCTGTTAAAAGAAAAGGAAGATGATCTGCAAGTGAGTAGGAAAGTGTTCCAACAAAAATATGAAATGAAGTAATTAGTTTCCTTCTATATATAAGCACCAGCACTGCTGCCAAATCTTCAGGCTGTAGTGAGTGGGGAAACCAATGACATTCCCAATGCAGGGAAGAGTCATCTGCAGCCACTGAGCAATCACAGGTATGGCCGCCCTCTTCTTTGCCCTGGGGAAAGTAGAGGTGACTGCAAATTCGTCCTAGGATATTTCTTTTCTTCGTAAAACCTTTTAAAATGGGGACCACTTCTTGAATGGGAGACTATGTCAAATAACAAGCCCTAAAGGAACTATTTTTTTAAACATGATATGCCCTCTTAAAAGTAGAAAGTTGAGAGATTTATGGGGTGGGCGTAGCTGATTATTGATTTTTACTGTATGTAAGCGGTATTGCTATGGCCTAAATAAAGCTCAAGTAAGTCTAGAAACCTTACCACCATGCTGTTCCATTCAGCCTGATATCTGAAAGGAATCTCAAAGCTACGAGGAAAGGCTTCTTAAAACTACTACAGTGTGTTGGTAACACAACTAGGATAGTTGTGTTATTTTGGACAATGAGGGGAGACCATGGGTTGTCTATGTCTTATAGATAATTTCACATTGTGGACAATGGGAAAACATGAACAAATGGACAATTAGAAAATATGTACAGCAGAAGGACAAAAAAGGAACATCTGGGCATGACCCTAGTTAGCTGCAATTTAGCAGATATAGCTTTATCCAAGAGATGGATGATGTGGCTGCCATAAGGGATGAGGTTTCTTCATTTTCACTTTGAGGAGAGAGTTGAAGAAAGGGAGTTAGTGTGTTTGCTGAAGGGCTGAAAGTGCTTGTATGAAAATATATGCCATCAGTGAAGGGAAAAATAGTTACCTTCCAGGGGTATAATAAGAAACAACCAGAGGGTATATTTAAAGAATGGAGGTAGTGGGGTGTGGAGAAGGAGAGTTCAGAGAAGGGGGGCAAACAGCAGAAGAGATAAAAAGGATTTGCATCTGAGATCCTTCTTAAACTCCCTGGCTTCTTACATTTCTGCTGTATCTTCGGTCTAACGCTTTAAATAACACTGCCCTTAGGAAGCCTCCCGCTCCCAGCCCGAGTGAGATGCCCTCATCTGGGTTCTTGGAGTTTCCTGTATCCTCCCTCATCACAAAGGTCTCAGTGGCCTAAGTTTGCTTGCCTGTCTGTCCAGTAAACTCTGAGCCTCATGAGTTCAGCGATGTATCCACTTTGCTCCCTACTAGTCTAACCACCTGAAACAATGCCTGGTACATGGTAAGTGTTCAAAAAATATGTTGGATGAATACATTGTAGGGGGAGGGTGCAGAGGTCATCAGCAGAAAGGAGAGCCTGATCAGAGAGGAGCAGATTCGTGAGGATAGCCCAAGTCCACAGGCAGAGAACTGATGCAGTCTGAGAACTTAAAGAAGCACCACACGGAAAGAGAGAGTGGCAAAGATGGGCTTGGTGGGTAGCAGGGTTGATCACAAAGGGGCCCCTTAAACCATGTGACAGAGATTACGATTACTGCTGAGGGCAGTGTGAAGACATTGCCAGAAAAGTTGGGAAGTGATGGGATTAAATTTGTCTATAGAAAGAGGAATTTTGCTGCTGCCTGGAAAATAGATTGGAGAGGGGCCAGCATGGAGTCACAGAGCCCATGTAGAAGACTGCTCAGAAATCTATGGGGGATATCATATGGGTTGAACCATAGTAGTGCAGAAAGAATGGAAAAAGTGGATGGATTTAACAAATATTTCAAACGTAGAGTTGACAGAGCTTCCATATTGATTGGAGAATAAGGAAGAAAGAGAAGTCAAGACTGGCATCTCTGTTTTAGGCTTGAGCACATGGATACTCAGTGGTGCCATTCACTAAGATAAGAAAAGTAGGAGGAATTTTGTATTTTTGTAAATTCAGTTTTAGGCAGGTCGAGAGCTGTGCATCCAGAGGCAGTTGATATGTGCATTTTGAGGGCTCAGGTGAACAACAGGGCTGGAAATATAGAGCTGGTGGTAATTAAACCATGGGAATTGATAATATTGCTTACAGGAGTATGTAGAGACAGGAGATAAGAAGACTCGGGACTCTGAAAAACAGAGTTGTTTTTTTTTTCTTTCATCTTTTTTTGTTTTTTGTTTTTTTTAGGGCAGCAGGAGAGATAGAGAGGTCACAGAAGCTCAGGGGAGAACTCATTTCGAGTAGAAGGAGTAGTTTAAATATCAAAGTCTACAAGAAATTAGGTTGACAACTGAGATATGCCTACTACATTTAGCACCAAGGCAGTGATCCATGACCTCGATGAGAATAGCCTCAGTAAACGTTTGGGGACAGAAGCCATATTACACTGGGTTGAGAAGTGAACAGGATGTAACAACATGAATACAGTGAGTATGGACAAATATTTCAAGAAGTTTGACTGTAAAGGGGCAAGAACTTTTAGAATTTTCAAAGCCCTTAAACATCCAGTCTTCATAGGAAGAAATAACTGGCAACTAGTTGTGGCCTAAGGAAGAGCAAAGAGCAAAACAGATGTCAAGAGCTATGGATAACTCTAAGACCTTGGAGGGTGTGGCCCCACAGACAGAAAGCAGAGGAATGTGAGTTGGCTGGGAAAGTTCCATTTTAAACTCTGTTAGATGGTATTTTGCCAAGTGAAAAGACACAAAAGCGAAAAGTGGAAAGAGAAAAGTGCAATTGACAGAGTGCTCTGGCTGATATGGACATTTAAAGAGTTCTCTGCTGTAGTGGCAGCTTAGACAGTCCACAGGATTAAGACTCCTGAAAAGGGAATGTGAATGTGAGGAACAGACAACTAAGGACAGTAATTACGCAGCAAGCCATTGATATTTGTCACCTAGAACCTAGGCACCTTTCCTAGTACTGCTTGGGCAACTGGATACAGGCAATCAAGTTAACATTTCGACGTGGACTTTAAAACCTTTACTAAATTACCTTGAATATAGAGAAGTCTAAACTTACGGTTATTAAAGACAAGCTAACAGTCCCCCACCTCCACCCTCAGACTATGTATTGTGCAATACTCGTGACTTTACAACTTGACGTTTATTCAGTGAAATTTTTTCAGATGTTTTTAGCATTTTCTATAATATATAATTTCTATGAACAAATCCATTTCCCACCATAAACTACTATTTTCAATAATGAGTAAAATTATGAGAGTTTACCCCAGGTTGTCTCTGAATGAATACTGAGAGTTGTCATGTATTTGGGCCAAAGCCAGGGTGTGGGTGACTAAAGCTTAGGGGATATGAAGTACCGTGTTAGAAGCCGATGCTAAAAAGGGGGGTAGAAGCCAGATCATTGCTGGTCTTTAATATTGTGCTAAATACTTTTAGCTTTATTTTGTAGACCATGGAGAGTCATTGAGTTATTGAGCAGAGGAGTGAGAGGCTTAGATTTGAGTTTTAAGAATGCGGGTAATTAGCAGGCTCCTAAAAATATTTGCTAACTGAATGGAAAAATGCAGACTGAAGACTAATGGATCAGCTGAAAAGTACTGTTACTATTAGGAAGATAATGGGAGATAAGTTAGAAGGTCTCTCATTCAATAAAACCAGGGACTGAATTTGGTCAGTCATTTGCAAAACTTGTTTAAGCAGGGAATAAAAAAATAAGATCTACACTAACCTCAGATATTATATTTTAACTTAAGACACATATGGGCCCATTCATCCAGCAATTGTATAATAGAGTGCAAAGGCCCTTCCTTTGATTATAGGTCTGCTAATTGGAGTTTTGTATCATTTCTTCTTGCATGAGTCACACTCATGTTTCTTTCAACTTCAGCAAAAGGCAATCAGAATACAGAATATTAAAGAAATTTTGACATTTCCCCAATCATTTTTGGTTCATATTTCCCATACTTATTTGGATTGTCATATTTTCAGCCACCTACTTTCATCAAGTCTTTCCAAAGTATTCAACTTAGTTTTCATAGGAACAGCTCTCTTTCACACTCATATTTCACTGGTTCGCCTAATATTTATTAAATATTGTATTAATAAAAAATACAACTGCATTGACTGCCTTGCAAACAAGATAAGACTGTTTCTTGGTAAACATACAACTAAATTGGTGGGACCAGGAAAGTTCAACATACTAGACAATCTCCTACTAGTCTCCAGTGATGAGTGAAAAAGAGGATTGAAGAGTGTTGGTAATGAGGTGATTTGACTAATTGGAGGTTGGCTAACAGAGCTTCCACTTTAATGATCTGAGGTAGGGCAACAGCAGTGGAAAAAGAGAGGAAAAGAAACACTGAAAAGACATCAAGATAACTAGTTTTGGAAATAAACAGGCTTGAGTTCAGATTCTGACTTTATCACTTAGCTGTGAACTTCAAAGTTTCTGTTTTTTTATGTGTAAAATAAGAATAATGCAGAGTAAAGTAAAAGATTGACTGGGAAAATGCACCTAATGTACTTCGCAATGTGCCTGACACAAGTAATTAATATGATGTTAAGTCAATAGAATTTGGTGTTGAATTGAGGAAGTGAAGAGTCAAAGAGGACTCCCTATTGTTTACCTTAGCTGAATAAAAGATAACGATACCATTAAATGAAATAGGAAACACAGGAGGAGAAATAGGTTTGGCCAATAATATAGTTTTGGCTGTGTTGAGCTTCCTGGTGTGACTTGCCTGTTGATGTGACTAAAAAGCAGTGGAAAATGTTATTCTGGATTTCAGTGAGAGGTCTTGGTTAGTGATAGCAGCTTGAAGTCATCCATATAAAAGTAATAAATGAAGCCATGAGAATAAATAGGTCTGGACAGAAAGAAGTGGGGACATGACAAGTTGGTCAGGGCAATACACAGTCAGATATGAGGCAAAATCCAAGATACAAGAGGAACCAGCTTGGAGGGTGAGGCGATACTGGTATGTCCAGGAGTCACAGGTAGAGGTTTTGATGATGAAAAAGAAACTTAAAAATAATTAGAAATCAAGAGTGTTCTTTTCATTACTACCTATGAGATTGTAGGTGATTTTTGTGTTCATTTTTGTTCCTTTCTGTATCTTGCAAATTTTCAACATTGAATGTATAAATACCGACCTCAAAAAAACTATTTTCATTAATACGAGACATAAGATTGGGGATAGTCTATAAAACAATGTTCCAGAAAAAGTGGAATGAAGTGGTATCAGACAACAGATGGATAAGAGAGCTTGGGAAAGGGACAGGGACACTTCTCCCATTGAGAGAAGAAAGAAAAAAGAACAACTGAAGTTTCAGAGAAATTTTAACTTGGAGGAAGAAAATGAGGAAAATCATATTATTTGTCCTCTATATTTTTGAAGTAAATTAAGAGGCAAGGTAGTTTGCTAAAACTGAGGAGGAAACATAGGACCAGAAATAGGGAAAGTGAAAACATTTTTAAAAGTCAATAATGGGAACAGAATAAGATTTAATTTAAAATTGGTAAAATTATTTCCAAATTGCTCAGAGGTCCAGCTGAAGTTGGATACTATGCATATGAAGTGCAGCCAGTTACTGAATCATCTCCTATGGCAACAGTTAATTGCCTGGGAATATTGGCAGCAGTTAGAATTTGTCAGAAGGTGTCAGAGAGTCAGTAGGGGAAGGAAATGTAGGGTAGCCCTCACGCCCATGAAACCTGCTCCTTTTCTTGCTACCTATCTCAGGCAACCACACTGCCATGCCCTCTGTACGTCCTTGCAGAAATCTTGGAATCATTCTAGATTCCTCTCTCGCTTTCATGAACCCCCATCTAAACAGTCCCCAAGTTTTGCCCACTTTTTCTTCTAACACTTCTTTCACCTTCACTGTCATATTTGTTGAGGCCACTTTCATGCTCTTGCCCTAACTAATGCCTTGGCCTCTAATAGCTCCCCCACATCCATTCCTGCCTCACTCAATTCCATTCTTTGCACTGCCTGGGTCTTTTAAAAACCACATCAGGTATTGTTTCACCCTTTTAAGACCTTTAAAAGTCTTCTGATTACTTTTAGGATAAGGGCCAAGATTGTCGACACAGCCCACCAGGTCCTTCTGATCTGGCCCCTGAGGCATCTCCAGATTCACCTGGAATAGTCCTGCCCCTTGCTTTCTACACTCTGGACACATGGGCCTTTTCTTTGATCCTCAAAGACATAGTAAGTGACCAACAGAAGCAGAGAGGGGGCTGTATCATCTAATCAGATGCCATGGATTCAAAAGGAAGAGAAAAATAAAAGTAAAACAGACTTAACATTGACCCAAAAAGGTTGATTAATTTAAACTAGAAATGAAAAAGGTGATGTTCACATCTTGTTTGGCTTTCCCTTAGACCCTCTACCCTGGATACCCAGAGCTTAGGGTTTTGTGGGGAAGCTCAGAGCTGTTTTGGGGAATAAAACACAGACCCTTCATAGTCACCAGACCCTCCAAGACAATTGTCTCTGAGCACTGTCCTCGAATGCCCCAAGGCCCCTCAATCTCAGCAGCTCCTCTCCCCATACACCCCCACTTATTTCCACAAGCCACGCCTTCCTAGAGCAGAGCTGTCCTGGCTCCTCCCACACTTGGTCTTACAATGTGGCACTCGAGGCTTGTCTCAGTCAGGCCCTCAGCTTGCCTGGATTTGGCATCTGTCCCATCTAATTCCCTTCTCCAGTCTCTCCTCTCAGCCATCCTCCTCTCAGATACTGGAGTGGTCCTTCTAAAACATCAAGTTAATCATATTACTCTCAGGTTGAAAAAGAAAAAAGAAGAGGAAGTCCCAGACAAAAAAAAAAAAAAAAAGCTGAAGGAGTTCATCACCACCAAACCAGCATTACAAGAAATGTTAAAGGGATTTAAGAAGAAGAAGAAAAAGAGATTAAAAATATGAATAATACAATGGCAATATTTACAAATCTATCAATAATTACTTTAAATGTACATGGGTTAAATGCTCCAATCAAAAGACATAGGGTGGCTGAATGAATAAGAAAACGAGACCCATACATGTACTGCCTACAAGAGACTCACTTCAAATAGAAAGACAGGCTGAAAGTAAAGGGATGGAAAACGATATTTCATGAAAATGGAAACAAACAGAAAAACTAGGGTAGCAATACTTATATCAGACAAAATAGACTTTAAAACAAAGGCTATAACAAGAGACAAAGGACCCAGTAATTCCACTTCTGGGTATTTACTCAAAGAAACCCAAAACACTACTTCAAAGGGATATGTGCATCCATATGTTCATTGCAGCATTACTTGCAATAGCCAAGATGTGGAAGCAACCTGGGTGTCCATCAATAAATGAATGGATAAAGAAGTGGTACATATATATATACAATGGAATATTGTATTCCATTGTATATACTCCATAGTATTATATATACTCAGCCATAAAAAGTAATGAAATCTTGCCATCTGCAACAACATAGATGGACCTAGAGGGTATTATGCTAAGTGAAATAAGTCAGACAAAGACAAATACCATATGATTTCACTTATATATGGTATGTAAAAAACAAACAAACAAGCAAAACAGAAACTCATAAATACACAGAACATTTTGATGGTTGCCAGATGGGAGGGGGATTGGGAGGATGGGTAAAAAAAAAGGGAAGGGATTAAGTAAAAATTGGTAGTTATAAAATAGCCACAGGGACCTAAAGTATAGCACAGGGAATATAGTCAATAATGTTGTAAGAACTATGCATGGTGTTAGAGGGGTACTAGATTTATCGGGGTGATCACCTCATAAATATATAAATATCTAGTCACTATGCTCACCTGAAACTAATATTGTATGTCAACTATAATTGGAAAATAAATTATTTTTTAAAAATAGAGGAAGTGGTAGAAAGTAAGAAAAGAATCCTGACATTGCTTTCTAAACTTGATACAAGGCGTAAGGAGGAAAAAAGAAATGACCTCTGTTTGAAACTATTGCAATTCAAGTGGGGTTGTCACAGGAAAGCCAAATTTTAGCTAACTTTACCTTTAGTTTTTCATTCATTTAATTAGAAAATATCATTAGTCCAATATTTCTCTACATAAGCTGTGAAATGGCTGAGGCAATGAAGAAAGTGTGTACAAAAGGGCAGAACCTCTTTCTGAAAGGAGGAGCAGTTTTCTGCAAATTTATTTACCTTCCTTACGAAAATGTCAGAAGAAATTCTCAAACTTTTTGTTTCATGAGAGTAGTATAACACTTAGGATAGTCACTGAAGAAACAATGTCCCTTGGAAATCAGTTGAAACTCAGCAATTACTCCACGTGAGAGCCAGACAATATGTACAATTGACGCTCTCTCATTTCCCTACTTGGTCAGTGACTCAGCCCTTTTCAGCTGGGCAGTAGGGACACATATTGCTGCCTCAAGGCCACATTTTACAAATTAAGTGTTCACTGTCCTCTTCCTTAGTGGGCAGAGAGCATGGAAGAATCACATCTCAAACAGCACGTTTGTTTAGCAAAGAGCCTTATTTCCAGGGATCATGGGAAGGGAGCTTCTTTCTGACTTCTCTATGTTAAATGACAAAACACTTTTCAAAATGTTAGGAGAGCATCCACTTGAACTGTTGTCATTCAACAAGTGATTAGTGATGGTTTTCAACCAGCTCCTCAAATCATAGTCCCAAACCTGGTAAACAAAGACATCCAGGAGTTGTCCAGATCCTCAAAAGCTGCACATGCCACGTGTCTACACAGATGATCGATAGCCCAACCTGAGCCTAAAATGCGTTCAGACACACTGGATTTGTACAAAGTGATATTCTAAAGCATGTTTTGGAGAACTCAGAACAATCTTGATCAAGAAGTACGGTTGCAGTTAAAAGACAGGAATGATGCTGAGTGCAGTTTGGTAGCTGTCTTCTACTCAGCCTCATAAATCATTACTAGGATCGAGAGAGAGAGAGAGAGAGAGAGAGAGAGAGAGAGAGAGAGAGAGAGAGAGAGAGAACATTACTCAGAGGATTAAGGGGACGTCCCCTGTCACCATACGTCAGACCTCCATGCAGCTTTAACACTGCAAGAGAACTCAATGGCGTCACCCAGTGTGAGATGGAGGACCAGGAATCACACACAGCAGGAGGGGATTTGTTAGGATCTTCTCTGTGGACTGTGAGCAATACTTGTGGAGGGTCATTTTTGCAGGGCAAGGAAAGTCTACAACACTTCACAAGTTTCTGGCCTGGCCTCCTGATAGGTGGTGGTGCCATTTCCTGAAATAGACAAGAAAAGAGTAGCAGATGATGACCAGTTCAGTTTGGGACATGTTAAGTTTGAGATGCCTATGAAACTTCTCAGGGAAGGTGTCAGGAAGGCAGTTGAGTGCTTTAGAGAGAGTAGGGGCTAGAGCTATGAATTTTGTGTCATCAGTTTAGAGATGTCAGTTGATGTAATGGCTATTGAGGGGCCGGTCCAGAGAAAGCACAGGAAGAGAGCACAAAAGACTGCAAAACCTTAGGATTATCCACATTCAAAGGAGTAGCAAAAAGTGACCTTAATGGAAAACATTTGAATAACAAGGTTAGCCTAGGGGTATGAGGAGGTCTGAAGGAAGTTGTTACCCAACGAAATTATACTTAGAACTTAATCTGCAGAGTGCATTTTTGGAAAATTATATCACTTTTTGTTTCTACGTCTTCCCTTTCAGAGCAACTGACTGCAGAGTATTAAATTTGAAACTGGACTTTTAAATAAAGAAAATAATTGTAAGGACTTGGTTTTAAGTACATAAATCAGCAAGCAGTGAAGCCAGGGAGCAATAAACAGTCATTAGCTGAAGCATAACAGTGTAAATCCTAGAAAATTTTATTTCTTTTTAAAAATTGATTGTCCAGTAAGACACCAATAACATCTAGAGTCACATTAATTGGTGCTTATAAAGTGATTAATCTGTTTATTTCCCGTCCAGTCATCTGAAACATTCTATAAAATGCCCTTGTACCAAAAAAAAAAAAAAAAAAAAGAAAAAGAAAAGAAAGTAGTATTTTAAAAGGGACTTTACAAGGGCTTCCATTATGCAAGGTTTTAGAGTGTGGTGGCACAGTTCTCAACATCATAATTCAACACCAGCCTAGTTTAAATCAGACATTTTTATGTAGGTTCAGAAGATAGGCAGGACCGTGAACTTTAACACGAAAATTTCAGAAAGCAATTCTATTTTTTAACTGGAAAAAAAATATTGCTGTCTCCTTTGTAAAAGAGGTCCTACATGATAAAGAATGAGGATGACGGCTTTGCCAAAATCACAGGTTTTCTTTACAAGTAGACCAACCACTTAACATTTGCCCTTACGTAAGATGACTTGGAGCTCTGTGCCCAAGTCCCACATTTTCCAATCCCTTGGGCCATGAGGAATCCTACCCATAGCAAACATCTGGTCTCTAGAAGAGCTTAGATGGCATGCAGAAGAGGATGTTGCATGCAAACACAGTATTCATGGGTGTGCCATGTACAGTTGACCCTTGAACAATGCAGGGTTAGGGGAGCTGACGCTCTATACAGTCAAAAATCTGTGTATAACTCTTGACGCCCCAAAAACTTAACTACGAATAGCCTGCAATATGTTGACTGGAAGCCTTACCCAAAACATAGTCAATTAACATGTATTTTGTATGTTACACGTATTGTATACTGTATTCTTACAATAAAATAAGCTTCAGAAAAGAAAATGTTAATAAAATCATAAGAAAGAGAAAACATATTTACAGGGCTTATTGGAAAAAATCATGTATGTAAGGCAACTGCCAAAATTGCATGATGAAAGGCACTACCTCCAAAGTTTATGGTGTGGATGTAACTTGAATATCTCACTCTAGTGACTATAGCTTCATGGGAGATTAATTTAGCAAAGTTAAAACTAAGAGCTGAAAGCCAATGTATGCTATGATTTGAGGGGAGAGTACATACATAAAGTCATTGACCCCCTTGTCTGTCATTTCAGAACTCCTTTCCTGTGATACTTAAAATTTTTATCATCTTAAACTGTTACTAAATGATTCCTTAGCAGACATTGCTTAAAAGATAATGGGAGAAAAAAATGAATAGGTAGAAAGATAAGAACACCAATGAATGCTTTGTTCCGCTACTTGGAGATCCACGAGGCATATTAGCATATTAGCATAGTAAAGTCTCCTCTTGGAAGATAGGTGGGGTGAAAAGGTCATAACCAAGTGAAGGTTGAAAGAAGAGGCCAGAGGTGGTACAAGATACAATCCACACCCTTCCCACTCAACAAATAATAAGAGGTGAGAAGGTTAGAGACTCGGTTGCTAAATTTCTGAGCCAAGTGTTCTATTTGGGGAAAAAACTTCCAAGTGTATAATAAGTCTTATTTCATAGACTAGGTGTGTTCCAGAAAAGCTGACCTTCATACATGTTTACTAAGCACATTTTCCCACAGGCTTCCATTGTAAGAGCAGAGATGCATTTCCTGGGAGAAGGACTAGACCAACATATACCATCATATCATTATGTTATAGCAAACAAAATAATTTTGTCTGCTGTGTGATGCAAGGAATGACATTTCTCATCACGTAACTTCAGTTTTCTCATGAAAACATGGATAATGATAATAATAATAACAATAATACCCTTTCCCAGGGTCATTATGAGAATCAAATACGTTATGTTAAAAGCCCTACCAGACTGTTACTACCTTGAGGACAGGAACTGTATCTGTCCTGCTCATCATTGTATTTCCAGCATTGTCTCAGAGTCTGGCATGTAGATGACACCCAGTATGTCACTGAATGAGATAATTAATACTTTATACTCAAAAGCCTTGAGCAAATTCTTGTTTGACTTTTGTTCATCCTTTATTTATCTTAGGAGTGTTTCATGACAGTGTTCTAAGACTTTTAGATGTCATTATCTACTGTCAACTCCATCTCACTCAAGAAAGAGTATTTTCAGATAAAAAAAAAGTACCATATCATTTCTCAATGTAGGACAGTCCCCAAGAAAGAACCATTAGCATCCTTAAACTTTCCAAGAATAGTAATATTACCAGTACTTATTGAGTGCTTACTGTTCCGTGTGTACACAGGTAATAACTAAGTGAATCCTCATAATTCCCTATGGCATAGCTATTTGTATTACAACCATTATAAAGATGAGAAAACTGAGGTGCAGAAAGGTTAAGTACCTTCCTGAAGATCACAAAGCCGGAATTCAAACAAGGCAGACAGCCCTCACCCTTAACCATTACACCTTATTGCCTCTCCTATTTGCCATTGTCTTTATTTTTCACTACAGAAAATTTCATCATGGATTGGCACCGGTCTGCAGTCTGGACAACCACTGATTTATTTTTCTTGAGGATTCTTTTTGCTATAACTATCCTTCCCTCTGAAGTCCCAGATCCCAGGAATTTTATCTACAACTTGGGATAAAAATAATAACTAGTTATGATCAGAGGGCAGTAATGTGTAAAAAAAAATTTTGAACAGAGGTAGGCTTCTATTTGTAAAAATAGAAGAAAATCAGAAAGCTGTACTAAATGGAAACAAAATCTATTAGAGCAACGTAACTGGAGCAATTAGTAAAATAGAAAGGGTTAAGTTAGTGGATTCATGCACTAGTCACTAAGTTGTGGCCGAAAACCTGACAAATGTCCCTCTCTCAGGTGGACAACCTGGTCAATGTTACCTTCCTTAATCCACAAGAGTGAAATGAGCCAAAATCACAGGTGGAGTCGCACCATGTGGGTCAGAGGGTATAAACGAGACTGAACTCTGTATACATGGGCCTCTCCTCAAGTTCATGAACTAATCAGTGCAGAGGTGGGGCATCGCGTGACCTATCTCCCCACCAGGGGTAGGCTGGGTGAGGAACAATGAGGTTTTCAGCCCGCAGGCAGTTCTTGCTTTGCGGGCTGGGTCCACGCCAGGCTCTGCCAATAGGGGGCGTGAGAGGCGGGTGGAAGACTGAAGGAGGAGAGAAGGACTTGTCTGCTTCCTCTAGGCATCCTGGGTGCTTCCTATGCCCTTGAGCGTATCCCCGGCAACTTTTTTTTCATCTGCAGCAGTGAGTGGCAACTAGTTGGAGTTCTCAGACTTTGTTCCTCCTCACCTTCCCAGAACCAGTTTTAACATCCCTTCTCAGAATTATCAGCTTTAGCCAGTCAATGCACCCTCCTCACAGGACTGGCTCATCTGGGCACAGCCTGTCCCCTGAGCTTTTAAGTTCAGATACCACCCACCCCTTGTCTTTGTTCCTGAAATCTAGGAGTGGGGGCTGATTCCTGTGGTTGCCTCTGGGTTCCCTTTGGCCTTTTCAATCCTCCAATACCCATTTGGTCAGTCTCTTCATTAAAAGGCCTGGTGTGGTTTCTGATTTCCTGGATGGACCTCGGTAAAACAGTACCAATACTCATCTTCATCTCTTTCCTTGACACTTACTCTTCATACCCCTCACCTGTCACTTGGTTTTTGCAGATTTGCATTATTGTTGAGATTTCTTTTTTTTTTTTCAGTATGCGGTCCTACCTCGTAGATAAAAAAACAAACAAACTGGAAACAGAAAAATATTTATAATGTTTGGATTCAGAAAGACATAGATTTAAGATCTGGTTTTTTTTCATGTCATAAAATAAGTGATATTTGCGCCAACTATTTAACAATGCTGTACATCACTCTCTCATCTATAAAATGGTGATAGTAATACCTGCCCCATATTGATATTGAGAGAATATAATAAGTAAAATATATATTAAATGCTTTAATAAAGTCACTCAATACATGAAACCACCCAACAAATGGCTTTTATTTTCGGGGTATCTGTGCATGATTATCTGGAGTGCTGGCTTATACAAAAAGCACTCAATATACACTTGGTGGTGACGATGATTTAAGGTTTTTTGTGTGTGTCTGTGTCCCATGACATCAGACACTGGCTTGTACACAATAGCTCTCAATGAATATTTCTGGGTGATGACACATGTGAGACTTGACTACATGCATATATTGTAAATTCCATTCTAGACTACCACAATAAAGCAGACATCTCAATAAAGTGAATTACACAAATTTTTTGGTTTCCCAATGCATATAAAAGTTATGTTTACACTATACTGTAGTCTTTTAAGTGTGCAATTGTATTATGTCTACAAAAAATGTACATACAAAACTTAATTTAAAAATACTTTATTGCTAAAAAACACTAGCCATTGTCTAAGCCCCTTCAGTGAATTGTAATCTTTTTGCTGGTGGAGGGTCTTACCTCAATGTTGATGGCTGCTGACTGATCAGTGCTGAAGGAGAGGTGACTGTGGAGATTTCTCAAAATAAATCAGCAATGAAGTTTGCTGCATTGATTGACTCTTTCATGAACGATTTCTCCACAGCATGTGATGCTGTTTGATAGCATTTTACCCACAGTATAACTTATTTCAAAACTGGAGGCAATCCTCTCAAAACAGGCAAGCCACTGTTTTTATCAATATTTATGTAATATTATAAGTCCTTTATTGTAATTTCAACAATCTTCACAGCATCTTCACCAGGAGTAGGTTCCATCTCAACAACCCACTTTCTTTGCTTATCCATAAGAATAAGAAACAACTCCTCATCTGTCAGCTTCAACATGAGATTTCAGCAATTCAGTCACATCTTCAAACTCTACTTCTAATTCTAGTCCTCTTGCTGTTTCTACCACATTTGCAGTTACTTCTTCCACTGAGTCTTGAACCCCTCAAAGTCATCCATGAGGGTTGGAATCAACTTCTTCCAAACTCCTGTTAATGTTAATATTTTGACCTCTTCCCATAAATCACAAATGTTCTTAATGACATCTAGAATAGTGAATCCTTTCCAGATTTTCAATTTACTTTGCCCAGATCCATCAGATGAAACACTATCTGTGGCAGCTATAACCTTAAAAAATGTATTTCTTAATTAATAAGACTTGAAAGTCATAGTTACTCCTTGATCCATGGCCTACAGATGGATGTTGTGCTAGCAGGCATGAAAACAACATTAATCTCACTGTACATCTCCATGAGGGCTCATGGGTGACCAAGTGCAGTGAGCAGTAATATTTTGAAAGGAATCTTTTTTTCTAAGCAATAAGTCTCAACAGTGGGCTTAAAATATTCAGTAAACCATATTGTAAAACGATATGCTGTTACCGGGTTTTGTTGTTTCACCTATACAGTACAGGCAGAGTTATTTAGCATACTTTTTAAGGGCCCTAGGATTTTCATAATGGTAAATGAGCATTGGATTCAACTTAAAATTACCAGCTGCATTAGCCCCTCAAAAGAGAGTCAGCCTGTTCTTTAAAGCTTTGAAGTGAGGCATTAACTTCTCTCTAGCTATGAAAGTCCTGGATGGCATCTTATTTCAATAGAAGACTGTTGAAAGAAGGATATCTCTGTATAAAGAGAACTGAGTGGACATTAAATGATCAGGGATCTAGTCTGAGTGGACCTCATTTTCCTCAGCTAGATAAGGTTTGGCCTAGACTCTCTCAGGTCTTTTACGGCTCCATGTTTTTCAGTTAATTTCTAGTTCAAAGTGGAAATAAAGCTTAACAATTGTTTAAAACAAATAATTTATTCAAACAATAATGTGAACAATTTATTGTAAGCCAGTAATGTGCCAGGTACTATACTAAAAATGTTATAGTATTATCTCATTTAATCCTGCCATTAATTCCATCATGCCCATTTTGTAGATGAAGAAACTGAGTTCATGCATTGAGGAAGTGGTCAAGCTGGGATTCCAATCCAGGTTCCTTTGGCTCCAAAACTTTCCCTTCTACACTACCCTGCACCACAAACATTTATGGAACATCAAATATGGGCAAGTCACCACATTATGAGGAAAACCTCAAGGCATTTATAATTTAGTGAGAGACAGGATTTTATTTAAAGGAAAAACCAAATACCTAAAGACATTTGCAATAGAAGATTGGTCAAAATATTACTGGAATGTAATATTAAGGATTAGGCACTATGTATAGTGGTTTTCAGAGTACAGATTTTGGAATCAGACCATCTGGGTTAGAATCCCATTTTCATCACTTACAGGCTGTATGAGCTTGGTCAAGTTATATAATATTCATGCCTTCATTTTCCTCTTCTATAAATACTTACCTCACAAGGGTGTTCACAACCTCACAGAATTATATCTTCACAGGATTAAATGAGTTAATATATGTAAAGAAAGCATTTACATAATACTAGTCACAGGTCAGTCAGTATATGAGTGTTCTTCATTATTATTATTATTATTATTACTACTATTATTACATCCCCAGCTCCTAGCTCAATGCCTTACACATGGAAGACTATGTAAATATTGAATGAATGCCAAGAACCAGTGCACTCTCTGGAGAGTGTAGCAGTTATCCATGTAGCAATTATACTTCCCTAACTAAACTTCTGAAACCCCACTCTCAGCCATTGGATAGCTTGTTTTTTTCTTTTCTCAAGGCACCGATTTCAATAAGTTATTACTACCTCTCAAACTGTCTGCCTATTTCTGGCCCTGTGATGTTATAGTAATATGGCTTTGATGTGCTGTATACAGAGTAAGAAAATGAGACAAATCTCTGAAATTCACCTTAAATGCCTGACAATTTTCAGTTCTCACAGCTGAAGATGATTGAGACTGTAAGATATATGTGTGTGTGTGTGTGTGTGTGTGTGTGTGTGTATATATATATATATATATATATATATATATATATATTTATATATGTTTTAACCAAGAACTTAAAAATTTGCCTTTTAATACCCTGTATATAAATTGTATATGATGACCTTTTGTTTTGCTTAATAAACAACTTAATAAAAATCGTTTGAAAACTCAGAACTTGACTCATGCTTTCTTTAAAAAGTGGCACATTGCCAAAGAATTCATAGCAGAGCATAGGGAGAGTTGTGGTCTGTTCTATGACATTTAAAAGTATACCTGAGCTCTGCAGCTCATGGATACTGAATATTCAGCAATGATGTTCTGAAATGTCCAGTGTTGCTGCCTGCTTCAGCACTTTCACTTCCCAGGCTGTGCCAGACTTGCATATTAGCATTTAAATGGACAGCCAAGTCCTGCAGAAACCTAAGATATATGTCATCCCGTAACTGGCTTCGGTTCCTGCAGGGGCCGTGGACTCTCTTTGCCTCTTCTGATGTTCCAACTTCTCTTTCAACTTTTGCCTTTGTGGATTCGAGATGATCAGTTATCTGTAAGATTTATAACCCAGAGCTTTGATGTCAGAGAGATGTAGGGTGTCAACATTCTACAATTCAAGAAAGTACTTTCTCCTTTAGGATATAATGTTGTGTTTTTCTCTTTGCTGACTGCTCACTTTGATACAATAAAGCAACTTCAGTTCCTTGGGTTTTTCTTAGAGAAGAAAATTTTAAATCAGTCCGCATTCCAAGTTGGAACTTAACTTGGTATAATGTCCCTAGCTTCACTAAACCACCAGGCTAGGTCAAAACTGGCTCCCTCATCTTACATCTAAAATCCACAACTGCTTATGTCTCAGCAGCAAACCCACAAAGTACTATCTACCAGAGTGTTTTCACTTGGATACAATTACCCACCTACTGAAACTCAGACTTACTGTACAACTTAAAACACATGTTTCTCTAAGGGTCATCATTACTTCTATCCTTTGACCTCGAGTGCGATAAAGGTAGGTTTTATCAATATTCCTAAATAACCTTATGATACTGTCTTACAGTCTAACAATGGATCCAGGACATAAAGCTGGTGAGTGGAATGTCATACAAGTGTGCAATCATACCACTTTTCAGTATACAGTAGTCTGAAGTTTTGCTTTCTGCAGTTTCAGTTACCTACAGTCAACTGAAAATATTAAAGGGAAAATTCCGGCAATAAACAATTCATAAGTTCTACATTGTTTGCCATTCTGAATAGCATGATGAAATCTCGCAGCATCCCACTCTGTCCTGCCAGGGACGTGAATCATCCCTTTGTCCAGTGTATCCACACTGTAAAAGCTGCCTGCCCATTAGTCACTTAATAGCTGTCTTGGTTATCAGATGAATTGTTGTGGTATCACAGTGCTTGTGTTCAAGTAATCCTTATAGCAGCCTAACGCTACATCACAATGCCTACAGCATTTACCTCACTTCATCTCATCACATAGACATTGTGTCATCTCACATCATCACCAGGAGAAGGGTGAGTACAATACAATAAGATATTTTGAGAGAGATCACACTCGCCTAACTTTCATTGCAATATATTGATATAATTACTCTATTTTATTATTAGTTATTGTTGGTAATCTCTGACTGTGCCCAAGTTATAAATTAAACTTTATCATAGATATGTATGTATAGGAAAAAACATAATATGTATAGAGTTCAGTCCTATTCGTGGTTTCAGGCATCCACTGGAGGGAACATATTCCTCACGGATAAGAGGGGGACTGCTGTACTTACCTCAGGGATAGTGCATGAAGCACCTCACTAATGATTATTTTCATGGCATCGCCTAAGAGCTGTGCTGTCCCATAGAGTAGCTACACAGATACTTAAATTTAAGCTAACTAAAAATTCAGTTCCTCAGTTGCACTGTTCACATTTCAGGTGCTCAATAGCCACACGAGGCTATTGAATTGGATGGTGCAGATATAGAATATTCTCATCATTGCAGAAAGTTCCACTAGACAGCACTGACCTAGGTTTTAAGGGAACTCAGAAAGGGCAACAAACCGTCCTGGTTTTCCCAGGATGGAGGGATTTCTGGGTTTAAGGACTTTCAGTGTTAAAATTGGGGCTCGTCACTGGAAAACAGATAGCTGGTCACCTAAACGGTCATCTAGTCCAACCATGTTTCTCATGCCGATATTCCTTCTGCAGCATTCTTCACTTTGGACGTAGCTGGGCTGGCTACCTAAGTTACATGTCAACATCATGATGTGGCTGAAGCAGGCAGTATTTGGGGGGACTATAGCAGAAGATTAAGCGAAAACAATAAATGGGAACTTCATTTCTGATGTTCTCCAGGAGGGAGAAAGTTCACTGGTGCAGGGGACACTGTTCAAGTAACCACAACAACATGGTCTCACCCATTGAAAGGGAGCACGTTTGACAAGTAGCTGCACCAACGTCCGGCATCTGTAGCTTATGCCTATTGCTGTAAACAACATAAAATACCTGTGCTCAGATACCTGCTAATGCACTGTTTTATAAATGTCAGTGATTTGATTACCATCTGTATTAGTTTCCTATTTCTGCTGTCATAAATTACATAGACTTAGTGGCCTAAAACAAAAGGAATTTATTCTCTTATAGTTCTGGAGGTAAAGGTCTCTAGTGACCATATGGGGCTAAAATCATGGTGTTGGCAGGGATGGTTCCTTCTTTGGAGCTTCAGGACAGATGCATTCCTTGTCTCTTTAGCTTCTAGAGTTACCTGGGTTCCTTGGTTCACAACCCCTTCCTCGAATCACTCTAACCTCTTGCTTCTCTTGTCCCATCCCCTACTCCTCTGTCTTGGACCCTCCTGACTCCCTTTTACAACAACCTTTGTGATTACATCACTGGGCCTACCAGGATAATCTCCCCATCTCCCCCATGCTGAACCTTAGATTGCATGGTAGTCTAAGACACTTCCACCCAACCTTCTTTCCCTCTTCTTGTTCACTGTCCTTGAATTGTGGACAGAAGATCTCTCAGCCTTCTCTGGTTCACTTCACCTTTTCTGTCACAGGCATTTCCCTAATTAAATTTTTATGTGTCTAATCCCATTTTGGTATTTACATCTGGGAGGACCCAATTAACAAGTATTGTTACTTTCTGACCCTTAAGATAATCAGATCTCCTTTTAATTTTTTCCTTATTTGAAGGGAGACATGCATCTAATTTGTACCAAGTTGTTTGGCTGCTTATTTAAAAGGAGAGGGTATAATTCACAGTTTTGTTCTGAGGTTGTATTTGCCTCCTGGAGTATTTTGATGCAGGTTCCACAGCTGAACAAACAGCTTAGGATCTACATCAATGTAGTATAGTTAAGGCCCTTAGGCCATCAAAAGACTGCTGATAGAATGATGAATGATGAAAATAGACTTCAGTAGCTATTATGGATTTCTGTGATGAGATGGAGTAGAAAGAGATTTCTAACAGTGCTCAGGTGGGAAGTAATGGAGACTAGATCTTGCTGACAATTCATTTTAAGACAGTACATGTGAAAACCAAAGCACAACTATAATGACAGGAAAAAAGAAAAAACCTGTCAAAGAAATGACATAATAGAATAGTTGGCCTGAAGTGTCCTTTTGATGAGATGGAATGCTTATACTATATATAATATCCAACTTGAAGAAGATATAATATAAATAAGTTTTAGTCTTCCTCATTGCATCAGACCTTTAAATAAGGGTCACTTCCTTGTTTTTTTCCTATTTTGAGTGACAGGAATTTAACTTCCATGCCTCAAGCTTTGGTGGGGTTTTAAGTTCTGATAAAGGGGCAATCTCCCATGCTATAAACTTTAACTCCATGCAGCTTTTTGAAATTCCAACGTTATGCTTCTACTTGCAGCCTTGATTTTTAACATACACATACACATACACATAAGCAGACTGCAAAATGTATGTTCGTAATACATGGTAATTCTAGGACTAAAATATTCCTCATGAGTATGTAGTATCATATACAAGGGCCATCTTTCGGACACCCTAGGTAATAACCGGTGTTACAGCATAATCTCTTTAAATTTGACTCTGTGTAGTATAGACAGTCAGGGACATTATAAGGCGGCTTTTACCAACTTTATCTTTTTGTCTAAAAAGAGCTGGTGTTCAGCTGGTAAGAGATGGGTCACCGGTGCTGAACAAGGTTGGCTGTACACGTGCGGAAGAGAGTCTCATTTTTAATAAAACACATGATGTTGGTGGATATAAATTATGTTTGAGATTTTGACTTTAAAAGTAGCTGATCTTATAAAATATAACAATAGGTTAACACACAGTTTAATGACATGTTCTCCAAAGTCCCTCAATTGTCAGAGTAATTGAAAGAAATATCTTTTTAAAAGGGGGTGGGGGGTGAAAATAGGAAAATCCATGGAGGTGTGGAATTATTTCTCCATTAGTTTTAACTATCTTTCTCTTTTAAAAATTGATACCATGATAATAACTAAGTCTAAAATATGTAAATATCGGAAAGGAGAGGGCAGGGATTGTGCAAAGAATCATAAAACTATTAGAATTTTTGTGATTATCTTAAACTCCTCTATCTATCTATCTATCTATCTATCTATCTGTCTATCTATCTATCTATCATCTATCTATGTATCTATCAATCCATTTAGTAATGGAAAATATACATTGATTGAAAGAAGACAAACACGGTCTCTGTTTCTCCTCTATTGCTACTCTACTATTCACAACACTTCACTTCTGATACCAGATGTATGGATTTTCTATACCACGCAATTCTCCAACTTTCCAGACACCAACTAGGTATTCTACCATTTAATGCAAGTCTGACACTATTTACCAGGAATTAGTATCAGATCCCACAAATTAAGGGCTCAATCCCATAAGAATACCACCTCCCCCCCCAAATTCAGAGGCCAATCATAAGCCCAAGTTGTCAGTTGTGCTTCTGACTAACTGGCTATAAATTGGAACTTCCAAAACTCCCTCCTAGGGTTCAATAATTTCCTAGGGCAATTCACAAAACTCAGGAAAACAGTTTACTTACTAGATTACCAGTTTATTATAAAAAGATACAACTCGGGAACAGCCAGATGATAGCGATGCATAGGGTGGGACATGGGTGAAGGGGCACAGAGCTTCCATGCCCTCTTTAAGCATGCTACCCTGCCAACACCCCCATATGTTCACCAACCAGGAAGCTTTCCTAATCCCCTCCGTTAGGATTTTTATGGAGGCTTCATTACAGAGGCACAATTGATTAAGTCAACCTCCAGTCCTTTGGTGATTAAGTCAACCTCCAGTCCTTCTACCCTCCCTGGAGGTCAGGGTATGGGGCTGAAAGTTTCAACATTCTAAGCACTTGGTTGGTCAACCTGGCAACCAGCCCCCATCCTTAGAGGCTTTCCATAAGTCACCTCATTAACATAAACTCAGGTGTGGTTGAAAGGTGCTTGTTATGAATAACAAAAGACCCTTCTTTAGCCTTTGTAACTGTTACCACTTAGGAAACTAAGACAGAGCTCTGGCCAATAAATGAGAGAAAGACCAAATATATATATTTATTATATCACAATATTACACTACTACCGAAGTCTTTAACCATGTGTTTGATCTACAACTCAGAAATGGGATTTCAACAGAAATCCATTTTGCATTGTAGTGTTTTCTATGGTGGAAAAAAAGAAAAGCATGACTTTCCTAAGTTTAAGTCTGCTTTCAGTAGTAACATTTGACAAGAGCCTCAAGTTTCAAATTTCCACTTTAGTGGACTGTGTCGAAATCCTCAAAAGCATTGGTATTAAAGAGAGTGCCATCTGGTAAGAAGCAGGTAATGAGCTCGGAGGAAGGGATATAAAAAAAAACATTTTAGATTCAGGTGCATTTTAAACAAAACTGAAGTTTCTTTCAAGGAATAGGTAGATAAGCATCAGTAAAATATTACCAGGGTCTCGATGCACGGAAAAAGTAGCAAGAAGCTTTCCTAATCCCCTCCCTTCAGTTAGAGCCTGAAGTCATCCAATTACTTAAATGGTTCCTGGAAAGGAAAAGGAGTCCTAGAGTCCAAACATTGGATTGAAATGGAAACTATGAGCCAACAAAACTAAATTGTGATTTTTTTTTTCATCTTTAGATTCACTAGGGGAACCATTTTAATATATAGATAAATGCTAGCACCTGCCGAAGACAATTTAACTGGTGACAGTGCCCAGAACATTACTCTACTCTTAATATTATCATTGACCAATTCTGTTTTAACAATTGTGGTGTGACTATTGTTAATTTACACAACTGGAATAAAATGTCTTCCTATACAGCATAAAGTCATATTTTTGCATGTTTTTGTTCATCCATGAGTATCACTTACCAGGTACCTATAATGATTTAGATTAGATGACCTCTAGGAGTCCCTTGAACTCTAAAATTCTTTGAGTCTATGACGTGCAAAAGACATGGTGCCTTCTTATAGAAAACAAACAACTGGGAACTTCAGCTTCTGGCCAAAATGGAGTAACAGGGAACTGATTCACCCTTCACTTTAAACAAATATAAAGTATATATTTTTAAAAAAATAAAATGAAACTGCAGTTTTTGAGACATTTGACAATAAACACCATGAGAACATGATTCCTGAGAGAAGGGACACAAATAATATGAGCTCTAGGATTGTAGTATCTTACTGCCTAGAGTTTCCAGGATACTGAGCAGGGGGAGACCAAATATAGCATGGTAGTCTCATTGTATTGAGAGTATAGAAGTCAGGGTTCAAGGTGACCAAGGTGACTGGATTTTATGGAGTGGAGTAACAAAGAGAAGAGAGCTGCAAAGAGAGAAACAGAGCCCCAGAAACTTGCAGAGGGCTCCTTTTGAGTCTTTCAACTCTGTATTAATCAGTGTGCATGTATGTGAGGAAACTACCCCAAGGCTCGGGAGCAAAAGTGCCACCAAGAAAAAAGTAGGCAAAACAATGTGCAGCAATGGTTCAGCTGGAAATAGTTTGTGTTCTCACCAGCCAGAGTAAAAAGATCTTGTATACATAGATCTTTGGGGAAAATCTGCAAAAGGCCTTTATAGTGTGACTAAATTAATCCTGGGCCACAAGGTGTTGTGCCTACATTCTAGTTAAGCTTAAAGCTGAATCTCTAAAGAAACTCATTGATTCTGAGTAAATTAATGGCATGCAGATGAAAATCAAATGCTATTTAAAGGACTACAACAAAACACATACCAATAATGTAAAATGTGCAATGTCTAGCATCCAATTAAAAATACCAGGTATGCAAAGAAGCAGGAAATATAACCCATAACCAAGAGGAAAATCAATCAAGAGAAACAGACTGAGAAATGGCATAGATGATGGAACCAGCAGACAAGGATGTTAAAATACTAGTGTAAATATAATTCATATGTTTAAAATGTTAGAGAAAAACATAATCATGATATGAAGCAAGGTAGAAGATATAAGAAGGACCCAAATAGAACTTATGGAGGTAAAAAAAAATACATTATCTAAGATGAAAAAACTACACTGGATGGATTTATAATAGCAGCAGATTAGATATTGCTAAATAAAAAATAAATCAATCTACTTCAAGACATAACAACAGAAACAATCCAAAATTAAGCAGATAGATTGAAAAACAAAAGGCTGAAAAATAACCTGTGAGATGATATAACGTGGTCTAACATATGTGTCATTAGAGTCCCAGAGGAGATAAGATAGAGAGAGGGACAGGAAAAAATATTTGAAGAAAGAGTGACTAAACATTTTTTAAATTTGATGAAAATTATTAACCCAAAGATCCAAGAAGTTTAACAAATCCAAAGCAAAATAAATATAAAGAAAACCATGTCAAGTCACAACATAATCAAATTTCTGACAATCAGAAATAAAGAGACAGTCTTAAAGGCATTACAGACTGAGAAACAAAGATAAGAAACAGAACACAATTGACAATATCTTTCATGTACTGTCAACCTAGAGTTCTAAATCCAGTGAAAATATCTTTCAAAAATCAAGGCTAATAGAAGACTTTTTCAGACAAACAAAGCTGGAGATAACAGGCTCTGGAATTGATTTCACTCCTTTGATATAATTTGAATTATTTGAAAAAAGGAAATACTTGCATTACTTGGATGGCCCAGGCTTCTTTGAAACTTAAAGGCTTATCCTCTTCCAATTTGCCTCACACACAGTATTACCAGAGTGTTCCTATTAAATAACCCCAAAGTATAAGGTAAACTTGTGCATTCCTCACACCATGTTTCCCCAAAAATAAGACCTAGCCAGACAATCAGCTCTAATGCATCTTTTGGAGCAAAAATTAATATAAGACCCGGTATTATATTATTATATTACATTACATTACATTACATTATATTATATTATATTATATTATATTATATTATATTATATTATATTATATTATAGACCCGGTCTTATATTACAGTAAAATAAGACCTGGTATTATATTATATTACATTATATTATATTATAGTATATTATATAAAACCTGGTCTTATATTATAGGTCTTATATAATATAATAACATTATATTATATTATATTAGATCTCGTCTTATATTAAAATAAGATATTTAATATAATATAAGATATTATATTATGTTATATTATATTATATTAGACCTGGTCTTATTTTAATATAAGACCAGGTCTAATATTTTAATATAAGACCAGGTCTAATATAATATAATATAATATAACATAACATAACATAACATAACATAACATAACATAACATAACATAACATAACATAAGACCTGGTCTTATAGTATAGTAAAATAAGACCAGGTCTTATATTAATTTTTGCTCCAAAAGATGCATTAGAGCTGATTGTCTGTCTAGGTCTTATTTTCGGGGAAACACTGTAGGAGTGTAGCAGGATCTTCTTATCTCACCTATCATACTTTACAGTTTCTCCATCTAAAGGTTACTAACTCTATAGGATGTAAATCACAGAAAAAATAATATCCTTTTATTTCAGTAAAACTGTGTCAGTTTTCTTATATCTAAAACAAGATCTGTCTAGGTGACATCTAAGGTTTCTTCTGGCTCTGAAATTACCTAAGCCCAATAAAAATATTAACATGACCATTTACTGAACAGGAGCTCTGCTACGCTCTCTGTCAAACTAATAAATACATAATTATAAATTGTGATAACTGTTACACAGGGTAAAAATATTGCCATAAGATAAAATAATAGTGGATCTAATATGAGTTGCACTTCAGGTAGAAGAGAACATGTGAAAAGGAACTGTTATAGGTAAGGTGCCTTTGAGAACTGCATGAAGGACAAATAACGAGGGGCGAGGAGCATGAAATGGGGCTGGAGAAATGGGCAGGGGCCAGATTAGATAGCATCTTGAAGGCAACATTACAAATTTTGGTCTTTATCCTATGTGCAAGGTTTAAAGCAAGGATATGAACTAATTCTTGTTTTAAAAAGATCACTGACTATTGTCTAGAGCAATGATGTCCAATAGAAATATATTGCAAGCCACATAAGAAATTTAAATTTCCTATTAATCACATTTTAAAAAGTAAGAAGAAACATATCAAATTAATTTTACTAATAGATTTTATTTAACCTAACATATCCAAACTATCATATCATGATATAATCAATGTAAACATGTATTGACATCTTACATTACTTTTGCATACTAAGTCTTTGAAATTCAGTATGTATTTTAAATTTACAGCACATCTCAACTCAAACGAGCAGCATTTCCAGTGCTCAGGAGCCACATGTGGCTAGTGGCGACTTTACTGGGCAGTGCAGGTCTACAGTGCAATGAATTGATGGGAGCTGGAGTGGAAGTAGAGAACCCAGTTTGGAGGTTACCGCAGAAGTCCCATTGAGATAAGCATTGCTTGGATTAGGATAGTAACATAGAGATTGCAGAACGTGGATGGATTTGAGATTAGTTTGGAGGGAGTCAACAGCCATAGAAATGAAGGAATGTGGGAGAAAGCATTATCAAGTAAAGTATAGCCAGAACCAGCCGTAGGAAAATCCCAAGACTGTTCCTAAGTATTAATGCTTTGATCTTAAGTTTTCTCTTTGTGGAAGAGCCTTAGCAGGATATATAATTTTACTGTCCCTTATAATTTTATTATTTTACTTTTTATGTCTATTTTCATATTTGATCATATTTGACTGCTTTTCTGCTTTGGTGTGCTTCAATATTCCTGTTTGTTTACCTGTTCATCTGTTTATTTAATTCAACTTGATTTAACAAACATTATTGAGTGACTAATTTGTGCTCGGCTTTATGCTAAACACTGGGAAGATAAAGAAAAATAAGAAATGACACCCTTACTGAAGAAGCCAAGTCTAATTATCAGATCTAACATTTATTCCTTTTCTTTCAATAATCTTGACTGTTTAACAATAGAGTGTATTCTAGTCTCATCCAGAACATTCTCAGCAAATATGTATACTCCTAGTTTTGGCAATGACTGACCATTCAGCCAGGGTTCAGGCAGCAAAGCAGAAATTACTTTAGGTATTTTGAACAAAATGGAACTTAACACAGGGAATTAAAGATTTACAAAATAATTCAAAGGCCTTGGAGGGCAAAAGTCAGGGAAGCCTCTGCAAGCTTTCAAGAAATCTACAAATGCAAGAATAGCAGGAAATGCACCTCCTCTGACTTTTTTCCCTTCACCAAAGTGAATAATTCTCAGGAGGATGCTTGGGAGCCACTGGCAAGAAAACCTTACATGAACCATCCACCAATCTCCAACTGCCTGCTCCTGGCTGCCACTGGAGAATAATGGCTTTTCCTTTCTTAATTAAAGGAGGAACCGCTCATCAGGGAATCTAATCTAAAACCTGCTGGTTAAGGATTCTGGGAAAAAATAGTTCTCAGGTTCTTCCCCTGCAATGCAAGGGAGAATATTAAAAGAGACTGGGTATGAACCTGAGTTGAAACATACAATCAAGTACATGTAGATTGGGCATATTGTTGACTCTGGGATAAAATACTGTATGTCTGTAAGGCTCAAATACTCAAGTTTCAATTCTGTATTCCCAAATAAATTTTCAATTAAATATCTAATGTTTGTATTTTGAATAATGTTTCTTTCACCAGAATCAGAAAGTACCTTAAAAAGTTCAAAAGCAACTAAGGTCTACAAAAGTACTGAGAGACTGAATATACAAACAGAAAATGGCCAGACCATATATAAAAACAGAACTCTGACCCACAACCTGCAGCAACCTGCCCAGGAAACCAACACCTTTATGTATAATAAACAACCCAGGAAGACAGCTGGCTGTAAGTTAGACTTGCAGGAAGCCAGATTGTTATCTCTAGTGACAATCCAGAAGGCTAAACAATAACTTCTGAAACAATCTGCCCAAAATGGCCAGGACTTGATTAATAACTGATATAACTACTATAATTTTTGTCCCCACTTTCAACTTAGGACCAACCAGAGAAAGTCAAGTGTACACCCCTAAGCAATCCCATAAGATGCCCCACTTGTAGGTAGCCTGCCTATAGCTTCTCCATGCCAACAGCTTCCAATCAGGAAACACTTGAAGCCTTTCCTTGTTTTCTACTAGGCCACTTTCCCTCTCCTTTGCCTGCCTTTGAGTTTCTGCCAAAATGCAATTGGTGGTAGCTGACTCCCTTGCTATACAGCAAGCTCTGAAGAAATAGTCTATGTTTTTCTCATTTGGTTGGTCTTCTTTATTTTTACAGTTTTGATAAAGCTAGGATTTGATCTAACAAGAAACTGTATTTTGTAAGGAAAATAATGAATGAATTTCCTGAAGGCAGGGCCAATAGTTTATTCTTTTTTTTGTGTATTGGCATATACCATACACAAGCATAATAATAATAATTGTTATTCAGGACTAACTATGTTTCAGATAATGTGCCAAACACTTCATTTTACCTTATTTAATTGTCCCCAGAATCTTTGAGGGAGGAACTCTAATTAGTTACTTATTAGGTGAGCAAATTTAAGCACAGAGAAGTTGAGTTATTTGCCCAAGGTCACCCAATTAATAAGATGAATTTGAACTACCTAGGTATCTCTGACTGCACAGGCTATGCTATTAATTAACATTTTGTGGACTGATTAAGCATATTACTTTACAAAATTTTACCAGACACGCATATAAATTTTCTCTCTTTATTGCTGATGTCTCCTTGGAAAACCCAAATACAGGATTCATTTTGGAGCTCATATTTCTATAATAGAATCCATTTCCTAAGACATTGTCCCTTAATTTGTGATAGAAATCTTGAAATACTCAGAAAATCATCAAAAAGTACATTTACTTAGCCATCTGGGTTGTTCAGAATTGAGACACTGAAGAAAAAATCATACGAGGCCACATATGTGTTTGCCATTCATTACTATTGCAAGCAAGATTTGGGTGCCACCACCATTCACTGCTGGGTTTAAGGGCACATGTTTCAGATCCCAGTTAAGAAGAGGAATGTAAGTTGTGATTTATCGTATCTCAGTAATACATAAAGATAAAAACTACTGTAAAATCACAAATATTGAGTATTCCATGAAGCTTTAGTGTGAAATAGAAGGTGTTTTGGCTTTTTGGTTTTTTTTTTTACTTGTCTCTGTCAATAAACTCAATGCACTCATTTTTAAAATTATGGTGGAGGTAGGAGTTGGTGGGATTAGAATGAATGTCATCCGAAGTATCCTGTAGTTTTAATTTTTTTTTAATCAAAAGAACTCTCTTGAACCTAACTGAATTACAAGAACACCACTTACATTTAAAATATTGACTATTCAAGGATGTTAAACTGACCCAGCTCTTTCTGCAATCCATGGTGAAAAACGTTGGGAAAATCCAACACTGACAAAGAAACTCTAACCCAAAGAGGGGAATGTTAAAGAAAAATCTTTTTCAAAATGTACTTAAAGTATAAAGAGGCCATATCTTTATTTTATTCTTGTTTGTTCTATAACAGCATAAATGTATAGGAAGGACATGATCATTTCAATCTACAGTCAGTGGTAATTAAAAGCAATCATAGTCCTCAGGCTGTTTCTTTCCAATATGAGCCACTGATCAGAAGGAATTGGAAATGATTCTATTTTAACTGGAAACACATTTCTGTCCAGAACTGAGCTTCAAAGCATGAAAAAGGCCCAGGGGTGGCCGTTGTTTTTGTTTCTATCTGGGGCTCTAATTTGAACTGCAGTGATTATACTTCCAGACTTCTGACTGTGCAAAGATCCAGAAAGTCAAAGCCAGCATATTCTTGTATGCTGTTTCATGGAAATATAAATAAATAAATAAATAAATAAATAAATAAATAAATAAATAAATAAATAAATAAAATTGCACCAATTATTGTGTTTGCATTTTGTAGAAGGGCTCTATTTAAATCGATTATAGGTTAAACAAGAGCATTTATAATAGTCACAGCTCAGAGTTAATCTGGCTTTATCCCAGAGCACCCAATCTGAAAAGTAAATGATTGTAAGCACTGTTGGAAGGGGAGGAGTCAGCAATGGCCTATACTGAAAAAACAGTCTGGAACAATTAAATTTCGCTTGATTTTCAAATTAAGAAATACATCCCATAACTGAATTTACATGTAAATGCACATGGCCTTCCATTTGAAAGACTTCTTCAAATCCCATTAAAATACTCATCTTTTTCTGATAGTTAGTGCTTCCAAAATGACATCATCAGTGATAAGGATAAAAGCAGTGAAAAATGTAATGCCTCATGCCAGGAATTATTTGGTCAGAGAAAGTACCTGAAGGCTATTGTAATTGCTCTGACTTCATAGCTCCTGGCTCTGTGAATTCTGTTTTCTGCATCCAGGAGAGCACAATGAAGTCATAAAAGTCTTGATGGGGCAAAAACAGGCTAGCTTTGTGGGCCCTAAGGAGCTTGGCAATTTATTATACTCGATGTGAAATGTACAGCCCTTTTATTTTCTTAGTCTAAATGCACATGAATCTTTTTGATCCATAAATCTCTGCTCTTGAATCTTATGCTAAGACTCTAATCATTACTTAGAACATTTTATATAGTTTTTAAGGATGTGATGTCATTCTGAGGGCTTTTTAAGTTTCTTCACAAGGTATAAAAACAATGCCTATAAAAATAAAGTAAGATCCTCCTACTTTTATTCATAATCATTCAGCGACTTTTTATTACTAGGATATTTTCCTCAAGAAAATAAAGGGGAGAAATACTCTAAGGGGAAAAGAAGATTAAGATTCATAGGAATGAGTTGTTCTTCGATGGCATATTCTTTTCATTCGTCTCACTTCATTTCATTTCATTTCATTTCATTTCATTTCATTTCATTTCATTTCATTTCATTTCATTTCATTTCACTTCACAAACATCGATATAATGCTTCCTATGTTCCAGGTACTGTTCTAAGCGTTTAACAAATATTCATTCATTTAATCTTCATGTCAACACCATGAAATAGGTACTATTATTAACCCCATTTTACAGATAATGAGACTGAAACACAGAGAGTTTAAGAAACTTGTGTAAGATCACAGATGTGGAGCCAAGATTGTGAAGCCCTGCAGTCTGGCTCGTGTTTATTAGAAACCCTCATGGTGTGAGCAAGTACACAGCACACCTCCGACCTTCAGTAAAAGCTGTTCAATGGCATGGGCTTTGAGAGCCAACGGTAGTCATTTTGTATTTGGTTCTATAAATTTTATAGTTTACAGGTGGTTTTTCACATTTGTCATATTAAATGGTAAGATTTTCTAATGCTGCCATAAAGTCTCTAGCTACATATGATGAGAAAAATGTACATAAGTCAGATGATGTGTCTGTGTGGTTTTTCTTATTAGCATGTGATAACAACACTAGATCTTTAAAACATAGTGCTAAGATGAAAAATCGAAAGAAAATTATATATATGTATATATCATACCATTTGTGTAAATTAAAAATATATGAAACCATAATATGTGCTTCACAAATATGTACACAAAACAAAAAAAGGGCATACATAAAATATGTTAGAAAAATTTAAATAATGCAGCAGAGCCTTATAGGTACCATTAATCATGGACTGAGGCTTGTTGATTCATTCAACCCTCTGAGCCCAAGGTCTGAAGCTGGAAGAAAGCATCTATCTAACTACTTATCCATGCATGTATAAAGTCCTCTCATCTATGCATTCATTCGTGCTGACAAGGGAAAGTGAGAGCACTTCTGTGTTGCTGATACTCATTAGATTATTATAGAATAGTTTTTGATTCTCTATAGCAGCGGTTGTCACATTTTGGGCTCAAGATACTTCACATTCAAAATTAATGAAGACCCTGAAAAGTTTATAGCATAAAGAGATCTGTTTATATAAATGTATGCCTATTGATATTTACCATATTAGAAATTAAGACCGAGAATATTTAAACTTTTAATAATTAAAAAATAACAATGACAACCCATTACATGTAAATATAAATACTTACAATGAAATACTTACTTTAATGAAAAATAACTATATTTTCCAAAATAAAGAAGGGAGTCATTGTAAAAAAATTTTTTTGCAAATATCTTTGATGTTTGGATTAGACGAAGACAGTTGGATCCACATATCATACAATATATGCTCCACCGAGGACATTAAGTAAGACCTGCATTCTATCTTTTGCCATGTGTTGCTCGGGCTGAAGTATATGAAGAAACTCTGGTCTCACACAGTTGGAAACAGAGGGAATATTTTAATAACCTTTCAGGTAATTATGGATATTCTTCTTTGATGCTACACCAAAACTCGACAAGCACTAGTTTATAACGGTTATTGAATGTGGAATCTGAAACCATATCAATGAACTTTTCATACTGTGTTACATTAAAACCCACTAGCCTATGTTATATCCTGAATGCATATTACCCATGCATGATTTTGTAACAACATGCATTGGATCATTTGAAAAATATCAATTCACTGAGTTATGCAGATCTTCCAAATGTTGACGCATTTCATTAAGTGTTATCAAAATATCACGTTTATTAATATCCACATAATAAACACAAATCTCATCCTAAAAGTCCCTTTTAAGCTTTGGAAGCTTTAAGCTCACAGCAGTAGATACAAATTTTCCAAAATTTGAGTTTTCATTCGAAAAATTAAATTTTATCATTGGCGCCAAACATCAGTTATTTTTCTTTAAGGGATAGACCCACTTCATTCTTGATAGAGTGATAGTTTGTAGCCATTCCTTTAAGTAAAAAATTTGTTCAGCTTGCAACTCAAACAATGGCTTTTCCCGTAGACAAACATTGTACTTTGGTATGCAGAAGTGCTTAATGTACACAGAATGTTAAAAAGATGTGTACTCAAGGGCTGAGATTTAATACATTTCACTGCTTCATCAAGGACATTCTTAAGTAAGGCTTGCATTTTTTTAACTGCGCGTACATGGCAATGAGAACACAATGTGTGGTGCTACCGCCTCTATTTCTACAAAATCACCAGCAGATTTCCTCACCATCAGTAAAAAGAGAATAACATCTTAGCACCATTATGAAAGTAGTTTTGAGGTCACAGGATCTCCAAGGGTCTGAAGACCACACTGCCACTCTGCAGCGTGAGATTGATTCAAACCCAGCATCTAAAGAGTTTACATGCTGAACATACCTTAAAATACCTAACGAAATCTAAATTAGTCACTTTCTGAGGCTCAAATAAAAATGATTCTAGGGGTTTCAGGGCCATCAGTTCCTTAATTAATCTTATTTGCCTTAGTAGTATTTGGAGTGTCAATTTTTAAAGAGTCAAACGTTTAAGTGAACTTTCAAACTTTCTTAACTTGTTATTCCTAGGGATTTCACAGCATCCCTAACAATATTGCCAGTTAAATCAGTCAACAATTCTTTTGTCTTATGGCTTATTCAGAAGGCAGTTTTAAGGCTGTTTCAGACCTGAGCTGAGACACTGATCAATATTTAATCAACCTACAGACTACAATTCACTAAATCAGTTTTTTTTTGTTGTGTTTTTGAGTCATCCAGGCAATCCTGATTCCCAGTCCTTTCCTACTACATTAAAGTCTGCAGAAACACTGCCCCTGTTCTCTTTCTTGCCCCAGAAACAGACTCATAGGCCCCTGAAACTGGTACTCTGAGTAAATGTTCTGTGTTTCTGCACCCTCTCCCCACTACACACTCTTTTCTTTCAGTGGCTAAGGAGTACATTTTTTAAATATCTGGCAGGTAAGGAAAGCACAAGTGACTTATAGCTAAATAATTCATCAAGAGCATGAATAAACCCCACTTTACATTAAGGCAGTGACTATTTCTTGATAGCCTCATAAAGACACTGGACTGAGTTCAGAGAATTGGGGAATAAGGAGAATTGTAGCAACATTACAATAGGCTGACATTACACTGCTTGGCCTCCATAACCTAGAAGCATATTTGAGAAGACCAACTCAGACCCATGTGAAAAGGGCAGTAATGAATCAGAGCGACATCCAGTGAGAAGTAAAATGAGTGATACCAAATCAGTACTGTTCCCAGAACTCCAGACACACTCTTGGTTTCATGGCTTTTGCACTTGATGTTCCTTCAGTCTGGAAACTTCTTCCCTCAGTTCTCCACACTTTATGTATCTCTCTGCTCAGATGTCACCTTAGCAGAGGAACTTCACTTTATCTAAAATATCACCCCACCCCCCACTCTGTTTCTTAACCTGTTTTATTTTTCTTCACAGGAGCTACCACAACTTGACATACTATATATTTGTTTGATGTTGTCTGCCTTGCTTCACCTGAATGTTAAGTTCCCAAGAGCAGAAACTTAATTATTCACTACTGTATTTCAAGGCCTAGATAGTTCCTAGCATGTAATAGGTAGGACACAATAAATATTTGAATGAATGAATGAGTGAATGAATGCTATGGCAGCTCAGAGTGGGGCGAGGTATTAACCATGTGGTAAAAAAGCATTTGATGGGCTGAAGTTTGAGCCAGGCCTTGAAGGGTATTTCTTATTTGTAGGGCCAATGAGCAGAGCTGTCTACTTGTTTTAAAGGACCCACGTGAGGTACCATCTTCGAAAGCAAGTCTTGCTGGGACCTGCAGACTGAGAGTCTGCGCTGCTTTTGTGTCCCATAATTCTCCATGCTGTTTCCTATGGTAGAATTCACTCTAGTGTATCTTATCTCCTGTCTACTTGGTTGGCTGCTCCAGTAGATTATTAGCTCTGGGAAAACAGGGGCAGTGCCTTATTCATAGTTGCATATATAGCCATAGCATCGAACCTACTACCCCATAAATACTTGTTAACGGTATGATTTAGTGAACTAAGCAGAAAGCTCACACAGAGGAGTGAAAAGTAGGTAGGGACCAAATCATGGAGATTTGTAGAGCTGAGACATGAAGTTTGGGTTTTAATCAGTAGACACTGTGACAATCTATTGTCTTAGCAAGGCCAATAGGATCATGTGTGCATGATGGAGCACTGAAAAAATACTAAGTCAGAGAGGCAGATTATAACATACTGCAGTGTTCTAGTCACAAAATAATAAGGGCCTGTACCAGGCTGATGGCGATGGGAACGGTCATGAAGAAACAGATGTAGCTATTAATATGAACAGGTGACTGATTCGATGTTAAGAGCAGTCATAGGTGACTATATTTTTTAAGCCTGGGTGACTATGATATGGTCACTGTAGCCTATGTTTTAAATCTTAAGGCTCTTAAGAAAAGACTATTTGGCAAACTATTCACTTTAATGGCACAATTTCTTTATTTTAGCTATACTTAATGGTAGAATCTGTCAGAATTCATATATAGAGCTTATAACCTAATATTAAGCTTTTAGACCAACTTAAAAATTCTAAGATTACATTTCTTTTCTAATTGCTGCCAGTTGTCTATGAAAAGAAGTTAATTTCTAGGAGATGAAGGTAACGATGATGAAAAAATTAAATTTCATCAAATTATGTATACTTTGGAAGAATATATAAGTATACTTTGGAAGAATCTCAGAATTCAGGGCTTCAAGAAACCTCAAGCAGATAAAGCGAACAGAATTTCTCTCCCGTGATAATTACCTAAGGCCCAATATGTACTCAGTGGTTCATAGGCCAGGCTGATGTGGATAGGTAGAGGAGATGGGAACACAAGTACCGGTTTCTTTTTCTCTTCTTGCCTTAGCGGTCAGCTCTGGTGACTTCTCTTTTATAAACAATAAAGTTGTAGTAAGGCAGAAAAGAGTGACGATCTACCCAAGGTCAACTACCCAAGGTCCAAATTTCATGGACCTCGGTGAGGAAGAATTGTTTTCCTAGAGAGAAATCAGTATGCTTAGAGAAAGAGAGAAAGTAGCTGCTGGGTACACTGAGACGGCCGCTGTCCATCATACCAACACAACCTACCTCTTCAAGTCTCAGTAGATTCCCTCTAAGAGACACGCTGATTGAAATTGGGCTGAGGAAATGAGGCTGCTATGAAGACCCTGCTCCACCTCTCTTCCTTCTTTGCCTCTTTCTGCATATCCTTTCTGAAAGAATTCCTCAGTTTAAGCAGAGTTCTTGCTTTCTCCTAACTTCAGCTTGCCACGGCCCCAACTCTCTCTCTCACTGCACTCTTTTGGTGTGTGCACTGTCTCCTAATTGCCTCATTCTCTCAGTTTCCTAATTCCAAATTCCTAAGAAAGGACACTGATTTGCTTAAGATCATTGTATGTCCATGTCAAAGGTAATATAGCCACAGAGTGGACACTGCAATCTATGGATTGCTTACCAGTTCAGTGCTAATTCTTATTCTCATCAGTTTATCGAGGGTGGGGAAAAAAAGGTTCTTAACCTCCTTGGCTGGACTATAAGCAGTAAAATTCCCTGTAACAGAGATGTTGGAAGGGCAGCTCTTGTTAAATAACCTCCCATAAATGAAGTACCAAGTACGGTATCAACTATATTCCTCTGGTAACTTTATTTTTCCATTCTCCAAACCAATGACTTCATGTTTTCTAGTGCCCTCTCATTACCTACTCTCACTGCATTCTTCCCTAGGAAAACATATTCTCTTTCCCCCAACCCACCAACCACATTCCTAGCTAAGGCCGCACCCACCACTTGTGCTCTGAATCCCTATTCCCCTTCCCAAGGATTTCCCTCCAACTATTATCAGTTTCCTAAAACGTATTATGTATTTTTGTATGTGTTTATAATCTATGTTTTCCCATTTATGTCCTCCCACTAGAAAATAAGCTCCTTGAGACGAGAATGCCATGTGTTAAATTTAACACTATTCCCAGCACCTAGATTAATTAACCACAATTAACTTTTGTGGTCTGTTTGACTAATTTGAGTGTGGTAGCTGCTAAAAGTAGTACATCTCTTTCTCTTCTCTTTCCTTTAACTTTATTTAACGTATATTTGAGAACATTTCTGTTTATAGAAACTTTCCTATAAATGAAATACAGATACAAATTTATGTGGTAGAAAAGAATCTTTACTTTGTTGGTCTTGAAGATCAGTAACTCATTGATCTTTATATGTTTTCCACAAGATAAATGTGTTTTCCTGATGTATTTTTCAAGACCCATTTAGCTTAATTTGTCAAATTGATGAGCTTTGTGTTATGTACATAGCAAAAATAAAATGTTTTACTCTCAGGGAGCTTACAATCTAGTAAGATAAAACCACAGTTGCATGTGCAAGGATGTTTATACACTTTGGTTTATAAAAGGAAAGATTTGAAACAATCCAAATGTCCTTATCAAAATATTAGTCAAACAAATTGTAATTGGTAAAGAAGGCTATTTATTGCAGCATGTCTGTACTATCAAAACATTAGAAAGAACTCAAATGCCCATCAATTGTGGGCTAGTTGAATAAACTAAGGTCACACCATCAAAATGATTACTATGCAGCTGTGATCAGAAAGACATATTATTAAATAAGAAAAGCAATGTGTATAGTATGTGCATACTGGGCCATCTTACGGCTCAAAAAGAAAGGCAATACACACACACACTTATTTTCAAAATGGTAACATAAATCAAAAGCTGGTAAGAATGGTTACCTATTTAGACAAGAATGGGAATTAGGTGAGAGGGTAGGGATGGAAATTAGATTTTCAAAACATTGTGTAGATTTACCTTTGGAAACATATAAATGCTTTATAACATTCTAAAAAATTAAAACTTAAAAATCAATCCAACAAATTTAACAAAAAGATCAATCCCTAAAATTAGAAAGCTAAAAGAAAATAATACCTTATTTTTTGAGTTGGTGGCTTAGCGACTCAGAGAAGAGTTATTTCAACGTGACTTTCAAACAGTAATTTTACTATATATCCCAGGTGGAACATATTCTATGGATGAAAGAAATGCCAAAAAAGTATTCTCCGTAATCATAACATTAATATTAATACGTGGCCCTTCTGAAACTATTAAAAGATAAAGCAAATAAATGAACATTATTCCATTTAGAAATCAGTTTTCAATGAAAGAGGAATATGATACAGATATAAATCAAATAAGTAAAAGTTCTATAATCAAAATTTGAATTGGAAATATTAGTATGAATTTCTCAATTCTTTACCTAGCTTTGGCTACTGGAAAGGTCTAAGTATTTACAGATGAAATAGATGATGTTTGAGATTGACTCTAAAATAGTCCACTACATACAAAGGAATGGGACAAGGATGGGGCGAGGGGAGATGAAACAGATTGACCATGTGTTGATAACTGTTGAAGCTGGAGGATGGGTGCATGGCAGTTCATAAAAGTATTATATGCCTACTTTTTATATGTTTGACAATTTCTGTTATAAATATTTCAAAGAGTTATTTCGGTATCTTTATTCTATTTTCTTTCCATTCTTTCTGGAAGACTATAACAGGACTTATGGAAATAGAGAACTATGAAAATTCCTTTTCGGAATAGTCTGAACTAATAAAAAATTCCATAACCACTAAGTCTTCTTTACCTTTCATCAGTTATTTAAAAAGAAGACTACTTCACACATCAACTGACATAAAATATTAATACAATGGATCCTTGACCAGAAGGTTTTGATTTCATATGATGGAATTACAATAATTGTGTTAGAAAAATATGGATTTTTTTTTAAATAACAGTTTGTTTTGAGATTAGTTTTCTCCTAACATAACATTCTATTAATTTGATATTCAGTCAGGCCAAGGTATAGTTTTCAATTTGACAAATATCTTTCACTGAGTAACTAAATTTTAATTTTTTTCTGTACAATCCGAACAATAGAACATCTTCTCTAGACTGACGTCAATCTCTCAAATCCTGTTAATCCTGTTTTCTACAAGGAGCCTGTCATCCGTCCCGAGTCTAAACTGATAATGCTTCACAACAGCTTGGCCATGCCCCACCCAACAAATTGATATCACCATCTTGAATCATGACTATATCACAATTGTCCTACGTAGCTGGAAGAATAAAATGCTTCAAAAGAATGAATGCAGCAACTGGGTTTAATTAAAAGAAACTTTACACAGTTCCACATTTTTAGTAAGCAGAAAAGAAAACACTTAACAAATGAAAGATGAAGCAGGGGCAGTGTGTCACCACTAAGGAATTACATGAGTTCAGAACATCTGAAAATTGCATATCATGTACAAACAAAGGCAGAGATATTACTTTTTTTCAAATATGTGCACACACACAAGCATGTGTTATCATAATAAAGACAGCATCACGGAATCCCTGGGAGTTCTGTCATGGTTAATGCTGAAAAGCTCTTAGAAAGGGCAATGCTTCCATGCTCCTTTACAGGCAACACAGCGATATGGGTAATAGCACGGGTCCAGGGAACTGACTGCTTGGGTTCAATTACCAATTTACCATGGGATGGGCTGTGTAGCTTTGGGGTATATTACTTATCCTCTTTGTACTTCAGTCTTGTCTCCTTTGAAATGCAACTATTTAGCCTTGAGACATAACAGTAGCACTTTCTTCCCAGGTTCCCATGAAGATTTTTTTTTTAATGTAGCACTTAATAAATAAACTATGCACAGTGTTTGGTGCATAGTTATCACAGGCAAATGTCCACATAACACTGAAATTCTAATCATTGTATCTGGGTTGAAACTTTTCTTGCCAACACAACATTTGGGCTCTGTGATGAAGACTGTTAGTTGCCCAGTCCGTCATCCATTGATTCCTTTTTCCATGATAGGGGCCACATTGTGACCTGGAATAAATAACCTCTTTTGCTGCTGGCAGTACCTACTTCTTTACGTTCTAGTACCTACATTCCAGTCAATGAGAATCTACTAGAAGTGATGTGTGGGACTTCCAGGTAATTTCCTTTAAAGCGGTGAGTCTGCCCTTCCTTCTCTTTCACTCTGCCTGCTGGGATATGGATATGATTTCTGAAGCTAGGACAACCCGCCTGGACCATGAGGCCACACACTGCACAGTGGGAGTCCAAAACTGTATAACTCTGTAGCTGCCTTACCAGCCCTGGACTTCTCACTTCCAGACAGTTTTTTTTAATTAGTTTCAAGTATACAAAACAACATAATGATTAGACATTTACAACCCCTCACAAAGTGAATACCTCAAGTCTATCACCCATCTGACACTGTACATAGCTATTACAATACTATTGCTGTACTTTACATCCCATATATATATATATATAGTTTAATTATAGTTGATATTCAATATTATTTTGTGTTAGTTTTAGGTGTACAGTGCAGTAGTTAGGCATCTATATAATCTATGAAGGATTCCCTCCTCCCCTCCACCTAAGTTCAGTACCCATCTGTCACTTCCAGACTTTTTTAATGTGGGAGATAAAGTTCTGGCTGATTTTAACCACATGGTTTTTGTTTCAATTTGTTTTATTATTGTTGTTGTTGATTTGTTTTGTTTGTTACATGCAGCCAATCACGTACTTCAAATCTGGTCAGAGATAATAAACATTGGTTGAAAAATACATTTCATTTGTCAATATCTGTGCCAGTCCATGTACAGGTAAAAGGAGAAATATGGACTTGCAGAACATGCTTGTCTAAGATTGTGGACTGGTTAAGAACAAAAGAAAATATATAAACCAAGTAAAGGAACAAAGGCCCACAACTTAGAGAGGTTCACATAAATCAGTATATGGCTATGAACCATCATTAATATATTACAGTGTAAATAGCATACAGAAATTCTCAGGAGATTTGAGACAAAAGAAGTAAATAAAGTGAGGAGGAAAGACATCTAGAGATATTGTAGATGGCTCTGGAGCATGAGGGAAGGAAAAAATTATGCAATTCTTGGGGTTTGAGAATGAGCCAAAGTATTTTGGCAGCAGACCACTGAAAGTCAGTAATCTATAATAAGTGAGAGCCGCTACACCAAAATTATTCCTAGAGTGAATCCACTCTGAATTTAATAAGGGCAGCCTTCCCACTCATACCAAGAATTATTAATCTAATGACAGCCTGTTTTATTTTGTTTGTTCCATGGGTTGTGGGTCAATACAGGGACACTGATTTATGTTTTAAGAAATTGTTGGTTGTCTCTTTCGTAACAGCAAATGCAAAGCCAATGCAATCAGCACTAAAAATCCCGTCTGTCTGGCTGACCTGGAATTGTCTGTTGGAAGCTGACTGACAGATCTCATGCTATACTCTATGCAACAGCCAGGCCACACTGAAACACTCGCCTCTGCATTGTGGCTGACCCATATCTTCGATAATTGATTGCTTAACAGATTTTTAATTGTGAAACATATCTTATATATGCAGCCCCTTGCTTTTTATATGAGAAATGATCTTTTCTTCATACTTCGTATTCGTGTTTGGTACTTATCAAATCAGTGTGTCCAGTTTGAGTCATCAGACCTTTAAAAGAATGTGGAGAAACTGGAACCGATACAGGGAAGGGAATCACAAATATGCAAATGCTATATAAAAAAATAAAAAAGAATTGAAACTGTTCGCCTTTAAGAAGGTCAAGAATGACCTGGTTTGTTTATATATTTCAGTATCATTTTGCATCCCGAGCACTCACATGTGCACGCACACACACACACCCCATGTAGTCAATGATGGAGAAAAACTTGTTTTCTGTTATACTTCTATCTAGATGGTGGTCTCTGACCCATACCTGTGTTGCTGGGGTCTAAGAATACAATTGAGACCTCAGCCCTTTTAATCCCCATTCTGCTTTTATATATGACTATTTGGGTATATTGTAATAAGAAGGTTATGAGCAGTAGTAGCTAAGGTTTACAAGTATTCAAACCAGTGTGGAAATTATTTCCAGTGAAAGACAGGGAACACATAATATAAACTTGGCTCTGGTAAAAATCTGATAAATTATGGTGGAGAGCTACATGATAACTGCCATTTTACTTGTGGCAAGCACAAGTGCATGAAGTAGATATTTTACTCCATTTTAAAGATGAGAAAAATGAGTCACAAAGATGTTAAATAACTTCCTTGAACTAGACATGACGACAGGAGACAAAATTTTAATCCCATGACTGTCTGACTCTTGGAGTTGTGTTCTTAACCATTCAAGTACCTACAAATATGGTACTTTTTTCTTTATGTCTAAAGAAAGGAGCATTTGGGTGAGATTTCTTATAGTTGTAGTAAAAAATGGAGAACATCTACGAGAATCAAGCCATGATAGTTGCTTAGTCCATACAAGAGTGCTTGCTCTTGTCTTGAAGTGGTTTAGTGTTAATTCTAGAAGGATGGTGTTCAGAGGCCACTTGAGTATAGTTCCACTGGTGCCAGCAACTGGTTTTTTGACGGAGAGTTAAAGTGCTTTTGTAATTACATTATGGATGTGCACTTATACTAGCCTAGAGTCCAAGCAAGAGCAGGGAACTAGTGCTATATAACAACAAATGGAAAATGCAGTTTCAAGCACTAGTGGAAAAAAAAAAAGCCAATGAAGATGAGTCTGCTTCATATACACATACAAAAACCTACTTGGGATTTTATTTTTCAAATGTTCCCCAGATGGTTTGGCAAAGAAGTATATTCAAGAAAAGATTGGAACAAGTAGGAACAGATGTTAACAGTAAGTTAGGGCTGTCAGATTTGCCAAATAAAAACACAGGATACCCAGTTAAATCTGAATTTCAGCTAGACAATAAATACTTTTTTTAGTATAAGTATGTCCCAAATATTGCATGTGTACTCATACTTTAAAATTATTCATCATTTATCTGAAATTCCAGTTTAACTGGGATCTTGTGTTTTATCTGGCAACTCTATAGTAGACGAATCCAGGTAGGGGTAGAGGGGCATTCATTGTTCCTCATTCGACTTTTCTGAGAGTTTGAAAAATGTTTAAATGACAACATTAAGTGCTTCCTGTATGTTTATTTATTTAATTATACTGTCAGTCTTCTTTGTATTCATCAAAACTTTTGTTGTGTAGAAAGGGAGAATGATTTAGATTCTAAAACTGTATTTACGGCCCAGAGACATCAAGATGGGACTAGGAAGGATGAAACCGGCAAGAGAGACTCAGCTCTAGCAAGTGGTCTGACTTCAGCAGGCGTGTTGCTCCCACGAGCTCAAGATTCTCATTCCTTGTCCAGAGACACAGGGGCAGCTGGAAGTCACCCATAGGGGAAATGTCACTATACCCCTCCCAGACTAAGGGACACCCAGTGGCCTGGCCTGGGGACAACCCTTCACCTCCTCAGGCAGCACCAGCCAGGACAACTGACAATGACATCAGCGCCAGATAAACCAAGCAGAAGAAAATAAGGCCCTGAAAATTAAAATGCCACTGGAATCACAACACATAAAAGTAGGCCAAGAGCCATGTGCTAAACCTTCACCTGCTAAAATAAAAGATTGAAATAGTATCCAGAATCTCCTAACATAATAGACAAAATGTCCAGGACACAATAGAAACAATTACCTGTCAAACCAAGAACCAAAAAATAAATCACAACTTGAATGAGCAGACAATTGATTGACACCACCACTCACATGAATCAGATGTTAGAATTACGTGATGAGGCTTTAAAGCAGTCATAATAAAAATGCTTCAGCAATCAAGTACAGGTGATCTTGAAACAAATAAAATCTCAGCAAAGAGATAATGTCAATTCTGTTCAGGAATGTATTCCATGAATAGTATTTATTCAGTGGATAATTTAGATTCCTTCAAAGCAAAGTCTCTGAAGTAAATGCAGTAACAGTCAATGGAGCCAAAGTAATGTGATATAGACCATTTAATCAAGTGCAATCAATGTCCAGAATAAAAGAAACGATGTTTGAAAGGTCAAGCAAGTCATACAAACTATCTGTGTTTGGAATTCCTATTTTTAGAGGGCTAGTGTTAGAAACAGAGGAATAACTTCAAAGTTAAACTAATCTAAGCAACTCAGTTCCTACTTGCCTTAAGGCCATTGCCAAGAATTTAGCAAAAAGATCAAATGTCAGCAGTCTCTAACAACCTGAAGGAACTGGGCTTTCCAACTGTTGCTCTTCCATGGGAACTGAAGCACTGCAGGGCAATATAAATGATTCCCCAAGCTATTTTTTTGTAGGCTCACGCCTGGTAAAAGTGAAATGTTGCAAAGGCAACACAGACACAACCCCTGGGTCCCCACCTGGTGCGAAGACATGTGCTAAGAAAGTTGAACCAAACTGCAATTAGCCAATTTGAAGCATGTGGTGACTGCAGATGTGATTAAAATAAATATTTCCACTTTGGAAATTTTCCTAGTCCTAATAGATGTTATAATAGCAATAATTCTAGCAGAAGTTTATTGTGCACTTGCTGCATACCAGACACTGTGATAAGCATCTGTTTGTGTGATCTCATTTAATGCATATAGCAACTCTCATGGTTAAGTATTATTATCCCCATTTTATACATGAGGCCACACAGCTTGTTTAATAAAACCCCAACTCTTTGTTGAATCCAACTCGCTACTTACTCTGTAACTGCATCCACTCAGCTGAACATGACCACATTTTAAATTCTTGATAGTGAACCTTTAGATATTTCTTCATGCCACAAGCATTCTCACTACATTTCCTTCAGTCACTAACTTTTACACTCTGTAGGCAACCATTTGCAACTTCTCCTCCAACTTCCAGCCCCTCCCTCCTATCCTCACTCTTAGGTGATTACTTTGCTTCCCACTTTGCTGAGAAAATACAATTCAGAAGAGAAATTCTGACTCTACACAGTCTGCCTCCCTGCTTATTACTGTAGATGAACTGTGTGCGCCGTGGCCCTGCCCCCGAGGACCCCTGTGCCATATGTGTATGTCCCAATCTCAGCCAATCCCGCTCTGAGTGCCTTAGACCTCGCCCTCTCCTATTCAAAGGCACCTTCCAGCATCTCCCATTTCCCGCCTGCATTATTATTTTTTCCTATCTACTGAGTCATGCTTATCAACATACAAACATGCTGTTATTCTCCTATTTTAATAAAACTAAATAAATAAACACAAAAGCAAAACTTCTCTTCCCTTTCAAGCACTGACCACATTATTCCCTTTGTAGCGACATTCAATATTTATCTACGCATGCTCTCTCTAGTTCTTCTCATTTCTACAACACACTCAAAACAGACTTTCACTACTCCACTCCACCAAAAATGTTCTTGCCAAGGTCAATGACAACCTCCACATTGTTAAATTCAAAGGCTGATATTTAGTCCTGTTCGTACTTGGCTTTTCAGCAGCATTTGACATAGCGGATCACTGCCCCTCCTTGAGAAACGTTCCTCGGTTGGCTTCCAGAACACACTCCATCGATTTCCGTCCTACCTCCCTTGCCTCTTCTCCTCAATCTCCTTTGCTGGTTCCCCCTCACCTATCCAACCTCTTAACATTAGAGCGTTCAAGACTCAGGTCTCAGTCCTCTTCTCTGTCTTCTCTCACTGCCTCAGGGATCTCCTCAAGTCTCCTAGTTCTAAATATCTTCTTTCTGCGAATGACTTCCAAATTCTTATCTCTGGGCTATGCCACGCACCTGAATTCCAGACTCAAATACCCAACTGCCTGCTCTCATCTCCCCTTTGATATATCAGACTTTGTATGTCCAAAACCAAATTTCTGATCTTTCTCCCATATCAGCCACAGTTCTGGCAAGAAACAGCACAATTCATTTAGGTAATTTGAGGACAGTTTAATAAAGGAGCTATTTACAGGGTGTAAGAAAACCACAAAGGACAGTGCCATATTCCAGTGCTGACAAAGGCAGCTGAAGGATAAAGGAGGAAAGGGAGGAAACATTTGTTACGAGAGGAGAGAGAGAATCAGAGTGAGAAGGAGAGTGGGGGAGAGAGAAAGGGGCAGGGGGCGGGAAGAAGCAGATAGAAGTATAGAGAAGCTTAATTGACAGAATCTGTGACCCTGGGTGGGGGAGTGCAGCCAGTTTAAAATAACTCCTCCTTTCCTTGAATCATTAATGTTCCCTGTTAACTGAACCTATCTGGAAAGTCAGACAGCAAGAGATCAGTTGATACCCTCTGCACAGGTCAGCCTCCTGGGGAACAGAACAACATGAAGAAGGGTAGACAGTGGATCGTGAGGGGCAGATTAAACATATCCTGTCCACTCCCCACACAACCCCACCTAGGGTTTCCCCCTTATCAGTTAGTGCATACAAAAGCCATCCTGCTCATTGCTCCAGGCAAAAACAACGAGTCATCTTTGATTCTCTCTCACATCCAATCTATTGAGAGACCTCACTGGTTTTCCCATCCACTTGTATCCAGACCCTGACCGCTTTCCACCAAAACCTATCAGTCTCCTTCTGATTGGCTTTCACCACAACTTCCAGTGTTCTGGAGCGTGATCTTAGGCTTTGCCTTCTCCACACTGTTGCAAGTGAAGTCAGTCCTTTGGGAAAGGATCCTGGACTCTCTGTTTTACAGCCTGCTTCTTCTCTTGGCAAAATCTCTGAGCCATGGCATTAGGTCAACGGCACAGTCCTCCCTGAGTAACACCCCACTTTAGGACTGAGCACACAGTGGTTGGGGACATAGCAGCCCCAGGGCACCTCAGCTTGCCTGTCCTAGCATGGAACACCCACCCCACAAGCCAAGGAAAGAGCAGTCAGAGTCCCAGTGTTGTCAGTGGGTGCCATGCCCAGGGCATAGTGGGAGCTGGGCAGAAGGAAGCTCTACTTCTCCACCACGATGACTTGGCACATAGCCTCCATGACAGGTAAGTGGAGGCAGGATGAGCAATACCTACGGACTGTCCCTCTCAAAAAAATAGCCCTTCCCATTGAGAGCTTGGCTGAGAGAGTCCTGTGTTCATGGCTACACAATTCTAGAGTGGAGTTTCCAGCTCTCTCAGCTGGGAGGGAGCTCCGGGTCTTGGTTCAAATACTTTAGGCTTTTGTAGTTCTTACCAAGTTTTAGTAGATTTTTTTTGGGGAAAAAAAATGTTTCTTTATTTGCTGCATGTTCTTTGCACCATTTCCAGAGACGTTAAATGATTGATTTTAAAAATAATTTTCACTAGTTTCCATCTGGAGTAGATCTGCGGAGATCTTCATGCCAGAAGAAGAATTCTTCTCCAGAGTAAGCTTTAAAAAGCCAAATCATTCCACTCCTCTGCTTAGATTCCTTCGGTGACTACCACTTTCCCTAAGAAGAAAAGCCACGTCCCTGTAATGGCCAGTAAGACCCTGTGACCTAACTCCTTCGCCAAATTCTCTGATCTCATTTCCTACTTGTCTCCCCCTTGCTCACCTTGTTCCAGCCACTGGCCTCCTTGCTGTCCTCAGACACATCAGTAAACTTCTTTTACTTGCTCTTCCCTCTTCCCAGAACACTCTTCCTCAGATATCCACAAGGTTAACTCCCCCATCTCCTTCAAGGAATTACTCAAATATCACCTCAGTGAAATCTACCCTGAGCGCTCAATATTATAATTCACTCCTGACCCTCCCAGAATACCCAGTCCCCCTATTTTAAAAAAGTATATAGCATGTATCACCTTTTAACATGTTATGCAATTCGGAATAAATTTAGTGCACAGTTTTTATTGTCAGTCTTCTTCAGTACCATGTAAGCTTCAAAAAGCCAATTTTTGTCTTTTTTATTCACTGATATCTTTCACTCATCTAAAACAGTGCCTGTCATTAGCAAGTACTGAATAAATATTTACTGAATGAAATGTTTTCATGAAATAGTGGAATATAGAGATCATGCTTTCGATCACAAGCCTATGCTGAGACCACTTTCAGATATTAGGTCCTCTTTAAATAAAATTCATGGGCTGCAACAATATTTTACAAATATTTATAAGCATAATGAGTTCCTTAGTATTATTCATTTTTAAAGTGTTTAGAGAACTTCAGATGGCTGAAGTCATTGGCAGGCATCTGCAGAAATACAAACCATAATATTTAGGAAACAAAAAGGAGAGAACTTGAGGGCAGACTTTATATTCATATAATAGAATGATAGTCTATATAACATTGGGAGATCAGACTTTAATCTATTTTGATTTTTAATTGGTATTTGAATTTGTTTCCAAGTAACTTCTTCAGTGATAAACTTCCAGCTAATGAAGATTCATTTGGACAGCTTTTGTGAATCATACCATTTGTTAGCTTAAAACTTCACGGCAGGTATCGTTACAAGAAGCATAAACAGAGGTCCAGTACCTTCTTTTGAATTGTTAGACTTTGGACCTGAGAATAGAAAGGAAGGTTGTCATTTGCTCTGTGCAGTTGGGCCTTACTCTGGGTGTCTGTTAAAATAAGATTCATGAGCTGAAACAATATTTTATGAGTATTTGTCAGCAAAATGAGTTCTTGCAGCAAAATAAAGTATAATTTTCCAGGTCTTTTTTTTTTAAAGATGCCCTCAACTTCTCTCCTTTTTGTTTCTCAAATATGATGGTTTATATTTCTGCAAAGATGCATGACAATGATTTTGGTCACCTGAAGTTATCTAAGCACTTTAGACATGAACATGGAAGAACTCATTATGCTGCAAATGCCAGCCTGCGTTTGTCCTTCTTGGTCACACACAGCTCAGATCTCTGTCGAAAGCTTCTCTGCCCACATTTTTCTACATGATCATCCCTGAAGTCTAGACCATTGTGAACCTCTTCTTCATGGACAGGTCTACTCTTTCAGATCCATGCAAGTTCTGACAGCTGCTCTTCATGCTGCCCAAAGACACCAACCAGGTGCATTCACCATCACTGTGTGTAACCTTGTATCCCAGATCTGTGTTCCTCAATCCTGGCTGCATATTAGAATAACCTAGAGACATTTTTTTTTAAATGTCTACCTAGTTTCTATCTTGAGGTTCTGACTCGACTGATTGGAATGGTGATTGGTATTGATATATTTTCAAAGCTCGCTGGTTGATTTTAACATGCAGCCAGAAATGAAATGAAACCCGTAAGTCTAAGAAATTAAGCCTTGCAGGGTTCTGAGGGACTAAAATGTTGAAAATTACTTTTATCTTTCATATTTACACTTCATCTTAGTATGACTTGGTTTAATAACTTTCATTCTGAAGTCATTAATAGAACACCTGCAGTCTGCCAGACACTGCATTTTGCTAGTGACGTGGAGCTGGACACGTCTTCTGCCCTTGTGTAGCTCTGTGTCTAATTGGAATATAAGGGATAAGATGGACATTGGACAAGAAATCACAAGTGCAGCGTGACCACAGCGGTTATTTACACCAATAGGAAAAACGCCTCCTCCCTCCACCCCTAGAACCTGGATGCAAAGTGAGATGTATTTCATAAGTGTGTGTTGGGTATATGAATGATGGCAAGACACAAAAACTATTGAGTATGACTGATGAAGAAATCTGCTTCAGTTAATAACTGCCCCCTTTCAATAAAAGTGTGTCAGCAAAGATTGCTTTGCACCTTAGTGTGAGTTGCTTTAATGAGACCTTTAGTTCTTCTCATCACTTATCTACTTATTCACTGGTAAACTTGCATAAACGGGTGTTGGGACATCTGACTTCCACAGACATATCTGCCTTTAGGAATCTGGGGATGATCAGAGATCAATGTTTTTCTGGAAGATAAAGGAAAAGACATAGGAGGGGAGAAGGGAGTTTACTCCAGGCATACATACCTCCTCTGTGGTCAATTGTCTTACCAAGTTTAGGGGCTCTACACCATTCCTTAGAATGCTCTCCTCTTGGTCTTTGGGGGGCTGTTCCTTCTTGTTATTCAGATCTCAGCTTACGTACTACTGTGTTAAAATGTACCTGGAATTTGTTTTAATCGGGTATGGTAAGAAAGGCAGATGTAGAAATGACTACCACGAAGAAAGAAAACTTTTATACTCACAGGTCCCTAGAAACAGCGGGCATGGCACACAGGGCCACACAGGGAAGCCAGTCAGGAGGCAGAACAGGCAAGGGTAAAGCGTGGGCCTAAGCCCCTCGTTGTGGTTTTCATGGGAAGACATGGGCACCCAAGTGTAGGCAGCTGTGTGCATTTCGTATTGGGTAGTGCGAATAATTTTGGCGGATGTTGGGCTCTAAGGGTGGTTCTTAGTTGTCGGGTACCTGACCCTGGGATAATTCTGGGCAGGGAGATAGTGTCCTGGGTTGCAGAAGCCTGATTAAAAGGAGGTGGTGCGGGTATGGACTCTGGATTGGCTGGACTGCACGTCACAGGTGTGCTGGCTGGGGAGTCACCCGCCATCTCGAGGGATTAGCTCACCCTGGGAGGGCAGTCTCTCCGGGACTAGCAAGGCTCAAAGATGTCAAAACATCATAAAACACAGAAAATAGAAAGTATGACTATTACAACTATCTCCTCAAAGAGGTTTTCCTGATTTCCCAAACTGAAGTGATTAGAGGTCATGCTCTCTCACATCACTCTCTTTTAATTCGCCCCAAATACTTCTATGATATCTCTCTAGTGGTTTGTTTACTCTCTTCTTCCATTATAAAAAGAGCATTGCTCATCTTGTTTACTGCTTTATCTTCAGCATTCAGAACAAGGATACACGTAAAATATTCAATAAACCTTTGTTAAATTAAATGTATGCTTTCCTTGCTTCTTAGACTTCCCAACTTCTACTTTGTCTTCATTATAGGTGTTATGAGAATCACCACAAAGGTACTACTCCAATCACGGATTTCTCTGTTTTTAGAACTTTTAGAACAATGTTCCTAGAGAACCATAACGGCCAATGGTTAAAGGCATGAGCAGAGAAACAGGACAGAAAGGTTCTCAGCTTGCAGAGCAGGAAGACTGATGGGTCTGTTCATGGCCAAAGGAAATAAAAGATGGTAGCAAGAGAAAGGTAGGCAGCCCATGCAGTATTAATTGAAATTTTTTATTTTGTTTGAGGTTAACTTCACCCATTCTTTTTTATTCAAAAACTCCTTGCTGCTTACTTTCTGAGTGCCAGGAAACAAAATATTCTCTGATTTCTACATGCTCTGTGCTGGGCATGGAAGAATACTATTTGGGCCTCACACTTAAAGAGAGAAATAGAGGACTGAAGGTAGTCCTAGAAAGCACAGAATGTATTCAAATACACTTAGGCAACTGCGTGTGTTGAAAAACATACTCAACACATGGACTCAATATTCAAATACTGAGGCTCTTGTGTTCTACTTCCTGCCACATAGGGCATTCAATATACATTTGCTGAATGAATGAATTTGAGGGGAGGAACACAGAGTTGACCAGCACAAAATCCTTGTGGAGCGAAACACCTTTTACTTAGTTAATGAGTATTAGGATTAAAGCTATTAAAAAAAACAAACACACAGTGGTTCAGTTTTTCTTGTATGTTTTCAGTGGTAAAGAAGCTAAGGACTGAAAAAGAACACACCATAGAACTTGTTTGAGACTCCCAACACATTCACAGTTAATTTTAGAATAATACAAATGATATAAATCACAGTGTCTTCACATTCAGAAGCTGTATAAATAGGTCTAAATTCCCTGGGGTGTGAGGGAGGTGGTGGTGTTGATATGTTTAGGTTAGGTTTTTCTTTTTTTATTTTATGATTGGCTGCATAACAGATGTTCACAAAAAATGAGAACTGAACAATGGTTGTACAAAAATCAGTAATACAAAGAAAAAAAAAGGGGAGAAAAAAAGAAAAACCCCAGCTTATAAATGCGGCCAGCCCAGATGACAGCCTCAAAGGGACTCTCTCTTAGTCAAGATACACAGATCTGCTTCTCCTGGATGCTGGGGACAGGCCTCTGATGTCTGAGCGAGTGCGTCTTTATTTGCATATTAAATATGTGCAGAAGAGATAGGGGGACAAATGGAACACGACATTGAAAGGCCATATTCATCTAGTTAAAAACTAATTGGAACACAACCAGATTCTAGCGCATACAGACAAGACTGATCTTTTTGTAGCAGCGGCCAAATCCAAAACAAGAGCAATGCACAATCCTCACCTGACTGATAGAGCATATGCAGCTGGAAAACAACCTTCAGATCATTTGTGTGACTCTCTCCTTCACTCTCAGAGAGGTAAATGAAGGCAGGTCAGACTGACTCAGCTCGCATTAGTCAGCATATGTTATTAACCGTGCTGTGATATGCAAAGGATGAACTGGACATGGTATTGTTAAAGGGCTTTACCATTTGGAGGGGATGGAAGACAGATGATAGTGAAATTCTACATGTGATGAGAGAAGAGATCCAGGTTTGTGCAGAACGCTGAGGGAGCCCGGAGGAGGTGGAGCACAGAAGTAGACTATGGGGGAGGAGGGTCCCTAGTAATCAGTTGCAAGTAGTAGAAATTCAGCCCAAGACAGCTTCATTTCCTGTGCTCATCCCTGATGGCGGGGAAGGTATGAGGGGATTTATTAGGTCACTCTATGCTTTGCTTCTATGTCTGCATTTTGTTCCCTTTAGAGCCTATTTTATGAGTAACTCAGAAACCCTATGGAAAGCCACCCCTACAAATTTCTCCATGCAGGATCTGCGCTGGGGCTACACTGCACTTTTGCCCCATCCAGATTTCTGGGGCAGCCCTGGCTGGGCACCTGCCTCCAGCTCCTCTTTAAACAAGAGATCCGGCTCTGGTGGTTTCTATTAGATAGGTAATAGGGTATGGTTTTATACCATTTATTCACTCAAAGTTCAACAAACATTAATTGAGTCAAGTACTGTATGAGGTTAAAGGTATTCTGATTACCAATTCCAGTGTGTGTGTGTGTGTGTGTGTGTGTGGAGGGGTGGGATTCTTGGACATTAGCTGGGCGTCCTACAATTCAGCTCAATTCTGACACTATCTACCTGGAGATAATGTCAGATTCCACAGGTTAAGGGTTCACTCCTACCAGATTGCTCCCCCTCTCTATGCAGATACTAATCACAAATGCAGGTTGTCATCTGGGCTTCTGATCAACTGACTATAGATCAAAGGTCCCAACAACCTCGTCCTCGAGTTTGATTAATTTGTTAGACCAACTCACAGAACTCAGAAACATTTTACTTACAGCTTCATCAGGTGCAAGTAAATAACAATAAAAACTAACCTTTTTTGATTGCTCCTGATATGTCAGATATTAGTCTAAGCACTTTCATGTATTAATTTAATTCTCATAACAACCCATGAGGTAAGTATTATAATATCATTTTCAACATTTTACAAATGAGTGAACTATAGCACAGAGAGGTTATAACTTAAGTCACACAATCAGCTAGTGGCAGAACTGGATTTTACAGACTTGGGAGCTCTGTTTCCAGACTTTGTTTCCTAACCCGGTATCATACTGCCTGTCTGTCTGACTCCATGGTCCCTAATTCTAATCATTTGACTCCTTAGTTGCATTTTATTGGAAACAACGGTCTCTGGTGATAGAGTGTGAGTTGGCTCACCTGAAAATACTCTCGGAAATTCAAACACATTCCCCTCTCCCCCAAAGATGTTCAGGGAGAGAGCCACTGAAATCAGACGGTCATGCACTCATCCTAAATGGGACTGTCATTCCATGGAGTAAGTAAACGTTAATTCTGTGTCTACTGCATTTTACCAACTAGAAGGAGGCATGCTGTCTTCCTCTGCCTCATGTTACTCCTTTGAAGCAATGGAAAGTACTATGCACTAATTATCTGGAAGGAAGCCCTGTTCCATGGTTTAAAAGGCTGTTCTGGAGTCAGATTCCTGAGTTCAGTTTCTAGCTCACCTGACCTATTAGCTAGGTATCTTTGGTATATACTTAACACTGTTATGTTTCAGTTTTCCCATCAGTAAAGTGGGGATGAAAACACCATGCCAGAGACTGGCTAGTTTTTTTACCACACCCATTTCCTTTCTTTCTGGCCACAGAGCTAGACTGTATTTCCCAGCCTCTCTTACGGTTTAGTGCGGCCAGATGACGCAGGCTATTAAGATAGGGGCAGAAGTGATGGATGCAGCCTTCAGATTTGGCCTATACAACCTTCCAAGAGACACTCTGTGCTCTCTCTCCTTTGTCTGCTGGATGACTACAGAGGACCCTGCAAAGGACTGCAAGCCCCCAGGCAGAGCCACAGGCTGGAAGGTGTTCCAGTCTCTAAATGACGTTGTAAAATGTCTCCTGACAGGTAAGGCCATCCACTTCGTACTTTGCATAAACCAGAAGCAAACGTTTATTAGGTTAAACCAGTGAGAGTTAGGGAGTTATTACACTAGCTTGAATTACTTATCCTAACCGGTATAAATACCTACCTCATCAGGTAACTTCAAGCACTGAAGTATCTGCAAAGTATTGCTATAAATGTGCTCTCAGGACATAGAAGCAAAAGTATCTCCACGATTTTCTTTTCCCAAAATCTTTGTCATAGCTAGAGGATAATGTAGACATCATCAGAAATCATGGTTCTCCATTTAAGGCATCTTATTGTGATGGAAAATATAGCCTATTCAAATATAAAAATGGGTGTCAGTGAGCATATATATAAAAAGAGCAGAGGCACAGGGAGGTCAGCAAATATGAATGAGGCAAGTTCAGAAGGCTGTGCTCTGAAGGCTTTTCTCATCCTGTCTGTCCCTGGGTCCCTTAACCTTAGGCTGCAGTCAGGGCTATTGGATCTGTGTGGCTTGGTCTCCCAATATGATGTACAGCCTTGCTGACGATTTAAACCAGTGGGTTTATTACAACCCATAGTCTTCTTTTGTGCAGATTCAGGCTCATCAGCAAGTGGGCAGAAGAGAAGACTTTAAAAGTTAGAAAATTGATGATATCATATAGAATCAGAGATATATGTTTAAAAGTGGAAATCATTCCTGAGGGATGCTTAGACTTTCCTTTGAAAATCTTTTATTATTGGTCAAAGTCTCAGAAAAACTTCAGAGATTCGAGAACACTCAGCAAGTGATCAGTTAAGAGTTCCAACCAATAGGAAGATTTTGAACAAAAGGAAGATGTAAGTGACTTGATAGCTCACTTGCATATTTACCTGTCTCTACACACCCTGACAACTTTTTTCTATACTTATATTGGCAAATAAATCTCTTAAAACTTGATTTTAGTTTTTTCTAGTTTACCTTCAGACTCTTCAGATACTGTGCTCTACCCTCCTCACTCACCATCTTGTGTCTCTAACAGTATCACAAATCTTACTTTTATGATGTAGCACTGTCAGCAGATACACTGCTTGTGTGACACACAGAATACTTCATGGGTACCTAAAATGGCCCTATACATAAATAAGTCTATCAATTCAAAGGTATTCATATACTCACAGAAACCTCTCATCATCAGAAATTTTCCAGTGTACCAAAATGTATCTGAAGTGGAAAGCACCCCCCCCAAAAAAAAGCCCATTATCAAAGTTTATAAATATAATACAGATAAAACCCCAAGGAAGCCATAGTCACTTGGCTCAGTCCCAGATGGTTGTTACATTCAGCCATGTTTACATACACATTTTAACATCTTTAAAGAGGATACAAGTACAAAAACAACAAAACTTATTAAAAAACTTCCCTCTCTATTTTATAACGCCCCACGCCCCTGGAAGCCTCTCACTTTCCTTCCTCAGAAGAATTGCTCATGCTTCCACATCATTCTGGTGTCCCAATTTCTTCAGAAAATTCATCATCTCTTTCCAGAGCCTTCTAGCAAAGGATATGCCTTGCCTACAGACCCCTGGACATTAGTTCTCTTCTGTGCTCTCCTTTTCTGTCAAAAAATCCATCTGCTTTGCTTTTGGTCATTCTATCTCATCCTCACTCCATCAATTCAGCATCATAAAGGCCCAAAGAATTACCTGAAATTGGAGCCTTTCTCTGTATGCAGCAAAGGGTATGGAGTTGAGCAGACCAAGCCTGAACCTTCCTCATCTGTTAATTACTTTTGTCCCATCACATCTATTATTATCATTAAGTGTAAGGCCAGTCAAACATGCCCTAAATGTGTACATGTCGCCTGTACAGGCTCATTTCCAAGGACCATTCCAATTCAAAAGCAATGTTTTGTGGAAAATGGAGACAGCCATTTGCCACTGGTAAATGATGCAAGGAAGTCCAACATGATAGCACCATCTCTCAAAGGCTTCACACAGCTGAGCTTTGGGTAACATAAAAAGTCTCCGTCTGTCGCCCAGTAAAAGAATAGCTTATTCTTCTACTGAGACTAAATTAAAAGATGCGGCTGTGCCATCATATTTAGCAGCACTCCTATCACGCACAAAAGCTTCTGTGGCACTGATTAAAATGAGAAAATATCATCTGGCTAGCAGAAAGGATCTTTAACTAAAACAAAAGTATTCTCACCCTTGACTAAACATTTACTGTCAACAATCTGTCTTCTGTATGCACCCGGGGAAAACAACACTCCCAAACCCACACACACACAAACACAAATGTTCAATTCACAATAAATCTGCTCTAAGGAACAATTACCTAGGAATATTTTTCATTAGCCTTTAAGCTAAATGCTTTACATCAGGATTAAATGTGTCTCCTTCTGCAGAGGATATCCACAGGCCACTTATGCTGCTGGTTTTCAAAGGAAAAAACAAAGAGGGATTATTTTCTTAGCCCTTATTATGCTCATTACGTGGCTCATTATTTCCACAAATAGGCTTCATTAATCCAAAATTAACTGTCTAGGATCTTTAGCCCAGGCTTCAGTTTAGCGAGGGGGGAGGCCTGATTTTCCTTGTGCATGTGTAACGTCCTTGCTGTGCACAAGGGCTCTCTCTGTACCTCGATCTTCAAAAACTGGAACATATTGTTTACAATAACACAGCTTCTCTGTCTTGGATTTTAAGTCTTAATTAAGGAAGATCCAAATGTTGGGTAACCTAGAATAAAAGACTTCCATCTTCCTTGTGACAGTAGGAATAAAATATTTCCTTGAACAAAGATAAAAACAGTTTTTGTTTGATTTCTTAAGCCATGAATGCCTCCAAAAGAGGGGAATTCTAATCTGAAGTATGTTAATACTTACACAATGTTATATGTCAATTATATCTCAATAGAGGTAGAAAAATATGTTATTGTTTTTTACTATGTAGGAAATTGGTATCATAATTTAATATTATAATTATTTAAATCTAATTTATAATTACAATTATTTAAATTAGTTTAAATCTTTCTTATACATGGTTGAAGTGTTTTCTTTGTGAAATAAATTAGGAAAGAAACAGAAAAGACTATGACAAACCCATTTCATAAGCACTGCTCTAATTTTATTTTCCAATGGCTTGAGACAGTATTCCAAATCTCATTCATTCCTATTAATATTAACTATCCTTATATAAATTGGGAAAATGGTCACAGGTAAAAGAGAAAACTCTAATTATATATTATACTTAATAATTTCTTAATTTTGAAGTTTGCTACTCTGCAACCTTCCATTTAACATACTATTTAAAATTTCTCATTATCTTTTAAACCACATTATCTGATTTATTTTTTCTTCTTAGAAAGGAGAGCATTTATCCATTTATGTATTGCCCCACCATGGCAAAATCACACCCACAGATGCTTAATAAAATTATCTGAAGAGAAAGCACAGATTATACATGCTGCTCACATCCTAATGATATAAACATAGGAATAAAATTGGGTTTCCTCTTCCATGTCCTACGCGTATATTTGGAATTGAGCAAAGCTCCTATTCGAATAGTGGAGAGAGCCTGAAGCCTCCCATGCAGAGAAGGCTTGGAAGCCATCCCAAAGGAAAATGATAAACATACTCAATTATTGGTAAAAGGATCAGATGGGAAAGCAACTGCTCTTGCTTAGCTTAGAAAAGAGAGTTTGTTCACACATGGTTCCCAAGCATATGAAGTGTAGTTGTAAGAGGAAGACAATCAGCTATTGCCGCCCCCTCTCTCTCACAGACTCCAGAAATATTTGTAGAAAATAATTGCATACAAATTTAAAAAAAAAATGTTTTGGCCAGAGGCTGAGTCAGGTCAGATGCGTCATGAAGAATGGTGGGAAATAAAGCTAGTTCTATGGAAATCATCAAAGGAGAGGTCTGTTTCATTCCTTGACTTTTCCAGCTTCTTTACCAATTCAGTAACCCTATCTTTTCCCATTCTGTAAGACACCAACAACCCTTGTTCTTTCCTTCTTTTTCGCCTTCCCTATCAAATCCATCTCAAAAAAAAAAAATCTGATAATCTACATTATAGTAACTTAAATTAGTAACACAAATATGTTACTCCTCAACACAATAAATATTTTTAGTGCTCCCACTGAGAATCAAGCTTTGACTGTCACTACCCAAAAGTTTCCAGAATAAATGAGCATGGTTTTTAGAGGCAAGTTTACGTTTGAAAAAGAGGGAGAACATTCTGAGTTAAAGGAACATAACCTTGACTGTTATGTAGCATGTATATAGTGGTCATGAAACTACTATTATCATGTGTTTCCCCATCTATAAAAAGCGTTCTTAACCTCATAGATTAAATGAAATGATGCATGTGAAATGTTGATTTTGTTGTTACTATTATTTTTATCTTTACACCATCATCTGGGTTCAGAAACACTCAGAATCTGTGGATCTTTTCTGCCCAAAGAGTCAACACAGGAAAAGGGAAAGATAAAAATGCAAGTGTTGGTAATTTTTCCTAACAAGCAAAATAGGAATATAAAAATAAATATAACAATAATATCAATAGTAACTACCATTGAAACACTTGCTATGCACCAGGCGCTATGCTCATTGCTTATCTTCTCTAAACCACACAAATTCTGGGAAATGGATGTTATTATCATACAAATGAGGTAACTGAGGCTGAGAGAGATGAATTCCTCAGGGTGACACAGCTAGTGACTGATGGGACTGGGTCTGAATGCAATCTGTCTGGCTGCATAGTCTATACTTAAGTATATGGTTTCCTTTCCCTGGATTTACCGCTCAGTAAGCATACATTGATTGCTCTCTGTTCTCTCTGTTTCTGTTCATCTCTCACGTGATTTAATTGGGTTAAGATACACATATTTTCTGAGCATTGGACTATGGATACTATGTACAAATTTAATTAAAGTAGGTTGTCTTGATTTTATTTATGTTGCCTCTTTAAGTATACAGGTTTTTTATTAATTATTTTTGAAACAAACTGAAACTTATAGAAAAATTGCAGAAACTGTATAAAATCTTTTCTTTTCCTGAACCAATTTGAGAGTTAGCGGCTGACACAATGTCTGATAATCCCAAATACTTTATTGGGGATTTTCTCAAATAAGGTTATTCTCCTACATACTATACCCATGATAAACCATCAAAATAAGGACATTCATATTAACACATTACTAACAATTAATCCTCAGACCCAATGGAGTCTTGCCAATTGTCCCAATATTACCTTTGACAGAAGAAGGATCCAGTCCAGAATCACATGCTACATTTAGTTGTGATGTCATCTAGAAAGTTCCTCAGTCTTTCCTGAACTTTCAAAATCTTGATACTTTTGAAGATTATAGGTCGTCGTTTATTTTGTGGAATGCTCCTTAACTTGGTTTTTATCCTATCTTTACTCCTGATTAGATTCAGATTATCAGGATCACAGAAGTGTGTGTTCTTCCCACTGTATATCAATTTCTATTTGTACAGTTATTGGTGATGTTAAATCACGTGATTAAGGCGTCTGCCAGGATTCTCCACTACGAAGCTACTCTTTTCCTCTTCGAAACTCATGTGCGTTCTGTGGGAAAATACTTTGAAACTATATAAACATGCCGTTCTTCATGAAACTATCAACTTCATTTACTTATACAGGCATACCTTGTTTTATTGCACTTAGCTTTATGGACTTTCAGTATTGCATTTTTTACAAATTGAAGGCAAGACCCTCCAGCAGCAAAAAGATTGCAAATCGCTTTATTGCAATACTCACTTTATTGCTGTGGTCTGGAACCAAACCCACATCTCCAACGCATGCCTGTGATCATGGAGTAATAGTTTATTCATCAGTTTTAATCCATTACTATAAATATTTATTTTGGTGTTCAAATTGCAACAGATTTGGCCAGTGGTATCCCATTCAATCTGTTGTCTATGTCCTTTTTTAAAAAAATAAGACCTTTTTTTTTTTAGAGCTGTTTAAGATTCACAGCAAAATTGAAGGAAAGGTACAGAGATTTCTGATACAGCCCTGCCCCCACACACGCTGACCCTCCCCTATTATCAACATCTCCACCAGAGCAGTATATCAGTGTCTATATCCTTTTGACATGTCTCCATTGTTCTTTGAGCACATCCTTGTCTGGCATGTATGTGTGTTCTGGACTCATCTTACGCTTGTCCTGCCCTGGGATGGGGCACTTTTTTCAAGGAGCCCTGGTTCCTTTTAGTGGAGAGTTGCCATTCTCACAGCAGAGTTCTTTGTGCTAGGTATGCTCTTTATGAATATGTAGACACACAATTATGTAGTTATGTTTCTGTCTCCATCTCTATACACTGAAAAGCATGAGTTCAAATAGATATTTCCAGTTCCAACCTAATACTCATAAAAACCAGTCAAGAGGTAAACTTGTGATTCACAATGTCAGTGGTTCTTAAACTTTTAGGAGTCATGAAACACATTTGGGATTCTGATGAAAAACTTGAATTCTTTCTCCCAGGAAAGTTCATATACACACTTCTTTTAAAAATAGAAATATAAAAATTTTTACTATTTTTCAAAATCTACTTAAAATTCAAGTGTTTACTCTTCAGCTTTATTAAAATCTGAAACTTCCACAAAATCATAGTAAATTGTAGATCGATTTGTAACCAACCGATGCATTTTCCTATAGTTAAAATGTATCTGGTTTATAACAAAAGGAACATTTTCTTAACCATGACACATCCATACTTGAAGTACTAACCTAAGAGATTTAGGGCTATAGGACAGATTTGGGAACTGAGCTCCTTAAACTTTGCCACTCTAGTATATATGGATTGTTTTTTCAAATACATGTTTACATCCAAGAACCTTTACGTGGCTGCTAGTTTATTACACACTTATAATATCCTATGACTGTTCTGATTTTGCTGGATGCTGAGTATACAACATTTTGAAAATAAGGTCAGAGTGTTCACAGGCGACATGTTACAAATCTCTCTTTTTTATGAAAAGACTACTGGATACTTTAAGATGATTCCACATTAGAGGGCTTTCTACCAAATTCACGGTGAATAACTTGCACATTTAGTCAGTGTTGCTATTTATGTACAAAAGCAAATCTTAGAATATCAACTACTAAATCATGAATGCATAATAAATTCATGAAATATGCTCAATCTTTAATCAGGAAAATGCTCCTTGAAATCACACTCATCCAACAGATTAGCAAAAATTAAGAGTCTGACAATGGCAATGTTAGTGAGATTGTGGACCAGTGGAAACTCCTTATGTGCTATTTGTAAGAGTGTAAATTGGTACAACCACTTTTGAAAACAATTTGACATTTTTAGTAAAGGTGAAGATATGTAAACTACAAACCAGTAATTCCAATTCCATATGTATAGCCTAAAGAAAAATCACAAGATTATACAAGAATATATGTAGCAGCATTGTTTGCATTACCAAAACAGTGGAAACAAACCCAATGTCTGTCAGCGAAAGGATCATGGTATATTTATACTCATATGATGAAATAGCATATCGTAGTAAAAATGACTGACCTGCAGCTAAGCAACATAGATGAATCTTATAAACATAATGTTGAGTGGGAAAGGTCAGAGATGTATTCGTACAGTAAAAAATCCATTAATATAAACATTTTATAAATGAAAATATATTGTTTGAGAATACTTGCATATGTAGTTAAAAAAGAAACACAAAATTCAGGATTGCAGTTACTTTAGGGAGAAGGGGATGAGACCGGATTAAGCAGAGTCCACAAGAGACCTTAAAGATATTTGTAATGTAATTTGTATTTCCTAAATTCATGGCCAATACATAAATGTCAATTTTATTGTTATTCTTAATATTATACACATGTGGAATAGTCTTTTCTTTTTATGAAAGAGTTAATATTTTAAACATTTCTTTTAAAGGAGGTAGCTTCTTGAGGCTCCTTGCACCACTATAATTTTTACAGGTGATTATTTTATTGTTTAAAGGAGTGAATTTTCTGAGGCTAAATATACACCAGGAATTTTCAGACATTATTCCTCTTACCCTGGTATTAAGTTAGTTTACCCCCTTCTACAGGTGAAGAAACAAATTCACAGTGTGTAAATTATGGCCTTGGGGTCTTCAGGATGAGTAGTGGTGGGGTGGGAATTTGAAACAAGGTCTCTCTGATTCCAGAGTCTGGGCTCTTTCTGCTCCACCAAAAGCTACAAAATGTTCCCACACAGATCACCTCATTTCATCCTCTCAATAGCTCTCTAGGGAGGCACTGATATCTTGATTTTTAAGATGAGGAAGTTCAGAAGGATTAAATGTCTTTCCCATAGTCTTGGCAAGTCCCTTGATTCCAAAATTTAATGATTTCCTAACCAAGAACATCACTATCTTCCCATTGATAAATCCTAGGATAATTGGGGGAGGGCAGGATTTAAATTAACTTGCAGTACATAATAGAACCATCAGTCATCTGATTCAATCTGCATCATTTTAGTTTTCTTTACTATAAATAACCCACGTAACATTTACCAAGAACTATTTTATATTCTGACAGTTTCGTAAGTGCTGATTAATTTTGCTAGTTCCCAGATTCCTGGCTTGCATTTCCTGGGTCCTGGAATGGAAAACTCAGGCAGAGAGGTTAAATGATTTGCTCAAGATCATAGGGGGAGTTCTCAGTAGTCATACCTTCTGACTGCCAGGCCCACACCCTCATAATCTAAACTGACTTTGCTTAGCAGTGAAAGAAAATTCCTACTTATTTCTTCATGCCCACCTCAACCTCTATCTCATTTATTTCAACCCACGTGACTTCAGTACTTTGTTCTGTCAGTCTTAAGAAACCCTTAAAAAATCTCTGATAGCCAGAGAGTCAAATACAGAATGCACAATCTACTCTAGAGGGCTATTTTGGTGCCACTTGAACGCTGAGATCTTGCAAAGGAGTTCACTGCTGTGACTCTTACTTTTTGATAGTTTATTTTTTACACAAAATAATTCATGTGAAAAATAAATAAAACAAACCCCACCCTGGTATTGAGGTACAGCAATGGGAATTATATTTTCTTCTCTCTGGAACACTGGTCATTTCAAGTCAGAAAATGATAAACTTTAAAACATAAGCAATTTCAACCAGTGGTTCTCTTTTAATTTTACTTAATTTGTAAACAGATGCAGGGATTCATGGTCTCTGTCTCCATAGCGTTAGGAAACAGGAAGGGCATCTTATGGAGTATGAGGTATAGAGATATATGAGATGGCAGAGGCAGAAAGCTCATGAGAATTTTTTACTTGATGGGGGAGTCAGAATATAAACCTCTATCAATTGGTCAATTGGTCAGTTCATTGATGTGTATGTATACACAAACATGCAAATAATCACATTCAAGGGGTAGCTACAGACATGCGCTGACATACGGCAGTGGAAAGTGCAACACAAATCTCTCATTTTTAACATTGCAATTTAAATCTAAATGAACATGCTGCTTGAGTTAATCTTGAATCTAGTATGTACAGTATGTTTTATTCTAAATATCTAGTATTAAGAAGTCTGAGTTGTTATTCTAATGTTAATGATAGCAAAAGTTTTGAATAAGATACATACCAAGTGTTAAGAGTATTTTCCATATATTCTCTTATTTAACCCTCAAAACTTTCATAGTAGATAAGTATTGCTATTAACCTTAGCATTTATTCAGCACGGGAAACTGAAACTTGGAGAGGTTAAATGCTCAAGGTCACAGAGCTAGCAAGTGGTGAAACCTAGATTCAAATACATGTCCTTCTGATCTCTCAGTTGGTTTTCTCTGTTATGCTATGCTGCCCCAGTAGCACCAACCTTCTACTGTAACACCCAATAATCTGATTCTATTCTGGTCAGCCTAGTATTTTCCTGTTCACAAGTGGAATAACTTGTGCTCTGTGTTTTCTAGGGAAGGAATGCTTGTGTTGGGGAAGAGCAGTGACTCTGCCTTCTGAGAAACTGCTTAGAAATTTTCCAGTCCATGTCATGGGAATAGCTTAACCCCAGACCCAAGACATGTAGGTGAGCCAGGATGGAGTGTTTGGGGAGAGGACAGGGTCAGGCAAATATTTCATCCCTTAGATATAGCCATTGTCCTTTATGTGTCCCGTGGCCTGAGAAAGCAAAGAACAGTAAGGTCAGCCAAACAGATGTGGGGGCAGAACTCATCGTGTGCTAGCTTTCTGCAGACACTAAAATGAAAACATCAAAGACAGCTTTGATGTTCAAAAGGAGAAGTCATAAAGACAGCCTGAGGGTCTGTGAACCTGTGAAGGGCAATATTGTCTTGGCAGTAGCGCTAGGTTTTGAAAGGGGAGAATAGAGAGAGAGGTTGTTGAGAAAACTGAGTATCTTAGGCTTTACTTGATTATCCCACAAAATGGTAAGCTCCATGAAGACAGCTAGTATCTAAACGTCTGGTTCTTTACTATCTACCTAATGCCTAGTTCAGAGCAGGTACTATTTAAGTAATAATTCATCCATATGTTTAGTTACATTTATTAATATTGATTGAGCTCCTACTATATACTTCTAAGTGTTAGATATATAGAAGTAGATGAACCAAAGTCCCTGCTCTCATGGAATAAACAAATCAATATAATATATGTTATGTTAGGTGGTTTAAGTTCTAATAAGAAAAATAAAACAGAGTAAGGAGAAAGAATGACAGGAAATAGAGATAGAGCCAGAGTGTGATCAAGAAAAACCTCTCTACTAAGGGGCGGGGCATTAAAGCAGAAAGGTCTGAAGGAAGTGAAGGAAGGACAAAGCAGATATGGAACAACCTAACATAATCAATTAATAGCTCATTTATTTCCTAATCCCACGGCTTCCAACCCCCACAATCCTGAGTGCAGGAAGTGTGCAGACGCCCTCCCAGGAATATCTAGAAATCACAAGATGTGTTGTCATGTGTTCTTGAATTTGACTTGGTAATTGATTTAATAGCCTACTACAGACATGTGTGTACATATTTTATCATTTTTTATATCAACTAGTGAGTACATTTCCTTTTCTGCTTCTTGGTCATTTTCCTAAAAGATAAATGGAGACAAACTAGTTCTCATTTCCTACATCTAAGGGAACTTCTATATTATTCCATATAAATGAAAAAAATTTAAAGTTTGCACTACAACTTGAACTGTTTCAAGCTGTCCTAGTGAGGTATTAGAGAAGTTTTATGTTATATATTTAATCATATAGATAATTCAAGTATTGGACAACAGTCATTGGCTACCACTGACCAGCATTTAACTTACGTGCTGGTTTTTGACATGATTTCATTCCAAGGGTAAGAAGTACCGGGCCCTAGGGCATGAGAGTAATAGTTATTCAGTGAGGCCATCATGGGAATGGCCAAATTGGAAACTCAGCAGACAAGCCGTCAAGTTCTCCATAACTTTTCCAGGAACCGTGCCTTCATGGATATGATAATCTTTATATAATTCAAACCTAGCAAACATTTATTCAGCATTTTCTCTATGCAAGACCCTATGCTAGGTGTTTGAAGGATCTGTAATTTTAAAGAATGAAACTTTTGATCTCAATGCACCTCTGTCTGCTGTTACTGTCCTTTCACAGAATTTACTCATGCCATGGATTTTATAGAGCAAACGTAATGCATATGTGTTGTTTGAATTATGTAAACAGTTGCATTTATAAATCTGGAATGTTGTTGAGAGATAATTGGCCCTTAACAGACTAATTCCCAATTCTCTTCTTTAATGTTGAACATTTCCACAATACACTGAACCTAAAATCTACGTTCAACAGCTTTTTCCCCAAGCGGCAAGTTTTTAAGTGCCAGATGGAGATGCATTCAGCTATCAGAATATGTGTAAAAGTCAGTGTAGAAATTGACTGGCTCACAGATACTTTTATTCATTTATTTAATTACTTAAGAAAGACTTGGTTCATCTAAGAGGAATTTACTAGAACTTATTTGATAGGCACACATTATCAACAGCTCATCCAAATGTTTCTCATCTTCACATTATAAGCAGATGAAGACAAATTTAAATTTAAGGACTTTAATTTTAATAGTGAGAGGAGATGGTTCCCAGGCTTTGACTCATTTGTGGAAAGGCATATAGGAGGACAAAGGGGACATAGATAATGTTTCATAGGATGATGACAGAGAAGAATCGGTTTCTGGTGAGGAAATATGCCACGAGAAAGGCTCAGGGGAAGCAGAGACAGTACTGATATTCTATGGCTATTCAGTGGCTCAGCTGCACTCATGGGTCATTCCAGAGGGTCAAAACCCTGTGTGTGCCTTGTGCGAGTGAGAACAGGGTTTACTCTGATAAGGGAGACTCATTTAAAGAATACATTCCCAGATGATTATAAACTTCAGAACACTGGATTCAGAAATTATTTTGGAACAGTCATAATTCTGATGTCTTTTCCCCTTAAATTGTAGCTAAAACATTTACCATGGCAATCTTCAATTACAACAAAAAATGTGCACATCGGTAACTTCCAAATTTTAGCAATTAAGAATAAAATGCTGTAAATATTTCTGTTTTGTGTGGACATGTTTTCAACTCATTTGAGTAGATACCAAAGAGTGTGATTGCTAGATTGTATCTTAAGAGTGTAAGTTTAGTCTTGTAAGAAATTGACAAACTGTCTTCCCAAGTGGCTGTACCGTCTTGCATTCTCGTCAGCAATGAATAAGCGTTCCTCTTGCTCCACAGCCTCACAGCATTTGGTGCTCTCAGTGTTCTGGATTTTGATCAACCTAATGTGTGTAGTGGTGTCTCACTGTTATTTTAATTTGCAATTCCCTGATGATATAAGATGCAGTGCATCTTTTCTTACATGCTTATTTACCACCTGTATATTTTCTTTGGTGAGGTGTTTTTTCAGGTCTTTTGGCCATCTTTTAATTTGGTTGTTTTCTTATTGTGGTGTTGTAAGAGTTCTTTGTATATTTTGGTTACTAGCACTTTATCAGATATGTATTTTGCAAAGATTGTCTCTCAATCTTGGCTTGTCTTTTCATTCTCTTAACAGTGTCTTTCATAGAGCAGAAGTTTTTAATTTTCATGAAGTCCAACTTACGCATTTTTTTCTTTCATGGATCGTGTTCTTTGTGTTGTATTTAAAAAGTCATCAGCAAGTCCAAGGTCATCTAGATTTTCTTCTGTGTTATCTTCAAAGAATTGTATAGTTTTGTTTTACATTTAGGACTAGGATCCATTTTGAGTTAATTTTTGTAAGGGGTAGAAGGTCTGTCTTGACATTCACTGTTTTGCATGTAGATATTCATTTACTCTAGTACCATTTGGGGAAAAAACTGTGTGCTCCATTGTATTGCCTTTACTCTTCTGTCAATGATCAGTTGACCAATATTTTTGTAAGTTTATTTTCAGGCTCTCTATTCTGTTCCATTGGCCTATTTATTCTTTCACCAATACCATAGTGCCTTGATTACTGTAGCTGTATAGTAAGTCTGGAAGTTGGGTAGTGGAAGTACTCTGACTTTGTTCTTCTTCAGTATTCTGTTGCTATGCTGGGTCTTTTACCTTTCCATATTAACTTTAGAATAAGTGTATCGATATTCACAAATAACTTTCTGAGATTTTGATTGAAATTGCGTTGAACCTATAGATAAAGTTGGGAAGAACTGACATCTTGACTACATTGTGTCTTGACACCCAGGATCCTTTAAAAAATTAATAAAGCTAAGAGCCTTAACTTCCTTCTTGTAGTTTTTATTATCTTGGTTTCTTTCTTTCTACTAAGACCTTTGCTAATATGTCCTCTTTTTATTTCATTTGTCTTTTTGCACTATAAAACATGATTTCTACCCAGAACTGATAACCTAAACTAGAGAAATGAGAAACTCAGGGAGAAAATAGAGGTAGAAAAAAAAGGAAGGAATGTTGTGGAATAAATAATATGTACTTCACCACCTACACAAAGCCTTGACACCTTGCACAATTCCTTGCCAAGGTACTTAATATTAGTTAAATAAACAAATGAACAGCTGACTGGCACATATCAGTAGTAGAATCCATTGTGACATTAATACAACTTCTTTGAATTAATCTTGCCTCTAGGTGTGTTTAGATTATTGATAATTCCTTATACATCTAGTTCTGTAAGTACAAAGCATGCTATCATATGTCCATCAAAAAATACAAATATTCATTCTAGATTTGTATATATCTATTCTTAAATATTGTAATGAATAACAACAACAAAAAATTCCAAAATACATTTCCCCATGTGCTTCAGTTCATGAAAGTATCAATGACAAAATTGATAGTAGTTTGATAATAGCATTTCAATGTGCTATCTGTAGGTGGATTGAATATTTTTCTCAGCCAAGGAGTTTTTGATGACATCTCTTAAAACATTTCAATAATTTTCTCATTTTGAGTAATTATTTTTCTCTGTAAGGTACTAAGAATCTACTCTTTTCTCCTACTAAGCATTTAAAGTTGGACCAGCCAGAATAATATTCTTTAAAGAAAATTTGGAAGTAAGAGAGAAAAGTGCAAAATAGAAAAGTACTTTCCAGGACTGTAAAATGATGCCAACCTTTCAGCAGGCATATTTAATAAATTAGTAACAATGATACCATTTTACATTTGTATACTGCCATCCATTTCCAAGGCACTTTCACAGATGGAATCTTACCTAATTGTCACATGAAACCTGTGAAGGAGAGACCAGGTGGTTTGCCCCAGATCAAAGTGGCAGGGTGCTATCTCAAACCCAGTTCCTAGTGTCCTTTTCATTACTTCTAAGCATTCAAGTCATTAGTCATCACAAAATTATGCATCTAGTAGATAAGAATTATGTATTATGGATCTAGATGAAAAATCTTAATTTTGAACTTTTTCTCATATTATTTCATCTCTTCTGCCAAAAAGAAAAGGTATGATTTCATTTTCTTAATTTGTTTAGAAACCAAACTTCTTACAATATCAAAGTAGTAAAGTTTCATTGACCATCCTACACCATGAAATAGATAGGGACTTGCTTTTCCACTTTTGATAAAAATGAGACTTATGTAAGTAAGAAATTTTATAAGATCTTGAAGAAAACATATTTTTCCTATACTGTTTGTCATTCCTTGATCCTCTACTCTGCTCTGATCTCTAATGTTAGAATGAATCATAGTTCAAAATTATGGGAAATCCCAACTACAAGGAATGAAATGAGCTACTTCTCAACTAAAATTATATATATTACTCAAATTCTGATACAGAGAAGAATATGCTTTAATGCAGAGCAAAAAAGCTTAGAACAATTGTATATCACCTGTTCAAAGTCAAATAAAAATAAACTATAAAAATAAAAAGTTTGAGTAATTTTAGAAAATAAAGCCAGATGTAAGTTTTAATGCTCTGAGACTGACTTGATATCAACTTTTTTCAAGTTATGGGAACATCAAAACTACCCTCTTTGGGCAAAATATTATAATAATGGCACACAGGTTTTAGAGAACTGGGTGCTGGTCCTAGATTCACTACTAATAAGCCCTATATGATTACCTGATATTTCTCAGTCTTAGCATGTTTATTTGCAAAATGGCAGGTTGGCACTACGATATTTTTCATCTCCGATTTTCTATTATTCTCAATTCCTTTCAAAGGCCTCCCTTCTAATGATACAGTCATGTCTGGTACTCAAGAACCTTCTTCATTAGAATGTGGTACTCTCTCCTCAATCCTATGCTGAAATTGTGAACTGCGTGTAAAATAACATCCTGTGAGAAAGAATACTTGATCTAAAATGGTTAGATGTCAATAGTACAAAAAAAAAAAAAAGTACAGAAAGGGTGAGTGATCCTTTTCCCCTTATAAAGAACATTTGTCTCCTTTTTATGGTTACCTAAAATGTTAAAACACTTTCCATAAATGTATGAGTGGACAGACACTGTCTAGAGATTTAACTTATAGTCGATTCTTTCATTGAAAGATTTCACTTCTGATCTCTTAATGCTGCATATTTTACTGAGAGATGTGTTCGAATAATGAAACATATCACATCAAACATCTGAATTGCACCAAGTTTACAATGCACTTTTCACATACGCCATCTTGTTTAAGCGAATTAGAGCAAAGTTGGGTTAGGAGTCACATATGGAGCATCGTTATAGCTCCTGCTTTGGCAAAGACTTGTCATGACCTTTGGGTATTTATGGTAAACAGAAGTTATAAAATTAACAATCCTTACCATCAGGGAGCTACGACTAACTCGTGGTACATTAAAGAAAATAGGCCTTCAAAATGCCAAGGATGATGTTCAATGCAAGAAGAAAAGCTCACGAAACTTGAGTCATAAATGAACTGAATCATTTAAGATTTTTTTCTGGGTGAAAGTTTCATATCAATTTTCATATCGATTTTCATAGCATGTTTGGATGCCATCTGGTCTATATTTTCACTTTGACATTAGAGCATTCGCAAAAAACGTTTTAGGGAAGTGTAACACACGTTCAGAGAAGGACACAAATCACAGTGTACAGCCTGATGAGCTTAATTTAAGAACAGAGAATCGCCAACATCCCAGAAGCACCCTTTGGGCCCTTGTCTAGTCTCTAGCACCCAAAGCAATCACTATCCTGACCTCGTTTTTGAACTTTATGTAAATGGAATCATGCAGTAAGTATTCCTTTTGCCCAACATTATGTTTCTGAGCTTCATCCATAGTGTGTGTGTGTATAGCTGTAGTTTGTGTAGTCTCCTTGCTGTGCAGTATGCAATTACACAGATATATTTCAATTTACTCATTCTCATGTTGATAGGCGTTTGGATAGTTTCCAGTTTCTGGCTGTTATGATGCTGCTAGGAACATGTGTTTAAAGAATTATACTTGGTTTTTGATGAACATACCTATTCAGTTTTTAATCCTTGCTATGTCATTGAGTATGCATATATCCAACTTTACTAGATATTGAAATGTGGTTTTCAAAAGTGATTATACCAATTTACACTCCCACCAACAGGGTATGAGAGTTCCAGTTGTTCTACATTGTCACCCTAGCACCTGGTGTTACTAAATCACTTAATGACATGTTTATTTTTTTCCTTTTTTAAAGATTTTTATTAAAATAGAGTAACATACAATATTATATTAGTTTCAGGTGTACACAATAGTTATTTAACATTTATATATCTAAAGAAGTGATCACCATGGTAAGTCCAGCAACCTTATCTGACCTCTTACCAAGTGTCAATATTATTGACTGTATTCCCCATGCTGCACATTACATCCTCATGACTTATTTGTTTTATACCTAGAAATTTGAACCTCTTATTCTCCTTCACCTTTTACCCCCCTTTTTATTTTTTCAATTACAGTTGACATTCACTATTATTTTATATTAATTTCAGGTGTACAGCATAGTGGTTAGACCTCCATATAATTTAAGAAGTGATCCCCCTGACTAGTCTAGTCCCCACCTGGCACTATCCATAGTTATTACCATATTATTGACTATATTCCCTGTGCGTTACTTTACATCCCCATGATTATTTTGTAACTACCAATTTGTACTTCTTAATCCCTTCAAATTTTTCACCCTGTTCCCCCAACAACCCTCCCATCTATCACCCTGATAACTCTAGTACCCATCTGACACCATACATAATTATTACAATATTATTGACTGTATTCCTTATGCTATACCCTACATCCCCATGACTACTTTGTAACAACTAATTTGTACTTCTTAATCCCTTCCCCTTTTCCACCCATTCCTAATCCCTCTCCCGTGTAGCAACCATGACATGTTTATTTTTCTTGTACACCTGTAGTTAGAAAGTAAATGATCTTGAATCAGTGAGCTTTAATATATTAACAAAGAAAAAAATGAAATAATATTATTAATCTTTGTAGTAAAGCTAATTATGCTAAATCTGTCCTAAAAAGTTTTGAGAAAGATACAAAGCATATGGGTTCACTCTAAGCATGTTATTTTTATAAGAAAGCACTAAGTGAAATAATTATTTTAATGTGTGAGGTCAAAACCAATCTACAATTTTTAGCTGAACAGTTGGAAGATATGTAAATTCACTGAAATGAGGACAGTCTGGATATTTTAAAGGGGATGGAGAGTGAAGTAATTTCCCTGAACTGGGTGTATGAATCCCAGGAAGAATTCATTTTGAGATATTATTGAAAGTTGGGGTTTTCAAAGGAAGTTGGGATTTTTATAGGAAGTTGGGAGTTTAAAATGTGAAAATAAGTTGGGCACAATAACCTAAAGAACTCTTGTGATTATTTGCCACCCCAGATGATACAATTCATCCCTACCTCCCTATCAGAGGGCCAAACAATGTAATTTACAAGAGAAATCAATAAAGCTAAAGGTGCATTCACTGCTCAACTCGTATTTTGGTTTAGAGAAAAATTAGAATAATTATGGATCATTTGTCTTCATTATTTAAATTTAAAAATGATGAAAAGCTTTAGTTGACACAGAACTATTTCTCCCTTAAATGAAGTGGAAAGATCAGAGCTGTGAAGATCCAAAGCTCTGTTAGCAATGATGGTGGTAGGAAAACTCATCCTTCTAACCTGCCATCACCAGTTTCCCACTTTTCCTCACTGATCTCTCATCACCTTATATTTGGATTATTACCAATATCAATTTTTCTGTCTCCTAGCTATTACTGTTAAATTTCCCTTCTGGGAAAAACAATGCTAAGATATGCCATACAGTTTCCTATCTAGAAATCACCAAACTTCATTTAGTCATAAATTTCCTTTATTCAAAAATATTTGTTGATCCCTATATAAAAAGAACTTCCAGAAGGAGTCTAAGGGAAAAATAGTTTGAATTCACTTATGTAATCTAATGAATAAAATATTTTAAAGGCCTACTATAGAAGTTAAAGTTTAAATTTATAAAGATATCTCTAATTTTTTATTATGTTTCCCTCTGATGGAAAGAGTGGAATATCTGACTTCTGTGTTTCTTAATAGTATGAAGATTCAGTGAATCCGTTAAGAAAACCTTTTTCCTCCCTGTGTTTAGATGCAATGATTCATGTCTGCATTTAATTTACAGCAGACTGTAAATTCCTCGTGGGAATGATGCCGTCTTTGTATTAATTAATCATCTCACAGTATGCAATATGACATATAAGAAGTGACATGACAAACACTTGATTACTTGTTAAGAAACAAATGTAAAATGATAATGGTGAGCACTAACTTTTAGTGAGCAGTTCCAATGTGTCAAGCATTACGTATGCATGCACTTTTATTTTCACATTTACTTTTAACAATACCCCCCTAGACTCATTATCCCTATTACAGATGAAGAATCTGAGGATCAGATAAGGCAACTTGACCGAGACCACTTGAACCCCGGTCTGTCTGTGTCTTAATTATCATGTTTTCCCAAAATAAAGTGCCACTGGCAAAAAACAAAAGATGTTCTGTCACAAGAGTACTGACTAATTATCAACAAAAGATATTTAAATTTGCACCTCAATCGATGATCACTGAAAGTCCCTGAGTAAATTGGATATCCACTCTGAGATACTCTCCTGACCTCATTACGAAAATAATGAAGTATTCCTTTTAAGTCTCATTTCAGGAAGAAGTCATGTTCTGCAAAGAAAAGCACTGTTGAAATGATGTACAGTACGGACGTTTCTGTTAGAATATTGCTCCTATAGGGACTAAAATGGAGATGATAGCCTAAGTTCTGAGGTTGAACTTGGGGACCCCAGTCATGGGTTTATCCATCTTTGTATTCAGGATAATATACTTAAAATACAAGATACAAAAACAAATTTCATGTGTGTAGGGACAGGAGGCATTAGGCACACAACCCACCACAATCCTAAAATGTGAGTCGCATAACGGGTTCAAACACAATTTTGTGGAAGTTCAAAGAAGGAAGGGAAACACTCTTTGAGTGGGTATTCTTCAGTCCTCACGCACCCAGCGTAGGATTCCTTTGTAATACCGTGTCCCTCAGTTCCAAGTCTATCTAGGAAGAGGGATTAAAGCCAAGCTCCTCCCTGAAATTAGGGGCTGGGGATCAGAGCAGCTGAGGCCGTCTGTCCCATCGGCAGACTGGGCGATGGAGCCTTAGCTGTTCCACCAAATCACACAATCGGGGTTATTTTAATGATTAATGACATTATTCTTATCTCCATCAAAGACTGACAAAAGGAAGTGGATTTTAAACTACAATTGGGATGATGAGGTGCCCACTTGAAAATAAAAGTTCCTGATATTACACTGAAAGAAATAGTCACCATTTATTGAGCACTTGTTGATGGCCAGATATTGTTAGGAACTTTACAAGAATTATCTTAATATGCCCAAGACACTGCATGGGCAAGTATTTTCCCCATTTTTCGGACAAGGACTTTGAAGCTTGACACAGGAAGAAGCTTCTTTAAGCTCAAGCAACTAATCAGTGGCTTAGCCAGACTTGCCACGCAAGTTGACATGACTCAAAAAGTCATGTTCTTTTTACCACAGAACATGTCTTAAGCTGTGGACTTTAGGACACTAGTTTTATAGAGTCATAATGTTTAAAATAAATATGTTTAAGAAATACCAAGTTAAACAAAGTTTAAACAAGTTTCCTTGCTACCAATATTGTCAACATGCACTGATAATAGGCGTTATGAAGCTCCAACAGAGGGTTCTAGTGTCTAGTGTCTAGCAGTTTCCAAACCCGATTTGCCACAAAATTCTTTTATTTCTGGCACAGCTTGAATCCCCAAGAATTCATACTGCGTGTGGCAGAATTTAGGAAGACCTGTACTACGCTTAATCTGTTTTGAAGCCTCCTTCAGTAGAGACCTTTCAAAAGGAGACAGAGTTGGTTTCATAGAAACAGAGACCATTTAAATCCTCAGTGGCGACTTGATTCCCCTCATCTCTAAAATATGTTACCACATTCCGGGTTTGTGTGTGCTGGTGAATAACTATGGGTGACCAATTCCACTGTCATACACCTCTTAACTGTTAGGAAATTCTCCACCTTCTAACATATCTCCCTTCCCCTCTAAGTTTCTCCATGAAATCAATTCTTGCCACCAAAGAACAGTAAAACAAGCCTTTCACTACAACCCAGTGTAGTCACCATATATTTCACTCATTCACTGTGTAGGCTGACTGAAGATTGCAGGCTCATGCTACCCAATTTCTGATGCAGCTCAGTATGGAAAATATGGGGGCCGGGGATCCTACATTAGGGACTCTTCTTCCACACCCCAAGGGTACAGCAAACAGACTCCTGTCCAAGGTTGCAGCATCTCAGACGCTTTGCCCTCTGATATTTCTCACGCCCCCCCAGTCTTTGTACGCGAGGGAAGAAGACTCATAGCATAGACACTAGGCAGTTAGATAGCAATGCTCCTCACACCTACACAAGTGTTTCCTTAAGGTGCTTTGTGATGCAGAACAGCCGCCTTCCAAAGCAGTGCTGACATAAATGTCAGGCACACCCTGATGCCTAAGGATCAGGGCAGGTTGCATTTCAAAACAGACATGGTTTGCACTGTATCACCCCTAGCATCACCAGACAAAAGATGACCACAGCCTCCTCTTTGCACCGTAAAAACTTTCTCTCTAGTGCTAAAGCGTTTCTCTGTAAGTATAGTCTTACAAAAAGGATATATGTTTCTTCTCCCCTCTTTGAGATAGATGAGTGGAGAAAGAAAAAAAAGAAATATAATAAGGAAATAACTGATATAGTTAGTTCTTTAAATGTCTGAATCCTGTAAGTATATAAGTATAATCCTATACTTTTCTATTATAAATTCCCAGAGGGCAGGAATTGTCTTATTTATTTTCCTAATCCCCACGGTTTCCTAGCATAGTGATTTGCACTTAGTAGGCACTCAGAAATAGTGAAGTGAATTAATGAATTAGTTTATTCCAATTACCTGATTGGAAAGAAAAAAGTAGAAAACTCATTGTTTAAGAAATAGACTCACCAATTTCAAATGAACCTTCTTCTTTGATAAAATTCAGGAAGTTTACAAATCCTGTAGGATCATTAGTTCCTTGGAAATACAATAGTCCATTTAGGATTTTAAGTAGGGATTTAGTAAAAGTGACTTTGTGCTTTAAATAAAGAACTTGCCCAAACTGTCCTACAACTATATCCTCTGTCTTATAACTAAAAATGTATTGATACTCTCTTTAATTCATGATTATTTAGAAATAAGCAGGGGGAAAAATAGACGTGCACATACTGTACAATTTCAAATATACTTACATGAGAATGTGAAACGTATTTCCAATTAATATTAAACAATATTTATTACTTTGGTATTCAGGACATTTCAAGTACAATCTGAGACCATTGCATTTTAGGCTGGCAACTGCCATGGAGATCTGCTGATAAGCCCTCTCCCTCCTCATCTAATAAACATGGGAATTGTATCCTGGAGCAGTACAGTAACATGGGGTAAAGTGGCACAGCACATTACTGGCAAATTTAGGACCAGAAACCAAGTTTCCTAGTTCCCAGCTCAATACCCCAAGTGGCCTCTCTCCAGAGTTGATCTTTCGGCTTTTCCAGACTAAATCAACTCCACCCCTGTAGACTTCGGTGCCTCTCCCAGTGGATCAAAGAATGAACCTCATTAGAAACAGGATTATTTGGGTTCTTTTTTGTTTGTTTTTTTTCTTGAAAACACATTGTTTTACACCATTTATTCCTAGGGCTTGGATTTAACATTTTGTCTGCTAGCAAATAGAGATTTTATTTGTGTTGACAACATATTGCAAGAACTAAGCAGTCAACGTGGTTGCATCTCGAGTAAGACATTGAAAGGAAGATTTGTCTGATAACCACATGTGGATAACGGATGAACCGCGTAGTAGCTTTAGTAGTGAATTAATCTTTCAAGATTCTCACTTGAACTTGAAGTTTATCAGCTTTTTCTTCCATTATTCACAGGGTGAGCTAAATCACTTACGGGACATATTCCTTAACCTTTCAGCATCATGAAATTTCTCAAAAAGGCAATCCTGGTGAAAGAAAAATCCAACTCTATAGAGTTAACTAAATCAGATTTTCTTGCAATATGGAACAATGAAGCTATGGAGAGAAGGAAAACAAAATAAACACTTGACCCAGGACTAGGCTTCAGTTATAACTATATCCTTAATAATGGTTCAGCTAGTGGTGACTTTTATAGTGCAGACAATGGTAAATTGATGCAACATGGGAACATTCAGATTAAAGTACCCGTTACACAGGCTTTACTTAATATGTCTATATATTTATTTGTTTTGTTTACTTTTTCTACATAATGCAGCAAGTATTTTACGGCGATTGTGTTTGGCAGAATAAAAATGGCCCTACAACAAGTTAAATAACATCCACTCCTTAGTGAAGAAAGAACAATTTTTTCCTGAGTTACAGTGTCCCCTGGCATGAAAGAGGTTAGGTGTATTTCTTCAGGAATATTTTCCAGTTCTCCAGGCTTAAAGGAATCAATAGATGGAGAGACAAGAGAAGTGCATACGAGAAGTCCCTGTGCCACACTGGGTCTGCATTTACTGCCCTGGAGTCCCTTCCCGTCTGGGAAAGGAGGGCGAGGCTGGCCAATGCAGGAGGGGTCTGTTCTGTGTCTGGGCACTTAATGTCAGCTGGCTGGGGTGGAACAGCAGGGTGAGCAGTCTGTCAGCCGCAGAGCTCTTGGGAAAGCTCACCACTGAATAAGGGGCCCCGTGGGAGCAAAACACTATCAACTCGACCATCTGAATTCCGCTTCCTATTACAACTCCTTTTAGGAAGAGAAATGATTTCCTAGTGGTTGGGCATGTTTAAATTTATTGCTCTACTGCTGGTTATTGAATTAAGGGGAAAATCTACTACATGAATTCCTTACCAATGCTGAAAGGTCATTTGTCTCATCAAATTCTGTCCTTTCATAGCACTCTTTCTGTATAGAATTTCTCTAATGGTTACTTAATAATTCTAGCATTTGGTCTCAGCAGCCTTCTCTGCATGAAACACCTGTTTTGGAAAAGTTCAAAAGGCCTCTGTACTCACTAAAAATAATGTTTGGGGGAGTGCATTTTTAATAATTCCAAAGTTTTTATTTCCATTGTCAGTATACCCACATGCAAGCGATTGTTAAACATGCACATACATTTTAAGACTCAAGGGTTATTTTGAAGAAATTCTTCCACAGATCTGCATAATTGGCATTGAGGCGGAAGAAATCTTTTTCAATAATATAGTTTATACCACATTATTCACATTATTTCCTTCCAAGGAACAATATTTATTTTAAATACTGTCCCTGATAATGGATAGTGTTATGATTACTACCCATGTAAGGCTACATTAATTTAAAAATACGGTTCTAAAGAATAGTTAATATTTTAACTGCACAATAGACTGTATTCACATACATTTTTAATGTTCATTTAATTCCTAGAAACTCCAATATATACATATACAGTAGTCCTCTTATTATTAATAATATGTCTAGTTTCACTTTTGACTCAAATCTACCACCCATGATCTATGGCTATTCACACATTTTAGCTCATTTTGAGAAATTGTGGTCATATGTAAGATATAATAATTTCCGTGAGGGGTCATACATAAGATGTAAGTTTCATGAGGGGTCACCATGGCACAAAATTAACAGATTCTGACTTGCAGCTGGACAGGTTGGATGGACTTTTAGGGAGGGGTCCTCCTCTGGCCCCTGCAAGTGCATTAGCACCCTATGAGGGTCCTTGACCAGATGCCACTGGCCCAATAAACTGCAGGTGCCAGGAAGTGGCACAAGTATTTGGCAATATCTCAAATGAAAGGCAGCAAAGCACAGTTGAAGGTGGCTTTTGAGTCAGACAGATTGAGTTTAAATCCTGCTCTGACACTTAATCTGTGAAATAACCTTGGGCAGGTTATTTTACAGTTCTTTGACTTCTGGAGATGAAATTAATCATAAAGAGTTATAGTTGGGTTTAATATGGTAGGCCATCTAGAGCAGTGGTCAAAGGCACAGCTTCCTAAGTTCCCATCCCGGCTCGACTTTGGGCAAGTTAACTTAAATCACTCTGTATCTTTGTTTCTTCACCTGCAACACGGGGATAATAATGATAACTTCTTATAGGATTTGGGAAGGATTAAATTTTAAAAATAAATGAAACCATCTTTCATAATACTAGCTATTTATTTTGATAAAATTTATCTCAAGTTCCTAGCATCAGTGGATATGCGATACCCTAACCCCAGTGTCTCTCATTCATGTTCCTGTGCATGGGCTCTGTTCTCTGTGTTTTAATTAATACCATGAGGCCACAGTTATGAGAATGAGAATAACTGTAGAGCTAGTAAAAAGAACTTATTAATACAAAATGTCCTAGAAAATATACTCTATTGTTTAACTTTATAGGTCTTATTTTTAAACCCTCAAAATTATTTATATCTTTGAAATGTCTAATCCTAAGTGACATATTTTGAAAAAAAAAGCATCCTTCAGTTATCTTCTCTACTAAAATATTTATGTTTACTTTTCACAGAAACAGTTGTAGCTGATGTAAACACTTAGCAATCAAGATACTTTGGAAATGTTTTTCTATTTTCACTAAACAGTGTTTATTCCAAGGAGCAATGCTTTATGCCTTCAGCATTACTTTTAGAATGATACATATTTATGACATAATAGTTTGCCACTTTTGGAACTATTTTGCATTTAAGTTTCTAAAAATTCATACTTACATAAATTTTCCTCAAGCATTTGTGTAATTCTCTCAAGTATACTCTTTGATGATTTTACATATACATGTTCCTTTCATCTTCTAATAGTAGATTTGTTTATCTCATTCAATCAGAATATTTAAGATGAATACTGAAATAACTATTGGCTTCTTAAAAAATCATGTAATCATTGGTAGGTATGACTATAAATTATATATATATATTTCTTCCATTTTAAAATGTGCTCATTCTTTGTAGCATATTTCATATAGATGGATTTTTTAATTACTTTCAATATATAGTTATATTTATGAACAAAGGTGGCTTAACTCTGCTACCATCTACAGAAAGCTTATTGTCAAGTTCTAAACTTTGGAAATATGAAAAAATGAAAAAAAAAGGACAAACAGCAAATAAAAAAGAAAAAAATTAAAGAAAAAAGAAGGAAAAAGAAAAAAAAGAAAAAAATTAACATAAAAAGAGAAAAGAAAAAATAAACCAGAAATGGGGAAGACATTGTTATTTACTATTGATGTATAATTTATACATTATTATGTGTGTACGTGTATATATATCAATATATTACACATAAATAACAGAATTCCATATTATATTAACAGCTGAATACGCTATTAATTCACTCAAGGTACCATCTTTCTCTAACCCTTCATCGAATCATCTTTTCTTTCCATCCTCTCCCTTTTACGACCAGTACTACTGGTCATGATTATTGTATCATCCATACCCATTTAATAATTATGATAGGAGATACCAAAGAATTCTGTGTTTCATTGCTCTTCATTCCTTCTCATTGTCTCTCCGTCCTCCTTAAGCTTCCACTCTTATCCCAACACATCTACATGGGCCCATGCGTGTGTGTGCTTGCACACAAGCACACACACACACACACACACACAAACACACACGTAACTACACAACTATACTTCAAGTTCATGTCTACAGCAAGAGGTGCTTCGACCATATTTAAAAACGTATGTGTTGTTTTCAATTATGTTTGTACATGGGTAAATTACACATAGATAATAAAAATATATATTAATTTATATATACATATATATGTTTAGGTATATCCATATAAAGGTATGTAAGTATACCTTTGACCAAACCACTTCTTTGGTCAAAAACTGGTTTTCCTTGCAGATGGCAATATGGTGTATACAGGAAGCTAAATACTCTTCTCCCATTAACCCCATAAGCAGAGAGTCAAATGAAACCGTTTACAGACACTCCCTTTTTGTGTACAGTATTTCTAGGGTGTAACTTAAAGCACCTGGGAGTTAGAAATAGGGAACCGGCACACACATTGTCCTGGGTATTTCCTTATATGTGCAGCTGCAGCGTCCGTGGATGTTAGGTTTACATAGATGTTTTTCCACACTACATTTATATTATGTCAAAAGGAGTCAGGGTTAATAAACACAAGCTGTAAGAAAGTTGGACTTTTTAAAAACATAAGTGCAAAGACCATTTTATCCAAGCCCCTGGCTCAGTACCTACCACATAGAAGGCACTCAAAAAATAACAGATTAAGTGACTGACAGAATGAATATAATGCAATCTTGATTCAAGTAAAAAATGGAAGTGCGGAGGAAGAAATTTCTTTGTATCACTATGTATTGTGAAGATAGAGAAAAAAATCTGGTAGCCAGAACACATGTGCTATTTCCCAATCATACCAAAGGAACTTGACATTCGAGAATCAATAATGATCTCATTACAGAACCCTACATGAGGACTGAGATCAAACAAAGAAGTTCAGGAAACATCACTTAGTCTAAACAGTCACCAATGAAAACCTTGTTCTCTCCATGTGGCCTCAGTTTATACAGAAAGCTCCAGACTCAACAGAAAACGTGTGAAAAACAGGTCTTGCAACGACAGTCTGGTATTATCAATAGTCTACTGATCATAGTTTAGCTGTGACTGCTTGGGGTAAATGACATACTGAAGTCCACTAGAAACATCTTCCATGTACTTCCATGTTCAAAAAGGCTGGGAGGTTTGGTCACTGCCGTCTTTAAAGAAAGTGTCATCCAGTAATCTCACCTTCTTCAAATTCTTTCTGGAAGTGGGTGGCTACCTAGGAATATCCCTACAAAGGATGTCTGGGATAAAACTGACCAGGTTCTTCTTTGGAAAATAGAAATCCAACTGCCCTTTCTCATGGTCCCTGACTCAGGATTTGCTTTGACTGGTACATTCACATACAGCGCCTGAAGCCTAATTCTTTCTTAGTAATAAACACATGGCAAGATGGGATACAAACCACGCTTCATGCATTTTAATATCCTAATATTTGTTAATTTGGAATGAAATATAAAACATATCCAATTTTAGCACCCTAGCAAGCTGAGTGCCTGGACATCTGTTCATTTCTAGCTTTTATACTTCTTTGTCATTTGGCTTCTGCTTTTAATTGTAACTGCCACTTTTATGCTGATGGCACAAATCCTAAGATCCTTGTTAATGCCACTTGCAGTCTTCCTTCTGAACCCTGACTCATCTAAAATTATGACTTAATCACAATTGCTTTTAAATTCATGTTTATACCCCGAAAGTGTCTTCTTAATAATACAATTCAATTTTTCTTAAATCTTATTTTTGTTTCATTTTTCAAGTCCATGGTTTTGTCCCTAGGACTGTATAATTTTTCTCTCGTGTCTTACTCTCTCCATTCCATCACAACGGAAGCTTTCAATCACATTATCCTATTGCACATTATGATTTTGCTTTTACATTGCCACCTACTCTGTTTAATTAAATAATTTGTTGACATACTCAGATTTCCGTTTACTCTAGCCCAGGCATTCCAGGCAATATAATTACATCTATAGCCTCAGGGTCTGCCTGTGGTAAAATGTTGAAGTAGGGGAAATTTGTCTTTGCGTTTTCTCCCACACGATTTATCAACTCTATTTCCTCTCTTTTCTTCTTTCCAACCTCCTCCCTCTTTCTTCCCAACGTGTGAAGTGATCATTCATTCTGGATATTCCTATCCATCTCTGATTTTAAATATTCTCCCCCATTGTCCTTAAAGCTAACTGTAAGTTCATTGTCTCTATATGGTTAAAAATATAGTGAAATTAGCAAATTCCCAATGCTACTATTCCCATTAAACTATTAATAAGTAAGAAGTCTGTCAGTTCTTAAGCGCTTAAGTTAAACTCTGTTGGGGAAAAAAAGTACTTCTTGAATGTCATCTATGTTCAAGGAACCATGGTACTTATGTAGAGGTATGAAGAAGAAGAAGAAGACACCAGTATTTGGATTCCCACCGCATGGAGTCTAGCAAAGAAAACAGACACAGACATGGACAATTACAACGTCTTGTGATGAGTTCATGACAATTATGTATATGGGCTTTGGAAACACAAATAGTGGGCAACTACTCTGAGCCACCTCCCTTCATCTATATATTCTGTTTTCTTTAGGAAATAGGTATTGTTTTATATGGTTTTTGATTCATAGTAATTGCTAACAGTTACTGAGAACATATCGTATGTTACTTAAGGGTTACTCTAAATGTATTACATATATTAACTCATCTAATTTTCATAAATGATCCCAATAAGTTGATACTTTTATCCTCACGGCACAGAAAGATTAAATTACCTGCCTGAAGTCACACAGACCATTAAGTGTTAAAGATTAAAACCCAGTCAGTTTGGCCCTAGAGCAGCAATGACCAAAGTGACTTTCTGTGATGATCAAAATGTTCTCTATCTATACTGTCCAATACAGCAGCCACTCGCCACGTGTGGCTCCTGAGCACTTGAAATGTGAATTTTTAATTTTATTTAACTTTAATTTTGAGAGCCACAGCCCCTGATCTACAGGGCTGTTCCTGACCATGAGGCTCTACTCTTTTCCAGCGCAAGGTGACGGTGAGGTGAAAAAGAGGGACTAGTCTGAACAAAGACACCTGCTATGTCCTTCCATCAGAGATATTGACTATTTAATAGGCTGCTGTAGAAAATATTTTGAGACCTGAAGGAATAGGAGCTCTCTAGGTGGGATAATTAGTGTGGACCTGGTTAAATACCTTATAAGAGGAACGATTTATCTGACTAAAATGCACAGAGTACAATGCTTGCACCCTCCAGTATCTGTGCCCATTTTGAATTTATATAAATTTCTTTAATACTATGCCTTAATTTATTTTCTTTTCCTTAAAACATTTCTTAACATTAAGATAATGTTCTTTTATTTTAGTCCACAGATTCATTCAGGTATGTGTTATCTCCCATGTTCCAAGCACTGTACTAAAGGGTGAGGAAACCTGCACTCTAGTTATGGCCTAAAAATATAAACCCTGGGGAAGCCATTTAACCTCTTTCCATCTCTGTGCTCAGATCAACAAAATAAGACTAAATCATGATTCTCAAATACTTACAAAGCCAAACAAATAACATAAATGAACTTGAAGCTGAGGTACTTCATTTGCAATATATTAACCAAAAAGCCACATTCTTCCCTTCCACAAAGAAACTTCCTCTGTTCTATATTTTTTAAACACAAAGCCCTCTCAGATTATGTTTTGTTTTCCCATTTCTGACAGAGTCAAAAATATTTTTTTCTTCTTAACTCTACTACAAGAAAATCATAATAAAAGCGCAATGATCAATGTCAACTGGCCATTGGCTACAATATTGCCAACTTGAGGGCATGCCTGGATGGAGTCACACTGGAGAGGTCAGCCCCATCTGATAAGCAGTACCAATTCATTATTCACTATGGCTGGTGTGGCTCCCATGGAGGAATGTAGGCCCAAGCTTCCTAACGTTCCAAATTTTCAAGAGAAGCCCAACATACATTTTTATTGGAAATGCACTCATTTAAAAATTTTGGCAACTAATTCAAAAAATTGTAAGAACTCAACTAGGGTCATCACTGTGGAATACAGACAACATAAAATTGGGGCCAGCTGCAGCCTGGGGGCTGTCAGTTTGAGACTTTGGGACTAGTTGATTTCTAAGGGTTTTTTTCTTCTCAAATTGTTCTATGATTTTCATTAGGAGACCCTGAGGTTTGGATCACAGTGATGTGAATCCAATTAAAATTACAGCTATACCTGCCAGAGAGCGAGTCTCAATGTTACCTGCATCTTGAAAAAAGAATCGTCCTGAGAGAAGCCATTCATTATATTTAATAACATCACTGGTAACAAGAAGCTAGGAGGAAGTTCATTAAATTCTAAATTAGGAAATGTATATGTTTAGGTGTTGCTTATAATTCTCTTGAATAATAGACTTTCGATACTTGATGTCATTAATATTGATTGAAACTTGTGTATGTTTTCTGAAATGAAGTTTGGTATATTATCGATCAAAGTTTACAAGATTGACACCTACAAAATACCACGTCAGAGAAAAAGTGTAAAGCAGGTCCTTAAGAGCAGTCACTGGACCATATTACATTACTAGTCCCGTGGGTTCAGAAGCCACATGGCTTCCATTGTGATATGCATCCACCGTGTCAGCTTAAGGTATCTCAAAGTGATCAATGGTATCTAAAACTAGTTCCAGAGAACATGAATTGACATCTTGACATGTCATTTATCTTTTGTGTATCTTTGGCAAGGTACTTAAACTCTCTGGACTCATTTTTTTTTCATCTGCAAAATAGAAATTTTTGTGAGGATTAATCAGAAACATTATACATAAAAAGATGACATAAAGTAGGCATACTCAGTAAATGTTCATTGACATGAAAAAGTGTGAGTAACCGATTGGTTTTGTTTAAAAGATTCTGGACTATCTAAGGGTGGGGGTTTCTCATGAGAATATCCTAACACACTGGGAAGTTTCACCAGTGGTGGGAAAACATGAGAGAGTGTGTGCACAGGAAATTACACATAGCCCAAAGCTTATCTTATCTTTACAGCAGCAGGACCATCAACATCTGAACGAACTCTGGGGTGTGTATGGGGGGGGCGGGGGGGTAGACATATGAACATATAATAATAGACACTGAAAAAAATCCAAAGATGCTTTACACATTTTAAAAAACAAACTCAAAACAAACAAACAAACAAAAAACCTCCTTTATTATTTGTGTAGTTTGTTGCATCTCAAATCATTACTAAAGTTTGATGAAAAAATGGACCACTTTATTCTATCATATTATCAGGGCAAAAATTAAAGTAGAATTGATACAGCTAAGGGGGAGCAGGGCAGGGAAACTCATGCTATCCAAGCTCTGAATGTGCCAAGAATTCAATCTAATTTATGAAAATGTCAGAGACTATCTCTGTCACAGCTCTTCTGACCTCATGAGTCTCTGTCCATCCACAAATCCATGAAAAGTCATCCCAGGTGGCCAGCTTCGAGGCCATCATAATACTTTAAATAACAGCTAAAACAAGACACGAAAGCATTTGTCAAGTGTAAAATTGAAGATTGGGAGAAAACTTGTCTGTGACTTTATGAGGGGAGGATAGAGTCCTTTCAAAATAAGCCGTCATTTAAAACTTCTTATATTCTTTGACTTTTTGACTTCGGGTAGGTGCCCTTCCAGTACTGCATTTTGTTCTTCTAAAATTCCTATCTAACCTTCAGCCCACTTAGTAATCTCTCTTGTCTAAAAGATGGTGTACAGATTGCCTGAGATATAGACTAGCAGCTGTGCTTTTTCTGGCAATTCAAACACTTTGACTATAGGTCTTGGCAGTTGAAATGCTAGCCTGCAAATTCTGCACTGAAATCTTTGAGAATTTATCAATTTGTGTTTAGGGACTTTTCAAATGGAAAAATGTAGTTATTCATGTTTTCACAGGCAGTTCCAAATTCCAAATTGTGTCAAGGGTAAAATGTTTCTCTGTTTGAAAGGCCAAGGCAAACTTACGTAACCCCGAAGAGGACAGCATAATGCTACCCCAGGAACAAATGATAGGGCTTTAAAATTTTGCTATTCTATAACTTTATGCAATAGGAAGTAGTTCTCTCTTACCCCTTAGGAGAACTGAATTTGGTTTTCATAATAAACCTGCAAGGCCCAGAGAATTAGGAATACAAATAGTTATCATAAATAAGGTTTTGTTTTATATTTCCCACATTTGGGAAGCCATCTCTCTGAGGTTTGCCGGTGGCATACTCTATGGGTTTTTCTATGCTGCTAATTGTGATCTGTGCACTTTTTTTTTTCCTTTTGTTAAACAATGGGGACTTCAGTCTTTGTAAAGTCCAACTGCCACATAGGTTCACAGATATTTTTCCAGGCCAGGTTCTTCTTTCTAGTCCATATTTCATTCATGTTTTAAACTACCAAACGGGATGTGGGTTACATAATATTAAAACCCAGGGAAGTGTAGGGTACATTGTAATTGTTGAGAGGTTGAGAAGTATGTGGAAGATTTTCTATTTGCAGTAAGGGTTTATATACTTGAGTTCGTATACAAGTAAGAGTTTCTACAAAGACAACGAGCTGGGTAAAACAGCAATAGTGAAGAAAGCAATACCAAGTCCTTGGCTGGTTTGGAACTGAGGGATTCCAGAGGTAAATTCTAGATAAGGAATTGAGGAGAGATGAAAATATGGATAAACAGGATGGGGCGTGGGAGAGTGTATCACATCACTGAGAGAAATATCCTGGCCTAGTGGCTTTTAAAACTGAAGATAATGGTTTTTCCACCACATTTTGCTGCTTTTGGTCTGCAACTATTTTCATTTGGGAGCCCAGCAACTGATTGCAAACTAGGCACATACATTAGAATCTGTGCAAGCAATGAGCTTGGAGAGGAATGGTGGTGAGTGAAAAAAAGCACTATTCCTCTTTAAGAGAAACTGATAATACAGCTATTCTTGTAGCGTCTATGTGCCAAAAAAATTTTTGAAATCTAATGTTTCTAACAGAAACTCTGATGCACACTTTAAACCACCACAGTATAAGCATGGGATGTTGTAACAAAGAGTTTAAGAAGAAAATAATAAAAGGCTTAGAACTCAGAGTCTCCCAGGAGTTTCTTTTATCCATAACGGGATAAAAATAGCAAAAACTATGTAACCAAACACTTTGTTTTAAGGGTGGGACAAACAATTTTTTTTAAAAGCATATAGAAGCCAATTCAAACCTTTATTCAAGCTGATATTATTTGTTGTGATTGGCTTGGCGTTATGGTGAGCACAGGCAGACAAAATGTTCTGCACGGAGCCTGAAGGTGGAAGAGTGTGGTCATTTCATTCCCCTTTAGAAGGGCATCACACCATTCTATGAATCCTTGCCAGGACTTAAAATTTGATATAAAAGATTAATAAGTACAAGCTTTGGAAAGGAAACTTATTGAACAAACAAACAGAAGGTATTAACAGAGCATTGCCTAAAATGATTATGCCTAGCCCACCCACTTTTAATTACAGAACTCATTTTTCCAGCTCACAATTTTCTAAGTTCTTTCTCAATTTGGCTCTCTCAGAAAATGAGAAGAAAAAGTAAGAAATCAGTAATATGTAGAATTTCGCAATTTGTTGGAACTTAGTGCAGTGAGTAAGTTTACTCAGTTTACGTGTTTGAAACTTCAATGTAGGTAATGTAAGTCTGCAAATATATGAACAGTTATAAACTACAGAAGGCCTATATTTTTTATTTATACCCACTTTCTTATTTCACTATATGTTTTTTTTTAATTTTCAACAATGAGGTAAGAACTTATCAATTAATTCATACTTAGGAAGTAACATTCATTTATTTCACAAATATTTATTAAACATCTGATATATGCCAGGCAGTAACGAGGCATGGTCTATGACAGACACATATAGAACAAATCCTTGCCCTCACCAAATCTACAATAATCCAGCATAGAAGATAGATAAACAAGAAATAAAATAAAGACATAAAGGTTGCTAAATTATAATGACAAAGTGGTTATAGAAGCTTCTGATTTAGCTTAGGTGGAATGCGGAAAGCTTATAGGAGTCATTCCCACAAATATCTTCCTTCTAGTTATTTGTATGTACCTAAAAGTATTCATTTGTTTGTTTCCATGATTATTGTCTGTCTTCTCTCAATAGCATGTAAGTTTCTTAAGGACAGTAACTGTTTTGTTTACAGCTGTACGTTCAGAGCCCAAACAAAGTCTGGCATACAACAGGTACTCAATAAATATTTGCTAACTAAATGGCTAACCACTAGGAAATGATGCTGGGGAGGTAGATAGCCTTCTAAGCTATGCTGAGATGTTTAGACTTCATTTCCTAACCAGTGAAAAGCATGGAATGTTTTTCAGCAGAAGAATGAGAAGGTCCAATGTGTAGCTCCATAAAGAAAATGGAACGGGGCAGAAAAGGGAAGGTTGATGATCTTCAGTGAGGGAGCTGGGCCCAAGTGTGGGTCAGAGTCGATGGTGGTCTATAGTTCATGATGGCAACGGGGATGCAGAGCAGTCGACAGATTCAGGAGACATTTAGGAAATACAACCAACAGGCCGTGGTGATTGGATGTGGTGCAGAGAGGGAGGGTAATGATTCCAGATCTGAATCACTGAATGGTTGGATGATATTACTATTCATTATGACAGGAAGCTCTGAAGCAAGAAGTTTTCTTGGGAAATATCACGAATTCAGTTCTGAGCATGTGTACTTTGAGGTGCCTTTGTGATATCCAAGTAAAAATGTCCAACAGGTAATCAAATAAATGGGTCCAAAGCTAAGAAGGGTGTCTGGACTGGAGACATACGTTGAACTTCTAATTCAACACATACAAAGTTGAATCCCAAACTTGTTAGGAAGTTACAGACAGAACAGAACATTTTTTTCTTTCCATTGTCATGACACTTCACGTGCCACACTTCCTAGGCATTAGCTACTGATAATGACCACTTCCTGGTGTCAGACTAGTCTTCAAGTTGAAGTGCAGAACTGCACTGAAAGGGGCCTGGCCTACTACAGTTTCCAAATTACTTGGCAGCCAAAGGAGGTAAAAAATTCATTACCAAGCCATCTGTCCTGAGATTGTGCCCTAATTTCTAGGCCAGAAAAATCTGAATAATTTCAAGAAAATTTAAATAGCACACACAGATCAGTATATCCATTCACTAACAACTCTACATCCTAGTTTCTTGGGCACTAACAAAAACCTCAGAAAGTTGAGCAAGGTGGCAGTATCAGCAAGTAAATACCCTAGATGTAGCCTTCATTTCCGTAGAACACATAAAAAGACCAGAAGTCTTTCCATTAAATATACTACATTTTTGTTACTAATGTTGGTTCCCCCAATTTCTATGATCCATTTTTAGTCCTGTAGTAAAGTATTTCTGTACAATAAAATTAAAAGATAATACTAGTAATGAAATAAATCTAGTGGTCAATTTGAATCTCTTGTTTGTTGCAGAGAAATTTCCTGGGTTCCAATCTTTCTTCTCCTACTTCCCTCCAGTCCTTTCCTCCTCTTTTTCTTTCCATTCTTTCTCACTCGCTCTTCCCTCCCTCCTCTATTCCTTTATTTCCTTGGGTAATCAAAGAACATGGGACTCTGAATAAGAAAGAACTGGATTTGAATCAGATCTTTACCTTATTTTAATTAAACGCTCTGAATCTGTTTCCTGAGTTTTAAATAATAATAATATTTGTGATTTAAAATATCACAGGGTTACTAAGGTTAGATGAGAACAATGTATATAAAAATTCACTGCATAAAAATGACTCACAGTCGGTCGTCGATAAATATAGTTTATATTATCTTTCCATTTCCATGTTCCCCCACTAAGAGGCCTACTGGACCTCAGCCAATGAAACCTGTTAAGTAGAGCTGAATTAGATTCAATGAGTGGTAGAAAAGAAAGCTAGATGGTAACGAGTTCAGAAGTGAGTGAAAAGTGATGATTTATAGACAGGACATGGCACAGCCACTCTTTCAAGAAATGGAAGAGGGTAAAGGGATGTAGAACAAAGGAGCAATCAGAGTCGAGGAAAAATTTTTGTTGGTAATGGTTAGTTGTGTTTTTAGGATGGGAGGTTTGAGTGTGCCCATGACAAGAGAGGAGGAATATAAAAATGTAACGGACCAATAACAGAGAAAATACCTAAGGAAATAGACTATAAGAGCAGCACTGATACATGTTACTGTAGCTATAAAAATAAGTTTGCCAAAGAAGACAAACTCCTTATGGGGAGAGCAAGCAGAGCCTTTGGAGCCCTGGGCTCACTACGACCCAGGAATTCAATAGACTCTTATTATTAGCCAGCAGTACAGAGACTTCAGTGTTCATGGTGAAGTATTAGAGCAGCCCCTGTATGGAGCTGTACGGAGCCTTTCCCTAACGCCTGAAATGCCACTCACCCATTATATGGTGAAGAGCTATCTATGTACCTTGGCTAAGAGCCTAGCCATGGGAAGTACAGACCTCAGTTTGAATATGAGCGCCATCGCTTATTTTTTGTATAATCTTGGGAAAGTTTTCAAATTTCTCTGAGCCTTAGTTTCTTTAACTCTAAAAATAATGGCTCCTTCATAATAGAATTGAAGATAACGTATTCCAAGTACTTAATAGTGATCAGCATACAGGAAACAATTTTCATTGGGAAGTGTTAGAGTACTATAATTTGCCTATTTGTTTATTATTGAATATTTGTTTTTGTTTTCTTTTCATAAAACTTTGAGCATATCTAATATAATCTGCTTGCAGAAACTTGAGCTCATATCACTGAGAGTAACAACTATCATTGATGTTATCCTTGAGTGATCAGAGAAAGAGGTTGTCCCAAGATTCTGAATGTGGCTTGGGCCATTGGAACTATGTTATTCCCCCCAAAAAACACAGGCCTTTTGTGCCACAGACATGTGTGACACAACAATTACCCATTATATACAGCTTCAACAAGAGAAAAGAAGGAATATTTTCATTAAAACTTTCAAATGCCTAGGACATTATCTTCAGGAACCTTCCCTAAGACTTTGCATCTATTCATCTATTTTCTTCAGGTTTAAATCAATGTGATTCTTTCCTAATGTGATGGCAATTACAATACCAACAAAAGTACAAAATACAGAAATTCAGAGGTACAAAAGTGTCTCATTCTGCTATTTTATTTATGAACATTACTACCATAATTATCATTGTTTAATAAGTATTGCATTTAGCCAGCAGTTTTGACTAGACCAATCCATTAAGAACACATTTTTAGTGTAAGAAATTCAGAATGTCTCAGACAATTATGAATAGCCCAGTTTTTGTCTTGCCTTTCCTCAATCCTGAATCCATATTCACTAGAAAAGGCAGAATCTAATATGTAAGTTCTAGTATCTATTATGTGTTTAAATTGACTAGTGAAGACCATTTGGAACAGCTTAAAGTAATAAGGCAAAGGGAGGGAATGAAAAAGTCCAAATGGAATGAATCTTTGATACAATAGAGAAGTACTTCTCAAGCTTTCATGTGCCTACAAGTCAGCTGTAGATCTTGTTCAATGAAGACTCTGATTCAGTAGATCTAAGGTGGGAATTGTGGTTTTGCATTTCTAACAAACTTCCAGGTACCAAGGATGTTACTGGTCCCCCACCATACTCTGAGTAGTGAGTAAGATTCTACCAGTAATGAGTGGGGAGGAACAGTGACATGTGCCCTCTAGCTCAGATTCATAGAAAACATCTGAAAACTCAACCACCAGCCACCTGCCATTTGAAGTCTCTCACCTTTTAACATAACAGCTCTCTGACATTTGGATGCTAATAACTGACATACACATCGACAAGCAGAAGGCATAACCTCTGGAAACATTTCTTTACCTAGAAACCTGATGGACATTGGTTTAATAGAAAAATAATAATAACCAGATAACATCATCTGCTGAGGTGAAAGAGCAAAAAGAAGACCAGGAACTAATCAACTGTTTTATCAGCATTGGGCTACTCCATATACCTGAAATGGATTAAATATTCTGTCAATTACAGCTCAATAAAAAAAGAATTGGCCAATTTCTTTACATATTCCAATGGTGAGTCTCAAGGTAGATCCTTTGGGAAAATTTTAACAAATGTTTCTGTTGAGATTTATTTTTCCTCTGGTGGGCCTATCAATATGGAGTGGTTCCTCTCCACTTTCTCTAGTATAAAACAAATTCAGATTCACATTCAACTTCACTAGGTTTTAATGCTATACTAAGCAGTTATTTTAGAAGGAAGCACATGACAAAAATACTTAAATATATGAAAACCTTAAATAACGGGTATGCCCGAATTACTTTTACAAGTATTTGCTTTGCTGAACACAACACAAGAATTATAGTGGAAATCAATACTCTGATTTGTCTATTTTTAAGAGTATCTATTCTTATCAGAATATTGCTTTTTCTAAAAGCATTCAGCCTCTTTAGGCAATGAAGGCTAACTGTATCCAATTGCTTTCAATGGTGGTCAGAGGTAGTACATATGCTCTAATAACCTCAGAAAAGATGGTCAAAGGTATACTGTGCATGAAAGTATTTACTCAGCAGTGAGCTATCATACATATTGAATCATTTTATCTTTAACAGCCAAAGAGAATGTCAGAAGCCTCACTTCCTAGCTAGACAATAAGCATCCTGCCCTAAGCTTGGACGAGTGCACAGCACATCATTTCAATTGTTGCGTGAGTGATGGCTCTAAGTATGACAGCTGACACCTTCACTAACCCATTATTCCTGGAAACAAGGCAATCTATAAATTCAGAGAGAAAGATTTTGCTAGCGGGGTGTTTATATCTGTATTTGCCACCTGGGGAGAATAATGGCTTTATTTCAGAACAAGTTGTATAAGTAGAGATATATCCTAAATTTTACAATGGAGCAGCAGATGCTGTAGTTGTTTTTTCTTTTCTTTTTTTTTTTTTTTTTTTTCTTTCAGTCATTTCAGTTTTGTTTTCTGGGTATCTTTATGTAAAACGACTCTTGAAAAGGTTTTGCAAATTTATCTTCTTAAACTCCACCCATCGTCTGGGTTAAAGATTTGTTGCAATTGCTTCTGAAATGCAAACACTGATGTATGTTTCATTTGTCTTTTCAAAGGGGCTGCATGCAGCTCAGGGGAGCCTGTGTCTACTTGTCTTCGTTCCCCTGATAGGTAGGAAAGCATCCTGGAAGAGAGGCAAGCACAGGCTGTCATTGAGAGGCTGGGGTTCGCGTTCTCTCCGTGAGAGCCATTCATCCTGTCACCAACACGGTGCTTTACTTCAACTCCCCAGACAAAAATAGATCTTCACTTGAGCTGGGAAAGCAGTGGGATGGAGAAGTACAGAACTACAAGTTTAAATATGTCAGCTCTGTCTGTGAAAATGACTCCTCGAATGTAACCTTGGTCAGGTTAGTTTACTTGAGCTGCAGAGAACTGGTCCACCTATTCTGTCAACCAAGCGAGCACCCACTTTTTAAAAAAAGGCTGAACATACGGCAAATTAACTTGAAGCTGAGAGATATATCAGGACAGACCATCACTGATGACATTTAGATAGGAAACAAGATATTGAACTAAAAGCCTTTTTAAAATATGTGGTAAATTTTAAAATGAATAAACAATTTCAATTAATAATGATTTTGGGGCAGATGAGTGTTGGCCCTGGTGCAGTTGATACCAACTCATTTGTCCTGCGGCTCCTAGGTCTGAGATATAATTGAAGTAAGTTTTACCTTTCCTGGAGTTTAAATTTCAGCTCCTTTGTTTTAATAAAATTGAAGTATCTCTATATGTGATTCTTGGTATAGCCATTTATTTCATAGTTATACTACCACTAATAATTACCATTTATTGAGCATGTATTAAATGATGAATACTCTAGATTATCTAATTAAATCTATACAGAAAACCTATAAGGCAGCTATTATTAGTCCCAAAATAGAGGTAAAGAAATAGAAGCCTAGAGATTTTCAGTATTTAATTTAATTTTTTAAGGAACCTCCATACTGTTTTCCATAGTGGCTGCACCAATTTACATTACCATCACAGTGCACGAGAGTTCCCGTTTTCCAGTCCTTGCCAACACTTGTTATTTCTTGTCTTTTTGATGATAGCCATTAACAGGTGTGAGGTGATGTCTCATTGCGGTTTTGATTTGCATTTCCCTGGTGATTAGTGATGTTGAGCATCTTTTCATGTGTCTGTTAGGAATCGGTGTGTTTTCTTTAGGAAAATTTCTATTCAGATTCCCTGCCCAGTTTTTAATCAGATTTTTTTTTTTTTTTTTTTTGCTATTGAGTAGTATGGGTTCTTTATATTTTTGGATATTAACCCCTTATCAGATATACGCTTCTGCAAATATATGATTTGCAAATATTCAGTAGGTTGACTTTTCATTTCATTGATGATTTCCTTTGCTGTGCAGGACAATTATTTTTGTCTAATATTTGATTAAAAGAGTTTGTAGAATATTTGGTAGTAATTATATCACCTTCATATATATGGTGAATTTTAGCCAGTTGATGGTCATAAAAAAAAAATCTCTCATTTTGGTAAGTAATTACAATGAGAGACTTGTTTTTTGTTGCTGACAAAAGTGTGTTGAGGTAGTCTGGGGGAAATTAGTATAATATGTGGAGGAAGGTTAAGATGTTTGATTTCTGAAGTAAATAAAAAAGCAGCAACATATTTTCAGTGGGATTTGAAGGTTTCATGCTACGTGGAGTTTAAGGAATTCTATCTACTACCCATTGGGTCAATTGTAAAACAAATTCAAGTTAGATAGTTGTTTTATAGAATTAATTAGATTTTGTCTCTTTCTAATTATTTTATAGACTAGTAGTTAAAAAAACAAAGTATGACACAGTTGCATCTGGACATTTTCCAAATGTTACATAATTAGAAATGGCAAGTAATTGTTTTATAATGCTTTCCACAATACCAACTGTTCATGTGTTCTGTGAATAACAAGGGTAAAACAGCAGGTCTGACACCCACGGGAGTTATTTCATATTTTTCATCAGCTCACACTTTTGAGTATTACTGATCTCACGTTTTTCTCCGATGCTGGGATTTCAGACTCAAGCTTAGCTATTTCTTGCTGCAGTTGTTCATTTGTTCCCGGTGCCTGTAGCAGCATGACTTGACTATTGTTTAAATGCATTTGTAACTCCAGAAACTGAGGGCAGATATAAAAGGGAATGGGACTGTGTTAAGCAAGAATTCTCTGTTTTATAATAAAAGAAGCTATTGAATACCAAAGCTGATTATGAAACAAACCCCACCAAGATCTGAAAATTCGACCAGAGTATAAAGCATGATGGGAATTTTCAAGTCAGTTCTACTTTCTTCTGCCTGCAAGAGATCTTTGTTAAAAAGCAATACATTAACTCATTAAAAACAATCTGGCAAGACTTCAAAAAAAAGTAGCTTAATCTGCTACGTTTTATGACATTTTATAGCCAATTCATGTTTTAACAAGTTCATTCATTTAAAAATTACAATAGATTATTTGATACATTTCCCTTTTCTAAACTAGATTTTTCCTCATGAAGTAGTATTTGGATTTTTTTTAAAATCTCAGTTTCTTTACAGGATGGGCCCATAAATATTCATAATGTGTAACTTTGGGTTACACATTTATTATAAAGACCTTCGCCAACAATGTACCATGAATAATAATGATAATACACTTTGCTGGTTCTGTTTCTTTAGGATTTTAATTAAAAGTCAGTACATAGCACTAAGAAGGTGGCGTGTAGATGATTTGTGAGTAACAACATGGCAAAGTAAATTAAAAGTATAAAAAATGGCTTCATCGTCCAAATATCTGAGTTTTGCTGAATTCTGAGAGTCAGCAGGGTCCAGTGGAATTCCTTAGATAATGTACCCAGATTTGTTTTCTCAGTTATAGATTAGAAATGACAATACCATCAAGTAACTTTATTGGAGAAAGAAATGAAACACTAAGTATACTATCTAAACCTAATCATAATTTGTTGGGGCATTAATTTAAGCATTTTCTGGAAATTCACATCTAGAGTAATATATACAGACCCAATTTAATAATGCTATAGATAGTTGCTGATTCATTCAATTTATATAAATCTCTGAAATGTTTTCCTTTAAAAAGTAATGTATGTATATATATGTAATACACATATACACTATATATCTATATCTATATCTATAACTATATCTATATCTACCGTGTTGCCCCCAAAATAAGACCTAGCAGGACCATCAGTTCAAATGCATCTTTTGGAGCAAAAATTAATATAAGACCCAGTCTTAGATTAGATTAGATTAGATTAGATTAGATTAGACCCGGTATTATATATTATATTATATTATATTATATTATATTATATTATATTATATTATACCCAGTCTTATACTAAAATAAGACTGGGTGTTATATTAATTTCTGCTCCAAAAGACACATTAGAGCTGATGGTTCAGCTAGGTCTTATTTTCGGAGAAACATGGTGTATCTATATATCTGTATATCTATATCTATATGTATCTGTATCTGTATCTGTATCTGTATCTATATCTATATCTATATCTATATCTATATCTATATCTATATCTATATCTATATCTATATCTATATCTATATCTATATCTATATCTATATCTATATCTATATCATCTTCTCCTCCACCCCACTCCGCCAATGCTCTCGGTATGGTATCTTCTCCGGCATTCAAATCTAGCCTCTAGACATCTAGCCTCTTATCCAAGTAAAATTAGCCTCCAACTAGAAAGTGAAGGCCAATCTTGTTTTCCAGATGGTAGGCAAAATGTTACAAAAATGTTACCAGCAGGAAGATTCCACAGCAAGTATATACCTTACCACTTTTTATATACACCTTGCCACTTTTTATAGACACTTTACCACTTTTGAAATAAAGATAATTCTAAGATATCATAGCTAAATTTTATATATATATATATATATATATATATATATATATATATATATATATATACACACACACACACAGCTGGGATTAAGATGGGTCTGAGGAGATGGAGAGAAGTGAAGAGATACAGCGTGTTGATGGAGCTGGTGTGGGGATGCAAGGAAAGGGAAGAATCAACACTGACTCTGAGGTTCCAGCCTGGAGCATTTGGGTGGCCACTGGTGGCATGCATTGATGTGAGTAAAACCAGAGACTGGGCAACAAATGAACAAGGCAAAGAAACAACAAAAAACCCATAGACACAGACAACGGTTTAGTGGTTACCAGGGGGTAAGGGAAGAACGGGGTGGTAGAAGAGGGCAAAGGGAGTCAAATATATGGGGATGGAAGGAGAATTGATTGTGTGGTGAACACACGATGTGAGATATAGATAACGTATTATAGAATTGTACACCTGAAAGCTATGTAATTTTACTAACCAATGTCACCCCCAATAAATTTAATAAATTAAAAACGAAAACCAGAAACTGAGAAACGGATTTGGGGGGCAGGATAGGGTGACTGATATCAAGAATTCCATTTACTGCTCTTTTTATGGATTGACTCTGTGGACTGTGGTATTAGAAGTGGCAATAAGCAAAAATCTACCCACAAATAACCTCGTCACTGATCCTATTTGAGCCGTGAAATATCTGCTTTATAAAATGAGATTACAAAACTAAACACTGTAATTATACCTCTCCACCTGGTATATCAGTAACCATGTGAGAACGATAAGGAACCTCACTTAATGCCCAACACATTTGAGCTTCTCAGAGGAAAGTACTGAATGTGTGTGGAAAGCTCATTAATTTAATATCCAGGAATGTATTGTTGAGTGCAGTAGTGCTAAAAATAAGAGTAGAGGTCTAAAAATAGTAGCACAGTTTCCGCCCCATAAAATGCTTTCTCTAACAGATTAACATAACAAGTAGCATTGCTCCTGATCATAAATCCTGGCCTACTTTAAGAGTCTGTAAGCACCAAAACAAGTAATTTGACAAAGCTCAAACTATAGAAAGGTATCATTGCCTTATTTAGAGTAAAGTCCATTATATTTAAGGATGGCATTCTCCCCATATTTCTTGGACTTCTGTGTCATTAGAGTTGAGAAGACTACCTGAGGTTACACATGGATTTACTTAAAGTTCTGGACTAGAGGACAAATTGCTAATTGTATAAGATTACTCATAGAAAGCTATACATGGCTCTTCGTGCCACATTGGTTGTTTCATTCTATTGATATTTCAATGTTTTATATGAAATAGCATATGGAGTAACATTTATTGCCCAAATTTCATTGTCCTCTAATGCATCCATCAGTCAATATTCAGAGATCTGAAGTGATGATATATATAGTTAATTCTTTACTATCTCTAGAGAATGAGACTCCCCAGTCAAATCAATTTAATAAACATTAAAAGGATAGAGTTAACAGTGCATCACGTTTTTAGAAACTGCTTCAAACTCCTACTTCTATTTTTTTAATAGTAGCTAATATTTATTGAACACTTACTGTGTTCCAGTAAGGGTTTTTTAAGTAGTTTGAAAGAATAACTCAGAGCCAGTTATTTTGTATACAAATGTTCTCACACATTAGGAACAGAATAACCAACTTGTCCCAGTTTGCCTGGGGCTACTTATTTTTTTTAAATGAAGTGAAATTCACATAACATAAAATGAACCATCTTAAAATGTATAATTCTGTGACATTTAATACATTCACAATATTGTGCAATCACATGCGAGCTCTATCGAGTTTCAAAACATTTCCATCATTCAAAAGAAACTGCTTAACCTACTCAGTAAGTAGTCACTCTCTGTTCTTGCCTCCTCTAGCCACTGGCAACCACTAATCCCCTGTCCGTCTCAATGTATTTACCTATTCCTGATATTTCACATACATGGAATCAGACAATATGTGACCTTTTGTGTCTGGTTTCTTTGACTTAACATAACATTTTTGAGGTTCATCAATATTGTGGCATGTATCAATACTTCATTTCATATTGTAGCTGAGTAATATCCCATTGCACATATATTTCACATTTGTTTATTCATTGTCAGTGGATGGACATTTGGGTTGTTTCCACATTTGCCTATTGTGGATAGTGCTTCTTTAAACATTTATGTACAACTACGTGAGTACCTATTTGCAATTCTCTGGGGTATTTACCCAGGAGTGAATTGCTGGATCATATGATAATTCCATGTTTAACTTTTTGAGGAACCACCAACTGTTTTCCACACTGGCTGCACCATTGTATTCAGCAATGTACAATGGTTCCAATTTCCACACCCTTGTAAACACTTGCATTTCTCCTTTTTTGTGTGTGTTTTTCATTTGTTTGTTTGTTTGTTTGTTTTTAATTGTAGCCATTCTATTGGTTGTGAAGTGGTATCTCTGCGTGGTTTTGACTTTCATTTCCCAAAAGTCAATGATGTTGAGCATCTTTCCAGGTACTTATTGATCATTTGTCTATCTTCTTTAGAGAAATGTCTATTCAAGTGCTTTGTACAGGTTTTAATTGGGTTGTTTGTCTTTTTATTGTTGAATTGTACGAATTTTTATATGTTCTGAATATTAGACCTTTACCCGCATAAGAATTGCAAATATTTTTTCCCGTTGTATAGGTTGTCTCATCACTTTCTGCATAATGTCTTTTGACGAACAAAAGTTTTAAATTTTGATGAAGCAAATGTATCTATTTTTTCTTTTGTTGCTTTTGATGTCATATCTAAGAATACATTGCCAAATCCAAGGTCACAAAGATTTAGGCCTATATTTTCTTCTAAGAGTTTTGTAGTTCTAACTCTTATATGTTAGTTTTTCCATTTTGCATTGACTTTTGTATATAATGTACGTAGGGGTACAACTTAATCTTTTGCATGTGTATATCCTGTTGTCCCAGCACCATTTCTTGAAGAGACTATTCTATTATTTCTGTACCGAATTGTCTTGGCACTTGTCAAAAATTAATTGGCCATAAGATGTATGGGTTTATTTCTAGACTCAACTCTACTCTGTTGGTCTATATGTCTATTCTATGCCAGGACTCAAACTTATACCTATTGAAGTGGAGGTTGGTAAGAGCAGTGAGGGGTTCATATACAAAGTACACAAAGATTTTCAAAAAACACAGTTCCTACCATTGAGAGGTTCAGAGTCTAAATCAGGAATGCACAATCTCTTCAAGGTATACAAAATATTTTCGTGAATGTACAGATCACATTTATCTAGGGAGAATTATCCGTAGTTTTTCTTACATTCCCAGAAGTGTATATAATACAACAAAAGGATAAGAATTTATTAAGAGAAGGGTTGTTCTCAATACTACGTAGGTATTAGAATCTCCTGGGAAGCTTTCAAAAACTAATGATTCTTGGGACTCATACCTAAAATGTTCTGATTCAAGTAGATGAGAGTGGGCCCATGGACTTGTATTTTTTTAAAGCTCCCACGTTATTCTAATTTGTGACCAGTGTTGAGGACCATTGGTCTAAAAGGAGAATCATCGTCATATAGTAATATAGTCTATTACATATTACATAAATGATTGCAATATAGTGTGATAAATGCCAAATACAAAAATGTATAATAACTGATCTCTTTTTCCCCAAGATCTTACAAATTATAACCCAGAAATTTCTGACTCAGTATGATGACTGAGAGAAAATTTAAGAGAATTTTTAACCCTAATCTCTGTATCTTCTTTATTTACTTTATCTGTTTATGAAAGCTGCTTCAAAATATCTTGGCACGGAGCTGAATTTGACTGCCACCTTATGAGAAACCCTGAGCCAGGGCCACCAGCTAAGCCACTCCTATGTTCCTGACCCTCAGAAACTGAATGGGATAATAGATGTTTGTTTTTGCAGGTGACAAAGTTATCGGATTATTTGTTATGTAGCAATAGATAACAATAAAAATTGGAAATAAACATCCAAACACTTTATTAGAAATAAGCATCCTTACCAGGGGTGCTCCCATATATAAGAGAAAGACAACGTTCGGCCTTGGGGTCAGGAACCTGGGTTCTGGTTGAGCCCTATCACTTATTCCGTGAAATGAGACTAATGATGCTTATCTCTTTGGCCAGAATTGCATCACATGTTCCTACCTAAACCACCATGACTCATCCCTTTTGGATCAGGCTGGGGCTTTCCATAAAGTACATGACTGGAGAGAAAAAAGTGGCTACACATCCACTAGGTTCTGTTTGGAGAAAAGTTAAATGTTTTTGGAATAAATCAACAGAAACCATCTCCTACCATCACATACTAACACAAATAACCTTAATCAAAGAGCCTATCAAAGCGTCCCAGAATAGAAACAGCTGGAAACTTGAGTGCTTACAGTGGAACAAGTAAGTAAAAAATTTAAAAAAACACAAGTATAAAAATTAAATTTAAAAAAATGCTACATGCCAAAGAAGGACAGATCATGTTGATGTAGCCTCCAACAGTATTTTGTGTTTGTCATCTAAAGTTCAGACTAGAAGATTAGGTCATCCTTATTGTAACCATCTATGGCAACAGCAAGAATGAACCATGATGTAAATGCGATGGTGTGACTACAGGTAATTAATAGTATCTAAAATATCTTCTGATCAGTAATAAAAGAAATATATTTTTCAGAAGTTGAAAAGTTGTCTGCTTAGGACAACTAAGTAATGGAGAGACTTAAATAGTATCTTTTTGATTCCTATTCAATGGGTAAGGGTACCAATAGAGATTTCTTTATGCCAAGAAATAGACACTTATAAAAAAGATAGGGTGATAAAGTTTTACTTTCTTTAGCAAATGAACACATAGTGAAACAGTAGACAAAAGTTTTCCTATAGCTAGAATTAAAAGAAAATTATAGGAGAGTTTTATCAGGCACTTAAAATCTGCAATTTCTATAGATGCCCAAGTTTGCTGAAAAAGTACTTGGGGCCCATATTTTTTAAATAGCATTTTTTTCTGAACCAAAAATGATTTTCTATCAATCTTTTTTCCAAAGCTAGTGAAGAGTTCCTAGATTTCACTGTCCTTTTGTATGACCTGCATTATATAATGAGTTAAAAATAACAATAATAAACAATAATAACACATTATGAGCTTTATATGACATAGTAAAAAAAAAGATCATCTGAAGAGTTTTACTTTACAACTTCTTTTAGGTATTTGGGGGCTTCTCACAGGCAATGTACAAGACTTTGTTTTAACCTTTTATAGTAGCTTCTCCATTCCATCCTGGTTTCAGTATTCAAATTAGTGTTCACATTTGAAGTCACATGATACTGGGGTGATGAATTGTAGAAAAGACAAGAGTCGGTGAAACTCTTGCAAATATCAAAATATCACAGTATTAGATTCTGGAAGTTTTAAAATTCTAAGTTCTAAATACGTTTTCTTGCCAGGCAAAACTCGAATGATAGGTTAGCTTCAGGTAAATTCTTCATTAAAAGACTACCAGGTTTCTGTTATGTAATATGTCCTGATTGTTTCCCTACAGAAAGACATAAACATATAGATATTTTATTTTATTTTTAGTTGTAAGACTGCTTGAATTAGAATCCTAGATCCACCATTCAATCAGTTGTTACTTAACCACTTCATGCCTCAGTTTCCTTGCTTGTTGTGCACACTTGTTTGACCTCTGTTAAATGGGGACAATATTATCTACCTCATATCTGTGGTTGTTGTGGGGATCAAATGAGTTAATATGTGTAAAGCACTTAGAACAATGCCAGGCACAAATATTAACCATACTTCGAAGAAAAAAGTAAATATGTATGTATTATTTCCTCATCTGTAATTTTTTTGTGCAAAAGCTATTTTTTTTTTTAAGCATTGGCTGCTGTGATTTCTAATCTTAGCATGGACAGTTTATTTACCTAGATGTGAGATATTCATGGATTTATGGGATTCTGATCCTTTAAGACACGGCCTCTGAGATACACTCTAACTTATTAGGACAATGACTCAAAATCACTGCCATCCAACTTCCTCGGCTGCTTTTAAGAAATGACTTAGTTTTCTGCGGCCAGCTCATGGAAAACAGATGTTAAAGTGAAAAAAATAACACCATAACAATTTTCCCTAATTAGCACCTTTGTGAATAAACTGAACAAGAAGACTGAACAGTCCCAGAAACTAAATTACCCTCTCATCTGTGGGAGAACCTTCCAGCTCAGTGGGATGAGACACTAGTGAGCAGAGATAACTCCTCTGTCCCTCTTCTGTGAATAAATGGGGCTTTCAGTCTTCCCGGCTATAAATCTGGCCATTTTTAAGAGCACTTAAATCATTCTCCGTGTTTTAAAAGCTGATGTTTTCATACTATCTTTCTTTTTTTCCTTCCCCTTCATAAACACAAAGTGAGATAACTGCAATTTTCCACACTATAACTGACTCAGCAATTCCACTATTTTTCTTGTGAGCTCCTACCAAGGGCAGCATAAAAATATTACCAAAGGAAGAGCTAACAAAGTAAGCACTAGGGTAAAAAAGAAAGGGAAATGGGGGAGAGAAAGAAAACCTCGTTTTATCACAAGAAGCTCCCAGTCAAAATCAAATGATACCAATGATGATTTTTGTTGTTCTAACATGAAATTCAACATTCATTTGAGAATCTTTTTTCCTGACTTAACATTCAGCATCCTTTCCCTGATAAGATTAATATTAATATCATGAGAACAAGTTCCAGCATCTCAACTACTTTATTTGATATTGTAATTTCTATAAGATTCAGTTCCATTTCAATTTCAAGCTCAGGAATAAATGTATCATTATCACCAAATTGCAGCATTTTCTCTCTTTATAAAGATGATTTTATTCTTGAGTTAAATTTATTCTAATCCAACTTGAAATATAGAGCCACAATCATAGAGTCTGAGGATGGAAAGCAAACTTAAGGAATTCTAGTCTAAGCCAAACCACTTTTAGAATCCATCAGGTAGAGGGGTTTCAAACCTAGTCTTAGAATTCTGCAAGGAAATAAATTTTATAACATCTCCCAATAACTTCTTCTGCAGCTTTGACTATACAGGGTGTGACTGTACAACAAGGAAACATGTTTCTATAAATCACTCTTGAAAATCTTTCATAGTCATATTCCACAAAGGGAATTTCTCAGGTCACTCAACAATTTTTTGCATAATTTTATACAAGTTGTTAGGAAGAAATTTTTAATGAGTTACATTTCTTTTATTTAGCCTCTTTCTTATTTTCTCCGTCCATCGGTACATTTTAACAAATAATGTAATCTTTACTAAAAATTCTTTATTTTGAGTTAAGGGGTTTATCATCAAACTGCCTTTATGTTGATCATCATAGATAATATTGCTGTCTACAATGTCCTATATAAGGTTTACATTCATTCTCTGATCACACACACACACAGACACACACACACACAAGTGATTGGTCTAAGGTCATGGATAGTTGAAATATTTTTGCTAAAGGAACACTAACCAAATCAATCCTTTTAGGAATTAAGTACAAATGCAAGTTTATGAAAGTTTATCAGTTTTCGTAGCTTATAAGATGAACATTCCCTTTGCAAAAGGGCTCATAAATGTTTTCGTTTCACAAAGAATGTTTATCTTCCTGGGTTTCTTTCATATGTTCTTAAAGACCAATGTGGTTTTGTTCAGTGGTTATTTATTAATAACCACTATCTACCAGACACTGTTCAAGGATGAGGATACAAAGATGAGCAAAACCAGGTCCACACCTGGTACAGCCGGTGGTTCTGGCAGGAACCACCAACACAGAACACATCATTTCCATACAAGTAGAAAGTGCTATGAGGAAAGTCTCTACTGCGGTATCGAGGCCAGAGAAAAGTGAAGTCAGGAAAGACTTCTGGAAGAGTTGCTCTAATTAACAAAACCCTAATTTCATGTTTAAGGAAACAGTATGTGTAAAGAATTTTTTTTAATACTCTATTTATGACAGAGAACCTGAGAGGGCATGCATTAGAGGATGGGGGTGGGAAGGAGGCAAGGTATTCATCAATTTTATCACTGACAAAGTGAAAAAATTACCTGTTTAAAGTGCTTACACAGAGTAGGTGAACATTCACAGGTCTGCTTCTAAGATTCTGGTACCAATTCCAATTCTAACACCAATTCCAATGTGTAGAGTTTTCCCCATGCCCAGCAATTCTCAGACACCAGCTGGGTGTCCTACAATTCAACTCAATTCTGACACTATCTACCTGGAGACAGCATCAGATTCCACAGTCCCACACATCAGCCCCCCTGCCCTCCTCACACATTTCAGATGCCAATTACAAATCCAGAATGTCACCTGTGCTTCTGACCAACCGACTGTAGATCAGAGGTTCCCACAGCCCCCTCCTTGGATTTGATTAATTTACTAGAGCAGCTCACAGAACTCAAAGAAACATTTACTTAAGCTTACCAGTTCATTACAATAAGATCTAACTCAAGAAGAGCCAGATGGAAGAGATGCACAGGGCAAGGTGCGTGGGAAGGGGTACAGAGCTTCCATGCTCTCTCTGGGTGCACCACTCTCCCCACTCTCCCCATGTTCACCACCATCAATGCTCTCCAAACCCTGTCCTTCAGGATTTTTATGGAGGCTTCATTAATCAATCATGATTTTAATCAATCATGCTTCATTTAAGCATGATTGATTAAATCAATGGCTATTAGTGACTGTTTTGACCTCCAGCCCTTCACCCCTCCCCTGAGGTCCGGGACTGAAAGTTCCAACCCTCTAATCACCTAGCTGGTTCCCTTGGCAATCAGCCCCCATTCTTAAGGTGCTTTCTTAAGGTGCTTTCCAAAAGTCACCTTATTAACATAAACTCAGAGGTGGTTGAAAGGGGTTTGTTATGAATATCACTCTTTTCACTTAGGAAATTCTGAGGGTTTAGGAGCTCTGCACCAGAAATGCAGATGAAGACCAAATATATATTTCTTATAAATCACAGTATCACAGTCCACCCCTGGTCTTCAAACACAAATCCCTAACAGCAAAAAAATCGTAAAGGTCAAAAGATACTTGAATCTCATTCCATCATTAATAACTATCTAGTCCATCATCATCGTATCATACAAAAATATCTTCCAGGAAAAGCCACTCATGTTTGTAGGTTTCCGTTCGATCTTGTCAGGTTCCAAAAGCAGGAATGGTGTCAGCAATATATAGCTTCACCCTTTCACTCATTTCATATAATTGAACTAAAGGAGAGTATCATCTCTGAGTGTCTTTCAAGGTGTTAATATAGTACCATGTTTCCCTGAAAATAAGACGTAACTGGACCATCAGCTCTAATGCATCTTTTGGAGTAAAAATTAATATAAGACCCGGTCTTATTTTATTATAATATAAGACCGGGTCTTATACAATATAAGACCAGGACTTATTTTACTATAAGACCAGGTCTATAATATAATATAATATAATATAATATAATATAATATAATAATATAATATCCGGTCTTATATTAAGTTTTGCTCCAAAAGACGCATTAGAGCTGATTATCCAGCTAGGTCTTATTTTTGGGGAAACACGGTATTGGATTTCCCACATTACATAACCCATTTATTCACTCCTTTACCCAATAGCTATTATTTTTCCTTCTCTCCATTTACACCCAAACTTTTCCACCTTTGGAGGGAACATTAGTTTTAGCCACTGTGCTCATGGAGATTTCTGGCAGCAATATGAGTTTAGCAAATGCCTCCACCTCAGCCCACACCTGTTCAGATAGGGTAAGTTTACATGAATACAGAACTGGTGGCTGTCTTTACCACCAGGCAGTGTAGCTGCATTCACTCTTAATCTCAATTTTGCTAGATGAGGAAAGGGCACATCCTGCCCCACCAGGCCCTTAATTCTGACATAAATGTGAAAACCACAGTTATAGTGTCTTGTTTATGAATCCTGCATCTCCAGCCCTTGTAGTTGCTGCCCATGACCACTACACCAACGTTACCTTTTATTTCAAATTTACTGTTTTTCACAAACCAGCTGTGCATTATTATCACTTGGACAGCTCGGAACAGACATATACTTGAAGCCACACCCCCAAAGCAGAGTTGTCTGTAGGGCATCCCTGGATCTGTTAGCAATACAAGAACCCCAGATGATTGTTTCATAATAAACTTTCCTCTTCCTCCTTGGTGGACCAGTATTTGGGAATCACCTTCTAAAGCAATGACTCTCAAATTCTGATGCATTTAAAAATAAGTGGGGGCTCTGGCTTTTGTGTTTGAAGCCATTTTCCTATGAGATTCTGACATCCACCTAACGTAAGAAACCCTGGTTGAGACAGAATGGGATTGATTTGAGTTTGGTCTCTTTAGGTGCCATCTACATGCTGTATAAGGAACTGGAGTTTCTAGACAAAGTAATAATACCAAAAAAGTCCTACCATTTTTGTTGCAAGTTTTAAAACACAGCAGACATCGTCAGTGCCCATTCTTACTCCTTGGCTGTTCAGTGTGCTTGATTCTCTTCTAACTGCCAATATTTGCAACTCTGGCCTGAGGACGTTTCCCAGAACTGAGGGTCAATCTGCCCACATACCTAGCAAAATAGAAGGGCCAGGAATGAACATCCTCAGAAGTAGCCCTTCACCAGTGACTCTCAGGGATTCGTGTATAAATGTCCCAACTCCCTTGGCCTCTCCAGCAGGGTAATTCTGAAGCATGTGTTTATACCATTTCCTAGGGTTTACCCATGGGTATAAGCTCTAGTCACTCATTGTGGTAGCTGGCTTAATAGGTACCTTTTTTTGGCTGCTTTCTCTTCTCTGTTCCTTTCCTGTACCCCTACTGATGTTCCCTGCATCTCTCAAATTGCACTCAAATCCTTATCTCAGGATCTACTTCCACGGGACCAAATCAAGAGGACATGACCCATTAAGTACAATAGTATTTTCAAGTTCAAATAGTATTTTATCAATATCCAAAAAATAAACCAGAAATTGCAAAGATAATGTGTAAAATAGATAGGCCAATGAGCAACTATATTTTATAAGACATATTAGAAGACATTTGTTCTATTACATAATTTTGGTCCAAGAAGCATAATATGGTTTGCACACACTTGAAAGAAAACCACAGTTAGGCCTGTTATCAAGGAAGGACAGGTCATTCATCATTCTAGGTACAAGGCCAGAGAATGGTACAGCCGGACAGGGCAGTGTCAGGTGGACCCGAAGAAAGGTGTTGGTTTGTATCATTATGTAAATGTAAGCACGCATACTGAAAAATCCTGGAGGACCTAAACTCACTGCTTCCCCAGCTGAGTCTGATCGGAGCAGTGTAATTAATAAATCACAGAGCACTGATGTGCTGGAGCTGGATTGGATCAGTTTATGAGAGCCTGGGAGCTGATTGTTAATTTCAGGAATTTTGGAAGACAGATTACTTCATGTTGTAGCTTGAAATAGGCCATGGTGGGAATATTTACACCACAGAAATGGCAAACACTATAAATCATACTTCCTCCTTCTCCCAAGAGCCAGTAGTTAAACATTTACCAGCCGACCACTGAATCATGACAACCTGCCCTATTAATTAGTCATCCTCACTGCAGCGAGAAGACCAAGGACTGGGAGTAGGTCAAGGCTCATTCCCCTGGTGCTTCATAAAATTGTACTGGTTTTGTAAGAGATCAAGGAAGATATGTCTAGATAGGTGGTCATTACTTAGTTGGGCTTCGCAAATACTCAGGGGTTTGCATACACAAACAGTATTAAAGGATCAATTTCCAGATCTTCAACGTCCACGTGTGCTCTTTCCAAAAATTGATTTGCCTGAGAATGAGGCTACCTTTCCACAGTCCTTCTCCCATTTTGCAGAAGAAAGGCACACCTTCACACATACCCCAAACTGTATTACTGGGCATTCCCTGGGGGTAAAAGTCTCTAAGGCATACACAGAAAGGCTGGTTTGGGAGAAGACTCCTTTCATGATTAATCAAGGCATCTTAAATATATAGGGCCTCCTATCTTCTCCTGTCTTATATATGTATCTGTTAAGGTGAAGTCTACATTAAAAAGAAAGGTATTTGGGGGTTGCCGGATGGCTCAGTTGGTTAGAGTGCAAGCTCTTAACACCAAGGTCACCAGTTCAAGTCCCACATGGGCCAGTGAGCTGCACCCTCCGCTACTAGACTGAAAAACAACGACTTGACTTGGAGCTGAGCTGCATCCTCCACAACTGGATTGATAAACGACTTGACTTGGAGCTGATCTGCGCCTCCCACAACTGGATTGAAAAACAACTTCATATCCTGGAAAAACACACTGTTCCCCAATTTAAAAAAAGAAAGAGAGAGAGAGAGAGAGAGAGAGAGAGAGAGAGAGAGAGAGAGAGAGAGAGAGAGAGAGAAAGGTATTTTAACCCATTTTGTAATTTTTCTGAATTCAGAACAATTGCGGAAATACAGATCAGTGACACTGATTCTTTTCGTTGTGACTGGAGTACTTTACAGGACTACCAAAAACTTTGAGATACTTTAGAAAACCACACAGCTATAAATTATACATGCCATCTGTGCTATTCAGTGTGATTTATTTAGTAAGGTAATTAAAATGTATTAAGTGGAATCATATTGTGAAATATGCATCCAATTACAGTCAATCCTCTTTTATTTTATAAGATGTTCAATATTTTCTACCTCCTAGTAACAAAAAAATGAATTTATTTAAACTTACAATTAAAACAAATTTTGATGTCAATTTTAAAATGACTGAAAGGTACATAGTATTTTAAATGCTCCCTTTAGTTGGCACTGGGGCAAAGAAGTCTGGCGATGAGGGCCTGAGGTTACCCTTATAGCTCTTACCGTTAACCTGGAGAGTTCAGGGGTGGATTGGATAGGGGCAAATAAACACCACTCCAGAACCCCCAACAGTAAAGAAAAAAGAATCTCTTTGAAGAACTTAGTCACTTACTGTAAATGTTCATTATAGTTGTTATCTAACAGAGAAAGTACCCTCATTGATGTGTGGGGAAAAAAAGTTTGTGGAAAGAAAATCCAGAAACACAACAGTGTTAAAGCATGGTGATCTTTTTAAAACATTATGTATGTGTATATATTCATCTGTATATTGACTTTTGTCATTTCATCTAAGAAGATTGTTGAGCAGAAAAAAGAAAAACCTCTGATATCTATGAATAGTCATTAATCCACAACCAAGAGTATATCTCATTGCTTTGTTTTTTTCAAGTGTTCTCAAAGTTAGCTTTTCTTAAATCCTGAGATCTAAGGGTGCTTGATGTAAGCTCTCCTATGGAGTCATACCAGATAGTAAATGTCTGTTATTAATAGTATCAAAGCAATAAATGTGTTCCTGACATAGGCTAACCCTGGGTATTTACGAGGCACCTGCGTAGCCTTTAAGAGTTCGTGTTGGCAGAACATACAGAATTGTTTCTTCTACTAAAAATGACCCTCTTTTTCTTCTTTATTAGGAATTCCAGAAGTTATGGTCTCCTACAATATCAGAATCAGGTGGGAGTAAAACTTGTATCCTTCCAGAAAGTTCCTCCCAGCACTCGAGAAGAAATATTTGTGACCCTTCAAACTGGTGGCAGCAGCCATCTACACATATGTTGATTACTCCAATAAAATTCTCAGTTTACAGATAACTCGTTTTGGCAACTTGATGTTACATTTAGCCAAGTTGGAAGCAGGAAGGCAGATAAAATTTCTTTGATCAAGAAAACAAAGAAAAAAATGTTTAAATCAAAAGGCAATCTCAGGGGCAGCACTTTGTCCAAATAAATACAGACATTGCCTTACACTTCGGGCATATATGATATAAAGAATAACAAGAAATAAACGTTTTTGTTTAAGTGTAAATAATCCATTCCTAATTCTGTTTTCCAGAAATGGGAGGAATAATACATCCTGGCAGTTCATCTATTAGTGTGCCTAGGGAAACTTACTTAAAAATTCTTTTCTCTTGTAAATGTATTCAGTAGTATTGATTTAGCTGCCACTTCTTACATTCAAGGCATGAAATCAAATGATTTCTTATGCACATAAAGGGAAATAAAAGACTTAGAAAATGATTCCTGTTAAAATACTAAAAAAAAAGAAGAAGAAGAAAGCCAAAGAGACCACATGTCAAAGAGCAAGGAAAAGGGGATAAAAATGATGAAAGATTTTGATGATGAAAGGATCTGTGTACATTCAACCTAGAGGAAGACACTTAAGTGACACTTATGAAAGGGAGCAGCCATTGATTTTGCCTATTGTACAATGATTAGATGTAGTACAACTGACCTAAGAACACCCTCTCCACGCAGGTGCCATCAAGGGAAGCTACGGGAGCCCATTACCAAAGCGTCATCAGCCCTCTGTACTCAGTAGATGCAGGTAAAGGGTGCATTCCCTGCCTCCCTCACCATCTATTTCCTTCCTTTCCCCCCCCTTCTCTCCCTCTCTCCTTGGGAGCACTCATTTGGCCTGGTGTGCTATGTTCCTCACACTCCTGAATCCGCCCAGTTATATCTGCCCCAGTTTATTAAGGAGACTCAATCTGTTCTGCACATAAACAAAAACATCTTACTTATTCCAATAAATAACTGCCTCCAAATATTGATGCTCTCCTTTACCCCCTTGCTGATCAGCTCCCTTAAAACATTTCAGCCACTTGTATTTATTAAAACAGTTTAATTCCAGTGTTTAAGACACAGTACTGTTTGTTTTAAAACTCCAATGTTTCTGGATTCAAATATTGTTCTTTTTCTCTCCTTAGCTTGGGCAAGACTCATTGTACAAAAATAGGAGTGGTGGAGACAGGAATTTTAAGGAGAGATGTTGTGATCTGTTGTAGCAGACGCCTCCCTTTCCTCTCCCAGGTACTGGCTCCTCCAGAGTCAGAGCCATGAGAAAATCAGGGAATGGGGCCAATGCTTCCTTACTTGACTAAGCAAGGGTAAGACTTCTCTGATCTAGAATAACTGGCTTGTTGCTGTTTATGTGTCAAGGGGTCAAACACTGGTCTGGAAACACCTGGGGTTCCTTGCATAGCCAGCCTTTCCACTGCAAGGTTTCTAGCTTTGGGAGGAGGGTCCTGGCCACCCCACTTGTGCACTCTTAGTTCTCACCGCTGGCCATCAGCCCCACAGCCTCCTGCTTCAGAAAACTCCTCTTCCGGAAAATAGCCTAGCCCCGACCCACCCAACTCTCCCGTCCTTGTTACCTTAAGTGGTGGGAGGGCATACCACTGTGTGCAACCTGTTCTTCCAGCCTGTCTTTTCTGACCTTTCTCTGTATCCCAGCAGCAGCTAGCACTCAGCAGGCCCAATGGTCTCAAATTTCAAAGAAGATATGCTCAGTTTCTGGCTGAGGTGGGGCTGTAAAAGAAAGAGTTCAGGCATCCCTTCCCCTGCCACCCTGCCACCTCCCACTCCCACCTCCACCCCACCCCTGTAAACTTTCTTGGTAATTATTTTGGGATTTCCTTTTCTTGCCTTGGGAGGTGATAATCTATGTACAAGAAAATAATAACTTCTCTCCACAAGGATAACACCTTTATAAAGACAGAATTTTATCTCCCAATTGCCCCACTCCATATTAAACTTCGGGGGGTTTTCACTGGGGAGGAAAGGCAGGGAAGGTGGTTGGTTGCAGGGCAAATTCTCAGCACTGGCACTTCTCATTACAACCTGGGGAGAGGCCCAACTGGGGATATCACCCTAAAAGTAGAATGTGACGTGTCTGTAATCCTCGAATCACACAATAGGGAAAATCCCATTTCACAGCCTGCTATGCGTAGACTGATCTGGATGTCACTGAGGCAGCTCCCTGACCCTCAGTCCCCTTTGAGAGTGTCCTGGTCTCCTGTTCCTGCCTCACTGGACACTCGATCCTCACGACTGATATTTGGCACTGGTCAGGCAGCTCACTGGTCCTCATCAGCCCCAGAACAGTATCTGGTATCAGTACAGTTCTTCTCATAATCACAGCATAAGGGGCAAAACCTCTCATTAACTTTGGTGCTCCAATAATATAAGAATACACAACAACCTAAGTGAGGAGTAGAGAGTAAGAAATAGAATGACTGACAGCTCAGCTCCTCCTCTGATTTTCCCAAGGCCCTCTGCATATATCCCAGCTCATCTCCCCAGAAACAGCCTCCTCTGTGTACTTGTTATATTTCCCATCAGAATATTCTGGAACTACTCCCCATCATCCCTCAATCCTGAGGGAAAGAACATACTATATTCTGCTAGTTTATGGCTACTTCCATGTTTATCTAAAAAACCTATGCTTTTCCCCAGATGACAGATTCCTTTCAGTTTCATGGATTGTGTGAGATTACCCAAATCTTACCACCTCAAGGCAGAAGTCTACGGACACAGTTTTAGCAGCGTCCTTCTTAGATGCACCAGAATCAAATGCGGTAACTACCATTATTACAGAAATCAAGATGTATGAGATTTCTGTACCGTTATTACAGAAATCAAGATGTGTTGATGCAAGGCCAACCCATGGTAAACTGCAGGCAGCTGTCCAAGGCCCTGCAGTAACTGCAGAAAACACTGTTGCCTGGGTAGCAACTGAGAAGGTATCTACTGGAAGGAAAGCAATAGCTAAGTAGTTGGGGTGCAGGGTGGGGGGTGGCAGGGGGAGGGGAGGAATCCACAAATATTTTGATCACATAACCAATCTGTAATTTCTAACAATATTTATGGATTCTAACAAGGAATCCACAAATATTTTGATCACATAACCAATCTGTAATTTCTAACAATATCTAACAAGTAAAAGGGATAAGATGGCCCTTCTCTAAAATACACTCTCCCAGGAGTCAGTTTATGACTTCTTTTCCTACAATGTCTATAATAACATTGATCTTAATGGTTTTATTACCAACATTCCGCTTGTTTCAAAATGTGGACAGAGGAAAGAAAGTAGATGAAGAAATCTATTCCTATGGAAGGGACTTCAAAACTCTGAAATTATGGAGCTGTTATAAATAAGCTTCTAAGGGGAGATAACACCAGAATTTTTTTTTTTTTTACTTGAATTTACAGGCAAGAAGTTTATTTTTCCATGACTACAGATGCACAATTGGAAATGAAAGTAAACTTCAAAACATGTCTTTCTTTTCTGTAAAGATTCATGTCATGAATGAGTCAGGGGGAAATAGAACGGCCTAGAAAATCCATTGCAAAGTTGTACCTCTACCTAAATATCACAAACATAATATCATCCCATTCCTCAATTATGCTCTTACATAGAAAACGCACTGAAGGTTTATAGTTTTCATTTCTTAATTTTCCTGTCTTGGTAACAAATTTAGATTGTTTTAAATCATTGTGTTATACAGTGGTAATCTCTAATTTGGTTTCCTGGTGACTTAAAAGAATCAATCTGTCTTTCCCCGATTGAACATCTCAATAATTCCTTGGAAGTAAGTTGGTTTTCATAAGGATATTTAGAGAGAAAATAATAGTCTTATTCCTAGGAATTTAAAGAACAACTCTGGGCAAGTCACTTTGTTTTCCTGAATTATAATATCATTACTCATATAATAGGGATAATAATAATGATGATGCTGTATTATAACCTAGAAGGACTGTTATAATAACTGCTATGGAAGACTTTATAAACTATAAAATCTGATATAGACATTAGTTACCTATGAAATTCTGCTATAGAGTTCTGTGCTTCTCCACATCACCCCGTATTATAATTGAGAATGATTGTCAACTAGGGGTTGTTTGTGTATTTCCGAATGTATAATTATGCATAGATTGTCACACATTTATGAGGATTATTTCTAAACACTGCCTTTAAAATAATGCTGTGCATGAAAAGTGCTTGGCACATTTAACTGAGTTAACAACCCTTCAACTTCAGAGGGTCCTGTAACTCTAGTGCTGCTCAGCCATTGCTAACTGGAAGCTAAAATAACTGAATTTTAAACTGCAGGAACCATATCAGGAATTTTCCGGTATGCTCCAAGCACACAACCCAGTGCTTCTCCAGAGAAGCAGGAAGGAAAAATAACGTCCATGAGCTGCTCCACGGAGCCCTTACAACTGCCAGGCACAGGGCTAAAGGCTTTCCATACACTTCCCACTTACCTGTCAGGACCACCGTCTGAGGTAAGCATTATTTCCCCCATTTTTGAGAGGAGAAAATTCTTATCTCCTAATAAGAAAAGAGCGGGGCCTGGAACTCATGATCGCTCCAACTTGTTCCACTAAGATGGGTCCCTCTAAGCACAGTTTAGGGTAACATCACCCTCATGTAACAGGCCCTAAGACAGAGCTCTGCATGTGCTTTTGCCTCTTTTCACACCTATGACTAGGGGAGAAAGAAGACAAAACATAAAGCAGGTTATTTTTCTGTTCCAGATAAGTTGTTTCAAAGGTCTGATCAGAAGGTGCTTCATAGCCCCAGTTCCAGAGGGAAGGTGGGACGGCCTTCCAGATTTCATTTGCTTTGCCTCCCCTCATCACTGAGACATATGCAAATAGCAGCTCCCTCATGAATATGCAAGCAGCACATGCTCTCCCCAGCAGAATGTCTGTCCAAGTGCATTAGCAGCTACTGCTGCATTCCCTAGGAACCTTCTAAAAATCTGCCTCATGTTTATTATTGTTTGCTTTTTTTCCCATCCGGAACACCACAACCTTAACAGCATGCAATGTAATATATATATATATATATATATATATATATATATATATATATATATATATATATATATATATTACATATATATATGTATATATGTATATATGTATATATGTATATATGTATATATGTATATATGTATATATACATATATATATATTTTTTTTCTTCCAGTAAATAAAAAGAATTCCAAGGAGTAAGTGACAGCTGAGGCAAATCTCAGCTTGTCTGGGTGATTTCATGGTACAGGGCAGCAGGTGAACCTCACTCTGACATTCATGGAGTAATTGCCCAACTGATGGGCAATTAAGTGCAGCATCATTCATTCCTGGCGAACAGAGGAACACACTGAGGCCTCATCACATCCCTGTGCCCAACAAACTAGAATGCACGATATTGAACACATGTGATATAAGCTAAAGCCACAGGACCATGGAAATGTAGGATGAACACGTGGATGTTTAGCCAGGAGTCCTATTTGCTTAGATATTCAGATAACACATTTATCTATTGCTGCGCGATATTGGCACAAACTTACCAACTTACAACAACATCCATTTATTATGTCAGTTCTGTGGGCCAGAAGTCTGGTGGTCTTGGCTGGATCCTCTGGCTAGGGTTCCACAAGGCCAAAGTCAAAGTGTCTACTGGGTGAGCATTTATCTGGAGGCTCTTGGAAGGAACTTTGCTCCCAAGTGCATACGGACTATTGGATGAACACAGGTCCTTGCTGGCTGTCAGCCCAAAGCTACTCTCTATTTCCAGAGACTACCCACATTTCTCATCACATGGCCCTTCCATCTTTGAGCCATCAGTGGCACATGAAATCCTAGTGTCTTCGATCTCTCTGCTTTTAAGGGTTCATATGATTAGATTAGGTTTACCTGGATGATCTCCCAAAAGATTAACTGCCACGTAATACACTACTTTTACAGGGTATGGACTCTTGAGGGACCACTTTTAGAATTCTGCCTACCACACATAGCAAGTAGAACTCAATAATATCGTGAGGCTTGCCATATCTTCAAAAGATAAAGATATTGTAAGTACAGGCAGAAGCAGTTGGAACGAATATTGAGAATCTTGTCTAACTTTCTATCCATGGAAGTCTCAATTTAAAAGTTAGATGGAAATTGTACAGCATTAACACACCAAAGAAAGATCCTAAACCAATACATGTCCTTTGAAGTAACAACACTTTAGCAAGCAATTTTCCTTAATACATAATTTTAGAAAGCGTGCTAAAATATCCAACCTTGCCTTCCAGAGACTGAGAGGCCAGACTTACCCTGCTGACCCCAGACCTTACATTTGGCAATTTCTTGATCTCTTCCCCTTCCGTCATAGCTACTGTCTTGAAATCAGCCTTTCCTCATCGTGCACTCCATCTCCCGACCTGTTCCCCAGTTCCAGGGCCTTAGCACAGCTCCTGTTTACCCTTTTCTATCACCCATCAGGCTCCTCTGGGACTAACTGCACCTGACCACATCTGGTCACTCTGTAAGCAACTTGTCAGGACGCCCCCCCCTCTGCCAAACTGGGAGGTCCCTGCGACTGACCTCTCTCAGCATCACACCACCGGCCAAGGAAAGCTGTCCTGTGTTCAAAGGATAACTGCTTCCTCCGTGGCTAACTTGCAACTCTTTTGAATTCCCTTTGTTTGCCATTCCATATTTACGCACTTTGTTCTTCTCATTTACACATGCTAAAATGTATCACTTTTCATTCATTTTACTCCATGCTTATTGAAAATGACTTGCGTCTCCTTTATGTTTAGGTCACTATTATTGCTCTTAAGTTATCACCCTTGCAGATGGGTAAGGAAGTACTAGCAAATATTAAAATGTTTGTGAAGCATTTACCCAGGGGTGATGACGGCCATGGGGTTGAAATGTTCTGTGTAAATCTCTCTGGTTTCATGCCTTTATATGGCCCACATGTTAAAATCTATGAGGTTAAGCTAAGCTCAGGTTTATAAATGGTAAATTGCCAGCTACCTTGTTGGAGGTTGAGAGGTTAATAGACGTACAAATTTTTAGGTGTCTTTTCCTGTATGACCACAACGAAAGTTGTTCCTAGTTCATTTGCTATTAAGTACAGCCCCGGCCCATCTCAGAAGCCAATGTCAGGAAGTTGGGTTTTTTTTTCCTGGTTATTAAACACGTATTTTTAAGTTTGATTTTGATAAATAATTGATCTATTCATGCAAGTAAAGTCTTCTTCCTTAGTCACTGCATTCAATGAAAAAAGTGTTCACCTATCTTGGTTTCCTGAGCTGAAATGGAAGCGTTGTGAAATTCCACGCTTTTTTAAAAAAAAATAGGGAACCTTTATCAAAGGAGAAAATTGTGTTTCAAAAACAAATTTAGGAAATATAAATGAAAGCATAATTCTCTTAATTTTTAAAAATAAAGGCTATTCTAAGTATTCTTAGCCACAGGATGAAAATTGTCTTTAACTTCTTTTAAAATGTTTTGTTTCTTTTCCCTCTATGTCGTTAGGTAAATTATCTTGGATTCCAGATAACAAAAGTTAAGCAGTATGACAGCGGAGGGAATCGTTTCCCGATAATACTTCCAAGACCATCACAATCCACGTGAGGAGTGACAAGTGGATGCCCTGGGTTGGGAGGGAGGGATAGAAGTGAAGGGTTTTCACACAGCAGTGATGTCCTCACCAGACCTTCGCCCTGGACTTCACCCTGTCAGGTCTTCTTCCCACCTCATAGATTCAAAATAAAGCTTTGTAGCCAAAATGTTCAGTGACAGATGGTTCATTTCATTGCTGTAATGTCACGCTTTGGGTCTTTGAAGAGATGATTTCAGGACTAGAAAGCAGGGCAAATACAGGAGTGGAGGTGAAACAGAATCTAATACAAGCAGGGTTTCTCAGGTCACTGATAGAATAAAGAACTTTCCTTTTAAATTATTTTCCTCTAACGACGGGGAATGGCCCCTCTTTTCTCTACATATGGTAATTAGTACACAGACTGAGGCCCTCCTCTGACGCTAACCAGCTCAATTTTGAATTTGCTCCTCAATTGCCTTATACGTAAAATGGGCATCATAACAGCACTTACCTTTTGGGATTCTTGTGGAGTCTAGATAATATATGAAAAGGGTTTAACTAAGTGCCCAGCCCTAGCTAAGCACTCAATAAATGGTAATTGTTAGTATTTTCTTTCCACTACTTGATTAACGTGGTTTTGTATAGAAGAACAATGCATAATAGAACAGAAAACAAGATATACACGGAGGGAACCTACTAATGAAAACGATGCTTTGTTTCGATTCCTAATTCAGATGAGACTAAATTAGACTAAAGCCAGCATTTCACTGTGTTACGAGAGAATCAGGGCTCCTCCCACTGAAACAGGCCTTAAGAGACAATTAGGTATTCTTTTCACAATTGAGGTCTCTAAAGCTAAGAGAGATTGTGACTCACTCCTAGTCACATTGAAGAAGCTCCCTTGATAAAATTTCTTACATTACTCGTTGGAATTGGTTCTAAATTTCATTTTTCAGTTGCTTCTCTTTTTCAGAAAATGTATGAAATTTTCCATTGCATGCATTTACAAAGCTATAATTCGTGAAGATCTGTTGTGTTTGCTTTTTTTCCCCTAACTTGGCATATCCTAATCTTTTCCCGAGAGGTCTGTATGTGTGCTGATGTTTTCCAGTTTGTCTTGGCATCACTGCTTCACCATTTGGCATCTGACTCAAAATAGTTTTGTTACCATTATCTAAACAGCACCCCCTCATCTGAATGTATCTCACAGCTGCCTGCCCTCCACTGCTACATGCCTTTGCCTGGGTCTGCTGTCCCATCCATCTGCTCCTAAAGAATGCCAGGAGGGAGTGATGGTGCTTCATATGAGTTGCTTGTTTGTTTGTTTGTTTGTTTACCAGTCACAATGCCTAATGCATGGGCTTTATTTGGGTACTGGATCAAACAAGTAAAAATTTAACTGTTTAAAAATAAAAAAGAAACATTTACATTCATGAGACAATCACAGGGGTGTATATTTGATGTTACTAAGGAATTATTTATTTTTAGATGTAGAATGGCATTATAAGTATCTTGTTTAAAATTCCTTATCTTTTAGCGATACATATTTATGTGTATTTTGCTTTATTTTTCTTAATTCATTTATTTTCCATTACAGCTGATGTACACTAAGTCAGACAGAAAAGGACAAATACCATAGGATTGCACTTATATGTGGAATCTAAAAAACAAAATAAATGAACAAATACAATAGAAACAAAATCATAGATAGAGAGTAAATTGATGGTCACCAGATGGGAGGGGGGTTGGGAGGATGAGTGAAAAAGGTGGAAGGGATTAAGAAAATACAAATTGCCAGTTATAAAAATAGTCACGGGGATGTAAAGTACAGCATAGGGAGTCCAGTCAATAATTATGTATGTATGTACAGTGCCAGGTGTGTACTAGACTAATTGGGGTGATCAGTTCAAAAGGTGTATAAATGTCTCATCACTGTGTTGTACATTGTATGGAGTTTTAAAATCTCGACCTTCATTTGGGCTTATCCACTATGTATCACTGGATTCCTAACTTCCTTTCTTCAAGATTCTTTCCAAATTGAACGCCACACCAAGTTAATCAGATTCAAGTTTTCTAAAATACACTCACAAATTTTTGTTTCTATGATGATTAATTTAGGCTAATTCACAGTCATTGGGTACCAGACTCTTTACATCTATTACTTTTCATTATTATGATACCCCTATTAGTTAATAAGTGCTATTTTATAGATGTGGAAACCAAGAGCCCACAGTGAGTGGCTGCCTTTCCCACTAAGCCAAGATGCCCAAGAGAGTCCTTTGAAGGACATTAATGGTTGTTCTTAAATGTTACTGTGCATAAAACTTATCTGACATGCTTATTAAAAGTGAACACCATAGAGTCCACCCCCCAAATTCAGGCTCCTGCCCCCAGGTACTAATTCAGAGGGTGGACCCAGGCTCTGCCTTCCAGCAAGCTTTCTGGCAGATTCTGATGCAGGCCATCGACTTAGCTCAGGCAGCTCAGGAGAGACGCAGCCTAGCCCTGGCCCCCCAGCTTGAAATGAAGCACCACGTTTCCTGCTTTTCTTTTCCTTGAAGCCATAAATTAACCTGGTGCTGAGATTCACTTTGGTAACAATACAAGCTGACTGGGGTTTTCCAGAATTCAGCTTTTTCTTGGGAGGCAGAATTCTAGCCTGGGAATCAATAGAACTGGTTTCTCTCTTTCCTTTACTGACTTCCTGTATGTCATTTGGTAAAATGACTTAACCTCATTGCATCTCCTCCTTCTCTTCCATAAGTGGAATGTGAAAATTCACGTGCACTCCTCACTGTAGAAAACCTCTACACAGGAAAACTGGCCATTGCATGAAAAGCTCCAGGCAGAGAATGTGTAAGAGTCTTCAAGATGGAAACTCTCTTATCCAAGTGGGACATGTGAATTTTATCATGGTTGCCATTTACTTTATAGAATACGAGGGATAACACATTTGGGAGGTATTTGAGCAACTGGGGTGGAGTACCTTGCGGTGCACAGGTTTTGTGCCCTCAGAAAAGTTATTTTAAGTCTATGCACCTCATTTTCTTCGTGTGTGAAAAGGGAACAATAATATTATCAAACACAGCATGTTGAGTTCTGTCACTTTGTGTTTTGCATAAATGAGCTTTGACAAATTGCTCAGCCCAAATATTTTCATTCCCAACAGCCTGGCTTCAAACTGCTGACAATATCAGTATATTCATTCTTAAGTCCCTGCTGTGTGTTGTGAGATATGAGGTTTTACAGTAAACAAATATGACACTGTCCCTGATACTAGGAAAGTTACTCTCAAGTAGATGAGACACTTTTACATGATACATAAAGCAACTGACTTGGGGGGACTTTCACAATATATTGTTAAGGGAGAAAACCAGATACAGAAAAGCATATATAATATAACCCTAGTTTTTAAAAATAATTTTAAAACAATGACCAATTCTGCCATAGTTTTGTGTGCATACATTATATATTCACATATTTTATATATATATATATATATATATATATATATATATATATATTTATATGTATATACATATGTTTAGTAAATTATATATTTACACATTTTATATGTGAATATATAATTTACTAAACATGTGTATATATATATGTATATATATACACATATATCACTAATACAAACTGTTTTGGAGAGTGAATAAAGAAAATAAAGGAATGAAGAAAAGGAAGGAGACAAGGAAAAATGTAGGTAAATAATAAGACAGTTTTAAAAGTACAGGAATATCCATCATAAAAAGAGCATACATGATATGACCTCATTTAAATAAATGTATGTGTATGTATGTGTGTATGAGATGCATGAAAACAGTCAAAATACTGACAGTGGCTATCTCAAGGCAGTAAGATTTAAGTGATCTTAACTCTTTTTCTGTATTGTTAGGCTATTTTCCATAATGACAAATGTTATTTATAATAACTGAAAACATTTTAGGAAGAAGGACTGTGTTGAAATATGTATTACTGTACATGATATATTGCTTTATTTTTTCTTTCTTAAATTATGTCTAACAGGTATGAGTTACTTTTAAATGAGAAAAGTGATATTGTTTAAAGTGCTATTCTTAGTAATAATAAAATGTTAGTGGGACAAAGGTATTATAAACAGAAGGCCAAAGCCGCTTCAGTTACCCAAATATAACAGAGTGCACAATGAGTTTATTTTGCCAGAAAAAACTTGGTTACTGAACTATTCTTTCTCGTGTTTCTTTTTCTTCTGTAGATGGTTTCAATTATGTAAATCTTGGATCTGGGAGAAGAATGTAGTATTTTTAAAACTTTATAGTATAGTTTTACTTATGTTTTTCCAACTCATTATTATTTTCTACAACTCAACATGTCCAAAATTAAGTTTATCATCTTCCTTCCTGCCTCAACTTACTTCTCTTCCTGTCTCCCTTTTTTAATAGAAATGCCACCATCATCATCCAAGTCACTCAAGCTGGATATCTGGGAGCCACCCTGGATTTCTGCCTCTAGTTCACTGGCCCTCTGCATCTAAAGAATCATTAATTTCTATGGATACTACATCCAAATATCAGATCTCTCCCTATCATGTCCCTTCTTCTCCCTAGCTATTGTCCTTAGTAGTTGACCTAAATTATACCATTTTCTTTAAGTCAGTGCCCCTGTCTCCACTTTGAAATTTTGATCAAGCAGGAGAAAGTCTAAACTTATTTACATACTATGCAAACAGGCATGAGTCGTCTGCCTCGCTTCACTTCCTTCAACGAACCAACGTCCTCCAAAACCTTCTGTCTTGGAGACTAACAGTCACAGTGTTTGCTCCCCATGATATTACAAGCAGTCAGTGAGAGCTCCACCCTCCATGCTCGATGACGGGTTCAGGGACAGACATACATGAGTAGGAGCAGACATTCTATCCCAGAACTTTCTTGCTAGAGGTAGAAGAAAATCTCTTGCTTTTGGTGGGTCACAGATTGATTTAGCTTACTCCTCTGTAGGACTTATTTCCTTGAAACATGCTGAGAGGTCAAGTCCAATTCATGCAGAGACACAGAGCAAGCCAGCTGTTTTAGTTGTCCTATAATAGGCACAGATTTCCCTTCAGTTTAAGAACCAAATCCAGTTCTAGAAAGGTAACCAAGTTAGTGGTGATTTGTGATGATTTCTACTTTATAAGCAGTGCAGTAGTTCCAAAAAAAAAGGGAAGCTATTAATTCCAACTACTAATTTCAGCTAAACAATAAATGTCTTTGTTTTTTCGTACTCCACAGTACAGGATTGCCATAGCAATTGTTTATTTTTTTGTTGCAACTTTTTATGTATTAAAATATGCATTAAAAGTGCACATATCTTAAGTGTCCAGCTCAATTAATTTTCACAACTAAACATAACTTGGTTACTGTATATTTTTACTCACAAAACTAAATTTTAAGATGTCTAAAATTAGATCCATGTTTTCACTTTCCTCAGCACCTAGTTCAATCCCAGCCCCAACAGTAATGCCCAGTGTTAATGCCACTGTCCTTTATCTACCAACATAGGCATTTTGTACCCAAAAGCCATCAGGGAGAAAGTATATTCATTTAAAGTATATCCAGTAAACTCATTTAAAACAATACTTAGATTAATATCTAATGACTATAAAGTGCTTATAGTTACTATCATTATCTCAGTTTTATAGATCAGGAAACGGCAGTGGAGAGATATTTAAAAAGTGACCAAGTTCAAATGACCAGTTGGAGAACAAGAAGGGCAAGATCCCAAGATAAAACTCAATTTCCAAAAAGTGATTTAAGCCATCTAAATCTCTCCACTCTGATAATTAACCTTTTTCATTGAGACCGAGAAAAAATAAAACTTAGCAATTTTTCTTAAGACCAAGAGATAGACTCTACTTTTCTTTGGTAAATATTAGTGATGATTCAGCCTTGGCGGAGGAGGGCAGTTGAGTGAACTCTAATAGCATTTAAAATTTTGCAAAGAAGGCAAGAAAGACCACGTGTTATAAATCACAGACTTGCTTTTCTCTGAATGTAGACATCTTCCATTTCTCCCTGGATCCAGATCTCTGCAGCACTGGCTCCTTTTCAACGTCATTGTTGGTAAGGAATCTCTGAGATCCTTAGTCTGGGTGCTACACTGGACGAGTGGGATGGTACTTCTTAGTGGGCAGCCTGCCTCGCATCTCCCGAAATACGTGTCATTTTATTACAAGAGGATGAATGAGAAACTCAGATTGTCCTTGAGGCCACTGAGAACGTCCTAACTAAAAAAACCCACAAAATCACATTTATTAAAATTGCTTAAGGTAAAGAAATTGTTCAGATTCCTTCAGACATATTAAATGTAACCCTGGACTATTTACTTGATACATAGTTTGAAAAGCCACAGATACTGCTGAGAGATTTCTGGGTGACACATCTATGTTGTAATTCTGATTTTAATTATGAATATTTCTGTTAGAAAATAAAAAGCAAATAGTAGGCATTAGGGATTTGGTAGCTGTCTTTCTTTGGTTATGTTTTTATTCAATGTAGCTAAGATAAAGAACAAAAATAATACATATACTAATTTGATACTAATTTGATGTCTCTGCCATGTAATGTGCTGAAGAGTACACTGAAATCTGTATATCTTGATTCTGGATAAATAGAGACTACATGTGAAGACTGTATACATTATAGATCTATTGACAAGGGATATAAGATAGAACAAAAGAATGATTTTGAAGTTCCCTTATAATGAAAGTTAATGTATCATTGTATCTAAAAGCAAAAATAAAGCTAAGCAATTTAATAAATCATCTTCTTAAAACAAGATTTTCATTTTTTATGAGTACAAAACTACAGTATTGCAATTGTAAAAGACCATGATGCACAATCCATATTAGGAAGAAGCATGATCCTAACCTTTAAGAAACATCTCTTGCTCTTTCTATCTCAAAACAACCCTCTTAATAAATTTCTTTCAAATTAAGTGTTAGCAACCACAGAAGCCACATCAGTCTGCATTTGTTTTAACTTGATGATCTGCAGAACAATGAAGAGATAATAACTCCATTAAGCTGTCAGCCCAGCAACTCTTCATGTAGCCCTGTAAACTACACATTTCTTGAGTGTGCTTCTCTTATTTTCAAATTTTAGAGTCATATCCAGTTAGTCTGAAAAGGGTCCCCGAGGCATAGTCTCCGCCCCTGTCTGCCCTGCATCCCTGTTTCCTGCATCCTCATACTACATAATACTCCAAACTTTATCTTGCTGGAATCACAAGTTCATACTGATTGGTTTCTAGGCAGTTCCAAACTATGCCTTTTAATATGTAGTATTTCCTGATTCGTTATAATTTTAATATCATCACAAATATGCACTCCCATTATTTATATTTCTAAGCCAGCAAAACAGGTAAATGCCCCCATCATGGCCAGAAAAAAAGCTAACATTTGGTTAGGCAGAGTGAGCTTTCCCAGTACAATACTCAGTCATTAAGCAAAGCAACAGGTAGATAAAGACTGAGATGATGGCTGAAGGATGGTTCATATTAAAGAAATAACATCAGCAGCTGAACATTTACAATGTTCCGTTCACTGTGCTTATTTCATATCTTACAACCTCTGAGTTAGGTACAATTGTTGTCTCAATTTTACAGATAAGGAAACAAAAGCTTATAGAAGCTAAAAGTGACCCTCTTAGTAGCATACAGAATCAGGATTTGAACCTAGACCTTCTCACTCTAGAGTGAATTTTAGACTTCTTCACCCAGGAAGCTGTGTATGACAATGGTCCAAACACACAGAGAAGTCCAAACCTAGTCACCATAAATCTATGACATAGAGAAAAGGAAAATAGTGTTTTTCCCCAAAACTTGATGGAACTATGAGGGTGTTACACAGATAATTTACTTAAGTTCCATTATAAAACAAAAGAAAAACTAAAGAGCATGGAAAGTTGGGATTCTTCCAGGAGAATAATGAGGTAACACCCTTAGAGCCCCCCACTAAAAGCCCTGCTTTTGTCTGTTTAGTTTTCTGTCTGTGCTCTTGCATACATGAAATTGAAAGAAGACATGTGCATTTCCAAACACCCCTACACCCAACAAAACCAAATTTCTTATCTGAATTCCCTAGAATGTCTCATTTTTCAGGCTATTTATTTTTATTGTATTCTTATTTGGTTCCATCACATTCTATATCAAAGCAATAGTTCCCAGCCTCCCTTTTAAGTCTCTAAACGTCTTTGCCTTTATTCAATTTCTTCTCACTCTATTCTACTCTATTCTACAGTTTTCATTTTTATGGTCCATCTTACTCTTTATGTTCCTCTGTGACTGTGAACATTATAAATACCTCTGCCTCAGTCCCTGTGAATGTTATAAATCTTTTGCCTAAATCATCTTTATTTTTCTGACTTTCTGTCTGGTATAGCTAAAAAAAAACAACAACTCATATTTACATAATAGATAACATCTATATAATTTCTTGTGTATATGCAAGTATTTGTCAAAGACATGCAAAGATATATTTGATAATTAATCAATTTTTTTGCAATTGAGATTAGTTTTTATTCCAGAATAGAGATTAATTATATCGATTTTTTTGAATTTAATTACACACCTACCAATGACTTTTTAAAAAATCAGTAGAAAATGAATATTAAATGGCAAATACACAAAAACATCACATAATGGTGACAAGTATGACTATTTATAATATCATTACCACCATGATAATGATAATAAAGATGAGGATGACAATGATAAATCTATGAACTAAATATCACTGTACTTGTATACACACACACAGAAAAACCTTATCTTAGATTTCCAGTCAAGATGGTGGACTAGGTAAACACTGTGCTCGCCTCCTCCCACGACCACGTCAAACAACTAAATTACGGAACAGCATCATTGAGAATCTCCTGAAGTCTAGCTGAACCAAAGTCCTATAACTGCGGACATTCAGAAAAAGCCATGTCGGGGCTGGTAGGAGGGGCGGAGATGTGAAAGCTGATCCCCATACTCACGTGTGGTGGCTGAAAATTGGGAGGGATATCTTGGCTGCAGAGGTCCGCCTGAAGGAGCGAGGAGTCCCAGCGCCAAACCAGGCTCCCCAGCCGAGGGTTCCAGTGCCGAGAAGAGAAGTCCCCACAACTTCTGGCAGTGAAAACCAGTGGAGATTGTGGCTGAGTGAGATGGAGGGTGGCCGGAGGCCCAGGCCTCTTAAAGGGCCTGAGCACAGACTTATTTGGTGACAGACTTACTTGGTCTGAACTCCAGTGCTGGGGTAGCAGCTTGAAAGGTGCCAGGAATATACAGGGAGGAAATGAGTTGTCTGGCTCCAGGGTGAGGACTAGAGAGGCAGCTTCCTCCCAGGCAAAAGTGTGGCAGAAGCCAAAATTCCTTTGTTGAGCTCTTAGCCCTTCCAGAGTGCAGACACAGGTGTTTGCCATATCTGAGTCTCCATCAGTCTAACTAACACCAACTTATGGGCCTACCCAGCCACTTCCAGTGGCTTTCCCATACAAACAGTCTGTCTTGGCTCATGTTGCAGACTTCCTTAAAATCTCTCAAAGGTTCATGTCGTGCAGGAGACCCTGCTCGCTGCGCCATTTGTTGTGCAGGGAGGCCTGCGGGGTCTCTGCTCCTGCTCCCCACACTAGAACGCAGGATATGGTGAGGCCAAAAAGGAACACCCATGGAGCCATAGGTAGGGAAGTCATACCACTATATTCTCGCTGGCAGCTGGGTTGGAGACACAGGAAGTAGGAGCCACACTGTTCGCAACCCTCACTGCTCCACTTGCAGGCTCAGCCACCACCTTCTTGCTAGCCCCCATCTTTCTCTCTCTGCTAGCGTAGCCACAGCACTTATATTAGTGGCCAATGGCTCACTGGTTACAGCTGACGGCCAACTAGCCACAGCTGATGGCCATCCAATCACAGTTGATGGCCATTTACTACCTGAGCCAGCACCTGTCTATGTGAGGCCGAGAGCCTGGAAACTACTTTCTGGGGCTCTGCCCCCACAGTTCATAATCCTCAAACAAGCAGCATCTGGCGTGGCATACCCCATATCTCTTTCTGAGCAGTCCTAAGACTGGCACTAGTGGCAGTTGGCCTCAGTTCACAGCTTAGCCTCTCCCAGGTACCTCCAACCCCAGTGTGAGTGGAAGATATCTGCACATCATCTTGTGACTCATGCCAGGTGGCCCCGGGCAGAGAACAGGCAGGGGCTGAAGTTGGCATGTGGTAGGCCCCTCCCAGGAGGCCCCAGGGCCAGCATACCTGGTGGCCAGCCTTGGACCATGCCAGAGCACCACCCAGCTGACTGCAGATATCACACCCAAAGGACAGACTGGGCGGGCATCAGAGCCCTGCTAAAGTGAATCCTGCTCTGTAGGGTCAGCACCTGCACCACAGCTCCTCCACTATAGTCACATCCAGTCCTCACAATCAATCAACCCAAAGGTCAATCCCTCCCACTGAGCTGCAAACAGAAACCAAGGCTCAACTACAACAGGAGGGGACATACAGCCCACACAAGGGACACACCTGGAGCACCCAGCTTACATGACCAGGGAGACTGTGCCACTGGTCCCCACAGGATACCTACTACATAAGGTCACTCTACTAAGACCAAGAGATATAACAGCTCTATCTAGTACTTAGAAAAACACAGGGAGGCAGCCAAAATGAGACAAGAAAATATGTCCCAAATGAAAGAAGAGAAAACAGCTCCAGAAAAAGAACTAAACAAAATGGAAACAAGCAACCTACTAGACGCAGAGTTCAAAACACTGTTTGTAAGGATGCTCAATGATCTCAGGGAGAATTTCAACAAAGAGATAGAAAACATACAAATGGAGATAGAAAACAAAAAAGAACAGTCAGAAATGAAGAATACAATAACTGAAGTAAAGAATACATTAGAGGGAATCAATAGTTGATTAGATGAAGCAGACATTTGGATCAGCAATTTGGAAGTTAAGGTAGCAGAAAATACCCAATCAGAACAACAAAAAGAAAAAAAGAGTCCAGAAAAATGAAGATAACTTAAGGGGCCTCTAGGACAACATCAGGCATGGCAACATTCACATCATAGGGGTACCAGAAGGAAGAGAGAGAGAACAAGGAATTGAAAATCTATTTGAAGAAATAATAATAGAAAAATTCCCTAACCTGGCAAAGGAAATATATAAGCCCAGGAAGCACAGAGAGTTCCAAACAAGATGAACCCAAAGAGGCAAACACCAAGACACATCAAAATTAAAATGCCAAAAGTTATAGACAGAGAGAATCTTAAAAGCAGCTAGAGAAAAGCAGTTAGTTACTTACAAGGGAGCTCCCTTAAGATTGCCAGCTGATTTATCAACATAAATTTTGCAGGCCACAAGAGAATGGCATGAAATATTCAAAGTGATGAAAAAAAAAAGGACCTACAACCAAGACTACTGTACTCAGTAAAGCTATCATTTAACATTGAAGAAGAGAAAAAGTGCTTCCCAGACAAGAAAAAGCTAGAGTTTATAACCGCCAAACCAGTACACAAGAAATGTTAAAAGGAGGAGGAGGAGGAGAGAAATAAAATACATGAATAATAAAATGGGAATAACTACACATTTATCAACAATTACTTTCAATGTAAATGAATTGAATGCTCCAATCAAAAACATACAGTGTCTGAATGGATAAGAAAACAAAACTCTTACATATGCTGCCTACAAGAGACTCACTTCAGATTGAAAGACACAGAGACTGAAAGTAAAGGGATGGAAATAGATATTTCATGAAAATTGAAATGAAAAAAAAAAAACAAAAAAAACTGGGATAACAATACTTAAACCAAACAACATAGACTGTAAAACTACTATAAGAGACAAAGAAGGACCCAGTGATCCCACTTCTGGGTATTTACCTGAAGAAACCCAAAACACTACTTTGAAGGGACATATGCATCCATATGTTCATTGCAGCATTATTTACCATAGCCAAGATATGGTGACAACCTGAGTGTCCATCAATAAATGAATGGATAGAGAAGAGGTGGTACATATATATACAACAGAGTATTACTCAACCACAAAAAAAGAATAAAATCTTGCCATCTGCAACAACACGGGTGGACCTCGAGGGTATTATGCTGAGTGGAGTAAGTCAGACAGAGAAAGACAAATGCCATATGATTACACTTATATGTAGAATCTAAAGAACAGAATAAATGATCAAAGAAAACAGAAACAGACTCATAGATACAAAGAGCACATTGATGGTCACCAGATAGGACAAGTTTTTGGGGGGAAGGGGTGAAAAGGGTGAAGGGATTAAGAAGCACAAATTGGTAGTTACAAAATAGTCATGGGGATGAAAGTAAAGCATAAGAAATACAGTAATATTGTAATAAGTACATATGGTGTCAGATGACTACTAAATTTATTAAAGTGATCACTTCATAAGTTATATAAATGTCTAATCACTACGTTGTACACCTGAAACTAATATAATAAAAAAAAAACCTCATTCTTCTTAGGTGATGGTAAATAGAATAAGCCTGTGACAATTATTAGACTATAGTGATGCCACTAATATTGTCTTTTGCACACCTCCTACTTAGTGATTTTGAAATTAATGTATTTCCAAAGGCATTGCCAGATGCCAATACATAAAAACGTACGAAAGAGGAAAAAATAGAACAAGTGCCTTTAAAGATGATCAAGTATTAACATAATTTTCTATTGTCAACTTCTGGAAAGCTGAGAAGTAATTCCCATTGCACTGTGTGTCATAGATAATCTAGGTTCACATTTACTTAAATAACTGCTATGCAAGGAAGCTCTGCTATTACCATTCATTACTTATGGAGTGCCAACAGGATTTTAAAATGTTGTCCACATATGTTGAGTCACGCACAGTCTACAGAGGACCAACAAGATGAGATATAAAAACCCAGGAGCAAGTGGGAGTTAAGTCCTTATTTTCTTTTTTGTAGAATGAATCTATGATACATTCTTGGTCAACAAAGAACAAAAGCATCACTGTCCCGATCAAAAAACGAGAGTAGGAAAAAAGAAGAAAATGTGGCCAAAGGCAGGACATGTCAAGAAATGAGGAAATTGCCTTAATTTGTTTACTATAATCCCAGCTTTCGGAAGAATAAGAAAAGGATATTGTTCCCTTGAGTCCCAGAAAGAAAAAGGAAGTCTAAGAAATGAATTTGTGAAGGCAAACTTAATTTAAGAAAATAAAGTAAGGAAAGCTAGCATTTGCTTTGAAGCTTGATCAATTGAATTTTACTGGTGCTCTTTTTACAGTGAATTGTGTGGCTTGTTAAAATACTTAATTCATATTCACTTGCTATTAATTTAGTCAAATAGCTTTATTGGCCACTCTTATGATAAAGACTACAGTCATCCGCCTCATGATGACATTTCAGGCAACGATGGACCCAATATACGATATTGGTCCCATAAGATTATAATGGAGCTGAAAAATTCCTATCGCCTAGTGACTTTGTAGCTGTCATAAAGTACTAGTGTAACACACCGCTCATGTGTTTGGTGATGCTGGTATAAATAAACCTACTGTGCTGCCAGTCGTATACAAGTATAGCAGATACAATTACTTGTATATATAGTACATAACAGTTAATAATAATAAATGACTGTTACTGGTTTATGTATTTACTATACTATACTTTTTATTCTTATTTTAGAGTGTAATCTTTGTACTTATAAAAAAGTTTGCTGTAAAAGAGTATGCTACGTTATGCCAGCAGCAGCTTCGTACATCTCGTGTTTGCCATGTCTCTTGATTGCATCATTTTCTCTTGTGCTTGATTTAATCTTATGCTGTTTTGTACAGTAACATGATTGTAGCCTAGGAGCAATAGGCTATACCATACAGCCTAGATGTGTGGTAGGCTGTACCATCTAGGTTGGTGTAAGTGCACTCTATGAAGTTCACACAATGAAGAAATTGCCTAATAATGTATTTCTCAGAATGTGGCCGTCATTAAGTGATGCATGACTGTAATAACAAAATAATAATAGATTGAAAAATACACATTGTATTCCATGCCTTATTTTTCAATTCTAGAGGAAGTACTAGAGGTAGACTAAGACCCAGGATTCTAGAGCCAAACTGTAAGAGTTCAATCCTGGCTCTGTCATTTACTAGCTGTGTGACCTTAGGCAACCTAGTTAACCTCTCTGTGTCTCAATTTCTTCATCTTTAAGACATTGATAATAATATTATCTACCTCACAGAGTTGTTGTAAAGATTAAATCAGTTAATAAATGCAAAAATTTAAAACAGTGCCTTCCATATATTAGACACTATTTAAGTGTTTGCCGCTGTTATTTGAAAGCTATTTTTGAAAAGATATGTGATTAATTATGGCATTCATTTCTGGTTTTAATAATGCTCATAAAACTAGGGATAGAAAAAAGTGTTCTTAACTTGAGGTATTGGTTAAGAAGGCTGCTGGGGAAAGTAACAGAAACTATGAATGGTGGTTGAAGCTTTAAAACCATTTTGTGTGTTTGTTTTACAAGAATTTCAGAAGCAGACGGTCTCAGAATTGGGTCAGTGAGCCAAAAATATAATCCAAAACTCATGCTCATTCTAGCTTTGTGTTCTGACCATACTTTAGCTGTCAGCTCTTCATTTTCATGCTGGGTCCTCTATGATCAGGAGGACAGCCACATCTCTAGGCAACAAGACTGGATGTAGGGAAAGAAGAATTGCCAACAAGTTTTGCACTCACATACACACTGACACCTATTTAAAGGGTCACTCTTAAGACACCAGCAGAGTTCCTCTTAACAGAAGAAGTAACTAACTGGCTTCCTAGCATCTATAGTGAGAGGCTGCAGAATGGCTTTTGGGTTAGCCAACTAGCAGGGTCTGCATAAAGACAATCTATCAGAAACCAACAACAAATGTCACACATATGGTGGTATTCTGATAAAGCTCAGAACAAGAAAAGTCTGCTTATATCATAGCTACTATTCAATATTTTTATGGAGGCACTAGTCAATGGCCATAAGTCAAGAAAATCAAAGACAAACAATTGAAAAATTTAGATCTAAAATGAGATAAAATTAAATTATACCCCTCAGTCTTACTAGCAACATTTTAAGTACTGAATGGCTTCATGGCCTGTGGCTACCATACTGGGCAACACAGAGACCATTTCCATCATCTCAGAAAGTTTTATTTGACATTGCTGCAGTTTAGAAGGGAAGTTGGGAGTATCTATCAACGTTTTAAATGTGAAGATTAGTTGAATGCACAATTGCACTATTGACAATAATCTGTCCTACCAAAATACATGAATGCACAAAAAAGTATGTATGAAACTGTAGTATTATTAGCAGTACTCAAAAACTGTAAATAATGTAAGTGCCCATCAACAGAGGGGGAATTCAACAAACTAGAGTATATTCATATTATAACATCATGTGGATATTTGAAAGAATGACATATATCTATACATACTCACAAAGAAGGGCGCTTGCCATATATTGTTGAATGAATCAAACAAGTCACATCATACAGTATGATCCCATTTTGATTTTAAGTGATATGTAAATTTATATATAATTATACACATATATTTGCATATGTTTCAGGACCAGGACTAGGGGGTAGTGAGTGGGGTGCCTAGGGCACAAAATGTAGGGCACTCACTCTCAGTGCCTCCTTCAATTTTACACCCTAGATGCCTCACTTACCATACCCTAGTCCTGGCCTTGATATGTTTTCATGTATGTAGAAAAATCTTTGAGAAGACTCACACATGAGTAAAGAAATATTTTCCTTTTAGTCCTTTTCACTTCCATATGATTTTTTTAAAGGAAGGATATGACCTCAAGGAAATTGTCTGGTCTATACCCAAGAGACCAATGCAGACCACCCCACAGTGGAAGACCTTTCTTTAGCCTGGGGCCCATTACAGTGCAGCAACATGTCAATATCTGAGCGGGCTTTCATGTTCAGTTCCACATAATTTCTGAGGATTTTCATTTATTACTTTTCATACCCTTTCAACAGAGGAAATACTGCCAGCACTTCTATCGTATACATAACCACACTTGCTTCTATTTGTGTTTTTTCATGTTATATTCTCAATAGCTCTTCCAGGTCAGTTTCTGTATAATTACCCTGTAATCAGCTGAGCAAAATTTTAATGATTCTTTAAACACACAGTAAGTGGTAAATCACTCGCCAAATAATTATAGTAGCTCAAGTCACTGGTCGATGTACCAATGATTCTGCTAATCCTGGAATTTCCATCTTGAATATGAGTGACTTCAGTCTTTTTCATTCAAAGTCTATTCATATTTTCTTCTGATCAGCGTTCATGCCTTTTGTTGCTGTGTTTTTTTTCAATCCAAGTTTTACATGATTATTTTAAATGAGACTTGACAACCTTGTTTTTTCAGGAGAGCATATGTATTTGCTGTATCCTGTTACCTTTAGTAATTCAAGCTAGCAATCAGCTTAGCTTTATTTTAGTATGTATACTTTTCACAAAAGATAAAGAGTTGGAAGTATGCCCTACGTTTTATACTGATAATACGTTGACACAATCCTCTAGCTATTTATATGTTATCTCCACATGGTGTGATATATTTCCATTGTGTTTTGGTGTTTTCAGAGACAGGACGAATAGTTTCCTTGTCTGTTTTAAAATCTTTCAGAACTGCCCATAAAAAGTCCAACCCATAATCCCACCACCCAGATTCACAATTATAGATTAGTAAACGACTGGAATAAATAACAAAACAGATTTCAAAATACAGATTATCTGGTTTTATTTTTCCCAAGTTAATTTTTCATGAAAAAGGCAGTGCCCCCAGGTCCTCTGCTGTGATGCCAGCATGTCACAACAGTCAGTTTATGGAAGCGTGGAACCTTTAGCTACGTCAGCCAGCGGCGTGGGCTCCATGATACCCATCAATGGGTTTGATCATTTCTCCTAAGGACTTGACCAATTTTGGTAACAGAAAAATTACTGACAGCTGCTTAGAAATTAAAGATGAGGTCAATTTACAATTTTAACCAAAGTTCCATTTCAATAGGGTAGGTGCTTCTTGTTTCTTTAGAGGGTAAACAAACTAAATTAATATTTTAATATGAAATAAACTGGTTCATGTTTTTGGATGCAACCTGTTTAAAAATTGCATCTACATTTCCTTGTTGAAAGAAGACTGAAGTCACTTTTAAGTTAAGGAAAAGGAAATAACTAATTTTAAATTAGTAGACACATTCAATGTCACTCCTGCGGTTCTTTTTGGCTAGATTAAGTTGCCTGAAAAATAACATGAATGTAGCTCCTAATAATCATAGCTGGCCTTGAGAAAGTTAAATCTTTTGAGATCCTCAGCAGTACATTGTTTATTTGCATTATTATAATCACATGGAAGCATCTGTCAATAATCTTTACTGAATATTTTAGATGTTTCCTTCTGCACCTCAGTTTACTTACTTGTAAGTTTAAAATTAGAAAGTTAAAAGAAATAATACCTATAGTCCTAAAATTCAAGAATCCTATCTAAACTTTGAAATGGTCTAATAAAAATGTATTCTTGCTTTGGGTGCTATTTGATGTGCATAAACATTTTCTTTTAAAATGTCTGCCTCATTACTACATTTCTCTGCCACTATTGTAAACTAACTACTTATTACTGCCACTATTTGAATCAGGTGTATTGATAATGAATTAGGTGTATTGATACCGTCTTCGCAAGGGACAGAAACATAGCTATCATGTTAGTTCAAGCAAAACCAAAAACGAGGAGTCACATATCTGGGAGATTCAAGGACTTACTAGCTTTGAAAGAATCCAAATGTTCAAATGTCCTTAGGTATTTGCCTCTCACATGTCTAAGCTCTTTTTTTCTTTGTTTTGGGTTTAGTTCCACTCACATATTTTATCTATAGCATTAAAAATGACTATGATTAGAAGCTTTTAAAGACCAGCTTCATCTGTCGTTACATCCCATGAACTAGGCAACTCCATTGTTGCAAAAATGCACATCTTTCCAAGATAGTTCCAGAAGCCCTGGGATGGAATCTAATTGGCCTGACTTGGGTCATGTGGCCAAATGTGAACCAATTTCAGTGGCCAAGAGGATTGGTATTCTCATTGTCCAGATCTGGATAACATAGCCCATCCCTGGGGTATCTTATCTACGTCAACTATTATTATAGTCACCATAGCCATTCTGACCGGAACTCTGTGGACGCAGAGAGGAAGGATGATCCCCAACATGATCAGGTTTAAGGAGAAGGAACACTGGGCAGGCAAAACCACCAGAGGTCCACGATGCTAACTCCCAATAGCGTTCCATTGACCTGACTCCATAAACAGTAGGATCAACTCTACTTGTGCAACTGTTAACGCAACTGTTAATGAAGTTGAGACCAAAATGTTTATTTTATGGCACTGACTTGATGTTTTCCACAGTATAGTACCTCACATGCAGTGATGAAACATTTTTAAAAACGAGTATAAAATACACTCTGTTATAGAAATTGCTTTTATTAATATTTTACATGGTTTTCAACTTTTCTACAGCTGTGTTATCTGATTTATAATTTAATATGATGACTAGATCAGTAAACATTGTTTCAAAGTTCTAAGATTTGTGTCCCAGTAAACTAGCTACTTATCCTCAAATTCTTTTATTATCAAACTCTTTACAGGAAAAAACTATTCAGTACACTTGCTACCATTTTCTCGCCGAGGACCTTTTTTATGAAATCCACTTATAACACCGCCCTACTTACAATAAAATCCTTATACAATAAAATCCTTATATTATCAACTAAAGAGTCTGGTATAATATCCAAGATAGAGATACATTCATCAGCAGTTTGATTCTAATGTGCTTATCACTTCTTTAAAAATTAACTTGGGGCACCTGGACCTTCTAAATAAGTTTCTTTAAAATATATTTGAAATTGTCAATAATAAAAATAAATTTAGCACCCTGATTCAAATTCATACCTGTACTTTTTTCAGCATTTTAATTGTGTACAATTGATCATTTTCATAATTTACCCCAAATATTTTTATTATAAGGTAATAAGTTCTTTAGAGAGCCCTTCACCTAAGTGAGCCTCCTCAGACAAGATCTGCTGCGCTTGAGGTGACTAGTATCATTTCCGATGCAAATGAGAATAGATTGGAGTCTTGTGTGACTCAGAGTCAGATACAGTATTCTTTTTCTTTTTCTTTTTTTAGTTTCAGGTGTACAAAACAATGTCATAGTTAGACATTTATACCCCTCACAAAGTGATAACCCCCAACCTACTACCCCTCTGACATCAGTATTCTGAGCCTCCAAATAGTTTAATAGTTGTCAGACTATTAGGAGACCAATTTACCAGGTTAGTCAGCATAAAGAACAAGTAATACCTTTTTTCCCCTTTCTTTCTTCCTCACTCCCTTCCTCCTTTCTTTCTTTTCTTTTAAGGAGCATGACATTTATTTGTCTTGGCAGTTAACTAGGTTCTGAGTGGTTGACTTTTTGCTTCTTAGGGTAAATTATGTAAAGGCATTCAATAAATTAATGGTTCTAATTGGAAATATTTATAGTGCTAGATAGAAGTTAGCCACCTCCTTTTCATGGAAAGGTAGCACATATAGAGAAGCAATGGTAACAGCCATCATTTGCCTTTAAATATGTGTGTATATTTAATATTTGGCTACAAAAATTGTGGGGAGACCTGATCTACTGATAATGGAGAAGGTTCTTTGGGCATTCTAACGGGAGACATCTCCACGGAAGTGTTCCACTCCATTGCATGAAGAAAGGCTTAATGAGAATAGCCAGAAGGTGACCCTAACCCTCTCTCCAAGAGGAATAGGAGATGATTGCTGAGACGTACCAAAGGGCCAGTGGAATGGCCCTTAGAGCAAAATCAAAGGCTGTGCATAGCAAGGCATAGTTCAATTTTCTGGTTTATCCCGTTTTCCCCTTTGGAGAGATTTCCGTAAAGGCCACATATCCTGGTCGGGGTGCTGATTCACACAGTGGAGAGTAAGCAAGGGGAGAATTGTTCCATTTTACAGACTGGGTAGACAGGGTCTGACTCCAGGGCTCAGCAGCCCAGAGGATGACTCGGGAAACCCATCCACAGTGAAAGGATAAAGGAGCAAATACGGTGCTTATGAGCTTGGAGTCCTGGGTCAGAATGACCTAAGATCCAACGGTGGCTTTACCACTCACAAGCTGAGTGACTGGGGAACTTTGCACCTTTCCATGACCCTCTTTCCGCATCTAGAAAGTGGAGATTATAATAGCATCTCTATTGCAGGGGTATTGTGAGTTCCTGGCACATAATTATTCAATTTAGAGCAGGGGTAAAAGAGTGGCCCAGAAAACTGACAATGGTATGGGGAAAGCTGATTGACAGGAGAGGGGGTGAGCTGAATAAGGACACAAGTGTCCCTTTACTGAAGTCAGCCATACTGTCACAGCAGGCAGGGAACAGGCATCTGTCCACACCTACACTGGGCGTCCTGTTAGGCAGTTAGCCATCTTCCTAAAAATGGAACATGTGGTTTACAGCACAAGACACCTCTGGTCTGATCTTAAGAGTCCCCCAGCAAAGTTTCATCGCAGATTTTAAAATAAAATAAGTCAACCCTATGGTTTGAAAATCATTTCCATAAATCATAGGGTCTAGTCTCCCTTACACTAGGCAGAACTCAATTTAAACATTTCAAAAGATATAATATGACTTTAATTTCAAGTATCTGCAGAGAAATAACTTTAACAACTCACCTGACAAACTATTTTAGCAGCTCACCATCTTTACCTCAAAAAGATTAAAAAATATATATAATAATATATAAGGTATACTGTGACCATTTCTAAAGCGTTATGACAGTCTGTCTCTAATGGTCAATTCTTATTCTTTCTGAAGGGTTTATTTTCTTTAACCTACTTCCAGATCAGTACATTGAATCCTTAATGAGAAAAATATATAACATTATAAGTTAGAGTTCCACATAAAGAGTCATATTTAGAGCATTCATATTTGAATACACGGAAGTGAATTTAAGTTCCAACTTCTCACTACAGTTCAGTTTGATTCTTGTAAAAGGAGGTAGTAAAAACAGTCTCCTGTTCTCTCCTCTATACCATGGCTTGGTTTCATTGTCCTCAGCCATTGTGCACATTAGAATCACCACCGGGAACATTTAAAAACATCTGATGTTTGGGCCGCACCCCCAAAAATTCTGAGTTAATCAGCCTGGGGTGTGGTTTATCATTGGTTTGTTCCTTAAAAATCCTCAGGTGATTCTAGCTGAGTTGAAAGCCGCTACTCTGCAGAATTATACACGCACAGGCATGAAATACTGTTTTCTCTTTCTTTTGTCCTTTAGTTTCACAATTCAGTCATTTTAAGAAAGATTATGATATGAACATGATCTCTTTAATTAAGAATACTTAAATGAGCGCTTAATGATTATGTCTTCTGAGTGATTTAAAGAGGAAAGATAGAGTAACTCCTACAGTTACTATGAAATGGTCTCATAAATTCTAATTTTAAATTATTGAAACTGTGTTCATCAGCTGAGGTGTATATATATGTGTGTGTGTGTATATTTGCTGTAAAGCAAAGCAAAGCATAGAAGAATTTCTATAAAAGTAATTAATGAGCATTTTTGACCTTGCAGGGAGATGTCGTCTCTGTTTCTCATAACGTCATCACTAGTGTCCCAGGAATCCATGCCTGATTCTTGCATCTCTACCACAGTGCCCTGTAGTAGGCAAAACTCAAGCTTATTTTACTTTCCATTTATAAATAAAAATATCTCCATTTGGTAGCGAGGGCTTGGGTAGTCAGCGCCTCCTCCTGCTTCATATGACTTTCATCTGATCCTGTTTGTGAACTTCTGCCCTTGCTGTTTCCAGGGCAGTGTGGCTTCCTGCTCCTCAGTGTTCACTGGACATTCATTTGAGAAATATTCCTAAGGCACCTAATACATGCCAGGCACTACTTAATAAGACTGTGGGCCTGTGGCAGTGAGCAAGACAGGTCAAAAGAGCCGGTTCGCTCATGAAGATTGCACTTTAGAAGGGGAGATGGAGAATGAAGGACAAGTAAATAAAAAAGAAAATGTACTTTGTGTAGTACAGAGAATATAACACATTGCAATTTTGTATTCTATGGAACACACTTTGAGAAATTCTGGTCTCCTGTGCATCTAAATAAAGTTTCTTCCTCTCTGGTTATCATGAACCCCAAAATGACTTAGTTATTTTCGCCCGAGAAATTTTTAATTTCCCCCTTATCAACAAACTCCTATAGAATTAGGTCTAACTTAATGATTACCAGAATTTCATCTGTTGAAAGCTCACTCCAAGTATTACCTTTTGAAGTTCAGTAGGGAAATGGTGAAAGGGTATGGCCATGAAACCTCAAATGAACTTACTCCTGCTTGGAACTCCTAGTATGTTGATTTTGTTCCTCTTGCCTACCATTTTCTGTTGGCCCTGACTCTAAATTTTCTTCATATTCTACTTCTTACATTGACCAGAGATGAGATTTTTGAGCTCCTTCCATTAACCTGGATATTCTTTCTTTTAACCCAGCTCTTGGATTCAGTTTTCCCCATGTCATTTTCACTCTACCCTTCTCAAGTTTTGTAGACAGGTCTGCTGGTTCCCCTGGCAGGTTGCGTAAGAGATCTACTCATATTATATTATTGCAATACAATATAAATGGTTTAATATAGGCCAATGAAAAATGTTATGTATCAGAACTCAACAAAAACATATGCTACTTTCAACTCTGTTAATTATTCAGCAAACATTTATTGACCATCTATTATATTGGAAGATCCACGTGATGTACAAGGGTCACAAAGATGAACAAGATACGGCCCTTCTTCTAAAGAAGGTTACAGTCCTGTGGAAGAGTCAGGTTGCTTAAGCCCGCACAGGATAAGGTCTGTGCTCAGTTGGTTAAACAAAACACTGCTAAAGTGGAGAATCATAACACATAAATAACTGAGGTGTTTAACTTTAATCCCTTCAATATATATTCATTCACCCAACTTTAGACTAGGCTCAAGCCCTTTTCTTCCATTGTTGATTGGAATTTGGCATGGTCCTTCTTGCTTAGCCATAGCACATCATCTATAATTTCTAGTTTCAGGTTATTTAAAATAGAGTAAAAATGTAACAACACTGTAGAAATATCTGAGTACTGAAACCATGTAGAGTTTTGTGATTTCTTTCCCAGTCTTTTACAGTTCTCTTGCTCATACCTATTCTGACAGCACTTGTTTTAGCATCTTATTTTCATAGTCTTTCCAAACTATTCAAATGAATTTTCCAGAAACTAGTCTCTTTCACTTAACATTTCATCAGTTTGGTGTAATTAGGTTTGAGTACAAGCATGACTGACTCTTAGGAAGCACACACCCCACGTGGAGGGAGGCAAAGGCATGGGAACAAGAGAGGGAGCCCTCCCAGCTGGGAGCACTCTTTGTGCCTTGCGTATCTACCACTACATGGCCCAGACAGCAGGGGATGCTCTGCTTCATCTGGCAGGTTGCTTAACACATCTACTCATATTATATTATTGCAATACAATATAAATGGTTTAATAAAGGCCAAAGCAAAATGTTATGTTATATCTTAAAAAGATACTTCCCTGATCCCATAAATGTTGTTTTGGAAATTTTTTCTTACTATTTTTGGGGTCTTTGATTGTTTTTAATTTATCTTTTAGAATAAGCAATATATTCCATAGTTCCATAGTTTTTCATTTATCTTTTGGAATAAGCAATATATTCCATAGTTCCATAGTTTTTCATTTATCTTTTGGAATAAGCAATATATTCCACAGTGAAAAGTATCTCAGATATACCTGTGCCCCGGTCGCCAGCCTTACTTCCCAGAGGCAACCAACGTTACCAGTTCCTTTTGTGTCCTTACAGAGGTTTCTAAAATGAATATAAAAATGCATCAAACATATAATCATATAAATTGTTTTCTTTTTATAAAAATACAAAACAGTAGCATACTATTACTGCCGCTTCTAGGATGAGTTTCGGCATTTTCTTTCACTCTCTGAGAGAGAATTTTTATCAAGCAGGTCAAGAACTTGTCAGATGCTCTATGTTTAGCTGACTAGGCTTCTAGCAGATGGCCGGATTATGTCCCCATTACTACTATATCTTGATTCTGAGCCAGTTTCATAAAATATATCAAGAACACATCATCTGTTTCCTCTCTGAGGTCAGTTCAACATCATTTCTGTTCCTTTTATCCATTTGTAAGGTATATATTTTGTGGATTTCCTTAAAGGTGTATCTTATTGACATAAAGTACTGTTATTCCTTCCCTCCTACCAGAGTTTTAGTTATTATTTATTTATTTGATGCATGAGATGAACTATTTCATGAAAATATTTCCAATAAGTCTTAGTATTTTCCATTAGCTTATATAATATATATGTGTATACATGTTGCAACATGTATTCATTTTATTTACAATCCATGTGCTATACATTTGTTTTGGTATTTGAATTTCTAAGTAATATTTTCAGTTTCTTGTAATTATTTTCTCATGTGAATCACTGAGACTTCTTTCAGTCTTATTTTTCCTTTCCATGGCCTATCTGTTGTCCTCTAAAGAAATCACCATCATGGCTTTATTTGGTAGTTTATTTTGCTTTTTCTACATTTTCATTGTAGAGCCCTCTTGAACAGGTCAGCTAACCTCTGGGAAAACACATTCGTTCTTCCTCATTTTTCAATATGCATGTCACCCTAGCCAAGAGCTTATCATACCAGGATATTAAGTCATGATCTAGGCATCTAAGACCATTTCATCAACACTAACTGCCCATTTTAACAACACTAACTATAGTTCCCTTCCCAGAGATTTTTTTACCTTTCAAATGTCCTACTCCAGTGAAAAAGAAACAATTTTCCTGTCTAAAAATTTACAACCTCTAATCTTTTGTCAGTGTCTATTTTCTGTTTAAGAATTAATAGCTTGCTAATTTGTCAGCTTCATTAATTTATCCAACAAATATTTATTTAGCACCCAGAAGCTGAGTTGTTAAAGATTAAGTTATTAAATTTTACATTTACATTGATAAGTATTACATAACAGTACGTTACAAAAGACATGGGAGTAGCAAGAAAGAAGCAACAACTCTGATGCGTAACAGAGTAGTGGAAGCAAGGAAGAAGGCTTTAAAGAAGATAAAATCTGGGATTTTAGAAATAAGATGGAGTCTGCCAGGCAGGCATGGAAGAAAAGTACATAAAAGCAGACAGAGGATTTTGTGCAAAAACAGAGATGTATGAACACATATGTAAAGCCTAAACTGAGGCCGCATCAGTAGTAATGAAGAGGTGAACACAAAGTTGGGAGACAGCTCAGAGTTAGAATCTATAGGGCTCGTTGGCCATTAGGATATGGGAAATGAGAAAAGGCAGGATTCAAGGATGACTTTGACTCTGGTTATGGGTAGACTGATTGATGGTGAAGACTGATATTAGGAATTCAGGAGATGGGAACAGGTTTAAGTGTGGGACTGATGATAATGAATTCGATTTTGCACATACAGATGTTGAGGTAGCTGTGGGCTATAAGCTGTGAGAAGTATCGGTCTAAGCCCAAGACAGAAAACTAAATAAAACATTAGTGTGGGCAACTGTTAAGGTCATGGGAGCAAAGTTTGCTATGGATTAAGAAATTAATGAGACATAACTAGGTGGGGCATTTTAGATATGGGGTTAATCTCCAAAATATATTTTAAAAACTCATACAACTTAATACCAAAAAACCAAACAATCGAATTAAAAAATGGGCAGAGGATCTGAATAGGCATTTCTTCAAAGAGAATATACAGATGGCAATAGACGTATGTAATAAAAAGATGCTCAATATCGCTAATGATCAGAGAAACGCAAATAAAAACCAATGAGATATATCACCTCAAACATGTTAGAATAGCCATCATCAATAAATCAACAAACAACAAGTGCTGGCGAGGATATGGAGAAAAGGGGACCCTCATGCACTGTTGAAGGGATTCAAATTGGTACAGCCACTACGAAAAACAGCATGGAGGTTTCTCAAAAAATTAAAAATAGAACTACCTTATGACCCAGAAATTCCATTTATGTGTATTTATATGAAGAAATACCAAACACTAATTCAAAAGATATATGCATCCCTATTTATCCAACAAATATTTACTTAGTGTCCAGAAGTTGAGTTGCAGCTTTATTTACAATAGTTAAGATATGGCAGCGACCTAAGTGCACATCAATAGATAATAAAGAGGATATGGTACATATATATAACGGAATATTACTCAGCCATAAAAAAGAATGAAATCTTACCATTTGCGACAACATGGATGGACCTAGAGGGTATTATGCTAAGTGAAATAAGTGAGACAGAGAAAAATAAATACCATATGATTTCACTTATATGTGGAATCTAAAAAAAACAAAATAAACAAACAAAACAGAAACAGACGCATAGATATAGAGACCAAATGGATGGTTGCCAGATGGGAAGGGGCTTAGGGTGCTGGGTGAGAAAGGTGAAGGGATTAAGAAATACAAATTGGCAGTTACAAAACAGTCACAGGGATGTAAAGCACAGCATAGGGAATAAGTACTGTAATACTGCAATAACTGTATGGTTGGTGCCAGGTGGGTACTAGACTTGCCAGGTTGATCACTTCATAAGTTATGTAAATGTCTAATTACCTATGCTGTACACCTGAAACTAATATAATATTGTATGTCAACTGTAATTGAAAAACCTAAATAAGTGGAGCATTTTGTCTTAATCAGTCTTTCAAATAAGAGGTAAAACCAGGAACAATTTTTTTAATCCATTGATCTGTCTTAACAGGCTAGTAATGGGAAAATATACAGTAATAATTACAGTAATATAAAAACAGTGGTAGTAGAAATACCATTTGAATAATAATAGAAAATAATAGAAAGAGTAGAAGGTAAAATAGTGGATTAGAAAATATAGAATAGTAGAATAGAAAATATATATTGTAATGCAATAGGAGGTCCTTTAGACCAAGAACACCAGCTCCAGCACACTTTGCTACTTATAACCATAGGTCTAAATCATTATTTTCAACCTTTTTTGGTAATTTCCCACTAGAGGCTCCCTGGAAATTCGACAAAGACTAAAAATCAATAAGCCACTTCATACGCTTCCGTCTGAAATGAACAAATCTCCGTACCCATTCACAAATTAACACATGGTCTGTAATTTCCAGTCATTGCTTTTCTGATCTGGCAATTGGCTACTTTAGTTGGATTTTCACATTGAATGATTTCATGAGTGACAAAGGAATAATGAGCAAAATGGACAAATGATTTCTTATTACTATTAATAGATGATTCACTTATCATATAACTTGGTTGCAAAAGTTATTGGTTATTTAACATTTTCAGTTTCCCACTGAATTCAAAAATAAACTAAAGAAGTTTAATATGTCCTCAATATGTCACTCTAGTAGCTGGGAGTAGTATCGCTCTCATTTCAAACTTTTTAACACAAATATAAAGTGGCCTAATTCATAAAGGTGAAAAATAAAAAATACAAGAGAAAGTACAAGAGTTTCTAGAAATTCCAACACAGACACCAAAAGCCATATATGGGAGAAAGAATTCAGGCAAAGCATCATTGCAAAATGTTGTGTTGAAAGTTAATAGGCCTCTGTTTCATGAGGGAAGCACCCCCACAAGAGAAATGCTCTGAATAAAGTTTGTTTCCCTTGGTTTAATTCAGGCTCTACAGGAAAATTGCCAGGGGTATGACGGAAAGCTAAGTTTTCAGATTTCTTCCACTTCCCTGCCATTTTCAAGGGCAACCTAGACCTGTTGAATCTTTTGGTCTCACAACATTTCTAACACCATGTTCATTTATAGAATGGAAATTGAAGACATTGTAATACAAGTTACACAGGGCAGAACTTTGTGTAATTTAAAATTGTATCTCCAGTAGCTGAGTCAGCACCTGGCCCATTAATTTAATTTGTTAAATTAAATGAATGCATTTTGTTATCTATGCCTAACTCCATTTAACTGTTATAGGCTTTAACTGTCACAAGAAGAAGCACTCCCATATTTCCTTTGCAAGCCTACCCTGGAATCTCAGAGTGACTGAGAGCTCTTCAATCACTGTAGCAAGGGCTATTAGTTTGATGAGCAATTCTTCTTCTAGTCTATCCTATCAAGAGGCCACTGTGATGCCTTCATATTCTTTGTAATTTTAAGGGGGGGGGAAAATCACATAAAAACATAGATCTAACAGATGTGTATAAGTATTGTAAAAATCTTTATTTGAAACACTAGTGACAATGATAGTAAAAGCAGCCATAATTTGCAAATTCTGCTTCAATACACGAATTTTTCTTTAAGTAGCTAATAAACTGGGCAAGGAAAAGTGCTGAACTAGTTTCTTTTGCCTCATACAACTTCAGCCAATTCTTGGCATCGCTATATGATTCGTCTTTACAATCCAGGACAGAGGTCTCATTTATACTATATACCCAATCTTCCCTCCTCACTGTTCTTCGTGGCATTTTCCTTATCTCCTTCAGAGATCAATTATTTATCACCTGCTTTATGTAGGTCTTGGAACTACCAAGACAAATAGTATTTAGACTCTCCTTTCAAATCGTTTATAAGCCTATGAAGTAAACCAGCTGTTACAATAACTGCAAAACGTACTCTGGTTGCATATAGGAAAGGCAGGTAACTAACCCTAACTTCCCCCAAAGAACTAGTGCATGGACTGAATGTTGAATGACAAGAAGGGAACTGAGGAAGTAGCATGTGCAAAGGCATGGAACCAAAGGAAGCCACATTTAGGAAGCCGGAAGTAGTTCTTTAAAGATGGACATAGATATTGTGAGATGAAGTCAGCAGACTAGATAGAGGTAAGCAGAACTGGATAAAATCATTCAGCCTCAATGCCATCTGTGGGGACAGAGCCAGGAGTGCAGTTTCCAGGCTATCGGCCTCACGTGGAAAGGTGCTGGCTCAGGTAGTAAATGGCCATAAACTGTGATTGGATGGCCATCAGCTGCGGCTAGTTGACCATCAGCTGTAACCAGTGAGCCATTGGCCACTAATATAACTGCCATGGCTATGTTAGCAGAAAAATAGAGGAAGATGGTGGCTGGGCTGGCAAGCGCGGATTGCAGATGGCAGGAGAGGTCGGTTGACACAGAAGTGGATGGCAGGTTGAGGATAGTGTGGCTCCTGCTTCCTGTGTCTCCAACCCAGCTGCCAGCGAGACTATCTATAGTGGTATGACGCCCCTATCTATGGCTCCATGGGTTTTCCTTTTTGGCCTCACCATATCCTGCGTTCCTATATGGGGAGCGGGAGCTGAGACCCCGCACGACACCCTGCATGACACCATCCTAAGAAGCTCAACTTTAATCTGCACCCTCTACATAGCCATTGAAACATATTAGTTGAGAATAGTATTTCCATAATAGAAAAAGGTTCTCTGATAACACAATTGAAAAACAATACTGAAGGCAAAGCAAGAATGCAGGCAGAAGGACAGGTTAGGGGAAGCTGTTGTAGTATTTTAGGACAGAAATATGTGAACTATGGTACTGACAGAAAGGAAGGGTAGTTGAAAGCACCCTAACCAGGTAGGAGGACATTACTGCAGTCCTCCAGGGAAGAAACGATGTTGTCCTGAACCAAGGCTGGGGCAGTAAAGATGGGGAGAGCAGCGGAAGGAAATGGATTTCAGAGGTTTTACCTCTCTCAATTTCTATACATGCCTATTGTTTTGAATTTTTCCTTAGAAACTAAGTTTATGTGAGCAAAACTTGTTGGTTTTCCTGTTCCACGGACTGGATCAAAATTGTCTAATGTTACTTTCATTTGGAGTTATTTGAGATTAAGACCTAAATATAAGTATACTTTAAGCATGCCTTTTATCAACTCTTACCTGGAAGTACATAAAACAATTGAATAATCACAACCCTAGTGAGGTGGCTTTTCCACTGGATGAAAGCAGTTGGTAGAGGAAAGAGCTTGCAGAATGATCCTGTTAAAATGTAAATTAAATCACCTCACTCCTACTCAGAATCCTTCCGTGTCTTTTCAGCTGGCTGAGCCAGTGAGCCTTTATTATGGTCCACAAGCCCCACACCAGCATGCTCCTAACTCTCCAGCCTCAGTTCATCTCCTACTGCTCTTCCCCTCACTCATGCTGGGGCAGCCGTACTGGCCTCCTTGCTGTTCCTCCAAGTCTGCAGGCAAGCGTGGGCATTGAGCACTCGCTCCTCTTGTTTCCCAGCCATCCTCCTGGCTTCCTCCCTCACCTTCTTCAGGTTTTTTCCTTACTTTAGTCACTTTATTTGAAAATCAAATATCCCTCCCACTCAGCACTCTCTGACCCATTTCTATATTTCCGTAACAGTCATCACAATCTAATAAACTTTATATTTCACTTATCTTATTTAGTATATTTAGTATGCTGAATAAGATAAGTGAAACATAAAGTCTCCTACTTTCCAACAACTAAAAAGTAAGTTCCATGAAGGCAAGGATTTTTAATGTTTTTCTGTATCTTTAGTGCTTAGAACAGTGCCAGGCACGTGGTGGGAACCAAATAAATAAAATACTAGATCAGCATGACTGTCAATCGTGGGGATCCAAAGATATCACGGAATGACCAGCAAAATCATTACCATGGAAAAAAACATGCAGTTATTGTTTTTTCCATCAGGAAGCCACTAGCAAAGTCAGATATAGTCTGAACTGTTTCCATCAACACAGACTTATAATAAGGCACTAAAATTAGGACTTGGTTCATAAGAATCCTTTATGATCAGACTTCACCTGACATTTAATGATTATAAAGCTGTTAAATTCTTTAGCAGAGTATAGAATCCATGCTTATTCATAACTGCGGCTCTCTATTCTATCTGGTAACAACAAAATGCTCACTGTTCATTATCACTGAGAAAGCTTTCTGTTGAGAGTGATTCCATTGCTTTCAGCTTTGCAATTAGATATCTCAGGCTCTTCACTTGAAGGTGACTGTATCAGCTGAAGCGATCATCACAATTAACAAAACTAAATTATTGGATAATGCAGCAAAGACCCTTTTTTAATAGTCTGAATATCTGGAAGGTTTTTATTGCTATTTGATTTTGTAACACATAAATGATTGCTCATTGCAAAAAAAAAATCAATTAAGACAGAGTTTAAGAGAACAAGTTTACCTTCGCCCCTTCTTGATTCCACACTCCTCCCCAGAAGTAACAAATATTAGCAGTTTGGTATGCATTTTTCTAAGCTTCTTTCCATGCATTTACACAAATACAAATACCTAGAGTATTATTTTTGGAGATTAATATATATATTTGGTGGGGAAAGAGGTGTTGTAAAGTGTTTTCTTTACCTAGCAGTGTGTTTTGGACATTTTTCCACATCATTGCATACTGAGTTCAACAATCACTGTCTAGATTTATCCCATTTTCTTGGATTAATTATTAATAGTGCCCTCTTTCACTATCAAAAGTAGCCTAATTTGGACAATAAAGTATATGGTCTTCTAATAGAAAGCTACCTGATTAATGAATTCATAGCAGTCTATAAAAAGCCATGTTTTATTTATAAATGGACATTTAGATATCACCCTTTTTGGTATTATAAGCAAGGCTGTGATGAACATTGATATACATATATCTTTGTGCATGTGTATGAATAATTCTATAGGATAAATTCTGTTAGTCCAATTGTGAGGTTAAAGCGTAAATATATTTACATTTTTTAAATACTGTCAAATTGTTTTTCAAACAGCACCCATGTCCCCATACCCTTACCAATTAACCCTAAAAATTATACTTTTTTTTTTTGGCCAATTCAATGGGCAAAATGTCATCTTATTCATTTTTTAATTTACATTTCAGTGATTATAACTGAGGTTGAATTCTTTTTTTTTCATATTATTTCATATATTTCGCCCATTTTTCAATGAGATTATTTTTCTTTTATTAATTTATAAGAAAATAATAAATTATATTTTATTCTTTTATACTAAATGTAATGTATAAGTTATAAATATTGTCTCCCAGTATTTCACTTATTTTTCTCAATAGCATGGAAAAAAAGTGCCAATTCCACAGTAACACCCACCAATATTTTGATTCTACAAAACAGGTTAAAATATATATAACTCAAAACACAATGTCAAACTTTCTTATCTTCTGAAGTGACTATGTGTGTGTGTGTGTATCCCAACCATACACAAGTATTATGAACTATGGACAGGTATAGACTGCCAACTGAATATGTGACGAATCATTTTATTTGTATATATCATTACTTCAAATTTTATATCAATTCCTTACTTTTTCAAAACAAATATTTTATTTAAAATTTTGAGTGAGTAAAACAAACAAATATATCTTAAATGTAAATCATTCTAGCCCCTACACATAAAATCTCATCTCTTTGGAGGAAGCAAAACTTAATCAGATTCTTTTGCATTTTTCATGTTTTGACTATATCTCCTAATTTTATCTTCCACAAATTTCATCAGGGTTGAGTTAACCTTAACTTTAAGGTCACAATGGATTGCAGTGTATGTCATCCTAGCATGAAATTGATACCTGAAATGTTACTCATGTCATTTTTTTTAATGCATTAAGAAATGGAAAAGAAGAAATGGCTTCCTCATCTGGAGAAAACGTTTAATGATTTCCAGAGGGACAGAGTACTGTTAATTTTTAATAAATAAATAAAATTATATATATATGAGTATACAATTTTGTGTATAATTTATATATGCATTATATGTATATGTAAACACTCTATTCAATATTCTGCATGCAAAAGATTTCCCCAAAATGCTTTCTCAAATGAGTACATGCTGTTTGCTACACAGTTGGTTGTCAAATAATCTTTCTCTTTTGGTTCTATAAAAAAGCTAATCAGTGAGGTATTGTGTTGTCTCTAAATAAATACACCGTTCATTGATTAACAAAAATTAAATATAAAAACTGATATTAACAGCAGCAGGAATTCTAATTAATAACATGGAATTTGTCCTTTAAATATACTCGGCTTTGTGTTTTATCAAAATCCCATTGCAACTAACTATAGGCATTATAATTAGATTTCAGTGTTTTCATTATAACTTGATTTATGTCTAACAAGTCCTCATCATTTGCATACTTTTAAACAGGTAATACAAAGGCCAAAACTGGGCTGTTCAAATGATACCATAGAATAGCAACTGGAAATAATTGATCTCTCCCTGTTTAGGGTCAACTTTATAAACTATGGTAAATTAGCTGAACTGAAACATTCAGGCACCTGTCCAAATTATCTTTATATGGGTACAGACATATTCTCAAACAAGACTTCAAAATTATTAAATATTCTTTTTACAGTAATTATACTCCTCTGTCCACTTCGCATAAAGATCACCTGCCCTAATTTATGATATTCTTCTTACTCTAAGACTCTCCACAGAGGTTCACTAATGACAGTCTAGGTATAAGAAATAAAACTTGGTTTTTCTGCCATTTGACTCTGTGTTATTGTTATAATTCCCTCAGCACAGATTCAAGTTGTAATTGTTATATTAGATGAGATTGGAATAGCAGTATCTTGTTGGCTCATTCCTCTAAGTATTTCAAAGCATTGTCATCTGCAAAAAGTGATTATCTGACTTCTTCATTCCCAATTTGGATGACTTTTATTTCTTTCTCTTGCTGTTTGCTCTGGCAAGGACTTTCAATACTATGTTGAATAACTGGTGAGAGGGGGCATCCTTGTTTTGTTCCTGATCTTAGAAATGCTTTCAGTTTTTTACCTTTAAGTATAATATTGGCTGAGGTTTGTCATACATGATGTTATGTTGAGATACTTTATTATGTTGAGGTACTTTCCTTCTATACCTATTTTATTAGGTGTTTTAATCACAAATGGATGTTGTATCTTGTCAAATGCTTTTACTGCATCTATTGATATGATCATGATTTTTATCCTTTACTTCGTTTATATCACATTGATTGATGTGCATAAGTTGAACCATTGCAACCATTGACAGACACTTCTCCTAAGAAGACATACAAACGGCCAACAGATACATGAAAAAATGCTCAACTTCACTAGCTATTAGGAAAATGCAAATCAAAACCACAATGAGATACCACCTCACACCTGTTAGAATGGCTATGATCAACAAGACAAGTAATAGCAAGTGTTGGAGAGATTGTGGAGAAATAGGAACACTTATACAATGCTGGTGGGAATATAAATTGGTATAGCCACTATGGAAAACAGTATGGAGGTTCCTTAAAAAATTAAGAATAGAATTACCATATGACTCAGTAATCCCTCTTCTGAGTATATACCAAAAAAAAATCTGAAAACATTTATCTATAAAGATACATGTACCCCTATATTCATTGTAGTATTAGTCACAGTGGCCAAGACATGGAAACAACCAAAGTGTCCTTCAATAGATGACTGGATAAAGAAAATGTGGTACATATATACAATGGAATATTACACAGCCATAAAAAGATGAAATACTGCCATTTGCAATGACATGGATGAATCTTGAGATTATCATGCTAAGAGAAATAAGTCAGACAGAAAAAGTAGAGAACCATGTGATTTCATTCATACATGGGATATAAAACTGAAAGTAACAAATGAACAAGACAAATAGATGAAAACTCATAGACACAGACAACAGTTTAGTGGTTACCAGAGGATAAGAGGAGAGTGGATAGTAGAAGAGGGTAAAGGGGGTCAAATATATAATGACAAAAGGAGATTTGACTTTGGGTGGTGAATACACAATGCGATATATAGATGATGTATTACAGAATTATATACTTGAAACCTATATAATTTTATTAACTAAGGCCACCCTGATAAATGTAGTAAAAATTAAAACAATAATAAATTAATTTAGCAGGTTAAGAAAAGCATTGTCATCATAGCAGGAGCTTTCATGATAATCATGATCATCTTTAAAGGACTTGAGTGAAAAATTTTAAAAAGCAAAAAATATTTTTTAATCCCTTAGAGTAAATAAAGCATTAGTCACATCCAAACCCACCCAAACCCCAATTTGATAGAACTCAGCTTGTTTTCTGACAGATGTGATTGTAATTTCTAGAATGCAGTTCTTAGGAAAGAAATCATACACATATTTTAAAAGTAGATATTGATTTGAAGGTTTTTAACAGTCTGCAATTAAGGTGAAAATTTGGCATCCTTGAATGGTTTTCTCCATCACCAATTATTAATAGCTGTATATTGAAATCAGAATCAGTAGATTAAATGGTTTTTCCTATATGCCATCTGCTAATACTGAGAAAAGAAAGTATTCTAATTCAGCCCTTCATTTATGACAATGAACGAGCCTGTTAGTCATTTAAACATATCAGCTCACTGTTGCTGCTCATGGTGAATCCATACAAGGGATTTGGAGTTTGAGAAAACTAGATTATATTTCAGTTCTACCACTTCGTAATTATGTGACCTAAGCAAATTGTCACCACTCTCCAAGTCTCACAAAAATAGAGATAATACTTACTTCATAAGTTGTTACGACAATAAAATGTTAAATGTTCAACAGAGTGCCTGGCACATTTTAAGCATTCAAATAGTGATGATATTTTTGTTGTATCTTTTCTTTGGTGGTTTATTTTACAATAAATGATTATGGTCCTTCATTATCTTTGAAAACCATGGTAGGATTTAACTCTCATACCAACATGCACCTATAAAATTGGGGCAGGGGAGGGAATGTAAAGTCCAATTGGCTAGGGTATCTTTTGAAATGAGTATTTTTACACGTTGCTTGTGAAAGTATGTGTGGGTATATTCCTTCTGAAAAGCGATTTGGCGAAATATGTCAAATATCTTAAATATATTCACATACTTCAGATCACTATTTCCTTTCCTATAATCTATCCTAAGTTTTTAGTAATAAAGATGTCCCCTGAAAAATTACATATGATACCAAAAGTCAGAATCAACTTACATATTTACTAGTTTTTAATTATGGCTCAAAGATAGGCACAGAAGTACAACTAAAACTCCAGACATCTATAAAATAAACATGACTTTGAAAGGTAGAGATAGGGCTCAAAACAGAGGAACGGCATGGCAGTGAGTTCCTTGGGGTTTCTATTTTGCTGGAGAAGCAGTAACCTGTGCTAATAAACACAGACAGAAGAGAAAGAAAGAAAAAATCCCCAAGAAGAGCCAATTCTCTCTAACCAAAGGATTAGGAAAGGAATTGCCTAGCAAGATAGAAAACTTGTAGACAACAACCACCCCTACTCCAACCAACCTGGCCTGAGGGAGAGAGGTACCTCATTACTGCTCCCCACTTCGTCCCCACCAACACTAGTTCTGTGGGGGAGGGGTGCCTTGTTACCACTAAGTGGCTGTGGCAGTCCCAATGGGCTTCACTGACAATGCTTTCCCCCTAAAATCAGGAACAATACAAGAATGTCCACTCCCATTACATTTATTCAAAAATGTACTGGAAATTTTAGCCATGGCACCTAGTCAAGAAAAAGAATTAAAGGAACACAGACTGAAGAGGAAGAAGTAAAACTATCTACGTACCTACAAATTCAATGCAATTCCCATAAAATCCTAGATGCGTTTTCTTTTTTCCCCAGAATCTAACAATCTGATCCTAAAGTTCCTACGGAAATGGAAAGGACCCAGAATTGCCAAAACAATCCTGAAAAAGAACAAAGTCAGAGGACTTCCTGATTTCAGAACTTACTACCAAAGCTACATTAATCAAGACAGTGTGGTACTGACAAAGGTAGACATAAATCAAGGAAATAGAATTGAAAATCCAGAAATAAATTTACCTTCAACTGCTTTTTGACAAGGGAGCAAGACAATTCAATGGTGAAAGAATAATTTTTTCAACAAATGGTGCTAAAGAACCAGATATCCACAGGCAAAAGAAGGAAGTTGGAACTCTTCCTTATACCCCACATAGAAATTAACCCCAAATGGATCACAGACCTGAGTGTAAGAGCCAAAATTATAAAACTCTTAGGAGAAAACATAGGATTAAATATGTGTGACCTTCAGTCAGTCAAAGGTTTTTAAAATGTGACACCAAAAATGCAAGTGATAAAAGAAAAATAAATGGAAATTAATCAAAACAAAAAACTTTTGTGCTATGAATGATACCATCAAGAAAGTGAAAAGACAAACCATAGAATTGGGGGAATATTAGCAAATCGTATATCTGATAAAGGACTTGTATCCAGAGTGTATATGTATATCTATTGTGACTCAATGATACAAAGATAACCAATTTAAGAATAGGCTAAGGATATAAATAAATATTTCTTCAAAGAAGATATAAAAATGGTCCAAAAATACATTAAAAGATGTTCAACATCATTAGTATTTAGGAAAAGGCAAATCAAAACTATTTCACTAGAATGAGTACAATTTTTTAAAGAACACAAAAGAACAAATATTGCCAAAAATGTATAGAAATTGGAAACTCTCATACATTATTGGAGAGTATGTAAAATGGTTCAGTCGACTAGGAAACCTGTTTAGTAGTTCCTTAAAATTTTAAACTGGAGCTCCCATATGACCCAGCAATTTTACTCCAAGGTGTAACCCAAGAGAAATGAAAACGTACATCTCCATAAAAACTTGCACACAAATGGTCATAACACCAATAGTCATAATAGTTAAAAAATGAAAACAATCCAAATACCCATCAACTGATGTATGGATAAATAAAATGTGACATATCCGGAATGAAATATTATTTGACAATGGAAAGGAATAAAGTACTGATACATGCCACATATGGATGAGCCTTGAAAACATGATGCTGAGTGAAAGAAACCAGTCACGAAAGACCATATATTTTATGATTCCATTTATATTAAATGGCCAGAAGAGGCAGATCCATAGACACATAAAGTAGATTAATGATTGCCCAGGGCTGGGGAGCTGCGGAAGGGTTGAGAGAGATAGGAGGGAGGGGCTGGAATTGTTAATGGATGTGAAGTTTTTCTCTTGGGGTGATAAAAATGTTCTAAAACAGTGTGGTAATGGTTGCGCAACTCTATGAATATACTATCGAATTGTCTACTTTAAATGGGTGAATTTTACGGTATGTCAATTATATCTCAACAAAGCTATTAAAAATACCAACATGTTAAAAGCAAAAAAATTTAATGACACAGGCAAATTATTATGTGATAATGTTAAGAAAAAAGCTGAAGGCAAAATTTTCTGGCTGTATATGTTCAACCACATGCGTAAAAATAAGTCTGAAAAGAAATATGCCAAACCAATTATAATGGGGTTTCCCTTTACACCTTTGTGTTCTGTCTAAATTTTCCACACGTATGAGTATTTCAGCTAAAAGTAAAAAATGTTAAACAATAAAGACAATTACAGCATTTATTTCCTTTTACTAATTCAGTTAATAACACATTAATTTCTAATGAGAGTCTGATTATGCTGAACCAGGTTAATGCTGCTATGGAGTTAGCCTAGAATTTCCAGATAGGCTTTCAAGATAATGGGATTGGGGGGTGGGGATGGGGGTAAGTGGCCCATCAAGCCGTCATCTCTTGAGCCTTAAGAGAAGTCACTTACCAAAGTCCCTGTCAGATCTGTTATCCAGCTAGTAGGTCAAATAAAATTACTTAGATGAACACAAATAGGCATTTTTCACAATCACCATTATTTACAGATGCAAACACTGTGAAATATAGTATTTAAACTCATCTGGGATTTAACACTATTTCCATAATGAGTATTCAAAAGGATGACTCAATAGACCCTCTAATCGAACATGTAATAGCTTTTAATAATCTAGGGACTTCTTCAGTTATTTGAATTAAAATCAAAATTGAGAAGTAAAAATTATAGTTTTCTTTCTCTGTAAGGTTAACAGTAAATGGCCAAAGAATGTACTCATAGCAAACAAATTTTCACTGGTTTGTATAAACAAGACATTATATCTGATCTAAAGAGTAATAACTCAAGAAAGGAAATATATGGATTTGTTTCAGATTCAAATGTAGATATATGATCGTGACATTAAGAAACTGACTATTGATTTGGTGCTGGTTTTACACTGATAATGAAATAAAATAAAAAAAAACCCTGTGCCAACATAATTTACCCTATCTCCTAAATATTACATTTTTTTATTTTGGAGCTAAAGCAAGCAAGAAAGAATGTTGCTTTTTGTTTGCTTTTTACATAACTCTATACCAGTTCAAAAGAATTTTTAACTTTAAAAATATTTTCAAATGTTTTAAATTACTTGTCATATAAATTTTTAAAAGTTGTTTGAACTAAAGTCAAACTCATTTTGAGTATATAAACACAATCATTATCTTTATCACATTTTACATTTCCTTTTTTAAAGCAGGCATTTTCTACTCTTGAAATATGAATATAGTTAACAAGCTACCAAAGAGAACTTTTGTTGTAACTCAAAGAGATCGCAATAGTGTTAACTGAATTTCATCCTTCCTACTCCAAATTACTCTGACACAGCACATGCAATCATGTGGCTTTATTTACAGTTTCCCCTTCCTGCACCCCTAGATCACTATGATTTAAAAGCATGGGTTCATGGTTTTTCTGAAAGATTCTAAGCATAATTACAAACAGTAGCAGAGAAAACACACCAATAATACCACTATGGCCTTAGTGACCACCTCTTTAGACACTGATCATATTCTGCTTGGTGTTACCATTATTTTGTTTAAACACAGTCAAGCTGTGTCTTGTTCATTTCTCTATCCTCCACAGTACCTAACTATGCACATTGTAGGTGCTCAGTAAAAATTTGCTAGGCGACTGACCAAAGAAATGAATAACTAATAACTGCAGCCATGCTTCTACTCAGAAGAGAAAAGTGGAACAAATCCACCTCTATGCCTTTTCCAGATGACATGAAAAATTAGATTCTAATGGAAGTAGTCTGGATTTCGCTATGACTAATTAAGGTCCTTCTCAATTAACTTTACTCTCAAAATCACAAATTGGAAGGAGAAAAAAGTATGAGTTTGCCTCTTAATTTCTTATAAGTTTTTTATTATTATTATTATTTTGATGAAGAATGAATGACTTATAGAGTTTGGGGGGTTCAGAGTTGAAGGTCTTGGGGAGTGTTGTTTTGTTTCAACATTGAAGTGCATTCTCTAATCCCTTCTTTACACACACACACACACACACACACACACACAAACACACACACACACACACAATAAGATGTTATATCTGAAGTTTCGAAGTACCTCCTAATTTAAACCTGGTCCTTAAATGTTGGTGCTTCCTAGGGTTTTGTCTTTGGCCCACCTCTCTACCGACTCTTCATGTTCTCATTGAATGATGACATTCACTTCCACGGTTTTAACTTCCTCCTATATGCTTAGAACTTCTAAATCATTACTTCTAATAATGACCTTTTCTTAAACCTCAAATGTATAGATCCTCAAATGTATAGATCCTCAAATGTATAGCTGCCTAGTAACATCTATACCTGGATATTTCTTACTTTCCTAATTCAAAACTTTCAAAAACTCATCTCCCCACTCGCTAACACACACCTAAATAAATTAATTAAAAAAAAACAAAAACTGGCTAAATCTCTTCTCTCAATTATTAGTATTTCCATTTATCTAGTCAGAAAAGACAAAAAAAACCTAGGGTTTAGTCTAGGTCTGGCATTGGATAACTATCATCCATAGCTCTGTTTTCGTAAACAATTTTATTGGCACACAGCAATGCCCATTCGTTTATGTATTGTTGATGGCTACTCACAATACAATGACAGAGTTGAGTGCAATAGAGGACGTATGGCCCACAAAGCCTAAAATATTTGCTATCTGTCCCTTTCCAGGCCCTTTTCAGCCTCTGTCTCTCTCTCTCTGTCTCTCTCAGTCCCTCCCTCCCTCCCTCCCTCCCTCCCTCCCTCCCTCCCTCCCTCCCTCCCTCCCTCTCCCTCTCTCTCTCTCTCTCTCTCTCTCTCTCTCTCTCTCTCTCTCTCTCTCTCTCTCTGCAAAAGCTGGCTATTTTCTCCGCCTATATATTTCTCAAATCCCTACGACCTCTCAAACTTGGGGTCTCATCATCTTTCACCTGAACTATTGCAACAATGTCCTAACCCCATCTTTCACCTACCCTCAGAGTGATACATTTAAAACACACATTTGTTATAATGTTGGGAGACAATTCTTCATGGGTCTCTAACAAATCTGCACATCTTGTGAGCAGAGGTACTGACAGTTTTTGTCCAGATTGTCTTTTCAACAATATCTGTATAGCAAACATCCTTGGAAGATACAGTGTCTCCCTCCAGGACAGAGAGCAGATTTGTTTGCTGTCCAGTATAATAAAGATCATATCTCCTTCCAGGGCATGTTTGCATGCATCTCTCCTGTAAAATATTGGGGAATCTGAAGCTTGGGTTTTCTTGGCAGCGATGCAAACCCACTTTGCACACAACATCCACCTGCACCCTCCTTCCTGCTTCCCCCATGGAACTTAAGAGGGCAAGGAGAGCCGATAAGAACTTGAATCGCATGCTGCCTGCTGTGCCATGAGTAACAAAGTCTTTTGTCTCACCCAGGTGTCTTATGTCCAGACATTCATGAAAGTGTAGCAAGCTAACTTGTTGGCTTGCAAGGTTAAAATCTCAGACCCTTCACAGTTCTTACCATTCAGTCCTTTCCAGTTTCTCTCCATCAGCAATAGACTGAAGTCCAGGTGCCTCAGCCCTGCATAGGAGGCCCTCAGTGACCAAGAGGACCGGTCTCTTCTAGCCTCATCCTCTACCGTTCCCCACCTCACGTCTACTCATGGTCCACAGCTGTTCATAGCTCTCCCATTAGCACGTCCTATTCTGTGTTTTCCCATCTTAGCTCACGTTGTCCCTTCTGCCTGAATCGTCTGCTACTTTCCCCAACCACACTTCCTCTTTTCCAATTCCCCAACCCCAGGCTAAACTCAGAGCCCCTCCTCTGGGTTCCCAGAGCACCCTGAGAACAACTCAATCATAACCTTGTCATATTTTGGAAATTGTCCATTGTGTACTTCTGAGACGCCTGAGACCCTGAGTTATTTGAACGAGGAGGCAGTGTCTTCATCTTCATACCTCAGCACCTCATTTGATGCCAGCACAAGTGGATGCTCAGTAAATACTTGTTGAACGGATCGGAACTGAAATAAACTAAATGGATGCATGAGCCCTACTGCCCTTAATTCTCACTTTTGAGGGAAAAAATATAATCCTTTTCACTTGTATTCTTAAATTGGGAATATTGTTTTCCTGCTTCATTTTTAAATGCTATTTTCCCTTTTAGGATATGATTTATTATGACTCACCTTCCAGAAAAGGTAGGAATTTAAGAGAATATTCTATAGAGTACTGATATTTCTCCACATCTAGTTTTATTCTCCAAACTATATTGGATTAGTCCACTGATTCTTGATATCAGTAACTGGAAAGAAAAGCAGTCCAATGCTTTAGCAGTAAGCACTTGAAGAATGTACTAAATAATGTCAGAGAATATGAGCCACACGGATGGACCCAGCCTGGCCTGAGTGCCAACTCCTGGGCAAACCCCCGGTTAGGGCACTGTCCTATCAGCTCGAGAGGAAATCATTTCTAGTCTTTAATTAACTGGGTGGGACAAGGTGTCACACTGTAGGGAGACTGCCCCCGTCAGATTTTTCAGGACCGTCTCATGGAAAGTGTGTGCTGAGGACTTCACGTTGGAAAGCACACAGACAGCTCTGCCCCAAGTCCTTTTGAAACATCCCCAAGTGCGTTGCTGGTAGCAGTGAAAGAGTTAGTAAGTGGTGGAGACTGTTTACCATTCCCTTGATTGCTGTAGGGAAGGATTTATGCTTAAAAAAAAAAAAAAAGGAGATGAAAGCAAAAGAAGGGTGGAGTGACGAAGAGACCACTGTCGGCATCCTACATTTTTCAAAGCTCCTTCCTATGGCTTCACTGATGCAAATAAAATAATTCCAGGCAATGCCGCTTCTTATCTAGAGGCTAACCTTGGTATGCTGAGGCTTCCAGATAATCCCCCCACCAGCTCAAATGAAGCCGTCCACGCTGCAGCAAGCCCACTGAGCACTGCATTATGCATTCCAACCAAGAAATGTAATGCCTAATGAAACTTGGCTAAAATACCCCTACAGTGAGTATTTTATTGGGTACAGTATTTATACACACTCGGGGGGAAAAACCTTGTCTCGGAGCTTTCCATTGTCCTTTCCAGATAATATAATCTCTTGTCCCTCTGAACCCGGATTAAGAAATTTAACCTGAACAAATCAAGCAATCCTAAAACTGCTGTCATCAAAGATACTTTTTTTTTTTAATATGATGGTAGAAAAGGGACATGTTCTGCCTTCACTTCAAGCCACATTACAAAACCGAAAATATCCCTCTCTCTAGTTCAAAGGCAGAGCCCTAGACTAAATTCAAAACCATACTGCATCAAGACAACAGCTTCACAAAACCTAACTCCTCCTTTTCTGAATCCCTTGCTTGCTACCCATAGAAAGTGCAATGCATCAAACTACATAAATATAATCCGTCAATGTGTTAACGAATTAAAGACTTGAGAAATATATATTTAGACTTCATATGAGTGGGAGTGACTTCAGAATTTGAAATATATTACTGAAACATTTGGCTACAAAAAAAAGTAACAGAAAATATTTACTATGAGAACATATTTCTCATCATCTTGTGAATACTTTGGTATTGGATAGAAAGTCTAAAAACTCCTAATCTCTTGCTTTCCTATAAAAATATTATGGTTAGCATATCTTTTTCAAGACAGCAGGAAAAAACTTCCAATAACCTCATGGCAAAGATAAAAGTTTACTGTCTATTTCGAAAGAGACCAGTAGTGACACACACATATGTATGAAAACATTTTTGTTTGTTTCCTAAAATAGAAATTTTATGAAGGAAAAAGTTCAGAATCTTGAAAATTAATTAAAGCACTCATCAAAATTCTAAGTGTACAGATGCTCTGCAAGGAAATACGTTCAAAATAGTCAGAAAGTAGCTTTCCAATAATGTTGACAATGCAAGATTATCGCAATATTTGCCAAAGACAATTGCAACAGAAGAAGGCTTGCATATGAAATTCATTAGCTCTAATTTCTCCCGAACATCAAGGGGATTAAATTCATTTGCATCAGTCTCTAGTATTAATCCTGAAGATTTTATTAGCTGCTTGCCAGCACTGTTTTAGAAGTACTTACCATGTTCTGAGATTTTAACATCACAGGTGCCAGGAAGTTTCAGCAGAATATTGTAAAATCACCATTCTTCCAGGCTTGGATCCCTAGGGCAGCGCTGTGGCCAGGTTTGTTGTGGGTTGTCCCAGGCAGCGGCTGTGCTGAGAGTTACAGTGGGGAATGTTCTCCATTTAATCGGGCATGGTCAAGTGCGTTAGCTATGAGTAAATAACAGGCAAGGTTAAATGGCCACTGCATTCAAAACATTTATTGTATGAAAGTTCGTGCTTGACTAGCTCAAGTATGCTTATTATAATAGCTAAGGAAAAAAAATTCAGATGGTGTCTGGTTACAAAAGTCTCGTGGCAATGGGAAAATCTGTAGTTTATTCTGCAGATCTCTACCCTCCTCCCTAACTACCATTCCCGTTGTTTTAACAATGATTATTTTAAGATTCAAATTCTGCGCCTGTAGGATACATGATGTACAAGGTTGTTTTCATGGTTGTTTGTTAATTCTACTATCTCAGAGACACTAATTCTTCTGACTCATCACAGCTTTTTATTTTTCCCTCTCAAGAGTTCTATCATATTGTACATTAAGTTTACAGTATGTTGATATTTTTCAGTTGTATTTTACAGATTCATTTTAAATTTAAGTTCTTATCATAGTTGCATCCTTTAGTTGTTGGTTGGCATTACAGCAGTTTTTTCAGGGCAGATAAAAAGCACATGCATTTCAGCAGTCCTAAGAATGCTGGTCTTTGAAGTGAGATCCCACTCATTCTAAAGAGGAGTTTTAATGACAAGCCTAATTCCAAAGCAAGGATTTAAAGACTTGCAAATGACCCATAAGAAACTAGAAAAGTATTCTGCTTATAGTCAGTGCTGCAGATATAACAATTTGGGTTTCATTATTTTTTATGACAAAGGAAATGTGAATATAAATTAGCCCTTTGTTTCTTAGAGGAAAAACAGTGGCTGTCTATAATTAGGAACCATATTATTTTAATTTTAAACCTGAAAAATTTAAATTGATGACTGAAATAAAAAATTCCAGCTATGGCTAACCCTTTAAAAAAAAAAAAGCTTTCTTCACATAACTGGCATTATTGAAGACAGGCTAGTTTCTGTCCAGTCTACTGAGAATGTTCAAAAGCAGCAATAACATTTGTTTTCTTAATGCAAAGGGATCAGTCTTGTCACCAAAATGTTAACCTATTTATCCAGATTTATCTGTCTAGATTCTTGTTTCCAAATGCATTTGAATTTAAGCCACTCATAGTTCTGACACATTTTATTTGCATAGTAGATTATTCTGCTGTGTTAAAAATTCATCTTCAATAAAATGAGATTGGATGATTTCTAATGTTTGATGTTCAAACTTTCCGTTTTAGAATTTTCAAGGAAACAGGTATCATTTTCAACAGTAGTATATTGTATGGTTTATGAACCTCAAAATCTGGAGTTCTTTCTTAATCATTTCTGCAGTAATGACTGAGGCCTTTTGCAGTCATTTATACAAGAAATGCAGTCAGTATTGTGATGGGAGCGAGCACAAGTTATGATAGATACAAACAAATTGAAAAAGAAATATTAGCAATGTTCTAAGAAGCAGAAACTTTCTAATTCTCTGTTATTAATCAAAAGTGGTATGAACTAATGAAAGCAGCACATCTAGGTGAGACATGAATAGGGGAATTCAAAATATTAAAAGGGGAAAAAAAGAAGTCCTTCTAAGTGATGAGATATCACCACTTTCAAAAGAAGTTAAATTTCCAAAGAATCGCACAGTTCCACTGGTGTTCTCACAGAAAGTTGTTTTATTAAAAGAAGCAAAAAGAAAACTGTCAATATTCTAGTAATAACTGAGGCTTCTGTGTTATATACATAGGAGATTCAAATGAACAGAAGGATGAGTGAGAGAACAGATGTTTTCATGTCTATCTACATTAGTTTAAGAAATTTAACTGTTAGATTTACTATCCAAGTTTTTTGTATTATTTCCAGTTTTATTATGAATATAAATATATGTGAGATATAGTATGCGTATTCTCCCAGCTATACACCAAACTCTTCATCATGGTGACTCTTTCAGAGGAGACACACTGCAGGAGTGGGATGGTGGAGCATTGCCACTTTTTAATTTTTATAATTCTACATTGTTTAATTTTTATGCATATGTATTTTATGTATGAAAATGTATTTCTGCTTCCTTTGTAATTCATAGAGGAACTAGGATATAGCCTATAGTTTAAAAAAACAACCTTTCCTGGCCATCCATACTAAGAATTAATTTAAGCTGAGCTAAACCCTTGTGGCAAGTTTAATAACTAAAACCTCTTAGCTTAAGTTATTCAATGGATTTTTCTCTAGAACAAATCATTTTAAAGTGAAATTCTAACATAATATGGACAGGTAATATATTGTTTCTAATGTTACTGCCCTTTTTTTATTAATAAAAACGCAGCCCGGTACTTAATCACTGCCTGCCAGGGGATATATGATCACAATACAGGGTTTAACAATTTCCCCCAAGAGCATGCCATAGGGGGGAGCCTCCTGGATTTCTTTCATTTTCCTTGTTTGCATTTCCCAGTAGGACACGAGTGATGGAAAATACACGTGTGTGGGCACAGAACCTAAAGGACTCACGATTGACAGTATTCAAGGTACAGGGTAAGCCAGGGATTAAAGTTGCTATAAACAGCCACTTCTATTCTTTGGCCACCCCCTCAAAATCCTATCACCCCTCGAAAATAGTCATTATCTCTTCTTCCGTTTTGGTGCCATTCATGTACATCTCATACACGTTGTATCCACAATGTAATTTATTGGACTCTCATCCTTCACAAAATGTTGCAGGTTGGCATCTCTAGGGAACAAATTCTAAAACAGAAATTTGCACACAGGATGCTGCAGGGTGCGCTCTTGGGGTCAACATCTGTACAGATGTGCAGGAAGTAGGCATGGGCAGAGAAAGCAATTGGGCTGCAGTGGCGTCACGGCAGCGCCTCATCCAGTCGGTCCTACGGCAAACTCAGGAGCTGGGATGGCCCTGCCAAATTGTCCCGACGTGGAGCAAGGTCAGACATTAGTCCGCTGCACCCACCAGTCTTTAGATGCAGGCGGAGGCAACGCACTGGACAAAGTAGCTCTTTCCAGCCCAGTGGGGTCCCCAGAGAAGGGCTACTTGGCTGCAAGAAGTCTGCCGTCACACTCTCAGCAGCTGAAGGAGCGAGTGCTTCCATCCCGAAGGCCGGGCCTGAGCCGTGCTCCACAGTGCACTGAATACAGCAACCTCTTTCTACAATAGAATGTTGGCACTTATCACAATAAACCATTTAACGGAGGCTCTGGTTCTGTTTGGCTCATTTGTAGGCTCTAAATATGTCACCATACATAAATATTCTCTAGCCCATTTGTTAATGCGTTCAGTTTCATTCAATTCTACGACTGTGCTGAGTACCAACATTATGCAAAGCTCCGCCTGGCTCTGGTGATAGAAGAATGGATAAAACAGCGCAGAAGAACGAGTCACGTTATAAGGTATTCATTGAGTTTTTACCATATGGCAAGTACGGTGAATCTCATTTAATTCTCCAACAACCTTGTCAATTAAATTCTACGTTTATACCCATTTTTCAGTTGGGGGAACTCATGATTGGAGGGGTTTGGTAACTTGCCCAAGGTCACTCAGCTAATGAGGTTTGGAGCAGGGTTTGAACCTAAAAAGAATGACTCCAGAACTGGGTCCCTAACGACCAGGCCTGGAGAATTGGAAGAAACATCCTGAAGAAAGGGATACTGAGAGCAGCTTTGGGGATGATTGGGATTATCAAGGTGAATAAGAGCTAAAGAGCATTCTAGGCAGAGACTACCACAGATAAAACAAAGAAATGAGGTGGAACCACAAGTAGTACAAGGTTCCTAGGACACGGAAATGCAAAGCAGGGAGGGGGGCAAGAGGTGCAATGGAATTGGAGCTAGGGACCAGGTCATAGTGAGCCTACTGTGTCCCGCTACAGGATATTTGCTGAATCCTAGAGGACAGAAAGCCTTTCAACAGTTTAAAATAAGGAAAAACAGGGTGGAATTTGTGCTTTGAAATCTCTCTCTACTTAGTGGGAGGATTTGGGGTGTGGTGCCATGCTGACGACATGTGCGTCGATTGTGGAGGAACAAAGAAGACAGAAGACATTAAGACACGTGGTAGCTGACTGGGCCTGGGTGGTGTCGCTCTCTAACATAAGTTCAGAAGGAGCCTCCAGTGTGGAGACAGTGGAGCTGACCGTGACGAAGAAAGGCTAGAGAGGAGGTGTTGAATTTAGGTTTGCACTTGTGTTCAAGGAGATTATGAAATATGTGTTTATATTTCCACTGGGCGGTTGAGTATTTAAATCTGAAGTGCACATGAGAGGTGAAGGCTGGATATAGTTTGGAGACCTATTAGAAGGTAAGTGGTACATAAAACCATAGGGATAAAATGACATTTGGAAGTTTTCTACAGAGTGTGAAAAATAAGAACAATGGACCGAGGACCAAACCTTAGGGAAGGGCAAGCAGAGATGAGCAAAGGAAAACAAAGGGGGTTAGAGAGGGAGGAGGAGTCCCCAGATAGAGAGGGCAGTGGGGGGGGGGATGGGGGAGAGAGAGAGAGAGAGAGAGAGAGAGAGAGAGAGAGAGAGAGAGAGACCTTTACAATGAAAACTGTAGTCCCCAGTGGCAAAGGCATGAAATATTTTAGATAATTCAGCTGCTGAAAAGTGTTTATGGGGTTTGGTAATTTGTGAGTCATTGCTCACCTTTCCAAAAGTGCCTCTTGGAAGTGGAGAGGATAGGAATTCTATTGCCCTGAGTTGGAAAGACGTATGGGAAGTAAAGGAGTGGAGTTACATGGTGTTGAGAATTTGTTCAATACGATGGAAGGGAAATGGCCACAATAATGGATGCTACAGGGAACCTAGTGTCAAAGAAACATTGCTTTAAAAAAAGAAAAATCCTAGACAACTAATTTATATCAGACACTAGGGAGACAAAAAGGATTGAAATCTGGTCCCTGCCTTCAAGGGACTCATAGTCTAGTTCAGGCGATAGAAATATAAACACCTACAGTATAAAGAGAATGGGAAGAGCAGGATGATCAAAGAACCACAGGAAGAAGGAGAAAGCCCCTGACTTTGCTTAGAGGTCAAGGAAGTAGATTAATTAGTAGGAGATCAACAGATGATTAGAAACTGGAAGAGCACAGGGGGAGGGGTGTGTGTAAAACATGGGCATGTTTGTTGACATATTTGTTTCATGGCTGAGTGCGAGAGGCTGGCAGGGGCAAGAGATGATGCTAGAAAGGTCAGAGTGAGTTCAAATCACAAAGGGCTTTGTTTGCCAAATTAAAGATATGAACTTTTTCTGCAAAGTGATGAGGGAGCTTGCTGAAAAGCTTCAAGAAGACCAAGTAATATGAAAAACTGTATTTTATAAGTTGGTGAGAGAGAAGAGGGTGGCTTGGAGGAAGCAACTCGGGAATTAGGAAGCCCAGTTATGAGACCACTGTCACTTACGATGGGGGAGTGACTAACGCAGCAAGGAAGAGAATGAGGAGGAGGAATAGAGTTGAAAGAAAATTATGAGGTAGAATTTATAGGATATGCTTATATGCTTACGATGGGGAAGAGGGAAAGGGAAAGGAACAGTAAATGGCCATCCTAGATTTCAGAATTGGAGGCTTGATAGATGGCATTAGAAATACTGAAATGGAGAACCTACAACAAGAAAGTTTTAAAGTTTATAAAATATAATGACTTTGATCGTGCGATGCCGGTGTGACACCCAAGAGCACAGGTACCCAGTACAATATGCATGTGTGGAGTCAGGGGATGGGTGAGATTTGGAGGTAAATATTCAACAAATGGTAGTTAAAGCAGGAGAATGAACACAGGGAGAAGGGAAGGGACTGAGGACAGAACCCTGGCGTATACACATGTAAGGGGCTGTACAAGAGTAGAAAGTGCTTGGACCAGCCACTGTGGGAAATGAGAGGGAGAAAAGGCCAGGGGAAAGTGTAAAGGTTATTAAGCGGCTTTAAGCCTGGCTGACAATGGAAAACTTACTTCTGTAGAGGTTCTATCCACAGGGCTGTGTGAGTTTAGATAGCAATGTTAGGCGACCCAAAAAATAAGTGTATTGAACCATGGTGGGGAGTTTGTTGGCACTTAAGTCAGGAGGAAGCAATGTCAAGATCTGAAGGTACAAATCTTTTTGCTGCAAAAACAATATAACTGTATTTTGGTGAATAGAGAGGGAGAATCTTCACATTCCCACCATCTACATAACTCATGTCTGAACTGGTGTATTGCCTTCTACGTGCTGTACGTGACTATAACCGTATCTTACATGTGATCATCTACCCTTCTGTTTTAACGTAACATTATAATGTAAGCATTTTCCATGCTGTAGCATAGCTATTAGAATTAGTTAATGGGTTCTTGATAAGTGCTCCAAATGACAATGTTGGGATACTCCAGATCACATACCAAGATCCTCATTTCTGTGAAACCAAAGAGGATTGTGAAACTTCAACCAAATTATCAGAAATGAAGAGGGACATGACTCATTTTTGTCTTACTGTTAGCATCCCATAGTATTCTGATTTCTCTTATGTTGATGTTGCAAATATCACTCTTCCCTTTGCCAACTGCCATTCCTCAACCATTTGAAGTTAGGGATATCAATATAAATTTGTTCCAAGTACAAATCAAGGTCTGTATCTAGCAAGTGCAAGGATTACATTAGATGCATCTTCCTCCACCATCAGACTCAGGGCTTCCCTTCAGAAGTGTACTATGAAGATCCTCTACATGTCCCTACCCTAGATGCAACATAAGAAAGTTACATGCTTTCATTGGTTCTCATTTTTCTACCTGGAGCCAAAGGGCATCTCTGGTGTTCTCCTGGATTGGAAAAGATTTAAGTTTGCAGAAGGACTGGATGCTTTAGTGGAGTGAAACTTTATTTTACCTTATTGCTGAACCCCTGCAAGTTTTCTCTGGCAAGAATGGATCCAAAGACACACGAAGAAAAATTCTCATTGTTCAAGTTTAGAACTAAAGATGTAATAAAATTTGCAAAAATCAAAACACACACGCAGAATCTTGAGCCTGTTTCTGATGGTGAGTGCTGTGTTCATGAGTCTTTAGAAACATGGCCTTGATATGTGATCAGGAATATCCCGAAATTGTAATTTGAAACATTTATTAAGAACTCATCAATTAATTATAATAGTATGTTACAACATCAAACATGCTTATATCATAATGTTAAATATTAAGTCAGAATAAAAGCAAAGATGATCATAAGTAAACTATGGTTACAATTATCCATGTATGGAAAGTAATACACCAACCCAGAGACGAGTTGTGTGGGAATGTGAAGATTCTACCTCTCTATTTTCCAAAATGCAGTTATATCGTTTTTACAACAAAAAGAAAATCCATTTGTGTTTAGCACAGCTAAAAAATATGTGAAGCTCATTCAATAGATCTCCTTCTATACCATAACAGCTTATACATCTCTGAGCTCTAATCTAACGACTTTCAGCTCCACTCTCCTTTGAAAACCAGGACCTGAAGTCTTTTACTCTCTGGAATAGCCAAGCCGCTGGAATCTCAAATCCCATATTCCATCCTTAGACCCCAGCTGCCTATCTTTCTAGCGCTTTCATGCCTTTACCACGATGCCTGCTTTTCAGCATCACCAAGAGCTCCAGTCCCTTCAGCCTTACTTTGTTCCCCTAACACCCTACTTCTCCTGCCTTGACATCTCCAGGTCCTTGACTCATCAGTTCCATCAACATCACTCTTTTCCTACTTCCTTGTCTAAATTCCAGAGCATTGATTGTTAGTCCACCACCCCCACCCACCCCACCCCCGCATAGATGCATTACATTAGGAGAAATCTAATCTTTCAGGTATAGCAAGAGATTGAATCCCAATCAGGAGGCAACTTTGCTGCTGTGGCAGAAATTGTTAACTGCCTCCTCCACATCCTTCCTCCTTACTAATAGAATTCAATTTCATTAATATGACAATACACATCACCTTTCTCTGACTCTTACAAACAGATGTAATCAATGAGATATATGCAGCAGTCATCTTCACAGATGTCCCAGAAACCTCAGGAAAGGGAGTTGACTTATCTGGGAGGTGTGCTCCTTTTGGCCTTTCTCCTCTCTTCCCTCTTCATGCCTTTACCTGAGGTAAGACAGCTGAAGCTTCAGCAGAAATTTTACAACTGTGAGGAAACCTTCAAAAAAGACTGCAGGCTAAAGGGTTGTGGAACAAAAACCTAGAAGGAGGCCTGGGAGCACTGAAAATAATTATGACGTAGCACTGGACCACCTACTTGCAGATTTTATTTATGTGAAAGAAAATAAACCTCTATCTTTTTTAAGTCACTGTTATCAGGTAATTGTTATTAACAATTTGGCAACTCCTAACAAACACACTATTTCATTCATTCATTCATTCATTCATTCATTCATTCATTCACTACCACGTATTTGCTGACTGCCTGTTTTGAGTTCAGCATTATATTAGAAGTTTGGGTTAAAACAGAAAAAGTATAAAAACAGTTTTAGAGTACAAGTAAACCCCTATTTCTTCTATTAAAAAAGACAAATATATCTTAAAAATCAAGATGAACCTCTTGGCAATATATGATATTTTTCAAATACACTAAAAAGTATAGACAATAAGTACTGTGGGTTACAAAAGATGGAAGAGGTAAGATGTGGGATGTAGTGGTCGGGCAAGGTGACAAGGCTTGAGTTGAACTTGAAAGAAAAGAGGAATGAGGGAGGTTAAACCATTTCTCTTCATGCTGAGAGGATAATCACGGGCAATGGATCAGAAAGGAAAACAAAAACCATTAAGTTCAGGACACTAAAAGCCAGTACCTGGCTGACTCATTCTGTTGTGAGCCCTCTGGTAAGACAGCCAGCCTCTGTTCTGGAGATTTCCCCTTTCAAAAAGACCACGTTTTTAGCATACTTGGAGATTGTTGGTTGAACTCTGTACAGCACTGTCAGTGGCACAGGAGTTTTCTCATCACAACAATGACCTTAATTCACAAGGTTGTTATAAGAATAACAACCATATGGGAGAAATAATATTTCACAGCCCTGTGTCTTTGCGCCCTAACTTGTCAGCTAATGCCTACGGCACTTTGTGCTGAATGAAATTCCTCTTCCTGGTGTAGTTTATTGGGTTCTCCCTGACACGGAGTGAACTGCCTGTGGCTTCTTTTACTCAGTGAGTGTTTTTCTCTTATTGTTCTATATTGACTAATGTATCATGTTGTCACAAAAGATTTTGTTGTAATATTTTACTAAATAATGACATAATTGGAATATATTCATCTTCCTATGGTCACAGTTCAGAAAGCTACGCTGGCTAGTCAGTTATTGAAATTATCTGCGTGCAATATTTAACCATTGCTGTAAGTAAGAAAGAGAAAAAAAACCTGACTACAGTAAAAACTAACACATTTCTAGTTCCCCATTTTCTCTCCAGTACGGATCCTAACATGCCTCTAAGCCTTCAGTTAACTGACCTTTTTCCTCAATACTTTCTTTTCTTATGAGTCAGTTCCTGTCTCTTCAAGTCTTTAATACAATTAAAAGGTGTTTCTCAGATTTCTTCTACAGCCATTTAGTATTTCAGTGTAAAGCTAATCTTTCAGTAACTCAATGCCTTGAGTAAAGTCCTTAATCTGCACAAACACTCTTACCTGTTTTCATTTTGACAACCTGACTACATTTTATAAAACCTGGTACTGTTTTATATATATATATATATATATATATATATATATATATATACACACACACACACACACACACACACACACACACACACACACACACATATACCGGGGGTGCCAAAAAAATGTGTACAAGTAGTTCGCTGTAATCAGAAGTGCCTGGACGCTGATGGTAACCACTTTGAGCACCTCTTGTAATTGCAGAAGTCAAACGTGACTTGTATTCATCTTTTGTTATCGGTGTATATTATTACAACTTTTACCGTTTTTTCCCTTTCTTAAAATGTGTATATATTTTTTTGGTAGTGTGTGTGTGTGTGTGTGTTACATATATATATATATATAATCAATCACAGGGTGTGTGCTGGTAATGTCAGAGACCAAACTCATGCAACCTGTGGAAGAAAGGTCTTTGGGAAGACCCGTGGGAGATGAGTGTCGTGCAGGGCGTCCGGTGGAGTCTCTGCTCCCGCTCCCCATACAAGAACGCAGGATATGTTGAGGCCAAAAAGGAACACCCACGGAGCCATAGGTAGGGGAGTCATACCACTATATTCTCGCTGGCGGCACTATACTCTCACTGGAGGCTGGATCCACACTGTCCGCAAACCGCCATCCACACTTGCCAGCCCAGCCGCCATCTTCTTGCTAGCCCCCATTTTTCTCTCTCTTTCCTCTCCTCCTAGCGTAGCCACAGCAGTTATATTAGTGGCCAATGGCTCACTGGTTACAGCTGACGGCCAACTAGCCACAGCTGATGACCATCCAATCACAGTTGATGGCCATTTACTACCTGAGCCAGCACCTGTCTATGTGAGGCCGAGAGCCTGGAAACTACTTTCTGGGGCTCTGCCCCCACAATGAGACAGGGCAGACCCTTACCCACTCCCCCACCAAGATAAGGATTGATGTCCTGTCTCTTTGTTTCTGCTCCCGACCTTGAAGCTCGTGGCAAAGATTAGGGTCCTTCTCTAAATGGAAGGCACTAAAGCCGAACATTTTCACCAGGAGGAGTAATGATTTAGGTAACAGCGTTCTCTTCTGATGGCCCCCATTAAAAACCAGCAGGAAGGGTCTTAAGCCTTTGGATAAGTTTACCAGCTTCCATGTTAGGTATGATGGAAAAATCCCATAAACACTTAAAGGCAAACTTTTTTGAGTTTGGACTATGACGTTTTACAACTGAGCACTGAATATTCCTATTCAAAATCTTAGAACAAATGAAAAGTTAACTATTATAGTTGAAGACCATGCCAGCTGTGAGAGAAAAATTCACCACTTTCTACCAGAAAGATTAGAGTCTGTTTCTGGCAAGGCAAAAACAAGTTATTAAAGTTTCCTAGCTAAATAAACATATACACATGTACACAATGGGAGAGGGAGAAGAGACGGGGTAAAACATTATTTTTGTTACTTTATCATTTCACCATTTCAGGTATAATACAAAATGTACCTGAGCTGTGGATTTTACATCAAGTCAGCCACTCAGAGGGACGTATTACTTTAATTTTCCAGCAAATGGACAAGAAATATTCTTTGGGGAGAGGGAAAAGGACAGAAAGAGGAAGAGATTGCCCATCAGGCATATCCTCAGGTGGCTGACCAGTCTGAGCCCCCTGAGCTCTTTTTGCAAAAGCTTTGGTAACCCAGTCATAGAATGGAAAGAAGTGGGGTACATGAAGAAGAGGGAGCAGGGGAACCTTCTCTCCTTCATTCCTGCTTACCACCCCCAACCTTATATGCATGGCACTCTCCATAACATTACCTGCCTTTCCAAGGTAGAGAACCATTGCAGAGAAACAAAGCAGGGGCCTCCTTCCTTAAAATACTACCTTCAGTGCCTGACATTTCACTATGCCTCTGAGAGTCCATCGTGGATGCATAGTGTGCTGCCCAGATGCCCCCGTAGCCTGAGCCTCTCATTCCCTCTGCTGTTGGGACAGCTGCCTGCTGATGACTCAGAGCTGACTCCCTCCCCAGGAATTGCCCTGAGTCAAAGGAGCTGCCTTGCAGTCCTTCAGCAGCCTGCATCCGGTGACTACTTTGGTGGGGGTATAAAGGCCCTGCACTCTTCTCTCAATTCAGGAAGAGCCATCACAGCTCTAGAATTCTGCAGGGGATCTGCTGAGGCCTCTGTTGCCAATGCATCACAGTTCAAGTCTTCTTTCATCTCCTCTGAATGGATGCTGACTCCTCTTTTCCCTCTCTCCCTAATAGGTATTCCTTAGAGCTCTCCCCAATTAACATCCTTCCTGCAAATCTCCATCTCAGAACCTATGTTCAAAATTCAGTCCACAGATGGTTCTGAAGATCAAGCAAAAATCAGATAACTGAATCCTCAAATACTTAACTGCTTATGTATATCTTAAGAGATGCAATTGAAGGCAGGACCTGCGAGCCCAAGGGGAACCTGAGCTTGCATTAGGGCTGGAGGATGCAAAAGAGAAACCCCGCTCCAGCTCTTGAAACAATGATTGGACACCTGCCAAGGGTGTTGCACTGTGTACTTCCAGACTACACGTGCATTAAAGAAGAGGGGGGTGACCAAATGCCAGTCATTGTCCACTTCAAACAATTCAGGATCCATCCTGAGGGTAGTTGAAAACTGACTTGAGCGATAACAATGACATGAGCATTGTTATCAAACACGAGAAACAAACAGAATAATGAACCATTAGGGTGCTTCACAGATTACAAAGTATTTTCAAACACAATCCTTTCCATCTTCACGATGGAAAACTATGACATGAGTCGGCTTGCTGTTGTTGTTACTACTACTATCTCCAAATGAGGAGAAGTGGACTGGTTCGGAGAACTGCTCCAGGTCACACAGCTGAGCCAGGACTCACAGGAGTTGTCACTCCACGCCCTGGGCACATTCCCCTATTCGAGATGCTTATCCCCTACGGTACCTCAGCTGGAGGCTCTCTGCTGAGCTCTTTCATTACAGACAATTGAGTATGTAAGGAGTGAAGTCGGAAATATGAACGACTCACTTCACAGATTCTTTCTCTGCCCAGAACAAGGCCACTCACTCAGTCAGTACCAAAGACTTTTTATGGGTGTGTGTAAAGGACCAAACCTGAGATTCTTTAGAAACTACCTGACTTAAGCCATTGAACTAAAAAGCATTTAGTGTGTACCTACAGAACTTTTGTGCTCTTGTACTTGATAAATTCAGCCTTTGTTTCCTGTGAGACCAAAGCCACTCAGACCCTTTCCTCAAGAAGTTTCCTCAGCTAAGAGGAACACAGACTTCTTCGGTACATGACAGTGAAGGGACCTGCAGAAATGGGTAGGGCAACTGAATCGTGATCCCCTTAGAATTCTGAGCAAGGAGAAGGAAGAATTTTATCACCTGTACTTGCTTTCACGATTTAATCTCTTTGTGCCTCACCCTTACTCACGAACATTCAGTATTTTTACCACCTGGCCTAAGCATGTATCTATCTTAAGAAGCAGCCATGATAGTGATTTTCAAGTATGTTTTTTATAACCTCATAAATGTACAGGCTGCTGAAAAAAAGAGCCGAAAGAAAATCTAGAAAGAATTGTTATGCTTACCTAAATGTTGCAGTGAGGTGTATGAAGGACAAGTATGGTTATCACATTCCACGAGGGGAATGTGGGTTAAATAGCCTTTAATATTGTACTTAGTTTTCTTGAAATTATCAGGCCATTTTCATTTCTTAAAGTGCATTATTAGAACCCACAGAGAGAATCAAACCTGAATTTGTTAGTAGGATATACTCAAAGCTTAAATGTGTGTCATATGATTTGGGGAAGTATACATTTGATTGCTGCTATGTGGCTCTCACATGTGTTCCAGTTCAATTTGTGAGAAGCTAGTCTTAAGTTGTTCTACTTATTAGCTCTTCAGATCTCTAGGGTGTCCATTTATGGCATGCCAGAGGGGAGCATTACATTAGGAGCAGATTTTTCTTAGAGCAAAGTGGTAAATCTGCATGAACTTTTTAAACAGATCTTTGAATGCACTCCAATCTGGAACACATAATTATTTCATGCTGACTGAAATCAAGAAGAAGAAATATGTGACTATACTCACAGATGTAATTACAAATTACAACCTGTGCCTCATCACTGCCATCTACTCAAAATCTTTGCTGGATTTCTTAAAATGATGACTCCTTCGTTCTGTAATTTAATGAAATTTTGTATGATATAACACTCTGTCATTTCTAGGCAGTTTATAATGCCCGGTAACATCGGTTGGAACTTGAGGAACATTTCCAATGACATTAAAATATTTTCACAAGCACACACACAAATTTTTCTTTCTCTCCTTTTATATTTATTTAATTTTCCTTTCAAAAACAGGAGATACACCATAAAAAAGAATGAAATCTTACGATTTGTGAAAACATGGATGGACCTGGAGGGTATCATGCTAAGTGAAATAAGTCAGATAGAGAAAGACAAATGTCATATGATCTCACTTATATGTGAAATCGAAAGAACAAAACAAACAAACAAAACAGAAACAGATCATAAATACAGAGAACAAAATGATGGTTACCAGATGGGAGGGGGATTGGAGGAAGGGTAAAAAAGGTGAAGGAATTAAGAAGTACAAATTGATAGTAACAAAATAGTCACGGGTATGTAAATTACAACATAGGGAATATAGTCAATATTATTGTAATAACTATATATAGTTCCAGGTGGGTACTAATCGGGTGAAGGGGAGGGTCACTTCACAAATTATAGGTCTAACCACAATACTGTATACCTGAAACCAATATAAAATAATATTGAATGTCAAGTATAATTGAAAAAAGTTAAAATGAACAGGAAAATATTAATAGCCTACAATAATTCCTGATTTCTTTTCAGAAGTGTGACTGAATGTTGAAACTCATTCTATAAACATAGTTTGAGTTTTTTACATAACCACATAATAACATGCATTTGTCAGAATAAAACTCATTTGCCACTTTCCTGTCCATTAATTCGGCCTCTGAGATAATGCCTCAGATTTTCCTTGTGTACTGGGCATCTTTCCACCTGGAAAAATATCTTATCATTTTTCAATTTGAAGTTTTCACTCATTTATAAAAATTTTAAATAAACCCAATTCTAGAACTGATCTCAGGTAATCCCACTATTTGTACTTCTGTATTATTTAGAAAATACTTATTTATTCCTCTTTTGCTTTAGGTCTCCAATCTAGTCATTTACCCATGACAGAATTTTTTCTTCAATCCCCTGATAACTTTTTAAAAATCTTTCTCAAACACTTTGCTCTGACCAAATGCTTATTTGTATTGTCAGAGGAAAATAAAACTTTCTCCCAATAAATTATGTTTCTTGGGCATTTAATGAGTCTCTACTTAATCTTGGCTTCCAACAGCTTTCCAGGAATAGAAATGAAGCACTGTAGGCTGTAGTTTCCATTTCTGTAACCTTTCCAAAGAATGGAGGCCATTCTGGAAATCCATCAAGAATGCTCTAGCATAGCACTACACGTGGGAAACCTTTTCTTACCTTTTCTCCACAGTACACTAATCCTTATCCTTTACTATACAAATCAAATGTTATCTCCTCTGCAAAGTTTTCTATGATTCATCCTGTTCCTATGTGAGAATTAACTCTTCTTCTTGCATGAACAAAACTAAGAATATTTGGGAATCAGTAACTAGGATCACCTTATCCTCAGAAGCAAGAAGTACAGAAAACTGGTTGGATGGGCTCACAGAAACATTTTGAGGTGAATAGATAGAATAGTAGGAGAGTTTTTGTTGAACAACCTTGACCATCTCATTGTTCAGTGGCTTTGGAGCCCAACAAATCTAGTGTGGACCCAGCTAAATAATCATAAATTTATTTTATAGCTATAGGGCTATTCATGTACTCCATTTCTTCTTGAGTTAGCTTTATGGTTTTTGTCTCTTTAGGAATTTGTCAATTTCATATAAGTTGTTCATAACATAGCCTTATTATCCTTCAAATGTTTGCGCTGATTAAAACCAAAATTAAGGATAAACTCATGGACTGTGTAAGAAATACAGTTCAATTTGTTGGATCTGTAGTGTGAGGTTCCCCTATTCATTTGTGATATTATCATAAGTGTTTCTCTCTCTCTCTCTTTTTTTTTTCCTGTTTAGTCTGGATAAAGTTTTAACAATTTTACTTATCAAAGAACAAGTTTTTAATTTCACTAACTTCCTCTAGTTTCCTGTTTACTCTTTATTTCTGCTCTTACCTTCATTATTTCCTTCCTTCTGCATATTTTGAGTTAAATTTACTCTTTCTTTTTCTAGTTTCTTAACATTATTGATTTGAAACCTTTCTTCTTGTCTAATAAAAGCATTTAATGCTATAAATTTGTCTCTAAACACAGTTTTGGCTTCATCCCACAAGTTTTTCTGTGTCATATGCTCATTTTCATTCAGTTTAAAATATTTTCTAAATTTCTTGTGATTGCTACTTCAATCCATAAATTATATAGAATGTATTGTTTAAATTCCAAATATTTGAGGATTTTCCAAATAATTTTGGTATTGCTTTGTTAATCCAGTTCTCCATCTGGTCCTGAGTTTTAAGTTGTGACTGCGGTCTCATTGTCTAGGTTATGATGACGGGTCCCTACTAGTATCTGATGCCTGAAATATGCCCTCCAGCTTCATACTCGACCTTTTTTCCCTCCAGTAGACCTCATGGACTCATCTGACTGTGCCTCACTTCACTCCCTGTCTTCTACCTGATGTGATAAAGGGACCACAAAAAATGGTAAATTTCATTAAAAATCAAATAGAGGTCTAATTTAACCAAATTAAAAGACTGCCAGCGCGTATTACGAGTTTGGCAAAGATTAGATAAATAATGCACAGAATGGATTGCTCCAGAAATACTCAGTAAGTGAGGAATGGAGCTGAAAATGTATAGTGGGGTTTTACTCAATATGAGAATTAATAGGGTTGATAAAATGAAGGTGTAAAGGACTTATGATCGTCAGTAAGACCCTTCCTGGACATTACCTCACAATTCTTTCAAAATTATCTTCCCATTTTTCCATTGGCTTCTTAGTACAGATATCAAATGATTCATGTGACTTTGACTTAGATATTCCCTTTGATACCAGAGTCACAACAGAGAATGTTACCAGGTTCAGCAAAAGTATAGCCCCCATTCTGCATAAATGACTGTAATCATGCCTGTCATTGGCAATTTCTTTAACATCCAGGTAATATCGATTTATTAGTTATAATTATAACCAATATAGTCCAATCTATTTCCCCAACTTCAACTTTAAATTCGTGTTATTAATGTTTCGGGTATGAGAACTATAATGAGGAGAAGTTTCGTTGTTGTTTTAATTAAAAAAGTCCTTTTTTAGAGATACATACTGAAATACCTGTAGATGAAATGACATTTTTTTATCAAATCTAAACATAATTACTTCTTTATTGAAAGAGAATATACTGGATTTTTCTTCAATTAATTTCAAATCAGGAGTATGTGATAATATTGGTAAATATATATGTATATGAGGAATAAGAGCTCAAACATAGGGGATCTCTATCCCCTCCATATAAAATCTTCAGACAGACATCTCATATAATGATGCACAAACAAACCAATTCAAAAACAGTCCTTATAATTTGAGGAGAGTCGTAATTGGATCTTCATGGAAGCCAGGCCCTATAAAATATATCCTCTTTGTGGCATCTGGAGCAAATCACCAACAATGAAGGGAGACGATGTCACTTAATCTGATTACAGACAAAGCTAGGGCCTACCTTAACGACTTAAGCTCCCTCTGTGTTTCCTAACTCATAATTCCCTTTCTAAAATGGCCTGTAAAAAGGGAAAATAGACCAGTCCTGACTAAACAAGGGGTGCCTATGTGTACAAATGAAAAAGGTAACTTCTGAGCTGAATTTTGTCCCTACTCAGAAAGCACAGGATCCTTACGCATTTGTAAAATTAATATATATTAATACTGCATATTTATTAATGTAAATATAGTACTAACACTATTGATAGGGCTTAAACTAGCATAGTTCATGTCTGCAAAATGATGAAAAGTACTACAAAGATGCCAGGTATTTCCATCAGTACTTTTGTGGTAACTGATTTTTAAAATCAGCAAATTAACTTGCAATGCTTTATAAAGGTGACCAATCAATTTGATGACAGTTTTAAGTGATTTGCCATTTTGAAAGATGAAAAATAATTTTCTTTTTAAAAATTAAAGAACATAATTTGCTTTTTTGGATTAATGCTGTGACCCTACCTGGTATCACTAATTGATAAGAGGATTGGTTGCATTATATTCATAGTCTTTGGATACTGGATTTTAAAATGTTTTATAATCACAAAATGTATCCTAGAGATAAAATCGGATTCCATTTTATAATCAACATGACTTAGGGAACTGAGCTGAACCAGAAAAAGAAAAAGGCAAAACAGCAGGGAAAAATAAAACAAATGGAAGACTGGAAGTTGAGGTTTTAACGCTTAGGAAGGATAAAAACCAGTCCTATAATCAAAACTGTGGTTATTTATTATCAACATGATAGAGAGATTGAAGTTTTTAAAAATCTTGACTTCCTGACCATCTGCCTTCCTGGCCATCTGTGTGTGTGCTGCTGCTCCGAGGAAAAATAAATACATCCTGGGTTGATCCCAGGAATAGTGGGTTTACTACTAATAACGTTCTCACTAATGTCACTCTACTGCAGTCTAAGAAAAATATGATAAAGAAAAGTTACATGATGCAATGTGAATTGATTAGGAGCTTTGAGGTCATGTTTAGCATTTTGAGGTTTTGGCTTTGTTTTGTTTGTTTTTTCAGTTTTTGTTTTGTTTGTTTCCCATTCTACAACTCTGAACGGCTAGAATTCCATTTTAACTGTACAGGAACTGAAGAATACTGAACACTATACTGTCCCAGCTTTTAAAATAAAGCCTGAAATATCACTTAGCACAAAGGCTGTGGAAGAAAAACAACAATAAAGTTTGTTTTGTTTAACAGCAACTGACAATGGTACTATTGTCTACACATGTCTGTCTATAAATACTGTTATACATTTTGCAGCGCTTTCCCCTTGAGTATAATCCAGACATGGAATTAGTTGATCAACCTGTCACCATGGATACTGAGAAATCTGGCCAAGTGACTTCAAATACATATTGTGGGTAAAATTGTATTGCTTTCTGTTGCTGTGACTGAGGTCTGTGCTCTGTCCTCATTAGGAGGAGCAGGCCCAGGGAAGGGGCCCAGTGTCTTCAGAGATCCCCAACCCCAGAGGTCCTACTCTGCCCCTTTATCTGCCTTGGCTCCTCTGACTCTCTTGAGGTCCTGGGCCCACAGGTTCTACTGTGTACCCGCACAGGAATCCAACGACACCACCTCTGGCCCTCAGTATTTGTCTCCGGAACACTCACATCAAATCTCTAGGAATTTACCAGTTTCTCCCTTTATCTAAACCAAGTGCGAAAAATCTTTTACTTTTGCGTTAGCTTAAGCAGAATGCTTAACGAACAAAAGTAAGAGAAAAACAACAAATTTAGAAACAAAACTTAACTCAAATTCTTGTTCTACCTTTAATGGACCTTGAGTAAGTTACTTCACTTTTAATTATTCATTCAACCAACATTTGCTGAGGGGCTACTAAGGTGAACGTGCTTCGGCGACAGGTACACAAAGAAAAATGGGAAGCAATTCTTGTTCTCAAGGAGCTTACAATAGAAGACAGAAGACAGACACATACACCAGTGTCCACATGCTGAGTGACCTACAGTGACAGGAGGAAGTGAAAGAACTCTTAGAGGGTCATCTCACCCAGACTGGGAAGGTTAGAGTAGGCTTCTAGGAGGAGGAGAAGCTGAGGTAAGGCCTGAAGGATGAGTACGAATCAGCTAGTCTCAGGAGGAAGGTGAGGAGAGAGGGAGTGCAAAAGGAGGAAACAGTAGAGTGATAATGGACTTGGAAAGTAGAAAATGTTATCTGGTGTGTTACTTGACCCAGCATGAAAAATTGCCATAATAATATAAATGCCATTAATCAGCTTTTAAAACCAAACTGTAGATAAAAGTATTGTCAATTGTTACAGCATAGGATAACATCAGATGTTAACGTTATTTAACTATATAAAATTATTAAATCGGTCCTCTGACCTAGTAAGTCCCCTCCTAGGTATTCACCCAAGACAAATGAAAACATAACGCCCACACAGAAACTAGAATAATGATGTTCTTAGCAGCTTTGTTCATATTAGCACAAACTGGAAACAACTCAAACGTCTATTAACAGTGAAATGGATAAACAAATTGTATTTATATAATGCAAAAGGAATAAACTACTGATACATGCAACAACATAGATGAATCTCACAGACATACTGAGAAAGAAGCCACACACACACACACACACACACACACACACACACACACAAAGACAATATTATGTTTACATTGATGTGAAATTCTAGAAGAGGAAAATGTACTCCATGATGAAAAAAGTCAGATAAGTTGTTGCCTCTGGAAGGGGCAGGGGACTGACCAGGAAGGAACACAAGAGGATGATAAAAGTGATAGATTTGTGGATTACACAGGAATATGCACTGATTAAAACTCACTTGATTGCACACCTAAGATTTGTGTCCTTCACTGTATATTTTTGAAAACAACCATTAAACTTTAATTAGTAAGTTTGCTTTTTTTCAAGTGATGTAAATTAGCCTTTCTGAGGCTATCTGCTGTGTATTCTAGGCTTGAGCAACACTCTAAGCTTTTGAAAATAATGGGAGTCAGGTTTCTCACTGTTGAGGGGTGGGATAGCAAATACAAAAAGGAAAACAAAAACTGTGCTGTCCAATATGGTAGCTATTAGCCACATGTGACTTTTGAACCCATGAAATGAGGCTAGCCCAAATTGAGGATGTGCTGTTGTAAGTCTTAAATACACACTAGATTAGGAAGACTTAGTATAAAAAAAAAAAAGTTAAAAACCTCTATTCTTTTTATATTGATTATATTTTGGAATGGTAAAATTTTTGGATCTATTGGGTTAAATAAATATATTATTAAAATCAATTTCAATCATTTCTTTATACTTTTTAAACATGGCAACTAGAAAGTTTATCATTACATATATAGCTCATATTTGTATCCGATGAACAGTGCTGAACTATAATGTAGCTTGTAATGTTGCACTGGAATTGGAGCTATCATATTCCCATATGTGAACTCATAGTTAAATCGCTCTGTTTGTCTATCTATCTGTCTATCTATCTATCTATCTATCTATCTATCTGTCTGTCTGTCTGTCTGTCTGTCTGTCTGTCTGTCTGTCTGTCTTTTTTTTCTTCTCCGAAGGGGCCTGGTAACAATAACATGCCAGTAGCAACGATCACACCTAGCACTCAAATCTCGGCACCATTCTCCATGAAAAGGAAGTGTAGCTGCTTGGAGAAATAGCTGATTTCAGGGCCGGGGCAGAGAAAAGTACAGGATGAGCCTGGAACATCTTATTTCACAAGAAAGTAAAGGATTGCTCAAAAACTGAAGGGGTATATCAAAATGACACAAAAGAACCACTGGGGTTCCCACTAGCCAAAAGTAGAATAATTTGAGCATCGAAATAAATGATGATAATATTGAATTACTGAATAATATAAGAGTCCATAAGCCCATAGTCATAAATAAATAATAGATAAATAAATAAGGAAAGTGCTTCCTTATAGTAGAATACCAACTAATAAACACAGAAAAAAAAGATAGAAAAAGAAAATTATCAATGAATACTAAAACTAGTGGGTAAAAGTTTGATGAGAAATAGCATTATTTACCTAGTTGCAAAGTATCTCCCCATATATTAATTATAAAAGGGAAATTGTCTTTAGTTTAGAAGAGTAATATATAAACTTTAAGACTGAAAAAAAAAATCATCAAAATAAACCCAGAACTAATTATGCAATCTTGCTGCCTTTGTGCTTTAAATTCACTGAGAGCATGCAATCCACCCCTTGCCCAGTATGATGAAAGAAAATTAACCTCATGTAAGTTTGGTTTATGAATCACCATTACACTCATCTGAATTCTTTTTATAAAATCTTTATGACATAAGAGGCAGGAAACCTTCATATCCCAAGGAACATGGCAGTAGTGGGTACAATTAAAAATATTATTTACAAAACTAATTAGCAAATGTGATCAGAAAACAAACAAAAAAGAATATAGGAAGTTACACTATCATTTTTCATTGTTACACTTACTGTCATACTTTACAATGACAGAATTTTAAGTAGAGTCAAAAATCTTTGTGAACCTTGCATTGACACTTCAAGTAATTTTAAAAACCATAATACATCATAAAGGTAAAAAAATTTATGGAGGTAAGACAAAAAATAGGAAATAACCTATAAAATTAGATATTCTATTCTTAAATAGACTCAACAACAGAAAAGCTGAGTTTATTACATAACTAAATAACTTCCATATTAAAAAAGAAATAATGCCATTATTTCCACACACATTGGAGTCAGAACAATTTAAATCAAGTAATAAGTAGTCAGTAACTGTATATCTAGCTCCCAAATTTAAAATTCAATCATATGCCAATAGCCTTATAATTGAACATAAGAGGATTGGGTGAGTGGATTTATTTATTAATTTGTCTGTCTGTTTTAAGATAACTTCTCAAAAGATTTGAGTTGCTTACAACAGAGAGTGTATGGAATGCTACAAAAAATGGAATACAAAAACTGCCCATGTTAGATCCACTGCAGGTTTGGACATGAAGAGGAAGGTGTCTGCTTTCCAGAGATTTCTGAAAAAGCGTAAGACTGTTCATGGAACTGAAAGCCAAGCGTCTAGCAGTTGACGCAAACGGAGCTTAAAAAGACAAAAGGAAGCTTCTTTACGAACCCGGTTAAGTGCCATCATAAACGGAATGCAGGTAGGAGTGCAGGAACAACGTTTGAATAAATGAAATGGCAAGAAAAGTGACAGAGGTTATGAATCTTTGAACTTCAAACTAACATTTATCATCAGCATCAAAAGAATCCCAAATCCTTCAGTCTGAAACCTCTTGGCCTTCACTAACACTCTTCATGAGGACTGTAAAGTTATGTATTTCACAGGTCCCCTAACCCTTAGAAGACCAAGAAATAAGAAGTCATCTTGATGCACTGGTAAACATGGCATCATCTGTAATAAGAATAAAATCACCAGATTTATTTGATTATCCAACCTTCAAAGCTACAAATAATTTACTGTTTTCTTTAAAATTTATTTTCTGCATATATTGAAAAGAAGAAAATACTATACTTTGTGTGTGGGTGTGGGGATATTCGTGTGTATATCAAGTAGCAACGTTACCTAAAGAAAGAACAGCATGAAAAGTCTTTTTAGCAAAATCAATTGAAGGTATTTACAGTGACTGTTTTAAAAATATGACCATCTTTTTCTTATTTTAACAGTTTAAAACATTATGAAAGAAAATTCATACCAAAGGTAAACATGTGAAATCTGAGCATTGCTGTGATTCTTTCAAATCTCTGTTGAGCTTCCTGGCAACCAAGACAACACAACGGGAGCACAAAATTATAAATCTTTATAAGGAAATAGACTAGTTCCTCAGAAAAGGAAAGGCTTTCCTTGATTTTAAATTTGAAAAATAGTTCACATGTGGAGAAAAGAATAATATATAATGTAATATAGTATATACTATCTGCAACTGGATTTTTATCACTAATATCAAATGATTGTCTATGGCCAAGAGTAGGACACTAAAGTTCTGCTCAGTGAAGGTAGCCCTAGGAGGGTTAAGGCATGTCTACTAAACATACAGCCCTTCCATGCTCTAGAAATACCACTGCTCCTGGAAGAACACATTATGCTCTTTAAGGTACATCTAAGTGGACATATTTTTCCACTTGATATCATGTCATATAAACAGTCAGTGGAATCAATTGCCACAAAATTCACTGATTGGCTTGCTGAATGAGCATAGAAACAAAGCCTCTGAAAGTCGGAATGGATTTTCAAGATCTCTTGGTCTAGTAACAAATTACAGCAGCTAATATCAAAGGTATCTCTGATCATCAGTATAGGAACTCAGCTTGCACACCATGATGGACAGTTGGATCCCTCTGTGGCCATCTGCGCCTCAGAACTGTTGGAGACAGTTCTCTTTTCCGTTATGCCGAAAACTCCTGGACTGTATTTTCCATCAACTTTTAAAGTCTGTCCTCCAGATAACTGAGCAACCCTTCTAATATCAGAAGACACTTGTGATTTACCACTTCTGCCTTCATGACAATGATAATACTACTTAAAAGTCATCCAACACTTTAAACTTTTTTCAGTGCATAGTACACATGAGCTCACTTTATCTTTCTACCATATCTCTGAATGCTATACAATAGGTATTTTACACATGAGAAAACTAGCTTGCCCAAGATCACGCCACTGGTTTACAGCAGAATGTAGACTAGATGCTTGATCTCTTCCTTTTCTTTCTCTCTCTGCATTTAAATGAGCATTTATCAACTAGACTGAACACTTACTAACTGCAGTGAATATTTAGGAGAAGAAAATTTTGAAGGCATTTTAAATAATATTGAGAAAATCATCAGGAAGACACATTCATGTAATTAATACTTGTAAATTTACAGATTTGTTTTCCAAGTGCCAAGAATTTTGTACAGGTGTTTGCAACTTCAAGAAGATCTCTTAGAAGAGTTAGTTTCTCTTCTGTTTTCAGCTAAAAGTTTTGACCAAACTATAGGTTTGAGCTCAGGTTGAAGTTTCCTGATCATCTCAACTGTAAGGTAAAATATGAATATAAATCCTCTGGTTTGCCGAATAAAGCTAGAATACTTTGGGTACTTTCAAAAATGTGTGAAGGTTCCAGAACTTTTTGTACTTCAGTGAGTTTAGATACCGTTTTCCTGCTGTTTTTCCCATATTCATCTTCATCCACTCCTATTTATTGAGTTCCTGGGCATCTTCTGGTTCCTTTTCTGTGTTCCCAGAAAGAATGTCAGAATTGGAACATTTTTCCTTAAACAGCAACAACAAAACCTCGCTGCATATATAAAGCTTCACCTATTGGGATAAAATCCTTAAGGCCTTAAAACTAATATAAGGCATTCAATTTAAATACATAGAAGCAGCAGCACTTAATGGTGTGCAATCAAAATATCAGTTTAAAATGTGCCTCCAGGGCATTCATTCCAACAAAGTTCAATTTGGAGAACTTTCACTGCCAAGGAGGTACTCTGCATAGCCTGAGCAGATTGAAAACTCAAGCGGTGAGAGCTCTCCAAGAGAGACACCCTCCCTTCCTCCTTTGTACATGGAAGTGTGGACCATCGATGAATTCTCGTCGGAGGGCAATCTGACACGTGTGACAAGGCTGAAGGAGAACTGAAGAGTCTCTCGACCTCTGTGGGAACTGAGCGAAAACCTTTGATGAGGTGATGAGTTGGGACTCACTCATAGCAGGATGGACTACTGGAAGTATTATCCTGACCACACATTCTATTTGAGTAGAAAGAGCCTGCTTTTTAGTTTCTCTTTTCCTTTCTGAATGTTTCCAAATGCCGATTTGAGCCATTTTTCTATGGACATCAGTAAATAAAAAAATGAAAACTAGCCATTATGTCGTCTGACTACAAAATGGTCACAATCAGAGACAAACAAACTGGGAAGCCATGCATGAAATTTAGATCAACCAGTCTCTCCTTGGGATCTAGACTTAGTCACCAGCCAGGCCCAATGTCAGTGTTTAATCTTGCAGGCAATGAACACTTGTTGAGCATCAGCAATTCTTTACTAAGAATCCTCGATTTTAAAATACCATTCTTGGGGGCACCCGGATAGCTCAGTTGGTTAGAGCGTGGTGCTCTTAACAAGGTTGCCGGTTCGATCCCCACATGGGCCACTGTGAGTTACGCCCTCCTCAACTAGATTGAAACACTGACTTGGAGCTGATGGGTCCTAGAAAAATACACTTAAATTTAAAAAAAGTTAAAAAAAATAAAATAATAAGAATAAAGTAAAATACCATTCCCTACTCCCCAGACTTTGGTGTCTTTCTAAAAGCAACAGAATCATTCATTGACAGGGAGTAGGCTTTAGAGTGAAACAGTCTGTTGCTTTTAAGCAAGGTTCTCCCACCTGTGAGCAGAGGCTATTTATTCCTGGCTCCTGGTGTTTTTTTGTATCGTGAGAGACCTCAGCCAGTGTAAGGACCCTGGCCACTTCCCTCCTTTATCACTCTGCCTCAGGGAATGAGAAGATTATTTGACTGGTAAATCTGAGAAGAGTAAGTAGGGCTCACAGATCTCAACACTTGCTATGCTTGCCTTCCTTGAGGAATGACTACAGAAATGCAAATATTCATGTCTTCTCCACCACGCTTATTTTTTAAGGGGCGGCTCCCACAGGGGGACACATGGCCATCTGGCCTGGACTGATGGGTAAGTCTGCCTGTTTCCGAGCTGCCATATTAGGAAACGCACTGTTGCTGCCCTCCTAAACCACACAATCCCTGCCAGCCTTAATCAGTAATAAGTACGCTATTCTGATCGCCATCTGTCCTATTCCTTGTCTAGCTCGTAAGTGGCTTAGAACTCAGGACCACTTTTTAACTGTGTTGTCCTTGGAAAGTTATTTTACTATAGTCGCCATTATCCACTCATATTTGTCAAGTGTTTGAGCATCTTCTGGTTCCTCTTCTGGGTGCTATCATTATTTTATCAACCTGGCAGGACTGTGAATATAAAGTGGCTCCTAGAACAGGGCTTTTCATTCAATTAAAGTTTACCTTCCCTTGCTGTTATTTTAATTTTAACTTAGTCATCACTTCATTGTCTTAATTCCTTCTTCCCTTTAACTTCCTCCAATAAATTATCTTCTTCTCTCTCTCCTCATTGTCTCCAACTCTTTCTTCTCAAAGCTTTCTATCTCTAGACATTGCCCTAAAATAACCTAAGTTTGGTTCTTAAAGTTGGGTCACAGGACCAGAAACACCAATGTCTTCTGGGAATTTGTTGGAAATGGAAACTCTCCGTCCCCCTCTCAGATCTACTGAATCAGAAACTCTGGGGATGGAGCCCAGAATTTGAGTTTGAACAAGCCATCCAGGCCACTCTGGTGCACATTCAAGTTTAAGAACCAGAAGCCTAAATCGTTCCGTTTCTGTTCAGTTCCATAGCTTGTCTCTGCCCAGATAGTTGTCTTTTTATGCCTTAGTCTCTTTTGTGATTATCAACCATTTTGCTTTGTATCATTACCCACTGTCTCATTCCTGAAAGCCCCCACTTCCATCCAAAAAGGGAAACAAAGGTAACTATTTTGCCCTTAAGTGATTTAAAATTAGGATCTACAAGTTTCTTTTATACAGATATTTTTTTGTCCACTCCTAATTATTACATCTGATTTATTGAAAATTCAGGCAACTCAGTTTATTTTGGTTTACCAGGTGATTCATTTTCACAGTCATTGTGTAACAAACTCACAAATATGCAAATCTTTGCTCTGTGTTTTGTTTTTAATGGGTAAACAGAAAATCTTCTATCACAGGAAACTACAGGTAGCACTGGGAAAAAAATTGCTTTTCACAGCACTGGTTTCCCAACAATGTGAAAAGCATCAAGCAATTCAATTATCTTAAAATTGCCATCCAATTTGTTTCTCTGTGGGAGAGCTAGTATTCTTATGTCATGAAGACCAGGAAATTATCTGCGTTTTGGAATATGTGAATCTTTTCCTTCCTATTTTCTCTGAATCTCTGAAAGAACATTTAGGGGCAGCAAGAACTGTGGGGGGCGGGGGGAGAACAGGGGCAAGGGGAGAAAAGGTGAAATGGGAGCTGATTTGTTTAATATACTTGGAAATTATCTTTTGCTAAATTTTATCTAATGCCCATGTACTTCAAATAATTGAATGATTCAGGTATTTGTTAGTTTCTCTCCCACCATTCCTCAAATGTTTATGCAAATTATTTTCAATCAACAAATTGGTGGACATTCATGATTTTATAATAAATTGGTATTAATGTGTAACATTTTGGAAAAAAATGTCATTCTCATGCTATTCATTATGAGGCATTTGGCAGGGCGGGGGAAGCAAGTCATTCACTTAAATTGTAATGAAAGCATTTAGTATTTATTAGTGTGTAGGAGTCTTGTTCTCAAGGGAGTATTTAACAGCTATTATTCATTCAATCTCAGTTGCCCTGGAAGGGAAGGAAAGGGAGCCCAGGGAGCCAGAGTCACTGAGTTGAGTCATTGTTCAGCTCCATTCCAAAGGACTACTCAGTTTCAACCTTAGGACGAAGTTAAGATTCTCTGGCTAAGGATACTTTTTGTGATCTAGTCCCACTGGCAGTAGCTCAGACATCACCTGTCTGGTCTCGGATCACCTTCCACCTACCGGACCCTGGCAGGCATCCATGGAACCAAAAACCTCTCCAAGGAATGAGGGCCTTCGGGATAAAGCATACGCGTATATTCCTAGAGCTGCATTTTCAGATTTCTTCTGAGATTCCCCACAGTACCCACAATGGCCAGGCACTGTACGTTTTTTGCAATACTCAAGATATTCAATTTGGTGGTGGTGATGATAGGGGTCCCCCTTTTTCATTTCATTTTTACTGATTTCTATCTTTTGTACTCGCTTCATCTTATATCAACAGCGTTTTGGGCTCATTTGTCTCAAGTCTTTTTTCTAATCCTAGCTGATCAAGGTCCTTTTGGTGTCCCTTGCTCTACGAACCAGTTTGGACTGCAGGAGAAGTTATTTCCGCACTGCCTTCTGGAACTCTCACTCCATCCCTTAACTTTTCTTGAGTCTTCCACATTAATCCCAGTCCCTGATCATCTCAATTTTCTTTTCCATCTCCCCATCCAAGCTCCCAAAACTTTTGGGAAAGGTATAAAATCCTGTCAAATCCTTTTCCTCGGCAGTCCTTTCAGACCCTCCAGTGGACTTCACATAGCTTCATACAAGATAGCTATTGTTTCACCCTCCTGAAATGCTCCATCACAACCCCAGTTCCCTTATTTATGTAGGTGACCTTGTCATTTACTGTCATTACACCTTTTCCCACCTCTCCCTTCAAATTTTCTTTGTGCTTCCACTTTTTTCTTTCTTCTGTATTGTGTCAGAGGGACCTTTGCCCCTTCCATATTCAACTTAGTCACCCTGTCAACCTCTTTTCTATTGCTTTTCCGGGCATTTGCTCAGCTCTTGGTCTCTGTCTCCTCTTTTCACTTCTATCTCTTGAGTGTTTTTGTTAGTCCTACAAACACTCTCAGTCCTTGCCTATGAAAAACAACAGACAAGCAAGTAAACAAGTCATCTTCCCTTGGTTTTGCAACATGTTCAGATTATTATTTTCTTGGTTTTCTTTCCAGGGTAAGTCTGATTTGGTAAATCTGTGGCTTAAAAACTAGCTAATGCCACATTGTTTCATAGAAATGTTTTTCTCAAAGGCCACACCAATGACCTCTACTCATCAAGTTCAATGAACTGTTTCATTATTGAATTTAGCTGATCTCTCGGACACGTCTGCTCTTACCAATTCACCTTGCACTCACTCCTTGCTTGTCTTCTGGGAAACATGCCACACTGTAACTGTGCCTTTGCTTCCTTCAGGGATTCCTTCCTCTCCTCCCAACCGTCAAGTCATCTTCTATTAGATGCTTTCTCCAGACCTCTTTGCTCTAATCTCCTCCTTGCCTTCATCAATTCCCATATTTTAAACTATTGCTTCTTGTGGATCATTCCAAAATCTAAATTCCTACTGCCTCTGGGCATTTCTACCTTTGATATTCTAGAGACAGGGTTGTAAACTATTACTATAAAGGGCAGATAGTAAATATTTTAGTCTTTGTAGGCCCTATGGTCTCCATTATGACTAGTAAATTCTGCTGTTACAGTGTGAAAGCAGCCACAATGCACACATGAATGAGCGTGGCTCTGGCTCAATAAAACTTTATTTATGGGCACCGATATATGAATTTCATATAAATTTCATGTATTATAAAATATTACTCTTCTTTGGATTTAAAAAAATATATAAAACTAGAGAAGTCATTTTTAGTTCTTGAAAAATAGGCAGCAGGCTGGATTTGGCCCTCTGGCTATCGTTTGCTCACTTCTGTTCCAGAGGCATCACAACAGTTCCTCAGCCATTTACTCCCCACTCCCCATAACGATATTGTTTTCTCTTTAGGACTGTTTTTATTTTTACTTTAAAATAAAGAGTTGTGTGCTGTGTCATTTCCTACAGGTACAGACTTCCTCTAGAGTGGGCTTGGGGAAAACAAGTATTAATAGAGTATTCCCATTTTCAGACAAGGAAGTGGAGGCACAGCTTGGATTTGTCATAGAGAAGTGCTAAAGCCAGCATTAGAACTTGGATCTCTGGACTTTTTGGACCAAGACTCTGGATGAATTGTCACACAGCAGTCAATTGCCAATAATGTATGGTTTATATCTTTCAATGTAGAAAACTTATCAAGGTTCTTTTCAGATCTACAATTCATTATTACATGGCATCCCCCCTGCTATAAGCATGTTGGTCTCTTGTCAGTTCTGATGCTTCCACTTAGCTTAGTCGGGCAGCCAGAAAATGGCGAAAGAGGGAAAACAATGTTTACTCAGGTAAAGCTCCACAGATGTCATTTTAGGTTGAAGTAGAAATCTTCATTTGCATAATGAAGATTGACCTAACAACTATCATCATTTGGGTGCTGGCAGAGAGTTAAAGCCAAGTATTGCATTAAACAAAAAAGTGAGATGTAGTTCCTATTAGTTCAAATATGTCAAGAGAGAATGGATTATTTTCCTATAGCTAATGCCTATTCTATCCTCCTAAATTGTATTTTCTCAGAACTCCCGCAGAGTTCTGAGTTCTAACACCGCTATAATATTCAGTTTTTAAGAGGTTATTAAGATTACATGTCCTTTTGTAACCCCTTTTCCTATCTCTTCAATTTTAAGATTGAGAGAAATGAATTCATCCTTACTCATTCTGAGCCTACAAGTTTGTTTTTCAGCCATAAGCCAATTTGGCATTATTTAGCTTAACTTCTATATTTTACATTATTTTGTCAATACCTATTTGGATGAAAAACGTTACCAAAACAAGCCTAAATTATAAATGTTGTTTTTTTAATGAAAACCTATAATTCTATATATTACATGTGTGCTCACCACCCAGAGTCAGTTCTCCTTCCATCACCATATATTTGACTCCCTTTACCCTCTTCTACAATCCCCCTTCCGCCCTTATAACGTTATTTTGCTTTGTCAGGAAAACAAAGCAAACCAACAAATACACAAAAATATTCAGTGAAGAAGTACCATTAGGTATGCCACCAACCATGGGTATAAAAAACAAACTATAAACAGGTGTATGTGTGTGTGTGATTCTACCCTTAATTCAATTTATACTCGTACTTTTTTTGAAATTCAATGATGTTAACCTTGCTTTATGCTTCTTTCATTATTGTATTATAGAGTGACTCCTGAAGAATCTTGTTTCTTGAGAGTGCATTTGATCATAAGTAGAATTTGGCCCTAATTAAAATGGGATTATCACAGGATAGTAGATCAAAGAAATGTGCTTCTGAGGTGGGTATTCTTTTACTTATTTTCCTGTAACATATATAACGAAGGCCAAAACATACTACCCCCTTCTAAATAACAACTCTTTGGAAGCTATGTCTGGCTTTGGTAAACAGATTTTCAGTTCGAATGGAAGATTAAATTCACCTTCGCAATTTCTAATGTGTAGAGAAATTCACTCTCAGAGTCAAAGGAAAACAGTTGAAAAGTCTAGTTTTGTTTTCTGAAGAAAACTACTTTCGCTTATATAGTTTGATTATTCAGTGTATTGAGGTAAAACACTTTATAATAGGAAACCTTGTAAAATAATTTTGTAGTAGCATTATTGAATAGGCTAAGCTACTGTAAGACAGCCCCAAAACTCAGTGGCTCAAACAATGAGTTTGTCTCCCAGGTAACAGTCCAAGATAAGCGTTCCAGTTTGGTGGGCAGCTCTGTTCCAGTCAGTCATGGGAGACAGGCTGGTAGCAGCTCTGCCATCAACAGCTGGCTTACAGGGTTGCTCTGGTCGTCATCCTTTCAGCTGGCTGACGAATGGGAGAAAAAAAGGGAGTCTCAGGTCAGAAATATCCTCTTAAGCAGATAAGTCAGAAGGTCCTCAAATCACATGTACTCATATTCCACTGGCAAGTGTCCAGTCACGCAGCCGCACCTCGCTACCAGGGAGGCAGGAAAAGTCTCTCCTTGTGCCCAGGAAGAAGGGAAAAACATAAACCACGGCCATCCACAGTTTCCATATACTCTCTGACTGTGAAAAACTATAAATAACCAACAATAAGCATTGCAAGGACTCTAGAATGTTATACAAGCACAGTAAAAAGTAAGAGATAAACACGTTCATTTTTTTTTCTATTATGAAAATATTCAACAAGGTAAAAAACCAAGGCAGTTCTCCTATTTTATCTTACCACATCAAAAAGATTTTTGTTATCAAACACACAGAGGAAATACCCAACTTAAAATAAATCATGTTTTAAAAGCTGGGAATTCATTTACTTGTAGAAACAATGTTCGAAAAATGGCAAGGTTCCAAAATTATTTCAAAAGGCTCATTTACCTCCCGTGGCATATGTGCAATAAAAAATAGTGGACAACAGTACAGCATTATAGCACTTAAAATGGAATTATTGGTTAGAAATAATTTTAAAAAATATTTTAAGAAGGGAAATTAAGTTTAATTAAAGACGGATATGGTGGGGAGTAGGAAATGAATAATGTAAAGTCAAAATGAACTTTCAGAAGTATTCTGGCAGGGGTTCTTCGAACACACACCAAAAAGTATGGGCTTTGCTTTTCTTCCTTCAAGGTTTATCACAAGCAAAATGAATATGTTCATCACCCATGCTTTACAGGTAAATTTTTGAATCAAAATGGGAAGGGAAAAAATAATAAACAGGTGTAGGAGGACAGGTTTCTATAAAGTGGCCAGGAAAGAGTTGGGAGTGTCGACGTAAGAATGTCCAAACCTGCACAGAATATTTATAAAAATTTCTTTGAGCCAAACACAGGATACACCTGGAAACAAGATCTCAACAGACTGAGATAAATGCTTTTGAGAATAACAGTTTGTAGTTTCTTTTATGCGTTTGAGATTAAGGAGAGAATGTAAAGAAGATTACATGAAGGTGGGAGAAAGCAAGACGGATTATGGGATAGTTAAGGTGATGTGCTCTCTTGCAGACTTTAGAAAGTGGGATCTGAAAGGGTGGTCAGGTATTAGAAGGAGGGTGCATTTCAAAGGTGTGTTGACCTACACGCACAGAAACAATGGACAGGGCTGGGTTAAGGCAAAGATAAGCCTTTTAGTAAAGAAGTTCTATGCCTAGGGCGTGACTACCCACACCCTGACCTGCCCAGTTAGGAACTTACGATCAGATCACATCACTTTTGAAGTTACTTGCCATAGAATCCCCTTTCTCATCCACAGGAGACAGAAGGGAAGGGAGGAAAAGTCTCAGGAGCTAGCTCACGTCTACAAGTATACAAAAAGAAAGATAAGCAGAGGGAAAGACAAAGTTGAGGGTGGGGAAAGAAACCAAAACTGGCATATGCATGATCTCTTATGAAGAAGGATGGAAACAATTTGGGGTTGAGTTTTCCATGGTCAGACCTCCAGGAATTTGATTACTGCCTGCAATGAGGGTCTTAGATTAGGAGAGGCAGCTTCTTAGTGACCAGGTGGAGAGAAAGAACGTTCACCAGCAGAGAGGAATTTAGGCAGTGACTGACTTCTATTTCTTTTTAATTGGCACAAAGAAAGTTAATGATTTAAAATTAAGAAAAGGAAAACCATACCAAAATACAGATTAGAAGAATCTTCATGGCAGAAAAGATACATCTGAACAGGGCCCCGATGGATATATCCAGTATAAGCCTCCTTGCATCTTTCAAGCACACATTCGTTTGCTTCTTTCTACCTGTTCTATTTCAGTACAACTTAACAGTTCCCCCACTGCTTACAACATAACTTCTGAAGATGCTTTATCTTGAGTAAAAAGGCAATTTTGAGCAGCTTGATCTGGGGGTCAGTCCTATGTCTTACATACAGTGAAGGGCTGTTCTCTGCGAGCCTGACTGACTGCTGTCAGCCCATTGACTATGGAACTCACCAAGGGAATAGTCGTTTCTCTCACTTGACAACTGTACGTACTATAATCAGAGAGACAAGACATTGAGCTCCTTAAAGCTGCCTTGAATTGCTTTCGAAGCAGTCCTTGATCTAACCGTCGCACCAGCCACAATCAACCACCACCATGGGTATCGGGAGCCCAGCCTTTAAAGCCTGAATGTGGAACAAAGATTGCTTTAACTTCTGAAAATGAAAGCATCCTTTGAAATTAAGCATAACGTCTCAAATTGGCTGCACACGACTTAATAAATGCTTTTTGTGGTTTCAGAGAATATTAATACAACCCCAAACATGTCAGCACAATTTCACTCACAGATTTCTCTTATTCCAACTTACTGCTTTGTAACTATTGTGTAGGGAGATAAAAGTTGATGAGACAAGGGATAGAAATGGTGCAAAGTTCAAATACACAGGTTTGTTTGTACTCTGTCTTGAGTCTGAAGTCTGAGCCGAATTAGTTGCATTACCTTGAGCAGGTACCTAGATAACTCTGGATTTGATTCCTCAACTGAAAATCGAAGGGACTGCATCCAGTTCAACAAACTGTAATTCAAAGTTTTTCAGTTTCAGTTGTGCTGTGACAGAGAACTTTCTTGGCAGTCTTGGATTACTGGAAGATGGAGTATACTGCTTCAGGCCGATGCACTACTGCCCTGAACAGGTATCTCCCAGCTGCTCTGCTTCCTTCTGTTAAAGGCAGCTTGGATGGGGTGAGGAAATGAAATTCTGCGTCCAGCTCTAAAGAGTTTTTGAAAAGCTGCCTTGTGACTCTTAAGAAGGTTTTCCTATACAACCTGACTACCCTAAGCCAACTTTACAAAGTGACAAACAGGCATTCACAGTCAGCACCAAGAAACCTGTCAGTGTTACTCCCCTACTCAGCCCCTGCCGTGCCACACAGAATTCTCATGCAGAACAACAAGCCTGGGCTCAGATTTTAAATAAAATGCATATAGATAGATAGACAGATATAGATATAGATATAGATATAGATTCTATCTATCTATCTATGCCTGGCTTACTATTGTTTTCATTTGCAGTAATAAACTCTGAGTGAGGATGTTTATCAGCAGAATGGACCAAAAGCAAAAACAAAGTCCATAAAGAAACTTTTCTGTCTAATATTAACCCACCTGGGAGCGAAGCGCTGCAGCTGGCACTGGTACTCGCATTCATTTCTGAGTCATCACCAGGGCATCCAGTTCCCTCTCTTCCCTGCTAACTGAGAGGAGGGGGTTTCCGCTCTCAAGCCCCACTTCGTATCCCACCATAAGACACAACATAAGGGAAATGTTCTCACTAAAAGATCCGACCTCAGACCTGAAGCCTTTGATTTCAGTAAAAAGATTACAGTTAACTTGAACTGAGGCCTACTCTAGGTCAGACACAGTTCATCTTTCAGCCACTCTGTTTGGTAAATACTCATTATCATCATCCCTTTTTACACACGCAGAAATTGAGGCCCAAACAGATTAAATAAATTGCACCGAAGCCAGCACTGCTGTGCCTACTCTAGACGCTAATCCACACACTTCACAGTTTGCCTGGAGCCTTCCACAGTGCTCTGTTCTCTTGACATCAAGGGTGGGGTTAGGGGAGCCAGGAAGAGGAAGAAGGGTTAAAAACTGACAAACAGAATTAGAAGACTTGAATGCATTAGCAAATATTCTATCCTTTTGATAATAGTCCCACTCAAGCTCAGGTCTCTCAAGAGAGCTCTGAAAACTGCATTAATTTGCTTTCTAACAAAAAGACTCACTCAGGCACCTCTGACATGCATAGTAACTACTGAACTGGCTACTGAAGAGTGGGTTTGAAGAACTCCAAGACACTGTCCATGTCCTAGGGGGGTTATAATCCAGTACTTGCAGCCTTTCAAACCTCTCCTGCACCCATATTACCTCCCAATGCATCTTCTCTTCTGCCTACCGTGTTTCCCTGAAAATAAGACCTAGCCAGACCATCAGCTCTAATGCATCTTTTGGAGCAAAAATTAATGTAAGACCTGGTATTATATTATATTATATTATATTATATTATATTATATTATATTATATTATACCCTGTCTTATGGTAAAATGAGACTGGGTTTTACATTAGTTTTTCCTGCAAAGACACATTAAAGCTGATTGTCTGCCTAGGTCTTATTTTCGGGGAAACACGGTATAGTACTTTCTGCCTATAGTAAAAAAAAATTGGGAGATCATCTATAGTCTATTTTCTCTCAATGTTAGAAACTTGAATTTTAATCATTCATGTGAATCCCACACTATCTCTAAAATATATCCTAAGGATGTCCTTGAGTTCTCACAGTAAAATATTTATGTGCAAAGTATGTAGTTCCTCATCCAAATCACCACTTCTTCCCTCGTCCAACCCCAGCCTACTGGAAAGACAGTAAATGAAATTACCTGCCTTGACTGACACTGCCAGGGGGTCTCCACTGGTTTCCTTTTTCTGTATAGCACCCAGTCTAGGGTGTGGATTGCCACGGTCTAGAATTTTAGGTCCCATATTTCAATTTGCCTTGCTTATTTTGGTAAACTTAATTTTCTAATGACTTCTTTTTATCCCCTTATTTGCCCCTGCACAAAACGGCCAGATAGGACTAGGTCTCTTACCTACAAGGACCCCACAGTACAATCATTTTTACTTATTTATTACAAGAGAAGCAAGACTGACGTGCTACTCCATCTTTGATTACTTTCTAACACTTGGATTCTAATTCAAAGATCCACTGTTTTTGTCTTAACCAACACTTCCTCAGAAACATTAGGTGCTAAAATTATGACACAGAAACAAAAAATGTTTCTGCCCCCAGGAGAAGAAAGATTTCCTTTTCTTGGTTTACTCTCTGAAACTACCCAGGGCTGAATTGATTATCTACTTCCGTCTAGAATCACTGGAGTATTGTACAGTTTTTCCTTCCGTTTGATAGGCTGTCATGACCCCTATTAGTACATGGACTTCTCAGTTCTGAGGACAACATGTTAACATGAGGCTATTTCTTCTTAGGGTATCCACTCTTTGTTCATTTATTTGTTATAAAGCTCCAGTGGCTCATAGAGCTCACAGGATAATGATTTTTTTTGGAAACCAATGCTCAGAAATTGATCTAGAAATTGAATGCCAGAGTGAAGTCACAGAATAAAGTAAAAATTACATGACAGACTTATATTCACTGATTATTGTGTTCCTGGTTTAATCTATTTTAAAGCCTTATCAAAATTCTTTTTCTGGATTTTTTTTAGTTGGTTTTTGAATTGCTATTTGGGTCATTATTAGAACCTGGAGCAAGTCTATTCTGCCATATCTCTTCTCTTTCAATGGTACCAATTATTTTAATTTAGGATTCACATACTCAAAATGTTAGAAGTAGGTGTGCAGTTGAGGTAATTTTGTAAGCCCTTGCCATAAGAACAATGCAGTCCCACCTGGAAGTGTAGCTCTCTTGGAATAAACACACAGGGTGGATACACAGGGACAGGGGACTCCCATTAGGCATCCAGATCTGCCAATCAATGCTGGGGTTCAAAGAACCACATGCTCCATGTTTATTAGAGATCCTCCATTGCCACCTGAGCAATATGTCTCTAGGGAGACCATGGATGAGATGAAGAGCAGCTTGACAGGACCCTAAACCGAATTTGAACATATAACCCAACTTAATTTATACTATTCCTGGGCTTCAGCCTAAGATCTACTCTCTAGATGACACTACTAGACCTATTCTATCAAATCTGAAATGAAGATTTATTCATGCGCTACGGTAATTTTTCTCTTAACTACAGAATATGATTATATTACAGAATATTATACTTATTGAAAGAATTAACTATGTGGCATTTATTATTAATCAATATATTTGTTACAATTCTTAAAAGTGTGGCTGGATGATTCTAAATTATTTTGCAATAATTATTCTTGCTATTATCATATAAATCTCACAGTTTTAATCAGCTGTTGCATTCGCTCCCCTCCACCCCCCGCCCCCATGAACTGTAAACTCTGCTATTGTGGTTGGCCAGGTCCCTAACAAGAAGGCTTTGGTTAATCTAGCAGTGTTATAAAACAGATCAGATTTCCAGTTTGCAATTAATAAAAATATGATTAAATACATGAAGGCAAAGCAGAAGATAATTTAATCTTTCCGCTATGATTCAGAAGTCTGATATGAATATCAGGGTCATCACTGTAAACCTCAATTATAGTATTACAGAAGCGTAGGGAAATTGGTGAGTGGCATTCAAGTTGAAAGACTGCCAGACACCAGAATTTACTCCAGGTATTTATAACATCAGGTACCACATTCACTCATTTCCCCAATTACTGATCCTAGTACAGGATCTTGTAGAGTCCCCCATAGTTAATCTCAGCTGACTAAATCCATTCTTCTAGTCTACAATAAAAAAATGAAAAACAAAAACAAAAAACAAGACTGTTTCATTTTCATGGGATTATCCTCTCAAAAAACTTCTCCCTAAATAAAGACCCAATCATATGTTAAATCCTACTTATGAATATATTTGGATGTATTCCTTTTGGTATAACCTGTTATAGTTTCCATTTACAGTTTATACTTTCTTTCCATACTATACTTCATTGTTTAATAAAATATACTAATTATCACCCTCATGTCCCATAAAATTATTAGAGGGTCTTTTAAGAGGTTCTTTATGATTTGGTAATTTTCTTTTTTAAGAAGAAACTATCATCGAGTTAAAATTTTCTACAGATCTGAGAACTGTTGGTTGTTTCTAAAAAGCCGCTTTACGTTGTCAAATAAATCACAATATTTACAGGTCTTTGCAGTGTTTTAGTATGTATGTAAAATTTTCATTAGGAATGGGAAAGAAATAATATTTGCTTGCTTTCCACACCAATATTGAAAGGAAAAAATTAGTGTTTCTTTTCCTTTTCCTTCCAAACTTATCACTAATAGTGACTAAATGAAGATTTGGTAAGATAGGCTGAATAACTCTAAATGATCTCATTTGTACAAATTTTAGCATATGACTTCGGGCTGCAGGGTAGTCTTTATGTCACAAAATTATTGCTGTAACTCCAGCTATCACATCCATGTTCCAAGCAAGAACAGTAGTCAGTCCTCCCAGTAGCCCACCACCAGACACACAAATAAGGAGTTTTCCTGGAAGTCCATACAACACCTTCCATCCACATACCATTGACCTATACTTAGTAACCCCAATCTGCAAGGAAGATTGTGAAATGAAATCTTACACTGGACACAAAATCAGGTTTTTGTTACTAAGAAATAAGGGGTGAAAGGGAATGGGCTAGGCAACTAGCATTATTTGCCTCATTGTCTTTTTTAGCATATGTTTCCTTAGATGAACTGTGAGCTCATGGAAGGCTGAAATTATGTCAAAATAATTTTTGTAATCCCAGAACCAAATTTATTATGTTTTTTATGTTTGTTAACTAAAGAAAATGGAAATCTTTGCTAGCTATAGAAGGAAGAAGATGAAAGAAAAGTATAATAGGTGAGTAGATGGCATTAACTTATTCCATTTATATTGCCATATATTCATTTAACTGTTATTTCAACTAATATTAATTGAGTTTGCAGTCTGAGCCAGGCCCAGTGTCAGGTGTGGGGGATACAAAATAGTCCCCGGCTTCAAGAAGCGGGTAGGGGTGTGGATGGGGATGTTAGTCAGGGCTCCAAGAAATGCAGGTGACGTCTACAAGCTGGAAAAGTCAAGGAAATGGATTCTCCTCTAGAGCTTCCAGATGGGACACAGCCCTCACTTGATTTTAGGGCTCTACAAGTAAAGGAGCAAGTTCAGGGAAATGTGGTAAGGGAACTGAGAACTGGTCTCCTGAGTCACGATTTGAGTGGTTAGGAGGCTGTAAGTAGTCTGGGTGAAACACACAGTGGGGAAAGAAGTAGGGAAAAGGAAGAAAGATAGGTGGGGCTAGATAATAAAGAAAATGATAAGTTATATGCAGAAGTCCATAATTTATTGCTCCCAGCACACATACCTATTTGTTGCGACAAAATGTTTGTTCCTCCCTTGGACTCCTCATGAAACGATTTCCCAACACTATGCCCTTGATGGATCTGACCCACTGACAAGCTTCTTGGCTAGCCTAAACTATAGTCGCAACTGTTCCATGGACCGTTTCTAAGCATGGAGCAACTCTCTTCCCAGCATCTCATCTTACAGGATGGTGTTCCCTGGTGAACTGGTTTGGGAAATGCTGGTTTAGAATACATTTGTCAAACTTGGCAATACGACTTATGAGGGATTTCCAGAGAAAGGGATATATCCCCAGGGACTGCAGATGTGAACTTGGTTTTCTTAGTGTGCTAATACCTTGGGTTTCAATTACTTGGGTCTCTGGAGGGACCCATGGTTTAATTTAACTAATGAGTCTCCACTTCCACAATCTTATAGTCAAATAAGTTATCCCAATGACGATTTGACTAGTAATGGCAACAGTCGTCTCTTCCTGCAAATAATTCAATTCAGTTCACAACATATATGCCTAAAAATGTACCTACACCAATTCCTGTTTTCTTGGCCTATCCAGAAATGGGCCCTCAATCATTAAGCAGAGGTCACAAAGAGAAAGATTTGAAGATGCTATGCTGTTGGCCTTGAAGATAGGAGAAGAAGCCACAAGCCAAGAAATGCAGGTGTCACCTAGAAGCTGGAAAAGGATTCTCCCCCTAGAGCCTCCAGATAAAACACAGCCCACAGCTTGATTTCTAACCTCCAGAACAGTAAGATAACATTCTTTTGCTTTTAGCCATTAAGTTTATGGCGACGTTTTAATGTTAGCAATAGGAAACTAATTATAAATAATAATACACCTCTAGGTGCTGTCCACCCCCTCACCCCCATTCATTCCCATTGTTTTCCACGTAAGTCTCTCTTCCTTGGTACTCTCTTTTCTGTATTCTTACTTCCTTTCCAAGGAAGTCTCTGTTCCTTGATATTCTCTTTTCTATCCTCTCAGATTTTCTTAAAAACCAAATCTGATTATGTCACAGGGCTTGGAGTGCATGAACACTCACAGATTTTTAGTTAGAAACGTAACTAGAAATATAATTAGAAACCATAAATAAGGGTTGTTTACAAATCCTGTCAAGGACATTTGGTGTGATCTCAGGAAGGCTTAACAGGGATGTGATTTAGCTAAGGAAGCTTAAAACAAATTGCACTACACACTGAAGAAAGAATGCATTAACCACATGGGGCTGAGGTAGGGAAGAGATTTTCCTGGGTTTACCCAGGACTGAACAGGGGTAAATCCACTGAATGCAGCAGCCATCAGTAAGACACACGCTGGTTTGGAAGTGGGGCTACCTCCCCAGGTACCTGGATCCTAGTAAGCGCTTCTCTTAAATAGTGGGCATGGGTATTCAATCATAGTAAATTTCATCCTGATTTAAATGCTGGTCACATGACAGTTGGTTGTCATGAGTCAGTCAACTTGTTCACTTCTGGATGTATGATAAATTTCATGTCAGGACCCTGAGCAGATTAAGTTTCCAGATTAAGGTTCTCCTACTGGGTCCGATCCTGGATCCTGGTTTAACAAGAGCCACACTCCTGCCTGCTTCATTGGCCCGTTTCAAGACCTCCACAAAACAGGGATGACTATCACAGAAAAAAAAAAAAAAAAAAGAGGAAAGTTCTAAGGAGGAGGGAGAGGTCAACATTGCCAAAGGGCACAAGATAGAGATTAAAATTTTCCATTAGATTTGGCAATTAGGTGGTGACTGAATTTGTTCAGTGGAGTGAAAGGTTGACAAGGGAATGAGAGCTTAGGAAATGTTAACGTTAAGGCTGGAAAACTACGAGAAGACAATGTAGGCCCTACAGAGTCATCTTTAAAAACAATTCAAGTTATACATTCGAACCATAGAGAGCTCTTCTTGTCCCCAAATCCTCCAAATGTTGATTAGCCAAATTTGAGTCTTATCATCTCTCTCTCTCCTCAGTTAACCTCTGAGGTAGAGGAACCAATGAGCTGTGCAGTAACTAAAGGTCAAAAAAACAAGAGAAAGAAACAAAAGGCCTAAAAACCCAAACTCAATACAAACAAATCAGGCCCTGAGTAAGATGAGCTGTAAGAAGTTGCAGTTCAAATTTAATACCCTTCTTTTGATGATTTTTTTTAAAGTGTCTGGATAATTAAAAGGGGCATTTTATAACTGGAATGCTTTCTTGCATCTCATCCATTATCTTCACTGCACCTCCCTGCAAATGAATAGCTGTTGCTGAGTTGTGGGCAAGTGTGAGCGCAAGCTGGACCAAAGGCTGAATTCTGTCCTGTGGCCAGAGTAACTGCATGCCATGAAAAAAGGTGCAATAGTGAAAACAACAGACATTATCTGCCTTTCTAGATGAAAGCACTGTTTTCCCTACTTAACTATTTGTTAACTTTAAAGGGAGGTAAGAGGGGGGTGAGGGGTTCTGAATATGAGCCCAGCTCTTTCTAAACTTGGTTACTCACATCTGATTCATTCTCTGTGTTTTTCATCTCCTGTTATTGCCTGTTATTGCGTGCTGCTGAGAAGGGGTAGCTGAATCACTGCCACTCAAGATAAAAAGCAATTCAAACCTAGTCCTTGGGATTTGAAGCGTTTTACTTTTTTTTTTTTAAGCGTCTACGGGAAAAGCTTCCCACTTTCCCGGGGGACCATAGAGGGCAGTTTTACAAGACTCATCCCCGGGCTATGTTAGATTTTGTTCTTGTGAGAGTCAGTGAGGTACCGGTCATCTCACCATTTTGGCTTTCAGGCCCACATGCCTCGGTGGCTGGGGTGTGTGCGGCTGGCCGAGCTGCAGCGGGGCCGCGCTAGGGGGGCCGGGGTAGAGCGTGGCCCGGTGGGCCCGAGCGGCCCCGCCGCACTCCCCACCGCCTTAAAAACTCCCACAATGCAGCGCTGGCGTCCCAGTTCCGTTACAATGTCTCTCCCGGCGCCGGCGAACCGGCGAGGCGCGGGCGGGGAAGCCGGGAAGCGGCGTCTGTAACCCGAGCGCCCGGCCGAGGGTGGCGCCCCCTCGCCGCTTCTCTCGCGCGCTCAGCCCGCGGCCCGGCGAAGGGGCGGAGCCGCCCGGCCCCCAGCCCGGCCCCCAGGCCACAGACACCAGCCGCTAGAGCGAGCCGGCCGCCAACTCCGCTGCCCGCGCTCGCCCGGCGCCCCGCACTGCGCCCGCCGCCAGGCTCGTCGCCGAGCCTCGCCCGCCCGCGGTAGTGGCGGCGGCGGCGCTGGCTCGCTCCTGCCTGCGGCGCAACCGCTGCCCGCGCGATCGCAGACGCCCGCAGCCCCGCCAGGGGCGTCCTAACTCACCTAGCGCCGGCCGGGGAGGTGCGCGGAGCGGTCGCGCCGGGGAGCCGGGGCCTCCCTCCGGTGCGGCTCGCGCGGCCCGCGGAACGCCGGAGAAGGAGGCTCGCGGGGCTGCGCGGCCGGGGACAGGCGCGGGGCGGCCGCAGAGCTCGCAGCGCCGCCGCGTCCCCAGCGCCCGGGCCGGCTCCGCTGAGCGGCCTACGGGGGCGGCGCAGTTGCGAAACTGAGTGAGTATTAACTTTCCTTCGGGGCCGTGATTTCTAGGCAGCGTCTGGGACCCCTCCCTCCTCCTCCTGAAGCCTCCGATTCCCTTACCTCTTTTCACCTAGGGCGTCTTCGCCGGTCCTGCCCCCACCCGCCTCCCGCCGCGGGTTCCCGCTTCCTCCCGTTCATCTTTTCCCTGTTGTGTTCCCTTTTGCGCGTTCTCTCCGCGGCTCACACGCGTCTGCCTGAAAAGTACAAGCTTGTTTCTGGCTTCTCTGTTTCCTCCCTGTGTCCTTGGCAGGGTAGTTTAGAGGCCACTTTTGTTGGGAAGGGAGATGTACGTTTGGTTTCTCTAATATTGTGTTCTCCAAATGGAAATCGGATGCTCGATTGCCGGCTGACGGTTTGGTGGAACGCTTATTTTTTTCTTCTGGAAAAAAAAAAAAAAAAAAAAAAAAAAAGATTGGTTTATAGGTTTTTAAATTTTGTTTGAACGATTAACCCTCTTCCGTCCCTATTCTTCCTTGCTACCAACCCGTTTAGGGAGGGGGGGGTCCAGAAGAGGGGACTTTCAAAGTAATAACGTTTTGCAAACTAGAAACTTTAGAGGGTAAATCGCAGAAAACTTAAGATTCAACCTTAAGGGACGTGAGCTTTGAATGTGGGTCCTTGTGCGGCACTGGGTCTTAGAAGCCGAGTATCTGGGTTTGTAATCGAGTGTTTCGTTGTTATTTTAGCATCATAGAGCCGCCTGGTGTTGCTAAACCACTACTTTCTCAGCATCAGATGGCATCTTGAGTAGTGTGCAATATCGGATGTAATTGCGGGTCAGTATTGCCCCTGATCTTTAGGGATTTAGAAGGTCAATAGATATGCAGGGCACGTTCCATAGCTAACTTAAACCCAGCAGGTTAGCCCTGTCAATATACATCAAAGCATTGCATTAAAAAAAATTACTCCAGCCTGGTGACAGCGAGGACGAACATTTATGGATTTTCCGGTATAATGTGGCTCAGCAGTTCTTCATTAGATCTGTTGTATCCCCAGGAAGCACCTTTACATATGTATATATCACTGCTTTTCTGACAGTTGGGTTAGCTAGTACTCATTCTAATAGGAGACCCCAGGTAGTTTTATTATTTTTTTAAGTCTTTCAGCTTTGTGTTGCCAGGAGTTGGTGATCGTGCTATGGAGGAACAGAAAATGGGAAGCTTTCTTTATGGATTTTCCGCATCCTGTTCTTTGCCTGGTTGAGGCACTAGTGAATGCCAGCTAACCCTCTGCAGGGAGAGGTGCGGGGTGGGCACAGGAATCTGGATGCAGGACACAGCACTATCATTTTGGAGAGTGGTTTGTGTATTTATCTTTTAGTGGAAATATTAATGGTACTTTTATTCATCTCGATGGGGAACTCACCCCAAACCATAAAAATTATGTGACCATACCCCACTTTAAGGAGACTGAACATAATTTGATGATTATTCTATTGAAGGGTCAAATCCAACAAAATGTAATTTGTAATATACATGATAAAAACCTTTCAAAAATCTCCCCCTTGGGGTGGCCAGTTAGCTCAGTTGGTTAGAGCACGGTGCTCTTAACAACAAGGTTGCCGGTTCGATCCCCACATGGGCCACTGTCACCTGTGCCCTCCACAACTAGATTGAAACAACTACTTGATTTGGAGCTGATGGGTCCTGGAAAAACACACTTAAAATAAATAACAGTTAAAAAAAAAATCTCCCCCTTTCTCATTTTCTGTCGTTTTAAGAGTCTCAAGTTAGTACTTTTAATAATAGACACAATTGGCAGTAATGCATTAAATTCTTTCTGGGTTCATTGATCAAGCCTAATATCTGGGTTTCAGTAGCTGAGGGGAACATCAGAGAGCCCAGAGAGAGAGCAAATCATGGGACTGTGTAGATAGGAACGGCATTTCAGTTTGCTGAAGTGTCAACATGCTGCAGGGAAAAGCAGTTAAAAAGAAGAGAGAATGTTTAAGTTGTTTTTATGGTGAATGTTTACTGAATTTGGCATTTGGTTGAGACATCTGGGGATTGCAGATTTTAAATTCTATGCAGTTGTGTTGTTTCTTTTTGCCTATTTATATTTTTAAGGTTTCGATTTTTCACTGTGAATCTCAATGCTTGGCTTTTGTAGCCTTCTGTACTGGGTGGCTTGCATTAATTTTTGACTTGAATGCCTTGGTCATTTTGAGAAATGATTAGTATTTTAGAGTTCTCATTAATTGATCTGTGTTACGTGGATGTATGTCATGACTTGAAAGTAAAATGTTATTTGTTGCTGGATATCGTTGCTCTTTTCATTATGGTTAATTCCTGGCATAATGGTTTTGCTCACTTATTATAAAACGTTAAGCTCCTAGATATCTTGCTAGTATTCAAAACATTGCAAAACTCTTTGCAGGTAGAAGTGAAGTGGGGATGGGAGTGGGATTGGAAAACATTATGCATTAAATTTGACGATTTGGATTTAAAAAATAAGGTATCACCTGTTTAGTCTTCTTGCATGCTAGCTTGCTCCAACCCTAAGTAGTCTTCAAAATTCAAAGTGCAGAGATAGTTTCCAAGAACTCCATATAGTGGAAAGAATGCTAACCCTACAGCCAGCCAGCCAGACTTGGGTGGCAGGTGTGACTTTGTCACTCTGAACTAAATGAGCCTGGCCATGCTACTTCAACCTCTGTCATCTATCTACAGTTTGCTTTCTGTAAAAAGGGGATTGCTACTAAAAGGGATGCTGCTACAAGTAGAACACTCAATATAGTGATTGGCACATCTTCACTAAATGGCCGCATCTGAGACTTCTCCAGAACTGAACTCTTGATTACCCAGCCTTTCAAATTGTTTCTCCTGTTTTTCATCTCATTCATCCAAAGAGTGGCTCAGGCCAGAAGACTGGAGTTTGTGTACTCTCTCTTTTGTTCTGTCACCTCCACCCAAGCAGTTTGTCACAAAGTCCTGTCCACTCTTCTGGGAAAACCTCTTTCAAACCCGTTTGATTTTCAGTCTCTATTATGCTACCATCTTAGTTCAAACCACCATTTATCTTTGCCTGCTGCAGAGGCCACCTGCACACACTCTGCACCCCCTGCAGTCCTTTTTCCCACCAACAGCCTGAAAAAGAAGTCACTGGCAGTTTCAAGTCTTCAAATCTCTTAGGAAACACATTTATTCTTGTGATAAAATAGAAGATCCTCAGCAAGCCTACAAGGTCCTGTGTGACTTGGCCCCCACATCCCATCTTCATCTCTTGTCAGCCACCTTGGCAATTCTCTGGCAGACTCACCTCAGGGCTGTTGCTCATGCTGCTGGTCTCTCTATTTTAGGACCATCTCATTACTGGTTCATGTATCCTCTTCATAAAATGTCTGAGAAGGCCACCCTTAGCATCATGAACCCCTTTATTTTCTTCCTCATGGCACAATCATCTTTTCCCTTCTTAATATTTGCCACAATTTACAATTATATATTATTTAATTGTTGAATGTCTCTCTCTTGCCCTTGAGGGCAGGAATAATGTATGGTTTATTCAACAGTCTATACACAGTGTCTGGTATACATATAGTAGGTGCTCATTAAATAATTAATGTTATAATGAAGGAGATAATAATATCAATTTTGTATTTGTATCTTGATTGCCTTCTTTATCACCGCTAACTCTGCTTTTCGTAACAGAAAAGCCAGACCGGCACGCTCGTGTCTTCCTTCTTGGCTGGGTTTACGTATAATATGAAATAATGTTTGCAAACATCAGGTAAAAGTAATGTATTTGGGATCTGTGGAAAATTCATAGTAATAAATTGAGACGTTTTAATTAGTGTTACCCTTGTGATTTTCTGTTGTAGATAATCCTTTTTCCAAGTACATCGTTAGTTATGCTTTTTTCATTGGCACAGGATTACTGAAAGAAAAAATTTTACTATGTCATATGATTTTACACATGTCATGTGACATAACACGTTAGTCAGCAGCTATTGATTGCTTAGTGCCAGACTTCCAAGGAAGGTAGGGGAAACTGTGGTAGAAAAATGACAGGTATGGTACTGAGGATATTTAGTACTGTCCAGCTGTTGATGTGGCTTGCATAAATAACTAGATACCGTCTGACCATTTAGTTTTAAGGTAGAGGAGTACTGTAGTTGTTTAAAAATGGGAGCCACCTAGAGGTCTAGAAGTTCTTTTTTCCTTTCTCACTAAAGCATTCCTTGTTTTAGCCAAAAATGTCTCATGACTTTCAAAGGCCAAGGGAGGTTTAAAGCTTTGAGTATTTTTGTCATGTGGTTGCCCTTCACACAATATCCGATGCACTATAACTCTGAAGTACTTACATCTTTATTATTAATGCTTCTAGTCTCTGCTTCTTACATACTGAGCCATATTTTCTTTTGACTTGTTTTTTAGGACTTTAGTTTCCCTTTCGAATTTCATCTCACATCCTTAGAATATTCTTTTATAATTTTGTGTCTTGCAAGTCATTAAGTATACAGGGAACTTGGCAATTCATTCTAGTTCTTTCAGGATGTATTGTTTTGCACTCAACCTCTGGGTTCCCCCAAAAGTTATACCTCTGAGTGGTCTGTCTGGACCCTGCGATTTTGCTAGCCAGACGCTAGATGCCCTTGGGTTGGGAAAGCAGGGAGAATGAAAGCAGAATTTTAAAGGTCCTATTATGTACCAAGCTCTGGGCAAAGTGCTCTCACAAAAGAAGTGTGAATAGTTGACCTGGTCAAAATTATAAAAAGATACCTTAAACTTTTTATACATTTACTTCACTCAAGGAAATTGTTCCTGTGACACCGTCATTTCCGCACCCTGTATTTTCTAGTCAGGAAGGCATGACAGTAAAGAGGTTCTCTCTAGCCAGACTCTTTAGGTTACCTTGGTGATTATTTAAACCTGATTCAACTTGTATAAAATAATTGGAAGAGGGGCACACCATGAGATTAGCCTTTGTGGTAGGCCTCTGTGCCCTCAGGACATTTGCATCACAAGTAGCCACCACTGTGGAGGAGAAGAAAGTTAGGGTTAGGTGCCCTTGTTATTTTTTCCCTCAGTATGTGTGCTTGCTGGTTACTTTGGGTGACCTTGAACAAGTTGCCTGGAGCTTTTTAGCACCAACAATATTTATTACCTACTTATTTCACAGCCTTGCTATAAGATTTAGAAGACTTATTTTTGGCCTTTTTTTTTTTTTTTGTCACCTTCAAATATATCACAAAGCTCATTACAATTAACTCCAGTGCTGTCCAAGTTTTAGGCATGAAGAAAAATATTTTGTGAGAGAAATTTGACCTCCAACTACACCCGCAATCCAAGTCTTGCCTCATCACCCCCGCACGCAGCCAAAAGACCAGGACATAACCAGAACTTGACCACCCACTGGAACCCTTTAGAAGCCCAGGGTCCATTATCCAGGGAGATCTCACATTAACACCCCTTTGCCATAAATGGCCAAGTTCCAAGGTCCTCCAATTAAGTGCCCTCCCAGCACTTCTGCATACCTGTTCCCCCTAACGCTTTAAAAACCCTTAACCTAGTTCAACGAGCAAGATGGATTTGAGGCACCACTGGGTCTTCCATCTTCTCGGTACAACTTAGGAGTTTGTTCATATGTACATTGTGCTTTTAGTGTCCTATTTAAGAAGTTTTTGTCTAACCCAAGGTCACAAAGATTTTCTCCTATGCTTTCTTCTAGAAGTTTTATAGTCTTAGATTTTACATTTAAGTCTATGATCCATTTTAAGTTATTTTTTTTTAATGTAGACTTTATTTTTAGAGCAATTTTAGGTTCCCAGCAAAATTGAGCAGATTTCCCATATACTCCCTGTCCCCACACATACACAGCCTGCTCCATTATCAGCATCCCCCACCACAGAGGGACATTTGCAAACTGAACCTACATTGACACATCATTATCACCGAGAGTCCATACTTTAGAGTCCACTCTTGGTGTTGTACATTCTGTGTGTTTGCACAAACGTATAATGACATGTATCTATCTTACAGCATCGTACAGAGTAGTGGCACTGCCCTAAAAATCCTCCTGTGCTGTGTCTAGTCATCCCTCTCTCTCCCCTCAATCCTGGCAACCACAACCTTTTTACTGTCTCGTAGTCTGTGACACTTCCTGACTGTCATATAGTTGAAATCATGTAACATATAGCTTTTTCATATTGGCTGCTTCACTTAGTATTATGCATTTATGTTTCTTTAGCCCTGAATAGTATTCCATTGTCTGCATGTACCACAGTTTATCCATTCACCTACTGAAAGACATCTTGGTTGCTTCCAAATTTTGGCAATTATGAATAAAGGTGCAGTAAACATCCATGTGCAGGTTTTTGTGTGGACATACGTTTTCAGCTTCTTTGGCTAAATACCAAGGAGCATAATTGTTGGATTGTACAGTAAGCGTATGCTTAGTTTTTGCAAGAGATTGTCAAACTGTCTTCCAAAGTGGCTGTATGATTTTGCATTCCCAACAGCAATAAATGAGAGTTCCTGTTGCTCCACAGTCTCACCAGTATTTGGTGGTGCAGTGTTTTGGATTTTGGCCATTCGTATAAGTGTGTAGTAGTATCTTGCTGTTGTTATAATTTGCATTTCCCTGATGACATACGAGCTTATTTGCCACCTCTATATCTTTGGCAAGGTATCTGTTAAGGTGTTTGGCCCATTGAGTTAATTTTTTGCATTAGGTGAGTGATGGATTGAAGCTCATTTTCTGCATATGAAAATCTAATTGTTCCAGCATTATTTGTTAAAAAAAAGTATTCTTTCTCCCCTGAATTGCCTTTGCGTCTTTGTCAAAATTCAGTTGTCTATTATATCTCTTTTTATGGTGTCACTAAAGGAAAAGCAACTAAATCCAGTACTTAATGTTTCCTGTTAATGACAATTATTTCACTGTTTTCTCTCTTTGGAAAATCTTGTAACCTAGATCACGCCCTCCATTTTAATTTTTCTAGTGTTGATGATCTCTCTATTACAATATTCTATTGAATAATGTGTTACTGTATATATTGGAAAGAGTGCCCACTTAAGTTAAAAGCCTGAATTGACCTGGGTAGCCTTGGAGAAGTTAATGAGCTCACCTCGCCTCAAGTTTCCTGATCTTTAAATGGGGTTACAAATTTATTATAACACTCAGGGCTGTTTCAGAATAAAAGATGTTTACGTGTGTCCGTATATGGAAGTGAATGTATATGCAGTGTCTCAGTGAAGGGTTGATGCCTTTACCCCTTACTCAATTCCAGGGAGCTCTGTATGTATGCGTTCTGTCTAAACTGGAAGTCTGAACAGGCCTCAGTGCTCTTTGGAGAGGACAAGTACTAACCCTCCACCGTCTGTCCAGGCCGAAGGTCTGAGGAGCAACTGAGTTAGAGAGAACACTTTCAGTGTAGATCATCCAAGGGTGGGAGAAGAACGTTTGCTACCATGTTTCCCCAAAAATAAGACCTAGCCGGACAATCAGCTCTAATGCGTCTTTTGGAGCAAAAATTCATATAAGACCCGGTCTTATTTTATTATAAGACTGGGTCTTTAATATAACATAACATAATATAATATAATACCGAGTCTTATATGAATTTTTTGTTCCAAAACACGCATTAGAGCTGATTGTCCGGCTAGGTCTTATTTTCGGGGAAATGGTAGTTACCAAGGAAGGTCCCCTTATCCCCCACAGTCCAGAGTTGGCTATCTCCAAGGCCTTTCTCCACCAGTAATCCTTTCTCCATATTGAATTTCAATCTCACCTTCCCTCAGTCTGGAAAGAATATACTCAAATCTCGCTTGACACTGCTGCTCCTTCTAGCTGTCTCCTTTATCAGCCATATTTTATTCATCTGTGCTTAATACTTCTACTACATCACCTGCCAGCTCACGTCCCAGCCAGGTACCGTTTCTTAGACACAATTCTTGCCACAGGCTGCCATATCTTAATTGCCAAAAACAATGGAAACTTTTCACTCCTAATATAACCAAAGCTTTTTGTGGCGTTCTTACACCGTCGGGCTGTCTCCCTCCATCTTAAAACTTCTCCTTCTTGACTTCCTTGTCATCACTCTGTCTTTGCTCATTCGTTCATGCAACAGTGAACTACATGCCCTTCTATGCATGAGGCTGTAGCAGAGAACAAAACAAGATTCCCGCTCTCGTGGGAAGTGCACTCTACTGGGGGGAGTTAGATTAATAAATAAATGAGCAATTTTAAATTTTTTATATGATGATAAATGCTTTGGAGGAAGAAAATGAAGCAAGGTGGAAGCTCTGAAAATGCTGGGGGTGGGAGTGCTGTTTGATACGGTTATTTGATATTGGATGGGCAGGAAGTCCTCATTCACGAGAGCTCGCTTGGTAGAGACTTTAATGAAGCGAAGGAGCCAACTCTGTAACTGTCTGGGGGAAGACCGCTCCAGACAGAGTAGACAGTGCGTGCAGAGGCCCTGGAGCAGGTGCATACAGGTGTGCCCACGTCATAGCAGGCAGACCAGTGAGGCCAGGCGGCGTGTAGGGGAAATAGCAGGAGATGAGGCAGAAGAGATGGTGGGAGCCCGTGTATACTAGGACCCTGCTGGTTGTGACACGGATCTTGGTTTTTTCTCTTGCGTGAGAAGACAGTTGCAGGTCTTGAACAGAGAAATACATGGAGAGTAGCATGGATTAGGCAAGAGCACAAACTCTGGGGCTGACTGCCTGGGTTAAAATCCCAGCCCTGCAGCTCTGTGACCGTGGAGTAGTGCTGTAACTTCTCTCTGCTTCATCAGTAAAACACTATCTCATAGTGTTGTTTTGAAGATTGAATGAGTTAATATTTGTAAAGAATTGAGCATGGCTGATAATAAGTATTATAAAAGTGTCTTTTTAAATAAAATTAGTAAAATTGAAAAGGCTCACTTTACTGCATGGTGGAAAGGGCTTGTTAAGGGGAGTTACGAATAGCAGCAGGAAGCCAAGAAATGGAAACAACCTATGTGTCTCTGAATGGATGACTGGATAAAGAAAAGGTGGAATATATTATATACAGTGGGATATTCAGCCAGAAAAAGGAAGGAAATCCTGCCATTTATAACAACATGGATGGACCCAGAGGGCATTATGCTAAGTGAATAAGTCAGACAGAAAGACAAACCGTATGTTCTCACTTATATGTGCAATCTTAAAAAAGGAAAAAAAAAACCCAGCCGAACTCTGGCATTGGTGGTTGCCAGAGGTGGGGGTGGGATGGAGGGGGGTGGGTGAAATGGTTGAAGAGGGACAAATGGTACATACTTTTGTTTTTTGTTTTTTTTTTTGTTTTTTTTACTCTTTTTTTAAATTTAATTTTATTAAATTTATTGGGGTGACAATTGTTTGTAAAATTACATAGATTTCAGGTGTACAATTCTGTATTACATCATCTATAAATCCCATTGTGTGTTCATCACCCAGAGTCAGTTCTCCTTCCATCACCATAATACTTTTGGTTTTAAGATAAATAAGTCCCGGGATGTAATGTGCAGCATAGTGACTTACTCAGCATGGTGACTTAGAAGATGGCGGGAGGAAGACCAGTTAGGAGATGACTGTAGTAATCCCCCCAAAGGATGGCTTAGATGAGGTGCTAGTGGTGGAGGTGGAGAGAGGGGTCACCTTGTGGGTTAGTTTGGAAATGGGGATGACCTCTTGGCCAGAGGATTAGATCTGCTCTTCCCTTCATCCCTGATCTTTCTAAGACTTTTTTTGCTGCCTCCTTCTCTCCCCTTTGACCGGGGATTCTCAAACAGGGTGGTACTATTTGGAAATTTGGAGGGCATTTTGGGTTGTCACAGGGACTAAGCTGTGGGTATTTCCAGGGTTGAGTGTGCAGGGGCGGGACCAGGGGTGCTCAGCACCCTTTGTGGTAAGACTTGTCCCTTGCAGTTTGCTCATCCTGGTTGAGCAGTGCAGCTGCAGACCTTCTTCCCTCCTCCCCCGCGCACCCCAGCCCAGGATTTTATTTTTTAACCCGCAGTCCTGTGTGGGCAGCAGGGGGCCTATCAGTATTTTTTCCAAAATATTGTTTATTTATGTACATTGGGGGCATGAGAATTTTCATCAAGTTTTCAAAAGTGTCCATATCCTAAGAATGTAAGAATTCCTCTTATGAGTGATCTCACCCATTTTCGTTGTTTTTACTGCAGCCTGCATGGTGATGGACTTCCAAATCTGTTCTTACAATGCTCTGAACTCAGACTTCCAGACGCCTTGCTGCTGAGCCCTGCAGCCGTGGCTCAGCATCCGCGCGGCTCCTAACTTCTCCCTTATTTCCTGCTTGGGGTTGTGGGACCAGCACCCACCTCACTCGTATTCTTGGCCCTTCCTGTGCCTCCTCACCTTGACGAGTCTATCTGTTCCTTCTGATTTTACCTCCTGGTCAGCTGAGGAAATCTTTAGCATCTCCCATTTAGATTTTACCAGTCTCCTCACCTGAGACCCATCTTTTACATGTCGCCAGATGAGCTCTTGGATACACAGATCTCACTGTGTCACTGACTGGCTGAAAACTGAGCTCTGTCACTGCCTGCAGGGTTGAGTTGAGACTGTTGTAGCACACAGGCTGGCATGAGTCCCCCGCCCTGGGCTGGCTAGGTGGCGGTCCTGCCTCCCTGCTTGGCTGCCCTCCAGCTCTCTCCCCTCACTCGTCCTCCTGCACCAGGCTCTGCCAAGACTAAATTAATAACCTGTTTCATGCATTGATGCTGAAACATCTAAACATGCTTTTTGGTCACACAGAAAAAATGGTTCAACCTCTCTCTTACCTACCAAAATACTGCATAGCTCTAAAACCCAGCCGGGCTGTCCTACTTCCGAAGGAGCTGCACACTCCTTTAGGAGTCCATCTTGCCTGCTTTCTGATACCATATGCATGCATATTTCTCTTCTTCCTTGCATTGTAATTTCAGAAGCTCTCTACTTCAGACAGGTGAGCTTCTGAGAGGCTCTTCATAAGCTCATTTGTTCACAAGTTCAAAGTGACTCAGAGGACTTGAAGCTCGCAGTCCCCTGATGCAGTTCAAGGAGTGTAAGTTGGTTCTTTGAAGGTTTATAACCAGCTATGCCCTTGCTGCTGGATGTTCTGTAGGGCATCTTTTTCTAAAGTGGAGCAGCTTTGTCTACATTAAAAATCTCCTGAGGCAGGTGGCTCCTTCATGGTCTCTTTGCAGCCCTAGGGAGCCCCTCAGTAGCCCTTGGTGTCCAGGTTCACTCGTCACCTCTTGAACTGCAGGAGCCTCAGTGGGCGCAGCCCTGGCTGTGCTCAGCCTTTCTGCCCTAGAACAATTTCGTGGCCTCCTGAGTAAACATTGGGCAAGTTTCCACCTTTGGCGCTAATCATCTTGTTGTACATTCAAAACGGAAAAAACTTTGGAAGATCTCTTTTCTCTGTTCTGGCTGATTATCACTGCTAGGTTATAATAGGTATAAGTTAGCCTTTTTCACCCTCAGCCCTATGTATCCTTTGCCCTTCAGGGTTCTTTCAAATCTTCATTCCATATGCAAAAAAAAAAAAAAAAAAAGGAAAAATGTTTTTCACCACTCAACTATGTTTTATAAATTCTCCTTTTGTTTCGATCATAATTGTGTGTCTTTTTATTAGCACTTTAAATGTATTCCATACTTTTGTATTATCAGATATGACAGGGTTAATAATGGTTGTAAAAAACTTCAAAACATATTTTAAATACAGCAAACACATTCATCCACAAACTAACAAACATAAAGGCACCCACTAGGCAGAGTTTTCAGAGTTTGGCTCTGGGGCCTGTGTTTGGTTTTATCTGTACAGTTGTGATTTGAAAGCTCAGGAGTGGAGGAGTCGGGGTTTGTTTCGTGTCACTTTACTGCTAGACTGTGGGAAGCAGGATTCATATTTAATTGTACACCAACTGTAAGCTCTTTGATGGCAGGAACTTTTCTAATTCTCATTGGATCCTTGGGGCATGGCACTCTTATTTGTTGAATGCATTAACTGTGCTGGCTCATATTTATATCCTCAAGGAGAACCATTCTGAACTACTTCTAAGCATTTGGCTCAGCCAACTAAATGAAGAATTCGGGATATGGCTGACTAAAACATTCACATTACATGGACAACTGAGGTGATATGAAATCTAGGTTGGTAGGAATGGAGTTACTTGGTTTCTGAAAACGAAGGTAATAAGTACATGTCCAGGAGTAAGGTTCTGTGGGGTATACGAGGAGGAGGGATGTGGTCTGTGGTTTGGGGAAGCTTATTATTGAGCATTGAGGATGTGATAAGTATATACATAATTGGATAGGGTAGAATGTGCTGTAATATCTAATTTTATAAATATATAAAGCAGAGTATGAAGAGAGAGTGGCTGACTGACTTCAAGGGTAAAAGTATTCACTACAGCAGTATTTATACAAATAAACATGGGAAACATCTAAAAGGTTGATAGCAGGGCGCTGGTTAAGTAAATTATGGTATGGGCACCAGATAGACTGTTATACAGCCATTAAAAGTATTTATGAAGAATTTACAGTAATTTGGGTAAATGCATATGCTTTTATGTTAGGCAAAATATCAGAATATAAACTGAAATATACATTGTGACCACAGTTTTTTTAAAAAAGAAAAAGCAGGCATAACAGGGAAAACAGCACCAGGAAGACTGACTGACTTCAAGTATATTATATATACTATGTCTTTGTATGTATGTGCATCTATGTGTGTGCATATACTTATGCACTGCATTGCGTTTTCACACACTGACCACACCCATGCAGCCAGTGTCCCGGTTAAGAAATAGAACGTTGTCTGATTCCCACAGGCCCCCTCGTGCTCCTAACTTTTAATGGGATCTCATAGTTTCGACTGATTTTTGTTCCTTATATAAATGGAATCACAGCATCTACTCTTTTGTGTCTGATTTTTCACACTCAACTTTGTCTGATTCACCCAAATTGTTTATAGTTGTATGTTGTTCAGTCTTATTATTATGGATGACTTTTAATCTTACTCTTTCATCTTTTTATGCTTTCAAAAATTTTCTGTAATGAGCATGTACTTTATAATCCGAAAAAGATAGTATTTGTTTTTTTAAAGAGGCCAAGGCAAGTTTATTTGTAAAGTGCGTGGTCAAATTCAGTTGGCCAGTTCGGCTAGACCATGGGGCGTGTGAAGGAGAGAAGGTTGGGGCTGCCCTGAAACAGATGTGCTGCAATGTGAACTCAGCGTCAGGAGACCCAGATTCCATCTATGTTGTCACTTAGTAGTCATGGGACTGTGGACACATCGTTTAATCCCTTTGATCCTCCGTTGGCTCATTCATTGTTCAACTGGGTATGATGGTATCTTCCTTAGAAACTGGTCATGAGGATTAACTTGAGATAGCGAGTCTGTGAGAAGGCCTGCCAGGTGGTGAAATCTTTCATTTAAAAAGAGTTAGAGAGGATGGGTGCTCAGGGAGGGAACTTATGTCCAGTTGCCATTACTTTTCTTCGTGAAGGGGGTGATGGTTATTTGTACGTGAAAGCACATGGCTTTGAGGTGGGGGTCTGAGCAAAGCAGGGAAGCTTTGGGGTCAGGCAGCCCCTAAGTGCTCAGTGAGAAAGGGCGTCCACGGAGAATGGAGGGAGAGCTCAGCAGTGTTGAGGGCCCAACTGAGGTTGGAGCATAAACGTGTTCTAGGAGATTTGTGTGTTTTGTTTTATTTGGACTCATATTAAACCGATTTTTCCTGATCATACCAGTGGAAGAGGTAGAAACAGAAAGAAGGGAAGGAGGAAAGCCCAACTGACACATGAGAAATGCCATGGCTAATCTACAAAGACAACACTGTTTAAAGGAAGCCTCTGATTTGCAATGTTACAGAAATCCATGGTGATCTGGAGCATAGGCTATCCTTTTCCAAGGATATTTATACCAAAAGGGAGCACTAAAATTTCCATCCAACCCCCAAAAGTCTGCAAAACAGGCAGGGAATTTTTACTACTGTTATATTTTCTAATCCAAGAGTCCTAAAATCACTAATAGTTTAAACTATTTTAGATCCTTTAAGCAGAGTAGGACTTGATGCGCCAGCCCAGAGAACCCCATTCATGGCTGGTATCATTTCTATGGGAATAATAGTCAGGTGTGATGAAAACTGCCAGGATTGCACTCCAAGCTTGTCTGCCTCTTCCAAATAAGTAATGGGTGAGCCCTCACTCAATACGGAGCAGTTAGCTATTGTTATTCTCCCAAAATAAGACCTAGCCAGACCATCAGCTCTAACGTGTCTTTTGGAGCCAAAGTGAATATAAGACCCGGTCTTATTTTACTGTAATATAAGACCGGGTCTTATATAATATAATATAATATAATACCCGGTATAATAATATAATATAATATAATATAATATAATATAATATAATATAATATAATATAATATAATATAATATAATATAATACTGGGTATAATATAATATAATATAATATAATATAATATAATATAATATAATACTGGGTCTTATATTAATTTTTGCTCCAAAAGATGCATTAGAGCTGATGGTCCGGCTAGGTCTTATTTTCGGGGAAACACAGTATTTGTAGCTAAATGATGTTTGTAGATTGGGTGGCTCCTTTACTCACCATCTATTCATTCAGACAGTATCTATTGATTGCTTATGGACTAGATATGAAAAATTTTTTTTTTTTAAAAAACAGTCTTATTTCCCAGATACTTTTTATCTGGGCCAGGCGTTTAAAGAAATAATTTTTGGAATGTGATAATGGATAAAATGGAGATGTGGGTTCCTGGGGTGGGGTTGGAAGTGAGTGCTTCTGAAAAGATGTTCCTCAGTCAGCCTGAGGAAATCAGGGAAGGTTTAAGAGGAAAATTCACTCTTGAGCTAAGACTTGAGAAAGGCGTTTTCTGGGAAGACACTCTATGCAGGTAGAGCAAGGGGCACACGGGCGCAGTGTGTCAGGCAGCACGTGGTCTGTTGGAGAATACAAACAAACTCAGTACCACTAAAGTTACATCTGTACATCTGTGGAGTAGGGTGGGGGAGTGGCAGGAACTGAGGTCAGGAATAATTTTCTGCCCTTCATCATCCTAAAGTTCGTTTAGGTTTTTGCTGATAGCAGGATTGCTTATGAGAAGCAGTTTTACTGTCTCTGAATTAAGATTTCCACTTATTCAAATTTTACATTAGGAAATGTTGAGATTGCTTTATAATTAATTGGGGCTTAGAGTTCTGCTCAGTGTCTCCCAGTGCAATATACTGAGGTCACCTTGTTTATATTCACTCCACAAACATTTATGAAGCACATGATGCTGTGTTGAAGAAATTATACTTGCTTTGGATGGTATTACAAAGATAAGAAATGGCCACTGCCTTTGAGGAAGCTTACAATCTAGTTAGCAAAGCAAAACTTGAACTTTGTAAAGCTCTATTATGGAAATAAATATAATTGCTAGAAGAAAGAGGATAAACGTGTTACTTACAACTGTGGAAAGTAGACAGATCTATTTAGAAGACAGTGCACTCTGATCAAGGACCAAAGACCTAACGAAATATGACTGGTGGACAGTGATATAAAGGTGGGGCAAAGTGACGGGGAGAACTAGGAAGAGGCCATGACGGGAAGGACCATGGTGGAGGCTAGCCCAAGAGCATGGTGTGCAAAGTAACATTAGGAAGTAGCACGGTGTGAGTCACTCAATCTGGTGTATATTGCTGGGAGTAGAGAGAAGTGGGGCTGAACGTGTAGCTAGGGACAAGTTGCAAGGGTCTTCCATGCTGCACAGAGGAATTTGGATTTCCTTCCAAGGCAATAAGCTTTTATGAACAAGTCTTGTCTTCTGCTCCTACCGGTCGCTGCTGTCTCCAGTCTCCCTTCCACCCACTGTGTTCAGAGCAAGCCCAGTGAAGTGCACCCAATCCTAGTGCCATGTGACAGGGATTCTCCTGGTTTTGCACAGATTACCATAAGATTGTGATGTTGGTCTAGAATCTTAGGCTGTTTCCCTAATCAACAGCTTAATCCTTCAGTGTTAGTTCTCTTCACCTTAGATTTTTGCAGCACACTTTTCAGTGTTTTAACTACTTTTTGTCATATAATTTGATTTTTAACAATTATTGGAAATAATGAGATCAGACAGTTTATAGATAGGGAAATCAGCTCAGAGAGCCTAAATGAATAGCTTAAGGTCATTCAGAAGTGAATGTTGGAGGTGAGATTAGAAACAGCGACTTCATGACCCTGTTTGGTCCAGATTTCCTTTCTGTAAGTCATTATGCCGTGGCCTTCCACGTGAGTGATTCTGACTACCAATGAATGCACACCAGCTGTGCTGTTAGGGCATCAGGCAGACGTTTGCATGCATTCATCCCTGTTGTGTGTGACCTAAGTATTTTGAAATGGCTGAGATTGTGGGTTACATCTGTAATCATTACACAGAGAGAAACTAAGTGGCTTACATGGGAGTTTGTCCATAACCATCTTGTTATTTATTTTTCCTCTATTTAAGGAACAGCCTAACTTTTTGTAAGCCTCCTCCATTCAACTGATCATTTTGATTTTTTTCTGGAAATAATCCACCTAAGTCATTAGAGTTTTTCTTCTTGATTTCATATATTTAGCAGGAAAATTGTTTTCCATCTTTCAGATATTCAGCAAGCTAACAACGTTAAGTGTGTGTAACTCATACAACTCAACAACAAAAAAACAAAGGATCCAATTAAAAAATGGGCAGAAGACCTGAAGAAACATTTCTCCAAAGAGAACATATAAATGGTCAATAGACATATGAAAAAATGCTCAACATCACTAATCAGCAGAGAAATGCAAATCAAAACCACAATGAGATATCATCTCACCCCAGTCAGAATGGCTGTCATCAACAAGACAAATAGTAACAAGTGTTGGAGAGGCTGTGGAGAAAAAGGAACCCTCATGCACTGTTGGTGGGAATGCAGACTGGTGCAGCCATTATGGAAGGCAGTGTGGATTCCTCATAAAATTAAGAATAGAATTACCAAATGACCCAGCAATCCCTCTCCTGGGTATCTACCCAAAAAATCTGAAAGCATTTATCCATAAAGACATGTGTGCACCAGTGTTCATTACAGCTTTATTTATGGTGGCCAAGACATGGAAACAACCAAAGTGTCCCTCAATAGATAAATGGATAAAGAAGTCGTGATATGTATACACAATGGAATACTATTCAGCCATAAGAAAAAGTGAAATAGTACCATTTACGACAACATGGGTGGATCTTGAGATTGTCATGTTAAGCGAAATAAGTCAGACAGAAAAAGCAGAGAACCATATGATTTCACTGTGGTATATAAAACTGAAAACAAAAGAACAAGACAAATGAAGAAACAAAAACTCATAGACACAAAATAGTTTAGTGGTTACCAGAGCGTAAGGAGAGAAGGGGGTGGTAGATGAGGGTAAACGGGATCAAATATATGGTGATGGAAGGAGAACTGACTCTGGGTGGTGAACACACAATGTGATAGATAGATGATGTAATACAGAATTGTACACCTGAAATCGATGTAACTTGACTAACAACTGTCACCCCAATAAACTTTAATAAAAAAAATTAAGTGTGTGGTTAAGTTAATTTATGAATCATTGTTAAGCAATGTAACTTGTCAACTTAAGTACACAACTTAAAATATTTCTAAGACAAAAACAAATTGAGAATCTTGCTTTACCAGTAGAGGTGACCTTGGCACAATGTGGGTTTGAACTGTATACGTCAGTTGAAATAATTTGTGTATAAATGGCCCCGCACAGTTCAAACCCACATTATTCCAAGGTCAATTGTACGTTCTTTAATTTTTCCAAGAGCAACAGAGTTGGCCTTTTAAAAGTCATGATTAAGAACAACTAGGTTGCAAGGCAGCTATAATATGGGCAAAAATACTAGTTTTTGTAAGCGAGGACCACTGATACCAATGGTCCTCATCTATGACCTGTAAGTAGCCTATAGAATTCCGATAGAGACATGGTGGTGTGGACCCTGGGAGAGACTTCTCTTTCAGAGAGCAGTCACTGAAGAACAGGAGGAGAAGGTCACGTAGTTAGTGGTAAGATGTGAGACTGGTACTTGGGACCCTCCTTGGTTCAAAATCCTCCGTGGCTCTCTGTTGACAGTAGTAGGATCAGGCCTCAACTCTGGCCTTTGTGTCTCTGATGGAGGCGTTTCCCCACGTCTGATAACAAAGGCACAGAAGAGAAAGTAAACAAAAGTAAGTATTTGTTTATTGGCACTGAGCAAATGTAGTTTGATGGCTTTAATGACAGTGAGTTTCAGATCTGTCACTAAATTGAAGGTGGAACTCTTCTAAGTTTCTATTAAAAAAAACAAAAACATACAGTCGACTCTAGTTGAATATGCAGAGGCTTCTGAGCTTCTGATAGAGCCAATCTGGAGCACTTTGTTCAATTCTGAGGTCAAATCAAGTTATTTTTAAACTTAAATGACTGGAACCTAAATATAATACCCTTATATAGCTGTAAGTCAGACCGGCAAACCTCACCTGTCTAATAAGAGCACCTGCAGTGTGGTAACAAAACCTCCATGCTCCCGCATTCCTATCTTTATTAATTCTTATTTAATGTATCTATACTGCATAAAATTGTATTCATAATGATATTAATTATGTTATAAGTAATAAGGATAAAACCTGTATGTGTGCATGTGTTGGGGGGGGGGGGGTGTCCAGAAGCAGAATGAGGGCCTTAAAAACAGGCACATAGATACCACTGACATAAGGAAGAGGCAGGACAAGGCCACATTCTCCAATCTCAAAGTATAGTCAAAAGGTTGTAATAATATTGCACACGATTATGGTGCCTTACAGTTTTCCGATCATTTTCACATCTCTTAAATCATTTGGTTGTCACAGCAAACTTGTGAGAACGGTAGGCTCAATGTTATTCATATTCTCCATGCAAAGTTAAGGCACAGAACACTGTGCGTTGTCTAACATAACAGGTACCCAGACCATGCTTCCACAGTCGGTTTGGTCTTCCCCAGCTCCTAGGGGAGACCCAAGAGGCTTGAAGCAAGTGGGGTTGCCTGCTCTCCCCTTCACTTACAACCTCACTACCAGTTTATAATGAAAGCAGGTTTCGACTAAACTACACATACAGATAACTTCAGATAAACATTCCCTAACCAGTAGCCAAAAATGGAGAAGTGTGCTTATATCACTCCAAAAGGGTTGATATAACCTGGTTTATAAGCTTGATGAAAGCTTCGATTTTTGTGTTTTTAGGTGTTCTGATGCACATTTCAAGGGTAATTTACTTGAGGCAGCCCACAGGATGGCAGAGGAAAGATTCTTGGTCTTTTAGTTGCTCTCAGGGGTTCAGGCCTCACCAGATCTTATAGTCTGTTCATTCAAGGGTGGAAGTGTCACTAAAACATTTTAGCATGCCCACATACTTGAATCCTTTAATTTCACCAATGTGATCCTATTTCTAACATTCATCATGATAATAAGCAAGCTGCTGATTGCACCAAAGCAAATCCATCCAGTAGATAATGAGCAAAGTGTCCCCAAAGCACTTGTCTGTTGTAACCACTTCTGAAAGTATGGGCTTCCTGATTGGAGCCCACCAGCTCCACTCTAGACAGTACAATCCTACTACCAACCTAAACAGTGTTGCAGAATATCACAGGCTGTATATACCCAAATAGTTTACTCCAAAACTAAACTACACATACTGAAACATCCAGGCTGTTGAGATATCCAGGGAGGTTTCATTATTATTTGTGTATTGTATTAACTAAAATAGAGAAGTGTGCTTGTTAGCAGGCACGTTAGTGTATAGAATAGTCTTAACAAAATGTGTAAAGTGGGTTTGTGTGATGTTATTTTTGTCCATATTAATGCAGCATGCACAGAGCGCATGTGTGTATTGTATCTGCTTACTGCCTATTTGCATATTTATCAACTTCATGCAGCCCAAAGACTGAGTGACTCTCAGGTGTAGCTTTCTAAGAAGAAACAAAGGCTAAAGATGTCTATTGTTGAGGGAAGGCTAAGGTTTTGACACCCGCCCACACATACATACGAACACTTCAAACAAGCTACAGCTTGGTGAATGCTATGTGCACATATTTACACACTCAAGCATGTAGATGCAATTTGGTACTTAAACTTAATATAGATGATTTTTTGGATAGCTTGGAATATATTACCTATGGAATAAATGTGAGGCGATGGCATGCATATATATCTTCTTTCTTCTAAATTTTAACTTAAATTTAACCTATATGTAGCTATCATCTGTAGCTATCCCCAACGATGAAAGTATATTGAATGTGCCGCTCTGCTTTCCCACATGTGGTGGTAGTTTACACACATGGTAGTAGTTGAATATCAACTAGTAGAAAAGCTTGTTCTGGAAGCAGGAAGAGTAAGAAAAGAGTCACACAGCAGGGGATTCTAGCAGCTGGACGGGCAGGAAGAGAGAGAGGCCAGAGAGAAAAAAACAAGAGCAATGCCCTCACTGGAAGCAAAGGGCAAAGCCTCAGGAACAGCCATGAGCAGCAGGGTGGAAGCTGGAGATGGAGGTCCAGGACCTGACTGTTGGCCACAACGAGATCATTGATGGTCTTTTCAGGAAGAACGAGGGAAGCGTTTGAGTGTAAGCAAATGTAGGCTGATTTTTAAATGATGGTTATTTTATTTATAATAATATCTGCATGCTTATCGTATTCCAAGTCCTAAACACTTTACATGTATTAACTCATTTAAATCTCATGAAAAGTATAGAAGCTATACTTTTTTATCCCCCATTTTACCTATGCATAAACCAAGGCACAGAAAAACTTGCCCAAACTCACACAGGTAGGAAAAGTGGGGCAGAGCTGGGATTCTAACCTAGGTGCTCCCCCTTCCCCCCATTAATTTTCACTACCGTTCCATGCTGAAGCTCCGCTGTAGGACAGAGAGGCTGGGAACTTCTGTGTTCTTTGTACTGTGTTGGGTGATGGGGACAAGAAGACAGTCCCTATCAGTGAGGGATTGTTCTGAGGCCAGTAGAGGAAGGCATGCAGTGTTTTCCTTGCTGTGGTGGCAGTTTGTAGCAGATTTTTAATTGTTGGAGGTGTGGAATCAGGAAAGGTCTCTTGGAGAAGGTGACCCTGAAACTGAGGTGCACAGTGGCAAAATTCAGAATGTTGGCTTAAAAACTGAAGCTGGATTTCATCCTTAAGCCTACTTCTTTTTGCTTTCATCAAATTTTCCAAGTACCTTTCCCCCGTGGTTAAAAACTGGGGGGATTTAAGCAAATATACCATGTTTTTAAGTCTCCTATTTCACCTGCAAATGTGAACATTTTGTTGTTGCTGTTGTTTGTTTTGGCCATGTGGGTCATTATGCTGTAATACTAATAATGTAATTATGTGCAGCATTCTTGTTAGAGAAGGGAAACCAAAGACTTCCCTTCATATATTCTATTTTAAGAAACACACACACACATGCACACAACAAACTGGACAATATTTTTGGTTTTGAAAAATATTTTAAAAAATAAATGCAGTAACTGTTGTTACTGAAAAAGGGGTGCTGTAATAAATCATAAATTCCTAACCAGGCAGGTCATGGTGGGGAGTCATTCCCCAGGCCTGTAATTTCTTTAGTGAGATGTTTTAGGCCAGCCCTGTCCATTGTTCTTGTGCATCTAGGTTAACACACCTTTGGAATGCCAGAACTAATACCCCTTGTAGGCGTAGCCACCCTCAAGAGAGCACATAATCTTAACCATCCTGCAATCCAATCCCCACCTTGCTTTCCCCCACCTTCATGTAATCTTCCCTAACCTCCCTCCTTAATTCCAAATGCAGAAAAGGAGCTGCAAACTGTAATGGTGCAGAGCATTTAAGATCTTGCTTCTCAGTATTGTCAGTTTGGGTTCAAATAAACTCTTATCAAAATTCTCTCCAGTACAGGTTTGGATCTTCTTATGTACACTGTTCAGCCTCCTGTACAGGGTGGGAAAGATCCTTCCATCATAATTTCTGTGCCTTCATTAAAAGCACCTCATAAGAAATGAAATTGTTGCCCAAATGAGAGCAGGGAAATCAATAGAGGAGTTCTAGAAATCTTGCAGCCCCTTCTGAATGACTTCCGTCTATGCTACAGATGCCCTCCGTGAAGTGGTTATGTGATGTAGCTTAATTTATTATTTATTGTTTATGTAACAATTTTGTTACCTATCTTTAAAAACAAGCAAATTATAACTTTTTAAAAACTCAAAATAAATTCCATAAACAAAGTTTGTTGTTGGTGGTTTTCTTTGTTTTGTTTTTATTGCGTTGGCTCACTATTGGTTTTATTTGGGAGTTTGTTGACCTAAATAACTAAGTGGATATCATATGTGCCGGGCTGTGCTAGGCCCTTTACCCACATTTTCATTTAATCTCCACAACTCTGCAAGGTAAATTTACTCATTTTATGAATGAGAAAATAGGTTTGAAGAAATTTTGAAAAACTATAGTATGTTAACTAACCACCCAGAGGGAAAAGCTGGTCTGAGAGTATGAGACCAACAGAGTGAGAAGAAGCAGAGATGAGGGAGACCCTGCAAGTGAGCCAAAGAATGAGCTGAAACAGAGCAGTCAGCCAACAGACTGGTGTGGTACTGGAGGCTCCTGTTCTAGAACCCCTGGGGCTCTGAGGATACAATCCCCCTGCCTTGGATCTGATTTGCCTTCTGTGTGTATAGGGCGTGTGTGTTTATTTACAAATGCTTTATGGCAGTGTCTGCAAACTCATCACAGCAATCAGGCAGATGGCCTTACGGGCTGAAGCGGGTTGGGTGTAAAGGCTGAGTAGTTCCAGGATGTGTGGCAAGTTAGAGTATTCGAATTACCTATGGGGGGGGGGGTCCCCCCTCAGCTCCAGCTGATCACTGCCCTTAGGAAATGTGGGTGGACCAGCATTTGGCAAATCTTCAGGTGTTTTCAGAGAAGCCAAATATCTGGATTTGGCGGGTGATTTCCATACTTTTAAAAACATCAAAAACACTGTGTTGGCCAAACAAAACACTTCCTAGTAGGTGGATTTGTGCTTTAAATTCTATCAGTGTCTTCCTGTTCACCAGTGAGAGTAGGGTGGGGATAGTACTACGTTCTTGGCTGTGAGAGAGGATTTCTTGGTGAGCTGAGGAGCCTCGCCAGGCGCAGCGCAGGCTGAGCCAAGGCACGGGCAGTCGTTACAAATGCCCTGATTTTAATTTTTGCTGGAGATGTCACACTGTTTTGATAGTCTCATTGTAAGAATAATATAAATTCAAGCTAATTTTTTTTAAAAATTACAAAATGAAATACTTCAGTGAATTTTTATGTAATTTAAAATCTATTGAAACTTTCATTTCAAGAATGAAGGATATCAGACTGCCTTTAACAAACAGTATATCAAACATAATATTTGGGAGGGGGGGAGTGTTGAAGAACATTATTAGCATATTATCCTATAAATTTAGATTTTGTCCAGTAGAAAATAGGCAATGGATAGGTACTTCTATGGACAGTATAAGGAGATACTGAGGCAGTTACTTTATTAAAAGAGGAAGGAAGTATATTGTTAGGGTGACATTTGTCCTGGCAAATGGGTCAGTTGTGGTTCACGCCTGCTGTTTTGGTATAATAATAAGACCTTCCATCCTGGATGATAAAGTATCTGGTCACCCTGTGTAATGTCAACGTCTTAGTTGCTGGTGCCTTTCTCCTAGAGGTGGAATGAGGCAGGTATGCTGAATGACCTGGCCTCTTCTTGTCAAATTAATCACAAGAAAAGGCCGAACCAAACCAGTCTGTCTGTACTGTAGAGGGACTCAGCTTTCCTGCAGGCCCCCTGGCTGTTGCGATCACCGACGGAGGTTTTACTTGACAGTACCATTTAAAGTATGATTGATTATTGCTGTATCACAGTTTTCAAAGCCATTCTCCTTGTTAACTTTAACCTACTTATGTCTGTATCACATTTGATCTGTGGTATGTGAAGGAGGCATAGCAATCCCCATTTCGTGGATCTATACTAGACTTCGGGTAAATACCAAAGAGCGCGATTGCTGGATCCTGTGGAAAGAGTGTGTCGTGTTCTAGGAAACTGCCATACTTTCTGTCTTTCATTTTGCAAGCCCACCAGCAATGACTGCGCGTTCCTGCTGCTCCAGTCTCACCTGCATGTGGTGTTGTCAGTGTCTTGGATTTGGGCCCTTCTAATAGGTGTGTAGTATCTCCTTGTTTTAATTTGCACTTCCCTGATGACGTATGATATAGAGCATCTTTCCATGTATTTGTTAGGCATTTTCACATAAAAATATTCTTTTCCATTGGGAAGGAAGTAGTTTCAGCCCCATCCTACAGATGTGGAATTTGGGGAAGGGCAGCTGAGCTTAGTATTTCGGGGTGAGAAGGCTTTCCTGCCGGGAGAGCCCCGTGAGTCCTGGCGAGAGAGAGGCAGTTTGGCAGCGTGGGTGACAGCACACACTGCAGTGACAGGACTGCTGCATTCCTGTGCAGACTCTGCCATTTACTACCTGGGCCACCTGGCTTCTAAGTTAGTTAACCACCCCGTGCCTCTTGCCTCATCAGAAAATGAGGAAAATCCCTATTTCATAGGAATATTATGAGAAATAAATGGATTAATATGCATGAAGTCCTTAGAACAGTGGCTTTGCACATAGAAAGTGCTATTAACTGAAGTGTGTAGACAAGTTTCTTTTTTCCTAACTCTGGCTTGTACCGAGTGATTCTCCTGGTCTCTGGGACCCTGTAGCACAGCCTGCCCTCAGCCTTAAAGGAGTGAGATAGTTATAGCCAGTCCGGTTTCCCCAGCATCCCAAGTTGAGTTCTCCCCCACCCAGGAGGTGGGGTGACCTTTATAATTTCTGTTCATCCTCTTCTAGAATCCTGCATCTCCCAGGGCCATAGAGATATTGCTAATGCCAGTTATTAAAAGTCACATCAGATGTACTTACGAGGTATGACAATTAAGTTCACGAACTTGTAACGATGTTACTGACCTTTTTTGATATCAGAGGGATTATTCATTATGAATTTGTACCAACCAGACAAACAGTTAACCAAGTTTACTGTTTGGAAATGCTGAAAAGGCTACGTGAAAAAGTTAGACGACCTGAACTTTTCGCCAACAATCCATGGCTCTTGCATCACGACAATGCACCAGCTCACACGGCACTGTCTGTGAGGGAGTTTTTAGCCAGTAAACAAATCACTGTATTGGAACACCCTCCCACTCACCTGATGTGGCCCCCAGTGACTTCTTTCTTTGCCTGGAGATAAAGGAAATATTGAAAGGAAGACATTTTGATGACATTCAGGACATCAAGGGTAATACAATGACAGCTCCGATGGCCATTCCAGGAAAAGAGTTCCAGAATTGCTTTGAAGGGTGGACTAGGTAGGCACTGGTGTTGGTGCACAACTCCCCAAGGGGGGTACTTTGAAGGTGACTAGTGATATTCAGCAATGAGGTATGTAGCACTGTCTCTGGGATGAGTTTGCGAACTTAATTGGCAAACCTCATATTCCCAAAAGCTTGCTCTGCAGAGGAGAAACTGAGGCTCAAGGAGGTTATGACTTTCAAATTCCCATCACAGCACAGTGGGATGAGGGTGTTTGCTGTTGTCTGTGCTACCTCCACAGTGTGTAGGGGACAAGGCCAGTTTTCTTTTTGGAGCCTTGATTTCATACAGTGTGAACGGCCTCACGTTTCTTGGGTCAGCTGGACCCTCTACACTCATGGGTCCCCTGTGCCCTTTGGGGCCTGCGATGTGCATGCTGCTGCCAGTTCCCGAGTCGTGCCAGGGCTGCTTGCCTCTGAGCGCTGCTGCTGGCCTGGCCTCCTCACCTGGTTTCCATCTCAGTGGTGCAGGGATTAGCCGTCCATTGGTCTCTTCGGTGTATTTCCCACGCTTCTGATGTTGCTGGCCTCTCAAGGCCCTGACACAGTTCCCTGTTACTTTCTGACCCCCCTCCCCTCTTCTGCCACTTTGGTTTGCTTTAATCATTTTCCTTTCTTTTTCCCCTTTTCCCCCCACCCTTTCTACACTGTCCCTTGTGTGTTTCCGCCATTTTTCCTGCAGCTGGGGGGTCAGGAGTGGACTCTTGACTTTTAGAGCTATTACTAGGCAGTGAACTGGTATGAACTGGAACATGGTACGAACTGACCGAAATCCGAGAAACATTATGAGAACTATGCGGTCTTGCCTCTTAGCTTTCTTTTGGTTAGTTTGGGGCCAAATTGAACGTTGTTAGCACGCACTACCATAGATATCATAGGCTCTCAGCAAGGAGAAAGAGTACACCAAACTAAACTGAAAACTTAGGGAGACTGTATATAACTCCAGAAATGCTCTAAGGACTGCCCTTCCTTAAGGCACTAGGGAAATGATGATGTTTCAGAACTATGTAAAGAGCGATCTGCACAAGTGCCTGGCTGAAATAGTGTTGAAACATAACGACACTCTTTTCTTTAACTTAAGGTAGCTTTATTGCTTATGCTTTTCTTTGAACTGAAATGAGGACATGTATTCAAGAGGAACATATACGAGTATTATGAAAGCTCAATTTAGAAAATTAGACCATTGTTTAAAGCATACTTGAATGTGCCAACATACTATCATAATTTTCAACTTCAGTAGTAGAATATTCTTTGCTCTCTACCTTTGTCACCTTTTTTAAATGTATGCTAAAATCTTTCTATAAACTCTTGTTTTAAACAGAGAATGAAAATCATTGTCACTTGAAATTAGTGTATTTTAAAAATTAACCTTTTCCTTACATTTGAACTTATTTTTCTTCATGGTAGGGTCTTTTTAAAATTAGTTCTCCGAAAGTCACAAGTTTGTTTGTTTTTTATTATTTTTTTCTTTCATTTAAAGAATTATCCTTGTCCACCCACCTCCTGACCCCCCCCCACCCCCCCTCCCGCAATGAATCCTTCCTTGGATGGGGAAAAGGAAAAGAGAAATTTGTATCAGCGAGCTGTCTGCACTGCCACATCAGAAAATAGCATGTCAAATTCCTGCTTTATCTAGACGCCCCCTCCTGGCCTTCCTTTCATCCTCATTTACTGAGTGTACCAGATGTGGTGCTAAGTGCTGGGACTATAAAAAAGAAATGAGACAGGACTCCATGGTGCAGTAGGGGCGTAGGTCTAACAAAAACACAAAACATTGTGGATCCCTCTAAAGAATTCCTTTAGTATGTTGAGAGAAATTATATTTGCTAAAGGACTGTTCACAACCTCATCGGTTTTATTACATTTGTAGTTTACTTCATTTAAATTAAAAACCACTTAACTTACTTGAATTTTTCCTGGTCATAGAAAGCAGCTCTTTCAGACGTGTACCTATCCTGCTTTAATTCTTCTGCAAACTCACTGTGCCTTCAGCAAAGCCTTGTACTTTCTGAGCGACAGAGGCAGTTTTATGATGTCTCCTTTGCAGAAGGAGCCTGCTTCCATTTCTACTCTTCAGGTCTTTTTCCCTCCTAACATTTCTACCAGTTTGATGTTTTCTCTAAAATGGCCCAGCTGTGTGTTCTGTCCTAATCACTGGACTACACTGAGGATTGGACTGCTTCTCAGTGCTTACTTGATGTAACACTTTAATATGTCCCAATATCACATTTGTCTGATACGTGTGCTATAGGGAAATGCAGCTTCTATGAATGTGGTTCTGTTTGCCCTTTAAACTGCATGCACTTAACAGTGGCTGTTTTGGCCAGCTCAGATTGGAATAGATCTTCAGTAAAGACACCTGGATAATTTGACGAATATTTATCAAAACTTTGCAGTTAATCAGCAAACAGCTCTCTGGCATATGCGATATTGAGATGTTAGCCAAGGGAAGGAGACCCTATACAAATAATCATTGGATACCACATTCAGCACAGTTTATAAGATGCATTTTTCAAACTGGTCTAATCAAAAAGTGATTGCTCGGCTATTTGAAAAATAATTGATCATATAATTTGGTTGTCTTTCTCTTTTGTTGCTCTTCACTTACCTGCATGACATTTAATAACCAATCATAAGACTGACAAGGATGCATTTCAGTTCCTGTGGTTGATGGGTCAGTTTATTAGCCCAGAAGGGAAAGGTTCAGGAAAGAGTGTGAACACTTATTAGGAGCAGCATGGGTCATGTGAACGAACCTGGGATGGAAGTCTGTTAGAAAAAAGCAGACACCTGAGTTCACATCAGGGCGCCACCATTCACTAGCTGTGTGAACCTAGAAAGGTACCACATCTTCTGAAATCTTAGTTTCCTCATCTGCAAAATGGGGATTATAAAATATACCTTCACGGGGTGCAGAGTATTGCCTGGCACTTATTTACTGAGTGTTTACTATTTTTTAAAAGGCAGGATCTGGGCTCAAATCAGGTCACCTAATTTTCTGAACCTCAGCTTTGTATTATGGGACTTGTAACATATTAATATGAAAAGTCTCAAAAAATGTAGTCACGTACGAGTATAATGAGTTATTTCATGAAGGTCATTGAACATCTACCCATCAGAATGTAAACTCTACTGTAGTTTTCTTCAAGTCTCTTTGGTGCTTCCAGAACATTTATTTGGTATTATTATTACTAGATATTAGTTATGTCCCATAAATATTGCATAGTTAGTGGAAAGAAACCCATCTTATCTACCTTTATAATCCCTACTATATTTTAAATATAATAAGGGCTTGGTAAGTCTTTATTATATGAATAATTGTTTTTATTACCATTGCCCTCTGCTTTGCAAAGTAATATAGCTGATAGCCTCATAATGGATTTATTTCCACAGAAAGTCTACCTGTTCTTTCTGTAATTTTATTGTTTTAACATTTCGTATGGAATATGTAAAACCTAAGATACCTTTCGTACTAACACTGCATATTGGTTTTAGCAGAACTGTGTTAATATTCAGAGATGTAGGATGTCTGTGAGTTTTGATGTCTTCAACATCAAAAAAAAAAGAAACTGCTTTGAATGTTCCTCTCCTTTCCCTTATTAAAAACACTAAAAATTTAGGAGAACTTCAAATTTGCATAATATTCGTGGTTTTAATTCATTTTGTGGATACAAGGAGATCACTTATGAAAATTTGCTATCACATTTTATTTAGAGCTGAATATTTACTTATGATTGAATATACTTCAATATTTATATGGATTTTTCTCTTTTCAGTAAAAAGCAACATGCTTTTTTAACTTGCAAACGTGTCAGAGTCATAGAAAGTAGCTGGTTTCCTCCAAAACCTTTAGACTTTTTCTTACATGACCTACGAGACTTGGACAACCAGAACAATAAGCTCTTTTCTGATTCCTACAGTAATAAAAGGGCCACTGTTGTCCATTGGGTATCCTTCCTGGTAGGCCTCGTTTGGAGGAAGGGAATATACCAAATCAGTAGTCACAAGAGACATCTACAAGCAAATGAAGGGCCTGCATTCTTCATTTGTGAAAAAAGGAAAAAAAGGCACCACCTCTTGGAAACTGGAATTTATTTTGCTCTTGAGTTCTTTTCATTCGTTTCGCTTATGTTCCGTATAGGAATTGTACAATAATAACCTGTTATTGTGTTCATATACATCAGTAACTTCTACTTGCATTCTTATAAACTAATGTAAATAAAGACTGTAGGCCACAGCATATATTTTAGTTTTCTATTGCTGTATAACAAGTTGCTTGGAACCTAGGGACTTAAAACAATAAGCATTTTTTTTATCTCACCTAGTTTCTTTGGATCTGGAGTCCAGGAATGGTCTAGGTGGGAGGCTGTGGCTCGGGAGCTTTAATAAGGTTGTAGTCCAGGTGTTATTCCATGTTGTAAATAGTCTGTAGGAAGGCTTGACCGGGGCGGGAAGATCTGCTTCCAAGGTGGTTCCCTCACATGCCCGGCAGATTCGAATGGCTGTTGGCAGGAGGCCTCAGTTCCGGCCACGTGAACCTCTTCATAGGGCTGTTTGAACGTCTCGGTAACGTGAGTAAGTGATCAGAGAGAGCAAGATGGAAGCTGCATTGTCTTTTATGACCTAGCCTGAAAGTCACATGTCATATCCATGATATGCTACAGGCTATACAAGTTTGCTCTGCTCATTGTGGGAGGAGAATACACAAGGGTGTGAAGACCAGGAGGCAAAACTTTTTGGAGGCTGGCTACCAAAATAGGAAAATGCCGATCTTCAGCACATCTTTAGAAGTGTCCAGTGGATGTTCAAATAACCTTACTTTTAATTTTATCAAACATAGTATAATTATTTGAGTACAGAGATTTCTGATTTTTATCTCTTCCTTTTACCCCATGTTGCACATGTTGGTCTATGTTGGTTATTGGTCCATTTCATTTACTAATGTAATGTCTGTTTTTCAGATACATGGTCATAGGAGAATTATATCTAGGTAAAAGGAATCACTTAGCTAGGCAGGGCTTTCGCTGATGATAAGCTTAGCACCGCTGAACAACCATTGCCATCCTGTAAAACCCTCTGAATTCATCATGCCCTCAACGGACATTTATCGAGCACCTCCTATGTACTGGGTGCTGTAAATGCAGGTATCAGTGCAAAATGTCTCTGTCCTCAAGCGAAGGCAAACATTTCGGTATGATTTATGCTAAATATTTGCAATACAGTTATATATTGGGAATGGTGAGGTTTGTTGTTTAGATCATGGGCTCTGAAGTTCGTTTGCCTGAGTTCAATTCCTGGCTATTTAATAGCTCTATGACCTTGGGCCAGTTATTTAACCTTTCTATTTTTTAGTTTTCTTTTCTGATTATTCCCTTATCGCAGCTTACCTACCTTATCGGGTTGTGAGGATTTAGGAAGCACTGGCAGTGAGTACTGTTAGCCAGCCCCTTGGGAGTACCTGGAATGATTCGTTTGGGAAGGTTCCCAGGAGATGTGAGCCATGTGAGTTCTCTCTTGGAGGGTGAGTTGGAGTTTGGTTAACATGGAAAGTTGGTGGGGCCGGGCAGGGGAGACAGCTGAGGCCTCACAAGGACCAGAGAGGTGAGGGCAGGTGTACAAGAGCATGAGTCACTCACTTCTTCTCAGGTTTGCCATTTCCCACAGGCATCCAGGACAGAAGCACGACTGGGACACTTTCTGTCCCATCCCAAAGAGCCTTGACTCATCCAGAATTTTATAATTATAAAAATCTTAAAAGGAGAGATTTTCATATCAGCATATACTCATATGTAAGTTAGTATCATTTTGAATTATATATGAGGGAACAAGCATCATAATCTTGGCCTTTAAGTGCCCCGCTGTGGTAATAGTAACTATTGTATGGACAAAGAAGATAATGGTTATGTCAATTTTAAAAACACTTTCTCAGCTGTCCACTTCCCACTTCTCAAAGATTGTCTTGAAAACAAAACTAAAAAGAGAGATGAGGTTTTAAAAGAGCAAAGATGGGTAGGAAAAGAGATTTTGATTTAAATAAGTAAGAATCCCTTTGCCAACCAGGATGGATTCCAGGTAGCTTCTAGGTCAAAGGATGGGAATTAGGGTGAGCAGTCTGTTTGGCCTCTTCTCTTGTGATTCTGAATTTGTCGCCCGGACAGTCCTCTTTCCCAGCAGGGTTGCCCCTCCATTACGTTTGGATGATATCACGCTTCATGGTCAGGCCCTTTTACCAAGGCACATCAGCCTCGAATGTGTCTTTCCTCTAGCTTCTTTAGGCGATAAGCAGTTGAAGCCAGAGGCTCTAATCCATCTGATATAAGAAGATGAAACAGGAATTCTGTGGTATCCAGTTGGCTTAAAGCCTATTCGTTTTCATTAGAAAAAAGAATTAATGTGACTGCTATTCTTTTTCTTTTAAAACTTGGAAGCATGCACTAATGAACCTTTGCACTGTAGCTATAACGCTATGTAAAAAATAATCGGGAAACGAATGGCATTTTTATAACTACTATTAAGTTACGTTAGTCTAATAACCAGTTTGGGAGACAATGTCTCCATTCAGAAGTATAGTTGCTGAGCAGGGAGAACCCAGTCATGGAAGGGGACATTTGGACTAACTTCCCCTTCCTCAGCTGTGTTTGAAATTTATATATTTTCTGATAGCTTGCATCAGATTTGGGGTCTACCGGCTCTTTCTCCTTACATTATTTCTAGTTTGATATTTCATATTTCATAACTAAGAATTTGATTGTAACTTTGTTGGTGACATTTTCTCTACATAATAAAAATAGTTCAGTTTCTTGGGATATTAAAAAAAATAGTTGATGGAAGATGGTCTTGTTACTAAAGTAACCTTCCTATAAATAAATGCAGAAACATCTGTGAAGGGCATAGTCTGAATGCAGCAGACATAGGAATTGCGTCAATTCTCATCTTGTAGCCAAGATTTCTTTCTTAAACTTTCTTTATAACTACTGTCATGGCAGCATTTCACATTCTCACAGCATTCGGCAATAGAATGGTCAAAAGAACTGGAGCCAAGTTTCTTAGGGTAGCCAGTGGTGGCAACTTGTACTCACCAAGGAAAAATGCGGCATGTTTTTGTTTTTATTTTTTAGGACTGAAAACCTGAGCTCTCTCCTTCAACTTCATTTTCAGGCCCTCGCTTTAGGCAGTTTTCTAAATGTCTAACTGCTAAACTGCTTTCAAGAAATGATTGTGGTGTCTCCGGGAGCTTTGGTCTGGGAAAAAGAAGTCACAGAGTCTTTCCTAGAACACCATGGGTCCATCAAATGACCTTTTTAAAGAAACAACTGAAATTCCTGTTTCAAAGGCACGAAAATATGAATTGAAACCAAATCAAACAAACCCACCCCACAAGTACTGCAATTCAACTAAAGGGGAGGGTTGGAAAGGGGAGGAAAAATTCTTGGGAAAATTATTTGAAGCTGAAAGCTTGTGTATTTTGCTCTGTAATAATTATAAGTTAAAATGGGATGGTGTAGCATTTTTTAAGGTAAAAATTAGCCAGGCCTATAAGAACACTGTGTACCTTTTCAGGTGCCTGTGTATCTCCTCCTAGAATACCTGCCTGGTGCTCTACCCTTCCTCAGGACTACCTCACACTCCTCCCGCTTGGGGACTCCAGCACAGCAAGGTGAGTCTGTGCGTCTGCACTTCTTACATACTTCCTAGAAGAATATTGCTGGCAGTGACTTTAAAAACAACAACAACAACAAAAACAACTTTTCAAAGTTTGGGAGACTTAGAGATTGTGTTTCAGTGGTGAACTCTTAAGAATCATCGTTTGTAAGCCCTTTATTTAGATAAGTCGGAGTGTGGTGAGTGGCGGTGTCTTTCTGCCACTGTAACGTAAAGCCTCGGTTCAAGTTTGGGTCGACACTACTAGCTTCATGAAACATGCTTTGGGTTTCAGATTCGGAGTCTGAAGCAAAATTGTGCAAATTGGTGCAGCACCACTCTTGTGCTTCCTGAGCACTATTCTAATGTTTTAAATGGGCATCCCCTTAAAGCAGAGACTGTGTATTTCTAACAGTGAGAGGCTAGAAGGTCTTGATAGGTCTGAAATACATCTTATAGTTTGAGCCTCCATCTTAATAGTGTCAATAATTGACTCCATTAAGTACGGGGTGGGGGGCACAAAATCCCTTGAGGTGAGAATATACTATTAAATTATTTTCCACTTGCTTTTTGTATGCTTGATGTGTATTGTCTCTTGAACATTAAAGCGACTTATTTGTCCCAGGAAGGAAAATAATTTGACCTTGTTTGTAGTAAGTAAATCACTTTTGAATAAACCGTTCACATTTTACAGGTGAATAAACTCTTTAAGGGCACCAACCAGTGTGCTGTCTCATAAATTCCTTAGTTCTTCACTTGCAAAAGTTATATGCTTGCATTTTTGCCTAGATGATGGATTTCAAAGGTCTCACATAAATTAATTTCCCCTTGAAATAAAAAAGTATAACTGTAGAGACTTCTAGTAATTACTAGACTATGTAGAAGGAATGGATTCCCAAAAGCACAAATCCATATTCTCACTGGTTCAGTTCTCGTATGGACTCTGCTACATTGCTTGTGGATTAGCAAAAACTGACACGAAGGCCACAAGTGTTGAGAGTAAATGATTGCCTGATTGTAATAAGGCAATTTTGTTATATACATGTGAGAACTGAAAAATTCTAGTTGGGCCCTGCTGTTTGTAATGCCCTGCATAGTTGTAGTACAGTCTAAAGAAGAAAAGCATAAGGAAAAAAATTATTATGTAGCTCAACTGACTAAAGTTCGCTCCATGATTAGATAGTCACTTAAATTGTAGTTTTAGCGTCCGTTACTGATGAAGCTATTCTGTAATTCTTTTTTTTAATACATGAATTATTTTCTGTTTAGCAGGATTTATGTTTAAGTTATGCCAAAAAGGAACTAATTCAAGTTTAATGTTGAGGGATTGTGTACATTTGAGTTTGAACAATTTAATTATTTTATTTCTCTTGGAAAACTAGTAGTTATCTACTAATACAGGTAGGAGGTATATGAGTTGCTTGGAGTTTGCTGCTGAAGAGTTTTCATTTTTCACTGTTTCTTCTCAAATGCTCAATATGCTAAAAATTAGATGCCTTTGATTCTTGACTTCAAGTGCGAAGAGGCTCCCATAGCGTACTGCTTTGTTTCCTTTTTTTAATGATGTTTTGTTTGTTTTACATAAATGAAGGGTATAGCTATATGTAAAATTTATAAAACGTTTTTGCCTATGCTGGCTACTGAAGTAACTCAGTTTACTCATAGGAAGAAGGTAGGTGAGTTCTCTAAGCCTTTCCAAAAGAAACATCTAATTTTAGTCATGTTAACTTTGATGAGCAACAAAACCAGCTTTAAATTCTCAGTATTGCCTTAATTTATTTTCTCATGGGGCTACTTAAAATTTTTAATGCCTTACAATCAGATTATCTCTATTAAATCATATTTTCTCCATAATGATACAATTTCTCTCAAGCCATTATTCTTTTAGAGAATGATGACAGCGAATAATTCACACTTTATCACAAGGCATCTTTGTTACGTTTATAAATTTGCAACAGTGTGAGAGCAAACTTTAAATTCCATATCTTTTCTGAAAAAAGGACAGATTAAGTAAAACAAAATAAGATGTTACAGATTATTTATTTGCATCTCTTTCTTTTTGAAACAGGACTACAATCTTCCCCACCCCTGTTTTCTGGTACCTTCCTGTAAAAAGCATTAGTGAGGGGGAAAATAATGATAAACAGAATTTAGCTCTATACTCTTCTTTCAAACTGCCTTGCAAGTAATTTCCTATAGTTTCTGTGCTCAAGCATATGGTGGTAATATACTGTGCCTCTGGGAATGGGGAGTAGTTTCAGAACACTCTCAGCGTTTTGTGTTTTAAGGAGTGTGTGTGTGTGTGTGTGTGTGTGTGTGTGTGTGCGCGCGCGCGCGCATGCGCACGCACGTGTGTGTGTGTGTGTGTGTGTTCAGTTCAGGTTTTCTGTCCCATTTGGACTGAAGGGAATTTATTTTTTATATACTTATCCTTGGTTTTCAGGGTTTAGATGGGTCATTTCTGCATAAAACTGGTAAAGAGATGTTTTTGTTTTAACAGGTAATTCATGCACACAAATTTTAGGAGGTTTGAAATGATCTTGTGGAGAAAACAACTTGGTAGAAAGGGGGCATTTTCTGTAATTTAAGTTGTCATAGTAACCTGCATCAAGACTTGTACCTGGAATTCAGGTCTGAAGAATTTCAGTGACAATAAACATTTTGGTTGCGTTTATCATCTTCTTTCTTTTCCTCCAACAAAAGAGCTACCTACTGTGACCTAATTATTTCATTTCTCTTTTTAGAGGATGGGTAGCAGTTTGCAATTTTTTAGCATTTTGAAACTTCCCTGGTAGAGTAAAAATGAAAATTTGGCTATTTACATTTGAAGTTGACATCTTTTGATAATGTATTATATCTCAAACTCATTATTTCACATGGCAAATAGGTTTAATATAATGGTTACTTAATGAAAATGAAGGAAACAGGATTTGATGAGGATTTGAAGAAATTGCCACATACATTTGTTAAATGCAAGTCTTAAGAGTATTGGAATCTGGAGCCCTGAATCAAGAGTATTGATTCATGGAATGCTTATCTGGGAATGTCATGACTTTCCTAATATCAAATGGCTTATTTTAGGGCATCTTGTACTGTAGTCTTAAGAAAAAATGTATTTTAATAAAAAGTTGAGATACCATTTTTATTAGCAGAGTAAGTTTATTTTGAGAAATTTGTATCCAGACATTATTTTTAGATAGGCTATCTTTTACAAAGGGCAGTAGAATGTTTTTTCTAAAGAGAGCCTTTTTTAGGGTTTGCTTCTCTCTTGCCTTCTGCAAGACACTAATTGCTAACCAAGATTATTTGCAGTTAAAAATGTTCTCCATCTGGTGGTTGAACACACAACGCAATATACAGATGATGTATTATAGAAATGTACACTTGAATTCTATATGATTTTAGTAACCAATGTCACCCCAATAAATTTAATTTAAAAAAATGTTCTCCATAAGCAAGAAACATTAAGAGAGATAAGAAGGTAAGGATGTGTGTGTCCATTCTTTTTAGGAAACTTGAAAATAAATTGGAAGAGTTTGTGGCTAATAAAATTTAGAAATTATGGGATGTAACTAGTTATCTGTAGATCAAAAAGTGATAATATTTTTATAGCTATTTTGATACTTTCCCACACATGTATGAGAATGTTAGTCCAAGGGATGATTTTTTTAAAAAGCATAAATCAAAATGTAATTTTAAAAAGGATAAAGGTAGATTTGGAAAATGTAAATAATCCATTTATTGGCAAAATGTGAAGGAAAATAAAATCACTCATTGTCTCACTGTTTAGATATCTATTGTTAGAGATTTCTATTGAATAGAGATGTCTATTGTTAATATTTTATGGGAAGTATGGATAATTTTTTAAACAAATTGCAATCAAGCTATCAATAGCCAAAATACTACTAATGGTGAATTATTCAAATTAGCAACATAACCAGCTATCATCACTACTGTCTAAAATAGCTCTGAAATATCAAACTAGTATATTAAGAAAAGAAAAAGGACTGAGAGAACTGTTGGAAAGGATAAGGATATTTGTAGATACTAACAAATCCCCAAGACAATCAAGTGAAACTAATTTAGTGTAGCAAAATTTCACAATAAATAATGTAACATGATCTATGTAGTAATAATAACCAGTTCAAAAATATAAGAAAAAAAGGAGCCCATTTATAGTAGCAAGAAAAACTATGCTGAAGATTAAACTTTGTAAGAAATATGAATGGCATGTAGGAAACTCTTAAACTTCACTGCAAGGATGGGGAGACTGAGTGTTTCTAGATATGAAGACAATTAGTTTCAATCTCTTTATATTTGTTTGTAAGTTTAATATAGTTTTAATCAAAATCTCAGTGGTAATTTTTCACAGATTAGTGATTCTGAATTTTATTTTTATAGGAAATATAAGAGCCAAAAACTGTTTATATAAAGAATAATAATGAAGGAGAATTTGTAATGCTAAATTAGTTAAAAAATAGTATAATGTTGATAAAATAGACAAATACTTGGAAGAGAATAGAAAGCTCAGAAGAATGTTGTATTGATAAAATACCATTACAAATAATGAATGTAAAAGTATAGTAGTAAATATACTGGAGAGAATGTCCATGAATAGCTGATGGATTTGGGGGAAAGATAAACAACATGTAGTACGTAGCAAATTACATTTTGACCTTTGCAAATTGCATTTGATTTATATATGTAATTACATTAAAAATAAAACAATTAAGTTTAGCATGTCAAATCAAAAAAGGTGTTCTCTCTTTAATATATAAAAAATAGAGTTATTACCCATATATAAAGATATTTCAAGTCAGTAAGAAAATAATGCCCAATTAAAAATTAGTTTGTAGTTCTTAGTAGACAGTTTAAAAAAGAATATAAACAGATTTAGACCTAAAGATTTGTTCAATCTTAATACTTACAAAGAAATATCATATTTCATATATTATTAAAGATTCAAAAACATGTACATGACACACATATGTGACCTAAATGTAAAAGGTAACATAAGCAGACCTATGTATTTCCTAATGTTGGCAGTGGGAGAAACGAGATCAGAATGCTCATATAATGTAACTAGGAGGTAAATGACTCTGTCGCCAGTAATGGAATCTGTCGACCACCTACCTACTTACCTACCTACTTATTTGTTTTTTTTAAAAAAACTATTTAATGAAATGGAAAAATGGTAGTAACCTAAAAAGTGAAAATTAAGGATATAATTTATAATCTCCTTATATTGTCACTTATACTTTTAAAAGTATATTTACATAGAAAATAAATGAGAAGGCCATATACAAAAATGTTCATGATGATTATCTCTAAGAACTACAGGAAAATAATACTTGTTAATTTTAAATTATTCCACATGTCTAAAACAAACGTATTATATTTATATTCAGAAATTTGAAAATGGATTCAGTTTTTTAAAAACAACCAAACGTTTAAGATCTCCTTATATGTCTTCTTTAAAAAAAATGTTTCCTGTAAAGATGTATTTATTGAGATGGACTCTACACAGTAGTGAATAACGAGGGGGTGGATTACCAGAGTCACTGGGCAGGGCTGCACAGACGGCATTCCTGGCTGCCATTCACATTAGGCTGTGGTGTGTACCTGTGCGTCCGGTACTGTGCTTCCTGCAAGTGTGGGGCCCAGCATCCCTGGGAACGACAGAGTGATGTGTCCCTGTGTTACTATACCTGGAGATTGGACACCTGTTGATCCCCTCTCCTTCTCTGTAGATTACCTTAGCTGTGCTATTGGATACGTTTTGTGTATCGATGTTTCTGCTGTGTTATGTATGTACTTTTCACACCTCCTTAATGTATCTTTACAGTCCGTTTGGACATAGTAGGTGGTAATCATAACTGCACATGTGGTTCCTCAGTTTGCAGTGGAGGGTTGATCTCTATTGTTTGAATTAAGCACATTTTGACATTGAAAGGTATGAATTGTAGGGTTGAAACATACCCACTTTTCCCTGTAAACTCTGTGTGGCATGCTGTTTTTCCTTTGTGCTTTCCTGTTTTTCTGGATGAATCATAGTCTAAATAGGGGGAAATTTTAAAAAAATATTTGAAGTATGAATTTTTATATGCATTTAATAGACTGCCTGAATCAAAGGCACTTGTCTTGTGCATCAGCTGCAGAGATGTTTTTCTTCCTTGGGAAAAGAAATCTAGCTGAATCTTGAAAATTGATAGAATGATTGATAATGTGCATACCAAATGTGTTTTTCTTGTGATTCATAAATAACTTCTAAAACAACAAAACTGGAGGAAGTAATAGACCTCAGGGTTTGGATCTTTCGCAAAAGGATGCAAGCCTTTTCACCATTACCTTCCGTAATTGTTCTCTCCATTAGCAAATCTGTATTCAGGCCTGGTGTTGCCCAGCCTTTAGGCTTACAGAGAGTCTACCGGGGAGTTAGACAGGTAGTAAATAATCACAGTCATGTCATAAATGATGCAGTAGTGGAATGAAAAAGGTGCCATAGGAGCACGTGGTGAAGTGCTTTAACTGTGTAGCGGTTAAGGAGGGCGACTTACGGATGTCATTGGAGCCAAGCATTTAAAGGTGAGTAGGTCTTTAGGGACTGGGGGCAAGGCCTTCCAGAACAGCCTGGGACATAATATATGCAAAGCTTAGAAAGCCACATAGGAGCATTATGTTTGGAAATAAATGAGTGCATTGGGTGTGAATATGAGTGTGGGATGGGAAGGAGATGACTGACTTACAAAACAACATTCTTATTCTAGTTGGATAGGAACAGCCTTTTCTTTTAGGAGCTCTAGGATTTATGGTGATTGAAAGGATAAGAATTATTTAGAGGTAGACAAAGTTGTAGTTGGAGGACAAGTAGAAGTATTGATGATTTAGAGTAACTTGTGATATCTGTGTAAGGAGAAAATTACTCATGCTTTTTATTCTTGATATTTTTTGTCTAATCTCAAGAAATTAACATATCCTCATGCTTCAAAATGATATTGCTACTTTAAAATGTTCTCACTTTAAAAATTAGATACAAATATTATAGGTAACATTAAAAGCTATACTGTTTCCAGCCAATTGATTCAATGTTCCATTTATTTTATATTTTCTCCTGTGAACTGTTCTACCCACTAGAAAATTTTACTGTGCAAATTCTTTGCAAGTTTTGCTTTGTCAGAATGGGAATTGTGTGAGGGATGAAATGATTAAAAGTTGGGTTTTTTTTTGGGGGGGTGGGGGGTACAGCAAATAATGCTTTTGGAAAATAGCCTGTTATTAACTACCATTTCTATTCCATTTTGCTCCCAAGGATCATTTGAATGTATACTCTCAATCTTTTTCTATCAAGAAGTAGAAATATAAATAGTGAGTTTTAGTATTAACAAAATAGTTTAACTTGATATATAGTAATACTTATATTCTTACGTGAAAAAGAAAACAGTGTCACAGGGGTGACTTTATCTTAGCCCTAGAACTGCCTTGCCTGCTTCATTTTACGCTTCCCCAGTGTGGCACCACAGCACACTGCAAGCATAGACATAAAATCTTAATTTTATTTTTCATTTGGAAAGCACTTTGAAGATACGGATTTGAGGTTGAAGAAACCAAGACTGAGTTGGAGACTGATTTGCTCCCTCTACACATAGTCTCTAGGGCAAACACTCTTCTATTCATCTTTGTGGTTCCAATACCTAGCCAAGTAGATAAAAATCTGGTGAGTAGCTGAATATATCTCTTTATTCACAGAACCTGAATTACAACCCGTATCTTTTGATTTCCAGTTAGTCCAGTGTTCTTTTCTATACACTGGTACTTCCCCATCTGTTTTTCTACTGCAAAGTGAATTTCCAAAGTAGCAGCATTCCCAAGGTTTCAAGTTATGTATAATGCGTAGCTGTCGGCTATCATAACCCCACCCCCCTCACAAGAAAGCCAAGCTCACCTGCCTGTTAAAACAAGGGGACTATCTGGGCTGAGAACCAATGGATATACTAGGATGTTCTTGAATAAATTGTAATTCCACACTCAAGATGGGTAGCACTTTGTGCTTTTCAGTCTGTTCACACTTCCTTTAATCAAACTACAGGGTCAAGATTTGCTGGAGGATCCTCGAGTTGATTTCTAGAATTGTGCTTCTAAGCAGGAATGGCTCCACCATCAGGGCTGTTTGGGAAATTTGTGAGGGCATTTCTGGTTGTCACAGTCAGTGATTGAAGTGATGCTACTGGCATTTCGTGAATGAGTGACAGGTACCAGTCGTTGTGTAGGGCCCCAGTCTCACGCAGTGGCGTTAAAATGGTGTACTGTGCTTTCCTAGTAAAAATCCACCACTGACTATAACTTTTTACGTGTATACATGAAGCATTTTTGCATTGTCTTAATATATCATGAATTTTCCAGAAATGTGATTATTATGTAAATTCAGGGAAAAGCACCTTCAGAACTTGACAGAGAGTTGTTCCCAACTTTAAAAAACTATCACAGACAGGAGTGCCCCTTGTAGTATTTGAGTTTCTTATCAACATACCTGTTAGTGTTAGAACTGTTGCATTCACGGTATAGGTGCCAGTATCCAGCTGCTTCATTATGTCTTGTGATGTATATACTTAAGTTCATGTCTCTGCATTATAGATGTATTTCTCGTTTATTTCTCTTCTTTCTGCCTTCTCTGTTGAGAATAATCTATTTAGGGGAGGAGGAAGCATGAGGGTATAAGCAAAAGACTCATTAGGGGGCTGTTGCAGTAATTCAGGTGAGAGTGTAGCAGGGGGGATACAGATAGAGCCAACAGGGTTTCCTGACAGATTGGATATGGGTTGTAAGAGAGAAGAGTCAAGGATAACTAGGCATTTGGGCCTACGCCACTGAAAGGGTGAATTCTAGTTGCTTTGAACTGCGATGAAAGTGCGGGTGCAAGAGATGAGAAGGTAAGATTAAGAGTTCCTTTTAAGATATGTTGAGTTTGAGATGTCTGCTGGACATCCAAGTGGCAGTGTAGAATAGGCATCTAAATGTGAGGCTGGAGTCAGAGAGGTCTGAGTTAGAAACATAAATATAGGAACTGTCAAGTATGTGGTGTTTCAAGTTATGATGAAATTGAATGAGATCACCAGGGAGTGACTATAAATGAAAAATGGTAGTGGACCAATGATTGAGATTTGGGGTACTCAGACATTAATAAATCACAGAGAATAGGAGATTGAGAAGGAACACCAGTGAGGTGGGAGGAAAACCGAGTGAGAGCAGTCCTGGAAGAAAGTGTATCAGGAACAGGGAGTCATACATTGATTCTTAGATTTAGCCACGTGAAGGTGATTACTGCTCTTTAGAAAGGTAGTTTTGATGGAATAATGGGGGTAAGAATCTGACAGGAATGAGCTCAATAGAGATGAGAGGTGAGAAAATGAAAAGGGAACAAGAAATGGAGGATACCTAGTAGGAGAAGTAGGATCAGAATAAAGCTATTTTTGTTGTTGTTTAAGTTGGGTAATAGAGCTACTTATTTATTCTCTGACCCAGTACAACAATCTCTGGGAGAGCCATGGTGCTGGAGTTGGTGGAAGGGGCTGGCGTGCTGGGTAGCCCCGGGACTCCTGTGATCGCACCACTAGTTTTCCCAGCATCTGATGTGCCAGCGCCCTGAGACTGCTGACTGATGCGCAGTAGACTTTGAGGCCCTGGGGACAGAAGACTTTCTCACCCTCCAGTGTTTGTACCATTTTTGTTTAGGAAAGTTGGTCAGGCACCAGCCAAGGGCTTAGGTTTTAGCCAGAAACTAAATAAGAAATTAGTGGGACATTAGAAGGTAAAGTAGAACCAATTGCTTCTCCACAGGCAGTGACTTGAAAGCAGCTAAAATTTTTCCTTCTTGTCCACTGGGGCCATCTTAACCATTTTGACGTGTAAGCAGAATGGCGCAGGACCTTTAGAGTAAGGCCAGGGCGGCACCTAGGAGCGCACAGTGTGTGGCAGCCATGCAAGTACAGGGTTGGTACTGGGGGATGGTGCCTCCTGGTGCCTTGCACCCTATGCACCTTGTCACGCCCTAATGCCCCCACCCTGAAAAACAGGCACTGTCATTTGTTTCAGTTTTTTGGCACTGTAGTTTTCTTAAGAGACAGTAGGAAAGTTCTCTTGCCCTAATTATCTCTCTTTATATTACCAGTTGGAGATTAATTTAATGTTCTTTAGTTGGTCTGGTATTCCCCTCCGTCCTTAATGTCTGGTCAACTTCAGCGACTCTGACGAACACGAAGAAGACTTGGTGAAGAAGAAAGATGTGTTCTGGGCTGCAAAATTCTATTGTTCGTGATAGAACAGAGAGGGGGCTGAGTGGTTGGAGCGTTTGGGCAACCAAAGGGCAACTACGAGGGACTTTTGGATACCTAAAAGGAAGGAGAGCAGGAACAGGGGGCTAGAAAGGAGTTTGGTTAGGAACAATCCTGTTTATGAAGACTAGACTAGAAACTGCCCCTCTCTAGCTCAGTACATTTGTCATTTTTAAGCGTTTTAAGGGCCCCAGTACCATCTTGTCTTTTCCTCTTTAAGGTCATAGGAGGCTATCACTTATTTTGTCAGTCCACCTAAGAATTGAGTTTCTTGTGCTACCCAGTGCAGATCTGCGATCTCCTGGGGTCCTCTGAGGAATTATCCATCTTTTTCCTCATGGTATTTTCTCAGAAACCAAAGGAAGCCTCACAGCAAGATCCGCAGAACCCAGAGAATTCTCAGGGCTTTGTGTCCAGGACATTATTGTTATGAGGTCTTGTGATTATCCCCTCAGAGGTAGCTATAGTGATAAAGGTATAGCAGAGAATCATGGACCATCTTGATCATACTATTTGAGTTGACAGATTCTCATATGAAGAACGTTTAGGACTAGATGTGTACAGATGGCGCAGATGTGACCAAGTACAAAATGAGTCGTCTGAAGGAGTGGTAGGGAGAGACATACAAAGATGATCTGAGGGGCTTCCATCAGGAGGAGGAATCCAGCGGGGCAGGCAGCAGACACACTCAGAGGAGAAAGAATGGAGGTGGTTAGTGATTCTCCTGTGATTGGGAAGTTGATGATTATGAGACTGAGGAAGAGCCCACTGAACTTAAAAGTGAACAAGTTTTCTTTATATTAAAGTGGTTCCAGTGGAAACTGAAATGGCAAGAAGTCCATTACTAATTATAAGTGAAACAAACCGTAACTGAATGATGATCCTAGTTTTTAGATTTTGAGATATTTCACTGAGTAAGTTATGTCTTTATATTTTGCAGCCACATATGAATGAATCTAGTAGCCGTGTGACCCAAGTTTTTATTGCAGTTTCTTTTGGGATGAGGCCTGATGCCATCTTGGTTTGTGTTAGCTCCGTTTCGGTTTAAGAGCTGATCCAGCCATGTGTGCATGAAAAGAAGTCCCCATTGAAAATAGCAGACTTTTGACTTTAGTCAGTATGTATTACATGATCAGGAGGCCCCTGGCGAATTTCCTCAGAATATGTTTTCCAGAAAGATTAGTCAGATATTTCCCAGAAGAGCTTTCATCTTTCTGAGGAGCAGTATCATTTTTGGTAGTTACTCTTCCAGGCCATTGCTTCCTCTTCACCTCCAATCCCACAAACAGCTGAGTCAAGTAAATGTGATGACGTGATTAGTTCACTAATAAATGGAGACTGACCCATGATCTTCAGTTATAATCCAGTGTCTTTAAAGCTTTTGAAACAATTAAGTGTACTGTATGTTCTGCTTAACTATTTACTTTATTAGATGGTAGAGTATATTAGTTCAACTTTTGAGCTCTGGAGTCAGACTGCCTGGATTCAGATCTTGGCTTTTCCCCTAAGGAGGTGTGTCACTTTAGGCACGTTTTAGAACTTCTTTTTGCCATGGTTTCTTCTTGTAAGAGTAAGGATAATAGTAGTTGCATACCCCTTAAGATTATTATGAGAATTAAATAAAATGACACGTTGAAAGCACTAGGAACAGTTCCTGGCATCTGGTAAGTACTAAATAAATATTATAAATGATTTTTTAAAAAGCTGTCAGGCATTTAAATTTAAAGAGTCAGAAAACCAAATCTCTTCTTCCCCAAATAGCATTATAACTGGCAGTGAATACCTGAGTGTTGGTTGTGTGAAGTGTAGTTATTTAGCCTTTTTCAGGGGCTGTAAATGACTTCGTGTGTTTCTGAAGATGGAGGAATAGAAGTAATCTTCCCATCTGACCTCACATCAGTGTGTCACTCTTGACAGCTAAGCATAACTGCACTCATATATTATATATATTACTACAAATCATGTAAGTGAGTTGAATGCTTTAAAAATGATGAGATTTCCATGTAGTGGGCATGGGCTCGTCCTAGGGAGCGTGCAAGCTCTGCCCAATAAACAAGGCAGAGTTGTCCTCGCGTGGGGTCCACAGGACTTCCCTCCTAGCTTCTCTCGTTTCTAGTAATCTCAGTCTCTTTTAATAAACCCGTGGAAAAAGCGGCCTCTCTGTTGAGAGCCACTTGGTGGGACAGCACGTTAGTGCTCGTGCAACTATTTGAAACGCGTGCATCTAGGTTGATGCTCACAAGCAAACTAATGAGAAAAATATTCTTATCAGTATTCTACAGATGAAATGAGCTTGCATGAGTTTAAGGGAATTCAAGCTCACGTAGTTAAACTCAGCAGTGGACCCAGGTCTGCTGGCTTTTAAAATCCTGTGTCCTTCCACTTTTATTGCTTTCCAATCTGATTTACTCGGGCTCAGTAAAATCATGTACCGTAATAGGACCTGGAGTAACAGCCAAACCTGTTTATTAGAAATTATAATCACAGAGTTAGAATTTGAAAAAATACATGATTTGTTACTGTTTTTCACTGCTGAATACTTTTTATAATAAAAGGACCTAGTTTCCTTCCAGCTGTATTGTTCATTCTTCCTGGTTGGTTATGTATCATAACTAACTTTTTCTCACTACTGTAGTTTGCCATGTATAATGCACCCATGATTTTGGCCTAAACTTTCAGGAAAAAAAATCTTTCATTTCAGTTTGTTAATTCAAATTATTTGTTTATATTTAGTTTCTTAATTGAAATTGTTATTTGTTTATATTGTACTTGTTTTTTGTATTATAAAGGAATTTGGGCACTTATTTTTTAACATATTATGGTACAAGAAATTTTATGTAATAAATAATCACAAAACACCAGAACACATACAAGGTACAAGAACTTTTATGTACTGGTAGCAAATTTACTATATTTACCCATCATAGAAAGCCAAGAACTCTTCACAGGTGCAAGTTCGTCGGAAGTTCAACAGAACCGATCATCGTATTCCAGGGTATTATTTTGCATATGGATATCGTTATTGATTTCTGGAGTTACATTTTTAACTCATAAGCATAAATAAAAGAATTAAAAACATTTATATAGGTACGGAATTAGTGCTACCCATGTATAATGTACATCCTTATTTTTCCCTCACAAATTTGGGCAAAAAAGTGCACCTTATACATGCAAAATACAGTAACTTTAAATTTTTAAAGGTTTTTTTCCTTTATATGTATACTTTGTCATTAAAGTAGGTTTCCTGTTGATAGATTTTCTTTCAGTGTGGCTAGTGCTAAATAGGCCTAGATTAAGACTCCAGAAAAGCTCAGAAGAGTGTAATTGCCAGTTCTTATCCTGTACTTGGTAGGGTAGGTAAGTGGTCCCAGGAAGACTAAAATGGTTCTATTTTTGTAACCATTATTTTTCTAAACCTCTTTCTGAGCAAATGACACATTTCTCTATTGCATGGACAAAACCTCAGACCTGGAGTATTGGTTTGAGGAATATGAGTGATTGGAACTTTCTTGCTTCATGGAACTGTATCCGTGGGCCCTGCCTGAGCGATCAGTGCCTGTGCTTTGCAGATGCAGCCACAGTCGGCTGCAGCCATACGTCCAATGACTTGCTGAGTAACTCATTCACTACAGCAGAAAACTTTCACAGGGACCTGCCTATTTCAAGATCACATTCAATGACCAGTCACTAATGAGCTCTGAAAGACTCAAACTCCTATAGTAGTACTAATGATAGCTGTTTTTTATTAATTATTGCATGCCAGGTTGTATTTAAGTTTTCATGTTCATTGTTACTTAGCTCTGATAAATGTAAGGATTATTATTCCCGTTTTATAGCCAAGAGAACTAGTAATTTGTCTAAAGTCATGCAGCTAGTAAATGGTGAGGCCAGAATTTGAATTCAGGGCTGCCGGACTGACAACTTACGTACTAGGGGTGGTGACATATGTATGTGTTACCTGTGCCCATGGGAGACATAAGTAATTGATCATGGTATGTGTTCAGGCTGATCCTGATCATCCTTCTCAGCACTGCATTCTTGGCATCTGTAGTCAGTCACTTAGTAGGCAAGATAAAACATAAGTGGTATCCTTGGCTTTAAATGTGTCTGTACTAACTGTCTCCTGAATTCCAGTGGTATGTTGAAATTGGGCTAACTTGCATTTGGGAAATAATAAATAAGATAAGTAATTGCATGGTTTATGGAAAGAATAAACATGAAATATTTTTCTGTAGAAGTCTTGATTGGTTTGGACAATTGAATTTAATACAAGTTAAATTCCATTTTAAATAGCATATAAAAGTCATCTCCATGTCAAAAAAAAACTTAAAGGCAAGTTGATTACTGATTTCTAATGTTTAGTTATTTGAAAACTTTCTTAAATGAATATCTGAAACAAAATTTTTGACAGTGCTTACAGAGTTTGTTATAATGAAATCAGATTTTTTTTCTATAATCAGCAGAAACTAGCTATAAAGTCTTCATTAAATTTTAATCACAGATCAAAATACTAATCCTTTAAGAATTGAATTTAACACTCTGTTAGGCTGTAATTGTGGAAATAAAAACTTCTTGGGATTACACTTTGGTCGATTGATTGATTTTCAGTCCCTTTCTGACCTTACTGTTTGTTACTTCCTGAACATAGCATTTTTGAAATATTGCACATGTGGTCAAATAAACATTCCAGGGTCTCTCTTGACCCCTTGATATAAAGGGCTCCATCCACTGAAGGATTATTAAAGAGCCTCTTCTCACAGGATTCAGAGTTGGAGTGTCTGAGCCAAAGACCAGTAATACCAGCAATAATCAGTGGTCATTCCTGTCTGCTGCTTGGTGTTGAAATTTCTAGAAAATACACTCTTCATTTTTCTCCTCTGAAATCTGAGACACAGAACTGAGAAATAGAAAAATAATTTATACAAAATGTATTTTCATAGATAGGCCACCTACCAGCAAAGAGATGGATGTGAGATTTAATCCAAATTAATGGGTGAGGCCATGGAAAATTGCTTATCTGTTGTGTTTATCTTTCAAGTTAAGTAACATTATACTTGAAGTTGCTTATCTCAGTTTGAAAAGAAATGAAGATTTTCCTTGCTTATTTCTGTAGTGATGTTAGGAGAAGAAATTACATAATGTCTAAAGTTAGATGATGTATTATTGTGTTGTAAGAAATGCTGATTTAAATGTGCGTTTTGGAAACATAAATGAAATTAAGAGAAAAACTGCATTAGTAGTGTTTCTGCAGTCACTCTGCTTGTTCTCAGTAGTAATAAAATATGTTTCTGTTTTTTATTTATTGATAATGTCCTGGCTATTTATATTTTAAAAACAGAAGACAATACTTCTCTATAGCACTGTGACCACACACCCCACGAACTCTGACTAATGGTCACTTTGAAGTGCTGGTGGCCAGTTGGAGATTATAATTTGTTACCGAATTACTATTATCTTGATTTTCACCCTGTATTTTGCCTGTCAGGCCGTCATAGTCTCCAAAATTGTAGAGTCAGAACCTTCAACTAAAGAGTTTAACTCGAGACAGGAAGGACCTATTTTCCCTTGAAACGCACAGGCAATTCATCCATTTTTATGTGTTTTAAACTTTTAAAAGCCTGGATGTTATTAAGGACTGGTTTTTGGGTTTGTTTATTTGATCGGTTGGTGGGTATTTTTTTTATTTTTAGATTATCTAAGAATCTCATTCTAAAGTCTAACTGGTGCTTTTTCTCTTTGCTTCATTTATAGTGGTCCTATAGATTAAGAATTAGTTTCTTTCTGAGCTGAGATTTTAAGATCTCTCAATAATCTTGGACCATAGCTAACATGTCCAGGCATTTTCTTGTAATGTTAATTAATCTGCATATCCTTGCTGCCTGGTCTAAAAAGTCACAACTTGGGGTATGAAGCATGGCATGGGGTTGGGGGAGAGAGAAGGAAGGAGATTTTTACATATTAATGTTTTATTAAGTATAACTGACATAGGATTATATTAGTTTCACTTGTACAACATAGTGATTATATATTTGTATGTATTATGAAGTGATCATAATAAGTCTGGTTACAAAATGATGAAATTTTGTAAAGTCCCCTTACAAAATGATGAATTATTTTTCTTGTGATAAGGACTTTTAAGATCTACTGTTAGTAACTTTCAAATAAGCATAATAGTACTATTAGCTATAATCACTGTAAATTGCATTCCTATGACTTATTTATTTTATAATCTGAAGTTTGTATCTTTTGATGCCTTTAACCCAGGGGTGTCCAAACTTTTTTCAACGTTTTTCACCAAGGGCCATATGCGGTAAAATATACAAACAGCCGGGCCACTCACGTGAGGTGAAGTACATATTGCCTCACCTGGTTTATTTAAGTAAATTAAATATATTTTTGGAATTTGCTGCAGGCCAATTAAAAAATGGATTGTGGGCCGCAGTTGGCCCGCGGGCCGCAGTTTGGACACCCCTGCACCCATTTCCCCACCCCACTCTACCTCCCACCTCTGGCAACCATCAATCTGTTCTCTATCAATGAGCTTGGTTTTTTTCTGTTGTTGTTGTTTTAGATTCCACATATAAGTGAGATCATATGGGATTTGTCTTTCTCTGACTTATTTCACTTAGCATAATACCATCAAGGTCACAAACGGCGAGATATTTCATTATTTTTATGGCAGAGTAATATTCCATTGTGTGTGTGTGTGTGTGTGTGTGTGTGTGTGTGTGTGTATCACATTTTCTTTATTCATCCATCAGTGGACACTTGAGTTGTTTCTGTATTTTGGCTTTTATAAATAATGCTGCAGTGAACATGGGGGTGCGTTTATCTTTTTGAGTTAGTGTTTTTGTCTTCTTGGGATAAATACCCAGAATTGGAATCGCTGGATCATATAGTATTTTAAAAATTTTGAGGAACCTCCATACTGTTTTCCATAGTGGCTGCTTCAATTTACATTTCTACCTACAGTGCACATGGGTTTCCTTTTCTCCACATCCTCACAAACACTTGTTATTTATTTATTTGTTTGTTTGTTTGTTTATTGTTTTTTTTTATAATAGCCATTCTAACAGGTGTGAGATGGTATCTCATTGTAGTTTTGATTTGCCTTTCCCTGATGATTACTGATGTTGAGAATCTTTTCATGTTCCTATTGGCCACCTGTATATCTTCTTCGGGAAAATGTCTATTCAGATTCTCTGCCCATTTTTTAAATTGGATTGTTTGGGTTTTTTTGCTATTGAGTTATATGAGTTTTTATATATGTTTTATATTAACCACTTATCAGATACATGATTTGCAAATATTTTCTCCCATTCAGTAGGTTGCCTTTTTTATTTTGTTGATTTCCTTTGCTATGCAGAAGCTTTTTAATTTGATGTAGTCCTGCTTGTTTTTTTATTTTGTTGCCTTTGTTTTTATAGTCAGATTCAAAAAGTTGTCACCAAGACCAATGTCAAGGAGTTTACTGCCTATCTTTTCTTTTAGTTGTTTCATGGTTTCAAGTCTTACATTCAAGTCTTTATCTTGAGTTAATTTTTGTGTGTGGTGTAAGGTAGCAGTCTAGTTTTATTCTTTTTCATGTTGCTGTCCAGTTTTCCCAACATCATTTATTGAAGAGACTCTCCTTTCCCTGTTGTGTATTTTTGACTCCTTTGTCGTTAATTAATTAACCACATATGTGTGGAAGCAACACAAGAGGCTTCGCATCTTCGAGGAAACTCTTTCTAACATAGTTTATCCAAGTCACTAAACAAACAGCAAACAACAGAAACAAGTCCCAGAGAGTAGGGGAGAGGAATCAGTATCCAGAGTTATTACAATGTATTGTATTCAGTTTTCAAAAAACACACAAAAACTATGAGATACAAAAAGAAATAGGACAGTGTGACCCATACGCAGAGAAAAATAGTATAAAACAGGTAACAGAAACTGCCCATGAGAGGATTCAGATGTGGAATATAGCAGAAAAACTTCAAAGCAGGTGTTGTGAAGATGTTCAAAGAACTAATGGAAACTATGCTTACAGAAGTAAAGGAAGCTATGATGACTATGTCTAACAAATTGAGAACATCAATAAAGGAATAGAAATTATAAAAGAGATCCAAATGGAAATTCTACAGTAAAAAATATAGTAATCAAAATGAAAAATTTACTACAGGGGCTCCACTGGCCTCTCTAGGTTTGAACTGTCTGAAGAAATAATTAGTGAACTTGAAGATAGATTGATAGAGATTATGTAATCAAAAAAAAAAATAGAAAAAAGAATGAAGAAAAATTAACAGACCCTCAGAAAAATGGGGGCACCATTAAGGGTACTAACGTGCAATGGAGTACTTAATGAGAGGAGAAAAAGAAAAGAGCAAGAAAAAATATTAGAATAAATAATAACTTGAAAATACCCCCAAAGTTGATGAAAAGCATTAATCTGTACATCCAGAAAGCTTGATGAACCTCATACAGGATAAGCAAAGAAATGATTCACACCAAGACACATGATAAAATGCTAGAAAAACAAAAGGAGAAAATCTGAAAGCAGCAAGAGAAAAATGACTTCTCACTTAGAATGGAATTCTAATAAGATTCACAGCTGATTTTTAATTAGAAACAATTGAGGTCAGAAGGATGAAAAAGAAAAAAGTTGTCAACCAAGAATCTTATGTCCAGTAAAACTGTCGTTCAAAAATTAAGTTGAAGTAGACATTTCCAGATCAACAAAATTTGAGAGAATTATTTGCTAACAGATTCATGTTGCAAGTAATCCTAAAAGAAGTTCTTTTAAAAATACAAAATTTAAAGTAACAGAAGATCTACACTGATAACAAACTTCTAAGAGTACATTGTAATATTGTTAACTATAAGCACAGTGTTGTACAACAGATATTTAGAACTAGCATTTGGATGCCTTTTATTTCTTTTTCTTCCCCTAATTGCTCTAGCTAGGAATTCCAGTCCTATGTTGAACAGAAGTGACAAGAGTAAGAATCCTTACCTTATTCGTGATCATAGTGGAAAAGCTTTCAATTTTTCACTTTCAAAGCAGATGTTAGATATGGTTTTTAATTTATGGTCTTTATAAATTGAGGCAATGTCCTTCTTTTCCTAGTTTGTTGAGAATTTTTATCATGAAAGGGTGTTGAATTTTGTTAAGTGCTTTTTTCCATCTTTTGAGAAGATTGTGTGATTTTTATCCTTCACCCTTAATGTAGGATGTCATATTCATTGAGTTTTTTTATATTTTGAACCTTCCTTGCTTCCCAGTTATAAGTCACACTTAGTCATGGTGTATGATCCTTTTGCCATGCTTTTGAATTTGGTTTGCTAGTATTTTATATCTGAGGATTATTGTATCTATGTTCATCAGGGATATTGGCCTGTAATTTTCTATTCTTTCATTATTATTGTCTGGCTTTTGTATCAGAGTTATACTGGCTTCATAAAATGAGTTTGGATGTGTTCCCTTCTCTTCAATTTTTGGAAAGAGTTTGAGAAGGATTGGCATTAACTCTAAATGTTTGGTAGAATTCACCAGTGAAACCATCTGGTCCATCGGGTTCTTTATTGGGAGATTTTTTATTACTGATTCAGTTTCCTAACTCATTATTGGTCTTTTTGGATTTTCTGTTTCTTCATAATTCAGTCTTGGTAGGTTGTGTGTTTCTAGGAATTTTCCATTTCTTCTGGGTTGTCCAATTTGTTGGTGTGTAATTGTTTATAGTGGTCTTTCATCCATTGTATTTCTTTGGTGTCAGTTGTAATAGCTCCTCTTTAATTTATAATTTTGTTTTTTTTTTTACATAGTCTTTCTTTTTTGCTCATTCTAGCTAAAGGTTTGTCAATTTTGTTAATCTTTAAAATAACCTATTTTTGTTTTTTTCTATTATTTTTCTGTTCTCCATTTTTTATTTCCAATGTTCTGTTATTGTTCTGATGTTGATTAGTTCCTTCCTTCTGCTAACTTTGTACATAGTTTATTCTTCTTCTGTTCCTTGAGGTATGAAGTTAGGTTGTTTATTTGAGATCTGCTTTTGTAATGTAGGTGTTTATCATTATAAACATCCCTCTTAGTACTACTTTTGCTGCATCAATAAATTTTGGTGTATTGGGTTTTCATTTGTCTCAAGATATTTTCTAATTTCTTTTTGCTCTTTGAACTGGTTAAGAGCATTCTATTTAATTTCCACATATTTGTGGATTTTCCAGTGTTCCCTCTGCTGGTTGAGCTCTAGTTTCATTATTGAGGTTAGAAAAGATACTTGTTATGATTTCAATCTTAAATTTGTTAAGACTTTTTTTTGTGACTTAACATGTGACCTATCCTGGAGAATTTTTCACGTGCTCTTGAGAAGAATATATATTGTACTGTTTGTTGTTAGATCAAATGTTCTTTTTATTCCCCCTTGGTGGTACACAGCAACCCACGTCAGCACACAGCAGCCCGCTGCAGCACACAGCAGCTTGCACCGACCTCTGGCTGCTCATGGCAGCCCAGCTCCAGGGAGAGCCGTTGTTCACAATCTTAGCTATAGAGGGTGCAGCTCACTGGCCCATGTGGGAATCGAACCAGCGACTTCAGCGTTAGCAGCATGGTGCTCCAACCACCTGAGCCACTGGCCCGGCCCAGATCAAATGTTCTTTTATGTCTTTTACATCCATTTGATCTATAGTGTTGTTCAAGGTCTCTGTTTCATTATTGATCTATTCTGGGTGATCCACACATTGTTGAAAGTGGGGTATTGAAGTTCCCTACTATTATTGTATTGTCGTCTATTTCTCCCTTCAGTTCTGTCAATGTTTGCTTCAGATACGTAGAGGCTGTGATTTTGAGTGCATGTATATTTATAATTGTTATGTCTTCCATTGTCTTTATATAATGACCTTGACTCTAAAATTATTGACAAATTATTGGGTATTTATTTGATTAAATTAACTATGTAAAATATCTATTTGTCTTTTTTTAATGATTCATTGCTTAACCCACTTTTATGATTAACCAGCCAGTTATCATTCTCAACTGTAGTGGGTAACAGGCTTCTGCTGTGTGGTTCTGGTCTTAGAGCTAAGAACTTGCTGGAGATTAGATTTGAATGTCATTAAGGCATTCATAAAATTAAACATTTATTAAGCATCTGTTGTGTGTTAGGCCTATCAACATGTAGCTTGTAGTTGATACCTTGAAAATGACTTTGGTCACTCAGGGAACGGGTGTAAATGAGTGGCATAGAAGACAGAGCCATAAATTCAGTAGTTAATGTTAACCTGAAAAAGAACAGCCCACAGTGATGACTACTGGAGAATGACCAGATGGATAGGAGAAGCCATGGGAAGTAGGATGTGAGAAATCAGGACAGGAGAGTGTTTGCAAAGGAATGATCAGCAGCGCCAATGCTGTAGACATCAAAGAAGGCGTAAGGAAAGAGTAAACTGAGTATGAAGATATGGCCACCAAGCATGAGATTCTTGGTGAACTTGTTGAACGTATTACATTGGTAAAGGGAAGGCAGATTGTAGCAGATTTTGTGAGATGAATGGAAGTGAATTGTAATTATTGCAATTTGAAGCGATGTGTAAATTTAATTTTTTGCATATTTAAAATATAAGTTTTATTCAAAACTTCATTCTCTTTCCCTGTATTCTGTGGGATTATAGGTAATTTTATTTTCTTAGAGCCTTTCTCCATTTTCTGAATTTTATAATGAACGTATTTTACCTTTGTAGTTGAGAAACAAAGTTATATATCCAAAAGATACAATGATGTCCAAATAGCCTCATTCGCTAATATGTGGGAATATAAAACAATGTTTTCTAAACAAGTATTTTACAAACTACTAAAGACTTCTGCTGGGCTACTAAATAGCCAATTCTTTGGGATTTCCTTGGTGCTACATGAAATAAGAAAGATTGTGTTTCGAGAATTTCTAAACCTTTGGGTAACCATAAAGGGTCTATGTATGCTAAAGTGTCCCTTGGCTACTGCAGTCCATATATATGAAATTATAAAAGCCTCTACTAACCCTTGAATTTTACTTCTACCTTTGTCTACAGAAAAATGGCAGTAAATGGAGAGTTAGGCCTCCCTTATCTGATGGAATTGAAACAAAAGAGATCGAAACTTTTGGTTGTCAACTTCTTGTATTATATATGAGCTGGGGTTAGTGAAGAGTGTTTTACTGAACATATATTTTGTGCAAGACAGTATGGTAAGCAAGGGTCTCTTTCTTTCTAATTTAATTGTAAATATATGTGTTGAACCCTGAAGGAGCCCCAGCTAATCTGCTTTTTCCTTAAAGCCAGATTGTTACACAAAACTTAAGTTTGACATGCAAACCTAATTTAAAAGGCAGTATAAATCTTTACTGCAGTGTTTAGCTGAAAATTGTCCAGGAATGGTTATGTTTATGATACACAGTAAACATTCCTGAAACCTCTTTCATCCAGTACTCTCCATTATCTCTCGGTAGCATGGTTGCTGTTCCAAAATCTCTCTTCTCCCAGGGAACTGCATTCGCTCTATCCATCTCTCACTGCTTCATTCAGCTCTGTTATGTAGATCATTTTAGCCTCTTAGGCCACTCTCAGTTTTCCTGTTCTCTGTTACCTGTATGTCTGCATTAAGGGAAGGGGTGGGGGCCCATCCTTATATATGGTTTTATGGTTGGGTGGGAAGAAAAAGAAATATTGCAAACACATGGGTTTTATATTGTTCCTTATAACAAATACAGTAAATGACGAGTGCTTCCCAAACCCTACTTTTTCATCTCTTTTGGGAAAGGGTGACCTCTGGTGGCTAAAACAATAAGCCCCAAAGTCAAGAGACATAAAGCTTTAATTATTTCTGCTCCAATCGTGTACATATGTTCATGTTTTGTCACTTTTTATAATGTCCCATATACTCATTCCAAGTAAATCAGTGTCTTTGCCAGCATGTTTAAATGCTGCATCTTTTGTTACTGATCAGCTGTGCACTGTATTCATGATTGGCTTAATTCAAGATCCAAAGTATTTTCTTAATAGAATACATATTTCTAAACATACCTATTTTCTTGGTACTCTTTTAGATTATTAAAACTTGTATATTTAAATAACTTATTATTAGTGATAATTCTAATTAGAAAAACTGTTTTGTTAAAGTAACTGTCAGTCTCAAACTATGCTGTCTGATGTATAGTCTTGGCTATTATTTATCTTTGAATCAGCCTTCTAACCAATGTTTTATTAGGTTGCTTGCTCAGAAATATTTATCCTTAACTTGTTAAGTCCATCAGATGGCAGCCAAATTGTTAATTTTGTTTTCATGTCAGTCTTCACTGGTTTGGTTATTTCTGTCTCACTTTGCTTAAGAAGGATTTAGGGAAACTTAAAAGGAGATATACTATAAAAAAGATAAAAATAAATTTTAAAATAAAAATGAGGTAAAAGGGATAAAGTGTCTTTCTCTTGGGGTATAGATTATACCATGATGTGTCTAGATTTTCTTAAAATTGATTTTGATCCATGTGTTTTCTAATATATAATTGACAAATGTTATAGTGATTAATACAGTTAATGACAAAATAAATCTTATTAGTTTTTCCCCACGATCAAAGTGCTTTATTAAGGAGAAAAGAAAAAACTCTTCGGGAGCCATATATTCAGGTGTTCATATTTTTCTGTGACAGTTTAAATCTGCATTGTTTCTCATGCCTTATAATCCCAAATAGAGGAACTACAGTATAAGAAACAGAAATGAATCCATTCTGCATAATTGTTATTGTTTTCAAAGAATTTTCTATGAGGTTTAGTAGGATGACTTTTTTAAATCACCTGTCTAGATACAATGGATTCTAGGCTTTTGTAATCCAACATTGAGTTTTTGTCTGTCATACACAGTGTTATTTTTACAACCTATGGTGCTCTGCAGAGTAATTACTAATGCCATTGGCATTTTGCTGAGAAGTTTAGTATGAAACAAACATTCCCATGTTACTCTAAGTGTAGTAGAAAAGTGCATTATTCTAATGATTAATATTTCACTCTTTTTGTAAACCAAATAGATACGTTTGAATTCCTCTTTTTTCCAAAAATTAGATTTTAATAGGTAAGCAGCCCCAGATTAACATCTGGAATAAAGTAGAACTCAAAAAACACTTCCTAACACATACTATACAGACAAGTGGTTAGTTTGCGAAGTTAATTGTGTATCATAAAGCATACAAACTATGGCACAAAGAAAACAATACAACTAGAGCCCAGACTATGCTTAATTATTACATTTCTCGGACCACTTACCATTATTCTATTAATAATCTAGGACATCTTAATTTCATAAATATACATAAATTCATATGATGCACTATTTTAATATATTAATTCCTTAGAAACATAGTATTTCAATGTCACATTGTGTAAATACATATGTTCTATAGTTGGTTACAGAAAGAATATACTTTAGGTTGGTGCAAAAGTAATTGCGGTTTAAAAGGTTAAAAGTAATTGCAAAAACCACAATTGCTTTTGCACCAGCCTAATACTCAGTAATCACCCGTGTGTTTTTACAAAGTATCAGCACCATGGAGAAGATCTATAAAGTACAAATATTTTTCTGCACTAATACTATGGAGTGTGCAGAAAGCATACATTCAAGTACTGTGTTTACAGAATTTTAAAAATAAAAATAATTGTATTTTAATCACTATTGTTTCCTATTCTTATAAAAAACATTTACTATTGAAACATACTTTTAGAAAATCCTTAATGTACAGAGAGAAAAAATGGCGCATTTGCTGCCTTTTGTGGCTGCACTTCTGATGGAGTGTGCAGCCGGGCGTCACCAAGGTTATCTTCTTCCATATTATCATCCAGTCAGAGGTCTGCAAACTCTCTGTCGAGGGCCAGGTAATAAATATTTTAGGCTTTGCTGGCCATATTGTCTCTGTTGTAGCTACTCAAATCTCACAATGTAGCGCATAGTAGCCATAGATATTCGGTAAATGAATGAGCATGACTGTGTTCCAATAAAACTTTATTTACAAAAACAGGCAGCAGGCCATAGCTTGTCGACCCCTGCATTATAGTCACAGAGATGACAGTGGCAGCATTAGAAGATACAGGAGATCCTCTAAATACCTGATTTCTGACCAGCTTCACTGCTGCTGCTTTCAGAATAAATGACTCTTGACAGTGATATAACGCCTCACAAAACAGTGCAATAAGCTTTCTTTCACAACCAGTGCTAGGTGCCCCGTTAATTTACTTGCAGACTTTTTTCTTCCATTTTCTGAGGCATTTGGGAGTATGACATTCTGGCACTCCATTAATGAAGCATTTTATAATGCTAGGCTCCTTTCCATATTATATTGATTTTGCCAGCATTACAATTTCTATACTTTACATGTGGGTTTGAGGAGTTGCGTTGTGCTATATTTCTGGGTTACTTTGCCAACTACTAAACCTTTAAAATGTCAACACTCCAAGATGCTAGATTTAGATAAGTTTTGTTTTTTAACTATATCACTTACTTGGATTATCAGAGTATGTTTGGCTTGGTGTTACACTTGAGACCCATCCTTTCTCATCATGATAGTATGAAGTCTATGTAGAGTTCTTCAACTGGATTAGCCACCCTTTGTTAAACCTCTGTCATGTGCATAATAGAGATGCAAACCGGATTTGAGATGGGCTGACGGATAGGAAGGATTCAGGGGCAGTGTGCCAGGTGGATTGCAGAGAGGTATAGCAGATATAAAATTATGATTGCCTGAAATAATAAAGGTTTTGAACTATCAGCAGTGAGAATGGCAAACAGTTGATTGAGAGACTTTAAAATTAAGGAACAGAAAATGAGTGTCTGCTTCTAACGGTGCTTGTTAAGTGGAATCTGAGTGATCAGAGTGGAGATGGGAGAGCTTGAGAAAAGAGGTTTTAATAGGGATTTCAATATTAGCTATACACGTAAAACTACAGCTATTTCCATCATTATCGAAAATATTTTTTATTCAGAAAAATTTTAAAAATCTGAAATGATGCTTCAGTAGTTTGATCTGACCTATGTTTTACCTCTGTGTTCCAAATAAATTTACCAAAATATCTTAAGTTTATCATCATCACGTGCTATTTTAATGAAACGTGTTTCTGTGTGTTTAGTTTACATTTATGTGTATGATAGCAGCAGCCTACAGCACATGAAGGAAACTTCCCATAACTCAGGAGAGCTAGTGACTAACATATGGTGTTGGGAAGTTTGGAAATTTTATGTCTGGAAAACTTCTGGATTAGGAATTTTTCCACTGAGCTTGTTTCACTGAAAAGATCCTTCCTCTAAAATAGTCTGTGGTACTTTGTTAGCCCAGCTCATCCAATTTTTGTAATGATTTACTCAGTTATTTTCACATATAAAACTCTTAAATGTCTTTTGGAAAATTTGTGGAAATATGTATGTTGTTGTTTCATTTTTACTAAAAGGAAGTGGGAGGAATTTGAGTCATTAATGTAAAACAATTCTAGTGTGTCTATATGCTTTTAGATTCACAGCAGGTTGTTCAGAACCATCTAGGTGAGGAACTTTGGAATGTTTATTCAAAACAAACTTCCAGCAGTGTTTGTATTGAGAAGTATATCCCAAAGTCATGTTCTAGGGCTCATGGGAAACTTTCATGGCTGAGTCAAAGGTTCCCTTGGGACAGATGAAGTTTTAGAAAGGAGAACTGTAACAAAAAAGGATTTGGAAATCCTTTTGAAGAATTTCGAAGAAAATAATTCCTCCAGTTTTTGTATTATATATTTACCTGCGGTTTACAGTGTTTAAGAGATGTTTAATCCATAAGACCTCCAAATCCGTTAAAAGTAAAAGGAACTAGATAGAGTTTGTTAGCACGTGCAATGCCCGATTTCTTTACCCCTCTATAATTATTTAAAACAGGATTAGTAATGGGACTATCAGCTGAGAAATTCTGTTGATGTTTGAAATGCCTGGGGTGCCAACATAATTAAACAGCGTATGTACACACATTGGCCCTGTTCCAAAGCCAATGATTATGTGTCTAACATTAATCCCATGCGTCTACAAAAGCTGTGAGAGTAAACATCTGGAATCTTTTACTACCAAAGCTAAAATATTACATAATCAGTTAACAGAGCTTCTTACCCACAGATGTACTATAGAGAGCAATTTGTGTGTGTGATCTTATTGTAAAGCAGACGTGTTAGGAACTAAATATATCAGGTGCTTCAGCCATCCATGAAATTTGACTTTCCTCTAAGGTAAAAGTTAAGGACAGTTTAAATGTTGCTAAACAGTTCAGTTCAACACCAAATAGTCTGTAATGAGGCAGAATGGGATCAGTTGGAGATGAAATACTTAACCAAAACTGCGTGGCTCAATTGTCGGGCCATTACAAAACAGGTTAGAGAGCTCCTCTGATCAAAAGGATTTGGTATCTGCTCATGTAAATATTGAAGCCCTAAGTAAAACTTGTACTCTTTCAAATTACAACAGAAAAACCATAAGTTCTTTATAGCATTTTTGGTTTTACAATATAAAATGAAAAAGAATAGTGAGCTTTTCCGTATCCTTTTATGGTTTTCCGCTAATTCCTTCTTCACACTTAGTAAGATATTATCTCACTTTCATCCTAAAGGACATTAAAATTTTCCAGAATATAAATGGTTTCTTTTGAAAAAATGACATTAATATAATTATCCCGATTTATTTTAGAGGGAAAATTAATAACATGAAGGGCTGTTGGTTTTTTATGATAGACATAAGGTGAAAGTGAGTATTACCCATCTTCATAGAAAGAAATAAACTTAAAGGGCCATGTGTTTGTTTGTTTGTTTTAAGTATATTTGTTTGTGGAGGTGAAAATTATTTTCTTTTTTATTAAATTTATTGGAGTGATAATAATTAGTAAAATTACATAGGTTTCAAGTGTACATTTCTATAATACATCATCTGTATATCAAATACAGCAAAATTTTATATATATATATATATTTAACTTTATTGGGGCACAGTTTTTCCAGGACCCATCAGCTCCAAGTCAAGTCATTGTTTTCAATCTAGTTATTGAGGGCTCAGCTCACTGGCCCATGTGGGAATCAAACTGCCGACTTTGGTGTTATGAACACTGTGCTCTAATTAACTGAGCCAACTGGCCGCCCCTATTATATCTTTTCCCTGTAATGTACCTATTAAAATTTGTGATGTTGGATTAAGAATTGTTTTACAGCCCATAACTAAAAAGTACAACATAGCAGATTCACCAACAAGCTGTAAAGTTCTTGTAATTGGTTTGTTGCAGACTTGTATTACCTTTCTAGGTATTTTCTATTTTTTGCAACACTTTAGTTTTAATTTCTATGTGCATTAGTTGCCATGAACTATATACCACTTTTGAGATTTACGATTATTCCAGTGGGTATTTTAATGGGCATTTTTCCAACTGTCCTATACCATTTACAAAAACTATTATCTCCCAGAAGGAAGGTTAATGTGCTGCTTCTCTAGGCTGTGCCAAGGCACTGACCTGTCTTCCGTGGGCACGACTGTCTAGCCAGTTTTACTCCTGCTTAATTAAGTTGAAAGGACCATGATAGAGAGTCCCTATTTTCACAATTGGCTAAGAATAGTATCACCTGGGCTACAAGCAGAACTTATACACTTAACATTTCTTTTTAAAAAAAAATAAATATTTGTTGTATGGTGCGGGTAAAAAACACCAGAAAATACTAAAAAGATGAAAATATAAAATCATCTATAACCTCATTCCTCTCGAACTCGGTTTAAGCAGCAGATACCCTGACAACCTCTTCATTTTAGCTTCTCCCCTCAGCCCAACCCATCCAAAATCAACCTAGTTCATTTTCTCATTCATTTGTTCATTCATTCATTCATTTACTACTAATATTTGGGCCTCTCTTGCTTCACTCCATGAATGTCCCTCTTTGACCTTACAGGACTTCCTCACATTCCTACCATTGCCCACCTCACTTCCGCCCCTTCCTCAGCTATGCTTCCCCTTTGTGAGGTGGCTGTATCTCACTGCTCACTGTGGACTGTTTTCTCTGCTTAGAACATCTTCCTCCTTCCTAATCACTTCCTCGGGCTCGCACGGAGCCCTCCTGCTGGTGTCTGCTTGGTGAGGTGGTGGGGAGGAGGCACCAGCAGATGCCAAGAGCTTCCTCTCTATCCGGCACATACACTAACTCAACACAACCCACTGAGGAAATGTTATCATCCCCGTTTACATATGAGGCTGTAGAGACATTGAAAGGTACAATTGATACAATACAGCCGGTCCAAGGTGGGCTGGGCTTTGAACTGAGTCTGCGTCCAGTCTTTGCTCTTGATCTTTACCTGGTGGGTGGCAAACCCCAAGGGACCAGGCAGGTAAATGTAAAGAAACACTTTTCAGGAGAGGGGATGGTAGAAAAGGGTAAAGGGGGTCAAATATATGGTGAGGGAAGGAGAACTGACTCTGGGTGGCAGCACACAGTGTTTCCCAGAGTGGAAAATTCTAACTGAGGAATTAACGGAAAATTATTTAGCAGCAATTTAAGTTTAGCTGTTATTGGAAACTGGATACCTATTTCAATATTTGCTACTTTTTGGAAAGTCCTTTTCATACATAAGCTATTTAGGACAATTTTATTTTATAATTTTAGTATAAGGAATCTTTAATTTTATGTTTAAAGAGTCAACATGACTATGAAACTAATAATATAGCCAAAACATGGGTAACTTGAAATTTTTAAAAGTGGGTGTATTACAGTGTGTGATTAAGTATTAGATAATTGATAGGAAGTTGATTGATTTCTTCTTCCCTGTGTATCGCATAGAGTGTATCTAATTTTTATACTAACAGCATTAGTTACTTGTCTAATCTTTTAAAATCTCCTTCTTGATTGAAAAAGTTTGAAAAGTATGACAAAATTTGCACAGTGATGTCACAGTATGACTTCATAGCCATCAAGACTGGATTTGGAAACTCCAGTAATGTACCAAGGCAGGGCAGTAGGAAGAGATTGTGTCCATGCGCAATAAGATGCACTGTCAGTGGAGAATTTAGAAGGAATCACAAAACTGACTAAAACTCCTGAAAGCTGATCTTCCTTTTATTATCACCACGTTGTAGAAATTGTAAACAGTATCAGTGATGAAATGTTCTTCCTCACCTCCGTGGATCACTGCTGCCACCAGTCCCCACTCCTTACCAACTCTTTGGTGTGCTCTTTATAAAGTGAACCCTTTAAAACTTTCAAGTTTCATGTAAGTTATTCTGTATAGTTTTTGTATTTTTTATGCTTTTGGGGGTATTTTTAGAAATAGGGTAGAGCTTATAATTTTTCATTATCAAGATCTCATTATATCTTTTGTCAAATCTTCATCCCATTTTTAAACATTTTATTACCAAATTGTATTTCATTAATAATTTTCTTGTGATTTTTTTCTATTGGACTTGTATAACCAGCAATCAGATTAACATTGAAATAACAAACTTAGGACAGTAAATTTAGGTAATTGTTTTCAAAAGTAAATGTATTTCGTAGCGTAGACAGCCCTTGTAGGGCTGGTGGACCTCCATGACTACTTCAGTGGACCCCACTACATTTTGTGGGACGGGTGTGGGTGTATGTTCATGTGCACGCATGCCTTCACACACATGCTAAGGAGATGCAGGAGAAAGAGCTTCACAGGAGTGGCTGTGTCCTGAAACCAAGAGCTGCCCCTCCCCCTAACGGTCGCCACAATATGCTTGTCTCCAAGAGTCAGAGACTAAAGGAAAACAGTGCCCCGGCCAGTGTGAGTGTGAAACAGTTTAAACTGTTTTAGAAAGGAGGAGAGAGAAGCACATATGTATTAAACCAAGTCCGGCTCAACACTTGGACTGAGCTTGAGTGCCTGTGACATGTAATATACTTAAAGTTTCACCTCCTCTTTGGTGTATTGTTTTTCTACCCTCTCTGTGCCTCCACTATCAGTTACGTTGAGTCATGATTGTAAACAGGTTATATGTGGTATATGTGCTTTTGGATGAACTAATGCCACTATAATAAAATAGTTTGCTCTCTGAATAATGTTTTCTTGACTGTTTTATACCTTTATTCTTAGAGCAAAGCTTTGTTTCAAGATCAAAGTCTCAAAGGAGAATATCCTCTGCCCCCTTGGAAATAGAACTGACTAGAAGTAGAAAAAATGCAATGAAGACCACAAAGATAAATAAACTAAAATATGTGGCTTTGAGATTTTCCTGAAAGTATTTTACATTCTCAAGAATGAGCACCCCGGTTCCTGCATACTTACTTATGTTTTTTTATACTTTAGGTTTAGAACCCCAGCTTCTGAGGCATGTTGGAAAGCCCGAAACTATAGAACTAGTTATTTGCCTTTTAAATGCATCTTTAACGTACACCTTCACACTGTTACCCAAAGTACATTAGAAGAAAAAACAATTACTTGTGTAACCTACTCTTTAATTCCCAAGATTAATTTTGGAAAATAATTCAAAATGCTTTGTTCTTTAAAATGTTCTTTTTTTTGTTTTTTTAAAAAAAGTACAACTTAAAACGGAACATTTTCCATTTGCTTCATTTCCAACCAGATATAATTAGTGCTCAGTGAAGCCTTAACTCCCAGTACATAAAACTAGGACATTGCTTTGTCACTTGGTTTTATTTAATTTGACTTTAGTGTCTTCACAATGAATTTATTGGCCTGATAAATTACCCCTTTGTTTTCAAAGACAAATCCTTCCTATAACTCAGGTCTGTGTTCATCTTTTCTGCGTAAGAGATTTGTGGAACATTCACGGATGTTTATTCTTCCTTCATAATTGTAGGACTTTTTTTCCCCTTGTTTTCCTAGAAAACTTTGTTTTTGAGTTGTCTTTAAAAAAAAACACACAACGATTTTAATGGCATTCACAATGTGAAGCATTAGAATCACAGAACTGGAAGGGACATCATGGGTATTCCTTGTGATTGGACAGGACACACGATCCAAGGCTCTGTGTTTTATGAGGCTTCTTCTCTCCTGAAGTTTAGTGTACTGTACTGGTTGGTGTGAGGCTTAGAAGGTGAATTCTTAACGTGACTTTCGCAGCATCCCCAGAAGAAATAACTTTGCTAAATAGATCAGACAGTCACCATTCCTTGCTTTTGCTTAGGCAGGTGTAAAGTAGCCTCTTTTGTGTGCTGCTCAAGTTTCCTCGTGATAAATCTGGGGGGATAACAGGGGTGTGAGTGGGTAGAGTCCTGTGGGAGACTCCTGTGGAGGGTTGGTGTTAGAGGACTAAAGAGTAGCGACCTGAGTTCTGGTTTTGTTTTGATTTTGGTAGCAGTGGTGGGATGGGGTTGTTACAAAAAAATAGTGATAACTGCTTTGCCTAACTTTATAAGTTATCTAACACTTGTCAACACTATTGACTTTTTCTGTGTAAAAAATAGAAAGTGTTATTTCAGAGTTGCAGTGATTCTTATACTATATAACCTATTGCACACTGTGTAAAAACTTCATGGTGTGTAAATGGTGCTAGTAATTGATTTTCAGGTCAACCTTTTTGCCCTGTTATCTATGAAGGAATTACTCTGTGACCTCGGAGTTGAGAAGATGACTTTTGCTTTTACTGGTTTTTACCGTGTTTCCTCGAAAATAAGACCTAACCGGAAAATAAGCCCTAGCATGATTTTTCAGGATGACGTCCCCTATAAGCCCTAAGGCGTCTTTTAGAGCAAAAATTAATATAAGACCCAGTCTTATTTTCAGGGAAACATGGTAGTTCTTGAGTGGATTTATTTAAATACAAGGTGTAACGAATGGCTTGATTTAGAGAAATCAGGTGATTTGCCTCAATTTAATAAATAACTATAAAAGGAAAAGGATATTTATCAGTGATTTCTTCTTCTGTGTAATCACCTGTGTTGCTGAGTGTCCGACCCCGGTGGTCTGTGATTAACAAAGAGCATGTGAATCAGATCACATATTTAAAATTGAACCATGATTTCATTTTCTTGCCTTGTATCATTCCACAAATTTGAGTGTTGGATTTATTTGAGCAGTGGCTTTTTTTTGTTTGTTTTCAGTAATCTCATTGTTTTTGCTTTTTTGAATCATAACTTGAAATTTGTTAGTGGTCTTGATGTTAAAAAAGGAAACTAGGACATTGTTTACCTCCTCAATAAGATTTTTGGTTCAATAGCTAAGCACAAAAGGTTGGTTCCTTGGATTTGAATCCAAAAGAAAAAAAATTAGCAACTGCATTCTAATGCATTCTAGTTTCTGCTAGGTAAATTTTGAGCAGTGGGAAAACTTCCAAAAAGAGCCCAAGTTTATGCTTCTACTAGTGCTCGTGTTGACTGGCTATAGATAGATCCCTCTTGATTGTGAAAAATCTATCCCATGCTTCAGTGCTGAAACCTCCCTAATGCCCCTCCCACCAAAACCACTTCAGCAGTAAATTCCTTGACCTCGAATCCTTGATTCCCCTTTCGTAAGTAAGGTAACTGCTGGCTCATTATTGGACTGTGACTTTTTATTGTTTTCCGAGCACTAAAAATATATAGAACTAACATGAATATTTCATTTTGTTTATTAGCCCATGATTTACATCATTTTATTGTGTGATTTTTTTATAGTATAAAATTTAATAATTTATTTAATCTATCTTTTCCCCTGAATATGTTGTTATCCATCACATTGAAACACAAGCCATGAGTTTTTGAGAATGTCTTACATTGGTTTTCAAATATACAGCTTTTAGAGTATTTCATTGTTTAGTTTGTTCCTGAGACGTCTGTACTATTTTGCTTCTTTGGGAGCTCAGTCAGATTAATATTATTATGGATTTGTGGAAATTAAGGCAATCGGAATTACATAAATCCCCTGGCTTTGACACTGAATAGTTGCATAACTTGAACAGTTAGCTACTGGGTAATTCATTAATTTAATAAGCATGTGCTATGTTCACAAGATTAGCAGTTGTGAAGAAGGGAGGGAACCCTGACTTCTAATTTAAACTATAGTTAAGGAAGCAGAGAGAGTGTGGTGTCTGTGGATACATGTGATATACAAACAAAAACACACACACATATATACATACACATACATTAATATACTGAATTGCAAGTCTAGATCAGTCTTAAAATGAAAGCACAGGACCACCTGATATAAATTGGTACAATAATGCTAAAGCGATATTATTTAAGGGTGTAATTAGAGTATACTTATGAGTTTTATAGCTTTATATCACTTTTCTGATACTTAGATGAATTGGATCTGTCTTCTCAGCTCTAGATGCAAATTTCTGACTTTGCTGGATAGCTCTACAGAAATATTTATTGCTCTTATAAATTCAGAATATCCAAAATTTAACTAATAACTTTTTATTTATTATGGAATCATAATTAAGAAAATGAGTTGCTAGTTATTGTAAATGGTTTGGAACTTTTGGAGTCTAGGATTAAAAATGAAATTAGGTATATGTTTATTTAACTTAATTCTTTTCTGAAATAATATAGTTATAAATCAAAAAGATTAGTTATCTTCCCCCCCCCCCCCAAAAGGAGCTGAACATAGCAATTTAATAACTTGTTGACTGAGAAAACAAGTAACATATTTGAAAGAACAGTTGGGAAAAGAGCCTGTGTCGTGTTCACGCTATGAAATGGAAGAGAATATTAACCATATATACTCTATGGTATGTCTATTTGTCTTCATAATCCTAGACAAGTTACTCAGGTAATTTGAACTGGAATCTGGAAATGTCTTGAGAAGTCTGTGCTCTTTACTTTATCAATTCTTTTGTTTTGATTTCATTAGATTCCTTACATTCTTTTTACTCAAACCCTCGGACTTTGTAGGGTGGAGCATATCTTCTTGACTAGTGACATGTGGCCTATTTTGATTAATTTGTTTTTAGAAAGAGAAAAGCTTTGCTTAAGTGATAAGGTGTTGAGAAAGCTGTGTCAGGAGAATTTTATACTACAGTGATTATTTTTTCCGTTTTTGAACATTAGACATTTTTTGCAGTTATTTTCCTGTCTACTTTTCATAAGTATGATTTACTTGCACATTTCCTTTCACTGAGTATTTAAAAGTAATATCCGTAACATTAATTCAATTAAACGTTTTATTTATGGTCACATGAAAGCCACAAATTGTAGATTAGAACAATAATATTACTTCTTTTGGTATTGCCTTGTGACATATTGAAGAATTTTACAATATGGTATAATATTCACAGTAGTATCATTAATGGTAAGATTTAACATTTATTCCAGGAGTTTAAATCAATACTGCAGGACTTTACCCTACTTACAATACTTAAATGCCAATTTTGTCTCCTCTGGCACTGACACTTTCTCATTAGTTCTGTGCTTTCCCCCGCACCCCCTGCACACCGGAGTTAAATGTAAATTGTCAGTTTCTGTCCTGTGCAGTTAGCACCCGTGTTACTCAGCAACCACATGGTGTGACATCTGTTATCCACTGTGCTGAGGGGTTCAGGAGGTAATATTGGGATCAGAGGAGTTAGGCAGACAAGCCCTTTGAGAGTTGCCATGATAAAAAAAAAACACAGTGCTTTGGAAGTACAGGGAGAGTGGCCACCTCCAAACGAAAGAGGGGTCCAAAGATGGGAGAAAGATGCCTGGAAGGAGGCTGAAGTGAGTTTGAGGATGTGCAAAAATCAGAAGCACTTTCCAAGGAGGAAGAGCAGCATATGCAGCTCAGAGACGCTGGAAAGAATAATATAGTCAAAGAACTAAAATCTCTTGGCATAAGTGTAGAGGGGAACTGGGAGAGTTACAAGATGATAAAGAGGTAGTACCTCAGTGACCTTTGAAGAGTTTGGATTTTATCCTGAAGGCAGTATTCTCAGCAGGAGTGTGGAATCAAATCTGTATTTAAGAAAGACTTTCTTTCTCCAGCAATGAAAAATAGAACAGGTATGCAAGGGGAGAGACAGGACGGGAAGGCAGGGCGATCCATCAGTTAGCAGGCAGTTGCAGAATGCAGCGACCGCACCCCTAGCTACAACTGTTCAAAGCAGCATTTGTAGCAGCCAAAAGCTGGGAACAACCCAAATGTCCATCAGCAGTAGATAGGTGAATAAATTGTGGTATATTTAAACAATGGAAACTCTACTGCAGTGAGGATAAATTCCCACTGTTCACAGAAACAGGGACAGAGTTCAGCAAACATACTGTTACACCAAAGAAACCAGACACCACCTCATACAATATAGTCCATTTATACAAAATTCAAAAACAGGCAAGACTAGTCTGTGACGGTAGAGATCAGAATGATGATTGTCTTTCAGGGAGGGGTTTGGAACTAGGAACTTCTTAATCTTGTGATGTGTTTGCTTTGTGAAAATTTATCACTTAAAATTTCTGTATTTTTCTGTATTATGTTATACTTCAATGAAAATATTTCTTTAAAAATCCTATTTTCTCAACCCCTAGGCAGGTACACTGTCCCAATACCATCCCCAGCTCCTTTCTATCTAAATAGTGACTTATTACCTTGCTGCTGCTTTCTTCCTACTTTGCAGTTCACTGAGGCAGAGGGCAGGTTTTAGTGACCGCTGATGTAGTCAGTTGGCCATGTTTTTTGACCCATTTCATTCCATGGATTGATACTTCTGCAAGCGACCTTTGTCAGGATAACTGCTGAATTAGCAGTGCTTGAGCTTTGCTCTCTACTCTGAAAATGTAGGACTTGATGAAATATAAACACTCTGTGGAACTCAGATATACTATTGAAATGCAAATAAATCTATTTGAACATAACAAAAATGAGTTTCCCCTCCCCCTTAAACAAGCAATTTAATTTGAAAAGTGACTGGGATTTTTAAACAGCTAATTGCTTCAGTAGCTGTACCCTATAGTTGAGCCATTTATATGTATGCATGTGCTCTAGGCAGGTATATTGCTTTCCTCATTCAGTCTGACCGCTGATTGACAGGTCATCGCCATCTTCACCAGGTGCTGTAGTTTCCATAAAGGGCAGGGATGCGGCCTAAGCCCAATTCTATGAATAGAATGTTGTCAAGTATAGTATCACGTTAGTCAGCATCTCTGATGATATTTACAATACATATCAGGTCTTGTTGCCCTGCAGTTTCACAGTGCATATCTCAAACTTAGCATCTATCTTCTCTAATACCCACAAAACAATGCAACACTGCCTAGATTATTTGAAGCCCACAACTTTCCCAACTAAATGCAGAGCAGCACACAGTATGTCTTTAAAGAGAGTGGCAACTAAAGATGGTGTTAGGAATAAAGTGTGGCAATTTGGAACAATAGTATTATTTGTTTCATTACACTGAATAATTATCCTCTTATTAAAATTTTATTACAATAGAAAATACCTATTATGCATACTTTAAAATATCAGCAAATGGTGCATCTATTTTTGAATATCATATAGGGATTAAATTACTCAATTGACTTAGATTTTCTTCAAGAAATAAGTAGAATAAGGAAAATTATTCTTTATTCTTAAAGATTAAAGAGAAACTACCTTTTCAAATTGTTTGAATGGATGCTTTTTTTTGTCCTATGAATTGAAATAGTTTAACAAAGATTTTTAGGGATCATGCATGTTTAGTTTTGCCAAATACAGTTTCTGGCTTGCAGACTCTTAAAACATTTAGTACTTCATAACTGAATAAATATAGTAATGGAATAAAAAAAAATTTAAACCATGCTGCTTTATATACTGTGTAAATTAAACCTTAAAATTAAAGTTAGTAGAAGTTTTATAATCTGGTCACATCTGTTTGATTACTTTCTCTCCTGAGCCAGGAGTGGTGATTGCAAATGTGCTTGCAAACTTGACAATAACGTTACCTTGTAAATATAAGTAGCTTTTTAATGGTTAAGAGCATTATCAGATTTGGATCTGCCTTTTGCTGGCTGAATGACTTTGGATGAGTAACTGATTTCTCTATACCTCAGTTTTCCTCATTTGTCTGATAAGAATTCATGTCACATAGAACTACAAATGGATATAGAAAGGATTAAATAAAAAACACTATATATTAATATATAAAACAGTTAACTTTGCATCTATCACGTATTAGAGTTCAGTAAATGTTAGCTCTTTATTATTCTTGCTGTTAGCTACATTCAGTTAAAAACAAGGACATGTTTTCATTTGAAGTGTTGGTTTATAAAAAGATATCAAAGTATATCTGCTTAAGGAGAAACATCCCAAATCTGTACATAAATCTGTCTTTAAAATATCACCATGTTTTCAGTAATTTTTCTTCCAGTAGAAGTACATCATAACTGCCAGTTTTCTAATGATTGTGCAAGAGAGCATGAAATAGCACATATAATAGAAAGCATGATTTAACTGGTGCCAGAGTTCAGGATTTTTCACATTAAGACTTTGAAAGTGTGATCTCTTATCCCAGTCCTCAGAGCTTTATCAGGAGTTAAACCATCAAACCATCACAGAACTTGGCACTATACACATGCCTTCAACTATCTCTGGAGGGCCAAAAGTAGACTGGGCCCCTCACAAAGATGTAATTGCAAAGCAGATGGTGTTTTACGTTCCTTTTTATACTACTGCAGCAAGAAATGGAACCCAATGATATATTATTTTTATATTTCAAGGTCCCCTCTGTTCCACCTACTATAAACATTTAAGAAAATTAGCAAGAACAGACCACATACAGTTGTTTCACTCTAATGTTCTATATCAGTGGTAACCCCCACTTTATGTTCTGTTTTAACTAGAGTTCTTTAGAGGAGCAACTAACTCCCTCAATAACTTCTATACTGGATACTTAATTTATTTCAATATATGCAAAGCTTAATCATTTCATTTCAGTTTTCAGAATAATCCAAGTTAATATAGTATTACAAAGATTGGCTCTGCTAGCATCTGTCCACCTGACCTTGATCCAATCATATAATTGGATATATAATGATAAGTGATATAATCTGGCCAGCTTCTGTGTCAGTGAAATGATTGTAATGGTTCATGGCCGGTGGGTTGCTAGCTCTGAAAGGCAAGGTATCTTACCTATTTTGTTTCAGTAAAGTCTTTGACGTGAGTGACCTTTATGTGCCTGGAGACAGTACCATCATATGTCCATCACTCTCTGACATCTGTAGATGTGAAGAGTTTACAGGTTCATTAGAGCCAAGTAGAGCAAAATGTATTTTGTGGTGTTGTTGGTAAGCTTATGCCTTGGGAAGAAGAATATGGCAAGACTGGAATGGTCGAAATGAAGGCAAAAGAGAAGAAAGACGCATGTGCCAAGATTAGTGGTGTTCGTATGGTGGAATAGTGGCATCCCAGTTAAGTTGACTCAGGGCTACTGCCACTGGAGAGATGGAAATCATCAGCAGTTGGTTTACATGAGGGCTACAAGGGCCACTGGAGGCCTTGACCTACGCTGAATTCTATGTTTCTGTGTGTTGGTCTCAATTCATTTCCATCTTTTTTGTGACATCCCTTCATACCTACCAGGTGGCTATTGTCTCATGCCACCCATGGCTCTCTGACTTCTCTGTGCTTTTTTTCTCCTGACACTTTTGAAGGTATGATGTTCCAGACTTAAAATCCCAAGCAAAATACTTGCTTTATTAGTGTTCTGTCACCTAGAAGTAAATCTAATAAACATACCCTTGTATTACCATGAGGTATTAGGATGATTTTACAAATGATAACCATTTGGGGAGGGGAGGATAGGGAAGAAATGACTTTTTGTTGGTGTTGGTTAGTATATTAGACTGGTAAAAGGAATTGTTTTGAAGCAGAGCTTGCTTTTAAGCCTAGCTTTGGTTATTGGAAACACACTTACTTCCCGAAATGGGTAATTGTAAAAATCTTGCTTTTTCTTAAGGTATAATTATTACGTAGTGATCCTGTATTTTTGCTCAGAGCTTTAACTGACAGGTTAAAATTTACCCAAGTTGTTAGTTCAGAAATAAGTATCATCCTGGCAAAGTATTTCTAAAAGATTTTGATACTATTTTATGAACTGTTGGTTAACACTTCTGGGTATGGGAACAGTCTCCATTTCAAAGTCATAGATATGGGTTTAACATTATATATGATTTAGAAAAATGTACTGTAGTTGTCAGTAACCTGTCTGGAAATGGGCTTTGAACAAGAAACTCAACTGAAGGTAATGGCTCTTGTAGCACTAAATTTGATGCTAAATAAAAAACTAAAGCGGGACAGCCTGTTAGCTCAGTTGGTTAGAGCGCGGTGCTCTTAACAACAAGGTTGCCGGTTCGATCCCCAAATGGGCCACTGTGAGCTGCGCCCTCCACAACTAGATTGAAACAACTACTTGACTTGGAGTTGATGGGTCCTGGAAAAACACACTTAAACAAAAGTTTTAAAAAAAACAAAAAAACTTAAGTTACTGGTTGTATTCATCTTAAAAGTTTATTTGTTTAAACATAATTCTTAATGAAGGGTCAGTATTTTCATACCAGTAACTTCAACTTGATTCATACCATATTTATACTAGATGCAATTGAAATTTTTTACATGGATGCTATTTAACTTTTGTTGAATTCATACTTTTGTCAAGCCCTGCACTGGGTACATTAAAGAAAAAGACATTCCATTTCTTACAAGTGCCACTTGAAAAGTTATACATCTTGAATTAAGTTGCACAGTAAGTAGTAAATATACTCAGGATTTGAACCTCACTGCATGCTGTTTTTGTTTATCAAGGTTTCCTTAAATAAAATGGCTTATTCCAGAAAGTTGTTTTTAATGGTGTGAACTTAAAGAAAATGCTGGAAATTTCTACGAAGCTTTGCTTTGTATTTAAGGCAAGATTTAAAAATTATCACAAACATGCAAACATTTTATTTAGGATTCTATAAAAATAAATATGGATATAATTTTCCCAAATTGATGCTGAAAAATGAACCTGACCATCAGACACTCATTTTGCTGACATGTGCATTTATTTTTCATAGGTTCTCTGAATTAAAACTATAGTTTCTTAGCATGATTTAGTTTGTTTGCCTCTTTTTCCTGGAATGTCAAGTTTGTGCACGTTGTCTGATCATTGTTTATTGATAGAAATAAATTTCCAGCAAGTGATAGATGAGATTTCTTAATATAACTTAGGACATTTTAAAAACATTCATTTGGATACGGTGAATCCTTTTGGAAAAGCCTACCTTATTCATTCTTTAGTTTCCTTATCCCAATTTTGAGTCTATCTCCCTAAGTTACTAGGATTATGACCTTGGGAGAGTGAGCTATTTAAGCTGTCTGAGACTTACTTTTCTCATCTTTAAAATGAGGCTAATGATAGCTAACTCGCTGAATTGTGTTGTGGGGGATAAATGAGACACAATGCACCGCGCTCAGCAGATAGGAAGTACTGACATTCTTTGCCATAATTGCAGAACGGTCACTTGAGTAGGTAATATTTGGGCAATGTTCAGTCATTGCGTGTTTTTCAATGCTGTGGCTGACCGGAGGGTGATGCATAGTAGAGGAAAGCGCATGGGTTTCTTGGATTTAATAATTAATATGCAGAGATTGCTTAGCATTGTGAACTTCTAGAAAACGTACCAGCAAAGAAAATATCATATGATTTATATTAGTCTCTAAAAAGAAAAATGTAAAACCCATCTTTAGAAGAGATGGCTTAATCGTGGCCATAAAGACTTTTCATTTACGAGAAAGAAAAGTTTGGATTCTATTAAATTTTCTCATTTGTTCTGTATTGTTCCTACAAGTAAAACTTCGAACAGTGTATCCATCACTTCTAGGTGCCTCAAAATACATTAAAGGGCTGGCAGAAATCTCATTTGTATAGGCATATTTCCCAAAAGTTGGTAATTTGTATCCTGTAGTTCAGGGGGGTCTTTTATAGGCATTGTGCCCCCTTTTCGCATCCCCAACCCCCAGGCTGTCATTGAGTAAATTTAACAGAGTTTAACCAGTTTCTCTACTGGGGCGGGGGGGGGGGGGGGGGTCAGAACCTTTATCTTGCTCTGCGTTGTTACCCAGAGACGATGTGTTATGAAGTGTTTCCCAAATTGTGGCACCTTATTTCCCCGTGGTGCATCTCGTAGGAATACTGTTGTCAAGAATTCATTTTGAGAGGCGCTTATTTATATTGCTAAGGTCATTTTACTTTAACAGCCACTTTTAACATTGTGTACCTTTTTATAACAACCCACTTTCTGTGACACCATTTGCAGGATTGTGTTATAGGAAAATAATGCATTTGCTAAAAGCAACTTTGGTTTAACTGGATTTCCAAAATACAGAACCAGAGTGTTACAACATGCATGACCTCAACACAGCAATTCAGGGGCAGGTAACTAATTTACGGATGGCCTCGGAGGCAATTTTCCAAAAACTTTACCTGTATGTACCAAACTGTTCTTACCCCCTTCCTCATGTGTTTTCACTCTCTCCCCTGTCCTCCTCCCACATTGTGCTTCATCCTGTCATGTTCTCCAGGTTGTTTGTTCATCTTCAGTTCCTTTCCCACCTCCACAGGCAACAGGTACCCATAGACATTTTCTTCTTACCTCAGTAATCATGTGACCATTAAAAAGTTAACGCTTTCTACATAACTTTATTTAATTTCCACATCAGTTTTAGGATGAGGTAACTTAAACTCCTTTTAGTTTTTATTTTTTTAACCAGTGTTTTATACCAAGGAGAATTTTAGTATTTGATTATTAGTAATTCTAAAAAGTACTATTCAGAATATACCGTGTTCACTGTGCTGAATCTCTTTCTCTGTGATGCCAAAAGAATTAATGGCTAGTATCAGTATTTGATTTAATTAAAGTAGCTAGTCTGATTGTGAAAGTTTTATTATAACCCAGTTTATCCGTATATTGTTTTTACAAAAAAATGCTTTGATGTGCAGTAAGCTCAGATCTTAAGCAAAACTAGCAATGAAGGAAATGTTAAAATTGGTGATAAACCACCTGTATGCTTGTGTGTAGGGTCCAGGGAGTAATGGAGTTTGCTCAGTAGCTTGACGTTTGCCATCACAAGGAAGTTACACCATGTAAAAATACGCCGTCAGTTCTTGTTATTCACAAGAGCCTGTGGTCACAACAGTTTCTGTCAGCTGATCACCTTGTTTTATGTGCTTTTCTGTTTCAAAACACCGCGTTTAGTAGATATTGTTGATTAATTCATATTGAACTCACAGCCAACGGCACTGTAAATCATGCCTGAATAAAACTTACCTCACAACACGTATTTTTGTCCATAAATCACATCCCAGTCTTTTTGCACTTAGAAACACGAGACAGCACTTCAGCACGATGCTTGGGGGCCATTTTAAACCATGAAATCACACACACACAAAAAAAGAAAGAAAAAAGCAAAAACGTGGCGCTAAATAGACTGAGAAAAGGACATCTGACAGTATGAAAGCAGAAAGAAACAGAGCACTGGCTTTGCCCAGCCTCCGCTGGGAATGTGTGGATTGGCTAACTCAGATTTTTCTCTTCTGTATACATGTCTGCGAATTACCATGAAATTGCCACAAGTGTTAGTTTTGGGGTTACAAATTCACAAATAAGGAACCCACGAATAATAAGGATTGACTGTGATTGCTTTATTGAAACACTGGCCTTGGCGGCATATGTCTCTACAAAAGCAGATGCTTAATTTCAATAGGCTTTTAAGAGAATAAATGATTCTTAGCTAAAGAACACTTGTCCCCCGGTAGCATGTTACTTACTAAACCTAGTTCTTCATTATCAACATTAAGATAATACTGGTTTGAATATTGAAGCCTCATGATGAAAACAAGAACTGAACTATGTCAATACCCTTACAGTAGAGTCTTACTTCTACCTACATCACTGTTTCCATGGAAAAATGTATTCCAAATTCCAAGTGAGATGCCGAAGCCCTTTTGCTTCCTGAGTCTTTAGTTCCAAAGATGACCAATCCATCACACGCACCTACAGTGTAGGACTTTCATTTTCCTCTCTAGTCTAGTTCTGGGGCTGGGAGCAGAGCTGCAGGAGTTGGACTGAGGAGCAGAACAGCGTGGCAGCTCCTGGAAGGGAGTACTAGGGGCTTCTGTTGGGAAGAGAGTGGGACAGATTCTTCAAATGACTCTCATGAATAACACCATGATTTTTAGGGAAGTTTGGGATAATTGTCAGGACAGCCCCAAACTTGATAGAAGCCATATACTAGAAATAGTGGCCCTCCTAGAAATCCAGTTTTGGACCATGTGGTTCATTGATCTGAAATCATTAAGGCATTTCCTACCCTCCTTAAGGATTGAAAGATGTTATTGATGGTGTTAAAACAGAAACACAAGCGCTGGTCTTCTCTGGGATGAGCTGTGGTAGGAAGTCTCTGATCAAACAGATAAACACCCTGCAAATTTATATTAACTAAACAATATTAGTTATGTTCAGTGTTTGCGCACAACTCTGTAATACTTAACAGATGTACATGTGTCTTATGTTCATTTGTATTCGCTTAATGATTAAAAGCTCAAGGTGAAATGATATTTTCCAATAGAAAAATATGTGGTGGTATACTGAAACCTTTATAGAACTTAAAAATGAGCCTCATAAGTTTCTTTGAAATGATAGGTGTTTTTGTGGGGAGTGTGACTTTTTTCCCCCCCTTCTTCCCTTGTTTTTAGGATGACAAAAAGATTTTTGTAACTTCTCTGGAGAAAGTAGGTTTATTATTAGGAGAAAGTAGGTTTATTCTCCTTCACCTTACATGTATTCCGACTCATCTACCCAGATGACGAGGTGGCCTAGACCTGTCTAAGGTCCTTTAAGAGGATGTACCAAGACTAAGTTACTGTTGTAATTAACTGTTTTACAAGAAAAATTTTTAGGTTTTCTAAATAAACTTTTAAATCAGTTATTAATTTCTGTAAACACCAATTCCATTGTACACCTTTAAACAAATTCAACTGTTCTCTTTAATTAATCAATGTTCATTATATCGCATAAATCAATGTTCATTATATCGCACATTAGCATTCTTTTTTCAAAAAGAGCAAAGAAATAGGACAATCACAGGACAAAGGACAAACAAATCACAGATTAACACAGAAAGCATTGAGATTTTAAAAACCCACAGGAAAAAGAATCATGTATAATTGATCTTTAGCAGACTAATAATAACATTCAAATCAATAGAAGAAACAGAGGCATTTGGTTTGACCATATGAGAATAAAAATTTCTGCCTGGCACATAATGCAGCTAAACAAAAAACAAAACAAAAAACAAAAAAAATCAAACACGGGGGAAAATAGCAAGTATATCAAAAGGTTAAGGTTTATATTATTTGAATAACACAATTTAAGAAAATTCTCAAACACCAATTAAATAAATGAGAACAGGATAAGCAGTCCGTATACTAGGAAGTTGTCCACCATCAAAGGAATTCAGTTCCTCCAACTAATATTTTCTGTACACCTGAGCCTTGTGCTGCACTTCATGTTGGAGTTTCAGTGGCGAAGATGACACTCTCAGTCCTTTGGGGAAGCGAAAGAGGCAAGGGACACGTGAAACGAAGGAATGCAGTAGAATTATGAAGATACCCCTAGAGATACTGGCAAGGCTGTAGAAACTGGTTCAATTATTTATGATTCCTAAAATGACAAAAACTTTTTTCTTTCTTTTAAACCTCAGAAATGATCCTAATGAAATAATTTGTGTTGAGAAGAAAGAAACAACGTATATGTTGAGAGCAGTAGGGTTGGTTGAGTAAAGAAGACTTATTTACTCAATAGAGACTGACTTGATGATTAAAATTATAATTATGAAAATAGTAATACGAAACAATGTCATGATAGGTGGCTAGCGTTGCATTCATGCTGCTGAATTCAGTTCTGTAAAATAAATAAGCACATGGTCGTTAATGGGAGTAGGATTATGGCATATGAAAATTTGTGTAATACTTGCTCACTAGAAGAAATATTAAGATTCATTCTATTAAAAGTGATTTCTCCTCTTTTTAGCTGATTGTACAGACTGCCATCTCCGTGTTTCCATAGCCAGAGACATGACCTGACACCTCCGATGACCAGTCTCAGGACCCTTGGGTGACTGGCTGGTGCACCATGGAACTTAAAGTATGGGTGGATGGTGTTCAGAGGATTGTTTGTGGGGTCACCGAAGTCACAACTTGCCAGGAGGTTGTAATAGCCTTAGCTCAAGCAATAGGTAAGTGAACTCTCTGGGTGTCTGAGGTAAAGTGGTTTATGCACCCTGTTGTGTGTTTTAAATAAAGATTTCCAGTGGTTTTGGTTCATTTGGTTCCATAATACATCTCACAAGCACACTTTTACTTATTACTATTCCCTGTGCTCAGGTAAATCTGTGAAGGCCCTTGTTCTCTGGTTCCCCCCACATTTTACTAATCTTGCGTCTAGAGCCTGCACTGTCTTCTCTTTTGTTGTTTATTCTAAACAATGATTTCTGGAACTAAAAATGTTTCCTTGAGTCAAAGTATAGACTCCTAGTTCTCAGACTCTTCATTAGGAAAAATCCTATTTACTGTTTATTCTGTATATTTGTAGAAAAGAAAATGCAACAAATTAAATAACGTCGTTCTTCACTAGAAAGATACTGTATAGTTTGTCTTATACAGTGAAGATGTAGTTGTAAAGTATGTGCTTACTAGCTCCATCTTATTCAGTTACCCTGTGGCAACTTTCATTTACTCCCAGTTTATTTCTATCATATTTTATACGTGTTTTTTTAGTTGTCTTAAATCCTTTTGGAACATGATAAAGGCATAAACACCTGCATCAATAAAGCCAATAATATGGGTTAGAGTTTATATTTGTATCTTAAATCCATCATTTAGCAAACATGTATTAAGAGGAAACTGCATTCAGCACCATGCTAGGTGCTCAGTGCCTCTGTCTTTGAGCTTCTTATCAAAACTTTGTTTTATATCCTGCTAGTTTGCTTTGGAAGCATGTCAAGTTAGCTCAGGATTAAAACAAGTCGCATGGCACCTTGGCGTTCTGTATTTGTGCCACGTGCATTGTGACAGATGCTCTGTTAGAAGGTGGCAGTGCCCTATACAAAGATAGAGGCTGTTTTTTCTTTAATACTGACATCTTTTGATTTTGCCTTAAAGACTATATAACACACTCATATATTAAAACAATGCTGAAACTCCTAGGCTTTCACATCTAGTAAAATTTTCTTGCAATTGGAACTAATATTACATTGTGGACTTAAAGCATTTAATTTAATTTTGTATTGTTTGCAAACAACTTATGTAGTAATTTTCCCTTTTAAAAGTTTCACATAATTTATTTGAATTAAAATATTAAGCTTTTTGTGGGGTTTTTTAAGTTATTTTTTTCTGCTTAGTGATAACTAGAATTAGCAAGTGTCAGACCTAACTTAGTTATATGTGAGAATCAAGCCACGGGCAGTGCTAAAGATAAACAAAAAACAATGAGTGGGTTTTACAAAAGCGAGGTAGCTGAGGGGTACTTCAAGCTACGTCTGCCCGTATGGTGACCACATTTTCTACACAGACTTTCAAAGGGAAAATGCCCAGATGTACCAGGTATGTTTATCCATTTGGACTGAAGAGTGTATTTGTTTGTGAACAAGCTAAAAAAGTTTTAACTGAATTTTTGCTTCCTCAGTAACTTCCCCCATTTTTGCTTCCTCAATAACTCAGTCCAGTCCTGTTTTGAAAAGTTGACAACTTGAATATGGATGTTTTATGGTATTTCTCCAAACTTGGCTAAACAACTCTTTATCTGTATCATAAATACTTAATTGAATTCAGAATTCATCTAAGAGATCACTCAACTGGCAACCAGCCAAGGGCTGTTGCTCCTGGCTTCTGTCGTGCAGTAAGATGTTCTCAGCATCAAATTCAGTATGCTTTTGATACGTACTTAAATATTTATCTATCTTGTAATGAGAGTTATTGGTATTCAGAGCCTAAACACTAAGTGAAAATTTTATAGTAATTGACCTAATTTCTACTATAAGAAATGATAGAGGGTTTATTAATTATGGAAAATTGCTGCTATAACAAACAACCCCAGAATTTCTGTGGTTCGAGACAGTAAAAGTTTAACTATACTATTAGGAGAGTATGGACTGACTGAGCAAAACTGCACATTTCTAAACAATTTTCAGTGAAGTAACTTGTACGACCAGCTTCTTGGGTTTTAAGTCCACATATATATGCCTCATGGGTTGGGAGGGGGGCACTATGTATATATTCTTAATTAGGGATTATTCAGTTTTTCTGGATAGCTAACATTACTTTCAGGAAATCATCAAGATATAAAAATATGTACAGGTTGGCAATCTGTAAATATGACAGCCAACATTTTCTGACTCAGTGCTACTAAGCAATCAAATCAAATTAGAACAAACCTAAAGACAGAGCATAATTTCATAAAAGATTGAATGTGTCTAGTAGTATCAAAAGAAATACTTTCCATTCTGATCTGTGACTATCTTGACAGGTTATATTTAGGTAATGGAAATAGAACACATTCTGAACTTACAAGAGACAGAATAACTAAGAGTGAAATCATGATTGAAACACTTTGTTGGCATGAATTGGTTAAACTGCACAATAAGAGGACACTCTGTGTGTTTGATCCCTATACATCTCAAGCTTTCTGAAGCATTCCCAATTTCAAGTATTGTACCTTGTTTCTTCCATAAACTATCCCAGAAGTGCTATTATTTCAGAGTTCAAACTACTTCTGTATGTGAAACAAAAAGCCTTAGACAGATTATCTGTTCCACGTTATAGTTGAAAAAAAGCATTTGCGGTTACAATATCCCAAACCAAAAGTATGAAAAGAATGTATCTCTGCCCTCAAGTAGCTTAGAACTTAAAGTATAGCTAACAAAAGATTAGAGAGGAAAAGAGGAGGAGGAAATCAAGGAGACTGAGGGAAAGGTTTTCTGATTCACACTACTTTGGTGCCTGGTGTCACTTAAAGTGCTAAAGATTCAGAATTCTCCATTCTCACTTTTTGTGATCCTGTTGCCATATCTCCTTCAACGGAGGCCAGAGCTAGCTCACATTTAATGAAACAAATTGACTGGGTGAGGTCAATCCACCAAGGTGAGGTGGATTCTTCTTCCTAAGAAGCCATGTTTCATATAGTTTGCCCCAACAAAATCAGTTTTCAAACACATTTTATACTGAACTCTAGTTTTAATATTTAACATATCTCTCTCTTCTCCAGAAGTCCCTCCAAAGTAGAGAGTCCTCCTTGTTTATCTTCCTTACACCATTGCTTTGCCTAAAGTAGGCACTCAATAAAACAGTTCCTAGGACAGTGCGGTCCAGTAAAACTTTCTGCAAGGATAGGAATAGTCTCTATCTGTGCCGTCCACATGCAGCTGTCGAGTACTTGAAATGTAGCTAGTGTAAATAAGGATAACTAATGGCAATTGCAGTAAATAGCACAATTCGAGAAGATGACTAATTGCTGTCTCAGACTTAAAATGTCAAAATCCAAGCTCTGTGTCCCACCCACTGTCCACCCTCAAATTTCCTCCTCCTTCTCATCTCAGCAAAGTCTAAGATGGTCTTCAGGGCCCTAAGTGAATCCCTATTTTACCCGCCTCACCATTCTGACCTCATTTCCTCCCACTCCAGTTCAAGCCGTTGTTTCTCAGTCTAGTTGCGTAAGACACAGCTCCCTGACCCACGCTGGTATTATGAGCCTTGCGCTCCCCCTGACTGAGGCAGTCAGCAGCTCACGGCAGCACAGCAGCTTACCAGCTCACAGCAGCTCACACCAACCTCCGTATGCTCTCAGCAGCCCAGCTCCAGGGAGCGCTATTGTTCACAGACTAGCTGTAGAGGGCGCAGCTCTCTGGCCCATGTGAGAATTGAACAGGCGACCTCTGCGTTAGGAGCTCGGCACTCCAACCACCTGAGCCACTGGGCCAGCCCACCACTCACTTTTGATTGTCCCCTCTTAAACATACCAAACACATTTCCGCCTCAGCCTTTGCATCTTATCTTCTCTCTGCTGAGAATACTCTGCACCCAGTTATCTTCAAAATTCAATCCCTTGGATCTCTGCTCTCGTGTCACAGAGCCCCTTCCTGACTGCATGTCCCTGCACACGCGCATGCACACACACACACACTCTCCCTGTCTGCCGTACTCTGTTTCTCTGTAGCGCTTACCCCACCTGGCATATTGCATATAAGCCACAATCCGTTATCCACAGTTTAAAATCTAAAAAATTCTGAAAGCCTAAAGTTTATCATACTTCATTTGTTAGCAATACCTGTCATGGCTTGAACTCATTTGGTGATTGAAAACTGATCTGATTTGATGTGAGGCTGCTTTTATATTAATTCTATTTAGTATGAACTTTGATACATTTTACTTTAGGTATGTTAATGTTCGATTACAGACCTGAATCATAGCACTATGCTACCTTTCTAAAATCCAAAAATTCTGGATTTTCAGCATATCTGTTCCTAAAGCTGTTGAATAATGGACAGTAGACCTACATTCATTTTCTGTGTATTGTCACTTGTCTGCCATGTTTTGCTGCTTATTCTTACAGTGTAAAACCATATCTAGCATGTAGTAGACACTCAGTACATATTTGTGAATAAATGAATTTTTTAACGTTTTTTCCTGTAAATTACAGGCTGAACTAGGTGACCACCTAATGTTCCATCAGTCTCTAAAATTACATGATCCCTTAGAAGAAAAGGAAAAGCATACATTTTATATTTTCATATTTAACTCTTAATTTCATGTGTAAATTATCAGTTTTAGAAATTTACAAATTGATTGATTTTTTTTATATTTACAAAGTAATACTTCATTGTAGACTATTCTGCAATTTAGAAAAACACAAAGAAGGTAAAAGAATCACTCATGATCCTAATTCCTAGAAATGAACACTACACACAGTCTTTTTATGTGAATGTAGGTGACCTTAAAAAAAAGATTTAACTCTTCATAATCATTCATTGTTTAAAGGTTTCATTTTTCATTGACTGGATTTTCAGTTAAATTTTTTATATTATTTAATCCTGACAAGGATCTTATGAGGAAGGCACTAATTATTATCATTCCAGATGATCAACATGAGGCACAGAGATGTGAAATAACTTGCCCAAGCTCATATAGCTAGTAAGGAGGGTACTGGGATTCAAACCAGTAGTCTGATTCAGGAATACTGCTTTAACTATTATGATACAGTGTTAGTTATGACCCCCTATAATCTCAATGGACAGCTGTTAGAAAATATATTGAAGTATATTGAAACAAGAAATAAAAATCTTCTGTAGTAAAATATACTGCTTTTTTTAGAACCAAGGTCATCTTTTACAGTTTTGATAGTTAAAATAATGATGTAATGACTCACAATTTTAATGAATGGGAATACATGTAGTTCTCAGCATCTGTCAGTCAGGATGGGTTACATTATGCTTCATTAACAATCCCCCAAATCTTAGTGACTTATAGTGATAAGTATTAGCTATTATTTTAGTAACATTTATGTAAAGTAACCAGCACAATGCCTAGCAAACAGTAGGCATAATAAATGTTAATAATTACAAAATCAATAAATATTTTCATTTTTTTAAGTTAAAGTTTATTGAGGTGACAATTGTTAGTAAAGTTACGTAGATTTTGCAACAACATGGATGGATCTTGAGATTATTATGCTGAGCAAAATAAGTCAGACAGAAAAAGTCGAGAACCACATGATTTCACTGATATGTGGTGTATAAAACTGAAAACAACAAAAGAACAAGACAGACAAATGAAGAAACAAAAATTCATAGACACAGACAATAGTTTAGTGGTTACCAGAGGGTAAGTGGGGAGAGGGGTAGTAGATGAGGGTAAAGGGGATCCAGTATATGGTGATCGAAAGAAAACTGACTCTGGGTGGTGAACACACAATATTTCATTATTTTTAATAGTAGTAAGTTTACCATATAACCTTTAGTAGGTCCTAAATTCTTGTGCAATAATTCTGTGATTACATGATATTTTCATCAACACACTGGGAAAATATACTGTGAATAATTTAACTATGGGTTGAATGCACAGCTGGCTGACAAGTTATACTCACATACATTCTTACATCACTGTTATAAGATAAATACTCTATGAAAGCTTAATAGCGTCTATACTCGGGACTTGTAGATTATTCACTGATAAATTTGCAGAATAGCTGTACATCATTGGGAAATAGCTTTAAATTCTTTAAGCTTTGATTTCTTCACTGGTATGTTGAGGATTGTAATACCTATACTGCTTAACTCACAAAACCAATTAAGATTATATATATATATATATATATATATATATATATATATATACACACACACATATATATGAGATACATATATATATATATATATCATATATATTATATATATTACATGTTTTATATATATATAATATATTCAAAAGCATTTAACAGACTATAAAATAATACAGTGTAAGTTCTGTTACACAGATCAGTGTTCATTGTAAGAATTCAAAGTCATTATGGAAAGGATTAGTTATGTTCACCAGAGTATGCATAAGAATCAAAATTTTTATAGCTCAGCAAAGCATCTGTTATCAGAATAATTCAGTAGGGTAAGGTAGCTTATTCACCATAGATAAAGAATGTGTCAGGTGTTATTGGCATTACCTCCAATATGTCCAGAAACAGAAGGATATGTTGCCATTAAATTCTTGAGAGATTAATGCCAGCTCTCTGTCACATTCTTTTGAATAATGTACAGTGTTCATCTTTGGGGTAAGGAGGATTTGATACTGAAGAAAAAAAAATCACATGTCAAAACTAAAATTTATGAAGAGGGTTGATGATCAAGGTGTTTACTAGAATCTATATCCCCAGAACCTATTTCTGGCAAGTATTTGTTCTTTGGTGTTTATTTATTGAATAAATAATAAGATGTGACCTTGAAACCATGATTTTGATTTTTGGCTTTAAATAGAAATTTCCAAATATTGAAAAAGGTTGAAATAAGGGCATGTTTCTGGATGACCCATATTTAAATATTTCAGTTTTGGTGTATATTTTCAAAAACTTCATATTATTTCATAGTGATATATTCTGCTTTAAGTTAGGTGAACATAATCTGTTATCTTATTTCCTTTTAATTTATGTCAGTCATCCAGTGCAATTCTACTGATGCATTAAAATCTCTCTTTATATGATTTTCCTGAAGTTAATGATTCTTGGGATTACATTCAAATGCTTCAACTATTCAAAAGTATAGTCAGTATTTTATTTACCATTACTTAATGTGACACACAGTCCTAGATAGCCAAAACAGCTTAACTAAAGTGCCACAGATGGAGGATGGATGGATGGATAGACAGATAAGCAGTTAGACATTCCTTTTTATTAATTTTAAGACTAGATGAAGACAACATGCAAAGTAAAACTAAATGTATCCATTTAATAAAACACTAAAAGGAGTTTTGCATGAGGAGTTTGAATCTATCTAAATTAAAGAGACAGGATCTGTGGGGCTTTGCCAAGTATAAGTATAAAAAACAATGATAATAGAATTCTTACATAAACTATCTAAAACCCAATTTCTATAATAAAATCAAAGCCATTAATTCATTTAACTTTCAAAAAGGCTTTTATAGTGAGAATTTCAACAAAGAGATAACAAGCATAAAGAAGGACATAGAAACCATAAAAAAAGAACCAGTCAGAAATAAAGAATACAATAACTGAAATGAAGAATGCACTAGAGGAATCAGCAGCAGATTAGATGAAGCAGAGGATCGAATCAGTGATTTAGAAGACAAGGTAGTAGAAAATACCCAATCAGAACAACAGAAAGAAAAAAGAATTTAAAAAATGAAGATAGTTTAAGAGACCTGTGGGACAACATCAAGTGTAACAACATTCGCATCATAGGAGTACCATAAGGAGAAGAGAGGGAGCAAGGGATCGAGAACTTATTTGAAGAAATAATGACTGAAAGCTTTCCTAATCTGGCAGAGGAAATAGACATACAAGCCCAGGATGCACAGAGAGTCCCAAACAAGATGAACCCAAACAGGCCCACACCAAGACACATCATGATTAAGATGGCAAAGGTAAAAGACAAAGACAGAATCTTAAAAGCAGCAAGAGAAAGACAGCTAGTTACTTACAGGGGAGCTCCCATAAGACTTTCAGCTGGTTTCTCAACGGAAACTTTGCAGGCCAGAAGGGAGTGGCAGGAAGTATTCAAAGTGATGAAAAACAAGGGCTTCTAACCAAGACTACTCTATCCAGCAAGCTTATCATTTACAATTGAAGGAGAGATAAAGAGCTTCCCAGACAAAAAACTAAAGGAATTCATTACCACCAAGCCAGTATTACAAGAAATGTTAAAAGGACTTATTTAAGCAGAAGAAATGAGAAAACAAACAATGATCAAAAATATGAATAATAAAATGGTAATAACTATGTAGCTATCAACAATCACTCTAAATGTAAATGGATTAAACGCTTCAATCAAAAGACATAGGGTAGCTGAGTGGATAAGAAAACAAGACCCATGCATATGCTGGCTCCCACCTCAGATGAAGAGACACACAAAGACTGAAAGTAAAGGGATAGAAAAAGATATTTCATGCAAATGGAAATGAGAATAAATCTGGGGTAGCAATACTTACATCAGAAAAAATAGACTTTAAAATGAAGACTATAATAAGAGACAAAGAAGCACATTACATAGTAATAATAAAGGGATCAATCCAATAAGAGGACATCACCCCAGTAAACTTTTATGCACCTAATATAAGAGCACCTAAATATATAAAACAAACATTGACCAACATAAAGGCAGAGATCAGTAGTAACACAGTCCTAGTAGGGGACTTTTAACACCCACTGACACCAATGGACATGTCTTCCAGACAGAAAATCAACACGGAAATGGCCTTAAATGATACACTAGAACAGATGGGTTTAATTGATATTTTTAGAGCATTTCATCCCAAAGCAGCAGAACATGCATTCTTTTCAAGTGCACATGAAACATTTTCCAAGGTAAACCACATATTAGGCTACAAAACAAGTCTCAATAAATTTAACAAGATTGAAATTGTATCAAACGTCTTCTCTGACCGTAACGGTATGAAACTAGAAATCAATTACAAGAAAAAAACTGAAAAACACACAAACACATGGAGACTAAATAACATGCTACTAAATTATGAATGGGTCAACAATGAGATCAAGGAAGAAATCAAACGATATCTTGAGACAAATGAAAATGAAAACACAACAACTCAAAAATCTATGGGACACAGCAAAAGCAGTCCTAAGAGGAAAATTCATAGCAATGCAGGCCAATCTAAAGGAAAAAGAAAAATCTCAAATCATCAGTCTGTCTTTACACCTAAGGGAACTGGAAGAAGAACCGCAAACAAAGTCTAAAGTGAGTACAAGGAAGGAAATAATAAAGATCAGAGTGGAAATAAACGACCAAAAAATAAAATAAAATAAAAAAGATCAATGAAACCAAGAGCTGGTTTTTTGAAAAGATACACAAAATTGACAAACCTTTAACCAGACTCATCAAGAAAAAAAGAGAGGACCCAAATAAATACAATCAGAAATGAAAGAGGAGAAGTCCAACTGACAACACAGAAATACAGAGGATTATAAGAAAATACTACAAGCAACTATACGCCAACAAATTTGACAGTCTGGAAGACATGGATAAATTCCTAGAAGCATACAATCTTCCAAGGCTGAATCAAGGAAAAAACAGAAAATCTGAACAGACTGAATACTACCAACAAAATTGAATCAGTAATCAACAAGCTCCCAACAAACAAAAGTCCTCAACCAGATGGCTTCACAGGTGAAATTTTCCAAACATTCAAAAAAAGATTTAATACCTATCTTCCTCAAACTATTCCTAAAAGTCCAGGAGGAGGGAAGGTTCCCAAGCTCATTGTATGAGGCCCCAATTCCCTGTCCCCAAAACCAGACAAAGACATTACAAAAAAGGAAAACTATAGGCCAATATCCGTAATGAACATAGATGAAAAAATCCTCAACAAAATATTAGCAAACCAAATTCAGCAATACATTAAAAAGATGATACACCATGATCAAGTGGGATTCGTTCCTGGTATGCAAGAATGGCTCAGTAACCGCAAATCAAAAGAATGTGATACACCACATAAACAAAATGAAAAATAAAAATCATATGGTCATATCAATAGATGCAGAAAAGCATTTGACAAAATCCAGCATCCATTTATGATGAAAACTCTCATCAAAGTGGGAGTAGAGGGAACATATCTCAACATAATAAAGGCCCACAGCTAATATATCACAAACCTATAGCTAATATCATACTCAGTGAGGGAGAGCTCAAAGCGTTCTCCTTAAGATAAGGAACAAGACAAGGATGCCCGCTTTCACCACTTTTCTTCAACATAGTACTAGAAGTTCTAGCCACGGCAGTCAGACACGAAAAAGAAATAAAAGACATCCAAATGGGAAAGGAAGAAATAAAAGTATCATTATTTGCAGATGACATGATACAATATAAAGAGAGCCCCAAAGATTTCACCAACAAACTATTAGACCTGGTAAATGAATTTAGTGAAGTAGCAGGATACAAAATTAATATTCAGAAATCAGTTGCATTTTTTATACACCAATAACCAACTATCAGAAAGAAAAGTTAAGAAAATCCTATTTACAATTGCATCAAAAAAGTAAAATACTTAGGAATAAATTTAACCAAGGAAGTAAAGGACCTGTACTCAGAAAATTATAAGATATTGAAGAGAGAAATTAAAGAAGATACAAACAAATGGAAACATGTGCCATGCTCATGGGTAGGAAAAATCAATATAATTAAAATGTCTATACTACCCAAAGCAATATATAGGTTCAGTGCAATCCCTGTCAAAATACCAATGGCATTTTTCACAGAACCAGAACAAATAATCCTAAAATTTATATGGAACCATAAAGGACCCTGAATAGCCATGGCAATCCAGAGAAATAAAAACAAGGCTGGAGGTATCATGCTACCTAATATCAAATTATACTGCAAGGCCACAGTAATCAAAACAGCATAGTACTGGCATAAAAAGACACATAAATCAATGGAACAGAATAGAGAACCCAGAAATAAATCCATGCCTATCTGACTATTTAATCTGTGACAAAGGAAGCAAGAATTTACATTGGGGTAAAGACAGTCTATTTAAGAAATGGTGCTGGGAAAACAGATACATGCAAAAAAAATGAAACTGGACCACCGTCTTATGCCATATACAAGAATAAACTCAAAATGGATTAAAGACTTAAATAAGACCCAAAACCATAAAACTCCTAGAAGAAAATATAGAAAGTAAACTCTCAGACATTACCCGGAGTAATATTTTTACTGATGTGTCTATCTCCTTGGGCAAGGGAAACAAAAGGAAAAGTAAACAAATGGGACTACATTAAACTAAAAAGTTTTTTCACAGCAAAGGAAATCATCAACCAAAAAAAACATCCTACTGAATGGGAGAAGATATAAGACATATCTAATAAGTGGTTAATATCCAAAATTTGTTTTTTAAAAAAAATCATACAACTCAACACCAAAAAAACCAACAATCCAATTAAAAATTAGGCAGAGGACCTGAATAGACATTTCTCCAAAGAAGACATACAGATGGCCAATAGACATATGAAAAGATGTTCAAAGTCACTAATCATCAGAGAAATGCAAATAAAAACCACAATGAAATACCACCTCACTCCTGTCAGAATGGCTATCATCAACAAATCAATAAAAAACAAGTGCTGGTGAGGATGTGGAGAAAAAAGAAACCTTGTGCACTGTTGGTGGAATTGCAAATTGGTGTAGCCACTGTGGAAAACAGTAAACTTATCAAGAGGATCACTTCATAGATTATATAAATGCCTAACCACTGCACTATCCTCCTGAAACTAACATAAAATAATATTGAATGTCAGCTATAATTAAATGTGTGTGCATGCTGTGTGTGTGTGTGTGTGTGTGTGTGTGTGTGTGTGTGTGTGTGTGCGCGCGTGTGTAGTCACAGGATATAAAGTACAGCATAGGGAATTTAGTCAATGGTATTGTAACAGCAATGTATGATGTCAGAAGGGTAGGAGACTTGCTGGGGTTATCACTTTGTGAGGGGAGTAAGTGTCTAATCATTACGTTATTTTGTACACCTGAAACTAATAAAAAATAAATGAAAAAGTTTTTTATATTGCTGGATGTTTTTCTTTTTGCCTACTTGCACTAAATGTACATTACTTAACAAAAATGGAGAACTGGCCGTAAAAGCAATTCTAAATAATCTTCTACCAAGACATTCTCAGAGCAGCAGTACTGGAAAAATCAGCTTTATATTTAATTATGTCTAAATTAGGGTCTTTACAATTTTTGATTTTGCTTGTATAATATAATGATTCAGTTCTCTTGTTAAAGATGCTTCCTTGTCCCAATAGAATTAGAGGAGGCTCTACTGATCCAGTCTAACCCCTCATGTTACTGATGAGGACATAGAGATCCAGACAGCAGCAGCGAGATCCTAAAAGTAGTTGAAGAACAGCAGAGCCAAGAACACAAAGTGCTTGATCTTTGAAGCAGTATGTGTTGTACCTGCTTCAAAGTCACATGGTTTTTTCCTTGGGGTGATTATAGTAATTTTTAACCTGAAAATCATTAGAAACTAATTAGATTCCAAGAAGCCAGTCGACTGTGCTAAGGTTTTCTTTTTCATTCCCTGTTTGCCTAGGTATTTTGATACTAACAACTAATATTTGTATAGCACTTTTCAATTTTAAAAACATTTTTATATTTTTCATCTACTCGACTCTCGCAACAACATTGTCAGGTAAGAAAATACTCTCACCCTATAGATGAGGAAACTGAAGCTAAAGGACATTAATAATTTATGTAAATCATGTAAATAGATGGCAGAGCCAGATCTGAACACAGGCCTTCCGACTCCAGAGCTTTTTCTCTTTTTTAGTTTCAGGTGTACGAAACCATGTAATAGACACTGACACCCCTCACAAAGTGATAACCCTCCCCCACAATCTACTACCCGTCTGACATGGTATATGTAATAGCTGTTACAATTGACTATATTCCTTATGCCAACTCCAGAGCTTATGTTCTTTCTAACTCTGTCCAGCTTTACATGGTTGGGAGTTGCTGAAAGTAGCTTAAGCGTTTTTTTTTAAAGTCAGCTTATTGTCATGTTACATCACTATTTAAAGGTCTCTGGTCAGTCCTTTTGTTATATGAATAACAATGTCTTAAATGAATAATGGCTACCATCTGCTGAATACCTGCTGTGAACCCACGTATTGTGGTAGGTACTTACTACACCTGACTCTTGACTCTCATAACCTCTGAGGTATTGCTATTATCCCCATTTTAGAAATCAAGTTATGCTACTTCCAGTAAGTAATTTACTCAGGATCAAAACTTGAGTCTGTTTGCCTCCAAAGCTTCAACTTTTCAGCTTCACCCAAGATTCAGATTTCCTTAAAGGAGAACATTGCCTATGATATGCTTAAAGCAATATCATTCTTCATGTGCTACTTTTGAATTACATACAAAAGTGTTTGTATTTACATATCCAGATCTTTGTTTAGTGACACAGTAATTGAGAAAATACTACTAGTGGTTCAGAAGCTCATGAAATTAAAAAAAGAAAGCAGGGAAGATAAATCAGTAGCTATATATGCAAGTATTATAATTGCTAGATGGCAGGGTCAGCTTTGTTTTTCTTTCTAATAATATTAACTACTAATGGACACTTCTTTTTATTAAAATGTAGTTGACATATAACATTATATTAGTTTCAGGTGTCTAATGGACACTTTTAACAGAATTAGTATGATCCATGTGACTTACGCACCTTAAGTGGAAATATTTCAGAAGTATGTTCAAGCTGATGGCATTATATTATCTTCTGAAACTTTATCTTCCTTAATTACTAGTTAGGTTCAATATATATTTTTTATTTAAATGTGATTTTACTTTTTTTAATATCACTTTTGTCTTTTAAATTTTTTAGAAGAATCTTTGAAGCTGTTATCAAAACTGACCAAGACTGCCCATCAGTCCCCTTTTTATATGAAATTGTTTTGAAGGGTTACTTTCATTGAAGTGAGTTTTTAATTTGCCACAGGTGTGCAGGAAGACACCCGCTGTATGAACTATCAGTTTGCCCAGGCCTCAGGGGGAGACAGAGGAAAGACCTGTCCAGCTATCTATTAGCTGAGTAGCAGGTTCTCTACTCCCTTTAGGTGGAGAAATGAGCCTCCAGCCTTCCCAAGTCCTGATGTGCAAAAGAAAGCATATGATTTACCAATTGGAAGTTTATCAGGTTTTGAAGTTCTACCTAGGTCCTGGGACCAGACCCTCACTGATTCCAGTGGAGTATTCTAGTGTCCTCCTTTGTTTTGGCTGGAGGTCTTGCCCCAAACAAGGTCTAGGCAATCAGGTGTTTGACAAAAGTGTATGGTTCTCACTGAGGTCGAATATACAAAGATGAATTTCTAAGTAAGTCTGAAGATTATGCAGTTCACATCCTATAATTTTATGCTGTTGCATGTCTTAAGTAGTTTAGTATCTTCAAATGAAAGTTTCAAAGGCTGCATAGACTGGACCTTTGCTAGTCAAGAAGACAGAGTTACCAAATAGCATCCTGTGTTCCATTATTTTAGCTCTTGCATGTCCCATTTTGACAGTTTATTCTTATCTTTTTTACTATAGGTCGAACTGGAAGGTACACTCTAATAGAAAAATGGAGAGATACTGAAAGACACTTGGCACCTCATGAAAATCCTATCATATCGTTAAACAAGTGGGGGCAGTATGCTAGTGATGTACAACTTATTTTACGTCGGACGGGGCCATCTCTCAGTGAGCGACCCACCTCCGATAGTGTGGCTCGAATTCCTGAAAGAACTTTATACAGGCAGAGTTTGCCCCCCTTAGCTAAACTGAGGCCTCAGATTGACAAGTCAATCAAAAGGAGAGAACCTAAAAGGAAATCATTAACATTTACAGGAGGTGCCAAAGGATTAATGGAAATTTTTGGAAAAGGTAAAGAAACTGAATTTAAGCAAAAGGTGCTGAATAACTGCAAAACAACAGCAGACGAATTAAAGAAGCTGATCCGTTTACAGACAGAGAAGCTTCAGTCCATTGAGAAAGAGCTGGAATCAAATGAAATAGAAATACGATTTTGGGAGCAAAAATATAATTCTAACCTTGAAGAAGAAATTGTCCGCCTGGAGCAAAAGATCAAAAGAAATGATGTAGAAATTGAAGAGGAAGAATTTTGGGAAAATGAATTACAGATTGAACAGGAAAATGAAAAACAGCTGAAGGATCAACTTCAAGAAATAAGACAGAAAATAACAGAATGTGAGAGCAAATTAAAGGACTATTTGGCTCAGATCCAGACTATGGAAAGCGGTCTTGAAGCAGAAAAATTGCAACGGGAAGTCCAGGAGGCACAAGTCAATGAAGAAGAGGTTAAAGGAAAGATTGGTAAGGTCAGAGGGGAGATTGACATTCAAGGCCAGCAGAGTCTGAGACTGGAAAATGGTATTAAAGCCGTGGAAAGATCTCTTGGACAAGCCACCAAACGATTACAGGTAAGAACATTTTTATAATGTTTCATCTGTTTAAAAGAATCAATATATTCTTGACATCTTCTTTAATGATTGTCCGGTTTCTCTCACATTTAAGGCTGGAAACCTACCTTAGTTTATGATTCTGTTAGAATTCTTGTGACTTACCGTAAAGCTTAGATGTGAGACCAAAACAAAGATAAGAGCTAAAGCCACACTGATCCTCGTTCCAGGGAAGGAGCTCTCTTACTGTGGCAGTTGCAGCATTAGGTAATTGGATATAGAAGAATAGAATCTCAGACCTGGAATGGACACTAATGATGAGATAGTGAATCTGACCTTCTCCTCTTAGAGATAGAGAACCCAAAGCTGAAAGAGATTACCAAGGATTGATTTACCAAGGATTGTGTGGCTAGTTGGCTGCTCAGCTGTCACTTCTCCATTGTTGCTAACCCCATCTTCTTTCCTGAGATGTACATAGTCCCCTTCCCTTCTCCCCCCTCCAGGCTGCCCTCCTCTGCTTTCTTAGGGAGAGGAGCACAAAGAGTCCTCACCAATTTTTCCACTCTCTTGTTCAAGTACGAGAACATGTATATTTTTCCACGTTAGACCCTGATCACTCCACCTACGTTTCTCAGGTACCCACTCACGAAAAGACATTGTGGTGATGTGATGGGAGTTGCAAGAGGTACCAGTCTCTAACAGATGACTTGAGAAAGATACACAACTGATACGGCTACTTAAATTAAATATAATTAAAATTATATAATATTCAACAAAGTTTTAAAAAATAAATGTAAAATTCGTTTTTAGTCACAGTTGGCCGCATTTCAAGTGCCCAACAGCCTGTGTGTCTAGTGGCTACAGTGTTGGACAGTCCTGATTTAGAAACTGCGGTTCAAAGTGCAATCCACGCAGCTGCAGGGCACACTCATTAGGAATTCACAATCTCTATTATAACAAGAGCTCCAAATAGTACCTGCGCACATTGAAGGTTGAGAAGAGCTGCTTTAGAATATGAGCAGTTCCTAAGGTTTCAGGAAGACCTTATGTGATTTCTCTGTCATTAACTATAGTGAGAGGTAACACTGCCTCCCAGACTTTGAAAATCAGGAGTTTTTCATGCAGCAGAAGGTTGTTAACCTGTGATTTGTTAGTATTTTGCTATTTGGATTCATTTTTACACTTAAGGGTACAATTGGAAATTGTGTTGCCTTTGATATTACTTCCAGGAAACACTAATTTACGATAATCATTACTAGTAAATCCCACTACCTATTGAAAGGTGTCTAATAGTCAAACTAGTAACATATCTCCAAGTACCTCCCACCCTCAAAGTGAGTGAAACAACCGCTCTTTCCTACAGTCTCTCCCCTCCCCTACCAAATCCTCAGACACACCCAGCCTGGGTGGGGCCTTGCCACTTTTCCTTATAGTGTAGGAAAGGAGAGAAAGGGGAAAATCCATTTTAAACCATACTCTGCCTCCTTGATTTTGGACCTTTCCTTCTGTCCAAAGTTGATCTCCTCTCTTTAGGGCTCTTCAGTTCTCAGAACTGTCTTCAAGGATTTAAAAACCTCATAGTGAAAATCTTGTGGGAATCTTGCTTTCCTCGGTCAATAATGTGAATCTCAGTAACAGCTCTCCTGAGAACTTAAACAGTTTACAAAAAACAGGAACTGTGACTCTCATGGACCAAATGACTATTCATTCTGCAGTCGGCTTTGACGTGGATAATAGGGAAATCGAATTGTGACGAGCTTAGCAAGAGCCCTGTGAACACGGGCTGGATGGAAACCAGTGTTTTATTGATGAAAGTTTATAGACATATATTGATTTCATCAGGCGCATAGTGTATTCCTAACAGAGGAAAGCATCACATTTAAGAGACCAGACTGAAGAAGCTGTCATCCTTTATTTGCCTGTTGTTTGGCCCGTGCCACAGAGAGAAAGTGACATCTTCAGTCTGTTGTATCGATAGAAGCCAGGTTTGTTAAATGCTCTTGTGAAAGCAAGTATCCCACATTCAATCCCTGGAGCAGATGGACTGTCTCCAGGATGTCTTTTAGCTGGCCAATATTGAATCCTCAAATTAAAAAAAAAAATGTAACTTCCATCTAGGACAAAGAACAAGAGCTGGAGCAGTTGACTAAAGAGCTGCGGCAAGTCAATCTCCAGCAGTTTATCCAGCAGACAGGGACGAAAGTTACCGTTTTGCCAGCAGAGCCCACTGAAGTCGAGGCCTCACATGCAGACATAGAAAGGGGTAAGATGTTGAGAAATCTGCTTTTTTTTTTTTTTTTTACTTTATTCTCAATAGTTAACTTTGAATAAATGTCTTGGTATTCAGTAAAAGTGTTATCCTACCATTCAAAGCTAATTCTTGGGCCACTATAAAAAAAATTTGATGTGCTTACTGTTTCTGGGGAAAACCGATAACATTTAGGTTTTTTTCTTTACTTAGACGAACATGAAATCACCAAATTGTATATCATTTTCCTGAAGTCTGTATGAGTCATAGTCTATTTGAGTTCTAACTTCTCTCTGTTCCTCATGTCCCTTCTTCTTCTCCTAAAATTAATTTCTGCTAATTTTTAAAAGACACTTCTAGATCTATATATGCATATAGTCTGAACAATCAAGAAAGAGAAGCAAAATGCTCACCTTCATCAAAAGATCATTAACTATTCAAATCACTGAAAACTTGGTTTAATTACTGAGAGAGGGTCAAGTGGAGTAAGTTTTCTCCTCTCACCCCAGGACCTATGGGGGATTATAATTGTTACTACATGTTCTTTGATTCTCGAGGGCAAAAAACTTAAACAATTTTTCATATTGCTAAGTACGCCAAGTGGAGTACATCAAATGACTTTTCTTTGTTTCCTGTTTAGAGGCACCTTTCCAGTCTGGGTCCCTGAAGCGGCCTGGTTCATCTCGGCAACTCCCCAGTAATCTTCGTATCCTACAGAATCCTATCTCATCTGGTTTTAATCCTGAAGGCATATATGTATAACATTCTCTGTCTTTAGGGGAGAGACCCAATAAAGGTACCAAGAACAGGAAAAATTCTTGCTTTGATTTGTGCCAATGATGAACAGAGGATATATTTCGCAAGCCACTGTATCTTTTTTCTGTCCTAAATTGCATACCACTTGGAGCCATACCCTGTGCACTGATGCTAAAGAACAAAGAAACTGTGTTTTCACACATCAACAGTGTTGACATTTTTATCCAGCAGCTGTAATGCAAAGCCTTCATTTTTATTTGTAGCATTTTGAGAGCATTAGGAAAGTATTATACTGTGTGTCTACATAAATAAAAACGTGACTTAAGAGTGAAGAGAAATATGTGACTGGCTTAGTTTAATTTATTCCATGTAATCAATTAATGTGTGAATGCTGATGTTTTACTATTTTTTATTACTCCTTATCCTGTGACTGAATTACATTGTGTATTGTGTGATTATGACTTTGTGTGCACGTTGCCAGACCACCCGTACATACCTGCTGATTTACAGCTACACACGCATCATAGGGTGCTCCACCATCGAAACTAACTCCACAAACTCCACAGAACCCACTTCCATTTATTTTGTGATCCTGTCATAGCCATTGCTTAATTAGGTGAAGTAATTCAGGTTTACTAATTAATCTGGAGTTTAATCTTTTCTTTACAATATTTCCATTCTGATATGAATGACCACATATCAGAACAGAAATACTTTCATGAGGTAAATTGTATATTTAAAAGATTGGCAGTGCTTCAGACACTGTCGAACAAAGATGTAATTGTTGAATATCTATCCAAACAGGCATGGGGTTCCTGACACATTATGTGTGTTATTTCTGCCCTGCCATATCATTTTACTCTCATGGATCCTCAGAGTGGCCATAATACATGCGCATAAGTTAGAGATATCTGAGGATCAGGTCAGTCTACTTCAGGAAGGTTGCTGTAAGTGATGTATTTTTTAAATAACCCACTTCGTTTGTATGGTCTTTAGGTGTAAGCCCCCATGAGTAAGGTATTGCTTGCACATAAGTTACTCTGTACATTATAGACTTGCAATTTCTCCAATCACTTAGGTGGAGAGACGGTGGATTGGAATTAGATACTTTTTACCAAGGAAGTTAAACTCGGTGTTTGTTTTCATTTTTAAGCTTGACTTTTACAGGACATTAATCTCCATTTGTACATATGTTTTATTATTTATAAAACCAAAAATGAGTCAGCAACCCTCCCATGAGCACTGATTTAACTAAGATTCACAAGTAATATCTGGACGGATGTGATCAGATACCTCTTAGCCATTTTTACATTCCCTCTGATCAAAATTTGGTACAACATAATTAAGACCTTATTCTGAAATTTGAAGTTTTTAATTCTGAGAATACATGTTCTGTATTATTTACATGCAACAAAGTAACAATGGATTATTAATGCAATGGTAACAATAAAAAGATGTAAGTTATATCTTATGCATGAGGGCAACTTTGGATGTTTTAAAACATTTGACTTATTTTTGGTCTAATGAATGCTGAGAATGCTGCTGTATTTAGGTCTCCAATGAAAAATTTTAAGAATGGCTATGAAAATACATAGAAGCTTCTAGAGGACTGAAAGTAATAATGCAGAGTTGCCTTTTCTAATCCAGCTAAATGGCAGATCTCAACTAAAGATATTATTTTCTTTGGGTTCTTGGAGTTATTAAGTTGACCTTGCCATTATACTGTTTTACAAATAACTTGAGAAATAAATGATATTTGCCTAAATAACCACCACCTGTACACATTTGCTCTCAATTTATAATAGTAATTTCATATCTAATTAAAAATTAGAATTTTAAAAAATCAAAATAATTTGTAGGTTTTGTGACAATAATGATTTATGTATGCCTGATATATGCCTTATTTTTAAATGGTTCCATCCTATACTGAGTCATTTTTTAATTGTTCAGAGAAATTGTGATCTTATTCACAAAGAAAAGCATTTTTTGTAAATTGGTCACATTCTATTTAAATCAAAATGTTAAACTAAAGCTATGTTAAACTTTGCAACTATAAATTGCAAAGATGCCTTGGCACGCCATGAGAAACACGAAAGTCAATATCCAGATTAATTGTTGTAAATTACTGTTAGCATTAACCTAATAACTCTGAAGAGAGACTGGCAGCATCCTCCCAACTTGTAGCAGTGCTGGGTTCCCCCGGCAGAGGGTCGTATATAGTAAGTAACGTCTCTGACAACCTTACCCAACTGTTCAAGCTGCCAGATGATCTTTATGGACCTAATTACAAATAGAAATACTATTTCCTAGATGAGGAGAATATATAAACTTTGATGAATTTGATGAATACGTTGAGCAGCTGTACTTTTTAATCAGTAATATTACTTCTGGAAGCACACGTCTAAGAAATGTTTTCTAAGTCTTTTTAAAAAATAGGGCGAAGAAAACTCGTTTCCCTAGAACATCTTAAAAATATTTTAGTCTGTTCCTAATCATTTTTATCCATTGTGAATACAAATGAATTAGATTAAGTGCCACACCTTTGGATACCTTTTGGGGTGATGACAATGGTATACAAAAATATCAAATATAAAATTTTGCACCTGGGGGAATATTCAGGTTCTAAATACTAAATTAGATGATAAGGTTCATATATATATATATGTATATATATATATGTATATGTATATATATGTATGTGTGTGTATATATATATATACATATATGCATAAAATACTGCAAGTTGTTTTATTGTGATTTTCTACAATTATTAAATACATTCAAAGATAATTTTTTTAACCAGGTGATAATCTGAAATAACATTACTATATTTGACCCTTTGAGTATCTGTCACCTCAGAGAATCACCTGTAATGGGTTGCCTCAGTCCTTTTATTGTTCTTATGAGATATTTTGGTGTGTTAGCATTTATTTTTTGTCTTGATGCACAGGGAATTTATATGTGAGACTTCAGCTGGTATTAATAGGAATTACCCATTTAATTCCCTCAGTCATCACTAAACTAATCAATTCCCATAGTTCAAATTCGTCATAAACTCGAGCTAAAATAAGATTGATGCTGTAAGAAATGCAGAATTTATGGTGTGAAGTGTGAATTTTAACAGTGAAGAAGGACAAATAATCACTTGCTTCCAGAGAATCAGTAAAATTTTTACCTGCATTAAGAGAAAATTTTCTTTGTGGATAAGAGCAAAACAATCCTTAGAGAAAAGAAACTTCATTAAAATCATTTCTGTGAATGTCTTTCCAAATTAGAACTCTAATAATGGATTGAGGAAATAATATGGAAAAGGCAAATCTCTTGATTTCGGTTGTGCAAAGGGCGTGGGCAGTTCCCTGTGTGCATTGCCTTTGAAAATTGGGCCTTAATTTATATGTAAATAACAATGCTGTGTTCACATCCCTCTTCTACCTTCTCAAGTTGTCTTTATTAGTCTATGTTGTATAAAATTTAGCTCATAAGTATTACTTTTATATTATGTCCATTTTTTTAATTGCATGTTTATATTATTTGCTACAGTATTTTTAAGTTTTGGGTGAAGACCATCAGCTGTATGGAGAAGACAAAACAATCACTATTTATTCAGTATTGCTGCTTTACATTCCCATGATAAGCTTTCGATGCCAGACAGTGACTGCTTGAAAGTTGCAGGAGCTCTATTCCAGTGCATTTTATATATTTTTAGAAACCAAATAAATGCAGGTAACTATTTAGTATACTAATTATATTAAACCAGCAGAAATATAAAGGCAATAAAGTATATGCATATATATGGGGGGAAGGGAAAGATTAAAAAATAGGTTTAAAACCAGACATGGTGATAACCCTAAATATATTTCTCAGTCTGTCTTTCTTTATTGACCCAAGGAGGATTTGAGTTGCTGCAGCTTTAAACAGAAAATGGCCCTGTTCACTAATTGTGGACACATAGATATGCTTTTAGTACTGCTTTGCTTATGTACAAATAAAATATCTGTAATATGTATTGTATGTAATTATTTTCTTTTGACTTTCACTTCAAAATGTATATTTTCTGATTATTATCATGAGCTGTAAAACAAAGATCAATATCTGATATTCTCCCAAATAATAAATTTTCAGGATTAATTGGGGCATTACATTGCTGGTTTTTTTTTCTTACGTATTTAATATTTTTAAATATAATTTTATTTACTTTAAAAGATGCCAAAGAGTATAGGTCTGCATATCAGTAGCACAAGAGTACGTTTTTCCAAAAGTAATGTTAACTATTAATAACTAAAGGTTTATTACTGAAAAGGTAGCTGCTTCATTCAAGTGAAACTGAATAAGTAGAAGTTAGCTCTTGATCAAGAAATGACATATATGATAATAGTATGTTACAAAAGCAAACAAAATGAGAAACTTAAAATAATTTAAAATATTATTCTGTATCCTAGTTGGGGGGACTTTTAGAATTTTCATTATCCATCCTTTCCTCCTCTAAAGTCATGTTTTGTTACCATGTTTCCCCGAAAATAAGACCAGCCAACAATCAGCTCTAATGTGTCTTTTGGAGCAAAAATTAATATAAGACCCAGTCTTATATTATGTAAGACCGGGGCTTATAGTAAAATAAGACTGGGTCTTATATTTTTGCTCCAAAAGACGCATTAGAGCTGATTATTGGCTAGGTCTGATTTTCAGGGAAACATGGTAATAACAGAGCAAGAGATGAAAATTACTGTTCACTTGACTCTTCCCCGGCTACCCACTCCACATATTTGTGCTGCCTCCCTTAAGAAAGACCAGTGGGGTCCCATAAAATGGGTATAAACACGCTGAACTCGTTCATGCTCTGCAGACATTTAGTGAGCCTGTCATTGGTCAGACGGAAACTAATGTGATTGGCTTTGCACCTCAACGAGGTTACAGTCTAATGAGCACTATTAAAAGAACAAGAATAGAGTGCCATGGAAACACACCAACGGGGCTTCACCCCAGGTGTGGGCAAACCGCGGAGAAGGGACTTGAACCGCGGAAGACTATCTGGCACAGATGAAGACGGGAAGATGAAGAGCCTCTGAGACTGTGACCAGACAGTCAAGGGTTGGGGAGGGCTGAGAGAAAAAGGTAAATAAATCATGAAGGGCCTTGGTTGCCATGATAAGGATTTTGGACTGTCTCCTGAGTGCCATGGATGAGTTTTAGCACGGGAGGGAAATGTTCAGGTTAGCATATCAGGAAGATCCTTCTGACTGGCATTGTGGGAAAATAACTGAAAAAGGATCAAGACTAGAGGCAAGAGACCTTCCCAAGTCATTGGCTGTGCAGTGAGGTGCTTCAAAGCCTCATTAAAAATGTTTGGGTGCCCATGAAGCCCTACTACACTAGGTTTACCAGGAGCTCTGAGTAGGAATGGAGTTGGTGGGCTTCATCATTTACAAAAGTCAGGAGTGCTGATACAAGTAAAGCTTTGAGAGCTTCGAGTCCTGCACCTGCTCATGGTCACCATTAACCAGCTTTACCTGGAGTGACATCAGGTGGAACATCAGTCTGGCTGTAAATTGCAGCAAGCTCTGTTAGATGGAAACGTGGAATATTGCTGTATGCTTGTAGAAGTGCCATTTCCTTTGTGGCATGAATAAATGTACCGGTAAGATAAAAAATAAAATAGAGACTAGAGGCAAGAAATGTCGCTTAAGAAGACTGCAGAAATCCAGGCCAGAGGTGATGGTAACCTGAACTAAGAAAGTAGCTGTTGGGGTTTATGCAACAACACATTTTTGTTGAGCATCTACTTTGTGCAAGGAGAAGAAGAGAACAAATCAAGTTGTAGACATCCTAAGTAGACAGCAGCAAGAGGACTTGCTGTTTATATGGTGGGGGCAGAATAAAAGCATCGAAGAACTCAAAGCATTTGACAGCCATCCACAGCCGTAAATGGCTGGTGGAAACTGCTGTGGGTCTCTTGATGAGTAATCACTATTTCTGTGTGCTGGAGACAAAAGATTGGGACAGGAGGAAGGGAAGAGAGAAGAAAACATGGAAAATATGTATTTGAGAGATGCGCTTCCCCCTTGTAGAGAGGTCTTTCCTGCAAGAATGGCATGGATTTGGGGAAATGCTCTTTGCAGCACCAGGTTCACTCATCCGAGTCTCTTCCTCTGGTATGCTGGGTTCCCGTTTCCCTAGCATTTTACTTGACTTTGTGTTTTATATCGGCCACGATCATACATCTGCCATAAGTATGTGTCTAAGATGATAGAAGGGTCTGATTATGGTCCAGAATGAAAGGACTATATGTACACACATATATACACATACACACATGTATCACACACACATACACATGTTTCCTGCAACTGCTAGCAGCATAGAAATTCAACAAATGAATTGGAATACCTAGTAACAGCTTTTTTAAGCATAATGAAAATCACAGACACAGTTCTTTGTAAGAAAATCACAGTTCTTTGTAAGCAAAGAACACAGCTAAGAAGCTGTGTGGCAACAAGCACCACAAAAAGTGGGGCTGGGGACAGCAGGGACCAATGCAGAATGTACAGCAGAGCCACCCACCTGCTCAGCCAAGAGGCGGCCGTTGTGGCACTGAGCCCTGCCGCTTCCACATCATTCCCCACCAAACCCAACCTGCATGCGAACCCTCAGAGACTGTACCGTAACTGAATACAATTCCTGGTAATTCCTAACTTTCCTTAAGACCACGCAGAAGAAGCAATTTCTCACCAATATGACAGCACTTCAGGTATTTGAAGACATCGGTAATGTCCCTAGTGTTCTCTCCCCCCAGCTAAATACTCCCCGTTCTTTCCAGTCTCCCCTGCACATGCGTGTGCAGCCAGGGCTGATCACGAAGCTCTTGGTGATTTGACCTCTGCGCCACGGAGGAACTTGATTCATTGCTATGCAGCCTAAAGCTAAACTCCGTGGCTGGGTTGGGAGGGTGAGTGGGTGGTTAGTTATTTGAGATCCTCCTCTCATTATCGAATCATTGAACTGCGGGTTTGCTAAAGTCCTGCCTTTTCCACATGTTCTGCTGTCAGTGAAATTCTTCCTAATCTGTATATGTGTAACTGAGTTTTAGGACACATGTACAGAATCTTTATTAAAAATACTTATCATCTCTTAACACGTTAAAAGTAATAAATCCCAGAGGGAAGATGTGAGCTTTAATGTCAGGTCAACAATGAGTTTAATTTTGTCAAGGGCAGAGTGCTGCAGGGACACACACGGGGTGAGTGGGAAAATTAGAAAAGGCTCCACTGAGATGGATTCAGCTCTAGAAGGGTAAATAGGTTTGTACTTAGTCATATTTATTGAATGCCTGCTATGTGGTGGACACTGGACAGCAGTGAACAAAAAAGACCAAAATCCCTGCCCACGAGGAGCTTATATTCTGGAGAGAAAAACAGGAAGGAAGAAAAATATATAGTATTTTTTATTATGATAAGAGCTGAGGAGAAAAGCAGCAAAGAGCAATAGGAAGTGCCAGAAGTTGGGGGAAGAAGTGCAATTTATACAGGTGGCTAGGGAGGCCCCTAAAAGATGACATTGTAGTCAAGACCTAAAGAAAGTGCGGCGTGCCAGCAGAAATGAAAAAGAGGTGTCTGGACACGGCCCGCGTTAGGCTTCAGTAAGAAAGGTTTGGGCTGCTTGGGAAGCCTCTGGAGTCCAGCTTTCTGTTTCCCAGCAACTGACTCAGAATGTGTAGGCCTTTTCCTGGCTGTGAGCCAGTAACCCCTTCTTTCAATTACTTATTCAATCCATCAATTTTAAATCAAATCAAGTGAAAGGAGAAGATATTTTAAAGGGATTTAAAAAATTTTTTTATCTGAATTGAATTACCCTCAACCCTTCCCAAATTAAAATTGAATTCATAGGTAAAATGTCCTTTTATGAATAGACTCAAACTTGACATACTCTATTTTTTCAAAATCGTGGCTAAAGGAATATCTTTAAAGATGCTTTACATTGCTAGACATCCCCTCCAAATGTAATGCCACTTTATAACCTAAAGATAGTATTTTTCAATTCAAGAACTTCACCAAACACAAGCCTTTATCAGGTGCTCCGCCAGGTACTGATAAGTGTGACAGTCTATGGAAGCCATCTGTAACCTGGAGGTCTGTGGACTCCTAGGAAGGGTGTCAGAGATGCCTTGTATAGAAACTCCCACTGCAGACACTCGGGAGGTCATAGAAAAGTAGAGCGTGCACTGAGTAGGGGTAGGTGAGGAGGGAGTGATAGGAGATGGGGCCATATTGTGAAGAACTTTGAATTTCATCTGGTAGGCAACGGAGAGCCAAACAAGGCCTAAGGACCCTTAAGATAAGATTTGGTTTTTAGAAAGCTCACTGCGGCAATGTTGCAGTGATTGGACTGCAATGAGGAGAGCTTGGTATTAAGGAGACCCACTGGGAGGCAGTTGTAATAGTCCTGCTTAATTGTTATAGCTTCTGTGAAAACTGTCCCGATCTCTCTGTCTAAAACTCTCCTCTAATAAGTATAATTGATAGCGCTTCACCTTGCGTTGCCCTTTTGCCATGAACATATGTCTAACAGCCCATGAGAAAACTCCAAGTGGGCCTAAATGGAAAATTCCTAGACTGCAGTGCAAGGACAGATACAGAGAGATTGCCCAAATAATGGCGCAGCAAAAATTTCAAAGCCTGGCATTTGATTTAAGGCCCAATCAAATTGACACATAAAATTAACCATCAAGTTAACAGTATGTATGTGTGTATATATGTATGTATGTACATATGTATGTGTGTATGTGTATATGTACATTATGTCATATACATAATATTTAGATTATAATACATATAATAGCCAAATGAAAACCCTTCTTATTGAATACCACTGTGGACAGACTAGTGTGCTCAAGTAAACCACTGGAATTGCTGTATTGCTAGTGGGTCAACTCTTCACAGGGTCCTCTCTATGCAAATCCTCACGGAGTTAGCTTCCCACTGCAATGTGGTAAATAGCGTTACTGAATGGAAGTCTGGGCAAGTTCTTGGAAATCTGTTTTATGGGAACCAATTCACATCTAACTGCTTTAATATGCCATTAGTGGCTTGTTGCCTGGACAGTGTCTTCTTTTATGACAATAGCAAATAAGAATGAATGCTCCCAAACCAGATTTTCACTTTTTTTCATTTGGTATTGCTTCAAAATCATGTCCCTGATCCTTCCAAATGGAGAGTCAGTTCATATTTAGGGGGCACTCCATTTAGGGAACTAGGGAACTGGGGGACATCATTGTGAAATTCTGCCAATGTCTGATATCTTTAATGGAAATGGGATCCATTGGGAAAGGGGCTGTTTAGAGGATGGTGAATAAAGTTTTGCACTTGTCCTGCTGACATGCTGTAGGATCTGCACTGAGATGTCCAGAAAGCATTTGAATGTACAGGTCTGAAGCTTGAGGACACAAAGCTGAATATGGACATATAAAAACTATTTGCACCAAGACAATACTTAAAAACGCAGGAGAACCTCCCAAAATACATATTAATATATTTTAAAATAAAGAAAAGGTAAGTTTTCTCAGGCAGAAGTGGAAACGTGTCACTACAGTCAGAGGACCAGCAACCTTCGTGTCACTTGGGTGGGAACTGATCAGAAATGTAGAGTTTTGGGTCCCACCCTGGACTTAATGAGCCAGAATTTATATTTTAGCAAGATCCTCATGTTATGTACGTTCAAGTTGGAGAAGTACTAGAGTACAAGAAGTGGGTCAAGGATAGGCTAGAGGGACATCTGCATTTATGAGGCTGACAGAAGAGACCAAAGAGGGAGACCATGAGGAATTAGAAGCCAAAATATAGTGAGCAGGGTCGTTGATTAAAAGCAGGTGCAGAGAACACTAGTCTAAACAGAACTGTAGTTAGGTAACAGGGTGGGTGATATGAGAACAAATTTAACTAATGTCTTTTCATTTTTAGTTTTTTTTTTGTTTGTTTGTTTGTTTGTTTTTAGCAACTCCAGATTTTCTAGAGACTATTGACAGCACCACCTTTCCTCACTCCTCTGGGCTCTTCTTACCTCTTAGGATGGAAAATTGCTTTCTATAAGTGAAGAAAATTTTGAGATGGGAGTAGACTGCCTTGAAAACAAACTTTACATTTTAAAGATAACAGGCCAACAAAACGAATAGACTAGATTAGGCCTGAGAAGCGAGGGCTGAATAGGGGAGGAACCCAACATCTGGAGATGGGATTGCCCAAGACTAAGAGCAGGGAAGGGAGCTGTGGGCTGCAGACCCATTTGTCCAGGCTTCTGAGGCGTCAGGGCAGCATGGGACACAGACACACTTGGCTGCAGTGTGTGGGCATCTCTGGAAATGGGGAGACGAGAGCTGCTGGCACAGCCCATAACCTTTGAGTGCTTCTCCCTCAGCAAGAGCTGAGAACTGGGCTCCTCTTCCTTTTCCCTGAATGATTTAGGCCCCAGCGTTTTTGTTCTATCCAAAGATGGGGGAATAAGGAGGGTAGGGAAGATGCCAAAAAAATTGACTGATATTGTATGTAATTATGAAAAAACAAATGTGACATTTCTTTAACTTTTAATGTGGAGAAACTTATGCCTGTTTTATCTATGGTAGTTTACCATCTGTTGCCAAGGTTGCTTCATTTCCGACAGATTTTATTGGAGATGGTTTCTAATGGGTTAACTTTATGTTTGTTTGAACTCCCCCTTTCCTCATTCTGTCACATACTTTAAACGAAATGAGTAGAGTATCCAAAGGCGTCTGGAGACCCAAGTTCTAACATCAACTCTATTTCATACTGGCCATATGACATTTGGCAAGGCATTTAACTCTCTCCAGGCCTCAGCTCCCACTTTTGCAAAATGAAGACCTAAGGTGAGATGATTTCTAACTCTTTTCCAACTCTAGCACCCCACAATTCTATGATGTTTAACAAAGACAATGTAGAAATGTTGGGAAATCATAAAGATTAGAACATAAATCACAAATATGGCAGCACCTCAATTTGTCAGTTAATTCAATCTCCTTAGAGTTTTTCCTGAACGGTGTCCACAATGTAGGCAGCCAGGAATGACAGCACAGTTAAGACATAATCAGTTAAAGAAAGGTCAATCATTCGTAACACATATGCCTAGGATGGGGGGATGCAGTCCCCACACTCGGTATGGCTGGACAGAACCTCCTTTGGCTAAAACTTGTCTGCACCCCCACCCTCGCTGCAGGGTGTCTTTGTACATTAGGCTGCGCACTACTTGCTCTTAAAAACTGATCCTGCATGAAGAGGCCTCTGCGTCTCCAATTCTCATGGCCACCCTGCAGGTTTTAGCTAAAAAACAACCTGACATCCTCCCTTCCCTCCCCCCTGATTAGGTTCATTTATTATATGCTAATAGCATCCTTTACTTCCTATGACAGCAGTTATCATAATTAGACAGTGATTTGTCTGATCATTTACTATCTGTCTTCACTATATTGTAAGCACCACAAGGGCAGGGATCATGTCTGTTGTGCTACCCCTCTATTCCCAGTACCTACCATAGGCCCTGACGTAAAACATGCAATAAATATTAATGGAATGAAAAGATGAATGAAAGAATTCCATCTGGCATATGAAAAGATGAAAACTCATTAAGCAAGTCAAGTCACTAACAAGAGAGATGACAAAAAGATGGATTTGCTCTCACAGGCTCCATGGCCTACCCATCCTCCATTCCAGGTGTTTCCTTATCTCTTTCCTGGACTTCAATCTCCTGCCAATAACACTGGTGCTGGAGGAGGCGGTGAGGGAGAAGCAAGCACAGAGATGACACTATGTTGCTATGGACCTGGTCCCTTCTTATTTGCTTTTTCTTGTTCACCAGCGCTCAGTATATACTTTATGAATATGCACTCGGCACCTACGCAGAAGTCTGCATTTGACCCAATGGCCTTTCCCTCATGTGAGGGACCATACTGAAGTATTCAAAACTATGACCTCTCACCTCTCATCTGTCTTCATCTATATCATGGACTCCAGTATATGAACACTCAAGTCGGAAGTATATGGTATTTGTATTTTTCCAATAGACGCAATTCAGGATCACCTCCCATTCCTAAAGCATCAATTCCATCTCTGTCCCAGATACATAGGTTATACAATCTGAGGTCAGCCCCTGATCCACCCATGCCAAACTCTAGGTCCATGTCCAGAGCCCAGGTGTCTTTTGCCTCAGTTTCCTTTCTCCTGCCCAGAGCTACATTCCTTAACATGTCCACTCCTTCTGCTATATAAGCTTACTTCCTTCTCTTTCTTCCATGCCCACAGCTCCCTCTTATGAAATGATTTCTTCAAAAATCCATTATGTTTAATGTATCTGATTTAAGATAAACAGAATAAACACATTCTTGCCCAAATGGAAATTAGTTTATTTACCTTTCCTCACTATACAATGTCATCAAAGCAGATTCTCAAAATTTGGCTGAAAGTACACTTTAACGATTCTTTTACTTGTTTGTTCTATTTATCACTACTCAGAGAAAACGTATTCTCAACAGACTTTTCTCAACCTCTGTTGACTGTTTATTTCATTCAGAAACAGCCTTTCTCCAAACCAGCCTGCAGCACAGAGAATGTGTGTAGAAAGAGAAAGTTTGCCTGAGTGGAGCACACAGTTAAAGCCTGATGCTGCATTTTTCCTTCTTCTCCAATTGCCACCAGCATTCTTCATTTCTCTATCAGAGACTGATTTAAAAAGATTTCTGCTTCCAAGGTGACACACTGCACCACAGCGCACGCTCTTCCCTGCCTGGTCATCCGATGCCCTCTGCAGGAAGACTCTATTTTGGCTCTAATTGTATCCAGAGCTCCCTGAAGTTATGCTCTTTCAGTCTTTACCAAACCAGAGCTTCATCTGGTGACACTGTGAATATCACCTGTAATTAACCCACAAATTCCCATCTGTTTAAAGTTGGGGACTTCTTTTCATGCTACTAAATTTCACTAAAAAATTTTACCTACACTGAGGAATTCTGGTGCTTGGTAGACTTTCACATTTGGAGGGAAGTTATGATATGGTTATTAATATTCTCATTTTTAGTTTACCTAAAAAAAAAATCTTGGCATATAAAACTAATTACCTTTTTGTTTTCCCTTTGTTCTTGATCTGCAAATCTATACTGTTATTGGATCCTCCATATTGAAGAGAACACATTAGGAACAGGCTGAGTTAAAGAGTAGAAAGAGTTGTAGTGAGAAATAAACTAGGTTCAAGGCTAATTTTCTGCTATTTACTGTGTGGCTTTGAAAAGCCATTTTACTCCTCTGGGCTTTAGTGTTATCTTCTGTAAAATTAAAGGACTGGGCAGCATGATTCCTAAGATTTCTTCCAGCTCCGAAAATTAGTCACCTTATATTTACTCCTGGGTCACCCTTCTCTGTTAATATTTCATTTTTTAAAAGTCATATAAATTAGTTTTATTTTCTAATTTGTCTTTTGTGTCTTTTGATGGTCATATTTATGGCTCTGTTGCATTTTCTGTATTCTCTTAAACAGAGATCAATAATTTTACATATAGATCTTTCAAGAAAAACAACGACACAGTCATTGTGGTCATGATTTTAAATTTCAATTTTTTTTCTTTCACTGACCCCTTTCCAAATTATTTATAATTTAGATGATGCTTCACTCGGTAGCATTTTTAGGATCCAGCATCAGTCTCTTAACCAGGGACAATAGTTAATGATCCTTAGCACCCAACAATAAAAACATTTATTGAGCACCCATTGTGTGTCAGGTATTCTCCTAGGTGTTATGAATGCACAAACAAACCCTGGACCTTGTAAACTAAGGCTAAGAGAAAATGTTCCCATATGTTTAGAAGTTAATGTACTGCTACCTACTTCTCATGATTCCTGATCTATCCCAATACTGACTTCAAGTACATGATACTGAATCTACACTCCCTGGTGTGAACAAATAATCTAAGGCAGAGGAACATGATCTGGGTACATAAAACGTGGCCTCTGTTGTGTACACGTGGCAAATGAACTTAATTCTTACATGACTGCCTCAGCTTCTTATCTGTAAAATACAAATATTGTGTTGTGGACTTGGGGCAGGGATTGGACTACTTGGTTCTAAGCGTCATTCTAACTCTTACAGGCCTGTGGTTTGGACTTATAGGTCAGTTACATAATGCTTTTGATTAATAGGCAGGACTTTACTTCATAAAATATAGTAGAAGTGAAGCAAAATCCACCAAATTTTCCATTGTAGAAAAAAACTTTCATTGTAGGAAAACCAAATACAAGTCTCACCGTGTCTGTTTTGGAGCTGCAGTGATGGACTGTTTGGTCAAGGCCACAAGATCAGTGGAATAAAAACTCACTTCATTAAAACAGGGGCACATGCATTTAAAAATAACAAACTTGAAAGACTTCATCACCAGAAGACCTGCACTACAAGAAATGTTAAATGAAGTCCTTCGGGCAGAAAGAGAATGATACCGGTTGGAAATATGGATCTACACAAAGGAATAAAGAGCTTTAAAATGGATACAGGTTTCATTATTAGCTGGTACTCCAGCCTCTATCAGACCAGAGGCAGCAAATGTAGAAAGGGAGAGTAGACGGTCTGGTAGAAACAGATACAGTGATCATCCACTCAAGGAACAGCGGTTGCCCTACACCCTGCGAAGAAAAGAAGAAAAAGAAAATTTCCTGGAGGAGGAGGAGATACAGTGTGGAAAAGAAGAAATAATTTTAAAATTCTAACACGGTAACACCAACTAGTATTGGCCATCAAGAAAAAAAAAATCAAGTCACATTGAAGATACTCTTTGAGAAGGCATAAAACTGAGATGTGTCTTTAAGAAGTTTTTGTGAAAATTGAGTAAAATAAAATGTTATTGTTAAACTAGTAAAATTCTCAAGTATTGGATCTTATGATGTTTTCTTATAATTTCATTGCTAGTGCTCTGATTTCCAAATCAGACAGGTCCTGGGAGGCAGGCATGCTGCCTTCTACCTCTGGTCTCCTTCCCCCACTTTTACTCTCAGCACATGCTCTAAGCCTGGTGCTCACAGAACAAATGCATTTCGAGGGAATCTTTGATAAATTAATTTCATAAATTTCCACCAAAAATTCAGTTCTGCTACCAGGTATAGTTAGTCACCGTTTGAAAGGTTAAACTGAAGAAACCCTAGTGCTTGTCTATTCTTCAATACTTCAAAGTTTTAAAAGTGAACTTAATTTTGGCTCTTGTCGCATATTCACGCCGAGAAGTCAGAAAACCTCTTCCTGGTTTCTTTACAGCAAATATCTTCCTAGTCTTTTAGAGCATGCCCCCATTGGCTGTAGTAAGCATTAGCCTATGATTCCCACGTGAATGATCTTTATCCCCACCTCAAAACGATGGCTCTGAATGCAAAGCAAAGTGCGAATCACAACACTCTGGAGGCAGGGCCCAAGCACATGACTCCAACCACAGAATCCCGTTTCATTGTCCCTGCCTAGCAGGAATTCTTGACCAGTGGATGCCAACTAAGAAAATTCCCTCCACATTCTTCCAAAGAGCCTGAATTGTACATTTCCCATTTGGAATTGATGGAAGTCCAAACAAGCAAAACAGACTTAGGTCGAAGTTTTGTGGAACTGATTAAAGTTACACAGGGCTCGAGAAGGGTTCCATGCTGGGTTTGATGCTCTGCAGTCCCTTTCATGAAATTCTTAATAATTTTATTTTCGAACTTGTGTTATATAAGTGAAGTCTGAAGGGACAATGGAGCATGTGTATGAACAGAGGAGATACACTCTACATGCATGTCCGTTATTTCTTTATTCCCCATTCACGTATAACATTCAGTGTCCCGTGAATGCAGAATTCCAGTGGGCCTACAATGCAAGGAAGATCAATAAGACTCAAAGCAAGTACAAGATAAGTGTGTTATATCTTTGATTGAGTAAATGGAGGGAGGGGCATTAGAGTCCTGCCTGAGAAGCCGTCTTTTCCTTTTGAACTATCATTTGTTTCTAATGCAGATGGAAAGCAATGGTGTTTTAAGAAATACAAATGAGCAGGAACCGCTACCATATTCTTTCTTACACATTTTACTTAGCCAACCACTTACGCTGCATATTTTAACATAGAAAAAAAGGGAAACACAAGGCAACCCAGTCCCCTTTCCTTTCAGTCCTTACCTACTCATCAATAAGCCAAAGGTAGAGAGTGTTGGTTGAATATACATGAATCAAGAAATGAAATAATTTTTGTTCAGCATTTTCACTCTTCTTGAAAGAACAAAATACAAACGCACGTATGCGCTACAAAATATGAACTGTGTAATGTCAGCAATTTCACAGTGAGTTATATTTGCACTTAATACAATTATATTTGTTCTTATATTTACACTGCACAATATAAGATCAATGATAAAATTCATGCTAGGATCTAAATTTTTCAATTTTTTTGTACTTTAAAATAACATGAATTAGTGAAGGGGACTAAAGTTCTGCCACTCCAAAATGTGCTTTTTGGGAAATTGATTTTCAGCTGGTTATTAAGAAACAAAAGACTCATAAAGAGCCTTTGACCCTCTCTCTTCCTGCCTAAAGGAATTTAGATAGGAAAAAACTGCGTCTGGAAAGGAACTTTAGCACAATCACCTTAACATATTCACCTCAGCACACATGGATTAGCACATATGTGACAGACAGGAAGAAATCTAGTAAAGCCTGTTTCTATCTGTGCCCCATTGTTTATGGGTGGCTCAGCAAGAATTTATTTACCGTATGTTTGCTCTTTCTCCTACCTGTAAGTTATCTACTTTCCTTTTGGAATCCCAGCCCCCGCTGCCCCCCTTCTCCTTTGTCTATAATGACATATAAGCCTCAACTGCCCAATGCATTTCGGGCCACATTCTTATGGACCCCACATGTGCATTCGTATAATAAACATCGGACGTTTTCTCTTGTTAGTATGTCTCTGTTAATTTGATTATTATCCCAACTAGAAGAACTTAGAAGGTGGGAAGAAAGTTATGTTTTTTGCTCTCCCACAAGAGCAAATAGAAATACCATAACAGGTCAAGAGAGAGATTGTAGAAGAAAGGAAAAGGTATTTTAGTAAGATGAATGGCATTCTTTTCCTGTTTTTTTAAACAAGGCACCCCACATTTTCTTTCAGCAGTAGGCCCTGCAAATCATATAGCCATCCCTGAAGTAGGAAAAGCAGAAAACGATGATGAGAAAGTCAAATTCGAAGCAATGACAAGAAAACATTTAAACGACTGTTAGTTCAGGTATGACAAGAAAGTCTTATAACTACTCATTCTGAGAGAATGACATGCTAAAAATTTCTCAATTATCTGCATCATTTAAAGAAAACACCTTTGTTTATTTCCTATGCATTTGGCAGAAGGTTCCTAGTTTTTCCAACCCTACGTCTGCAGGAACGAGTCCTACACTAGGGGGCAGCAGCTACCGTCCGCCAACCTTCTAGGGGCACCAAAGCCGCAGGATTAGGGGGATTCCTTACATGAGACCCTGAGAAAATGAAGATACTACCTACGAAGTTTGCTGTTTATCTTTATATTAATGTGCTTTGCTGCATTGTTTTTAAGAGAGGACGGGCCTCTTACTCCAAGTAATTAAGGCATTTCTTTGCCGAAAAAGAAATAGCAATGAACATATTTTATCTGCTCTCACTCAATGACTCATTTCTAAAGTGACAAAATAACAGCCTGAAAGATCATTCAAACTTAGTTTCTATGTACAGCCTGGTAGTAATTGGTCATTTTTATCTAGTATGGGTTTGATCAAAAGGAACAACTCATTTCATTGAGGCCACTTAGCAGCTAATCAAGTGATAATTTTGTAACTTGTGAAGGGTGTGTAGGTTTCAGAGGGAAACTGCCAAGTCAAGGGATTAGTTAACCATTACAAAATCCACACTCAGTCACTCAACTTGACCTGAATTGTTGAAGAGTCAGAATGTTCTAAACAGAAAGAGGAATCTGGAAGTTCATATTTTAAAGGAAATAATTTGCAAAGATGACTATATTTGCCAAGATATGGAAAGTTATTCAGTTAACATAAAGGTGAGACTAGAATCGCCTTACAGACGAGTTGGCTAAAACATAGCTTGTATTATTGTATTCGATTTTTCCAACAAGATTTTCCCAATAAAAATTTTCTAAAAAGTGAATTGAAAGTTCCATGAAGCAATATGCTAAGAAACCACTGTCATGAATTCCAGACTCTCTGGCAGGACAATAAAAAAAAAAAGTTCCTTTTATCCCAGTTTATCACAAATCTCCAGAAAGGTGCTTCTCAGCCGAGGCAGTTCTACCCACTAGGAGCATTTGGAAATTTGCAAAGATGTTTCTGGGAGTTCTAGTTATTAGAACACGACTTTTCATTCATCTATTAGAGTGGAGAGCCAGGGATGTTAAATCTCCTACAATGCGTACAGCAGCCCTAACAATGAAAAAGTATCGTCACACATCTCTTACAACTTAAATTTACAGGGGTGCAAAACTTTAATTTTTAGAGCCTAGAAACTAAATCTATTTTACATATAAACACAAATTATTTTTAGCACTGTTTTAATAAAATTGAGTGTTCCAGGCATATAACCACGAAGTAAGTCAAAGGAAGACTGTGCTTTATTTCATTCAGAACTTTACCAAGAATTGTTAACCATCTCTGAAGATAGTGTCATCAGTGGCATCTCAGCTTGTGGAACTGAGTCACCAATAGAACACACTGGCAACAGTCTGTGCTGATAGCTTTTGATGTGTGGTGGTTCTAAGTGTGCGTTTAACTATCCCATGTGTCTTTATTCAAAATGTCAAATATAAATAGAATCACCTTGAAGATTTTCCTGCACCTATTAAATTCCAATGTATTCATTATCACTATAAGCATCTGACTATCCCATTGTGTGTTATAGTATAGCTATACCTATGTATTTCCATACTTAAATATATGTTTTTCTTTTTATTTCTCCTTTATACTACAGTTAAGGCATTATATATATTTTTAAGTATGTGTATTATAGATTATATTTTCTATGGATTTCCTTTCAGGGTAGTAAAGGAGCATAACAAAATAATTGTTATAAAAAGGGGCACTGAGTCTCATAGGTTTGAGAGTCAAGACACTGGGGGACCCCATCCAAGTGAGGCACCTCACCATTTCTCCCACCCACCCTCCCCAGTCTACCCCTGCTATTTGCACAGAAGGGAACGGACAGCAACAAGAAACAGTCAGTAACTACCCCATGAAGAAAATTCTATTCTGATTAATCGTTTTTTAAATAGACTCTGCAGCAAGTTGTAAGTTGAGCATTCTTATATGATATGGATATAAACATAGAATTGTCAAAAGTACATATTTAATTATTTTATCCATTAAGTTTTATTAAGTACCGACTAGACATAAGGCATTTTGCTGTTAAACAGATCATTGCTACCTTCAAGAACATCTCTGGAAAAGAAAACAAACAAACAAACAAACATGGATTTAACAATGATATTACAATAGGTGACAAAACAATTGACTGGGTGAAATTTTCAACTGGATGTTTTGGAAGTATTTAATTTGTACCCTATCCATATTAGGCAGGTTAGCTCCCAGTAAGCCAAACAAGAGTAGATATGCAAGAAAAAAATAAAGCCACAACGTTTAAAAAATTCATGTTAGGGAGAATAAAGTAATTTTTAAGGGTGAGGGGAAGGTTTTTTTATATGATAAATAAAGTAGTGAGCTTCTCATCACTTTTCACCCAAATATACATTTTTTAGAATCAGAATTACATTACTATGAAATTAGTCATTTTTAAAGCTCTTTTGTATGATGTCTGAAATCAAATTCTTTATAGTAATTTTAGTAATAAAAAAGAAATATTCTTCTGCAATTATTATAAACAATGCAACTTTTTTTCTTCCTTCTGGCTGGTTGCTGAAATCAAGTATGGAATAGCAAAAGGCAAAACAGCCTGGGAAAGGGTGGCTGTGTGACTAAGGTACAAGTTGCTTAACCATTCAGTGCCTGAATTTCCTTATATGGTGGCACCTACCTCATACATTAAATGAATTAGTGCATGTCATGTGCTTAGCACAGTGCCCAGCATATACTATAGTAAGAGGCACACAGCAAACAGCCATTATCATATCTCTTTTCCACATTAGAAACACGAAGACTGTTCATGGGAACAATTGCCTGACCTGACCAGACAGTCACATGATTTGCTTAGTACTTCAGGGCTCCAGATGTGACAGATGCTAACCAGTCCAAATGTAATTAAGAGTGTTTGACAGCCTGGGAATTCTGGGATGTTCCCAACTAAGCTATATTCAGTTGTTCTAGGTAGAAAAATAGAAAATCTGTGTGGACTTTAGAGCCCGGAGTTTATTACCCAGCAACAAGTTGAAGTTCTGTAAGAAATTCTGAATTATCTCATTAGTGAAGCAACTTCCTGATAGGTGGCCATTGACTCTGACCACAGTGAACCCAAGAACTAATGATCCTCTGACCCAGAAAAAAACTCACATGAGAACTGATTAGGTGGCAAGACATCAAAAAAACAAGTTTTACAACCTATCAGGTGGCTCAAGGTTTGTCACACTGTCTGGGAGAGCAGGAAGAGCAGGGCCACTACATTTCACAGGGGCCATCTGCATAGAACACACTGTGTGGGGACGGGCTCCAGAACTTTGTGCAGCTCTGTGGCCCCAGAAGGGATCTAATGCAGCTGGAACATGCAAGCCTGTTATACCAAACAGAAGCTACATCTGCTGGCTTTCCTTCTAGTCTTTCCACAGCATTCATTGCATGACCACTGAACTCAACCAGAAAGCAATGCAAATACAAGGAGATTTTAGATTATGTCATTTAATCCTCATAACTATCCGATCTCATTAAAATTATCCTCTTTACAGGCAAGGAAACAGATTTAGAGAAGTAACACAAGGTCACAAAGCTGACAAGCGAGATTCAAACTAGGCTGTCTCACTTTGGATTCCATGCTCTTGATCTCTGTCCTGGATTGCTTCCTAGGAATCAGTTACAACGAATGTTTGTATAGTGGTTTAACATTCATGAAGCTCCAAACATTCATGGACCTTATATCATCATCATCATTGTGGGGACAGAGCCCCAGAGAGTAGTTTACAGGCTCTCGGCCTCGCATGGAGGGGTGCTGGCTCGGGTGGTGAATGGCCGTCGGCTGTGGCTGATTGGCTGTTGGCTGTGGCCGGTTAGCCGATTGGCCACTGGTATAACTGCTGCGGCTACGGAGGAGAGCCGAGGACTGCCGAGGATTGCCGAGGATTGCCGAAGAGCCGAGCAGAGCTGAGGAGAGCAGAAGAGGAGTGCCGAAGAGAGCGGAAGAGAGGAGAGGAACAGGGTCGAGAGAGTGGAGGAGAGTCGTCGGTCAGTTGGCGGAAAGGCGGACGGCAGGTCGCGCGTCCGGTGGGCCCAGCCTCCAGTGAGACTATAGTGGTATGACTCCCCTACCTATGGCTCCGTGGGTGTTCCTTTTTGGCCTCACCATATCCTGCGTTCTTGTGTGGGGAGCGGGAGCAGAGACCCCGCAGGCCACCCCGCCTGAAAAATGGCCGGCGAGGAGGCCTCCACGCACAGCAAATGGTGCAGCGAGCAGGGTCTCCCGCATGACAATCATCATCTTCACTAGATAGATATGGAAACAGGCAAAAGATATATAAGTGGTTTTCTCGAGTTTACGCAATTAGGTAGTAGAGCCAGGATTTGCACTCCAGGTCTTTTGAATCAAAGTAAAATTTACAATAGTAATACTCAAACAGAATGGAGTGAGCTATGCTGAGGACTCAGTTTAAGAGGAATGAGTACTGAGGTCAGAAACTTAGCCTATTTTTGCCTTTGCTTTGTCGATCCAGACAATGCTTTCATATGAACAGAATTATCTGATGATAACCTGCATCCCAATTACTGCATTTGTCCATTCTAGATATATTACCTTTCTCTAGATGATATGTGGGAGTTGTATAATCGGGAACTGTTCCTCTGTTGAAGAAAAATATTGAAGAAAGCACTTTTGTATTTAAAGAAAAAGGTCAAGAATACTCAGCTCCATGTGGAAATCCTCCGCCCCCTACGAGGGCTAATAAGCAAATACTGTCTGTCCAAGATGCTAAGACCCACAAGGAGATCATAAGATCATCTCTCCAGAGGACAAACATCTCTAAATTGCGTGGGGCAGGGGCACGTTACCCCACAACTTCTATCTAATTACCTGTTGCATATTATGGATTTCAGGAGGTCTGATGAAGGGAGAGTAGCTGAGTTGATGGGAGAGTAGCTGGACTGATATGAGTTCAGTGTGAGAAAGGAAATAACCTATGTAGATCTCTGTCAAAGTTTACTCCAGTGAGCTGCTCTTGATACCCTGTGTTGCCTGGTCTCCTAACACTAGCAAGCTTCACAAGGATCTTGGTGATGTCTGCAATCATACAGAGGCCTCAGCAACTACAGGAAGAATAGAGTCACTGGGACTAGCTACCTCACACCCATTTTACCACATCTTCACCTTACAGGGCACTGAATCTATTTGTCGAGAATACTAATTTTTTTTCAGTTACAAAACATGATAAAATGTTTCTTTAGTTTATCCCTTTAGGCTCAATTGTAAAATTCATTTAACTTTTTCTAGTTAATTTATTGTCAATTCATAATAAATGTACAGTATATTATTCTCATGAGATAAAACATCTGCAAACTATTTTCAACCCATGATGTAAAAAGTAATGTAATGCTTTTCTCAGCTACATAATAAATTGTCAGTATCAACAAATTTTACCTATTTTCAACATTAGAGATGTTAAAAATTTAGAAGGGCGATTCACTTTGAGTGAATGGATGAACTAATCAATTTTTAAAATATTTACTGAATGCTAGGCATAGTGCTAGGTACTGAGAATATCAGATTTTTAAAATTTGTATTAAATTTATTGAGGTGACATTGGTTAGTAAAATTGTGTAGATTTCAAGTGTGCAATTCTGTAATATATAATCTATATATTGCATTGTGTGTTCACCACCCAGAGTCAGATTTCCTTCCGTCACCATATATTTGACCCCTTGTATTCTCTTCTACCATCCTCTTTCCCTTCTTACCCTCTGGTAACCACTAAACTGCTGTCTGTGTCTATGATTTCGTTTGTTTGTTTGTTGCTTCAGTTTTATATCCCACATATGAGTGAAGTCATATGGTTCTTGACTTTTTCTGTCTGATATTTCGCTTAGCATGATAATCTCAAGATCCATTCATGTTGTCACAAATGGCAGTATTTCATCTTTTCTTATGGTTGAGTAGTATTCCATTGTATATATGTACTACATATTCTTTATCAAATCATTATCGAAGGACATTTGCCTTTTTCCATGTCTTGGCCACCATGAATAATGCTGCAATGAACATAGGGTTATATACAAGGTGTGATCAAACAATATGATGAATGTTTAAATGAAAAAAAAAAGTATTACAGTAAAAGACACATTGCCATTAATCCCCCTCAAAAATACTACCCCTTGCTTCGAATACACTTATCCCATCGTTCTTGCCACTTTCTGAAACAGTTCTGGAAGTCCTCTTTCGTGAGTGTCTTTAGTTGCACTGTCGAGGCTGCCTCGATGTCCTGAATCGATTAAAAATGTTTTCCTTTGATGGTCATTTTGATTTTGGGGAAGAGCCCAAAGTTGCATGGTGCTAGATCCGGTGAATAAGGTGGATGAGGACACACCATGTTTTTTTTTCTTGTTCTTGTTGTTTTACTTTTTTTATTAGTTTCAGGTGTACCAAGCAATGTAATAGTTAGACATTTAAACCCCTCATAAAGTGATAAACCACCCCCCAAGCTACTACCCCTCTGATATCTTACCCCTTGTTACAATACCATTGACTACCTTCCCCATGCTGTACTCCACATCCCGTGACTATATATACCTGTATGTTTAGTTATAGTTGACATTCAATATTATTCTACTCCAGCTCTTCAGGTGTACAGTGCATTGGTCAGGCATCTACACAGTCTATGACATGATCCCCCTGATGAGTCCAGTGCCCATCTGGCAGCCTACATGATCTTTACAACATTGTTGGTTATATTCCCCATACTGTATTAACTATCAATTTATATTTCTTAACGCCTTCACCTTTTCCACCCTGACCCCAATCCCATTCCCATCTATCACCCTGATAGATCTAGTACCTATCTGGCACCATACCTAGTTTTTAAAATATTGTTGACTATATTCCTTATGCTATAACCTACAACCCCTTGACTACTGTATAACACCCAATTTGTTCTTCTTAATCCCTTCTCTTTTCACCCATCCTTAACCCCCCTCCCATCTTAAAGAAGTCCCGCTAAGAGTCCTTGTAATACTGGTTTGGTGGTGATGAACTCCTTCAGCTTTTTCTTGTCTGAGAAGCTCCTTATCTGTCCTTCAATTGTAAATAACAGCCTTGCTGGGTAGAGAAATCTTGGTTGTATGTCACTGCTTTTCATCACTTGGAATATTTCCTGCCACTCCCTTCTTGCCTGCAGAGTTTCTGTTGAGAAATCAGCTGCTAGTCTTATGGGAGCTCCCTTGTAGGTAACTAACTGCTTTTCTTTTGCTGCTTTTAAGATTCTCTCTTTATATTTAACCCTTGGCATTTTAATTATGATGTGTCTTGGTGTGGGCTTCTTTGGATTTATCTTGTTTGGGGCTCTCTGTGCTTCTTGGGATTGTATGTCCATTTCCTTCACGAGGTTAGGGAAGTTTTCTGTCATTATTTCTTCAAATAGGTTTTCAATTCCTTGCTCTCTCTCTTCTCCTTCTGGTACCCCTATAGTGCAAATGTTGATATGCTTGATATTGTCCCGGAGGCCCCTTAAACGCTCCTCAAGTTTTTGGATTCTTTTTTCTTTTTGCTGTTCTGGTTGGGTGTTTTCTGCTACCTTATTTTCTACATCTCTGGTTGGATCCTCTGCTTCATCTAATTTACTATTGTTTCCCTGTACTATATTCTTCATTTCTGTTATTGTATCCTTTATTTCTGACCTGTTCTTTTTTATGTTTTTCATGGTTTCCATCTCCATTTTTATGAGATCATTGAGCATTCTTATAGCCAGTGTTTGGAACTCTGCATCTTGCAGATTGCTTATCTCCATTTCACTTAGTTCTTTTCCTGGAGCTTTGTTCTGGTCTTTTATTTGGGACCTGTTTCTTTGTCTCTCCATTTTGGCCACCTGCCTGTGTTTGTTTCTATGTATTAAGTAGAACTGCTATATCAGATGGAGCCAGAAAGAAATCTGCCGATGGCTGCTGCCCATGCTGTGCCTGGAAGCGCCTTGAGAGACCAAGCTATGAACCAAGGCTGGCTACCGCTAGTGTCGGCTTCGGGCTGCTCAGCCAGAGGTTCAGGATATGCTCAAGCCAAATGCTGCTTGTCTGGGTTCCGCGAACCTTTGAAACACCCTAGGAAAGTCTGCAGTTTGAGTCAAAGCAGGTGCTCTGCATGAGAAAACCACTGAAAGCAGCCTTGGTGTGCCCAAAAGTTGAGTGGGGTTGGGTCTCAAATCGCCAGAGCAGGGTGAACCAATGGAGGAGACTCAGAAATAGCAGCCATCTGTGTTCACTTGCCAGGAAGGGAGCGGGCTCCACAAGAAATAACAGCCTCCACCAGTTGCCCCGTCCAGGAGAAGGCCTCTTCTCCAGCCCCTGTCCCAAGCCAGACAACTCAGTTCCCCACCATTTGTCCCTGCCACCTTTCCAGCTACTGCCCCAGCCCTGGAGCTCAGAGCAAGTGACTCCATTGGTGGGTAAGTCTCACACAGTCCCTTTAAGACAGGGTGTCCAAACTTTTTTCAACGTTTTTTACCAAGGGCCATATGCGGTAAAATACACAAACAGCCGGGCCACTCACTCGAGGTGAAGTACGTATTGCCTCACCTGGTTTATTTAAGTAAACTAAATATATTTTTGGAATTTGCTGCAGGCCAATTAAAAATGGATAGCGGGCCACAGTTTGGACACCCCTGCTTTAAGAGGAGCTCCTGTGAGTGCAGCCACACTGTCTCACTCAGTCACAATCTCCACTGTTTTTCATAACCAAAACTTGTGGGGACTTCTCTCCCCAGCACTGGAAACTTAGGCTGGGGTAGGGCTGGTATCTCTCACTCCTTTAGGAGATGGGGGACCCCCACACTGAAATATTCCTCCCGATCTTTAATGGTCACACACAGGTGTGGGACCAGCCTGTTCCATGTCTCTAACCTTCCTACCAGTCTGGAGGTGGCTTCTTCTGCACGTCCTTAGTTGAAAGGCTTCTTTTCAGCTTGATTTTAGGCAATTCTCAATAATGGTTGCTTTGTAGATTAGTTGTAATTTTGATGTGGTTGTGAGAGAAGGCAAACACAGCATTTACCTACTGCACTATCTTGTCTCTCCAGGCAGCTAGTTTTTTTGCACACTATGTTTTGTGTTTGACAGAAATTGCCATACACACATCTAGCGATGTGTGACCTGGAGCGTTGTCATGATGGAGGATGAAACCGTTTGCCCATTTCATGTTAACGTGTTGTTTGTGATCCATGATTTACAACACACTTTAAAACACACCTTCTCTCAACCATAGCTCACACCTGACTGACTGCACCGAACAAGTGGAAACTTGTCACACACTGTTACTAAGGTTCGAAGCATTGCTTCCCGTATTGAAGACCCTTGCCTTTCCATTGGTTGGCACTTGGCAGCAGCATTCACCATAAGTTTTGATCATACCTCATATATGTTTATGGATAAATATTTTCAGATTTTTGTGATAGATACCCAAAAGAGGTATTGTTGGGTCATATGCTAATTCCATTCTTAATTTTTTGAGGAACCTCCATATTGTTTTCCATAGTGACTGTACCAATTTACGCTTCCACCAGCAGTGTATGAGGGTTCATTTTTCTCCACAACCTCTCCATCACCTATTATTACTCGTCTTATTGATAATAGTCGTTCTAACAGGTGTGAGGGTGGTATCTCATTGTGTGTGTGTTTGTGTGTGTGTGTGTGTGTATTTTTTGTTTGTTTTGTGGGGGAAGGGGAACAGGACTTTATTGGGGAACAGTGTGTACTTTCAGAACTTTTCCAAGTCACATTGTTGTCCTTTCAATCTTAGTTGTAGAAGGCGCAGCTCAGGTCCAGGTCCAGTTGCCGTTGTTAGTTGCAGGGGATGCAGCCCACCATCCCTTGCAGGAGTTGAGGAATTGAACCGGCAACCTTGTGGTTGAGAGCCCGTGCTCCAACCAACTGAGCCATCTGGCCACCCGGGAGCTGAACGACAGCTCATTGACTTCATTCTAATTGCGAGGGGCGCAGCTCGCTGGCCCATATGGGAATCAAACAAGCAGCCCCGTTGCCCAGAGTTCGCGCTCTAACCAACTGAGCCACCAGTTCGCCCCTCTCATTGTGGTTTTGATTTGCATTTCCCTAATAGCTAGTGAAGTTGAGCACTTTTTCATATATTTGTTGGCCATTGTATGTTTTCTTGGGAGGAAGTATCCGTTCAGGTCATCTGCCCATTTTTTAATTGGATTGTTTCTTATTGTTGTTGATACCTGAGTTAATAGTTAACCAAAACTCAATAACCCATCCTTGACATCAATATAATCAATATAATTTTATGAGCAGGAACAAGAAATGTAAGTATCAGAAGTATCTTAACTGGAGACTACTGAGGAGAATTCAAAAATAGAACTTAGGATATGTTATTTTTGTTTTATTCTGGTTCAATTACTTTCTTCTCTATGTGAGCTGGAAAGCATGTATTCTCCCACCCCAAACCAACCACATGTGCCTTAGGCAGAAACTGTTGATGTGAAAACAAATCACATAAAGTTTAGTTACGTGATTTGTTCATGTAAGTTCAATTTTGATCTATAGGCCTAGATCAAAACTGAAGAAATTCCTAAAATGTGGCTTTAGGTGCTTGATAATAGTGCTTTGAAGCTTGACAGATGTAAAGGTTGGCAATTTACCTTAACCTTTGCAAATATATATATTCTGCAACAGCCAGAAAGATAAAATGACTAAAGCCACAAATGTGGGGAGGGGAGACGAGTATTAAAAATTCTAGATGTCTTCAGGACTGAGGCTAACTCTTGTGCGGATAACCAGCACATCAGGGTTTTTATCTCAACCAACTTTCCAGGAAAGAAATCCTAATCTCCATAGGCAGGTGTCAGGGAGTGTACTGGATATAAAGGAGTAGAGCCACACTATCCTTCAAAGTGCCCCAAACTGTGCCAAGCCAACTCATCAGGCCAGAGAGCCAGTTCCTTGAAACTGAACAATCTGGGTTCTAGACAGATCAATTGTATGAGAGTGGGCTTTCACCGATAGGTAAAATAGCCGAAAAGTGAGTTGCTCCAAAATATCTTTCAGATGAATGGAGTTGGGTGGTGGGGGACAGTGGCCTGAGCACCTAATTTCTCAGAAAAAGGTCAAGGTGGTTATCTTTCTCCAAGTTTAGGTAGGAAGTGTAGCCAGTCTGATTTCACAATAGAGACGGCAAGCCCTTCTGATCCGAAATCATCCCCTATGAGTCTCTTCTTTGCTTACTTCATACTAGGCACATTGGCCTCCTTGCTCTGCCTTGGACATGCTGCACACACTCCTAAGTCAGGGCCTTTACACTTGCTGTCCTCTGTGCCTGGAATGTTCTTCCCCCAGATTTTCTCATGGTTCCCTTTCTCATCTCTTTCGCGTCTATTGAAATCTCACCTTCTCAATGAGGCCTACTGTATTAGTTTTCTTTTGCTGCCACAACAAATTACCACAAATGTAGTGGCTTAAAACAACACAGATTCATTTTCTTATAGTGCTGTAGGTCAGAAGTTTGTTATGAGTAGCACCAAACTAAAATCAAGGTGTTGGAAGTCTGTGTTCTTTCTGAAAGTTCTAGGGGACAATTCATTTCCTACTCATTTGGGTTACTGGCAGAATTTAAGTCATTGTGGTTGTAGGACTGAGGTACCTGTTTCCTTGCTGGCTTTCAGTTCTGTGTCGTTCCTGGCTTCTAGAGGCTTCCTGCATTTCTTAGCTGGTAGCCCCCTACCTCTATCTTCAAAGCCAGCAATGACAGGTAGAGTCCCTCTCCCACTTCAAGGCTTTCCTCCTTCTTCTTTCTTCTTGTCACTGAACTAGGAAAGGTTCTCCATTTCTAAAGACTTATATAATTAGTTTGGGCATACCTGGGTAATCTGGGGTAATCTCCTCAGTTCACATCTGCAAAATTTCTTCTGCCATGTGAGGTAACATATTCACAGGATCCAGGGATTAGGGCAATTAGGTCATGGATATCTTTCGGCGGGGGGTGCATTAAAACATATTAAAATTTATGACAATTTAGTAGAGTCACTTGTAGGAGAACAACTAACTCTGTTTAAAAACCCAATTCAGGATTATCCACCGACTCCAATGGTCAGAGTTTGCCCCCAACCTGATGCAACACACACCTCAAGGCATTAGATATGTCAGTGATAACCCTTCCCATGTTCAGGGCCTCCAGTGAAAATTCCCCTGATGCAGCAATTGGTGAGTGGGTCAGTGGTGTTATGTGCATATGACCTTTTCTCTTGGTCACAGCTGATTGGAGTGGGAAAGGCACTTTATCCAAGAACCACCAATCCAATTAGAGCAAACAAGATCTAAGAGTAAGGGACAAACAATAATATAATAATAGCTAATATTATTCAGAATTTGTTATCATGTGCCAGGCCTGTGACAGCTCCTTTCTAACCTCTACTCTGTGGGCACAGTTTGCTCCAAATCTATTGCATACACATGTGTCAATACTCACAATACTGTATGATGAAGGCACTCCTACTAAACTCAAAGGATGAATGCAAAGATGAACCCAGGTAGTCAATCTCCAACGCCCACACTCCTACTATTGCCTTCTACCATAACTAGCAAGGAATGATTTTAGAGAATCCAAATATATATATTTTTTAAATAAAAAATTCCTTCTTTCTTCCTTTCTTAATGACAGAAAATACATATGTGTATACAAATATATATATATATATATATATATATATATATATATATATACAATAAATTTTAAATAAAGATGTCCTAAGTGTCATTCAAATATTATGAATGGTATTCATTCAGTAATACTGGCATTTGTATTAAAACAGAACCACAACTAAAAAGAAAATGCACTGTATTATACAAATGTCATCAATTTCTCTGAACTATAAAATTTAAATAAAATTGATAGCTAAACACATATCATCCTCATTTCTCCAGCAATAGATGCTACTTAAACTAGGTAGACATAAAGTGAAATGGCTAATATTTATCCAATTTGGAAAGTTATTTAAGGACAGGTGTATTTAAGGATATCCATCAGTTCTTAAGTTCGGTTATAAGTTTTGAGTAAGAAAATCTGTTCTGTTCGTCACATAAGAGCCGTGCATACATGATATCCACATGACTTACCACAGGTGATGTTAACCTTGATAACTTAATTAAAGGTGGTGTCAGCCAGTTTTCTTCACTGAAAAGTTACTGGTTTTCCATCCTGTACTCCAACTCTGGATGTGAAGTTAGAAGTCCAGTTCACACTCAAGGGGTGTTTTGCTTAGTATCTATTTGGAAAATATTTCAAACTTCCAGAAGAGTTAAGAGAAAGTGTGATGAATTCCCAATCACACTTCATCTGGATTTGCCAGTGGTAGCATTTTCCATACATACTTTATCATTCTTTCTTGCTCCCTCTGCAAATCTCCATATTATTGCTATTTGTATTATTGTTTTGACTGAACCACTTGAGAGTAAGTTGTAGATAACACACTCTTTATCCCAAGGACTTCGGCATGTATATCCTAAGTAAAGTTCTTTCATAACTACAATATGATGACTATTTCAAAAATTTAATATCAATATAATATTATTATCAAATATTTGGCCCAGAATTTCAGCATTTGTCTATGATGGAGTATCTGGTCGGAGCCCTCTTGCCTTAACTGTAAAACTAGACAAAGTGTCTAAGGCAAGTGTTTTCAGACATTGGAGAATAAGCAAAACAAGGTAGAGTACACAACGAAAGACTGCAATCAATCCCTGAAGGCAGGGAAACATAAGAGGTGAGCCTCATGACGATCCTGGCTCTCGGCCTGGGGAAATTTTCCTGACTGCAGTGTAGCAACGTGGAATCCAAGCAGAGAACGAGAGTCCTCTGAGCCAAGAAGGAAGAGATCCGAAGTTGGGACAGCTGATGTGCTGCAATCTGCAAGGCAGGCCCCAGAAAGGCAGAAGCTGTGCAGATTATATAAATATAATCATGAGTTCATAGTGATACCTCTAATTCTGATCCAATATCACAGGGCTTTTCCAAGTTTTCTTCTATTCCATATTTCTGGCTGGCTCCCTTTTAGAAACCCAGTCTGAAAGCAGACTGGTAATGTAAGTCACCATTTTCATTGTTAACTCTCCCACCTGAGGAAATGCCTGGCAGAGGTGAGGTGGGCAAAAGGAGGGCCATGGAGCAACAATCACTGTATGACACCCTGAGAACTAATGATGTAAAACCCAGAAGATAATGGATTTGGTAGGAGAGTGCACCCGACATAAATAGAACTTTATGGGGCAGACAATAGCATGTTTGCCTTCTAGAGCTCCAATCATTATTTTCTTTAACTAAAATTCCAAGTTATTTGGTTGTGGTTTCTTTTTAAATTAATTCAATAATTACCTCTCACCACAGCTTCTTCAGCCTGCGCTCTTTATTTTGATTCATTTCTTTGTTGTCTGGTGTCAATCTTTCGGTAATTTTTTCAAGAAGGATTCATGGATTCGGTTTCCCTTGACTCAACAATTCTCAACCTTAGCTGCACATTATAATGACCTTGGGAGCTTCTGAAAAACTGTTGACTTCTGACCATCATCCTGGACCAATTCAATCAGGTTCTCTGAGGGTGTCATCCATGCAACAGTATTGAAAAAAAATTCCTCAAGTGCTTCTAATGTACAGACAAGTAACTGCAATCTCGAACTCAAAGAAAGAACTTAAACAGGCAATCTTTGGAGGGAACCAAAGGAAGTTGCAAGCAAGATTCAAAGCAGCAGCCTCGATTAAGAGGCACTCTTTTAGTTCTTTCAGATTTGAGAATCTTAATTTGTTGTCTCTATCTCAAAGACTCCTTGGGTGTTTTTAAAAATTGCATCACATTTTCGTTCCCTCAGAACTTTAACATGCATAGGAATCACCTGAAAATCTGGTCAAAAGCAGATTCTGATTCAATAGATAAGGAATGGCAACTGAGATTCTGCATTTCTATTATAATAAGCGACCCTGTGATGCCAATGCTGCTGGCTCGTAGACCACACTTTATACAGCGTATAAACCTTACTTACCCCTCTGTCTCCTGTAGAGAAAATTGCTATGGAGGAATCTGGAACTACCTTATCTTGACCTATTTTTCCCTTTTGAGTGGCTTGGTTTTTCTTCTTGAGTGTTCATATGATTCTCTTTTTATCTTTGAAATTTAGATGTAGTGAGGTAACAATGTATTAACAAAGTACAGAGTGAGGAGTCCCACATTAATAATGCTTCTGCTTCTAATTTTTTTTCAGGTTCTAGTGCCTATGAGGCTCAAATCCACAGCAGTCCCAGCTCTTCTTGAGGACTTCTTACAGTGTTGGCAGGATGTCTGTCCCACAGAGTGGCTGAGATTCTTTTCCTCTTTTGCACACTCATTCTTACAATAAGATGCCCATCACTTTAGCTAATTGGAATGAGTTTTTCTTTGCAATCAAAAGAAATTGATGAAAACAATTAGAAACTATAGATTTAAAAATATGCAATGTGAAAATAATGACTACGTAGAAGTTGCATCAAAATCAACATTATGAAAAAAAAAAAAAACGTACTTCCTGTGACAGCTGGCAGAAAGGAGGGCTGGGGCAGAGAAGTTCTAATTTCAATGTGCTTCTTATAAGTCATTATTTGAACTAGATTGATTGGCAGATAGGTAATAAGTAAGAGAAAAGGTAGAAAAGTTACAGTGTCAGAAAGGAAGAGAAGAGAGAATAAAGATTAAAATGTGATACTAAAGGATTGTGGAAGAGTTAAAATCAATTAAAACTGAAAATTGAGAAATAAAAAAATCTTAAAGGAATTGTAAGGAGAAATTTTAAAAGAGGAGAACTATAAAAACTCAAACAAAAGTACAACAGGGGCTATAAAATAAGCGGAATAAAGATTAGAGCAAGAAAATAACATTTAAACAAAAACCAGAAAGTTAAGATAACTTGTTAAAATTAAAATGAAGTCAGTTATGAAATAATTTTAAACAGATGAAATTCAAATTAAGTAAATGTTGAAAGCCAATGGTAATAAAGAAGATATAAAATAGAATATGAGAGTCTTGTTTAAAACATGAGAGGAGGAATAGAAATAAATATAATTAGATAATTTATATAGATTAAAAAATACCATCAAAATATAAAAAAGTAAAAAGTTTAAAGGTGAGAGGGAAAGAAAGAGAAGAAAGTCTTGAAACATACAAGGAGGGCTTGGCATTTATCTGTTTTTCCAAAAGACTATCTGGTAATGAAGTAGTGCTGTCTTGGGGTGGAACCTGAGGGGACAGGGAGCAATGTGACACCTTGGGTGGAGAGGCTTCCCCCTTTCTCCCCTCAGCAACTGCCAAAGGCCAGCCTCACCAAGAGTAATCAGAGATGACAGATAGGAGGTATTAATACAGCAAACTCACAGCTGGATGGCACTAACCTGACCCAGGAGAAGCTCCTTAGCCTGCCAGCTACATTCCCTCCTGGATTATCTCCTCCAAACTTAGCCCATGCTCAGAGTCAGAGGAACCTCCTCTTTCCAGATCAATAACCTATGAAGCATTAGGTGTCAACTCTTGTCTTATGTCTCTAGAAAAATTTTTACGAAATGTGGTATAGCCCCCCGATTAAAAATAAAAAAGGGGAAAAAAAGCACGTATTCAATAAATGTTTATTGGGCATCTTCCCCATCCCTGTCAGTGTACTAGACTCTAAGAGTACAACAATGAATGACTAACAGAACTCCGTCCACAGAGATCCAGGCTCCTTGCATGGAAGGCATAGTGGTGTTTTCATACATTACCAATGGCACAAATAGAAGAGTTGGCTCTGGACAGGAGGTGACCTTTCCCTCTGCAGTGGTAGGAAGGGAAGTAAGGGTGTGGGAGGAGAAAGGCAGAAAGGGATGAGAGTAAAGGAAGATCATGTCCGATGGGCTATATTCTCTTGATGAAGTAGGGGTTTTCCTGAGAGTGAGGAGTCTGGAGATATGCAGAAGTCTTGAAGTAAGTGGGAGAGACCGGTCTGGAGGAGTCATAAAAGAAACTTTAGAAAGAGCTAAGAATAAGTAAACAGTTTGACACACAGAAGAGAGGGCCAAGCTGAGGCTGGAGGCAGTGCCAATCTGAGTAGCAGCAACATTTGGGTGTCCAGGTGTGAAACACACATAGTTAATTACAATACAATGTGAAGAGTCCCAGTGTGACAGGATAATTTATTGAGACATTAATCTGTGTCTGTTCTCAATGCATTTTTCCCTCCACTTATTTTCGAGAATGATTGCAGGGCTACTTGCTTCAGGGAAGTTTTAGGTTAAAAATGTTTGAAGGAAACCTCCTGCCAGGTTTTTGTTTGTTTGGATTTTTGGTGTTTTTTGCTTTTTTTTTTTCTCCTTTCAAGCAGAGGTCTCAAAGTGGCCTTCCACAGGCTGACTAATACTTTTACAGATACGCTTCATTGGTAATGAATAGTGTTTTGAAGTTTTTAAAAATAGTTGCCAAGATTTTGAAAGTACATTTCACATTAGAATCTAGATTTCAGTCTCTCCTGGAAAAATCAGATGACCTGGCAATACTAAACTACATTTTCACCTGGCTACAATTTGTTACAGCTCAGTAATGTCTACCCATTTTCAAGGCACAACCTTCCAGGTCACTGTCATCCTTACCATTCTCTGTGGTCTCACGCTTAGCCCAAATCACTCAATTAGGTTAACTGCCTGGTCCCTGAAACCCTCCCTAGCGTTGGAGATTATGTTAGGAGGAAGGAGTAGAGGCAGAAGCAACAAGGCTGTAGGGTCGCACATCTGCAGTTCCTTGGGTAAGGCCCAGAGGGAAATGGGGACTCATCGCCCATAAGGCCTGGGTCTTCCATCCTCAGCAAAGACTGAAAGGGGCAGAGGAGACAGGGATACCAAGCAGCAAGCTTGGACACTGACAATTAATTATCTTGGACAGTCTAAGAATGAAGGAGTCTTTCCCTGGCTCTCCTGGCACCCCAGGTCCTTGTGAAATCCTAAAGGGGATGGGAGTGGGAGAGACAACAATGACAGACTATTTTCCACCAGGTCTTGGGGAGGTGGCTTGAAGTTAAGACTTTAATGAGAAAAAATAAGGACACTCATCGCTTCTTGCACACAAACATTTGGGGAATAAGATTTTAAACACCCAAGTGGAGATTTATAGAAAGGGCTAACAGAACACAAAGCAAAGAAGTGGGTGAGGTTAAGTTTTGACTAAGATAGTTCTGGAAGTTTTCACAGAGGAGATGTAATTTGATCTGAGTTTTGTAGCATGAGTAGGAGGCCTCCAAATGGAGGTTAATCCACCCAAAATCAAATATTTGAAAGTGCAAAGCATATTCAGGAACTTGTGGTAGTTTAGTGCAAGTAGGGCATTAGATGCCTATATTCCAGTTGGGGGAAATAGAAGCAGGGCGAGAGTAGAAGGAGGGTGGGTGTGCTATGCTGTACACCTGAAACTAACATAATATTGAATGTTAACTGTAATCGAAAAGTTAATAAAATAGAAAAGCAAAAAAAAAAAGAGGCTGAAACTATAAGAGAAGGTTTACACCTCCATGCCTTCTTCATGTGAGGGGGAGTCCCTATTCTTTAGTATACTATTGCTGTTTAGAAAGTCAATTGTGCTGGTAGTGTGGCCAATGCAGGGGAAAGGAAGACTGGACAAAGGCCACTGAGCAGGTTCTTACAATAATACAGGTGAGAGATGATAAAGCTTGGAACTAGCACAATGATTGTGGGAATGGAGAGGAGGGTTCGCATTTCAACATCCATGTACTTGAGTACTTACTCTGCGCCCGGCATTATGCTGTGTGCTGAGGATACACTGATAAATAGTGGTTCTTGTCTTGAAGAAAATCACTAAGGGACAAAGTTTACCACACCTCTCGAGAGCCAGCGAAGAGCTGAAGCATCTGGAATCTTCAAGCCCTAGTCACATGTGTTGTGTATTCCATCATGAGTCGCATTCACAGGGTCCCACTCAGTTCTATAAAAGTTCAGGGGTCATGTGAGAGCCAAGTTGGTTGAAACTCACTACTTCTACAGGGCTACTGTAGCTTGTTCTTTCTGACTCAGGGAAGGAAGAAATGATCAGAATCTTCTTTAATTTTAAATTTCAAAGAAAGTACTTCAATTAAATGAAATTTTTAACATAATAGGTTGTAATCATTTGGATTAAGGTGAAATTGGTATTAACTGTATTGTGAGGGGCACTCTATTAAAGCTAATACCATGTCTATAATTTTATTGCAACAATAAAATTCATTCAGCTTCCAAATCACTCTGAGTCTTTTCCCAGTTGCAGGTATGGGATGTTAACTGCCTTTGATGTCTTACCACTTGTTGACTCTCTGTGTCACACAGTGCCTGGACCACAGCAGGTGCTCAGTAAGTGTTGAGGAAATGGATTAATAATATGGAAGGGAATGCTTTCAGAGGTTGTCTTTGATAAGGTAATCAAGCTGAAGTGCTTGCCAGCGATAAATATTTATTGAGGATCAACACATGTTTATTTATAAAAGACAAATATTTTTTTGGCGTTGGACAAACAGCAATGAACAAAACCAAGTCCCTGTTCATCCTAGTGAGAAAGGTCGATAATGTAGTAAACAATGTATTCATATGTGTGTGCATACATATACATCAATATGCACACACACTTTGTCAGGGGTCATACCTCCTATGAAGAAAAACAAAACCAAGTAAAAATATTCTGGGAAAGGATCAAGCCTGTTCTGTTAGAAAAACTGCAGGGAAGCTAGTGTGGCTCCAAAAGGGTGAGAGGAGAGAGGGGAAAAGAGAAAGGGCTTGGGGATTGATAGGACTAGAGAGTCAATCCATTCACCTGGCATTCTTCACACACACACACACATCAACTGAAAAATACCAGTACAGAGGGATATGATCAGTAGTTAACATATATAATAATTGGTTGGCAAATGCCTGGGAACTTGTGAGGCTTTATTACAAGTTTTGAGCACAAGGATGGGTGAGGAATATGTATGGGTCACTGCTGTATCCCCAGTGCCTGGCACATAATGTGAGCTCAATATATAGTCAGTGAATGTTTGAAGTCTATCTTTGCTGTTCAACTTTCAGTATATTATTAATAACTAAGCTGAATCATGCAAACAAGCCTAGCATTTAGGAAGTAGGGGAGCGTTATTTAAATTCAAACATAGGACATTATGCATACATATCATTAAAAGACAAACAAGAAACAATGAATTTGTCTTGGGCTCTGTGGATGTGTTAGCTTATAGCAGTGTGTCTCCAGGGTGGCACTCACTGTGCCCTTTAGACTGGAGAGTTTACAACCACTGTCTTAGCAAATACTGGCACCTGACCTGTCTAAATATTACTGGCAACGCCCGAGATCGCTTTCCATCACATGACCAAAACCATATTTGCAGGGGGTTGTGGTGCTTCCCTACTTTTGTAATACGACTGGGTATTCTCAGTTATCTAAAGGGCACCGTGAACTCTAAATTCCTCCAAACTGATTACTCATTTTAGATGGTTTATAAACATGCACGTTTCTGGAAGTGCTACAAAATCAAATAACGTGATTACTTCAAAAAGTTAAAGTGTGAGACTTGATTATTTTTCTTAAGACACGGGGTTTGTAAATAGCTTTTTAAATACCAGTTTTTTTTTAAACAAAAGCCATCCCTCAGCCCGACTACATTAATTTTCTGCACTTTATTGCACCATGCAGAATCCATTAGTGCCATAAAAATCACTTTTTACTTTACACCTCACACAGCAAGTCCCAATATATTGTATCACAATTAAATAAATCCCCTAGTGCTTAGTGGGAATTCAATTTGCAAATCTGAGACCAATGAAAGATGCAATGCCTCCACCAGCCGGTACCTCAACACCTCTTTTGCCCAGATCTCAGCTTTAGTACTGTCTCCCCAAACCCACCCCCCGCTGGGGGTTTCTCCTACAAGCCAGGTCCAGGGACCGAGACCCATCCGGATCCGGCCCGCGTCCTGGCGCGGCCTGGTGCATCACCGCCTGCCTCCCTCCCCTCCCCCCCCGCCCCCGCCCCATCTTGTCACTTCTCCCGGCGGCGGCTGGCCTCGGCTTGAGGTTCCCGCCTTAAAACCCTTCCGGCCCGCAGTCACCTTCCCCTAACCCCCGCCCAGGACTGCTCGGAAAATGCTGTGTCAGAATGGTTCGAGGAGTCCGGAGTCAGAGCCAGCTTTAATTTAGGAGGAATGACTACCAAGGGCCGGCCCGCTAAGATGCAGCAGGACCGGGTGTGGCGCAGCTGTCGGGAAGGCTGGTCCGGGTCCCCGCCGCCCCGCCCCTGGCCCCTGGCCCCTGGCCCTCCACCCCGCCGCCCGCCGGCTTTTCCTCGCTCTCCTGTGGGGGCGGTAAGCGCAGGGGCTAGCGCGCACGCGCGTTAGGTGGGGAACAGGCACCTCCTCGCCCCCGCCCCGCCCCCTCTCACGTGCCGCGCAGCGTGCGCCCGGGCATGTGCGGACGCATGTGACAGCTCTGCGTCCGGCTCCAGCTCCCTCACCCCGCGCGGCTGTACTTTGAACCCCGGCGTGGGAGGGAGAAGTGGGGGTTGGGAGGAAGGAAAGCCAGGCGGGGAGAGGATGGAAGCTGCGAGGCCGGCCTCCCCAAGAATGATATCATCTGTAGTTTTATCTCCAGGCAACAAGAATGCTTCTCTTTCCAACCCTAGAGCTCCTTGATGATCTCAAGGCTAATGACATTATTTCCTCTTGCTAGTCCCCCACCACGCAGTGCTCGAAGGGCGATTTAAGCAGCTAGGGTTGGTTTAACAATTTTTAAAGGAGTACGTTTCAAACACAGAGCTCGGAAATAGATCCTTTACCAAATAATCCTTTACCACGCCCACTTGTGTGTGCGGAGCTCTCCAGGGGTGCGCGCATTTTGTCAGGTTTCTTCACCTGTTCAGTCAAATGTGGATCACACAGGTCCGTTATAGCTATGCAGGTGAGCCTTGTTCAATATAATAAACTCAAAAACCAAGTCCTGCTTAAGGGATCATAGAGAAGCTGGTTTCTTTAAAATGTCGCATTATAGGGACTTTTCTGATTATGTAACTGAGGTCTTCAGGAATTGGATCCAGGCTGAAGTTTCCCTGTTAAAACTAATTTTCGAAACACAGTATGGAACCTGTAAAGCCGCATTTGGAAGCAAAGTTTATTAAAGAGCTGTGTGGCGGATACTCAATACCTCCGTTGTGAAGCATTTGATATTCTATGTATATACACATGTGCATATCCTTATGTAAAAGGCTTCAAATTGAAACCGTAGCTAAATTTACAATGCCCTAAAAATACTCCCTATAAAAACTGTAACGAATCGCACTCTTTCCTATTTCCTCAATTCTAAAAGTTCCCTCTGTCCAGCTTCATAACTTCTTTGATCCCTGCTTTCATGGAGAACCTTTAGAGTTCAACCAGAACCACAAAGGTGGGAGGGCTACAGGTAGAAGTGGAAAGCTCACCAGATACCGTGGGGACTTATAAACCTAGGGAAGGCACATTTCTGGATGTCTCCAAATTGAGTAGACAGAAAAATTGTATGGTTCTTTGTAAGGGACCTTGAAAATTGTTTCACCAGAATTTCTTTATCATAATTATTACATGCTCTATGCCGTAATGTAGAAAGAATATTATCGTGATAATCTTTCCTTCTCCACCAACAAAGTATCCTCTGCCTCTTAGGACCTCACATGGACTAGCTCAGTTCATTCCATGAGAAAAACCTCAGCCTGTCCCCTCATTACTATTACTATGGGGTAGTAGTATAAAGTGCAGCAGACTCAGAACCAAAAAATCTGGTTCCAATCCTGACTCTGCTACTTACCTGAGCTTTGTGACCTTGGACTAGTTGCTTGTTTCAGAAAACAGGCCTTAGGATTCTCTCTCTCTCTCTCTCTCTCTCTCTCTCTCTCTCTCTCTCTCTCTCACACACACACACACACACACACACACACACACACTTCCCCTTTGGGTAGTGAGTGGAGAACATGGATCATGTTATCCCTTTATTACAAGGGAAAGAAATCACCCTTAACTTCTTTTGTAAGACAGATGGCTGAGGTGAGACAGAGCTGAGGCACTGGGATTTGTGTTTTCCTGCCTACTGCATTAAATATTAGCATGATATGAATGCTGTCCTTTGCAGTAGGAAGTACCATGATCCCTTATTCCCAATTAATGGTTCAGATCCTAAGGAGAAGATGATGGTGAGAGCCACTATGGCAATCAAGTTCTAAAGACTGAAGTTAGGAAATTCTTGCTCAGACCTCAAGTCAAATATAATAAACTGTCCTGGTTCTTAGGACAGGACCAGAGTGTGCCAGAGCTTTCTCCTTGGAGAGAGCCCCGTGGATTCACTCTTCTGTTCATTCTGTAAAATCCAGCTGTTTCTCAAGGCCTTCTCTGACCCACCCAGTTGAAGTTAGCAACCCTTACCTCTCAGTATCGTACTCACCCCTGCATAAGCACTTAACCGTGTTTCATTATAATCCATTTTAGTCTGTCACCCCCCACTGCACTTTGAGGTCCTCAGAGATTTTTAATCTTTGATTCTCCAGCATTTACCACAACTCCTCACTTATAGTAGGAGCAAAACAAATATCTGTATCCCCATACTATTTATTGAATCTACAGTCTCAAGGAGAAAACGGGTGTGTTGCAATCCGTGGGGAGTCTGAAAACTCTTACCAGAGGCTCTCCAATGGGTGTGTCTAAATTCAGATACAACATCTGGGCCTCCCTGCCAGTTCCCTAGAATGCTTTTATGGACCTGCCACCCAAGATGTTCAAAACCTGGAGGTGGAGAAATTACACACTAGAAGCAGGAGACAGGGTCATCCATGAATCAAAATGCTGAATCAGTTTTCACTAATGGCCTTTGGTCCCTATTCCTATCAACCTGAGAGAAAGAAGTGTCCATCAAATCAAATAATTTGTTTCTGGCACAGAAATTTATTTTGTAGGTAGTTGTGGAATAAAACCATTAGCAAGCTGGTTTTTTATATAATAAAATGATAAAAAATATTCAAAGTATTTGAAGGCTTTTGCATAGTGTTCTGATATAAAACATTGCCAAGAATGTGAAAGTTAAAAGAAACGAAGAAAAAACATTTGGGAGGAGAAACGTTCCTGATTCTACAATCTCACACAATTTAGAGAAGAGCCCAACAGGTACTCTGTTGGAGCCTATTTATTCTAATTTTATACACATTTCAAATGGGTGTGGTTTTGGTTAAATGTTTCCCAGGCCACAGTAAGTCAGAGGTAGCAAATTAGATAAGAGTTAGAGGCAGGCTCTCTGACACATCAAAAAGTGACAGCTGGCAGCCTGACCATGAGTAGAGACTGAGAAATCTATAAAAAGCAGATATAAGAACTCAAAAAGAATTTAATTTGGGTGCCAATACTCCCAGATGACATGCATAGTGCAAAAGTGATGTTTATAAAGATGACCCTGAATTGAGCAAGGTTAACTATGTATAGGGATTTTTTTCTAAGACATCTGTAAGACCTCTTTGAGGACATGTGTAACACATTTTAGTAAGCTTTCCACCAAAATAAGAAGGGGGAAAAAAGAAAAGATAAACAATGTTGGCACTTGAATATAGAAGCTTCCGTGTTCTGAACCATTGTTTCATGGGGCACATATCATTCATTCCCTGAGACCAGATAGGGGTCACTGAGTTGAGAATTTTTAAGTATCAACTTTAAAAAAGGTATAGTTTTACATTGGTTTGGAGATTTCAATGTGGGATCACTGAACAAGTACAAAAAACCCAATTTAAAACAAATGTCCAACTCTTCTAGGAGCATATTTTTAAAGTACATGCTACACATGTGTTTTAGTATAAATCCCATCTTAATCGCAGAAAACGTGTGATAATTTTCCATGTCAATCCCCTATTAAATCCTGTGAAAAACTGGAACCTTTACTGGACTTTAGCATGTACTATATATCCATTTCTAAGTTACTTAAAACAACACAGAACAATGGGTGAGCCTAAATATATTGATCTCAAAGTCCAACAGATGAAGAATTATTGTTTAAAGAAAAACATCAGATTGCTTATCTGAAGTAAAATACTATTTTCACAATAGTACAGCCAGCTTTTGGCATTATAATGGTTTTAACTGGTTCATGAGGGCTCTGTTCATTTCTATCTAAATTAAAAGGCCTTCGTCTGTTTGTTCAGCCTTGTCTCCCCAGGATCTCAATTGCCAATCACTTCCCATGGAGAGGTTCAGAATTGACCTGTGACAAAGACTGAAAGAGGCTGAGGCTTCTTTTGTATATTTTTGAACAAATTTCAAGTGATGGGCAATAACCAAAGTTATGCCTTGTATGACCAACGACAAATAACTAAATGAAAAATACTTTTCACAGTGACAGGAACTAAAACTCCAGTCATATTTAAGTAGCTATTAAATTGTAGTTGTTAGTGCCTTAAAAATGTGCTTAGCTCTTTGGGGGGAAAAGGCCATTTATCAATTCAATATGAGGTTTCCTGAGAAATATATGGATGTAAAATTAATTGGTATAATACTAGATGTAAAAAGCATTATTGATTCATATTTGTCTTAAATTGAAAAATCACACATACTACAAATGATTTTGGCTAAAATTTTACCACTGCAGGTATAGAACCCTCCTTAGTGAATTATAATGACTCATCATTTAATTCATTGAAATAAATCGATGACCAAAATAACATTCGCCATATACAATATTGTTTTGCAATTCTGTCCAGCTTTATCTTATTACCATGTTAGTATGTAGGCATTTGGACTGAATAACTAACGGGTCTATACATCTGGTCCAACCCTAAGGTTTTTTTATTGTACCAAAATTATAGAAACACTAAAACATTTCATTATCCTCTGATTTACTTTGAATCTTTTTTGGTTATGAAACTAATATAATATGGCATTAAAATGTAGCTCAAAATATTTAAAATGCAATTTTTTCTCATTATTCTGGTTTAGGTGGATAAAATATTTTTCTAAAGTTCAATAAATTACAACCCTCAAAAATTCTACATGATCTTCTAACGTTAATTTTCCTTTGTTCCTGTGGTTTATTCATGACATTTCATGAATACTACCCAATCAAATTCAGTTTACTTGGTTCAAGATGCTGCAGTGGGAAGTAGTTCCCTGACGGGGGATACAATAGATCTGACCTCTAGTGCTGGCTCCAGGTAGCTGTGTGACCTTGGGAAGGTGTTTAATATATCTGAACTTAATTTCCCTCATAATGTAAAATGCAGGGGTCTGGACAAGCTGATATCTGAGGTTCCTTCTGGCTCCACTTTCTATGACTTGCAGTTCTGTTGCCATAAAGTCAGCAGAGGGAGCACTTTATCTACATCTCATAAATTTTGACTATTATTTCAACACCTTTCAAAAATTAAGGGGTTTGTGAAGAAAATTATTGAAACTAAAAAATTGACAATCCTTCAGTTTGTGTAAGAATACAAATTGGATTATAAATCTGAGAAAAGTTTAGAAATGATTTGTTTCTTGAATCCCATGATAAAGTCCCACAAATAATTCTCACAAGAAAATTATTTTATAAACACTAAGGAGCTAAAATATACGGAGAAACTAAGCACCCCTAAGTATATTTATACGGGACCCAGTGAAAGAGAAACACACCAGACTATACAACAGAGGCTATCCAGTGTCAAAGTTGAAAAGTGAAAAATGCATCAATCATAATAACATTACCAAATTGGGTCTAATATAAACAAACCACACAAGTGATTGGTAGGTTTTCCACTTTTCATTGTTACGTTGGGAACAAGCAGGTAAACAGCCAGAGCGTGGAGGCTTGCAAGAGACTGGAAATGTGTGATAGCAAGCCAATGACAAATAAAGTCATATATCTGAGAACCTGAATGACTTTCATCCCTATAGTCATATATCTTTTAAAATTAATGGAGCATCCATTATGCCTTTTTAATTATTAGACAATTTCATATCATGTATTAAAGTTTTTATTCCTTAGTAAGAATTTTAAGATCACAAAATAATGTGGCAATATTTAGGTAATAGAATTTATGGAGTGTTGAAAATACTAGAATATAAAGATAATTTCTAGTTTATCTTCACATACTAAACTTTTCTAAACCAGCTGGCTTCTTGCAGACAGTATTTATTTATTTTTTAAAATAATTTAAAACAGCATAAGCTTGTACCAAGCATTAAGCATTGTAACAAAAGTGCAACTTTTCAGCAAATCCTCCCCAAAAGATATTTGAACTCAAAATATCATTAGCACATATTTTCTCCCTACAAAAATAGCATGTCAGACATCATTAATTGGATGTATTAACAACTATGTACATAAGAGCCACCTTGTAGGCTAAGAGTTTAACGTTGTTTAAACACAGCGTTTGAGGCAAACAGTAGCAACAGCAGCAGCAAATGCACCAAACTGACTAAAAGACCCAGATATTTTCTTCACTCATAGTCAGACTGTTGTGTCTCACCCCTTACATAACATTCAAGTGAGATTTCTCACAGTGCTACCTTGGCAACAAACTAAAAATATCTAGACAAGGTCTTGGTTTAAGCCTTATTATAAAAAAAAAAAAAAAAGCTTTCTTTGTGATTATCTCGTATCTGTTTTGGTCTCCAGAAAATACATAGACTTGGAGATGGGAAGGCCTCGCAGGGCTTCATTCCACATCTTTACAGAATTTCCAATCAAAACTGAGTAATGCTTTCCTCCACTTTTGTGATTTAACAGAATGTAGGATAAATCAGTTTGGACTTGTTTTCTTTTTTTTGTTTTAAGTTCAGTGCACATTCTTTATGTTTTTTACAGCAAGATTATAAAACCGTAGGAACATGAGGATTAAATGGCAGGGTGGGAATAGATGCAATACATACATACATATATAACATATATATGTGTGTGTGCATATATATATATATATATATATATATATATGTATATATGTAATGAAATTGATTCACGGTCAATTTCTCAATAAAGTGCCAGCAAATGTACTAAGAATGATTCTGGCCTTCCTCATCCATTTCCTTCCCCCACTTAGTTCTGATGAGGGCCTAACTCCGTGTCTCTTTAAACAAGTGCAACTAAGAGATACCATTCAAACCATCTAGAATAGGTTGCAACGTGAGCCACCGCATCCTCTCTTCCTCTGAAAAACATAGGCCTTTTAAAGAGCTGAACATTATAAAATACTGAAGAGTAAATTCAATTCTGAAAGATCCTCATTCTGTTCGAGGAAAGCCTCCTGAAGCAGGCAGGACAGCTTTGAGTCATTGACTTGACCTGCTGTTCGACGTCAACTCCTCCGCCACCTTTCCTCTACCCTGGTTCAATTAGCTCACCCACAGACCAGAGCCTTCTTACTTCCTCGAGAATTAGGTTCTGCATTTTAAAAGATAATGGAACATGGCCTAAAGGACGGCAAAACTTATTTTGGGGAGCTCTTTAAAGAAAAAAGAATCAATATCTAGCGCGGAGGTTCTTTTACAGCTGGTGTGGGAAGAAAGGGATGCTAGTGTGTTGGAGGTCGGGGTGGTGAGGGATGAGCAAAACAGGAACTCCAAACGTACACAAAACACCTGTTTTGTTTTGTTTTTTTTAAAGCCTGTCGTGCATCTATTACACTTCCCCCCTTAAAAAACGTTAAGGGTATTTTATTAATATTATTCCTCGTGAACCTTCCTCCTAAGAAAGGGGCGCAAAGATTCAGGGGGTTTCCTTTCCTGGCTGCAAGGCATCTTCCTGAGCAGAACTCTCCGGGTTCGCGTGCTCACGGGGGCCAGCGAAGGGAAGGTGGGTGCGGCCGTGCGGGTGAGGCGGGTGCAGTGCCCCAGGGGGCGCCACCTCGTGCGGCAGGAGGGTCGCGGCGGCGGCGGAGCCAGCCTTCTCGGGAGGGGGCGACAACACAGAGGACAGGCAGGGGAAGGCGGCGGCAGCGGCGGCTGCGGCTGCGGCTGCGGCGGCAGCCGGGGCGGGGATGCCGGGGTACAGCAGCGGGAATGGGGCGGCGGCCGCCGCCGGGTACAGGTACTTCTCCAGGCCGCTTTTGTCCAGAAAGGGTTGCACGTAGGCGGCGGCCGCCGAAGGCGAGAGGAAGTAGAACGGCAGGCAGAAAGGGGCCGCGGCGGCCGCCGGCTGCGCAAAGGGCGCGCCTCCGCCAAACGCCACCAGCGAACTGAGCAGGGCAGCGTCTGGTCTCAGCAGAGCGGCCGCGGCAGCAGGGTCGGGCCCCAGGAGTGCGGCGGCCGCCGCCGCCGCGCCACCCCCTGGGCCTCCTCGGGAATCCAGCCTCATCCTCTTGGGCGCCGGCGAGTCCTCCCCGGGGGGCTCCTGCTTGATGGTGACGCGGTTCGCCCCCGCACCTTTGCCCTTCTCGCGGTCCGGCCGGGCCTCGGCCTCGCCGCCGTAGCCGCTGTCAGTGTCCGTGTCGTTCTCGGCGGTGAGCTCCGCGCTGGGCTGAGTCCGCTGAATGACCGGCACGCAGTGGGCGAGGGGCTCCAGCTTCTGCCCAGCGCGCTCCAGGCAGGGGGCGGCCGCGGACCCAGTGGGGGCCGCGGCGGAGGGCGCGCCCGTGCCTTTGCTCAGAGGGACCTGTTGAGTCAACAGCTGGGGGGTAGGCAAGAACTGAGTGGCCACAGCGTGCAAGTGGTTGATCAGCTGGACACACCGCGGCTCCCTGGGCGTCCAGCTCTCAAACCGGGAGAGGTATTGCAAGACTTCTTTGGCGCATGTTTGAAATCCCGAGTGGAACACATCCAATTCGGACTGAATGGGCGATTTCAGAGATCGCTCCCCTAGGATGGGGAAGGGGGGGGGGGACAGAGGAATGGAGGCAAGGGGGAAAAAAACTGACGTTAAAACATCTGCTTATCACGTGGGCCCTGCATTGACTAAAGTGATCTCGGTTTTTCCTCTGTATTCGAGTGATATAATCCTCCGGTTACGGGGGGGTGGTGGTGGCGGGGGTGGGGAGCAGGGGGGCGCTGTGCTCCCAGCTGAAAAACTAAAGTAGAGAGGGTGCAACCGCCACTTTAAATAAAAAATCTGATTCCTCTGAGTTCTGCTGAAAGCTTCTAGGATGCTTCGGGAAACGGGCACTTTCCAATGAAGGGAAACTATAAGCAATTTCACAAATGAGAGTGAACCCGTGGGCCCACGGAAGGAGGTGGGGGCGGGGGAAGAGTCCTAACACTGCTCCTCTGTGGACTGCAGGGCTTCAACAGGGTGGGTTGGCCTTCCTGAACCGACTTACCATTCTGTAAAGCAATTATCTTCTGATGCTGCTGCTCGGTTAAGGCTGTTAAAGCTTTTAAGTGTTTCAAAGTTAATTCCAAGACTACCGCTTTCTCCAGATGCCCCAGAGTCTGCAGTGGTGCAAAAGAGAATGGGGGCAGTTGGTTACTTAAACACACACATTTGGCTTGACTGGCTCTCCATTCAGCACAACAACTTAAGCAAACACTTTGAAAGAAGTATTATTCCTATACTTCTTGAGCTTTCCACAAGACAGGTTATAATGATTTCTCGCCTTCAGTTGTGAGCACCTACTCTTGAGTTTGTGAGAAACTCTACACTATACCACAAGTTGTAAGGTATCTGATATTTACATTTATTCTTATATCTCTGGGAGTAGTACCAGGCTATTAACACTCCCTTGGAGAGCAGCAAAGAAGGAAAATGTGCATCTTACTGTCAACTTCAGATGTTCAGGCAATAAATCTTTCAGCTGAGCAATGCATTCATTAATTCGGTCTCTTCTTTTCTTTTCTATTAATCTGTGCGGTAATTTGTAGGTATCCTTAATATATGAGAGTCATGGAAGAGAGAAAACAATAAGATAAACATTCATTTACTGGATATAACAATATCCCCCACCCGCCCCAAAAACATATTATGTGATAAACTATGCCCCAAAAAGCCCCCAAAACATATTATGCGATAAACTATGCCCATGAAATCTTTTTCCTCTGGGCTGTTCTGAAATGCAATTTAAATTCAGGTATGATGTTTAATCTCCCCCTGAGAGTATCCAGCAAACCACTTAAAATTCACAGTTGGGGAAGCTTAAGAGCTGGAATATATTTGTGGGCAGAGCTTCGCTGTGAAACCAATGGCCCTAATTAACTATCCAGGCAGGTTATAGGGAGCATCGGAAACTTACTCTTACCTTGCTATCATCTCGCTTCATGCTCCTTTTGGGTTTGCACATATACAAAGAAGAATAGTCCAGTCTGCAAAACAGAAATCAGCATCAGGCACCCATTCGGGAAGGGCTCTGCCCTCACCCGCTCCATACCACTTTTGGGAAAAGAAAAAAAAAATCAAACTGAAGCCCAGGCAGATATTCGCAAGGGTGCGTGCACCTTACCCTATAAAATCTCTGTGTTCCAGTAACTGTCTCTCTTGCAAATGAGGAATTCCTTCGTCCATGTTCAACCGCTGTCCGTTTCCTCTGTTTCGATTTTTGGGGTTCTGTTCTAAAATCTGTGGGACGGTAGCTTTGGGAGATCTTGGGGGGAATCTGTGCGTCTCCAGTCTCTCCCTCTTCAGCGCAGTGTTGAAAGTGTGAAGCAGTTGGTCCCCCCCTCCCACCGCGCTCGCTTTCTCGCACACACACGCACACACACGCACGCACACTCGCGCCAGCCCCACTGCGCTGGTAGTTTGCTCTCACTCCGGGCAGTGTTTGGCCACAGGGCACGCGCGTCGCCGGCCAGACCAGCACCCAGCTCACGTGCGGAACGTACCATCCGCGGTCCAGCCCGGAGGGGGGCGGGGGAGGAGGGGCCGGGCCGGGAGGGGGCGTCAGGAGAAGGCTGAGAGGGAAAGCGAACGGCGGGAGGGGGCGGGGGCACCTGATCGGGGCCACCGGAAAGGAAAAACAACTTCAGCCAAGCTATTCATCTTCCCAAAGGCAATGCAGTCAGTTGGGGGAGGAGGAGGGGGTGCCGGGGGTGCGGGGCAGCCAGTGCTTCCTCGGCTCCGAAATGTGACTCCCTCAGTCCGTCCGTCATTAGGGTGCAGGAACGTGAACGTGGCTTTTTGCTTTACCACCGACTATGTTGTTGGTTTGGACCAGAGAAAGGAAAGAGAAAGAGAATTCGCGGTGGGTAAACTTCACTCTCGAAGGAAAATTTGGAGACTTGTTTGCTCATTGGCCTGGGGGAACCCCTTGGCCCTGGATGGAGGTTGCCCCGAAAAAGGGCAACTTGAAATCCTCTCCTTGAAAGATTTAAGATAAATGAAAATGTCACTGGGTCAGAATGTCGCAATCCAAGTGTCTTTTGGAGACAGTGTCCCTGGGCCACCCAAACTTCCCGCAGCAGCCGGAATTGCGGTATCACTAATCACAGCAGCAGATGACGACGTTTGGGGCCTCTGGTGCTCCCGGAGGAACTCGGCGGGGAAGGAGGGGTAGAGGAGGGGGTGGCACGATAGGGGCTACCGCAGAAAAGCAATGCAGCATTATCACTCGCCTGCTAAACTCCGCCGCCCCTCAATGCCTGAGGTGGCGCTGCGTGCTTCCTTTCCCCTCCCCCCTCATGCGATAAGCGACACCGGGAGTGTGCAGAGCCCACGTTTACTACCGCTGGCACCTCCAAAGCCTCCCTCCTTAATCCTGTCTCAAACGGGTACCAGCACAGGGCCAGCAACGTGATCCGACCTGCCGCTGCTGCCACATCACTGCGCGGGGGAATCCGTGCGCGCGCGTGCGCGCGCTCGCCCTGCAGCCGCTGCGACCCGCGCGGGGAAGCACAGGCCAGCGGCCGCCGGGCTACCTTTTCCCTAGACCCATCCCGGGAGCATGACTCATTGGTAGTGAGAGTTACCGGGAGGTGCCCAGAGATGCGCACTGTCATCTGTCACAGCCGGCGGCAAGGGACCTTGGAGGCCAGGGAGGAGCAAGCATGTCCTGCGGGACTCCCCCAGTCTCCCCCCCCCCGCCTCCCCGCTGCCGCTACTCGGGCTTTCGGAGTGTGGGATGGAGAGAATATACATTAAACTCTCTGTATATAGGTAGATAGGAAACAAAAGGTTTTTCTTTCTGGCACCGAGAGTAAGATCTACATTCTCCCGCGTGAGCTCCGAAACATTCATTATTGCCAGTGGTACGTGAACCGAGGGGAGAAGTACACCGAATGCACACGCACCGGGACGGAGCAGGGACTGGGGCCGTCGCTACGTGTCTCCTGGCCCACCCCGCCGAACGCGGGTTCCGGGGACGGATCTGGGTCGCGGGAAGCGGCGGCTAAGAGGCGGTCACGTGTCTGCAGGAGTCGCGTCTCCGTCCGGCCTCCGGGAGCCGCCCGGCCGCGGCTGCGGTGCGCGCTGCCGCAGTCTCCCGAGTCCGGGGCGGAGACGCGCGCGGCGTCTGGCTTCGTGACTCCGGCGGCAGCGGCGGCGGCCCAAGCTCACCCCCGCGTGAGGAGACGCTGGCGGTCCGTTCACTTCGTCTGTTTAGAGGGCTCTTTAAGGTCACTCGACTACCTCAAATAGGGGGACGTATTTTGCACCAAACAGGCAGTTTAATAATGATAATACTTAAAAAGTATTTTTACAATACTGATTTTATTTTAAACCTCGATGCATCCTCTCTCTTATTTCCAAGTAATTGGGTGATGAATTCCTTTCGGTAGGGAGGACAATTTGAAGCCCTAAAAGCAATGTATCTCCGCAGTACAAAATTGACAATAAAACAAAACAAACAAACGGGGTGGGGAGAATGCCTATAAGGTGAACAAATAAAAAATTAAAATACCAGCTTACCTTAGAGGTTTCTGAATGTTTGGAGAAGGAATAGGGTGCAAATGTTTTCTCCAGGGCTAAATTTTCACTTGAAAAGGATGGCTGGAGTATTTAGTGAAAATGAAATGATGACTGGATCACTGCTTCTGGGCCTTGTCAGGTAGAGCAGACAATACACATGGCAGACATCTGATCAGGGCAAACCTTAGGGACTAAGTTTGGGACAGACTGAAGCAAGTTAAAATAAGAGAAATAGGGAAAGAAGCCTAGTGCATCACAGATGTGTTAATTTGGGATGTAAACTTCCCATAATTTAAAAACACAAAGGCCTGTTGCTGCAAATGAAGCCTTGTATGTTATCGCTTCTATCTCTTCTGTCCCAATTTTCCCTACTTCTATATCCAACATGTTTTCTCTTCCACTCCTTTTTCTGATACCAAGCACAAGCTGTAAGTGGAGTCTTTTCTAATGTTTGGTCTCCTTTGTTACTCTCAATCCTCGTTTTCTTCTTCAATTTTTATGGCCACATTTTTACTCTTCTGTTTTCTCCTTTCTTCTCTTTACTCTATGGTTTTTCTCTTCCTGCTTTTCCCTGTTAAATGTCTGCTGTTACTCTTCCCCTTTTGTTCTGTCTCTTACTTGCTTTTTGTCTTTTTTCTTTAATCTTTCACCTTGATGACTCTCCCTGCTTGTCCACTTCCTTTCAATTTGAGTCTTCCTTTTCTTTCTCAAACTCATGTCTTCTGGAACATCAGACATACTTTAATGCCTCCCAATTTCCCTTTGCTACAAGAAGGGTATAACAACAGCTAACTACATAGCATTTACAGTTAGAGCACCAAACACCACTCTAAAGGCTTTTCATGTATTATGTTAACTCATTAATCCTTTCTACAACCCTTTAAAGTAGATACGATTATTGTGCCCATTCTACAGATGAGAAAATAAATATATAGGGAGATTAAAAAATGTGTCCATGGTCCCAGAGCCAGGATTTAAGTACTGACAGTGGGCCCCAGAGTCTGTGCCTTTAACTACTACCCCTTGTGAACAGTGAGGGCCAAGAGCTAAAAGTTAACTTGCTGTTTAAGGTTTTTGTTTTGTTTTGTTTTGTTTTGTTTTGTTTTATTTACCAGTGTGAATGTGCACATATGTTGTAGTGTATATGTGTGTGTGAGCACTTTGGAAGAGAGATGGGGAAGGAGAGATGTTTGCATTGGAGGTGATGGCAGAGAAAAAGGTATGAGAAAAAAGAAGGGTGGTACTCTCATCCGTGAGTGATTCAGTTGGCTTCTAGCTCCATATTTATTGATTTAAACTCAAATCTCCTAATTAAGTATTATAATTTCATATAGAGGGACAGATAAAAGTGCAGTTTAGAAAAGGCTAATGGTGACGCTGGTTACTGTTTCCACTGAGCAAACCAAGCCAAACTCTAAAGTGTAGGCTCAGGTTAGTAATAGGAAAAGTTCACATGTGGTGAGGTTAGAAAGGGAAAAAATTCCCTCGTCTCACAAAGGAACAGAAGACTAGAATGTCCTCTTTGGGTACGTTTAAAAGTAGGTTGAGTCTTTTTAGGAAGGTTTAATGCTGTCCAGCTGAAAGCCAAGGAGATATAAGATGAGCTCAAAGCCCCTTTGAGCCTATAATTAAAGAATTTTGTGATGCCTTGCTTTTTAATAGGTGAGGGGGAAGCAACTTCCATTGCTTTTCTTTGGCTAAGTAGGGAAATCATTACCAATAGAGACTCTAATGAAAGGGAATACTTATCCCAGTTCCCACCTCCCTCCTTTCACCCCATCTAAGTATTCTATGCCCCATACTCATTATATTCACCTAGTGACTTTGGAAAGTCTTATCATGTTTGCTTGCAAAGTCTTGGATTTCTAACAGAAATGGAACTCTCCTGAGAGGATTAAAGTTTCCACAGAGAAGTTTTCTTTTCTTTCTTTCATTCTTTTTTTGCCTCTTTAGGGTTCTGTAAGCCCTACTGCTGTCCTGGAGCAGTGAGGTGACTAGTATGTTTTGGGATCCCTGGTCTGGTCTGATTCACACTAACTGTGCATTTCCAATGGCCTTAAAGGCTCTGATTGATCTGCCCACGGGTATGGAGCCTCCTGCCTGTACTGCTGTGAAAATGTGAAAATGCCCCATCAGATGGGCAGATGCCTGTCTTAATCACCTCTGGGGGGGGGGGGGGGGTGGACAAGAATTTACAGTCTTTCTACATCATTTTACATCAAAAAGGGGAGTGTACCCCATTAAGCATATTTTATAAAAATCTAAAAGAAGTTTAGGGTTGACACTAAAATCAAGGCGGGGTGGGGGCTGAGCAGAGTGGGATGATAGATCCAGGATGTATGGAAGCTTCCTTTGGAATCCTTTCTCTGGGCATGCGCACTGTTCTCAGAGGAGAAATGTTAGTGTTGTCAGGCACGGCACTGAAAGAAGGCTACCTCATAGAAGGTTTTTCCGAGGGAGGGAAACGCCCTGCTACTCACCAGAAGCCAAATATGACTTGAAAATATTGATAATGCTATTTGCTGACGGTACTAGATTGAAAACCCAACATAGAAGGTTGGGTTTTCCAGTTGCGTTATAAGTGAATTAGCAGGAATAGTACAGGTGTCCCTATTTAATTTGGAAAAGAACTTAAGTCTTTCTGTAGACTACCAATTAATGTGTCTTTGTGGTTTGAACATACATATGAATCATATTTTATGTTTATGTACCACTGCTCAAGAAGTTTATGTGATTACTTGCCTTTGCATAGCACCAAGGAGCAGGTGATATTAAGTATAGGGAATGCATTTTATTACTGCTGAAATCATTGTGTTTTTGTGTTTATGTGATTATCAAAACCACTCACATGGGTGGTCCTGAATTTAACACATGCTCAAAGTTCCTGGGGTTCTCACATACAAAATACAAGTGGGAGAGAGAGCCAAGCTGAAGACCACTACGAGGGGTTTCCCCTGGCTCCTCTCTCAAGTTATGCCTGGTTCCTCCTAGTGCCCATGTACTTCTTATACAGACTGAGGGTGATCCAGAAAGACTGGAAAAGTAGAGTGAGCAGCACATGACAAATCCATAAGGATTTCCACAAAACGACTCCTACCTTTTTCTGAATTCTCTCAGACTAGCTGGATACTGGAACCCAGAGAGGCTGCATAAAGAGGGGGTCTTTTAACTCCTGTGTTTCTCTTGTTACTGCTGATGAAAATCCTTAGAAAGTCTTCAAAAAGATACATGTTTATGTATTGTGAAACACAAATAGGAAAAAGACATGCTAAACAGCCACTTACCTCACCTGCTCATGATGGGCATGGTCCTTGAATCAATTTTCAGATGGTATCCACCCAGTACAGAGAGCTATCTGTAACAGAGTCTAGTAATTTATAAAGGCAATGAAAAGACTAGTTAAGGAGGATTTAATCAACACTTAGAACTATTGGTATAAATTTTATTTAACAGCTAACTTAAAGCAAGAGTTGATATATAATTACCAAGAAAGGTAATATGGTTCTGATATTAACTCATGATCCTCTTTCACAAGGAAACTGATGGAAATCTAGAGTAGATGTGAGTATCAGTTAGAAACTGCATTTGAGCCAAAGTAATAGCAGCTCAAACATCTGTGGGGACAGAGCCAGGAGAGCAGTTTCCAGGCTTTCGATCTCACGTGGAAAGGTGCTGGCTTGGATAGTAGATGGCCATCAGTTGTAACTAGTTGGCCATCAGCTGTAACCAGTTAGCCATTGGCCACTGATATAACTGCCGTAGCTAGGCTAGGTGGTTGAGTTCGTTGGTTGGCAGAGAAGCAGACAACAGGTTGCGGATTGTGCGGCTCCTGTTTCCTGTGTCTCCAACCCAGCCGCCAGCGAGAATATAGTGGTATGACCCCCCATCTGTGGCTCCGTGGGTGTTCCTTTTTGGCCTCACCATATCCTGTGTTCTTGTGCAGGGAGCGGGACCAGAGACCCTGCATGTCAATATCGTAGGCATTTATTTTTCAGTAACATTAAAGAAGTCTGGAGGAAAGGAGTCCAGAGGTAATGTGAAGTAATAATAGTGCTGTCAGTGTCTCAGACTTCTGCTTTTCTGATCCACTCTCCACTAGTTTCCATTCATCCTCAAGATTGCCTCATAGTCGTAAGATGGCTGCTGGAGCCTCTGCAGTAAAGGATAAAAGAGTACCTACTAAGCTGAACAAGTCTCCCATAAAGAGCTTTTCTTCTAAGTTCTACTCAATAACTTTTGCTTACATCTTGTCTCCAATCCTATTACGAGGGGGCTAAAAATAGTTTTCTAGCCGAGGGTTCTTTCAGTAAAGAGGGAGAAGATAATAGATATTGGGTTGGCACTAGCCATCTCTGTGGTGGTCTGATGAAAGAAAATGGCTTGTTCAGGTCCTCTTCTTCATCACCGTGTCCTTCTTCTTTACTATGCCATATGTGTTGGCAGTGCCCCTTTATTGTATGAGAGTATTTAATACCAATTTCAGAAATTTTTCAGTCTTTCCATCTGCAATTGCACAAACTTTAACTAACTCCTTAAGGACATGCTCTTTAACATCTGTATTTTTAAGTTCCAATAATTGCAGGAATCTGCTTAGGGAGGGGATTTAACAGAGTTTGCTCTTCCTCTAGGATGCAAATTACAACTGCATGTTTTCTGGGAAATGATTGTCTTCCTTTTTATGTAGCGGCATCTGTCCTCTGGTAGTTCTGTGTCTGTAGCTATGCCTTCTGCCCATGGCATTTGGGTTGTAGAGAGCAACTTCCAGCAAAAATGCACTCTGATTGTTCCCACCTGAATGTAGCTACTATTTTGTTCTACTTGGAGCCACATTGATGTAGGATCCAATGGCATTAGGGTCAGAAGATTAGGACAAGAGCTTTGTTATTGAGTTGGGTTCTGTACTAAATGAGGAAGGCGAGAAGAGGTAGGTGAGTGCAGTTGCATGGAAGCAGAGGGGCCGATCCCTAAGGTTGGCGTCGGGAGGTGAACTCTGGAAGAGAGTGAGGTGTGTTGCTGGGTGTTGTCACCTGCAGAGTCTAGGGTTCCAACAACCTCCTTCTCCTCTCAGCTCCGGAGGGGATCCCCCATCCAAGCCTTTCATCTCCCTTGGAAGAGTCCTTCCAGGATATGGAAGCCATCATCAGGGGCTGTTTAGAGGAATTGTTCCAAGATGAGGAAGATGGTGGGAGGGGGCATTTTTGATCCCATTCTAGTTTTGGAATTGTGTTCCTGACATTTGAGTTGGAATTCTGGGTGCATTTTCTCACAGCTGGACACATGGATAAAGGTTGCAGTTAGACCACTGCATAACGCTGCCCAATGTCTTGGCATCTGCTATCCAGTCCTCATCTATTAAATGGGTATTTATTGTGCTTATAGATGCTGTGCAGTTTTGAAGCTTGCCTTCAATGACCTTACAATGTAATGGATCATAATTTCTCAAAGAGGAGAGGTCATTAAGAAAGCTGAACAGTTATTCTAAAGCCATTCCATATTCCAAAGGCAGTACTCAGATGCCTCCTCTTTGGTGCATTTGAGATACGCTTACAGCTTTGCTTCTGAAGTAATGCACTTTAGAAATTATTCCAGAAAGTACAGTCAGTGACCTCAGTCTGTGGGTAAGCCTTGTCCTGCTGTAATCAAAACATCCCTGGATGGAAAGGTGGGCCAAGAAACTGCTGTGTGCCCTGCTCCCATAGGCTGTCTACCCTCCCCCAATTTGCCCTAATTCCCTGATGTTTGTGGGAATGCCCCTTCAACACCCATCCCCTCCAAATATATACAACTTCATTTTATATGCTCTTCATCTGCTCTGACTCTGATTCTGCCATCTCCCGTGACACACATTGCTATCTTCTCTCCTTGTGGCTTAGTGTTTGAACTTTCTCTCTTCAGTGTTTGAATCTATACTCTGCCCTGTGGATTATAAATTGGTTTACCTCCTTTTAGCAATATGTCCTCTGTAGTCTCTAGTAAGAAGCTCCTGATCCATCCCAGCCCTCAGCCCTCACCCTCACCCCAGCTGCTAGGTTATTGCCCTACCAAGTTTCTCTTAGATTTGGACAGAAGTTGGCTTAACTAATTTTCTCTGCTCCAGAGCAGGCTGGCATAGTTTTGAAAAAGATAATAACTCATTAAAACGGCGCATAAGCTGTAGGGTACAGAATTTCACATTCTGTAAAAGGACACGTCTGTATCAACACTGACTTCCTTAGTTCTTCTTTGGTTTCAGTTCTTCGTCTGGAAAGGGGCTGGCAGACCTGGCAGCGTGGAGCAGCCTGATGGTCACATCCCCTCCAGCTACATGGACTGATGGCAAATTTATCAAGATTGGCTGTCCTTAAAATAAAACACGTGAAGGGTAAGAGGGGAAGGGAGTGGGAGATGAGGGTAAGGGGGATCAAAGATATGGTGATGGAAGGAGAACTGACTCTGGGTGGTGAACACACAATGGGATTTATAGATGATGTAATACAGAATTGTATACCTGAAATCGATGTAATTTTATTAACAATTGTCACCCTAATAAATTTAAAAAAAAGTAATTCAACTTACAGATGCCTTAAATGCAAAAAAAAACACACAAAAAACGTGGATGTCATTCTTGACCCCTTCATGTCCCTCATTCCCCTCCTCCAATGAATAACAATGTCCTGTAGATTCCACTTCTTAAATATACATCACATCCATTCTCTCTTTTTCCCCATCCTCATTGCCTACACTCTAGACCAAGCCCCCATCACTTCTCACCAAACTACTGTAAGAACTTCTTAACTGCTTTTAGCAGTTGGGGTTCAGTAAGGAAAACAGAAACCACTGTAGATATTTCAGTAACAGGGATTTAACAAAGGGAATTAAAAGCATGCATAACCTCTGGATACATAAACTGGCATAAGCAAGGTTGGGAAGAACTGCTGCTGCTTTTCAGGATATTTTGATGAGTTGCAGGGAAGCCTGAAGGCCAGTGAGCTCAACTGCCTGCCTTGCTGAAAAGGCTGACTTGCCTGGAAGCCACTGTAAACCTCACATCGGCACACAGCTACTGCTGCCACTGGAGAGATTTGGGGTGTCTCTTCCACTTCCCACATCTTGCACCAGGGCTTCTTATTGGCACAATCTGAGCCGGAACCCTGTGGGCAAGGGAGAATAGAAAATGTCACTCCCTAGCTTCTCTCCTGCAATGAGAGTGGAGTGTAGAAGGCAGTGGAGCTGGGGCTGAGTTGACAACAGACATCTCACACCCCACCCACATCTACTGTGTACGCCTACCCTCACCCTGCACCACACCTAATTCAGTCCTATATTATGACCAGAGAAATCTTTCTGCCCATGCAATCCCTTGATCAAAATCATTTGTTTCCCATTTCCATTAGGTTAAAATAAAAACTCTTCAGTGGCCTGAAAGACACTGTATGTGATTTGGCCCTTGCCCACATCATTCATCTCACCTCTCATTTCTCTTCCTGTTTCTACACTCTAACATACTAGCTTTCTTTCAGATTTTCTTTTTAAAATGTAGTCTGTTCTTTTAGGGACTTCACAAACGCTGTCCCAACTGATCGGAATACTTTCCTCCCATGTCCCCCACACACACACACACTTTCCCAACTCCCATCAATTCTCTTCCTCCTACGCTTCCTTCAGGTGTCCTCTGTAGTATCTTTCTCCTGAAACTTTTCAGGAGAGTTCCTAGACCAGGTTTGTCTCCTTCTACAAGCTCCTTTGTTCCTTGTCATTCTTTCATAACATCTATACTGTTTGAAAGATTCATTAGACTTTTCAGTGTCTGTATTCACGCTAGTTTGTAAGCCCCATGAGGACAGATGCCTGAATTATTTACTGCTGTATCCCAGTGCCCAGGAGTGCTGAGCACAGAACAGACACCTAGATATGTTTTGCTGAATGCCTCCTGGAGGTGCTCCACCAAGTCCTCTATGAACTGATGCCTTGTTTCAGGAAAAGGCTTGAATGACAAGTCCTAACCCTGCCACACAGTGTTTGAAGGCCTTCATACGTGCCTGAGGTGCGGAATGTGATGTTGGCTGATACCCTCCCACCCTGCTGCTATGTCTTTCTTATACTCGTGTGCCTCTTCCAGGCAGGAGTATCCTCACTGCTCTTAGGGTACTGCGTACTTCTCCCCTGGCCTCACCTGGCATGGGACAATCAGGCAGCAGATAGCATGAGGGATTGTTAAGTGCTCCTGATATAGTAGGAAACCTAGGAGGCTGACAGGGTCTTTGTGAAGTGGTGGGCAGTTCTGTTGGGGTGTGGGGGTAGGGCCTGTGCCTCTGGAATTGCTGTGGGTCACTGCGCTAGGATGGACATGTTCTGTGCCCAGAAGGCAGTGAAATCCACCCGTGTGCTCCCTAACAGTCTTGGTAAGTTGGCATTTCTCACTCACAGAATTTTACTGTCTTTCACAGTGTGCATGAGCAAGGCAAAGGGAATTTAGGGGCTGGAGGTAGTCCAGCTGAATTCCACAGGTGCTCTAGAGACCGTGGGTTGGTGAGGTGACACCCAGGGCACGTCTCTCAGAGGCCAGACGTGGGGAGGGATGCAGAGTTCGTCATGGCAAGCTGTGTTTACACGTCTGCTAGGCTCAGTGCATCACAAGAGGGGGTCCTGGGGCAGTGCCAAAGAGCGTGGTTACCAAGAGTGCAGAAAGAAATGAACACTGTGCCAGGGTGTACGAGTCAAGCCTCAGACTTTTCAGACTGTGGCACAAACGAGGATGGTTGAGAGCCAATGAAGCCAATCCATCAGAATGCCAAACTGATAGGCACGGAGGAAACAAATGAATGGTCAGTGCAGACAAGAGAGAGCTGGAGCAAGACGTGGTCTGGATGAGACGCTGCTGCTGTGCAGGAATTCTGCTTGGGGTCGTCAGTCAGTCATGTTCCTGATAGGCTGAAAACAGGGTCAGGACCACTTCAGCTCTCATCCCCAAACCAGCTTTACATTTGCTCCTGGCACTTATACTTGCAAAAACAGAGTTCCTATTTCCCTAATTATGTATTGAGACAGACTGTTGATTTTCCTGATAATGAGGTTCCAAAATAAGACTGCGCTTACCAAACGCAGTCCTGGCGATGGCAAGCCTTCTTCAGCAGACCTGGGTCTGAGTTTGTATCTGTTCAACGGTCCTGCATTGTCTGTGGTGATCAAGCAGAAAGCATTGTGAACCTATTGTGATTTAGGATAGTGATACTAACGATTTTTCTGTAACCTCTGTTTTTTATTATGTTTTAGAAATTCTGCTTCAGATGTACTGAACGTAATGAAATAGACACATTACCTATTTCTGTCCTGTTTCATAGCATTTCATGTTCCTGTATATGGTAGCAGAATGATGTGGGCTCTGGCTTTAAGGTCAAGAAGACCTGGGTTCAAATGCTGTTTCCCCCTGACTAGCTGTGTGGCCTTGGCCAAGTTATTAATGTGTTGATTTTTTCTCAATTGCAACCCAGAGGTAGCAGTGCCTACCTCTGACTGGTTGTTGTGTGGCTTGGTGACAGTCGTAGAGAAAACTTGCAATATAGCAGGTGAACGAGCAGTAAATGGTAACTATTGTTTTCCTCATTTGAGCTGCCTGATCAAAATTATGAGTGTCACAGAATACCGTTTGAAAATAATTGACAGATTAAGTAACATATTTTAAACTCAAGAGGTAAACCCATTGCTTTCAATTATCTTTTCTTTTACTAATAGGAGAATAATAATAAAACAGAGGGCCAGACCTGTCAGTGTGATTTTCCACTAATGAGATATAATTTTATTTCATGTGCTGGTTGGAAATGGGCAATACTGGCCACAACCTTATTCTTTTAAATCATACTCTTCAGACAGCTCTTCTGAGAGGTCACACAGTTCCATAATTGTGCACGAATGCAGGGACATGCTCTCAGGCCATGCTTTGTCACAAGTTCAAGCCTTGTTCGGGTGAAAGGCATGTGTGAATTAAGTTTCACACTTTTTTAGCTGGTGATGGGAGATATACTGACTTGTTGCTTCTTTATGCCAGTTATTCTAATAATAATTGCAAGCACTTTTATAGCAGTTTTAGTGTTTTCACTCATTTAATTGCTTAACAACCCTTTGAGATGTGTACTGGGATAATGTCATTTATAAAGGGAGGAAACTGAGGCACACGATGAAGTAATTTGTCCATGTCACACAGCTAGTAAATGGCAGAGCCAGGTTTCCAAGCCAAGCACTGTGACTGCAGAGCCAGGGCCCACGGCTCTCACTTTACTGCCTCTCTACAGTAACGACATCCCCAATATCCAGACAAAAATGGACCATTTCTATTCACCATCTGTGATTATGCTTAGAGAAGTGAGGGTCCATGGTGCCAGAGGGAACATCTGAAACTCTGAGCACAAAGCTAAGCTCCGCCACTGCCTGCTTGCCTGACCATGAGAGACAAGTATTGCATTTCTGCAGATCTCAGCATCCTCACTTAGAAAGTGTTGTGAGGGAAACTAATACACCCGTTGTGAGGGGGACTAGTGTTATGTTTGATGCACAGGAGATGCCCAAGTAATATTAGTCCCTACCCTGAATACTAGATATCTAAAAATATCCAAATATGCAATTATTGGTGGTTTAATTTCTCCTGAAAAATAACACTTTTGATTTCTTTTCACTTTTCAGCTTTAAAAAAAAAATAGGGTGAAATTTCATCACTAAGTTAATAATTGTAGAACATCTTCTATGTGGAAGGCATTTTCTAGGTGGGTGCTGTCCAACAGAACTTTTTTTGGTGATGCAAAAGTTTTATTATCCGTACTGTCTAACATAGTAGCTACTAGCTGCATGTAGTTATTGAGCACTTGGAATGTGGTTAGTTTAACTAAAGCATGGAATTTTTAATTGTATTTAATTTTTTAAAGATTTTTATTAAAAATATAGTTAGCATATAATATTATATTAGTTTTAGATGTACACAATAGTTATTCAACATTTATATACCTAAAGAAGCGTTCACCATGATAATCCCATCTGACACTGTACCACTCTGTCACAATATTGTTGACTATATTCCCTATACTGTACATTACATCCCCATGACTTATTTGTTTTATATGTGGAAATTTGGACCTTTCACTCCCCTTTACCTTTCCCCCCCTTTTAATTTTTCAGTTATAGTTGACATTAAATATTATTTTAATATCAGGTATACCTCATATGGTTAGACATTCATATAATTGAAGAAGTGATTCCCCAACTAGTCTAGTCCCCACCTGGCACTATACACAGTTATTACCATGCTATATTACTGACTATATTCCCTATGCCTTACTTTACATCCCCATGACTATTTTGTAATTATCAATTTTTACTTCCTAATCTCTTTACCTTTTCACCCTGCCCCCAGTCCTCCTCCCATCTATCACTCCAATAAATCTAGTACCCACCTGACACCGTATGTAGTTATTACAATATTATTGACTATAATCATTATGCTATACCCTACATTTCCATGACTACTTTGTAACAACCAATTCATACTTCTTAATCCCTTCACCCTTTTCACCCACCACTCCAACTCCCCTTCCTGGCAACCATCAAAATATTCTCTGTATCTATGAGTCTGTTTTTGTTTTGTTTGTTTATTTTGTTCTTTAGATTCCACATATAAGCAAAATCACATTGCATCTGTCTTTCACTGTCTGACATACTCCAATCAGCACAATATCCTCCAGGTCCATCCATGCCAGTGCAGATGGAAAGAACCCATTCCCTTTCCTGGCTGAGTAATATTCCACTTCCTCTTTATCCATTCTTGTATCGACAGACACCACAGCTGTCTCCACATCTTGGCCATTGTAAACAGTGCTGCAACGAATATATGGCTGCACATGTCCCCTCGAAGTAGCATTTTGGGTTTCTTTGGATAAATACTAGGAAGTGCGATTACTGGGTTCATCCATGTCTCTTGTCATAGCCTTTGTTTTAAAGTCTATTTTGTCTGGTGTAAGTATTGCTCGTCCAGTTTTTGTGTTTGTTTGTTTCTATTTTCATGAAATAACTTTTTCCATTCCTTTACTTTCATTCTCTGTGTGTCTTTCAATCTTCCAGGCAGCATATGTCAGGGTTTTGTTTTCTTATCTATTCAGCCACCCCTATGTTTTTGATTGGGACATTTAATCCACTTACACTGAAAGGAATTGTCAATAGGTATGCAGTTATTGCCATTTTACTATTCATATTTTTTATCTTTTTTTTCTTTTTCCATCTTAAAGAAGTCCCTCTAACATTCCTTGTAATACTGGTTTGATGATGAGAAACTCCTTTTGCTTTTTCTTGTCTGGGAAGCTCTTAATCTGTCCTTTGATTTTTTAAAATGATAGCTTTGCTGAGCAGAGTACCCTTGGTTGTAGGTCCTTGTTTTTCATCACTTGGAATATTTCATGCCAATCCCTTCTGGCCTGCAAAGTTCTGTGGAGAAATCAGCAGACAGTCTCATGGTACCTCCCTTGTCGGTAACCAACTGCTTGTCTCTTGCTGCTTTTAGGATTCTCTCTTTGTCTTTAATTATAAAGTGTCTTGGTGTGGACCTGTTTGGGTTCATCTTGTTTGGAACACTCTGTGCTTCCTAGATTTGTGTGTTTATTTCCTTTGTCAGGTTAAGCAAGTTTTCAGTCATTGTTTCTTCAAATAGATTCTAAATCCCTGGCTTTCTCTCTTCTCCTTCTGGTACCCCTGTGGTGCAAATGTTGTTATACTTGATGTTGTCCCAGAGGTCTCTTAAACTATCCTCATTTTTTTTGGATTCCTTTTGCTGTTGTGATTAGGTGTTTTCTGCTACCCTGTCTTCCAAATCTAGTCTGCTGGTGATTCTGTCTAGTGCAGTCTTCATTTCAGTTATTATATTCTTCACTTCTGACTGGTTCTTTTGCATGGTTTTGTGTCTTTTTTATGCTTTATATCTCTTTGTTGAAGTTCTCACTAAGTTCCTTGAGCATCCTTATAACCATTGTTTTGAACTCTATATCTGGTAGATTGCTTGCCTCCATTTTGCTTAGTTCTTTTTCTGGAGTTTTCTCCTGTTCTTTCATTTGGGATGTACTTCTTTGTGTCCTCATTTTGGCTGCCTCTCTGTGTTTGTTTCTATGTGTTAGGTAGGCCTGTTATGTCTCCTAGTCTTGCCAGTGACCTTATGTAGTAGGTGCCCTGTGGGGCCCAGTGGCGCACTCTCCCTGAGCCGGGTGCTCCAGGAGTGTCTCTTGTGTAGGATGTGTGTGCCCCCTGGTCATAGTTGAGCCTTGATTGCTGTTGGCATGTCAGTGGGTGGTATTGGCCCTCAGGCTGACTGGCTGTGGGGTTTGGCCACATCCACAGCTTATAGGCTGCTCTGTGGGGGGCTTACCCCACTGAGTGGGATTTGCCCTAGTGGACTCCAGTGCCTGTTGAGATTTTCCTTTGGATATACTGATTGTAGGCCTAATTGGGCAGTGGTCTGCTGTGGTCTGAGCCAACCTCCAAGTATGTTGGTTCTGAGGCCTCTTGAGAAAGTTTCAGGTGCAGGCCCAGGTCAGCCACTGCCTGCAACTGACCAGGGAGTACCTGGCAGGAGCTACAAATGACACACGGTTGGTCACTGCCTGTGTTGTACCTGGAGGTATTTGGGAGAGGGATAGCTCCACAAAAGGCCAGGACACTCTGAGGCCTGCTGCAGCCTCCCAGCTCCCATAAGGGTCAGTCACTGATAAAGGCTCATGCAGTATATAAGTTGGGTGGAGGAGGGTCTCAGTGAGTCAGCAAGGTAGAGCAGCAGAGCTCACCAAGGCCAATCAGATTCAGATTTGGCCTGTGGGGGTGGGCTCAACACAGGAAAGATGGTGCCTGCCTGCTGGCTGCACAGGAGAAGGGCCCCACACAGGAAAAATGGGGATTGTCCCTCCAGTTCTCGCCCTGAAGTTACACAACTCAGTTTTGGATGCCCCCAGAGTCATCATCCCTTTGCTGGAGCCCAAGGTGAGAGCCTGCGCGCGCTCTTTAAGAGGATGTCTGGTTTTCTCGCAGCCTTCCACCCCACCCAGATGGTTGGAATCCCCACTGTTTTCCACAGTCAGAAGTTGTGGGGGCTCCTCTTCCTGGCAATAGTACTCCAGGCTGGGAAGCCTGTTGTGGGGGGCTGGGGTCTCTCACTCCTTCATGGGGAGCCTCTGTGTCCGGGATATCTCTCCTGATTTTCAATCACCATATGTGGGTTTGGGACCAGCCCGTTTCACTTCTCCGCTCCTCCTACCAATCATTACGTGGCTTCTTCTTTATATCCTTAGTTATAAAGCTTCCGTGCAGCTAGACTTCAGATGGTTATCCAGGCTGATTGTTCTGTAATTTAGTTGTAATTTTGATGTGTTCACAGGCTGAGGCAAGAACAGCGTTTATCTATTCCACCATCTTGGATCTTTAATTTTATTTAATTTTAACTAATTTAAATTTACCTTTAAATAGCCACATGAAGTTAGTGACTATCCTGTTACACAGATAAAGTCTAGATGTTTTAATCAAATCCGAATACTTGCTGATCAGCAGATAATTCTTTTAAGAAAACCAAGAAAGTTTCTTAGCCTATTCTTTTTCTAAGATGTCTATGATGCTGAGTATCTGTGTAGGAAGCAATTATCAAGCATAAATTCAGGCAAATAAAGAGAAACTATAGCCATCAACCTCTCTAAGTTTTATGACATTTGACAGATCCATTTAAATTTTACTGGAACCCAAATGACATAAGTTATCAGCATTCTAAAATACTGATCATGAATTTTCTATGAATATTTTAGTCACTTCCCATAAATAGATAGTAATATAATAATTTTAATACTGTATATGAAATACCATATGTCTATTAGGTTTGGATGTAGGCAGTGGTATGCTGGTAAATGTTTAACTTGTCCCCTGAGAAAAATATATGTGAGTGTGTGTGTGTGTGTGTGTTGGTGTGTATTTATATTTTCCTATTATGAAGTATGTGTAGCACAGCACACATAATAATAAAATACACATTACTCCTGTAAATTCCATATACCCAATTGATTCTCAATTAATGCTTTTATTGATTTTTATCAAACTCTTATTTCTTGCCAACCTGTGGTTGCAATTAATTCACTAGTGTAATTCTGACGTGAGTGTTGAGTAATATCTTTGTTTATATTAACAAATAAGGTGGAAGTGAAGCAAAGAAGTCTTTTGTTAGATCCTATACTTATGCATCAATGATATGAGCAACTTCTTTACTAAATCAGATAACAGTTTTCACACAACTGGAAAAAAACATTCCTCAATTTTTGTGCTATTAACAGTATAATGACTATAGACATGATACTTTTAAGTCTAATTCACATGATTAACACTATCACTTTCTTGAGTCTAACACATGACAAAATAACAAATCAAGTCCTAATACATAACATTTGCCCATTTCCACAGTGTAAATATTCCCACCATGACCAATTTCAAGCTGCCAATGCAACATAAATGGAGTTGAGAAGCTAAAAGAGACATAACTAACCTCAACAGCATAGGTAATAGTAAAATGTAGTAAAATAATTCAGAAGCAATGAGTTGTGATTATTTATAATTTTTGTTCTTAATATAATTTATTTAGTTACAAGTTGATATAATTTCTAATAATGGGTAGTTCTAGGATTAGTCCTATATTCATCAACAATTTATTGAAGGGCTACTCTTTGCCAGGACTAAGTGGTAAGGCTATACATTTGGATAAGTCTGTCAATATTTGTGCCTTTCAGGATGTGCTCTTCCCCTGTTCTGTACCTGCTTTTCCTCCCTGTATGATGTCATCTAGCCTCATAGCTTTAACATCATCTGTATGCTGATGACTCCCAAATGTGTGTTTCTACCTCTCTTTTTCTACTGCAATCTCTAGACTCATAAATCCAAAAGCCTACTTGAGGAATTCCCTTGGATATCTTACAGTTGTCTTAAACTTGACTTGGCCATTTCAGCCTGATACATCTTAAAGTCCACCTTCTGCGCTAAATCCATCCACTCTTTGTCTATTCTTCACCATTCTCAGTCAGTGATACTACCATACACCAGTTGATTGGGCCTCAAATTTAGGCCTCATCCTTGGTCATTCTTTTCTCAATTACTTTCTACATCCAATCCATCAGCAAATTCTGTTCCTTCTTCTATACCAAAATATTTCCTGAATCTGGCCAGTTTCACCATCTTCACTGCTATCTTCCAACTCAAACCCACTGTCTTTCATTGGGACTATGGAAAGACCCCTACTTGGTTTCCTGTGCCTCTACTTTCCCTTATACACACCTTACATACAATATAAGAATGAACCCTTAAAAATATAACCCAGCTCATGTCATGTTTTTGCTTAATCTCTCTCCAGTGATTATTTACTGCAATTAGAATAAAGTCCAAATTTCTTTCCATATCTGTGGTAGGCAGAATAATTGGCCTCCAAAGACATCCATTTCCTAATCCCTGGAACCTGTGAATAAATATTTCCTTACATGGCAAAAGGAACTTTGCAGATGTGACTAAGTTAAAGACCTTGAGATGAGGAGATTCTCCACGTGGGTAATCACAAGGATCTTTAAACATGGAAGAAGGAGGTTAAAGGAAGTCAGAGGGAGACGTAACATTGCTGGCTTTGAAGATGGAGGAAAGGGGCAGGAACCAAGGAATATGGGCAGCCTCTAGAAGTTGAAAGAATGGTTGTATAGAATGGGGCAATTGTCCAACAGGTGAAATTAATTATTTATTAAGTCTTCCTATTTCTAAGGTCTGTGATTATATTATTAATAGTCTAAATTCTTATTTAAAAGTATGAGCTTTCTTCTCTGCCAATGCAGTACAAACTCTATTCATTTTTAAGTTTGCTTTTCCAGGTTATTCAACACGATAAATTTGCTAATATATAATCACTCCTATAACACTATATAGATATGTTTTCAACTATTATTTCAATGAATTGAATAATAGAAAAAATTTAAATGATTGACTATTTTACTATGTTATTGGAGAAAAAAATGAATTCTAATAATGTGAGGCACCATCAACTCTAATCCATATTCCACGAATTGTATCTTGTTCTATTGTTGTTCTATTGTATATTGTTAATTGTATATCTGTCTATTGTTCAGTTTAAGAAAAACTAGAATTGACACATCTGTCAAACTCTTGTCACATCTACATCTGTGTAATCAGAGTATCTTAGACTTCACCAGCCAGATAGCACTATTGTATTATTCAGTATTCACCCCACAGCACGTGGCAGGAAACACACAGAAATGAACTGAATTAGTGAAGGAGATTACTGGTCTGTAATCTATGAGGGGGAGGGGAAGGTGACAGAACTACAGACGTGAACATGACTACACCTCCTTTTCTGCACCTTTGAGTTCTCTCGGCAAATTAGCTTTAACCTCTCAAGCCAGGTTCTTCCACACGGCTAAAACTGAGGTGGTGGTGGTGGTGGTGAGGGGTGGGAGTGGGGGCTGCAGTTTAAAGGCACATCTTCATGATGTGTAACCAGAGAGAAGAAAGGTTAACCCTTCCAGTTTCAGTTCAGGAAAGGCTGGGAAAGGACTCTGACTGGCTCCTCTTGGGGCACTTGATCAATCTTTGTGTCCTAGAAGGACTGGTGGGAGGCTCTGATCCACTAGCCTCGATAACAGTTCTGCCCTTAGGTTGGTGGTGAGATGGGATCTGTATTAAAGAGTGGGGAGGAGGGCAGGACAGGAGAAAAACAGTGGTGTGCACTAAACTCAGGACATTGGCATTCATACCCGGATGGCTGTGAGCTCCCATAGAGTAGACAGCAGGAAGTTCTGTCTTATACAATTAGTCCTCACTTAATGTCTCCACAGGTTCTCGGAAACTGCAACTTTGAGTGAAATGATGTATAAGGAAACCAGTTTTACCATAGGCTAATTGATATAAACAAGAGTTACAGTTCCTATGGCATATTTCTGGTCACAAAAACCTCACCAAACTTCTAAATAAAGAGCCAAAACACTTCTGAGATTAAATATTTAAGTAAATGTGAGCTATACATACACTTTTTAAAAAGCAATAAAAACAAGTAAGATCATGATTTTCCAGCCCTCCATTCTAGTTCAGGGTTACAAGTGGCTAGAACATATCCTGGCAGCTCAGGGTACAAGGTGAGGCCCCACCCTGGCCAGGACACCCTTCCATTGCAGGCCACTCACACATACCCATACTTAGACTGGGACAATTTAGACAGCCAATTCACCTAATGTGCACATCTTTGGGATGTGGGAGGAAACCGGAGTCCCAGAGCAAATGCAAACTCCACACAGACAGTGGCCTTGGCAGGGAATTGATTTTTTTTCCCTCATCAACGTTATAATGAAATGATGTTGAATGAAACAATGTTATTTGAGGACCTCCTGTACAGAGGCTCTGTCCACTAATACTTCTGGGAATCCTTAGGATGCCCACAAGTATCCAAGACTCAGTCTTGGCTTTCACTCTCTACTGTGGATCCCACACTCCTGGACACAAAACTCCTCATATGAGGCAAGAATGGCACCATTGCCACAGTCTTAGATTGGGCAGTGATGGAGATGAGTTCACACTCCATGAAGACAAAACTGGAATGTTGTCCCCATGTCCCTATGCCAGGAGCCTACAGTTCTCACCGTTGTCATGAATTAGTTCCTTCTAACTAGTGCTTTTTCTAAGAGTGGGGAGAAGGAATGCCCAAGATTCCATGTGCCCACGAACTCATGGGACAGTTCATTGGCTCAATGCTCAGATGGCTGAGCCAGGACTTTGTAGACCCACATGCACCTGGTTCACCCATTTGCCACTCTGAGGCTGGAACTCCGTTCCTGTTACAGTGTCAGCTGCTGCCATGTCATCTTTGGAGACATCGGCATTTTTACTGCTTGTGGAGCTGGAAGTCAGCCTCTCCTGATGTTCGCAAAATTAGAGTGGTGGTTGCCTAAATCCAGAGAGGCACTTGCCACCCCCCAAGTGAGAAATGAGAAGAATGGATGGTACTTTTCCACTTGCATAACAAAATGCAGTAGGTTTTAGGGGTGGTGGATTCCAAACCATATCTATAAACTCCTCCAGAACCTTGGTGGGTGCACTGAGATGGAACGGATTCTGGTATCACTTTCCAAGTGACATGCAAATATAGGATTGTGCTAGTAACCTTCATTCTTAGAATGAATTCTTGGAGCACCTCCATCTTACCCTCATTCCAACCTGTATTGGGGCCATATCAATTAAAGAGGTGCAAGGGACACATGCTGTTAAATTGTACCACCAGGAGTGATTCTTTGGTATCAATTAATTTAGTTACCTGCATGATTCCTGGAAATGCAATTCACCTGTACTAATAAGAACCTCACCCTCTCCATACATACTATTAACATTTAAAACCATGCAGAGAGTGAGTTAAGGCAAACTTACAGTTTGTAAGTTTTTTTTATAATAGTTTTACTGAGATATAACTCACATATTATAAAATCCAACCATTTAAAGTGTACGATTAGTTTTTAGTATATTCACAGAATTGTGCAACCATCACCACAATCAGTTTTAGACCATTTTTATCACCTAAAAAAGAAACCCCTTACACATTATCAGTCACTCCCGATTCCCTCCCACACTTCCCTCTCCCCAGCTTTAGGCAAACACCCATCTACTTTCTGTCTCTATGGATTTGCCTGTTCTGGACATCTCATATAAGTGTGATCGTACAATATGTTGTCTTTTGTGACTGGTTTCTTTCACTTAACATAATGTTTTCAGGACTCATCCATATTGTAAAATGTATTGGCACTTCATTCTTTTTATTGCTGATTTCTATTGTGTGGATATGCCACAGTTTATCTGTTCATCAGTTGATAAACATGGGTTATTTCTATTTTTGGCTGTTATGAATAATCTTCTGTGAACATTCATGTATAAGTTTTTGTTTAGACAAATGCTTTCAGCTCTCTTGGGTATATACCTAGGAGTTGAATTGCAGGTTCATATGGTGACTAAATTGCCAAACTGCTTTCCAAAGTGGCTGCACCATTTTGCATTCCCACCAGAGTGTATGAGTATTCCAATTTCTCCACATTACAAGGGATGTTTTAACAGAAGACATGATAAATGTCAAAGTGAGGCATATGGAATCATAATCTTTATTTACTGGAAATAAACTCAATAAACTTTAAACTTTTAAGATTTGATTGATTCAACCTAAAAAGTAGTATTTAAAATCCATACTTTTACTTATAGGCATACAAATCTAAGTAATATGCAAGAATAAAACTTAAATGTACCATGCAAATTCATCCCACAAATTTTAAAAAGTGATGGATAATGAGGATTAATGTACTTGAACAGAAATTTTAGTTTCATAGAGTTCAACTCTTTTCCCCAAGATGCCCTTCAACACGTAAGTAAATTAGTAAATACAACTGGGGAGGTGGGGATAGGGCTGTGGCTTAATTTCGCTTTCTGGAACTACCCACATCTGACCCTTGGCTCAGCCAAGACGTCCTGTAACATATAAAGCAATAAACAATGTAGCTAGGATATGAAAAAAAATAAATTACAGTGATATTTACACATGACAAAAAGGCATGGAGATGCTATTCAAATACTGCTTCATAAATTCATGCCCTTTTTTTTTTCTTCCCACTCTTCCTCAGCAAGCCGGAGAATGGAAGGCTTTTAAGGGAGCAAGTGCTTGCTTTTCAGTTATCTGTCCCTTTCCATTGTCAGGTGAATTTTTGCAGAGCCATAGGCCCTGTGGGTAGGTGGTTAAGGTTGATGTAGTCCAAGGCTCTCAAAAGGTATCTGAGGCCACGGGGTGCATGTTCATACCTCTGTCTTTGCAGTGATAGAATCTTCTTTTTAGAAACATTGTGCGTAAAACAACTTTTTGGATACAAAATTAAATACATCTTAATTTTATGTAATGAAGTAAATGCTTCATTTCATAAAATAGAAATGGCCAAGGGATTCTAAGATAATTGGTACATTTATTTTGTAGTTTGGATTTAATTATATTATATGAATTTCTGTCAAGGAAGGGACTCAAAAATCTTACCTGTGGATAACAAGCCACAAATTAACATGGTGCACTTAAGGACCTCTATGAACCGGGCCCTGGCTACTTTTCCTTTCTCCTACTACTTTTCTTGTTATTTGCTCAGTGGCTCTGTGTGTCTCAGCCTTACCTTGAGGCTAATTTGGAGTCACCTGGCTTCTTCCTCAGATTCTAATCAGGTGGAATGGCCTAGGTTCGTGCCACTGGGGAGTGAATCAGATGCTGTCTAGTTTGTATTTTTGTTCTGGGCACTGACAGAGAGGAGGCCCTAAACCCATCTGAATAAAACAGGCAGTGAATCATCCTGTTCAATGCTTTATGAACACTTTGGGTTTGTGGGGTGATAAAGAATGGAGTGGATATAAGTGAAAAATTCAGGGATTGGAGCAAGCTATTGTTCCTCTACTTAAGGTTTTACCATTTTGGCAACTTGCCTTCTATAATATTTAAACTCAATTCTACTTTATTTCAAGCATGGTTTTCTAAAACGATACATCAAGTAAAAACATGAACTTGAAAGGCTGTAACATGGTGCTTTTTTTTTTCACAAAAATTTACTTCATCATTATGAGATTCTCTCAGTTGTGCTCTTGTGTGACATTTCCATTCACAAATGTCTTGAAAATAAATGACTTTACAGGAATCACCGTGGACAAAATGCTATATCTGCCCAATCATCACTGGCTAATGTTAGTACTATGACCCTTCTCATCTGTATTGTTATGTGCTCAGACCTGCCAGGTGCCCCATGCAAATGCCTGCATGATTTTTTTAATCGGACATGCTCTTTGTTCCCCATCAAGCATTTCCGCTGTTTCAGGTTTACAATTAGAAAAACCATAAGCCATCTTGGATTTTGAAGTAACGGTAGATTTTTCTTCTGGAACATTTGTCTTATGTGGAGAAGCACTTACTCTAAATTGATTAACACAGGGCTTACTCCATTTATGTGATGTGTAAAAACTATTTTTAAATTGGCAATAGATGTGATGCAGTTTATAAATTCCACCTCAAAAGTACTATGTCTGTTTGCTTGTGTTGCTGCATTTGTAAACATTCAATAAAAGTTTACTTACTCATAATTTTCATGATAGGAAATCTTAATGATGTGTAATTTTTTAAAAATTATCTACCTTCTTAGTTAACAAATTAATGCTTCGGAGTCACTGTGACAATAGGGTTTATTTTTTAAATCATCAAAGAAAGATCAAATTTTGACCATAATGATATAAATATGTAACTCATGTTATTTCAGCATGAAAATTAGGCTTCAGAGAAGCCAAACACCAACTTGAAGACCAGCTTCATCTTTTTCTAGTTCTGACCTTGGGTAAATTAGTTACTCTCTCTTAGCCTCACTTTCCTCATTGCTCATTTATTGCTAATCATTTAGCTCATAGGTTTGTCAGGAGAATTAAACAAGCCAATAAATAAACATATCTGGCATGTCATTTGTACTTAGTACATGTGGCCTGTTGTCAACAACAGCAATGGCGACAATAATAATACTTTGGAAATATTGTTCTACATGGGACATATGTTGTTATCTTTATTAGACAAATAATGTGATACCCCATTACTCAATTAGTATACCTTTTATTACACAGGTATTATATGGAGCTATGTGTGCATGAGCATACACCCACACTCAAATGTCCATACATCTTGCACCTGAAGTTTTTAATGAGAGATTCTAGAATTTAAACCCCATATTTGAACATATATATTCTTGAGGTCAGTATTTTCGCATGTCGTCTTCTCAAATGTAGGAAGAAACATGGTCACATAACTATGCTATACAGTGTATTGTCACAAACTTGAAGACAATTCCAGTCGGCTGAAGACTGTCTTAACCTAGGGCACCCATGGTTCATAGCTCCCTCTTGATTATTATGTCAGGAAGGGCTCAAGGCCAAGCTTGCATTAGCCATAAGAAAAACTTTGGAAAGAGCAAAAAGTGGATTTGACTCTGGGGCAGCACCAGGGTGCTTTGTTTTGCCTATGCAATTCACATGTATGACACTTCGCACAAAGTCCTATAACAATATTACATAGCTAAATATTTAATACTAAACAACATATTTCAGTGAAAGCTTTTGATATTGTCTATATGACACCCTCCTAAATATGACACCCTCACATTTTAGTCTAGTAACTAGTACTAGTTTTACATACTGATGCTATAAAATGGGTTTAGTAATTTTTTTCACTTAAGCTAATGATTCTATTTTCCAGGAATGACTAAGTTATTTCTTTATCCTGTACATGCAGTTTAAATATGCTTCAGAAAGAGCTTATTTACAAGTATCCTTTTAGAAAGAAAAGTCAAGTAAAAGCCATATTTTTTCATTTTGGGGCAAATCTTTGTAAATTGTTAATTTGAGGAGTCATCTGCATCATTATACTCCACTTGCCTAGTAAAAAATGTGTTCACAGAGACCCTTGAGACCCCAGAGCCAAGAATACTTCATAAAAAATGAGCATAAAGCCCAGTGCTAGTGGGTTTTGGAAGGAGGAATAAACCTGCTGTGTTTTCAGACCCTTCTTAAAACCTGGAAAGAGACAGTCATCATTGGGGTTTGCGATGTGTTCTGCATGAGGATAATTTTGCCTCTGGGAAAGTCAGAGCCAGGCCAAAATCACTCCTGAGATTTTGAAATCTAAAGGCACTTGTTTGGCTCTGCTCCCTAGAGAACTCAAAAATGCTATTCACCGGCCAGTGTGAACAGTGGTTGAGGAATAATTTGCTGTAACACTTATTTCCAGAACTTTTTAAAGATACAGAAATTCTTCTACAATGCTTTTCAGGTACTCAAATAGCAACTTTTGGTGGGGTTTTCAGGTGGGGCTTGGAAACAAAGAGGCTAGTACATATTTTAGAAATCTCCACGTCTGTTGTTTCTCTCCGAGTACTCTTAAGTACCCTGTCAGTCTTTTGAACAAGTTTTTTTTTCTTTGAAAAATAATCATGTTATAATGCCAGCATGAGATCAGCTTTTGTTAAAACACCCAAGCAAAACCATCACATTACTAAAGCCTTTTGAAGATACTAGAAGAGAGCAAGGAGAGATAAAATTCATTCTGGGATGTTTAGATCAGTACTGGCATTATTTCCCTATTTAGATCTCTTGTCAACCATGAAAAAATAGTCATATACATTGTGTTAGTTTTTCTCTTGTTGTCAACTGGGTCTCTCAGATTCTTCTGTTCAGAGGCATCTTTTCATAGAAAATTTCACTCTCCCAATTTAAAAAATCATTTATTAATTCAATACATGTTTATTAAATACTTAGTATGTGTCAGCCACTGTTCAAACTCTCTGGATACGTCAGTGAACAGACAGAGCTCCCTGCCTTCATGGAGTTTGCAGTTGGCTCACGCAGAACATTTATCTTATCTATGCTCAATAAGACCCAGCTTTCAGCATGTTTAAAGGTTCCCTGTGGTCCAAAGTGGTCTATTACAAATTGCTGTGGCATGGCTGCAAATTCACTAACATACTACACTTAGATATGCAGAAAATATTTAAAATATGTTTGTCTAATATGTGATCTAATCTTCCTTATGTGCTGCTGCCTGGTAGAAAATGAAAACAAAACAAAACAACTAGATTTTTTTTTCTCATCCAATGCAACTATTTAATCATTACTGTTAGATAATGCTTAGTCTCTATTTTGAAAGAAAGAGGGAGAAGGAAGAGGCAGTGTATCAGACAATAATTTAAATGCTGGAAGACTATTTGTCAATATTTTGTGCTATTCTTAATTCAATGACCATAGACACAGCATACTTGTAGTCTAATCTCCGTTATTGGCATTTCGCCCATCGGTTTCTTAAGTCTAGACCATCAACAAAACAATAAGTCAAGCCCTGACTGTAGCATTTGCATTTTCCACGGTGTAAATACTCCCACCATGGCTGATTTCAAGCTACCAGTGTGACATCACTGTACGTAGAAAAGATGAGCAACAGTTCTTTGGTGGAAATATTTTGCAATATTTCCACCAAACAGATACGTTGTCATAAATAACTTCAAGATCATAGATACTAGTAAACAGGTATAGTAAAACAATAATAGTAAAATAATTAGGAAGTGATGAGTTTTTGGTATTTATTACCCTTGTTTTTAATATAATTCATTTCATTATAAATTTGCATAACAACTTTTAATGATGGCAGTGTTTAATAACTGGCTGCAACATTTCTAAAAATTTAACAATTGATTCTCACAAGTCACTATGTCAAGATAAAACCATAGTAATCACAAATGATCTCTTTAATTCCCTTGTCACTCTCCTTCAATTCAACCGCAAATCATGTTGACTCTACCTCTAAAATATCTATGTTTTGAATTGTTCACTTCCCTACTAGGCACCATCATAGTTCTCATCACCATCATCTCTCACCCATATTCCTGTGAAAGCCTCTTAACAGCTCCGCTGGCCTCCACTCCTAATGTGTCTACAGCCCATTTTCCACACAGTAGCTTGTCATGGTTTTTAAAGATGTGTCACGTCATAGCACCTCCCATCTTAAACTCTTCACCATCTCCCCATTATCCTTAGATGAAAATCCAAGCTCTTAACATGCTCAGTAAAGCCCAACGTCATCTGGCTACAGCCTCCCTTACAACTTCATCTTGCCATTGTCCTATTCAAGCACTACATTCCAGCCACACTGACCTTCTTTCTTTTCCTAAAGCACACCTGCTTTGTGGCAACCTCAGGGCCTTGGCACTTATTCTCTCTGCCAGGAGTGCTCTTCCCTCACAACATTCCAGGGCTGGCTCCTTCTCATCAGGTCCCAGAAAAATATCATCTCTGTGATAGTTAATTTTATGTGTCAATTTGACTGGACCATGGGATGCCCAGATACCTGGTTAAACATTATTTCTGGGCGTGTTAGTGAGGGTGTTTCTGGAAGAGATTAACATTTGAATTAGTTAACTGAGTAAAGCAGATGGCTCTCCCTAATATGGGTGGTCATAATCCAATCTGTTGAGGTCCTGTAGAGAACAAAAAGGCAAGGACGTTTGAATTTACTCTGTCAGACTGTTGGAGCTGGAACAGATCTTTAGCTTTTGGTGCTCCTGGTTCTCAGGTCTTCGGACTTGGACTAGAATCTTAGCCTCTGGTTCTCAGGCCTTTGAACTATACCACTGGTTTTCGTGGTCTCCAGTTTGCAGATGGCAGATCGTGAGACTTCTCAGCCTCCATGATTACTTGTGCCAATACCTTATAATAAATCTCTCTCTCTCTCTCTCTCTCTCTCTCTCTCTCTCTCTCTCTCTCTCTATATATATATATATATATATATATATATATATATATATATATATATATGTCCTATTGTTTCTATTCCTTGGAAAACTCTTAATAAATTGTCCTAGGAGAGATCTTCCCTGACTATTTTATCTAAAGTAGCCCGCTCCCCATATCACCACTCTGTCATATTACCTTATTCCTGTTAACTTGAGCAAATTACTTAGCCTCTTTATGCCTCAAAGTTATAATTTGTTAAATGGGAAGTATCTGTAATACTTTCCTCACAAGGTTATGAAGATCAAATGAGATAATATATGTAAAGTACTTTGAATATTGCCTGGATCATATTCAGCACTATATAAGTTTAGCTGCTGATATTATCATCGTTATTACTGTTACTGAAGTATTCAAAGTACTTATCACTGCCTAAGAGTATTTTGAGCATTTATTTGTTTGCATGTTTATTTTCTGTCTCCTCCATTAGAGAGCAGTGACCTTGAATAACTTATGCATTGCTGTGTTCACCTAGAATAGTGCACACACTATTTAAATATTTTTTGAATGAATGTGTCTATAAATGAATAAACACAGGAACTGACTGATGGAACACCATTCTGAGCCTTGGTTTATTTTTAGAAAAAATTATCAAAAAGGCTTGTAATCAGCATGATTAAAAGGCACGACTTTATCTGTAGATGGTAGATTTCCTTGATTCCTGCCATGTATCAGCAAGGGCTTCTGTGAATTCTGGGTACTGGTCCTTCATTAGTGCCAAGCAGCTGAGGCCTCAGTGGTCTCAATCATTAATAGTATTGTGGCTAAACTCAGCTTCTATATAGTAAACTTTAAGTTTTGAGAACTAGTAGTTTACGTCTATAGTAATGAATGAGCCCAGATGCAAAACTAGGAGCTTGGGATTCCTGAAGCAGCCCGATGCTTGGGGGTCCGACGGCTCAGAACCTTTGTTCTCCTTAATGAAAAGGCTCCACAATGGTTATCTTTTGTGGAAGAACTTGGAGTAGCCTCAGGAAGGCTTTCAACCTTTGCTTTTTCAGTGTTTGTCTTTAGAGCAAGATATATTATCTATGGCAAAATCCTTATCTTGAGCTCACCTATCTTGAACCTGAGCAGTTGCTCAAGAAGGCAATTTAGAAAGGCCCATTTCCATATTTTTCATTTTTCATTGAGATCCCTGATATGTCAAAAGATGGTAAGGTTCATGAAGATTTCTGCAACTCTTCCTCTGTTGATCTGGAAAACCAAGTTTCTTCGCTCCACCGTGAGTTTTTGGAAGACAGACAATATGTCTTCCTTATCACTGCACATTGAGTACCTCGCACTGTGTACGTAGCACTGAGTAATAACCTACGGATGAAGTACAGGATTCCCATGTTCAGGGCACTATCAGATTATAGTATGGCACCTGAAATCCTTTCTAAAGCAGGGACTTGGTGAAGCTCTGTGGAGTTCTAGGGCTCAGACATTCTGAATAATCCTTCTCCCCTTCTTTACCAATTCCTCTTAAGGAAACACTGAGCTGAAGAAATCAGGCTTTGGAAAGAGACAGATCTGCCTTCAGGTCCTGACAAGAGTTAAATGACTAGTTAAATGACCTTGAGGAAGTTACTTAACTTCTCTGAGTTTTTTAATCTTTAAATGGGAATAAAAGTGGTACCTATGAGGATTCATTGAGATACAGTATGTAAACATCTTAGCCCAGAATTTGGTATTTACTAAGGTTTCAATTACTGGGAGCTGTTGCTATGAATCTCGTGGAGTGCTCTTTTTGCTTTTTGTTTGCATATTATCAGCAAGCGTACTGAGGGGCAGGTGTATGTCTAGCACATTGTAGAATTAGGTCCTATGCAGAGGACCATAGCAGACCCTGGGCCAGAACTGTGTTAAGAAGAAATGGGATTTGGGTCTGGAAATTAGGGCACTGTGATGGGAGGCGTGTAGTGAGGAAGTTGGCCATGACAGTATAATAACGGTTCTATGGGACCTAGGAATAGATTAGCAACATTTTCATAGATGGGAAATTTTATTGGGAGTGGTATCTGGATCTCTATTAAACTACCGGAGAGTCTCTATTCTTCACCGAGTATCTGCGTTTTAGAGGGGGAAAAAAGCAAAACAATGTTCTATGACCACTGAATTAGAACTTGGCAGTTGGCTGGTTTTAAACTAATAATTAGTGTATTCATCCTATAAAGCAAGGCCATCAGGGAAAATGTATTTCTCCTTATCTTGGATAGATCAAATAATGGAGAGTGAATCATGAGTTAAAGTTACTAGTGCAGACTGACCAGGAAAAGATGAATCAGTAGATAAGGGGGTGACAACTGGAGAAATTGTGGACACAGAAGAAAGGGCCACAGACAGGGGATGAGAGCAGGTATCTGAAATAGAAGGGGATGGTATTGTGTTGAGGGAGGGCAGAGGAAAAAAAGTGAGAGATAAGCAAGCCTTCAACAATTCAAAAATAACCCTAGCGTTAGCCTTAAATGGCTATGCATGCAACTTTAAGACCTCAAAAGGAATAAAAATCTTAACATTTAAGAAAATGTCCTTTGGCATAATAATAGACTGATGCCCCTTGAATGGTTTTGTAATACATGTGTAGGCCAGAGAATAATTTGGCAGAAAGGGGAAGAGTTCATCTGAAAGAGGAAATTTGAGGTTAGAAGAACATTAAAGCAAATAATTCACAATGAATGTAAAGGAAAGAACAAGATTTAATAAATCAAGGGGACAAAGAATAGAGTTAAAATTAGTGACGTTGTACTACACATAAAACCCATTGTGCCAAGCTTTTTACATGTGGCATCACGTTGATTATCCCAACCTATAGGATGAGCCCTATGGTTAGCCTCATTTAACAGGGCAAGTTAGTGACTTGTGGTGAGAGAGCTGGGAAGTAGATGATCTGAGTTTTGTATCTAGGCTTTCTGAGACAAAAGCCCATGTGCTTAATAACCATTCAGCTGGAGTCCGCAAAGGGCTGAGAGGAGATGATGAAGATAGGGAAAGGATTGTGTAGGAAAGGTATAAAGAATTTTATGTTAAAGAATCTTAGAACAAAAGTTAGACACAGCAAAGAATAAAAATTAGAAAGCATCTATAAAAGAGTAAGAATTAATATTTACTGATCACATTGAATGACTCAGGTGCACATATATAATCTTTCATTACACAAGAACTCGTTGAAATAGACATGATTTCCATTTACACAGATGAAGAGATAGAAATGCAGAGAAGTCATGAGAAGTCACCCGTTAATCACTTAGTTCATAAATACCGAAGCCAGGATTAGAATCAGTGTCTGCAGCATTAGAAAGCCCACAATATTTCCATTTGAACAGCTGCCTTGGGAAAGGAAGTGCGAAGACTGGGTGTGAGAGAGCAGAAGCAGCATCTCCTTCGAATGGTGGGGTAAAATGCAAATAAAGCATAACTAGAAAGACAAAAAAAGGAAATGAGAAAGGGAGGACCGCAGGGTGATAATTAGGTTTCATGCCACCTGTTTTTCCTTTGGTCAAAGAGGTGTTCAAGGCTCTGAGTGAAAAATAAAGCAAACGAATGGCTCAGAAAGGCCAACAGCGACAATTCCATGGGTCATCACGTGGGCTATTCAGTGATGCTGAAGCATGTGATTTGGAGAAACCCCAGAAAGTGACAAGAAATTCCAGGCAATTGGCATTCTGCTGACTACAACAAATGTTTCACAGGAAACAAAATTTTAAAAGGGGATGAATGCAGGGAGGAGATCAGGAAGACACTCTCTAAAGGTGCTTGGCAGGAAATATGGTTACTATATTGGATAGAGAGAGACGTAGCTGGGTATGAAAAACAACCCTGTGAAGCTGGTAGAGTAGGTTTCTTTATCACCACTTTGCATATAAGGAAACTGTGGCCCATAGGGTTTGAGGACTTGCCCACGGGGTACCTGAGTTGTAGAATCTAGGTGTCTGGCGAAATCTAGCATGTTTAATACTGTACCGTTCTTCATTTACAGAAATACACTTCTAGTGGTGAATTTGGGGTATCAGGTAATGCGGGAAATATTTTTGAGTAGGGGTCCTTACGTTGTGCTATACAAGTAGCTCTTTTGTCATTTGTAGATGAAAATGACATTCAGCTCAGTCTTGTTAGTACTGTTTATAGTTATGGCTGTGTTTTCCAGGGGCAGATTCATATAGAACCTTAACCTTGTATTGGCTAATAAATAATTAACAAGGTGGATGCTAACTTCACAAAGTGATTGTGGATTTATTCTACGGTATGTCCTTTTGTTTGCAGCTGTCCAGGATACAGTGATCCTTTGGAAAGCTGTTCTTTGATGGCCAGCTCAATATCATTCATAGAAGTTAAGCTGATTGTTAGCAAAATACACCCTCTTTCCCAGACCCTGGAGACTTTGTTTCACACTTAAGCCTCTCCAGGTAAAATGGAGTGAATTATCTTTGACTCATTTAGAGTAGAATCAACCCATTTGGCCCATAAAAATTCACTTTGGAGATACTCATGATTATCAATGGCGTGCTGACACTCTTGAGCTGTTAGATGACTAACTTTGCTTCTCCTTTAAGGAAACCTGGGAGAATGCTGCTCCACCCCCCGCCCCCACTTGTACCATCCCCGTGATTTCTGTCCTATTAGGATGAATGGAAATCACTAGAAATCATGGTCAAAGTGACTTTGAAGTTCACTGTTGAATGTCTGCAGATAATATTAGGTTGGTGCAAAAGCACTTGCGGTTTAAAAGTTGAAAATAAAGGCAAAAACCTCAATGCCTTTTGCACCAACCTAATAACATCATGGCTATATACAGCAGCTCTGCTTCATTCCATCAGGATAAAGTAAATATTTCCCAATTATTGATAAGATTAAGTAGCTCACTAGCAACATGGCACATCCAGGCTCTTCATGAAGAAATCAGCTATTTCCTGAGTCCAAATGGGAGATGTGCTTATTTCTTCTTTTAACACATTTTATTCAGGATTCGAAGTATTTTTACAAGAAAATATTATGACTTTCATTATCTACACTCTTATCTATGATAAAGTCATCTTAAAGGGACAGTTACTTTATCTTTTTTCTTTGCTTAAAAATGTCAAAACTTCCTTCTTTCTTTCTCCCTCCTTCCCTTCCCACCTCCCTCCCTTCCTTCCTTCCTTCCTTCCTTCCTTCCTTCCTTCCTTCCTTCCTTCCTTCCTTCCTTTATTCCCTGTCTTTCTTCTTTTCTTTTTTAATTCTTCTATATTTATACAACCTTATGTACTTCCTGCTCTGGGCCTTCTCTTCCCCAGGACACGGCCATGTATGAACCTATCCTGCCCAGGTTCTATAAATAGACACATAACTTTCCTGTTCACATCTGCCATCCCCAGACAATAAGCTGGAAAAGACTGAACAGCTTAGTTGTAGCACGTTCAGACTCTGAGTGACAGAGGCTTCTTACCATCTGCGTCACAGTATCTCTGACTATGCTTATTGAGTCTGAAACATTCTGGCAATTCTTTTTATAACCAGGCAGATAAGGTCCGGTTGAGGGAGGCTGGATGGAGGGTCACTGCACAAACCGAGCTAAGAACCCCCAGCAAGTAGGGCTGCTCCCATAGCAGACCACTAGGTTCCCGTTTAGTTTTTATATCTAGGATTCTCTGATTTTCCCACTGCCTCCTAGTGGCCCCTTTAAAGCCAGGGGTTGTGAGTTCCAGTTGAATGCTATTGAAATATTGGCCTTGTACCATGGACATAACATTGACACCTCCTATTGCCAGTATAGTCCATAGAGTAGTCAAGCTTAGAGGCGCAGGGGAAGATATCTGGGGTCAGAAGATCTTCCATTTCATATGACAAGACCAAGGATAACCTGGCAGGAAGAAGACTGGGCCACAGTTTCCTTTGCACTATTGCCTTTAATTAAGACTCCTTATGGACGCAACAATCATGAGGAGTCGTACCATCTCCAGGATAAGGAAAGGCAATATTGTCCTATGGCTGGAGGCTGTTTTCCCTCAGCCCTGGTTGTACTGGATGGGGAGGGGAGGTGGGGCTAGCTGGAGTGCAGAACCAGTCCACGGGGTGTGACAAACAGGTCAACATAGGGCACTGGGGCCGAGATGTCTGGTCCTGCTGGAACATGCCCTGGATTGGGGGAGGGCTCTTGTAGGGCAGCAGGGAGGCCCCACGGCTAACTCTCTGTCCAAAGAATTAACTGAGTCATTTCAGCAAGAGTTTTGCTAATACCCTAGAAATAATGGATGGACAAAGGAAGAAACTGGGATAGGCAGGGCAGAAGCCTAGGCAACATGACCAGGCTAGAGATTGGCCACGAGAATAACATGGTGTGGGGGAGCATAGTGTCTCAGGGGTCTGGAAAGGTGGTGTGTGCACTCAGACAGGGATCCCATGGGGCAGGTAGAGTAGCACCAGGGGTAATAGATGAGCCATGTTTGATTCTGTCTATCTGGATGACTACTAGGAGGTCTTTTAGGGTGGCTCAGATTTCAAGAAGCAGGGTTCATTCTGTACCCATTCATGAAGTTAATCATGTCTACAAACACAGAAAGGTCTGATATGTGGATGTAGATAGGAATAGATGTGGTCTTTGAGTAGTCCTGTCCAGAGTACAGAATCCCAATGGAGGCAGAATTTAAAGAGACAGATGTTTGCTGAATGAGAAAAAACCATTTTCTAATACTCCAGCACCAACGTGTGCTCCCTGTGTGGTATTCTCAGCAACCAGCACAGTTCCTGGGGCATAGGTCCCTCTCGTTGAATGGATGGCCCTTGCTAAGGATTCCTTGCTAGAGAAGGGATCCCCTCTGAATGGAGCTAGGTGATGAAGGGGATTAGCTCTGACATCTGTCCCCTGATGAGCATTTGTAGATGATTCTACATATTTGAATGAACTTTCTCCCTGCAGCACTATCAGCCTCTGATGGGAAAACTTAGCACAGAGGCCTGCGGGTGCCAAAGGCGTGGAAAGTTGAAAGTAGATCTTCTCCGGGGTGGAGCAGGCACTGTGGATTGCCCAGGCTGCAGAGGATTGGTGAAATTCCATTTTGAAAGAGATAACCCAATAGCATAGTGTATGTCTTGGACAGTCCATGATATTCAATATTTGATCAAGAAAAGAAAACAGAAAAATTCCCTTGTGTACAAATGGACACTTGTTTTATATTCCTAATTTACCCCTTCCTTCAAATGGCCTTTTACTTTCAAAGGAGGTTCCAATTTACTTTTTTAAGTCAATTTACATTGTTTTCAGACCCAAGTAATCACTACAATCTAAACACATGCATACCATTGGTGTGTTATGTTGTAAGAGAAATTACTCTGCTATTCAACAATAACTGCCAGGGCAAATTCATCTTTACATCAAATTCTGTCAGTCATTTCGAGAAATGCAAATAGTAGCATTCAATATAAACAATAAAAATATAGTGGTTTATTTTGTTTCCTTGATGAAAAAGGGACTGTGTGGATTTTTCCTTTATAGGTACAACTTGTCTATGGAAGCTCTTGAACCATTTTTCTCCCTTATATAACCCGCTTCCTTTATAACCTGCTATCACCCTGGTTCCCTCTCACTTATCACCTCTACTGCTACCACTTTGGTCAGAGCCATTACCAACTCTCTTCTTACTACAAGAGCCTCAAGAAGGTCTCTCTGCTTCTGCTCTTCTCTTCTTCGTCCTGTTCCCAACATAGCAGTCTGAGGGAGCATTTTAAAATAAAAGTCATGTCCTGTCATTCTGCTTAAAATCTTGCCATGGTTCCTGTTTCATTCACAGTAAATATCAAAGTATCGACGAAGGTCTACATAGCACCTCACGATCTGTTTTTACCCCTTTGACCTCCAAACTCCTCCCCTGCTTCTCTTTCCTCACTCCCCTCCTGCCCCTTTGCCTCCTAGCTGTTCCTTGACCCCATCAAGTGCCTTGTGCCTTAGGGGCTTTAGCTCTTCTCTTGTCCTGGAGCAGTCAGTCTTGCCCCATGACAGCTTCTTGGCTCCCTCCCTCCCTCCTGCAAGTCTTTGCTCAAATCTTGATTCTCAGTGAGGCCTGCCCAGACCACTCCAATACTGCAACTGAGCACCCACCCCTGCACTCCAGATCCCCCTTAATCTGCTCTACTTTTTTCTTTCTTTCTCATTGTTTATCACTACTTAACATACTTATGATTTACTTATTATATTATTTCTTATCCGTGTCCCTCTAATAGCATGGAAACCACACAAAAACAAGGATCTCTATTTTGTTCAAGTGCCTAGAACAGTATCTGGCATGTAATAGGCACCCAGAACATATCGTTGAATGAATGCGTGAACAAATGTATGTTTTCGGCGCCTATTAGTTTATTCTGATCTTTGTCATCCTTCTGTGTAACGTATCAGTAGTCGGTCCTTTTGGTCGTACCCTCATTTGTTCTTTGGGCACCTGTTGTTGCTATCTCATTTGATCATCTTGTATACAAATGACATCAAATGCTCCTTTTAACTTGAGAAAAATCATTTCCATATTCCCCCATATAATTGTGCTTTCTTTTTACAATTCATACAGTTCAATGAGGCTTCAGGAAAGCCTCTCAGCCGGTTCCTGCTTTTAGGCAAGTGAAAATCCAGTTCTCCAAAGAGTTTGCTGTTCTCATCCTCAGTTGATTGTTGTAGCCAGTTTCCTCCTGCTGTTAAACGTGTGCCTCTCTTGCTTTAACTTAAGCCCTAAGTTTCTCGTTTATTCTTTCTAGACATGTGTTAACTAGTAAAAGACATTTCTTCCACAAAAGCTCTTCATGTAGCTGAAGGAAGTAAAATTACCCCCGCAGCATTCTGGTCTATACATGAAACAGCCCCAACTTCAGTAATCTTTCTCCAGGGGATATGATTTTCTTTTTTTTTTTTAGACATGTCACTTTAACAAATATATCCCAAAAGGTGAAACACAAACAATGTACTGAATACAACAGTTCACTAAAGCTCAGATTCAGTGGTGCATATATATTGCCTTTATGAGGAAACCACAGTACAACTTGGTTTAAAGGAATTTTACTTGGTTTAAACAGTAAATTATTGAGAGAAGTTCTATTTCTGTTGGGGTGCTGAGGGAATATATCAGCCTGTGACTGTTGGTGGCCATCTTGCTTTCATAAAGGGAAACCTCACCTGAGAATGACACCAGCAGAGAGGGAAGTAAGCAAAGCCACCAAGAGGTCAGGAGAGGTGATTAAGTCCAAGTACTACATCACTATACACTTTTCAACCTCGAGGATGCACAGCCCCAATTCTGTGCAGGGAAGATGCAAAACAAGAATACCCAATACATCTTTCTTGAAGCATCAAGTTCATTACAAGATTTGGAAGAACCAAATACTTTAATAAGAACTGTCCCCATCCCACAGACATGGCAGAAAAGAAGAGTAAGGGATAGGAGAAGGGCCTCGGGAAAAACAGTCCAGTCTCTGAAGTTTCACCCAGGTGGTGGCCCAATGATGGAACTGCAGCTAGGGCAGCCTCTCCTCTTATCCCCCAGGGGGATCCAGGCCATCCTCCAAGCTCACCAGGTATTTTGAATCGATGCTTCTGAAGTCCAGGGTGATTCCAGGTACCCTCCTGATATGAATCCCATGCAGAGAATGGCACGGCAGTGTGCACACCTCCATCGTCTGCTGGACCAAGTCCTCTCTCCCAGAGGTCCTTGCACACACAGTGTATACTTCTTGCACTGTTGCCACCTGCAGCAGTTTGCATCCAGCCTCTGGCCTATCTCCCCTACCATGTGGCTGGGTTTCCTGGAGCTCAGCATCTTCGAGTTCAGCATTTAAAATATAAGGAGCTCGGCTTGACCTCCCTGGAGTCTTTGGTGTAGCCCTGCTTTGGCCATCTACAATTTAAATGGGCTCCACCCTGTTCCATTTGCCATGCCGCTTCTTGGACAGCTTAAAGCAGAGCTTTCTCAGAATAAAGCCCAAGAACCTCCTAGCCACCCCCTGGCAGCCATGGCTGGTTCCTTCTGGAGTTCCACTGCTGCTGCTGCTGGTGTTACTGTGGGTGGAGGGGGAGTCTCCAGGGCCACACTGGAGGGCTGGTCTAGGGGTGGCCATCCTGGATGCTGGGCTCGGTGGAGGAGAGGCAGTCTTTGACTCCAGGCTGGCTAGGGGACTGGCAGGCTCTTTGGCCTCCTTCCCTCACTTGTCAGGCTGCTGATCTGCCTGGCAGAACCTGGAGAACTCTGGCTGAACCTCCTGAGTTAGGAGGGGACTATGGCTGTTGGGGTCAGGGGAATGGAAGGGCCTTTCCACGGTGGTGCAGCACTCCACTTTGGGTTTGTTGGTGCTCAGAATGAGGTAGGCGTGTGTCCATCGGGCTGTTGTACCCCTTGCTTTTTACTGAGTCCTGGATCTGGTCCCATTCAAACCCCAAATCCATCATCTCTGTCGCCCAAAGTCCACGTCATCATGGGGTGGCTCACTGTACGGCCTGACTTCCTCCTCCTGACCCGTGTTTAGCCATGGCCCTGCATAGTTTCTTTTAAGCTTCCTCTGTCTCTGAGGTTGAGGGTCATCAATTTCTTTAATAACTTTTCCAGTTCAAAAGAAATGAAAAATGGCACGTGGTATTTCCCGCTCAGTGCCTGCTGCCGCAGTTCCCAGAAGCTCTTTCCCATAAAAGGCAAGGTCCCAGTGACCATCTTCTATAAAAGCGCTGCTAGGCTCCATGTATCTACCACAGGACTGTCATAGTTTTGGCGCAGGAAGAGTTCTGGGGTGGCGTAAGAGGGGCTGCTTAACTTATTGTTGCTAAATTGGGTGCTGAGTCCAAAGTCCTCCATTTTGATGTTCCTTCGAGCATCAGAGACACATTTTGTGGCTGCAGGACTCTGTGGACGATGCCCCTCTGGTGGCAGTACTGCACAGCAGATACCAGCTGCCCGAAAATGCTTGGGCCTTATTCTCCGTCATGTCCCCTCCATAAGGGGCTCCATGATGGGGAGTAATATTTCCTTGGGGTTAATCATCTCAAAGAACTTGACTAGGAATGGGTGATTCAAGGGCTTCTTGCTGTAGACTTCCCTCAGTGGAAGTCTCTGCAGGCAGGACGAGCCCTGCTGATTTATGACTCTGATAGCCACCTCTGACCCGATCAGAATGTGCAGGCCTACCCTCACCTTGGTGAAGCTGCCCTGGCCAATGGTCTTCAGGAGCTCATAATGGCCAATATGGGTAGGGTTCCTGGTCAGCAAAGATGGCGTTTCATTCTGTTTTTGTGAGACCGTTAAAAAATCTGACCAATAAGATTGGGTATTTAAAAACCCAGTTATCTATGTTTTTAGAGACACAATACAAAAATATGTGATTTTTTGACATTAATAACTCAAACAGAATGAAGTCAGAGCTATACAGAATTGAGTTTTTGTGTGTTCTTGAAGTTAAGCTGAAATAAATTCACATAAGAGTGTTATTACCTTAGGATGTTAGGTCATTCAGATGACCAAAATGTATTTCTCGTTAAAAAAACAACCAACCAACCAACCAACCAACCAAACAAAAAACAGTAAACTGTTCATGGCAGAAGGAGAAATTCCATTAAGCTACAGCTTTAAAATGATCTGAAAATTTGGGAAGATGAGTTAATATATTATCTGAAAAAATATATGCGAAGTAACATCCAAGTGAAATTGATAAGTGGGTAAAAAGAGGTTTAAACAGAGTTGAAAAGAGAAGAGGATTATGTAGAATCAAAGACTATATGCTTCAGCATGTGTGTTTGTGTGTGTGAGAGAGAGAGAGAGAGAGAGAGAGAGAGAGAGACAGAGAGACAGAGAGACAGAGAGACAGAGAGACAGAGAGACAGAGAGAGAGAGGCTGTTAACCAAGAGAAAAAGAAAAATTGAGGCCTGGGTCTTTAGAAGCTAGAATGTATTAATAAATATGGCCACAGCATCACAGCATGAAGTAACTGAAAGCAGTCTTTCCTTGAGAGAAGGCAGGTTTAAACCTGAATGGATAGTTAAGTGTGGGGAAGGGAGTGAAACACTGCTGTTTTCAAGAAGGCAATTAATACCTTCTCTATGATAAATTGTTAAGGTAATTTGAAATGGCTCTGAAGCCCTCAAAGCCAAAGCAGGTAAAATTGGGTGAATGCCAAGCAGAAGAGTAAGTGAGAAAGTTTTCCATTCATAATGGTAAAGCTTGACTATAAGTGGGAATCTCTGTTCCTTAGAGATTTATATATTTTTAAATACTGACATAAGTTATACATCATATCTTAGGATGTTAATAAATCAATAGCATTGTGCCTAACATTCAAAAATTAAAAATGTAATTGAACTCCACTGCGCTCATTACTCAGACCACGAGGGTGAACAAAAACAGTCCCTGGTTTCAAGAAGCTTAGGGGACAGAGAAATGTTCAAATCATAGGGTATATCATTTGAACAGTTATTTTAATAAAGAGTTTTATTTTTAAAGAAATAAAAAACAGAAGTGGATGGCTTGCACACGAATGTAGTTTCTCTTAATTCTCAGGTCTGTATGAAGCCCAGGAAGCATATCATTTGATTGAAAGTCAGCAGCACTGCATGCCAATGGCAGATAACTGACCTGCAGACAGACTGACTCCCTGGATCTCAAAGTGTGGTCCAGAGAGCAGCCTGCATATGAATCATGGTGCTGGCTCCTTTAAAAGGCAAATTCTTGGGATCCTTCTCAAGAACTTACTACATCAGATTTACTGTGTTGGCTGCTGGAGTCTTCACTTTAAAGAATCTCCAGGTAATTCTTAGGCGCTGTTTTAGAATCATGCTGTTTGAGTTTAACACAAAACGCTTTTTAGATATCTGAACCTATGACATGATGGCAAATATCAAAATATCCTAAATTTATTATAAGTTTATCTTCCAGGGACACTCTATTATTGATTTAATTCAGTTCATTGTCAAATATGAGCCCAAGTTCTTTCCTATTGTAGAGGCCTAACCAGTCCTTTCCTATATTGCATACGTATTCTTGATTTACTTTTCGTTTCCCTCTAGGTATATCTTTTATACTTGGCCATATTACATTTCATTTTCTTGTTGTGAGGCCATTAAAAAAACCTGATCAAAGCAACTTTGAATTTCCCTCTTCTCTCTGCAGTATGAACAGCCCCATATGATTTGGAACCAATCACATATTTACTAAGCCCATGTTTGATTTCTTCTCTTTTTTCATGTGTAAAGACAAAGACAAACAACCCTCCTCTTAACCCTACTCCCCAGACTGTGGAACACCTCTCTACCCATTAGTGACCCGCAGCCATGAGCTACTTTGGCTTCAGCCTCTGCGACATTCCAATAAAGAGAAATGACTATTTTCTTCAGATGTAGTTTATTGCCTGGTTTATAAAAACATCCCATAAAAAAATACATAGAGCATGGGGGACAGGGGAGATATAAACAAGAGTTCTTGACTGAGTATTTTCATTTGAAAAATTCTTAACTTCTAGTTGGAATAAGAAAAAGAGATGTGGTTTCTTCATATCTTAAAATTAAGAAATAATTTAGAAAAGCTCTGGCAGATGAGATAAGCTGCCTGTAAATCGTGTCTCCCAAAGGCCATCTGAAGGAAGCTGGTGAAGGGGTTTCCTCCTTGTAGGGGGTTTACTGTCCATCCTGGTCTGACCAAGTCCTTTGGTCTTCAGAATGTTTTACAAATCTGCCCCTTCTAGATTTTGAAAATCGTAACTGTAAAGCCGATATTTTAATGCTGCGGCCTTTTTATGTGTCTTAATTGAATATTTTCAACTTTGTACTTATGTCTTGAAGCAATCTAATCATCTATGATACAATTTAATAAATAAAAAAATTAAATATATAGTAATGAATAGGACTAATTGCCATTGTGCCTCAGACAGTGGAATGCAACCAGTAGGTGTTTAATAAATATTAATTATGATCATGACAGTTAGCCCTAGAGGCAGGGGACATGGTTTTCCTTTTCTCTGAGTCACCATTCAATTGGAAAAACGGCACTTTTGTACTTCAGTTTCACAATCCACAAAAGGAAATAGTTCTTGTTCATCATTATCCACCTAGGATAGAGAAAGAAATGCAGAGGGATTAGCTCAGTAATTGTCTCTGTGTTTGAAGGTGGCGGCTGGCCAGGTGTTTTCAGGCTCGTCTGAAGAATTAGAATGAAATGTGTTTGAATTGGGAAGATTAAGGTTAGATGATGAAATCCTGGAGTGCCCTTTCTGGACACTTTTTAACTAGGGCTTTTCTTGCTTCAGATGGCCACAGCAGAAAGTTGGATCTGATGAGCTCTCTTAGTCTTGTCACTCTAAGTCAATTTTAAGGAAATGGTTACTGGCCAGAGATAATAAACTGCAAGGCTAGTTCTTTTGCATATACTCTTACTAAATATGTGGTCCAGGATGAAAATACTGACTGTTTAAATGCCTGAATTCAGAAATTTAACAACCAGGTGATATGATGGAAGGTAATCATCAAAATTGCCAGCAAGGACTGATTGTGGATCCTTTGACCCAGAAATCCCTGGACTCTGGATAGCATCCTGTTGTTGACTTTTGTACAGCTTGCAGACTAAGAATGGTTTTTACATTGTTTTACATGGCTGGAACACAATCAAAATAAAAAAGAATATGATTTTATGATCCATTGAAAACTAAATAAAGTTAAATTTTATTGCACACATATAGTTTTAGTTGAACATAGACATACATGCTTATTCATTTATGTATGCTTTATGACTGTTTTTGTACTACATCAGCGGAGCTGAGAAGCTGACAAAGAGACCATATGGCATGCAAAGCCAGAAATATTTATTATCTGTCCCTTTACAGGAAAAGTTTGCCTACCCCTGACCTAGATAATCTATCCAGAAGAAGTGGCCCACAAAATGTGGAATGAGTTTGTCAGCACAGTTTTATCTATAGTAAAAAAATTGGGGAGCAGGTAAATGTTCCTCAAGTATATAGGTATTATTAAATAAATTGTGTCATATCCACTCAGTGGAACTTTTCAAAACTATTAGGAATGAAAGCAATGACTATCTATCAATGTTGAAAAATAAAATGGTTGTGTTAATTAAAGTGGAGGAAAAAATCAGAGCACAAACTTGTATAACTGTATGATTATAGTCTTTTTTTTTTGATGTTGTAGAATGACTTTTATTGATGTGAAAAGATTTTTACCAGTGGTAATTTTAGTTTTCTTCCTTTTGCTCATACTCATTTTCTAATCTTTCCATTGTTTTTTTTAATTTATTGTGGTGACAATTGTTAGTAAAATTACATAGATTTCAGGTGTACAACTCTGTATTACATCATCTATAAATCCCATTGTGTGTTCACCACCCAGAGTCAGTTCTCCTTCCATCACCATATATTTGATCCCCCTTATCCTCATCTCCCATCCCCCACTCCCCTTACCTTCTGGTAACCACTATGATTATAGTCTTTAATCATTCAGTTAATTCACTTATCCAACAAACATTTATTGGAGGCTAGAATATTAGTCAGGCATGTATCATACGCATGATAGAAAAAAAACCCAACAGCAACCTAGAAAGGGTTTATAGTGACTGGGTCACTAAAGTGATAGAATTTTTTTTCTCATCTCTATTTCTATCTTTTTTTTCCTGTATGATACTTATGTTACTTACATATTAAAAATGTTATCAAAGAAGATTGGATAAAGCATCAGAGTGCACAAATAATAAAAACAGATCTCTACAAGACTGAAACTGCCTGGGGGGACTTGCAGAGAGGACCCCTGACACAGGGAACTGCTTCTTGTTCTGTTCTAGCAATTTCTCAGTCTCTATCTCCTCATTTACTACATTGCTCTTTATAAAAGAAAAGAGCAGGCTTCCCTGTAAAATCTTTCCTGCTTTCTACCCCCAGGGACCAACCCAAGGAGCCAGTAGGCATGAAAGACTTCCCTTCATTCAAAACAGATAATCAAGCCTATTTACCAACAGCTGTACTATCTGAGCAAACTGCCACTTCTTCTTTGAGGAGATGTAAGTGATAGTCTGTGTCCTTTACAATGACCAAAGAACTCGCACCTGAACAAGGTTGAGTGGGAGTTTTTCTGAAGTGGAATCGGTTCTGGAGCCCAGATACTGAACACTCTGCTCCTTCTAACCTCTCTCACTCAGGAAAATGGCCATTAGTTACATTACATTGCAGTCTTTAAAATAATAGTATCGTCATTCCTTAACATTGCATTGTCAATATTTCAAGACATATTAGGATGACATTAATAGCAAGGACAATATTTTTAGCATTAACAATGTGACTGGCACAAAACACTGAAGGAAAAGGCACTTAGAAATTATTACGCATCCATAAAAAGATGAAGAGAAGAAGTTTTAAAAATGCCAGAATAATCCAAGGAGTGATCCACCTGACCTCGTGTTCAGAGGCTATCATGGCAGTAGTGGGACCACCTAGTGGGGTAGTGGGCAAGCTCTGATGGTTGCTCTACACGAGGAAAATCACACTGACATTGTAGATGGTCTTCTTACCTCTGGGTACAGTTCTTATGCTGGTCAGACGCATCTATGTGGGGACTGGAAAACTGTTAAATCTAATAAGTATTTATTGAGCACCAACAATATTGGGGTCAAGAAAGAACTGAAGGTGGTGTTATGTTCTGTGTGGCAGGAGGAGAGCAGTGTGGTGGGAGTGGAGCACTGAACTACCATGGCTGTGATTCAAATATAAGGAGATGGTGACAGTAGAAAAGAGAAATCAGAGCAGCATATGAGACACAATTCAGAGGAAAAACCTATATGACTTAGTGATTGATTAGATAGGGGACATTATATAGAGATTTCTCCTAAGGTGGAGTATACCCTAGACACGCTGCAATGGCTAACATGGTGCCTCCCGTTTGTGTTGCAAATGTAGTTTGAATGAAATTGGTTAAGAGTTGTCATGCTGGGAGAAATGTGGTACCATTAACAAGATTAAAAGATAAAGAAAGCTAGATTTTTTAAATTAAAGTTTTTGGGGTGACAATTGCTAGTAAAGTTACATAGATTTCAGGTGTACAATTCTGTAATACGTCATCTATATATCACATTGTGTGTTCACCACCCAGAGCCAGTTCTCTTTGCATCACCATATATTTGATCCCCTTTACCCTCATCTACCAATCCTTAAAGAAGGATTGTGAGCCTAGTTTTGAAATTATGAGCCCAGTTTTGAAGAAAATAATTTAAGGTAGTGATGGATCATCCAGCATCAGCTGTCTAGTTAGCTGATTGAAATTATGGAATTCTAGGGGAATTCTCAAAAAGGATTCCTGTATTTAGCAAGCATTTCTTTAGTTTTGAAACTCCCAAGGAACTGATTCTGCTTTCTACTAACAATTTTTTACTCTTTGTCTCAGCTTTTCAAAACTTGTTGGAAGGCTCTCGGTTAATATGCAAATCAATGTTGTCCATTAAAATTGCCTGAATTTGGCCTAATGGCTATCACTCATAATGGGGGATATTTTTGAAATATATTAGTGAGATTTTCTCATATTTTTTTAAATCCTTCTAGAAATACCCATTTGTTTTGAGATGGTTTAAGAATGTTATAGAAGTAATACAAAGGGTGAGGAAGGGTTAGTATTTAGCCTATGACATCAAAATAAGATTTTCCAAAGGCAATAATCATTTAAGCTAGGTTTTGCCCAGAAAGAGTTTTCTAAACTCTTTTAACTATCAAGACTAAGCCATGAGAATTCAAATCATAGATGTTCTTCCATAGTGCAGAGAGTATTAGCTCTTCCCCTTACGACAGCTAAGTAATGAGGATGGCCGACGAGAAAAGAAATTAGGATATAAAGCATAGAGGTTGAAGCCTGCCCCTTGTGGTCCAAGGGAAGGATGACAAGCAGTTTGAGGAAGTCAGAGCTCAACCTCTCACCCATATCTCCCATGTGATGTTGAAAACTCAATGAGTAAGGTTTTAGAAATATCTAGATAGGTATGTGGAAGCTGAAGGAATTGTGAACTTTCCTGAGGATATTGTGGGAGAGGCCGTGGCTCCTAAAAAAAGCTCCAGCCTCTGGCTTGATGCACATCCAAAATGGCATGAGGGAGCCTTGGGGGTAGCAGCATGGGTCAAGAGATGAGTAACTCATTCCTCCTGCCTGTATATGTGACCATAAAGAGGACCCTTGGTGAGGGGGGCGTCTCACAGGTGCAAGAAAGAGCTCAGAGACCAGCCAAGGCTTCTTAGGGACGGGGAGGAGAAGCTAAAGAATGTTGAAGGCTTAGCAATAAGTGATGTGGAATACAAACTCCCGTGCTGGGAACTCAGTTTTTGCCTTCAAAAGCCAGACAGCACCTGTTGCATCTCAGCAGTCACCAGTCCAAGAAGCAGCCCCCCTCAGCATCTCCCTTACGCTTCTATAAGGATTCAGTAGCCTCAGGCCCCTTTCATAAACGCAGAGGAGGGAGCTGGCTTCTGAGTGCCTCAGCACATATCTGAGGTCATCCAGGCAGCACCTGAGTTATCTGAAGAGACTGCAAATGACTGGACAGGATTAACATCTGCAGATTAACAAAATATGTACCCACTGGCCACCCCCACACTCCTCCAACTCCTCAACAATGTGGAGAGTTATGCAGAAATCTGAAAGTTATAATGAAATGAAGAAACTGAATTTCTTTGTATATCTTGAGTATATACAATGTGAGTGTATATTTACCACTACTACACATCATTCAAATTAGGAGTTAAATGAGGATTGATTGCAATAAATTATTCTCAGCGAAACTGTATAAATCTAGGATAAAGCTGCACTAAGAAACTTGTCTTCAAATGTATGGCATTAATCCCAATTGCTCTAAGCAAGAACTGTCCGATGCCATTAATGGATTATCTTCCTGTAATGACATTAAAAACAGACTTCAGACTATAGTGCTATTTTAAGAGTCGTCATGTATTCACTAAGATCCAAACAAGTGAATTGATTACCACTATTGAAATCCTTTCAAAGTAACCAAGTACTATAAAAAAAATCTATACAAACATCCCTAAATTGTATGCTTCACCTCTTGATCTCTAATCATCTATTGTCAATACTCGAATTTTTCTCCATGGTTTGTGATTTGCTAATTCCAAGTAAGCTGGAGGAAACTTGTTTCAATTCAGTATCTGATATTTTATTTTTGGAATTCAATAAATACTTCCAAGTTAGGTTTTTTTGTGTTTTTTTTTTTTTTCCTGTTTTAGCCCCATTTATTAATCAGATGGGAGAGATTGAGAGAGAGAGACAGCTTTGTCCATTCAGCAACAGAAGTAATAATAATAAATGTAAGTGTTCATCATTTATTAAGCATTATATGCAATTTTGATTGCTTTATATAAATTATCACATTTCATCTTCACAGTAATGTAACTACTAGATATTATTTTTATCCTGTTTTACAGATGAGGAAATTGAGACATAGAGACATTAAGTATCTTGCTCAAAAATCATACAGCTAGTAAGTGGCAGAGATGAGATTCAAACCCACTCAGCTTAACTTACTAGCTCTTTCTCTTAGCAGTATCTTTGTACAGTAAATCCTCACTTAATGTCACTGATAGGTTCTGTGACATATAAAGAAACTAATGTTGCCACAGGCTAATTGATATAAACAAGAGTTAAGTTCCTATGGCACCTCATTAATGTTAGAGCAAAATGACATTGAGTGAAGGATGTTATTCGAAGACCTGCTATAGTCTAGTTTGGTTGCCTTAATTCTCTATCGGAGCACTACAGATCATACTGCGGTTCCATAGTTGCTATGGTACATATTTGGACTCCATTTATTTATTTATTCCACATGTGTTGAGTATTTCCTAGGTATATATCAGTGTAGTAGGCACTAGGTGGGGAATGGAACACAGATAAGGTTATAGCTTAGTAGAGGAGATGGGTTTATCAACTATCAGACAATAAAATTAGGACTAACTTGAGATTCAAGGAATGAACTGTGGAAATTACATTGAAGATGATAGAATTCTTCCTGGGGCGATGATGGAAAGCTTCCTGAAGGAGTGAAATCCAAAGTATAGTTTGGAGAACCCTGGAGGTGCCTGGGACCCTTTCCGGCGGTTTACAAAGTCAAAACTATTTTGTTAATTATGCTAAGATATTATTTGCCCTTTTTGTGTGTACAGCAGTATAATCCTAGAGGCTGCATGGTATGTGTGCTATCACAACACAATGAATTCTGAAGCAGTTATGAGAATCCAGCTGCCTTCCTTCAATCCAGAGACTTATAAATATTTTTTTTTACATACCCCTGTTTTTACTATTTTTTTGTTTTGGAAATTATAGGTTTTTTAAATTAAAATATTTATGTTATCATATGAGTTTATAATTTGTTTTTAAATGGATTAATAAACATTTTAAAAGATCTCAGTTTTAACTTCTAATACAGTTCATTTCAATAGATATGACCCATGTAAAGAAAATGCCTTTGGGCTTCTAAATAATCTTTATGAATCTAAAGGAGAGCTGAAACCGAACTTTTAAGAACCGCTGGAACAGGGCAAAGACTATTGGAGGTGTCAGAAGACCCCAGCTCAGGCTTTCTCCTTGCCACTCACCACCTCTGTGCATGGCAGAAACCATCTAAACACACCAAGTCTTGCTTTCTCACTCATACAAGAGAAGAGCACCCCCTACAGCCCCTAACGCCCCCCTAGGTGTAGGTCAAATGAGATAACATATGTGAAATAGCCTAAGTCAGGAGAGTCTCAAATAATATTTGATGGGTAATAGATCCTGCTTATTTCAGTGTGAAGTATATATATTCACCTTAGAATTAAAAAAAAAAAAAGTCTATGAAAATAATTTAAGGACATGGTGAAAAATCCAGATATACCAGAAGGATTTGTGTGTGTGTGGGAAAAAAGTCTCCTGGCCTTTAGCCCATCAATCCCACTCCCCAGAGGTAAAATACGGTATCTAGCCTTATCCATTTCTGTTTACAGTTCCTCGGTATTTACCATTAAAACACTAAATAATAGGCTTACTTCTCTATTTCTTGATTAGCAATTCTAGTGTCTAATGAGTCCCTGCTGTGAAAGGTGAGGATTTGGCTCATTTGTATTATCCTTAATTAGATGTTAATATGTCATTTCAAATATAAACAAGATAATTAAGCGTCTATTTACTGCCCCACAACTTTTTAGACAGTTTCTTGACTCTACCCTGTGAAAGAAAACACAACTTTATTAGCCTCCCCTCAGTCTTTACTCCTTGGCTCTGTTTCCCTGTTTTTCACAGTGTACCATTCACGTTGTCAAGGCTGATAGCATTTATTTTTATCCTGTATCATGTTATTTTTCCTATATTGTATCTATATGTTGATTGAACTATCAATGGACAGCATTTGTATTACTGTGACTTTGTAATTCCTGTTCATTTCATGTTTTTCGCTACAGGCTCAAAGCGAGGTGAGATCTTTGTGCCACTTGAAGGAGAAGGTGTCTGGCCTAAAAATATCCTGCTTTTTAATCATTATATTACAAGGAATCTATTTTCTTTGCAGAGATCTCTCTCTCATTCTCTTTCTGAATCATCTGACCTCTTGCTCCAATTTGCTGGTTTGATAGCTTCCAATTCTCACTTTATGGATGCAATATCTTCATTGATAGCCCTAAGGATACTGGATTAAAGATTCTAGCTATTTCTCATCTGTTTCCCAAATTCTCCCTGTTCCTTTTGAAGGCTGTTCATTTGATTCCTTCTGTTTTGTGCTGTTGATTTCACTTATACGTTCTGTGATCCTTGGTAGCCTGTTCATACTTAGACAAAGGGACTGGCAGATTTCTGGTGACTTCCAACTTCTAGAACTGGGGAAACTTTACTCTGGGGCATGACCTACCATCCTAGGAATCTCAGTTTCATTTCTTTAGATAGATGTCAGGGTAGATGGTAAGGGCGTTGTTCCTCATTGAAGAGTGGAGGTGGAGATAAGGATGATGGGTGCAAATTTCACTAAAGTGGTATTTAGTTAAATCCCCAGTTTTCAGGTTCACCTCTGAACTTTGCCCTCTAAACCTGCAGAGTCAGAGCCCAGAACTAGCCCAGGACTCTACTTGGAACCCTGACTCTAGAACCTACCCCCATCAACCTGCTCCCTTCCCCTTCCCAATGTCCAGATATTTGTTGATGTCTTTCATATGCATAATTCCTTCCCTTTCTCTTTACTCTTATAGGCTTATTCTTTTTTTCCCCTTTTGTTTTTACTTCTTTATAGCCATTTCAATAGGGTCTTGGGAAGGAGGATAGGCAAATACATATGCTCAGTCATTACCTTTTATCAGAAGCCCGTGGTATTTCTCTTAGAAAGCTGTTTTAAGGATTGATGGGCTAGCCATTGTATCTTCAAATCTTATGTCTCAAGAAATTTGGGAGTTAAATCCTAATAATTAAAATATATTGCCCTGATTTTTTTTTTTTTGGTTACTATGTGGACGGTGGCTCATGTATGTGGGTGATTAAACTTATATAGTGCCTTCAAAGATGAATGAAGAAATGAAAATTTACTTAATGCCATAAAACTGGTAGACAAAAAAAGTTCATTTGCAACCATCTCAAAAACTCAAATGAAATAACTGATACATGTGATTTCTGTATTAAGTTCACAAATTTCTTTCAGTGGAACATCATAGGACATGGAAGGCAGAACTCTCATGGTTAAAAGCATCCTTCGGAGGAAATAGCCAGGGTTTCATTAGTCACCAAGAAAATTAATACACCTTGTTTACAACCTAGTAAAGATGAAGTAAAAATAAATCAGGGAACTTCCTTGCAGTAGCTATGAAAAATGTTAGACATTATTTGAAGGTCGAACTCACACTTTCAGGACATCTTCACTAACATTGTACACACTTGATCTTTAAATACTATCTTGGTTAAATATTGATTGTTCTACAGGCTCCACTTAAACTGAAAATACTGATTACATCTATCTATTTTCATTTTTAACATCTTTATTGAAGTATTACTCATATATAATAAATTGCACATATTTAAAGTGTACAATTTAATACATTTTGACATATATATATATATATATATGCATGAAATATATGTATATGTATATATATATGTATATGTATATATATATGTATATGTATATATATATGCATGAAATCATTAATCAAGGTAATGAACATGTCCATCACCCTCCAAGAATTCCTCCTGTCCCTTTGCAGTCTCTCCTTCCTACTCCTCCCCAGCTCGTCTTCAGGAAACCACTGATCTGCTTTCTGCCACTATACATTAGTTTGCATTTTCTAGGCTTTCATAACGCTGTATGTACTTTTTCTGTCTCATTATTTTCTCTCAGAATAATTATTTTGCAATTTTGCCATGTGGTTGTTTCCACTTTAGGGCTATTATAAAGTTGCCAATGAATATTATATACACATTTTTGTGTGGACATGAGCTTTCATTTCTCTGGGGCTAGGTCATATGGCAGGTGTATATTTGACTTTTTAGAAAACTTGTACTATCATGCATGCCTACCAGCAGTGTATGAGAGTTCCAGTTCCTCCACATTCTTGCCATCCCTCGGAATGCTCAGTCTTTTTAATTTTAGCCATTCGAATGGGTGTGTAGTGGTATTATATTGTGGTTTTAATTTTCATTTCCCTAATGACTAATGATATTGTACCTCTTTACAGGTGTTTATTTGCCATCCATAAATCTTCTTTTGTGAAGTGTCTATCCAAATATTTTACCTATTTTTATTGGGTTATTTTTTATTATTGAATTTGAGAGTTCTTTATGCACTCTGGGTACAAGTCGTTTATTGGTATGAGATTTACAAATATTTTGTCCCAGTCTATGGCTCACTTTCTCATTCTCTTGCCATAAGTGATTTTATTTTTTGTGGTTATGGAATTTTTATTTTTAAACAACAATGGTAATCATATTCATTAGCAGTATATGTAGTTCGGTTATCTCAGAGAGCTATTCAGAAAGGTTGAGGTGATGGCTCAGTCTTTCAAACCTGTATTTCAAAGAGGCAGTGTACTTGAAATGTTAGTTATTGTGGGAAATGTAATTCTGTATAATTCACAGAGTTTATTTCTTACAGTTAAAAAATTACACAAGCTGTAATTTTCGTAGTTTTAAAAAGTGAAATATATTCTGAGAATAAAAAATGTATTTTTAATTTTTTAAATTGTAAAAATTATTTCAGACATAAAATTTTTATTTTTAGTTTTCTGTCTCTCTTCCCTTCATTTGGATATTTTAACCTGAATTATTCTAATAAAATAATTTATTCAGTCTTTCTTTCAAACTTTTTATAGATTAAAAGACTCATAATCATTAGATTGGCCATAGAATATTGGGTTATATGAATCACATTCAGTAATAAATGAAAGAGAGACTATCAATGATGGCCCTATCTCTTTTAAAAGGCTCTCTAAATTATTATAGGGGTATCAAAGGTCTGCTAAACTTAATCCTGGAATTAAAGCAAACTCTAGGTAAGGATGTTCAGGCAGTATATTTTAAAATCAGCATCCCAGACTTGGTTATGCCTCTTTCTGCATGCAGTGGGAAGCTGAGCATCACTGGCCAACTCCACTCAATAACTCCATTATCAAAAATCTTTACTGCTCCCATTCTTGTATTCTCTTGTGCTTGTGCAGATTAAAAACAGATATTCCTCTAAATAGCAGCAATAGCTGAAGTTGCATGATCTAGATATTTGTTGGAGGTAGCTGCTTTATCCTCTGTGATGGAAATACCATCCCCTCAGTTGCTTAAGTCAGATACTTAGGCACCCATTTTCTTTCTGCCCTCACCCCCAATTCCACCACTTTGTTCAAGCCACCAGTGTCTCTCTGCTTGATTCTTACATTAGCCTTACTCCTAATGTCCCTGCCTCCATTGTTTTCCTCCATCAGTCCATTATCCACACTGTATAATTTATTATACACCTTTTCATTCTCTTGCCATCTAAGTAGCCAGGTGATGCTTTCAAAATATCTATCTAAACACATTAATTTCCTGCTCAAATCTTAGCCATAGCTTTTGATTACTTCAAAAATAAAGTTCAAATTTCTAAGTGTGACTTTGAAAAGCTCTTCATGTTGGACTTTATTTTTAAGGGAATAAGAATATAAGAACAGAGAGAGAATAAAAAATAGTTCAGAATATAAAACTAGCAAAATGCAGTGACTGAATGGATATAGGGTTGTGGCAAAGATTCAGTGAGGTAATTTAAGTAAAAGGGCTTTGTGAAATAGAAAACATTTTAATGCCATTATCATATTAATATTATTCTAATCTGTCTCTCAGTGAACCTCTGAGAATTATGGAATACCAGAACTTTACTTTTGAGTGTCTTGCTACTCCAGCCTAGCCTCATGAAACCCTGGCATATGGGATTGGTTGCTACATAGCTCTGGACACTCAGGTAAATGCTCTATCATTGGACATCTTTGTCTGTATGCCCAATCCTTAGAGAAGCTGAACCTTGAGAAGTCATGCTGTCCAGTGGCTGCTCAGCCAGGAGCATCCTGGGAAAGGGACTGTGAAGGTGAGATCACACATGATTTAAACTCTTCAGCACCACTTGTAGCTTCCCCTCCTATCAAAGAGTTTCTTGTTTTCTTCTCCTCTTGGGCTCACCTGGAAGAGCTGACTCGGACCCTTGAGGACCAGATGTCTTGAGGCAATGGATTCTAGTCATAAACTCTTTGGTTGCAAGGAACAGAAATCCCAGAAACTGGGAACTAGAAAAATCAGGAACTAGAATTACTCTTTCCAGATCTTAAGTGCCACATACTCTCTCTTATATCTGTTTCTGACTATATGCTCTGTTGTGCTTTAATCAGCTGTCTCCTTACTCATCTTGAACAAGACCCAACATGGCACCATCCAGTTCTATATATATCAGGGCCGGTCATCTCTGACATCCACTAATAACAGGTTTAGTTGCTCATTTCCCAATTCCAGACTTTCAAGAGAGGAATTTGATTGGTCCAAATAAGCATTTGAAAAAGGTCCCAAGTCTTAGTTGACTGGCTGACCTAAGGATTAAGTCTTCTGGGTCAGCTATTAAGCAATTGTCCAATTATTTGAGGTCATGAAATGCAAGGTCATATGCTTTGATGCTCACTTAGCAGGCACTAAGAGTGAGAACTGCAGAAAATGATGTGGTCAGGGTAAAAATGGGCATCCCTAATAAATGAGAAATAATAATGAAATGTAGTCGTTAAGGGCATGGACTGTGGGGCCAGACCATATGGCTTTAAACCCTGTTTGTAGCTGGTAACTTTGAGGAAGTAACTTTACTTTACTGTGCCTCAGTTTCCTCATCTATAGAATGGACACAATAATAGTACCTTTCTAATAGTATTGTTGTAAGGATTAAATATGTGTGCTTGTGTGTACTTAGTATATATTAAATGCTATATAAATGTTAACAATCATACAGATAAAAATCTGAAGTATAGAATGGGGCAAATTAAGAAGGGCTGTGCATGGTTGGTTGAATAATAATCAGCCAGATACAGGGTGAAATCCAGCTTAAGTGGGAAGTGTGGGAAAGGAAAACAAATTAATGAACACAGTAAGAATGAATTCTGAATTCCTCAGTTGAAATTTTGGGGACAGAAATATGAGAGGGGTTGGGGGTCAGAAGAGAGGAAAAGGGAGCAGAGTGGGTCTGGCTCAGGTGCAGGCAAACACCTCAGCTGCTAAGACACAAGAAGCTCAGATGTGCCCTTTAGGTCACAGCATCATCCATGGTTGTCTCCAGCACGGTTGGCCCCTGGTCTGTTCTTCTGAGGTAAAAATCTGAAAGCCTTCTGAGGAGTTTAAACATATTAGATTCTCTAAAGATATGGTTTTAGTGTAGATACCTGGACTAGATTAATTCATGAAATCATTCACTCATTAAATATTAGTTGGCATTCACGGTGGGCCAAGTTCTGTGCTGGGGATATAGCAATAAACATATCTCTGGAAAGAGCTTAGAGACTCACAGACTTATAGTTGAGGAGGGAACACATCACATGAAGCACTGATGAGGGGGGACTTTCAAAAGAGAGCAATGGTGCTCTAGGAAAGGGTTTGAGGGGCAGAGCTGACCAAGGCTATGGGCTCAAGGCAGGCTTCCTGGGAGATACGTGGGAGACAGGGGAGAAGAGTGTTCCCGGCATGGAGAACAGAATGTTCAAAGCCCAGTAGCAAGAAGGGAGCAGTACTTGAAGAAGCAGAGGACCCTAGTGTGCCTGGATATGGGACAGAGATAAGAAAGTGAGGGTGGAGGGGCTAACAGGGGAGTCATGCCAAGGGGTTTGCACTTTTATACTGAGGGCAATGGGAAGGGGTGGAAAAGATTAAGCTTGTCCCATCTGGACTGGATCTCACTCACACTGACAGATTGCCCTCGCCTGTTTTTCTGGGGACAGGAGACAGGCCATGTGGCCTGGGGAGTGAGGGCAAGGGACATGGTACTATCAGAACAAAGAAGGATTCAAAAGTGAGGTGTGCCTGTGTCAAGAGAAACATCCTCTACTTCAGTTTTGCTTGAGGGCTCGAGGTTCCTTAAATAGTCACCAATAAACCAAAGCTCTGCATGGGTGTGTTTGCAGTCTCTCATGACTGCACCCATACAGGATCAGAAATACTGGCCTTACTCTATGGCCTTAGTTCCAAATGCCTCCAAAGAGGCTCTACAAAATGTTGTCAGCAAACCAGCTGAAAGGCTTCAAGAATAAAAAAGTTCATGCCCCTTAGTTTAAGGCTACCTGTTGAAGGAGGCAACAAGCCAAATTCAGTTGTGTATCCCTCTTAGGCTCTTGACAAACCCTCACACATACACATAGAGTTTTGCTGTCTCTCTGCTGATGCTCAGCACTTGGGTAACTGAAACCTTCAGATGGTTGGAGCCAATTTAGTCAGGCTTGCTATTTATTTATTTATTTATTTATTTATTTATTTATTTACTTACGTATTTATTTGCAGTGCCATAGTAAAATATTTACTTAAGCTGCTGTCTTTTTGTATGAAGAGATCACAGTTTGTCCTGACGTGACAATGTGTGCCCTGTATTGTTTTCTGATGTCACAGCAAAGGATTGCTCCCGCTGAGTGCTCCATGTTGTGAAAATTAATAAAGGAAATATCAACTAAAATTGGAGGAGGGAAGGCCTGTAGAGGAGCTTTTATGTCCTACCTCTCAAGATCAATTACCCCAAACAGGAAGCTGTCAAGCACCCCAAACAGGAGGACATCAGTTAGAGACCCCAACAGGAAGAGATACACTTTGCATTCCCAAACAGGAACTGCAGCTACTTTACTCCAGCAGGAGGAAGGAAGACTTTCCTTCTGTCCAGCAACAAGCCCAGCCAATGGAAACACCACCGCTCAGCCAATGAGAAACCATCTTCACCTGAACTTGAACTTTCCCCCAATGAATTTTTCTCTTGCTAATGACTTCCTTCTCCTACTCTCCTTTCCATAAAAGCCTTTCATCTTGTATAACCCTTTGGAGTATCTCTCTGTTTGCTAAATGAGATGCCGCTCAATTCATGGATCATTTAAGAAAGCCAATTAGATCTTCAAATTTACTCAGTTAAATTTTGTTTTTTAACAGAGCTCTCCCACAGTCCCTCTTGGAAATAGAGAACTTGGCAAGATTAAGGATGTAGCTGAAAAAAGTTGGTGAATTTATGTTTCATCTTCTTTCTCCACTTCTTCTCCCGGAAGTGTGAACAAATAATTAAACTGCTAAAAAAGAAAGGCAGCATGCAAGAAGGAGGCCGCACAATTGGCCCTTAACAATTCAAGTCTAGATCATTAGCCGAGAATCTAAGTTGAAGGTGCTGAATATTCATTCACACGATTGTGCACGTAATGGCGAGATTTCTTTTCTTGACACAATGAACAGAGTGTCCTGACACCTTTTGACACTAGGGTGCTTATAGAACTCAGTTAGAGGTGACAACATGGGAAGGGACTTTGTACTTCACCTCCCACACCACCCCAAAAAGCCCCATCATACAACATTACATACATAATCTCATGCTACAAAATTTAAACTAAATTACTAAATTCAAAAAAATTCAATTTCTCACCCTTAACTGTCTTCTGGGTTTTCTGGGTACATAGCAGTTTTTCCCCAATCTAAAATTTGGCTTTAAAGTTCATGGTTAAATAACTAAGCAATTTTAGTCCAGAGATATATTCTCAAGTGAAAGAAACATTATTTTACAATCACAGAAACTTGAAAGGTATTTGAGATCTTTTGAAAGGAATGAAAATTAAATCAGATATTTGTCTTTTCATCTACTCCAGAATCACACAGCAAGTCACACATACTTAGGGACTCAAGAGAGTTGGAGATATTCAGCAGAATTTATAGCTCTGGAAGTGATGAATTAAAAATTTCCAAGGGGAAACAATCCCTATTGTCTGCCAGTCTATTTAGATGTACAAACTGATGTACCCACCATAATCCTTGTCAGTTTTGCTGAGCTCTAGGGAAGATATTGTTTGAGGACAAGAAGTAGGCTTAACAGAAAGCAGAATGATTCTGTTACACTGCACAGAATCTCACATAAGTTTTACTTCATTTAAAGGGGATCTATTTTCTTTCTTACTTTGGTCATATCAGTACAAAAACTGTGGTCTCTGTGAAAATCATTTTCCTTACTTAGAGTTTAGTACTCATTTTTTTTTTAAATTATTATTATTAAAACAAAGCTGTTCTCAATATAGCTGGAAACTTTCATTTTATCCTCTGCTTTGTTTACTTGAGGTCTGTGTTATCTTTTATTTGAAGGCATGATAGTAGTAAAAATTATGTTGTAAAACAAAATTATTATTTAGGACCAAAGTCCTACTACAACATTCTGATGGTTGAAGGGAGATTGGTTAACAATGGTAGTCCTCTAACACGGTCTTATTTGTAATTGTTTTCTCAATGGTGGCTTAAAAAGGGAATGGAGTGAGAATGCATTCTAAAATGACAATTTCTCTTGATTCTAGAGGACAGTTTACAAAAGATAATTAGGTAGGCAATCAGGTAATCTTACCTAAAAACGTATGATTGTGAAAACAGAGACACCAACTACAGATTAAAATTTAGTTACTTTTTTTTTTTTTTTTTTTTTGCTTTGTGGGATGATCTAAGCCAAACTTGTTCAGTAAGATAATGGCTTGAAAAAACTAATAAACTAAACCCGGCACATTGATGCCTCTAATTGGAACACCTATAAGGGGAGGGTAATATTGTACATATTAGATATATGAAATAAAGACCAAGTTTTAAGAAACCAGAACTTATATGTAGATATAAATATGTCCCTTTTAAAGTAGTCACTTTGGAAGGCCTTCCACTCATGCAGTGTTGCTGTTGCTCTAAATATTTTTGTTAATCATTTTTTGAGAATTGCTTTTAAACCCTGTGTGGTACATTATTTTTAATACTCTCTATGAAAACTAATAGCATTCTTGAAGAATGGATTTAACTTTTGGAACAATCACTAGTTGTTTGGAGGTGAGCAAAGCATGTGGCAGGATGGGAGGAATCAAACACTATGAAATGGGCTAACCCAGTTTTGAGTCCCAACACTGCCATCAACTAGTGGTAAGACGTTGGGCAAGTGACACAACTAATTCGAGCCTCATCTGTAAAAATGAGGACATGGATTCATTCATTCATTCATTCATTCATTCATTCATTCATTATTCAATAGAGGCTATTATTGAGCATTCACTATGGGATGCAGATAACAGGAGTGGAAGGATGAGGTGATTACCTCAGACTCTAAATTTCTGTTTCAAGTTGGTGATCAATCTTGAACGAAATAAAAATAATAGCCTAGGTTTACATAAGCATTAACTAATAAGGATGATTATCTTGAGTGACTCGTAAATCATCTTTGGTAAAACTTCCCAAAGTTCCAAATGTTTGAGCAACTATAGTGTTGCTTAGTAAAAGTTTAACTTCTTTTAATTGACAAAGATGAAGGACCAGGCTCATTTCAGATGCATTAGCTGGTACCTGGATTTCTTTCTTTTAAAAAAAATTTGGGACAATTGCTTATAATCTTAGCCATATATTGAGATTATCTATGGAGGCTTTGAAATATACAGATGCTGTATGCCAACCCACTTCCAGAATCAGAATCTTGTAAGGAAGGTCTAGGTTATAGGCATTTAAAAAGAGTATTATAGGTAATTCTGATACACAGCTAAGGATAAGAACCACTGGCTGATTATAACTCCTCATACTTTTAGAAATCTCTACCTCGATATTGTGTATTCTCATAAAACTTTCTTTTAAAAAATATTTTAGTAACATCTTATAAATGAAACTAAATTCAATTAATGTATAAAGATCTGGTCCATACAGAATTTCTCCATCTACTAAGTTGTAATATCATTTTAATTGAGTGATACTGTGTACCTAATTCCTTGTTTGTTGTTTAAGTGACTGTAAAATAAATCTAAGACCCAGTGACTACCCAAAATGACAATGCTAGAAATTGAGGTTGATGTTGATAGTATTATGAAAGCGTTGTACAGAGTACTCATATTTACTCCGAACCACAGCCATCCACCTTTCCTCATGAGTTTCCTGAGGGATGTAAACACTTAGGGAATGTGGTAAGTTGCTAGTAGCTGGACTTTGGAGCCAGACACCATTGCCAACTGCAGTGTGATTCTGAACTGGATCACAAAGCCCAGACTGACACGCGTCCTGGCCTTTATCACAACTGTTGGTCATCATCCCATACTGTACTCTAGATGGCCCCATGGGAGGAAGAAATTGGAAAAAAAAAAAAAAAAGGAACATGCCCTCATATAAGAGCATCAAGGGGCCATAAATAAGCCTTCCAATGAAGCAGCCCATGGCTCAGCCTGCTACCTTCGCCTATAGGTGAAAACTTGAGGAGAGAAGGAGCAAGCAAGCTTCTCCTGCTTCCAACAACTATGCTGGTGGGTGCTCTGGATTCTAATAAGCCCCTAGCAACTTCTCAGGCATGGAACATGGGAAATTACTGATCCATAGCCTACAGATGACAACCTGGATGGGTAAAGAGTAAAGTACTCCCTTTCTGGATTTGCAAAGCACTGTGCATATTTGTAAATTGCTGTTATTTATTACACTCTATTCTGCAATCTGTTTTACTCATTCTTTTTGTCCTAACACAGTTCTTAGCACAGAGTAGTAACCAACAATGCTTTCTAAGTGAAATCTATCATATAAAAAATTACAGAATGTAAGATCACAGAAATAGAACTTATGTGATACATAAAATGCTATCAAAGTTCAAAAAAGAAATAGTTCAATGGCCTGGATAGCTGTGAAAAGTGGGCTAGAGGTAAACCTTTATGTAGAATATGCCTTGTATTTATACAGAGGACGTCTAACCCATGACCAGGGCTGTGTACTCTCTGGATGTTGGAGAAGAGTGACAAGTCAGCTGTCACTTTGAAAGCTGGTGTAAACTGGAAATCTGACAAAAGACCATTATGGGTCAATATAGAAACCACTTCATGGCACAATTCATTTCTGTTCTAGATGAGCACCCACAGAAGAAATATTACTATAGAAATTAGTAAATTAATAGAAATTTTTTATCTCATAAAAAAGAAAGGAGCAAAAATGTAACTTGTGGAGCAATTGGAGTCAGTTTCTTTTGAAAATTAGGTCTTTTTTTGTTTTTGTTTTTGTTTTTCTTAACATTATAATGTAATATGCCCATCAGAGGACAGCAGAAAAATACAAAGAAGAGGAAAATGCCATCCATGTCTCACTTCCCCAAGCAACCACTTTAAACAGCTTGATGAGTTTTTTCTAGGTGCTAGTTTCATTCTTATTAAATCTCAACAACTTGCTTCAATAAACATTTCCTCCCTTTTCTTCTCTTGTGTTGCTTCCCCTGCTTTCTCTAAACAAGATTAAATTATTTTTATTTAAAATAGGGATTATTGTCTTTTGGAAAAACAAAACTTAAAATAATGTTGGACTTAAAAATAATGCATGATATCCAAAAAATACCCTTTCCAAAAATTTACATGATGAATTAAATATTGATTGCAGATTATCAACAAAATATGACTAAGTGAAAAATACATGATAGGAAAAGTTGCAAATAATTGACAGGCTGGGGTTCATGAACTCTAGTAGGACCTTGGTTCTTTGGTATTTACGGAGCTGAGAGAGAACTAACCTCCCAGGGGCTGGGAATACAGTTGGGTATTTAGAGTCAGTCTAAGCCTCTCCTTACCTTGTCCTGGTCTGATGATACCCTTATTACCCTGGGGCAGAGAAGCAAAAAAGTGAAACCAGGAAGGATTATCTCCACAGACTAGGCACAGGGTCGGAGCTGTTGGCTGGGTGACATGGTGAGGCAAGTCTGAACCAGTAGGTCCGACCTAACACATTCCACAGTCACCTCATAGATGAACAACCACAAGGCATGATCACTCTGCTATGCCACACATTTCCCAACTGCACAGTCTGTGCCCCTTAGATTGTGACATGCTGTAGTTGAGTTACTTGGCCCTTTGTGCCTTGCCGTACCTTACACACAAGTCTGTCCTCGCACATGTAACACTTGATTTCACTTCTCAGTTTATTCCAGCGGAATGTGAGCAGCCTGAGGGCAGCAACCTGCCTTTTACCATCACTACCTACTGGATTACTCGGTAATATTAGGGACTCAATAAATATTTATTACATGATCTCAAGAAAGAATCTTGTACCGGTAGCTTACTACTGGAAAGAGGTACCAAGAAGAAATAAATAATAAAGTCATAGTTACTGTTTGGAAAAGAAATGCTTCCTATTGCCTTAACGGATGGCAAGAGTGTTGAGCTCAGCTTAGTGTGTCCTGGGCAGGTTTAAGAGTGAGACTTGATCACAAGGGAAGTTCCCAAAGTGCCCAAACTCCACCCTGAATATAATGAAATCAGCCATGTAAAAGAAAACATGTGTTAAATGCTCCGCAGGTGATTCTGACCCCCATTCATGGCTAAAAACCAATGCATACAAGTAAGTATCTGTTAACATACTACTCAATTTTATGCTATAGGCTAATAAAAGAGTGACAAGTGGAATAATTCCAGGTATAATTAACTAGTTGAGCATGCTCTGTTAGCACAAATACACCGAAGCCAAAGGTGGTGTGGATTATAAAATAGCACTTGCTATTTCTCCATATGCCAAATTACAAAAGTACTGCATATATATACCTAATAAAATGTCTATCCTGCCCTACTATGGCTTTGTATCTTCTTACACAGCTTGACAGAAAAATACCTGTTAGTTTAATTTTACTGTCTTTTTGCAAAGGAACTCCTTGCTCACTTTCACTTCTACACGTTTTTCTTCTGCTGCTGGAGGTCTGTGATTGCAGAGATGAAGATTCTCCTGGGCAGTACTGAGATTTACCTGGGTGGGTGCATCAGTCATGGTCCCTTCGGTTTCAAGCAATAGAAATAACGCACTTAAACAAAAGCAGTATCTATTGATACTATTTTATTTATTTATTTTATTTATTTATCTGTCTATTTTATTTATTTATTTGACCATTCAGCAGATATTTCTTGAGCACCTACTGTCTGCCAAGAATGATGATGCAGTGGTGAAGAAGACCATCTCCTGCCTTATGATGTTTAGGCAAGAGCTTACTTCAAGCACAATTGTTTTCCAAGGTTCAAATAATGTCATGAAACCTTGCCCCCTTTTGTCTCCCATCTTTTTTGACTCTTCTGGCCTCTGTTTCTCTTTGCTTATTGGCATTATTCTCACTTGTCATAGAAAGACTCCCTCCAAGTTGTGGGAAAGAAACTCTACAACTGGCAGCCTCCCTTCGAAAAGGAAGAGAGGACTGCACCCACCCTCGCATCCTTATCTCATGCCTAATGGAAGGATTCCAAGTCATCCTGCTTCAGCTTAGTCCTTCGTACGCCTGATCCTTAAACCCAGGGTAGGGGGCAGGAATGCAATGATTGGCCAGACCAGGTCCAAAGACCCACTCTTGTGGTCATAGGGTAGGCAGCAGTCCCACAAGACCATGTTGGGGTAGGTGAGGGGGTCATTCTTCAATATAAAGAGGGATTTTAGGCCCAAAACAATGACATCCACCATACCATGTGTGATATTTGCAGGAGTATAACATTTGAGAAATGTGACCTTTTTTCTGTTAAGATTTAACTCATTGGCTTAATGTTAGATTATCAAAACTTTGTTTTTAAAGTGCCAGCAATTCAGTAACTTCTGTGAAATAATTAGAAGTCAATTAGGTAAATCAAGTATGAGTTTCCTACTGATTTTGGTGTAACCTACAAGGTGTATAGCAAAAGATTCTAAATAAAATGGCAGTCCTTTTATGATTGGTTGGTGTGGGTGACAGACAGCATTTGAGTCTTGTCACTTCCCTGAAGCAGTGGGTCGAGTCAAAAGCCAAATGGGGGTTGCATGCTAAAGAACTATAAAACACTAGAAGAAAGTGGGATGAATCATCTTTCTCTAGGGGTCTTCTGGAAAATTCCCAATTACAGACTTGGGTGAGAGTACAGAGGATGGTGGTAAGGAAAAATAAAATTATATTGTAGGCAAAGCACTAATTCAGTATCTGAAATTTCAGAGATATCAGGCAGCGAGTAAAAGAGAAGAACAAAGAGGGTTATACTTTTCTGTAGAGGGCATAGGAGGAGAAACAATGAGGACAGAATTGCCAAAGAGAAATTGCAGAGAAAGATAATGCATAGCAAGGAAAAAGTGAATCAGAGGGCAGGCTAGGGATAATAGCTAACAATGGTTGATAACTTATCCATGCCAGGAAATGTTCTCTGTGTTCTCATGAACTACTGTAGTTATATTTCATATCAACCTTCTGAGGTAAGTACTTTTAATATTCACATTTCACAGAGAGGAAATCAAGGCTGAGGGAGATGAAGGAACTTGTCCACATCATACAGCTGGTAAGAATTAGAGCCGAGATTGGAACTTAGGCAGTCTGAGTCCAGAATTTGCACTCACAGCCACATAAAAATGAGAGAGAATTAATAGAAGAATGGGTAGAGAAAAAGGACATGGCCTACAAGGATTTGTCTTAGGGTCAAAGATATCTTTAAAGGAGGTTGATGACTGTATATGGAACCAAATGCAAGGGATTGTAAATCTATGGAAATTTGCATATTATAAAAGTGGTAAAAGATGTCAGTCTGGCTTAGAGTCAAACAATGATTCAGTTAGTCTAACTAAGGAGGAAGATTAGTGGTCAGAGTGAAAATCATATATGAGCCGTTAGCGTCTAATGCATAGTGTATATTAAAAATGACTTTGTGGTGATTTTAATGTTATTATTTAGAAAACCTGATTATAATTCACCCAAAGTATGTCAGTTGTATTACACCTGAAGATAACTCTTAAAACAAAAATAAAAATGTACAAACAAAATATGCAATTCTAGGATTTTAAAGATATTATTTATATCAGAAATGTCCAATTTTACATGAATCTTGTATGTAAATTGTATTAGGATTTAGGGCCTATAAATATTTATTAAAGCCACACAAAGTCCTTGGCCCTGTACTGACTACTGTGGAAACAATGGTGACTAAGAAAGCCTGGGGTCTGCCGTCATGGGGCTTACGGTCTAAACCCTGGACATGAGTTGTTCTTGCTACCCTGGGACTTAGCAGGAATATCTGTGTCCCTAGCACTTATGCCCTTAACACGTACAATTGCTATGTGTGCAATATACTAATGCAATTTCCCTATATAATAAAACATCCAATTTATCAAGATGTATACATCAAATTTGGGCAATTTTTTTTTTTTTTTTTTTTTTTTGTATATCAGTTACACCTCTATAAAGCTAAAAACATCCAAGTCATTCAGCTAAAATACAAATAGAAAGAACACTGGATTTAAAACAAGAAGAAAAAATGTACCTTTGGGAAAATCATTTAAACCACTCTGAAGAAATTTCAACTTCATTGGGTTTTGGTTAGATTTAAAGACATAAGATGCAAGAGTACTTTGTAACATATATATACAGAGGGTGCCAAAAAATGTATACCAGTGGACACTTTGGTCAAAGTTGCTGAAGCAGTAGTTTGCTGTAATCAGATGTGTCTGGACGCTGATGGTAACCACTTTGAGCACCTCTTGTAATTGCAGAAGTCAAACGTGACTTGTATTCATCTTTTATCGGTATATATTGAGTATTACAATTTTAATACAGTTTTCCTTTCTTAAAATGTGTATACATTTTTTGGCACCATCTGTATATATGTATGTATAGACATTCTAGACATTATTCTTATAGTGATTTACACAAAATTATGTTTTTGTTCTTTTAGAGAAATTTTTCAGAAAATGATGCGGTTTCATTAAAACTTACCTATACTTAGGAGATAATAGCAACAAAATGTGCTGTGGGATAAGATATGGAAGTACAATGGCTTTATATATAAAATCTGCATCACTTAGAATTAAAACATTGATACTATATTCATTATATACATATCTTGCAAGAGGCCAGAAGATAGGAAGTCTCTCAACTGCCTTCCCCACACTCCTGCAAACTTAGCTACATTTTATCTTGTGTTACATTCTTTCCTCCTAGCTCTGTTTATGAAGGAACTTTCCTTCTAATTCTCCCACCTCAAGGAACTTTATCTGATCAACTGTCCAAAAAATGAGGCAAATTTCTCCTTGACTTCATACTATTCCTTTAGCTATAGCCTTTTCTCTTTCCTCCTCTTCACAGCTAAACTTTGCCATAGATTCCTTTACACATGGTTTCCCCCTTTGTCACCTCCCACTCACTCTTAAACTCACTGGAATCTTGAAACTACCCTACGACATTGCTCTCAGCAAAGGTGACAAATGATCATCTTGCCTCTAAAGCCTGTGGACACTTTCTCAGTGGAGTTCAAGGACAGAGGGAATTCCAGGTACACTGGGGCTATTCAAATGGAGATGTGAGTAGAGTGACATTTGCAGATTTACAGCTAAGGAAAGAAGTCTGGCTCCCTAGATTTGAGAGTTTTCTGTGAAGGCAGGGAACGTGTAGTGTCGGAAGGAAGAGGACAAAGAGAGGAACCCCGAATCCCAACATTTAGGAGATCAGCAAGAGAAGGGCACAGTTCATGAAGAAACTTGAGAAGGAGGGTGTGGGGGTTTTCAAATATGTTTTTGAGTCTTTGATACTTTTTCTTTCATTAAACCGATCTTAATTCTTCTCTCCTTGAATGTGGGCTGGACTGAGTGTCTCCCTTCCAAAGAAGAGAATGTGGCTCAAGTGTTGCTAAGTGACTTCTGAGGCTGTGTCATGAAAAGCATAGCTTTTGCCTTGTTCTACCAATCTCTGAATCGCTGGTTCTCATTGAAGCCAGACACCATGTTGTGGGGACACTAAAACTGCCCTGTAGAGAGGCCAATCCATGGAGAGTTCACAGGGAAAGGAACCAACCAGTTTGCTGGCCAGATGAGTGAGCCATCTTGCCAGCAGCTCTTCCTGCCTCAGTCAAAACTTCAGATGATTCTAAGTCTTTCATCTCAGAGAGATCCCAGAGAATGTAAAGAAACAAACCATCCCTGTTTGCCCTGCCTGAATATCTGAACCACAGAAACCATGAAATAATAAGTAATTATTGTTCCAAACCATGTTTTGGGGTGATTTATTATACAGCAGTAGATAGTTAACACACAGGAGCCAGAAAGACAGGAGAGAAATGAAGAGAGATTGGTAAGATAATTAAAAACAAAAACCCAAACTTTTCTTTTTCTACTGTTAATTACTCTGGGTATACAGTGTTCCTGTATTTCTCTTTTTATTACATTTTAAATATTGAAGTACTGTTACATACAATAACGTGCACAGAATTTAAGTATTGTTCAACGAGCACCCAAAGCAAGATAATAGAAGACTTCCATCCCCAGTGTGTCCCCTCCTGCTCCTTTCTAGTCAGTTGTCTCATCCCAAGTACAAACCGTTTTCTAAATTAATTATCACAGATTAGTTCTGCGTTTTTATTTTTAAACAAATGTAACTATGCAATATTATTTTATGTCTGTGTTTCTTCACTCAGCAAACTGTGAGATTCTTTCAAGTCATTACCTATAATCAGTAGTTCATTCCTTCTTATTAGCAAGTAGTATTTCACTGTATGAATATACCACAATTTGTTTATCCATTCTCCCCGCCCCCCCCCGCCCCCCCGCTCCCTGCCCTGCATTTCTTAATTAAAATAAGTATAGTTATTTCTTCTTTATCCTTGTGGACACATCAAAATTACAAGGACAAAACTACATGTACAAAATTATGTGGATAATTTGGTATCATTTTAAGTAGCATCATATACAAAAGTGGAATGCATTAGGAAATGATTGATAGCTACGATATGTGGAGATTCTCTATAGAATGAGATAGTTATAATCAAACTGTTGACCATAAAGAGTACACTACTCATATGACATTTAACTTGAAAATGCAACCTGCCATGCCATGCAAAAATCATAACTAGGTCAATTCTTTTGAGAAAAATACTGAGTCAAAAGACACATTTTAGATATAAGTAACATAGGAATAAAGAAAAAAAAAATCAATAGTTTATTTGTTGAACACACACACACAGACACACACACACACAGACACACACACACACACACACAGATCAGCAATATCTCTAGAGTAATTTTATGTATGGGGCCAGTGAGACACATGGGACAATGGTATTGCATATCATAAAGAAGTTTTCAATTGTCCTTTGTAGAATACTTGATATTTCTTTAAATCAAATCTAATTTAATCTTATAAAATATATTTAATTACACATTAAAGAGACTTGCTACATACCTTGGAACTGTAATATTTTTTCTATGAAATCTTTTTGTTCTTGGTGAATCTAAGATCATATGTTCAGAAATGTGTCAGTTTAGAGATTATTTCTAGTTGCATTTCATAAGGACATTTTGTTAACAACACTAGTTTTAAAAAGGATTATCATTTTCCCAGTTCTGAATTTCTGAAGCATAAATACTTCAAAATTATGTTGAATTTGTGATACAGCAAAGATAGAGATACTAAACTTAATTTTATTATTTGCCCCAGAGGATCAAAATAATCTCAAACCATATATCAACTAATCTCCTGCAGTTTCTAATTTATAATCTCTGTTAGTTTTAAATTATGGGAGCAGCCAATAGAGTATCTGAAAACACTTTGTTTCAACTTTGCCTTTCTTCCTGGTAATATAAATATCTGAAGAGGTTTTGCTTAACCTATAAAACAGAGACATTATAATTTATGAATACTACTAAAAAAAAAAACACCTGTTCATCTGTTAAACTATGTGACAAGCTGGAAATGGTGTTTTTTTTCCCTGTGGAAAGAACATATTAAAGGAAGAGCTTTCCTTGTTGTATCCTTAGGGACCCTCTGATCCCATTTGAGCCCTGATTATTCCCTATCACTAACCTTTTGACAACTTTTCTCACCCTGTTCTTGCTTCTACTTCCCCATAGCAATTAAGTGAAAATACTGTCCTCATCACTATCATCTCCTGGTATTGCCAAAGACCAGGCCCCCTCAGGCACAGATTCAAGCCTGCAGTTGGGAATTTGAGCAGAAGCAAGACTCCCTATACTACTGCCTTCTTTGCTGGAAGCTGAAAATTGAAGCTGGCAGTTGTAATCAGACTAGAAGGATTACAATTTATTTGGGCTATTGTTCACTGCTACTAGTTTGATTTGTAACTTGTCTCAGCTAGGCAATTAAAAGTAAGCCTTTATTATAAGAATTTACGTACAACTGTTTTACAACTGTAAGCCTCGAGAGTTCTGAAACTTAGAAGACAAAGCTACAGGAACATGCTATTATTTTGTTTAACTACTCTAACTTACATCTAATTTAAGGTTTCCAGGAAAAGGCTAGGGACATTTTATTCTTAACCAAATGGCTGCCCAGCAGTATGGTCAGCAAATGCAGCCTGTATCTTGTTATAAATCTATAATTGCAATAATCGTCTCCACTGACTATTATATACATTATGGTGGTGAATCAAGATAGTTTTGTAAAGTTCTCAGGTACCTGCAGGTTCAAGGCTAATAGCTAATTCTGTAATAGATAAAATACTACCCATGATCATTAAATTGTTTAATACAAACAGTCCACTCACTTGTTTGCCTATAGGAAGTAATTAATAAAACAGGTAATCCACAAGAGTTTACATTTGGTTCCCCGGACCTCGATCCGTCACTAGGCTAGTGGTTTAATAATCTGGTTATTTAATAATTCTAATACTCATTGTTTTCACCTTCAAAAGTGGAAACTATAATTATAATGTAGTTCTGAGGTAAAGTACAACAGAACAACAAATCATTCCAGGTAGCATATAGCTTCCTAAAAATGGTTACTATGTTTACATAGAAAAACCAAGTATTGTTCTGTTGTCATTTGGGTTATTCTCAGTCTGGCTCAAGTCAAGTGGGTTTGTACTGTAACACCAGCTTTTATTTGTTCTCCCTAGAAATCCTAATGATGCAATGGCCCCAAAGTTGACAATGACTTTAGCCCAGCCCTCCTACAGTTCTTGTGAGACTGAGGAGGGTTGCTTGTACTGCTTCTAGGTGGGACACTGAGATGCTTGGCTTGGATTCTGCTTTCAAAGCTACTGCATTTGTTCCATGGACCATATTTTTCTCACTGATCCAGAAGGAAGGTAGAAGGAAAACGCTGCTGTTCATAAAATAAGTGAGAATATATTTTATACCTTCAAAGCTACCTTGTGCAAACTTGGCTGTTTACAAGGAGAGCTGATGAGAATCTGTGTATAATTCTGAGGAAACAAACAGGGAGTTAGACTTCCTTTAAATTAGCTGAGAGCGAACAATTAAGGAGTAGGCTTTACCTGTTCTAGCTTATTGACAATATTATTTGTTTTTTAATACAGCTTTCTGAATGTTAAAATGACCATACCGAAGTAGATACAAATACTCCAAAGTAAGAGGACCATTTCTTAGTGGTTTCACTGAAATTTGCTCTAAGTGCTACTGAGGAGAAGTATTTAGAGATAAGAATAATCAGTTTTATTGGTTTGTTCTGTGACTTTGGGCAGTAACCAAATCTACGAGGTCTGACAATTAAGTTCGTGAACTCATCCTAGAAAAAATGCTACGTACCTCATTGCTGAATATCACTATGGTCATCTTCGAAGTACTCCCCTTGGGAAGCTATGCATCAATGCCAGCGCCTAGTCCACCCTTCAAAGCAATTTTGGAACTGTTTTTCTGGAATGGCCTTCAGAGCTGTTTATCATATTACCCTTGATGTCTGAATATCATCAAAATGTCTTCCTTTCAGTATTTCCTTTATCTTCAGGTAAAGAAAGAAGTCATTGGGAGCCAGATCAGGTGAGTACGGAGGGTGTTCCAATACAGTTATTTGTTTACTGGCTAAAAACTCCCTCACAGACAGTGCCTTGTGAGCTGGTGCATTGTCGTGATGCAAGGGCCATGAATTGCTGGCGAAAAGTTCAGGTCATCTAACTTTTTCACTCAGCCTTTTCAGCACTTCCAAATAGTAAACTTGGTTAACTGTTTGTCCAGTTGGTACAAATTCCTAATGAATATCCCTCTAATATCAAAAATAGTCAGCAACATCTTTGCAACAAGGTCGCAAACTTGGTTGTCAGACCTCCAATCTTTAATATCCTTATATTCTTGCACACTGTAGGTACTTTAAAAATATCTCAAATGTGGACTGAGTCAATATGTCAGAGTTCTAGGTGCATAATAATCCCCTTAGGCACTGTGGTGGAGATTTGTGAAGACTGACTGGGGACCCCATGGGAAGGATTAAAAGAGCTTTAAAAAATGAATACATGTGAGAGAGCTCACAATTAGCCCAGCATCTCTATTTCAAAAGCAAATACCTAAATGGGGAAAATGCCTTTATTTGTCAGCTGGATTGCAAAACTTAAAAATAAAGAGAAGAGCCTATGCCTTTGTTGGAAAATAAACAATTTATCTTCTGGAAAGGACTTCACAGATTGGAGCCCAGTAATACCTATTTTGGATTAAATTGTTATTAATTAAACTGAAATGATTTAAACATTCATCACCTTGCGTTGCACCTATCAGAAAACAAAAACAACCCCTGGGGTTTGGAGTGGGGACAACAGACACCCCCTCTCCTCCCGCCCGCCACACCACACCCTGTCTAAAATGCACAGGATTTAAGAGGCGCCAAGGGACCCACGCTGGCTCCCCCGGGCGATTGGCAAACTCTGTCTGTTGGCCCAGCAGCCACTGTGTCCCAGCGCGTTGGCAGTTGGCGACCCCCCTCGACTCCCCCTCCGCTGCGGGCTCCCTGTGGCCTTTGGAGGCTCGGAGAGCCTGCTCCAAATGTTTTCCATATTTGTTCAGCCTCCGTAATTCGAATACCAGGGCAGGCTCACCCCGCCCAGCGCCGCGCTCGGGGCCCAGCGCGCAGTACACGCACCCACCCACGCAGCCGCCATGGGCAAGGACGAGCAACCCCGCGGCCAGCGGAGGCAGGGGGGGCCGTCAGCCGCGGACGCTGCTGGGCCCGACGACATGGGGCCGAAGAAGGGCAAGGGGGCCCCCAAAGAAAGCGGGGAGGAGGAGGCCCGGACGTGCTGTGGCTGCCGGTTCCCGCTGCTGCTCGCCCTGCTGCAGCTGGCCCTGGGCATCGCCGTGACCGTGGTGGGCTTTCTCATGGCCAGCATCAGCTCCTCCCTGCTAGTCAGAGACACTCCATTTTGGGCTGGGATCATTGTAAGCATCAAGTCTGTTTTGCCTAAGCGCGTTTGCCGAATAGGAATGCAAAGCCGCACGGTCTAGTTACGACTAACCCAGCTGCATGCGCCCTTTCCCAGCTCCACGCCTCTAACTCGCGCGCTGCTTGGTGACGGGGGCCTGCCACACTTGGTTTGCCCGGGGGCCAGGCTGGGCGCTGGAGGACTCGCGCCCCCTGGCCTGCTTGTTGCTCTGAACGCCTCCAATGGGCCTGACTCGGACGCGCTGGAGTTGGGGGAGGCGAGTCAAAGGCTGCTTATTTTGGTCAAATTGAACAGCCTCCTTAACAACAGCAGATTCACTTTGGCTTTTCCCTTATCCTAGGCCCCACTCTTGTCTCTAAATAAGTGACGAACAGTGAAGGGGTTCATCTTAGTAAAAGTAGGTTAGGAAAAATCCTCTACGTGGAGTTGCCCCCTTGAGTTGTATTAATTTTATTTTTTTTACATTTGAGGTTCCATTAATAAGTTTTATAAACTAATGGTCTAAGGCAGGAAATGCGAAAACAGCAAGCAAAGTCTTAATTCGCTGGAGTCTCAAGTGGGATAAACGCAGGGCGCTGGCTGCGGCAGAGGTACATTGGGACTCTGCTGATGGATGTACTGTTCTAAGCAGAACACTGCTCAGCTGTTGTGAGTGAGTGTTGAGACACACAGCATACTTGGCTTAATTAACTAGATTCTTTAATGTGAAATGGGCACCATTTATTGAGCACCTACTATATGCCTGTCCTGATAGAGGCCTTATGTATATTATTTCTAATCCCCACACCACCCTTATGGGATGGTTCTTATTCCATTCCTCAAATGAGAGAACCAAGGGTCCCTCATCCAGGGTCATGAGTGGGCCAAGTTGGCAAATTTAGCCAGTTTGATTCCTTTTTGCCCCAGACACACAGGCATTTCCTTCATTGAGCCATACTGCCACACATGTGGTTTGTAGTTTTAATATTATGCTGTATTATAGCGCCTTGTGGTTTACTGGTACCTCATATGATCCATGAAACAACACGTTGAGGTGGGAACTGTTTTTCCTCTTTGGATATGAGGAAACAGGTGAAGAGAAATTAAATGACATTCTCAAGTCCCAGAGATGAAAAGTGGTGGAGGCAGGCGAGACTAGAATCCGCACTTAGGCTCCTAGGCTCATGTTGCATCATTACTGCTATGACTGACCACAGAAGCTATAACTTACAAAACAACCCTCAAAATAATTCTGTGTCAGGGCAGATGTTAAAAACACCTGATAAATATTCATCGAGGCAGGTATTTTGTAATTAAGATTATTTGAGCTCACAAATTCTTGCAGAGTAATTTAAAACTTTTAATTTGTGTACTAAGAATTCCCATGAAATTATCATGATTGGAGTTTTCTAAGTCAAGTGATTTTAAAAATAGCTTTTCACTAAGATATACTGGGTATTTTAGTCACCGCAATGACTGTCAAGATACTAGAGGGAAAAAATGTCTGTCCTTTAAGGCAAGGAGAATTAAAAGAAAAAAACGAAGCTCCTTCATTCAGTGGTTTTGAATATCATTTGTGAATGTGTTTCCTATCTTTCTTTTATTCCAACTTTGAAAAGCCCAGTATCAAAAAAGCAAATTAGATGGAGAAAATTTTTTTCTCAATGTCTAAGGCATGAATATACAAATTGTGCAACTGAAATTTCATGAGCGCCTATGAGGAGTATCCCATGAAATCTGCCTGGGTGCAGAAGAAAGAACATTATCTACAGCCGGGTTTCTGTTCTTTCCAGTTTTCTCGTTTATGATCAAGGATCCACTTGAAGTTTGCTTGTAGTGATAAAATCTGTACTGATGACATCTGTAATCTTAAGTTTTCTTTCAACAGAGAACATATGTAGCATAGATAACTTAGTGCAGATGCCATGAGACAAGTGAGGAGGGTCTCTGAGGAGCCAGGTGAGGACAAACTCTCATCCCTGCTGGGCCAGAGCTGCAGGCAATGGGTCGCTGCCTCCCACAGACACCTCACTTGTTGTCCTCCTGTCTCTGTCTGCGGTTGGTCCTGGGGCACTCTTCCAGGCTTTCAGGGAAGGGAAAAGACGGACGCAGGATGGTGACATGCCGAAGTGCAAACACTGCGCTTGGTGTTGAGCCCCAGCCTGGCCATTGTTCGCTGAATAACTTTGGGCAAGTTACTTAACTGTTTCCCTAGGTTTCCATTTCTTTATTGATGAAATCAGAATGGTAATAATAATTCCTGCCTCCTTAGGGATGTCCTAAGGATAACATCAAGTAAGACATGTTCTGATGCTTAGAAGAATGCTGGCTAATATAATAGTAAGGATTCAGAGAGTTAGCTCTTTTTATGAGTGATTAGTGAAGCAATCATCGTTAGTGGCACTCTTCAAATGAGATGTGGCTCTGGCTTATTTCTAGTGTGGCAGAACAGTCATTTTTGATTTGCTGCATTTCTCAGACCAGTTTGAACCCTGAAGGAGATATCAGTTTGGCCATCTCACTTTTTCTGTTCTCAGCCAAGTTACTATTCGCAATCTCAGTGGTATTAAGTTAGTTCCAGTACTTTCTGAATCTCTCTGTAGGTTTATAAAAATTAACTTGGAGGAAAGAGGTCCCTTCAGGGTCATTTTCCCTAGGAATATGGGGTGATTCTGGTTTGGTATATCCTCCAGAGAATGTTGAAAAGTTTGCCCTGTTTAGGAGACCAAAGGAATACAGGTCAATCCCTGGGCTGAGGCAGAGTCAGACCTGCTTTCAGAATTTATGCTGAATTCAAGCAGGGTCCCCAGACTGATGCACCAATCCCATCGACAGCTTTGCGTTCATCACTCTTCTATTTCTCTTTGTGTGGTTGCCTCTTACCATATGGTACTTATTCATTTTACAAGGGTTATTATCCCATTTCCTTGGGATTTAGGCATCACCATTCCCATAACAGAATCTGGGTATATGGACAAATCCACTGAGATGACTTCTTATTCACCAATGTATGGGTGACTTGGTGAACATTCAGTGAACTTCTGGTTATAGACTGAAGAAGCCCTTCGTTATCTATGATCACAGATTTATGTCTGTGGAATTTTAGGAAAACAAATAGGTTATTTCTTGTCTATTCATAAATATGACTCCCCTTACCCTTCATCGGAGAAATGACTGAAGTCTTTTTACTTTAGTTACAAAAGGTTTCTGTAAAGGAAAAAGAGTAGAATAGAGCCACTACGGAGACCAAGTAATGTGTAAAAGTACCATTCGTTTCTCAAGATTCTTTATAAATGGCTTGAGGGTTGCAAGTCACACCACAGTGACCATACAAAGTAAAACAGGGTCTTTTAGGATGACCTTGGTTGGGGCAGGGGATCCTAGGTAGTAGAAATTTGCTCTGCATTTTCTTCTATCAGTGGCTCGAGTAGCTGGGTCAAATAGGCATTCAAGGTTGCTCGTCATTCCAGAATTCTTATTGATGAACAAATGCGTATGGATTGAAGGCATCAAAGAACTTTGGGGTCTTTACTTAACACCTCAAATGAATACAATTTTGGTTTCGGTGAAGGATAATATGTTTGAACTTTGGCTTACTTTTCTTCGTTCAGTAACATTTGTCAGGGGTGTCCACTGTGCTAGGTATTGGTCTAAAAATAATGAATTATGTACCAGGCAATCTCCAGAGATCCTAGTGGACACGTGCCCTTACTATATCTGACAGTAATGAATACTTCTGATTAGAAAACTTAACCTACACAAATATTTTTAAAGCCCATTTACTTTTCAAAGCATTTCACTTACAGTGATTTATTTACATTGGCATCTCTACTCTAAAGTAAATTTAAGAGCAAACTCGCCTCTCATCCCCAATGGGGATGCTTAGTATTTGTTAGTCTCTTGGCCCTTGTGGGGAATATTCCCATGGAAAATGGGAATTTCTTTGCTTTATTGTGGTTTTTAGCTTTCCTCACTCTCTCTCCATTACTTCCATACCTCACCCAGCTGTAATAAAAATCCTTTGAAATATACCACATTAATCACATTAGAAAGTTTAAGGAAAGGAAGAATATTTCCTTAATGTCATTCATAAAACTCATCATATGAATCTGTCATGATTAAGTCCTGCCAAAAATTTCAATAACAGTTTTCATATGTTAACTAACTCGAAGGACTTCAAAATGCAGGTGTATTCAGATCTTAACAGCCTATTTTTAATTTGACTTAATGGAAGGGAAAATTGGGTGGTTACTTATTTTAAAACAGAATATACCCTGAAATTCATAAGTGAATATATGACATATCGCAAGTAAAGAACAGATATTGTGATTATCCATAATTTAGAAGTAGAGAAACAAAGAGATGATAATTTAAATGATTTGATCATGGTTATAAAGAGAAACTGGAAGTGAGGAAGGTTTGGCATTGGGATTTTGGATAGACCCTAAAACAAGTCAAGAAGCTAACAGTGACGTCAATTTCCTATACAGGTATGTGGACATTTGAGAAACTTAATCTGGAATTGTATTTTTAGGAATACGTTGCATAATAATACATTATTTTTTATATTGGGACTTTAATATTCTTCCAAAATCTGCATTTGCTTGCACCTGTGGTACCTCTGGGAAATAATTTTTATTATAGCAATTGTCACAGGATTGTTAGGAGCTGAGGAGTGATAATTATGTGGCCTAACTCAATTTATTATAATAAATAATGGTAAGAAAATTATCTCATAGGTACATGAAGCTCTCCTAACAAGTATAAAAATGGAATGTAATTGAATTAATTGGGCAAAAAATTAATTTTAAGTGTATGAAAATAAAAGGGAATAGTCAAGAATTTGGTAACATATTTCCTGAAATAACTTTAGGAATACAGAATAAAGAATAAAGAATAAAGAAGGTTAACTATTGAACGAAATCATTTGAGGCTCAGAATATTAGGAGAAAATGTATTTTTACTTCTACTGCTAGCCTCATACTAAACCAGATACACAAAGGCCAAGAGAGTGTTATATAATGAAGAAGTTATCCCTGAATCTTCCTTCCCTTTTTAAAATAAGGAGGAGAAGTGGCAGATCCTGCTATTTTCAATCCTGTAATGTGGATGTATTCAACTCAGAAAGTTAACCTCTCAAAGTTTTGAGATTTCAATCGTCATTTGGTTTTACTGTTTTATGATAGAAATGTTCATGTATAGAATTTGGGGGTAATCAAAAAATAGAGAAATTTATTCTCTTTAATTATATGATATGTACAGGGGCTACTGTGTATCTCCTGATACGTAATGGGTACCCGGTAAGTGTTGAATTGAACTGAGCTGCTGTTGGAATTTGTGAAAACCATGTCTAAAGTATGGTTTGCAGGCAAATTTAAGTTTATTGTTAACACGTAAAAGAACTATGAGGTAATAATAAGGAATGTGCTATTATTACTCTCTTCTCGGCTCCTGGGTGCCAGACATATTCAGACCACATTAGCTTAGCATTATGGAGATGTTTATTTCACATTATAAAATATCTGCTGGATTAAAAAAAGAGGTCATTTGACTTGTACATTACTGTAATTAAAATAAATTAGGACTGATATAGCCGAATGCTGGATGTCTTCCTTCTGCAAGGAAAGCAATGCTATAGGTTTCCCTAATATGGGGTCTAACAGTTTCATAGATTGCCAATATGATGTCTGCTTTGAATTTGTTGTGAGGATGTCCTCTAGACTTTTTCTTGCCTTTAGCCTTATCTGCTGCATTTGTACAAAGGGTATTCTATAACTGGGTCCACTTGCCTGTGCTTTACCCTGAAGGGTTATTATCAGCATTAAAGGTTACGCACAAGGGTATGCAAAGACTTCAGTTGCATATTTCTATGTTGCTGTAGGACAGGAATGGAATCTAGTCATTAAACTTTAATTGGATATCATTTCACTGCAAAATACAGTTCATTTTTACAGTTTATCAATTCAAAATACAGATCCTGGCAAACTAGAGAGATGCTGATCAAAAGAGTCCATCAAAATCTAGAGCTGGATGGGACCTCATGATGGATTTTAACCCTATAGTTTTACTTGCTGTGAATATTCAGGTCCAGGTTTATTACAATGAGTTCATAAGCTGAAGGTGAACTTTTTTTTTTAATGGATGTTGGGAACAGTATTTAAATCATAAACTATATAAAAGCCTTTTTCAGAGGCAAATCTTTCAGATGGTTTGGATGCCACCTCAGATCTCAGTGTATTGAGATAAAAGTTGGCGGGATGGGGCAGCTGGTTATCTCAGTTGGTTAGAGTGCGATGCTCGTAATACCAGGGTTGCCGGTTTGATCCCCGCATGGGCCAGTGTGAGCTACGCCCTCCACAACTAGATCGATACAACTACTTGATGGGTCCTGGAAAAACACACTTAAATAAATAAAAGTTTTAAAAAAATTAAAAAAAAAAAAAGGCTTGGCAGAAGCAACTGTCAAATGCCTGAGCGAGGCAGCTGTCTCAATCACCCTGGCTAATTTTAAAATTCGTGTGTGTGTACCCACACATATGGCAATACCCAAAATATATTTTTCTTTCTGTCTTCGTCTGCTCCAGCATGGTCAAGTTCTGGTGAGGGCTCTCTTCGTGGCTTGCAGGCAGCTGCTTTCTCACTGTGTGCTCACATGGTCTTTCCTTGGTGTATGTGCTTGGAAAAAAGGACAGATTGCTCTGTCTTCCTCTTCTTATAAGGCAACCAGTCCTATCACATTAGGACCCCACCCCTATGACCTCATTTAACCTTAATGACCTCCTGAAAGTCCTACCTCCAAGTTTAGTCACATTGTGGGTTAGGGCTTGAACATGAACTTGGGGGGGGACACAATTTAGTCCATAGCACTTTCTTTCAGTGAGGGATATAAATTCGTACAACCACCTCCGTGATTCTTAAGCTTCTTTCTCAGCTTATTTACAAAGGCCCTATGGCTTTCATGGAACATTTACAAGTCTGAATGTTTCTGATGAGAATTCTGAGCCAGTAAACAGAAATGTGGTGATGAAATGTGGTGGGGTGGCTCTTGTGTTCATGCCAGTAGTGAAACATATGGTGGAAGTTGTTTTTACTGCATTTACAGATTGCTGCTTTTGTCAAATTTCTGTAAAAATAAATCCAGTAGATTTCAGCTAGTGAGTATACTTCTAAGGGTATCCCAGGCATTTCCTTTGCTGCATTAGCTCTTAAGGCTTAGGAACCACCAGTTAGTAAATCTCTGCCCTCCTTTACTGCTCCAGGAGTGTTTTGCTCTCAGGTTCTAGCTAAATGACACCTTGGCTTCCTAGGCAAGGAAATGAAGGTGGTTGGCTGAGCAGTGCCTTGGGAGATGCTCAAATTTTCAGCAATTAGATGAGCTCTGTGGCCTCTGAGGGGCAGTGATCTCATGCTTGATGTTTCTAGAACTCAAGGGAAGCCACCGTTATTTTCATTTTTGATGGTGATTCTGAAAATCAGATTCACACTCTTTGTTCTGTGGGATGGGTCAGAATAAAACCCTGGAGTGTTTCCACCGTGGGCCTCACGATAGAACAGCCTCTAGTGCGAGCCTGCGTCTCCTTGGTAGATCCCCCCTTTGGTGAAGGCTTCTCATAGGATCCTCTTTGTCCAGCTTAGAAATCCTGAACCGGGCTTTCCTTTCCTCTATCAAGTGCTGCATAAACCCAAACTATCCCAGAGGGGAAGACAAGAGAAGACTGACTAGAACTGTCTAATATGCCTCTTTCAACAGTTGGTTCAATCAGTTCCATACTGTGTAGCAAATAAAGGCGTGCCCATCATTTCAGAGACATCCTATAATATCTCTGGTTTGACTTTCAAGCATATTTAAAGTTGATGCTCTTTGATTTAATGTGGCTATCGCCATATCCCCTGCCTAACATCATCATGAATGTGCTTCAGTGCTATAGTTCCTGGGTATTGGCCAAAGGCCAGGAAGTGACTGGACATTAGAAAGCAAAGGGTTTGTTCATAAATAAGATGCTCAGATTCTCCTGAAGTTGTGTTGAGGCCTGCTTCTGTTGTTGCAGAAAAATGAGCAACTCCCCACTGTTGGCTGGGAGTGCTGTGGGGCTGGGCGAAGCTGCCAGAAATCTTGAGGTTGCTCTTTTAGGGACATCCCATTCAACTGTTGTTTGGAAAGTGTTTGATTCAGCATTCATTGTAACACGCCATTAAAACCCCCTTTAACATAGGTTATTATCAGGCCTTTCTCTTGGGTGAGAGATAATGGCAGGTGACAAGAAGAGGGGGAATTGCAAATGTGTTAACTAGATCCTGACTAGGGAGAGAATTTTAGCTTTATGACTAGGGAAAACAAAACAAAACAAAACACTTACCAGCTTCCTTCTAAAGTATCAGGTGTGGCCACTCATATCAGGCCATTAGGCTCAGCCTGAGCTTCATCACACATTTAGCTGTGCCAGGAAAGCTATGAAGGAGGCCTTTTCCAAGATAAGGGAAATAGCATTTCAGTCTTCATCACTTATGTTTGAGGTTGGAGGGTGCTGCTCGATTAGAGAGAACGCGGGATGACTATGCCCACCTCAGTGAAAGGGAGGAGCATCCAAGGCAGTGAAAGGACAAACTAGGACTCCATAAGGTGAACCATTATAATCAACGAAAGATAATTTCTCCATGGCTGCATATAGCTCAAAGACAGAATTCGACCATTTTAGTTTATATGTTACATGTTCAATAAGTTTATTTCTCTCGTACTCTCAGCTAGTCAGATTCTGAAACAGAAGGATCAAACTCACACAGGTTGGCTTCATCTCATAATCTTTTCACGAACAAACAGTTTGGGACACCTATTAAAGGGTTGGGATCTGAGTTAAGGGTTTGGAGACCAAATATAATTTAAAAAATGAACATAGGTGACCGTAACTATTGTGTTATAGAACGCTCGAAAATAATTCTCATTCAGTCACCGAATCTAGTGCGTCACAAATTTTTCCACCTCGAGACCTCCCTGAAGCCTCATTCCCCTTCTCCCTGTCCTCACACACACATCACAAAAAGCTCAGTGTCTAGCTAACCCATGTTGCCAGGGAAGGGAAGAGGAGAAATGCTGGAGAGACTGCAGGCTGCTTGGGGACACTGACCTACCTCCTCATGTTGAAAAGAACAAAACACTTTTCAAAGAAGTAATATATATTTATGTTCCGTTATATCCTGTTTTCTTTGTTTATTTATTTATTTATTTATTTATTTATTTATTTTGGTAAAAACAGCTCTCAGTTAGAAAAGCCTCTTGATAATATTTTTTAAAGTTTGAACAGGATGGTTCTCTCATTTTCACTTCTGTTGCAATGTTATATAATTGAATTTATGTTGATTTACAGTATAACTTCATTATACCGCACTATTTCATAAGTTTTTATTTATTGTACAAATTCAGATATATGAACCCAGAGGTATTAATGTAGAATTATCACTGCAATCATTTCTAAAGTGGGCCCTAATTTGAGAACCTACTTAATTATGCCTGAGTAATAAAATCCATCTCATAACTATACCTCTGGAGTAGCCTAATTCCACATTTACAAAATTCCTTTTCCTTCTGAGGACTTGAAAAATCCCAAAGTGAAACAAATGAACTATAGGTTGTTTATTTTTCCCACAAATATGTAGCAATTATACCCTACTGTTGTTTCATGAGAAATGCTGGAACATAGTCTTTGTTTCTCTTACATTCTTCGAATATGAATTATTTTTCAAAGTAGGTATTTATAGAACTTATTGGCAATTAATTTCTGATAAATCACCACAAGAGTGAGTTAGGTGGTTGATAAGCAACAGAACAGAACTCTATAAAACAAAGAATACTTATAGTAAGACAAAAACTTTCAACATTTTAACCAGTCTATCTTTGTCTTTCTATATGCCAGGTACAGTGCCCCAGGAGTTCAGTGTCTGGGCGAGGACACACACCTACAAATAATGATAATACAATTTGAAAAACAAAGGCTAAGGTGGTACCCCGAAGAGGGTATCACAGTGGAGAATGTGACTAACCTTGTCTAGGGAGGATCAGAAAAGGCAAGGGGAGGGTATCTGAAATTGTAGGAGGGGCTCCAGATTTGGAATAAAACAAATGTGGGTGGACTCTTGGTTCTGCCAATTTGAAGCCATTTCCAAAAAACTTTTGGTTATGATTTTTATTTTCATTTTTGTGTGGGTTTGAATAAGCATGGGCAGTTCTATGATTAGTTTTTAATTATGAAAATGTCTAAGTCTACAGTAGCATATAGAGAATAATAAAAAAAACCTTCTTATTCCCAGGTTTGTCAAGTTTTAATATTTTGTTATGTTGTTTTAGTTTTTTGTTTGTTTGTTTTAGGTATACAAAGCAACATAATAGTTAGACATTTAAACCCCTCATAAAGTGATAACCCACCCCCCAAGCTACTACCCCTCTGACATCTTACCCCTCGTTACAATACCATTGACTACCTTCCCCATGCTGTACTCCACATCCCGTGACTATATATACCTGTATGTTTAGTTATAGTTGACATTCAATATTATCCTACTTCAGCTTCAGGTGTATAGTGCATTGGTCAGGCATCTACACAGTCTATAAAGTGATCCCCCTGACAAGTCCCAGTGGCCATCTGGCACCTTACACGATCTTTACAACATTGTTGATTATGTTCCCCATACTGTATTAACTACCAATTTGTATTTCTTAATGCCTTCACCTTTTTCACCCTGCCCCGAACCCCATTTCCATCTATCACCCTGATATATTTAGTACCTACCTGGCACCATACCTATTTATTACAATATTATTGACTATATTCCTTATGCTATACCCTACATCCCCTTGACTACAGTGTAACACCCAATTTGTACTTCTTAATCCCTTCCCCTTTTACCCATCCTTAACCTCCCTCCCATCTTAAAGAAGTCCCTCTAAGATTCCTTGTAATACTGATTTAGTGGTGATGAACTCCTTCAGCTTCTTCTTGTCTGGGAAGCTCCTTATCTGTCCTTCAATTCTAAATGATAGCTTTGCTGGGTAGAGTAATCTTGGTTGTATGTCATTGTTTTTCATCACTTAGAATATTTTCTGTCACTCCCTTCTTTCCTGCCAAGTTTCTATTGAGAAATCAGCTGCCAGTTTTATGGGGGCTCCCTTGTAGGTAACTAACTGCTTTTCTTTTGCTGCTTTTAAGATTCTCTCTTTGTCTTTAACCTTTTGCATTTTAATTATGATGTGTCTTGGTGTTGGCCTTTTTGGGTTTATCTTGTTTGGGACTCTGTGCTTTCTGGACTTGTGTGTCTATTTCCTTCACCAGGTTAAGGAAGTTTTCTGTCATTATTTCTTCAAATAGGTTTTCAATTCCTTGCTGTCTGTCTTCTCTTTGTGGTACTCCTATAGTGCAAATGTTGGTATGCTTGATATTGTCCCAGAGTCCCCTTAAACTCTCCTCAATTTTTTGGATTCTTTTTTCTTTTTGCTATTCTGGTTGGGTGTTTTCTGCTACCTTATCTTCTACATTGCTGGTTGGATCCTCTGTTTCATCTAATCTACTGTTGATTCCCTGTACTATATTCTTTACTTCCATTATTGTATCCTTTATTTCTGACTGGTTCTTTTTCATAGTTTCCATCTCTTATTTTTGTGCTTCCTGTCTCTCTGTTGCAGTTCTCCCTGAGATCATTGAGCATTCTTGTAACCAGTATTTGGAATTCTGCATCTGATAGATTGCTTATCTCCATTTCACTTAGTTTTTTTTCTCTGGAGCTTTGTTCTGTTCTTTTATTTGGGACATGTTTCTTTGTCTCACCATTTTGGCTGCCTCCCTGTTTGTTTCTATGTATTAGTTTGGGCTGCAATGTCTTCTGGTCTTAGTAGAGTGGCCTTATGTAGTAGGTGTGCTGTGGGGCTCAGTGGTACAGTCTTCCTTGTCACCTGAGTCACACACTCCATGTGTGTCCCTTGTGTGGATTGTGTGTGCCCTCCTCTTATAGTTGAGCCTTGGTTGATAATTGCAGATCAGTGGGAGGGACTGACCATTGGGCTCACTGGTTGTGAGGACTGGCCTGACTGCAGTAAAAGAGTTGTGCCGGGGCTGACCCTACAGAGCAGGATCTGCCTCAGCAGGACTCTGGTGCCTGCCCAATCCACTGCAGTGGATGGGTAATGCTACAGCTCATTTTGAAGCTGGGCACTGGGGGCACCAGCCCCAGGACCAGATTGGAGGGGATATGCTGTAGGTCAAGTTCAGCCACAGCCTGTGCCCCACTCAGGGCCACCCAGCAGGAGCCACAAAGAAATCCACAGATGGCTGCCACCTGTTCGGTGCTTGCAAGTGCCGCAAACCAAGGCTGGCTGCCACTAGTGCCAGCTTAGCGCTGTTTAGCCAGAGGTACAGGACAAACTTAAGCCAGATACTGCTTGTCTGGGTTCCATGTTCCTTTGTGAGACCCTAGGAAAGTCTGCAGCATGAGCTAAGGCAGGAGGTCTGCATGAAAAAGCCACTGAAAGCATCCTGGGTGTGCCCGAAAGTTGGGTGGGGCTAGGTCCTGAATCAGCAGGGCTTGGCGAATAAACAATGGAGACTTAAGATATGGCAGCTCCCTGCATCTGCACAGGGGAAAGGGGGTGGGCTCAGTAAAGAAACAATGGCCTCCACCAGCTTCCCGTCCAGGAGAAAGCTGCCTCTCCAGCCCCCGTCTCAAGCCAGACAACTCAATTCCCCACCATATGTCCCTGTTGCCTTTCTAGCTGCTGCCCCAGCCCTGGAGCTCAGAGCAAGTGATTCCATTGGTGTGTAAGTCCATGCACAGTCCCTTGAAGAGGAGCACCTGGGAGTGCAGCTGCATTCAGTCCCACTCAGTCACAATCTCCGCTGTTTTTCACAACCAGATATTATGGGGACTTCTCTCCCTGGCACTGGAACCCTGGGCTGGGGTGGGCTGCCATCTCTTGCTTCTCTGGGGGTGGGGTGATCCTCACAGAGCCAAAATATTCCTCCTGATCTTTAATGGTCATACAGATATGGGACCAGCCTGTTCCATGTCTCTGCCCCTCCTACAGTCTGGAGGTGGCTTCTTCTGCACGTCCTTAGTTGAAAAGTTTCAGTTCCGCTTGATTTTAGGTTATTCTCAGTAATGGTTGTTTTGTAGATTAGTTGTAATTTTGATGTGAGAGAAGGTAAGCACAGTGTTTACCTGCTACGCCATCTTGGTTGTGTCCCAGACCACCTATTTTTTTTTTATTTTTTTTTAAAGAAAGAAAACACCAGTTTCCTTTTTTAATCATATCCTCCTACCACACCCTCCTTCTCTGGAGGTATCTATTATCCTGAATTTGGTATTAATCATACCTGTGTATGTTTTCATACTTTTTAAATAGGTAAATATCCATAATCAATAGTCTTATATGTTTAAAATTTTATACAAGTGGTGCCATAACATTTTTTTCAACATTGTTTTTGAGATTTATTCATAATAGTACATGGATATAGCTCATTCATTTTTGCTATACTATATTTCATTATAGGAATATACAACAATTGTTCATTCTCTTGATGAAAATTTAGGTTGTTTTCAAAAATAATTTTTTTTTTTGCAAGTACAAACAATGTTGTAATGGACATTCTTTTCCATGGCTCTCTGTGCACATATCTCAAAGTTTCTTTAGAGCATATCCCTAAGAATTTAATTATTGGGTCATAAGATGTAGACATCGTCAGCTTACTAGATATTGACAAATTAGTACCACAAACCCAAAAGTTGTACTAATTTACATTCCACTAAAAGTAAATCAGAGTTCCTTCTGATCTATATACTTGCCAACATTTGTTGCTGTCAATTTTAATTTTTGCTATTTTATTTTTGTGCAATGATATCTTGTTTTAATTTACATTTTTCTGATTACTACTCAGGTTGAACATATTCTATATGTTTATTGGCCATTTTAGTTTGTTTTCTATCATTTATTCAGTAAATATTTTCTATGGGTTGTTTGTCTCTTACTTATTGATTTATAGAATTTATTACCTTTGTTACTTAACCATCTTGGTTTTAGGTACTGTAAATACACTCTCCAAGTTGCTACCATGTCTTTTAATTTTGGTTATGGTGCCTTTGTAGTGAAAGATATTTAAATTTAATATATTTATACTTATCAATCTTCTTTATGGTATGTGTCTTGATGTATTTTTAAAAATTTCTCTACTCCAAGGTCATAAAAATATTTTTCTACATCATTTTCTAAAAACGTTGAATATTTGCTTTTGTATTTATATTTTTAATCTAAGTGGTCTAATTTTTTTATATGTGTGAGGTAGTGTTCATATTTTGTTTTTTCACTTAGGATTATTAATTGTTTAGTACCATTTAATAAATAATCAATCCTTTCTATACTGCACTGCTATGCCCATTTATCATCTATAAAATTTCCATATTAGATTTGAATATTGTGTTTGTGATTCTCTTCAATTCCATTGTTTTATTTGTCTATCACTGTGCCAATACTACATTATCTAAATTAAAATTGAAAAACAATACCACTATAATGCATCTTGTTATAAAGATGATAGCATAAGTGGCTCCATCTCCATCTTATTCTTCAAAATTGGGTTGGTGAGTTTTAGCCATATTTTCTTTCATATATATTTTAGAATTGTCTTGTGAAGTTACAAGAAAAATGCTTGTGGCACTTTGATTCAGTTTGTATTTTCTGTCCACGAGGAAAGAGTATCTCTCCATTTATTTGATATTCTACAATGTTTTACAGTTTAGCTAGAATGTGTTTAAATGTGTATTTTCTTTTTATTTATCTGACTGAGGTCTTGTTATATTTCCTGAATCTAAGAATTTTGTCCTTCATCAATTCTGAAAAAAATTCAGAATATATGAAATACTTGAAAAAATTTATTTTTTTCAAATATCTCTCATCTCTTTAGTCTCTTTGAAACTGGTATCAGATATGTGTTCGGACCTTCTTATTTTATATTCCCTGTTTCTTTTTTAAAAATATTTTAAAACATTTTCAATTACAGTTGACATACAATATTATATTAGTTTCAGGTGTACAACAGAGTGATTAGACATTTATATAACTTATGAAGTGATCACCCTGATAAATCCAATACCCACCTGAAAACATACATAGTTATTACAATACAACTAACTATACTCCCCAGGCTATAATATACATCCCCATGACTATTTTGTAACTACCAATTTGTACCTTTTAATACCCTCCCTCTCTTCAACCAACCTCCTTATCCCCCCAGTCCAGCAATCATCAAAATACTCTCTGTATCTATGAGCTTGTTTCTGTTTTGTTTGTTTCTTCATCCTGTTCTCTAGATTCCATGTATAAGTGAAATCATATGGCATTTGTCTTTCTATTTCTGACTTACTCCACTCAGCATAATACCCACTAGGTATCCCTATTGTTGCACATGGCAAGATTTCATTTTTATTTTATGGCTGAATAATATTCCGTTATATATGTGTACCTCATCTTTATCCATTCATCCATTGATGTATACCCAAGCTACTTCTATATTTTGGCTATTGTAAACAATGCTGCAGTGAACATATGGATGCACATATTCCTTTGAAGTAGTGTTTTGGGTTTCTTTGGCTAAATACCGAGAATTGGGATTGCTGTGTCTTTCTTTTTCTCTTTTATTAGCCTTTGTTTTAAAGTCTATTTTGTCTGGTATAAGTATTTCTACCTCAGGTTTTTTTGTTTGTTTCCATTTTCATGAAATATCTTTTTCCATCCCTTTACTTTCAGTCCATGTGTGTTTTTCCATCTGAAGTGAGTCTTTTCTAGGCAGTTTATGTAAGGGTTTTGATTTCTTATCCATTCAGCCATTCTATGTCTTTTGATTGGAGTATTTAATCCATTTACATTTAAAGCAATTGTTGATAGATATGTAGTTATTGCCATTTTATTCATTTTTGATTTTGATTCTTGTTCTTGTTCTTCTTGTTCTTCTCCTCCTCCTCCTCCTCCCCCTCCTTCTTCTTCAAGAAATCCCTTTAACATTTCATGTAATACTTGTTTGGTGCTGATGAACTCCTTTAACTTTTTCTTGTCTGAAAAGCTCTTTATCTGTCCTTTGATTGTAAATGACAGCTTGGCTAGGTAGAGTAATCTTGGTTGTACGTCCTTGTTTTTCATCACAGTCCCTTCTGGCCTGCAAAGTTTCTGTTGACAAATCAGCTGACAGTTTTATGGGAGCCCCCTTGTAGGTAACTAACTGCTTTTTTCTTGCTGCTTTTAAGATTCTCTCTTTGTCTTTAACTTCCAGCATGTTAATTATGATATGTCCTGGTGTGGGCCTGTTTAGGTTCATCTTGTTTGGGACTCTCTGCACTTCCTGGGCTTGTATGTCTATTTCTTTTGCCAAGTTAGGGAAGTTTTCTGTCATTATTTCTTCAAATGGGTTTTCAATTCCTCTCTTCTCCTTCTGGTACCCCTATGATGCGAATGTTGCCATGCTTGATGTTGTCCCAGAGTTCCTTTAAACTCTCCTCATTTTTTTGGATTCTTTTTTCTTTTTGCTGATCTTATTGGGTGTTTTCTGCTCCTTATCTTTCAAATTGCTGATTTGATCCTTTGCTTCATCTAATCTACTATTGATTCTCTCTAATGTAGCCTTCATTTCTGACTAGTAGTTTTTTATGTTTCCTATTTCCATTTTTATGTTTCATATCTCTTTGCTAAAGTTCTCACTGAAATCACTGAGCATCTTTATAACCAGTGTTTTGATTTCTGTATCTGGTAGATTGCGTGTCTTCATTTTGTTTAGTTCTTTTTCTGGAGCTTTGATCTGTTCTTTCACTTGGGACATGTTTCTTTGTCTCCCCATTTTAGCTGCCTCTCTGTGTTTGTTTCTATGTATTAGGTAGAGCTGTTACATCTCCCAGTCTTAGGAGAGTGGCCTTATGTGGGGCCCAGTGGTGCATTCTCCCTGGTTACCTGAGGCAGATGTTGCAGGTATGTCCTTTGTGTGGGTTGTGTGTACCTTCCTATTGTAATTGAACCTTGGTTGTTGTTTGCACATCAATAGGAGGGATTGACTCTTGGGCTGATTGGTTGTGAGGACTGGCTGTGACTATAGTGGAGGAGCTGTTGTGCAGGGGCTGACCCTACAGAGCAGGGTTCACTTTAGCAGGACTCTGGTGCCTGCCCAGTCTGCCCTTTGGGTGTATCTTTTGTGTAGGTGGTTGGGTGCTCTGGTGCGGTCTGAAGCTGACCACTGGATGTGTTGGTTCTGGGGCCTCTTGGGAAGGGCTCTGTTGTAGACCAAGGTGAGCTGCTGCCTGTACCTTGCCTGGGGCCACCTGGTATGACCTACAACGTGATCTGCAGATGGTTGCCACTTGTACTTGGCTTGGAGGTGCCTGGGAGAGGCTAAGCTGTGAACTGAGGCCGACTGTCACTAGTAACAGACTTGGGGCTGCTTAGCAAGAGGTACAGGGCATGTGTAGGCCAGATCCTGCTTGTTTGGGGTTTGTGAACCTTTGAGAGATTTTTAGAAAAGTCTGTAGCATGAGTCAAAACAGAATTTTGTATGGAAAAGCCACTGGACATGGCAGGATGGGCTCATATGTTGGGTGGTGCAGGGTCTTAGGGAATCACCAGGGTGGTGTGAATGGTATTAGCCAGGTTAATGGAGACTGAGATATGGTACCTGCCTGCATCTACATGTTGGGTGGGTGAGGGCTTAACAAGGGAACAGTGGCCTGTGCCATCACTTCTGTCTAGGAGAAAGCTGCCCCTCCAGGCCTCTCCCTACAGCCAGACAATTCAGTTCCTCTCCATATGTCCCTGGTGTTTTTCAAACTGCTGCCCCAGAGCTGGAGCTCAGAGTGAGTGAGTCTGTCAGCAAATAAGTCCACGTGTGGGCCCTTTGAGAGGAATGCCTGGGACTCCAGCCATCCTCTGTCTCACTCAGCCACAATCTCTGCTGATTTTCACAGCCAGAAGTTATGTGGACTTCTCTCCCCATCACTGGAACCCTTGGCTGAGACCCCTCACTCCTTAGGCAGGACCTCCACAGCCAAGATAGCCCTCCTGATTTTTAAGAGCTACACATAAGTATGGCACTGGCCTGTTCTGCATCTCAGCCCCTCCTGCCAGACTTGACATGACTTCTTCTGTATACCCTTAGTTATAGGACTTCTGTCAGCTAGACTTCAGGTGATTCTCAATGATGGTTGTTCTGTAGTTTGGTTGTAGTTCCGTTGTGGTCACAGCATTTGCCTACTCCACCAACTTGATTGGACCTCCTATTTAGTATATCTTTCCTGTTTCTTAACCTCTCTTTTGTGCTTCATCTCTCCAATTCTCTGTGCTGTATTTTGGGTTATTTCCTCATATCTGTCTTTTAGTTCACTGTTCCCCTTTTCAGTTGAGTTTAATCTGCCTGTTATTTGTCCATTGAGCTTTTAATTCCAATGATTTTATTTTTCAATTTTAGAACTTCTATTTTGTTGTTTTTGATTTTTAAAAATATGTCCCTGGTATTTTTTTTAAGTGCCCTATTCTTTATTTAATTTTAATTTCCTTCCTTTATGTCATTAATTATTTTGAATGTATTTTTTATAGGCTCTATTTAAAATTCATGTGGCTTTAATTCTGAGGGGGGAGAAGAGGGAGGAAGGATGGAAGGGAGGGAGAAAGGGAGAGAGAGTGGGTGGGGGAGGGAGGGAGGGAGGGAGGGAGGGGGAGAGAGAGAGAGAGAGAGAGAGAGAGAGAGAGAGAGAGAGAGAGAGAGCACACACTTATATGCTTGTGAGTGCTGGCCTTCACTAATGAATTGATTCTTCCAATGTTTTCTATAACGGGTTTCTGAATTCATTTTCCAAGAGGCTTTATATGTGATAATTTGGTGTGCCTATTGGAGGGTGTAAACCTTCCAGATGGTTTGTCTTGCCAGGTGTCCCAGTGGAATCATGAGCCAAGAACAAGTTTTTTGTGTTTTTTTTTTCCTTAACCTATTTATTATGGAAAATTTCAAGCACACACAAAAGTCGTCAATAAAATAGTATAATGAACAACATTTTATCATCACCCAGCTCCAAGAATTATTAACTCATGATCAATCTTGCTTTATTTGTATGCTCGTATATTCCCTCCATACACACACACACTACACTCTGGATTATTTTGAAGTAAATCCCAAGTATTATATCATTTCATCCATAAATATTTCACTATGTAGGTCAAAAGATGATGCCTAAAAAGTAATCAAAGTACCAATCACACCTAACAAGTTAACAGTTTCTTAGTAGGACCAAATCTGTGTTCAAATACCCATTAACTCATGAATATTCCTTCATAGTTTGTCAAAATCAGGATCTCAATAAGATCTATAAACTGCAGTTGGTTCATATATTTTTTATGTTTCTTTACTCAAAGATTTACCCTTTCTTACTAATACAAAATAATATTGAATGTCAACTGTAACTGAAAAAAATAATAAAATAAAAAATAAAAATTTGGGTGGTGAACACACAATGTGATTTATAGATGATGTAATACAGAATTGTATACCTGAAATCTATGTAACTTTACTAACAATTGTCACCCCAATAAACTTTAATTAAAAAAATAAGATTTACCTTCTCTCTCCTTTCTGTTCTTTCTCTCCCCTCCATCCCTCTCTGTCCCCTACAATGTATCTGTTGTAAAAACCAGGGTTTTTTACCCCCAAGGATTGCTTTCATGATACTTTCTACTTCCTCATCTTAAAGGTTCCAGGACCATGCAAGTAGTAGAAAACCCTCAGAATCTCCTCCACTCCCCATAAGCTGAGACAGAACAATTGTCTTGATGACGTTCAGTGCTATGTGGTTAATAATTTTCTAGTGTAAGTGTGTAGCCATTTAAAGGGCTTGCCTTTATGCCATGATCTCAGCTCCATCTCTTCACCTGTAGAAGTTCAGAGCATTTTAAAGTGTTTTATAGAAAGGAGAGTTTCATATCATTTAGTCCTTAATATTATGTAGAAATAAAACCTTGCTACTTTAAAAAATATTCTTTGGATCAATTTGCAAGTTTCTTCACCTCTCTGAGTCACTATTTCCTCTAGATTGGAGTAATATTCTTATTGCATTGTTTTAGGGAGTAAAGGAGGTAATGTATACAAAGTGGGTAATGCATAAAGGGTAGCCTTTCTGGGTAGAGGAGATTTTTTGAGCAGGGTTTACAGAATGAATGTTATTGGATTCAAAATGGTTGAAGGAGTACTATACCAAGAGGATAAAGAAGTGAAAGGACATTTTAGGTCAAAGGCACAACTTGTGTCCTATGACTTAAGCTCAGTTTTCATCCACAATCAACTTTATTGATTCATAATTCTGTTGTTTGTGTTTATTCAGTCTTTTGAGGATATAATTGCAAAACTACCCAGCAGTTCCTATAAAATATGAATCTTAATGTGAATATACAAATCCGTGTTATAGTATTAAAATAAGACCCAAACCAAAGGGATCCTACTTGAATATCTCCGTTATAAGTCATACTCTTATGTCAGATTTTCCTCTCAGTTTTCTGAGCTGGTGAAACACTCATTTGTGAGATTCATTGATTCAAAATGATGAGCTATTTGCAATCATTTTCAAGCAAGGCTTTGGAACTTATGAATTGGTAGCAACTTTGTGTTGGCACATCTCTTGCAGATCTCTCTGGTTTTCCAGTGTTACTTTGGCAAGAAAATCAAGGAAAACATACCATACCTATAGGATTCGGAAGATTCACACACCCGCATATAGCTGCTGGTCACAAGTTCTAACTCCTTTTATCAATTCCATCAGGATTATTTTCTAATATCCTATAAAACAACATACAAGATACAAGTGAACATCTGCAAAGCACAATGTGTGCTGAGAAATAGCAGTTACTTAACAAGCACATTTCCTTCCTACTCTTTCTGTGCTTGTACAACAGATCTATCCAAACTATACAGCAATGCAAATTACAGTGCAACACTGTTAAAAAATTAAATATACATATAACATTATATATATGTGTATATATATATATATATATATATATATATATATATATATATATATATATATATATATATATATATTACATATCTGTGGTTCTGTATGTGCAGATTAAACTAACTGCAGATCAAAAATATTTGAAAAATGTTACGTCATTCCTGATGTGTACTATGTAGTTAGGCCTACAATGGTTGCATCTGTACTGAACATCTACAGATTTTTTGTCATTATTCCCTAAACAATATAGTATAATAACTATTTACATAGCATTTACAGTGTATTAAGTATTATAAGTAATCTAGAGATGCTTTAAATTCTATTGGAGGATACATGTAGGTTATATACAGATACTATACCATTTTATATAAAGAACTTGAACATCTGTAGATTAGGGTATCTTTTGGGGTCATAGAACCAGTTCCTTACGAATACTAAGGGAAGACTGTTTCTGGTTATGAGATAGTTTCAAATCATGATAAAATCCACCACTTTGAATTAGAAAGGATGTACCTTACCATACAAAAGATTTCAGCCTGGTATGTTAAGTGCTCCTTAATTCTTTACCAACCCCATACTTCTTTCCCAACCAAAGAGAGCTTTTATCACAACAGAGCTGGTGAATCTACTCTCATTGCTGGCAATTACATGAACAATAATTTCCTTAAGAATTGCCTCATAAATTCTTAGAAATTTTATTTTTACAATTTATTTTCCAGAAAGATCTAGATTTGGAAAACTTCTCCATGACAATAAGCCTGCTTTTGTTTTTGAGTTTAATTAATAAGCACATAAGTCATTTACTTTGGTTCATTTTGAATGTCTTTGAATACTCATATATGAAAAGTTCCATATACTTACAGTAATTCAGACATAGACCTGTCAGGTATCAACTCCTTAGGCAAAAGGACAATTACAATAATAAAAGGGGAAAAAAAGATTGACTGAATATTATAGATGGGCTAAACTTAGGTGGTTGAGCAAGTGTCTTCTCCGTTTAGAACCTGAAAAGAAATAATTTTCTGGAACAGAATTGGTCATCTAGAATTACATTTTCCCTGAGAAAGTTTCACCTGGATCTCTACCAGTTTTTTTAAAAAATAATCTCTTAGGTCATCTTTGCAAAATAAATATTACAAATTGTTCTCTTTAACCCCCATAGAAAAATGTGGAAATAAACATATAAGGATGTGTGTTATAAACCAAACCCTTCCTAGTGGAACTTAGTCCTTGGATGAAGAGAGTATTTCTGTACTAAAGCTCTCGACTAGCAATTTTTACTATAATGAAAAAACAAAAAGAGTAAAACAGTGAAGTTCTCGTGTTGTAGATTCCTAAGGTAAATTGAATATCTTCCTGATATATGATAGGCTAAGTAAAACGCTCCTTTACAGAAATGGCCAGCTATAAAAAGTTGCTAGCCATAGTTTTGCTTGTAGTGAAAAAGAAGCTACTACTTTGAGCTTGATTTAATAAAAACTAAGAAAAAAATTGTTTTTCAAAATTATAATGATTGTTCTGGATTTTAATGCCTGTACATTAATATTTGTAGTATTTAGAGATAGACAGTTCCAGTTTTCCCCCTCAGCTTGATGGTCAATTCTACCATAAACTCTTTGGTTGATTTTGAATCTCTATATTTACATGCCTATCACTTTTGGAATTTCCAGTTAATATCTGTGCACTAATTTTGGCTGAAATAACTTTTTTTAAGTAATACTAATTTTGTATCTGTTGTGGACAGAAAATATTTTTAGCTGAACACCATTTTTTTTTTTTTTGTTCAGAAATGAAATGCTTGTCTTTGTAAAACCATGATAGTGTAATCAGAGAAACATAAACAGATTGGCGTGGCTACCAAGATTGGTATTTCCTGAGTAGTAGATAATAAATAGGTTGGTAGCAGAAAGAAAAAGAAGCAAATAAAGAAGTTTTATAACCCTTAAGTGTCTGCAAACTATTTATGTCAACATTATTGGAAAGTTTTTTGAAAAGTGGGTCCTTGTTATGAAAGCAAAAGTAACCCAAATCACTAAATGAAAGGATTCATTTATTTATTTGACAAATATGTACTGACTGCTTCATATGTGCTGGGTCTTATCCTAAATCCTTTACATGTGCCGTCTTATACAGTCTTCACAGCAATTTATGAAGTAGGCATTGTTGTTATCATCCCACTGATGATAATACTGAGGCTCAAAGAGGTTAACTTGTCCAAGGTCAAAAGCTAAAAGTGGTGAAGGTGGATTTCGAACTCAGGTCTGTCAAATCCACAGCTAAGAAACACTGCCTTGGTCTCTGTCTTCAGGTATGCGGCCCAATTTGCTGTAAAATTTTATATAGTTACCCGCCATTGCCCCTTCTTCGAGGCAGGTATATGTTATCTTTTAGGGAGGCTGTGAGATCTTAGATAACTTTCAGTGGATATGTGTTGTTGAAACAACAGAACCAGCAAAGCTCTCATGAAAAACAACTGTGAGTCCATCATCTTTTTTTAAGTGGTTGCTGTGCATCACCAATTCATTTTCTTTGGGGGGGGGGGCATATCACTTTAAAGACTTATTGTTTGCATTTTGCTAATTATTACATGTCATGTTTGTGGGAAAAAGCAGCTATGATGATAAATGCTACGTTCTCCATAGCTCTTCTCAACTACTGACGAATATCTACTTACTTGTTTATAATCTGCCTCTCATCTTCAAAGCATTGACCCCATCCAGGCAGCGATTTTTGTCTCTTCTGTTCACTGTAGTATCTCCAGAGCCTCAAAGAGTACCTGGCACATTGTGTAGGGGCACAATGAATATTTGTTAAATGAACAGAATGATATTATTTCTAAGATGTAATAGAAGGCTACATTTACATATATTCATTTCAGCTCAAATTTCAGAGTAAGTTATACTGCACAGTTTGAGGTCATATGAGATGGAAAAAATAATACCAATTATAATGCCAAACACATTATTTTTGATCCTTAAAACACATTATAAGCTAAGAATTATTTTTTCCATTTTATACATGATGAGACTGAGTCTCAAATACTGTATCACCTTCCCGCAACTTGGACAGTTGTTTGGATCTCAAAGACTATGTTTTTCACACACTGTCTCAGGAGTGATGCTTCAAGCTATTCAGCACAGAAGGGAGCAGAGGATGGAATGTTCTCCAAATCTCTGCAGTTCTCTCTTCACTCATAGTGCTGTCAAAATTCCACCAGGGAGGCAGCCAGTCCATGCAATGGTTAAGAGCCTGTCCCTGTACTCTGACAGGTACAGCTGTCAGTTCTGTATTTGCTATGTGGCCTTGAGCATGAAACCTTTCTGAACCTTAGTTACCTCATCTATAAAATTGGGCTAATAATAGCAATTACACCCCCACCCCCCCATTAGATTTATACGAAAACCAAGTGGGAGAATTTACATAGAATGCATAGTTTAATGCCTGGCATATACAGTTGGCCCCCTGATCTGCAGTTTCACTTTCTGTGGTTTCAGTTACCTGTGGACAACAGCAGTCTGAAAATATTAAATTCTAGAAATAAACAATTTATAAGTTTTAAATTGGGCACCATTCTGAGTAGATGATGAACTCTCATGAGGTCCTGCTCTGTTCCGCCTGGGACGTGAATCATCTCTTTGTCCCCTGTGTCCATACTGTATATGCGACCCACCTGTTAGTCACTTAGGAGCTGTGTCGGTTATAAGATCTACTGTTGCAGTATCACATTGCTTCTGTTCAAGCAACCCTTATTTTACTTAACAATGGCCCCAAACCACAAGAGTGATTCTAGCAATTTGGATATGCCAAAGAAAGGCTATAAAGTGCTTCCTTTAAAGTGGAAAGGTAAAAGTTGTTAGCTTAATAAGGAAAGAAAAGAACATATGCTGAAGTTGCTAAGATCTACAGTAAGGACAAATCTTCTGTCCATGAAGAAGGTAAAACAAATTTGTACTTGTTCACTGAGAGAGAGAGAGAGATACCACATCCACATAACTTTTATTATGGTATATTGTTATAATTGTTCTACTGTGTTATTAGTTTTTGTTGTTAATCTCTTACTGTGTCTAATTTACAAATTTAACTTCATCCTAGGTATGTGTGTCTAGGAAAAAACATAGTATTTATAGGGTTCGGTAGTTGCTGCAGTTTTAGGCATTCACTGAGGGTCACGGCAGGTATCCCCATGTGGATAAGAGGGGAGGCTACTGTAGTTACAGACTAATCCCAGTTAGTAACCAGATGCTTCTGTAAGAAAAGGGACTCTGAGGAGGCAGAAAATGTGGTAGAGGTGCAGGGGTGTGCTAGGTATCTCTTTGTAAAAGCTGAGTGTGCACATCTCTTCCCAACTCTGTGCTCAGTGACTTCACGTTGGTAGCTTGACATCAGCCTTGGTACAGATATCAGCCCCTGCCCCTTCAGCTGGTTGTTAGACAGTTCCTAGCATGCCACTGTACAGGTGGAGGTGGTCTAGTTTTGGAGGTGATTGCCTTGCTTTGGTTTGGAGCAGGAGTGAGCAATGCCTGTCAGCAGTAGCAGACTGCCTCATCACACTTATTGATGATTTAAAGATGCTTTCTGAACCATCAACCAGACACATGGAGGCTATAGGCTCTGGAATGAAGTCATATTTAAGTAGCAATGAAGACAAAGGGTACCCCCAATTTTAAGGACTCCTACAATAGCATAGACTAAATTTCTTTATGGGGAAACTATTATTGTTACATGTCATTATTACTTATAATCAACAACTCTTCCACAGGAAACTCCACTAGTCGATGTATCACTCTAGACCCCTCACCATTCCGATAAACCCCATACTAGGCATCAGCATTTAGAAGACAGTGTTTTAGTTCAGACTAATGGTTCTCAAAGCACGGCCTCAGGACCAGCAGCATCAGCATTACCCAGGAATTTGTTAGAAATTCTAGATCCCCACCCCAGACCTATTCGATCTGAGATTCTGGGGATGGGATCAGTTTTTACCAAGCCCTTCAAATGATTCTGAACCACTAGTTTAGATTTTGTCTTGTCATAAGGCAGTGGCAATGAGAATCCAGGTGAAATGCGTAAGTTATGCTAAAATGTTCTCTCCCATCCATTTGAAATCTTGATCCAATAAACATCCTTTAGTAGATTCTCATGAAATGTTCTTTGGTATATTGTTTAAATCTCGAGCATACTGTGTGTTAATCAGCAGTTCTCCCAAGATTATATTTAATTGACAGACTGCAATATATTTATCATTTGTTGAAAATGACTATAATAGTTTAGCTTAAATTCTATTAAATAGATGAAAATCCATAGAAATTCTCTTAAGAAATATTCAGAGAAACACTTACAGCTCTGCTGTATCTCTTCTTGACCAATGGGTTATGCAGGCATGAAAAGAGAGTTAATTTTCTTAGTATATTGACTGAATTAAAGCACTTTAAATACAAAGGTGAAAGTTGATTAACACAGAGAAATAGTCACATTTCAGGTACACAAAGGACAGGGTGGGGATATAAGGAGTAGAGAAACCTTGAAAGGCATTTGACAGGGGAAGGTTGTATTCCCCAGAGAGCCCTGTCAAGCAGCTCTGTTGACAACAAAAAGGAGAAAACAAATAAATTGGAGGTTGTGTGAATGTCACAAGACCAGAATATAAATACATGTGACACAGAGAGAAGTAAATACCAATAATTCACATTCTCACAAAATGTTTAAGGGTGATACCTTCTAGCTATGCCAAAATGAAAAAAGAAAAAATAGTATGTAGGTAAATCTCCCAGACATTGGTCGAGAATTCACCTTTTATTCATAATGTCAACCCTCAAAAGACACCACTGTAGGTATAATAGGCCAAATAACAAAAAACAAAGACAATCTGTGACAAGACTCAGGACTCAGACATCTAGAAATGGATTTAACATTCAGAGAACATTTCAACTCTGTTTAACTTTCTAACTCACAGGAGAGAATTCAGTCTTTATTCTGAGCAGAAAAAGAAAAGACAGAATGTGGAATTTGGGACTTCGGTTTTCTCTTTACACCAAACAAATTGTAGAAACATGCATCCAAAAATAGGTTAAAAATGATGGTGGTTGTCATATTCTCTTTTCCATTAAAAATCATTTCAAGCTTTTCTTATCAACATAATTATCTACGTGAACTAAATCTTAGCAAGCTCTTAAAGGTGAGAGGCCCTTTTAGCACTGGTTTCCCCAGTGCCACCCAGTTCATATTTGGCTTTGAGCTCAGTGACACCACCTGTCTGCCCCAGGTCTGGTTCAAAGAGTGCCTTCTTGAAAACATTACGTAACTGCCTTTTTTTCTGTTCCACGTGCCTTACCTCACCATATCTAATGGAAGCTCTGGCCCAGAATCCAGGAATGTTGTTCCAGATAGGCCTGGCGGGTCTCACTGCTCATTCACATGAGCTCCCCTTTCCCTGCCTGGGAAGTCAGAACACCCTGTCTTTCTGGCCATCCATGTCCTGCCAGCTCAGGAAACAAGACCCTTAGTCTGGCATGAGAAATCTGGTTTCCTCCCCATGGCCATAAAGCCTTCAGTTTTAAGTATTCAATAAATATTACTTTTCTAGAAGGTGCTTATACTCAACCCCCAATAAACCCTCTAATAAAGAAGTATTGTTCTATCATGCAGAGCTGTAGGTAAGAAAATGAAATACCGCCTCTTGCCCCGCTCCCAGAGCCAATTGAGCCCTACCAGAAGGCCAAGAAATGACAATATGTTGAATTAATTCAGGTTTTATAGCAAATACCCTATGCAAAGACCTAGAAGTGAAACTTTAACAAAAACCAAAAGGATGATCAGTTTCATAATATTTAGACGTGTCATGATGTACAACCAAAATTATAAGAAGTATATTTGAGATGCTTTCTGTTAAAAAAAAAAAAAAAATCAAAGAGTCTTCATAACTGGATAACTTCCTTGGCCCTTTTCTGTTTTCATTCGACTCTGGATGGCACAGTTTTCTGATGATTTTAATTGCTCCACATATGCCGATGACTAAGACACGCTTATCTCAGCCCCGTCCTCTTTCCTGAGCTCTGGGCCCATGTGGCTGAGCTTTGAGTCTATGTGAGCACCATCATTTTCCACTCCCTTTCTGCTCCTCCTCGTGTATCTCCTGTCTTATTAAATGTCAACACCATCCACTTGGCAGCTCAAGTCAGGCAACTAGCACTTTCCTGATCCCTCCCTCTTCTTCAGTCCTCATATCTAGTCAGTCCTTAGAGCCTAGGTATCCTGCCTCCTTGTCACTCAAGCACACCCAAGCTCCAACCCTATTGCTCCCTGAGCTCAGGCACTCACCGTTTCTCCATAGAGCAGCCTCTTAGCTAGTCTTCCCTTCCCAATCCATTGTTCACAGCCAGAAGGACCATTCTAAAAGGCAACGTTGATCATAGCCTCCCCTTGCTGCAAATGAAATAAAAGTCCTTCCTGACTTACTTCCTGTCCATCTCTGCAAGCACATATTTTGCCTTTTCTTTCACTCTCTGCGCCGGAGCTGTAGGTGTCCTCAATTGTTAGCTCTGCATTTCTCCATGCTTTTGTACCTATTAGTACTCTCCTTACTCTTCCTCACATCCTTCTCTTAGCTAATTTCTTCTTAGCCTTCAAAACCCATCTTCCTCCAAGAAGTGTTCCTAAATCTCCCTTGGGTTAATTGCCCTTTCTATGTATTACAGCAGATCTGGTCCTAGTACTTATACAGTATTGTAACTTCATTCTCCTCTCTTTCTCCACTGGACTGAGAACTCCTCGAAGGCTGCGACTCTCTTTCCACCTCTCAATTTCCAGAGCTATGTACAGGGTCTGGCTATTGAATATCTTCAGGAAAGTTCAGTTGATCGACTAGGTGAAATCCTCTACAATGAGGTAGAGGATTTACCATATGCTCCTGTGTAACTTCTTGCGGGAAACCAGCCTAAGTCAAGGCTACACAGAAGCAGACACGACTGAAGTGGGAAAATTTGTTCAAGCAAAGCACAGAGTCAGATTTCTAAGATGCTGGCTTGGTCATTGGAGTGTGTCTCTCGTAAAGACAAAGGAGAAAGTCTTAGCTAATGCCAACTTCAGCACAGCAGCCTCGAAGGACAAAGACAATTACGTGGGAGAGAGTCTGACCCTATGCACCTGCAGACAGACATAACAAGGGGGCACAGGCACACACTTAGGGATTTAACAATCCCCATAGAAGCAGGTTTCAGAAGCCTCCACCTGGTTTGTTGCCAATAACCAAAAAAAGGAGCTATTTTTTCCATTGCTTCAGTTCTGTAAATTCTTCTTCTTCTTCTTCTTCTTCTTCTTCTTCTTCTTCTTCTTCTTCTTCTTCTTCTTCTTCTTCTTCTTCTTCTTCTTCTTCTTCTTCTTCTTCTTCTTCTTCTTCTTCTTCCTCTTCTTCCTCTTCTTCCTCTTCTTCCTCTTCTTCCTCTTCTTCTTTTTTTTTAAGGAGGGCACAGCTCACAGTGGCCCAGGTGGGGATTGAACTGGCAATTTTGGTTCTACCAGCACCATGCTCTAACCAACTGAGCTAACCGGCTGCCCCTGTAAATTCTTAATGGGATAATATATAGTAAGCCCCTACAGGCCTTATTAAACTTACACATCAATTGGATATTTTTTTAAAAATGACTTTTGAGAAAAAAACGTCATCCTTGACCTGGAAATGTCAGCCACAATGTGGACATCACAAAAAAACATCAGTATGACCACTTCCAAATTTGCGCATCTTCTGCTGAGAAGCTGCCTCCCTGGGTCCTGTCTGCCTTGTTTTCTACCCAGACCTGTCCAGTCCATGCCATGCTCATACACTTTAAGGCTGCGTCTCTCCACTGGGAATATTATCTACTGCTGTTACACCATGCAGCTAGTCCTAATGATGGAAAACCCTGCAAACAGCCCATACTACAGACGGCTTGGTTTTTGGCTGCAGTTGTTCAGGTTTCAGTGAAACCTGAATAACTTTCAACTTGGGAACCCAGGAGGGTACAAGCAACTTATTGATTTTGTAATCAAGGAGTGAATAGGATAGAGGTGTTACCTTAAAATGCTATGTTGGTTTGGTAAGTAAACAGCTCTACTACCCTAGCAGGGATGGTCTGCGGTTTGAAGCTGGCCCTAGGTGTAGGAATTATGAATATTATCATACAAGTCATTTAATGACTTGTTAAATGATTCTCACTCAGTTACCATTCCAACATCCGTCTCTAGGAAAATTATGCTTATTAGAAAATGCAATACTGTTGCTTATATTTTCTATCTTAAAGTAGAACTTAGCAACATTTTAAGGTTTCCAAAATTGAGTGTGAATAGATATGTTTTGATTGAACTTGTTTAAAAAACTCCAGTGCACTAAAAAGAACATCTGTTGTGAGGCACCAATCGAGTATCTTCTCTCAAAGTTGCCATTCCTCTTGTGAGCCTTCTTTCAGCCACACGCATCCCTTCTCTTTGCATCATTGACACACAAGAACCCGGAAATCACTTTCTATTTCTCCCTCTCCAGTGTCCTCCCTTCAGTCATGGTATAGCCAAAACTTACAGATTCTGCTTTTGCTACACTTTTCCTCCCTGTCGCTTTCTCTGACTTCACTTGCCACCGTCTGAGCTCTGGCACACCTGATATATTAATCTTTCCTAGATTAGTAAAATAACATCCTGATATTCTCACTGCCAACCCACCCAACACCACCACTCATTTTCCTGAAAAATGTCGTGAATCATGTCATCCCTGCTCAAATATTTTCAAGGGAGCCCCACTACTTACTAAATCAATCCTACAACGCCAAATTTCCAACCTACCTTTCCTGGTAGCTCTATGTTTTGGCTCTTTTTTTTTTTTCTTTCTAGGTAGCTCTATCTTCTGTTATTTCAGCTCTGGGTACATGTTTGCTGTTCTTTCCACACAATTTGTGCAGTCCTGCCTCTGTGCTGTTGCTCATGCTGTTTCACTCAAGAGACCTGGTCTGAGTGCTGGTTCCATTATTTACTAGCTTTGCTTTCTTCCTCGATTATGATATGAGGATCATAATAGCACCGACTTCATAAGATTTTGTGATTATTACATGAAGAAATCCACACAAATCCCTTAAAAGTACCCCAGCACAAGTAAGTACTTGTATTCAGTAAATGTTAGTGATCGTGATTATCATTATCATCCCTTTCAAGGACCATTTCAAATCCACCTCTTTAGTGAAGCCTTTTTAATTGCCCAGCTCAATTGTTAATTTTCCCCTCTTTTTGTACTTCTCTGAATAGCGTTTGACATATAATGCCCTGCTTCAGAATAATGTGTGTACTTATCTTGGCCTGGACTGGACTATACACTTATTGAGACTGAGGAACTTTTATTCATTGTTGTATACTCTGCCTTGTGTGGCACCTGGCACATCAAAAGGACTTAATAAATACTGGCTAGAATGAAATAATTTGATTTTACTATTTTTTTAAACTCTGTTCCACAGCCGAGAAAATATAGCACATAAAGATAAGTAAATGAAATGAACACCTTGATAACAAGGATGTTACTGGTAGGAGACACTGAGATTGATGTCATTAGAATTCACAACTTGCCCCGATAACATCCTTTCATCCCTGTTCTCCATTGCAGGTCTGCTTAGTGGCCTATCTTGGTTTGTTTATGCTTTGTGTCTCATATCAAGTTGATGAACGGACATGTATCCAGTTTGCCATGAAAGTAAGTTGTCATTTTTCTTTCACTTTTATCGTCACATAGAAAGAAACACAAGTACAAAATAAGGGAGTGCTTTTCTAAGAGGTTGCAATATCTGATTTTTCTAGAAAATTTTAGGGAGGCCAAAAATTGTTTTAGGAGGGAATTCATCCAGACGCCAAATGTAATGCTAATTTTTTAAAGTCTTAATTTCCATGCACTGGGTTGGCATGGAACATATGAAGTCTGTCCTTGAATGCCCTTAAAAGAAATGTTGAAAATTCATCAGTTCAACAGAACACTTTGCCAGAGAAATGATGCCTATATCAGTGCCCACTTCCATATCTTGGGGGTTATTTAGAATATTTTAATAATGAAACAGTCTAAGTGTATTTCCTCTTGTAGGTGGAATCACTGAGACAGAAAAAGTACATTGGGTCCATCCAACTGATCTGTGCCAACGGTCTGAGGGCAAAGGGGGAGGAGAGTTGGGATGTGCATGGGTTAGCAAGTGTGTGTGTATTTCATGTGCATGTAGTTTTTCTCTGTTAAAGACAGTGCATCCAGATGGAGCTGGCTCAAGTACACAGCATTTTCACTGCACATAGAATCTACTTTAAATGGAAACATAGACATACCCTTTCAGAGTTTAGGGACATAAACACCCAAGTTAGCAATCAGAGTTAGTAGAAATCAAATTCCTATATTTTCTTTCAACTGCTATAGCAGAGAACAAAAAGCTTTCTGTAATTTTTTTTTTTTTTTTTTTTTTGTCCACTCACATCATTTACTTCTACAAGAAAACACATAAAAAACTAGATACTCCTTTGTTCACTAAAACAAGAAAGTAGAAGGCAAGAGTAAGTTAACCATATTATTTGGAAATTTGGAAGATGACAGAAAATCAGATGTTAGTATATTCTAGTATAATTGAAGTTGTTGACATAAAAATCAATATGCTGAGACATATATATATATGTCATAAAAGAATAATCATTATTAGGATAAAAAGTGTTTACATTATATTAAATAGCAAAACAAGCTAGCTACACAAAATGTATGGCATGATCCTATAGAAAAATAATAGCTCTATGTGGTTAGAAAAAAATAGTTATCTGTGAGTAGTGCAATTATAGCTGCATTGTGTAGTTTTTCTCTAAATTTGAAATGTTCTTCAGTTAGACATTTCCAATTTATAAAATTAATGGATGCTATTTTTTAAAAAGAATGATAGAGTTAGAATCTTGGTAGATATGCCTACATTTGGAACTTACACTTTTTCTAAGGTGGTCCCTAAAAGAAGGCCAGATAAAGCAGACATCAGTTCATGTTTGTTTGTTTGTTTTGTAAAGCAAGTCTTGGTGATGATTTTCTTTTAAAAGCCAGAAAGCCTAGTTAAAAATGGCCTGTTAAATTACTGGAACTTCACTCATCAAGTAAAAAATGCTCTAAACTAGATTCCTTAATGTGTGTGAAAGGCCCTCATTTCCTCCCCAGATGATTCTAGGAAACAGCAGAGGCAAAAGCATCAGCTTTACAGAGGCCCCCAAAGCCATCTCAACATCTGTGTGTAAAATAAGGAGCAACGGAAAAAAAAAAAAAAAGTCACTGCCAATGTCAGCCAGGTTGAGAATTCCCCACTAGGAACATCTCATTAGCTGCCTTTTTTTTCCCCCACCTGTGACAGACATTGACAAATTCAGAGGTACTTTTCTCCTGCATGTGACCTTTAGTGATGCTCCCTGCCAGCTCTCTAAGATGCCCGCTATATTATCTACAGTTAGAAAATAAGCTTCAGTCAATCTCAAGGTTTTCCAAAGGCACAACAGGTTACAGCAGACTTTACTTGTGCTTTTCACACCATTTTGGGAGGAAGGAATGAAATGCATCTTCATGTGGTGTTTCTCACTAGCATAACCACATTTCAGTACCTTCGTATTATCCTGGCCTAAGCTTTGTCTGAGAATTTATTTCCTCCTGTTGAACACCAAGACAGCCAGGGAAAGCAATCAGGAGGTGATGGCAGCATCTCGTAACCTGCACACGCACACACACACACACACACACACACACTCACAAATACCTCCTTTTTCTTAAAGACAGTAACCACTGGGGATTGTCTTTTCATCTCAAGCCACCACAGTCTTCCGAGGCCCTTTGGAAGGCCCTAGAGAGCCACCAGAGCAAGGTCCTTCTTTCTCCCTGGCTTCTGCGCGTGAATTTGGCAGGCCATTAGGCTGCAGATTGGACCTCCCGCCTTTCCCTACTTCCTGGGGCTCACCTTGATAATTTTCAGAAACGTGTTCGGTTCATATGCTTGCAGAAGTACTTCAGGATACATTCCCCATGAGGGCATTTAAGGCCCAATTGTCTCGCACCCACATCCAGGAAGGCCCTGGGCTGCTGCTGCGGCTGCCTCTTCCTGCGCAGCACACTGCAGAGGGGACTTATGAGCCTGCCACAGGGGAAGGTAATTAAATCGAAGCCGAACCGCCTTCTTCCCGAAATCAACGAACTTTGAAGCTGCAGCAGGGTACCAATTAGAAGCAGTGAGAGAGCGGAGCTGCTCCGGGCGCTCTGTTACATAAGCGCCCGGAGCCACCGCTCCTCCGCCAGCCTGTTGCCCAGCGCCAGACACAGGGGCAGATACAGGCAAGACAAATGCGTCCCCAGCCGGGCTTTTATCAAGATATATTTGCTTGTATTCCCAAGGTCATCGTAAACACTTTCATTGATAGTTTATTCGTGCTGGGTAGGTAAAACAAGCCACTCGATTTTAAATTGCAGAGTCGAACCCAGAAGCTTGTTGCTGTCAGATGTGCTAAAGCCATGAAGGAAAAATGCTACAGTGCTGCAGATGTAGCCTACAGGCTTGGGGGATCAAGTATATATTTATGTCTTAAAAGGGATAGGAGATTTGATTTTGTGGTTCACTCCTGTTTACTTGGCCCGATGCTTTCATGGAGTGGGAGAAGCAGAATCACCATGTGTGAGATATGCACCACTGAAAATGGTAAGGGGCATGGCTTTGTTTGTGCTCTGGCTGGCTTCTAGCACATTTAAGATGCTCAATTAAAATGGAACAATCTCTGTGTTTGTGTAAATGTTTACATCCTTTCACAAGCCAAGTATGCATTTTTACTCTCACATGACAGAGAATAGGACAAAGCCAGTAGAGTTAATATCCTAAGAGTTCTGAGAACTGACAGCTCTTTCCATCTCTACTAATTTGTTTATTTCACAAATACTTACATAGTCCTACTATGTACCAGACACTGTTCTAAGCCCTTACAGATATCAACTCTTTTGATCCTTATAGAAATCCTCTGAAGTAGGGGCTGTTATGATCATCCTTCCAAGTTTACAGGGGTATTGCTGTAGGGGTATTAATTTGCTCAAGGCCCATAGCTTGTGAGGGGAGAACGAGGATTTGACCTCAGGCCGACTGGCTTCTTGGCCTATGCTCATAATCATCACCGGGTACCGGTACCACTGTACACTTGTTCCATGTCTTGGGCAAATCTTTTGATCTCTGCGCCAAAGGTCATCTTTCAAAAATAGACAAAAATTCACATTTCAGCACATGTATTTTTGTGATGATTATGAGAGAATAATATTTTTTGCAACTATTTTAATTGTTTACAGATTGAGAACCAGGGATTATCGTCATTACTTCTAGATATTGCCCCAGTGAATACTATAGAAATTTGCTACATAAGGATGTGTGTGTGTTGAGGGTAGGAGGGTTATTACAATATAAGACCTTCCCCCCTTCCAGTTCCCTCAGCTGATGGCAATAAACTGTGTAGAGAAAACTCCAGTTGGGGCCATTCTACTAAGCAGATGACTCTCAGGTGGGAGATTAGCTCTTTAATTTGGGCTTTCCCTGCTGGTAAAGTCATAGATTTACTCTTGTTTCCAGGGCAAGTAATTCCCAGTTGTGTGCTGGCTGCAGTGGAAAGGCAGCTATGTTGGGTACACACTCACAACACAGGCAGCATGATTTAATTTGGCTCTTGGTATGAAGAGTTTGAAGTCAAACATCAAGTCTGAATATTCCAGAACAACCTAGAATATTTCATATATTCTGTCCCAACGGCCCCACAAAATAAACCCATACTTTTTAGCCTAAGCACTCCACTTTTTGCAGAAAACATGGCCACTGAAAATCTTGGGGACAGAACCAAGGCAATGACATTTAATATCACAAATTAAATATTTCCTTTTTAAATTTTGAAATGGTGCAACTTTGTATTTATCTGGTTCCCTTTCTCTAAGGAAGACTAGATGTGCTGAGTATAAATTATTCTTGTTATATCCCTGTGATATAAGATGTTTCAATAAACTGTCCCACAGGTGAAGAAATGTGGGCTATATTTGATAATCCTTCACATGTTTTGAAAATGAAATATAGTGTGTATGTTTAAAATATCTTTGATGAAAATATCCAAAGAATCTATGCACTCCTTGGTTGTCCAGCCATTTTAAGACAAAATGGCATTAACCAGTTCCACTGTCTTTCTATGCCTCAGACGTATAGTTCCTAGCTTCTAGGAAAACCAGATGCATGCTTAGGGCACCAGCAACTAGAGCACACACACACACACACACACACACACACACACACACACAAACACATACACACACAGAAAGAGGAAAAAAATAAATTTTTAAGTATTTTATTTTTAAGACTTATAAACACTTGAAATTGTCAACATGTGGAAAATCACTCATTTGGAGGAGGATTTTTGTATATATATATATATATATATATATATATATATATATATGTTTTTATTTGAATTATGTATAGTTGGAGGTGGAGGGAGGGTATAATCTTTTCACAGTTACTTTAATCTGAACCTAGACATGACTGGAGCTAATTTTACCTTGAGGATTTCACATTCACCAGAACTGCTTCTTGTAAGGAGTAACTTTTGACTATAGTAATATAAATCTCTCACTAAGAACTGTGTTGAGTATAATAGTCCCAAAAGCTGGGGACTCTTTTCCTTATTTAGACCCTCAGTAGGCGGGACTATTAAGAGAAACATGTTGATGAGTCCAATCACAAGAACATTTCTTCTCCTGTAAAATGGCGTAAATTGTAGTCATGTCAATAAGCACTCACAACTTTTGATCAAAATATTTCAGGTGCAAGCTAAATGTTTGAATTTTTCAGGGATTCCACATTTCTTTAGCAGCACAGTTAGAACTTTAGCCAGACTTTTCCATCCCAAGGCTAACATGTAGGCCAATAGCGTTCAGAACCTTGGTGGCTGAGTGACCATTTGGAGTTTATTTTCATGCTGAGGAACTACATAGTCATAATTGGATTTGGGATGAGATTTGTAGGTGATGAAGCTCACATCAAATTACTTACCTTCTGGAGCCATAATTATTTTATTTTCTCCCAGCAACCACTTACTGGGAATCTTGGATTCCTGGACACAGTTTGGCAACCACTATACTGAACATCATCTTTTTTATTAACCTGTGTTGCTAGTTGACCAATTCTTGTCAATTTTGATCAACATAGTATTTCCATTGCAGAAATTAATCTTTACTCTCCATTCATTTAATTTTTATATCAGAAGTTCTTGAGGTCAAAACAATCACAGCATGCCTTTCAGGGATGGAGCCTGTGTTTGGGATTCATCTAAGCTGCTTGCTACATCCATACACAAACATCCCACAATTAAGCTAATTTGGTTGGCTCAGTTCATGCAAAGCACGCAACATCTGGATGGCAAATGAAAATATGATGAGGGCTTAAGGATTTCTCACTGACAAATAAACATGGAGCCATTTCCATGTCTTGGGTACTACGTTTTTGAGGAGAGACAGCCCTTCCATCAGGGAATTTCCTGGGACAGAAGAAAAAGAACAGTTTTTATTAATTAGCTTTCTCCCTAGTCATTCAATGTTCTTTATAACCAGCAAGTTTTTCTTCTGCTTTCTTGCAGCTGTTATATTTTCTGCTGAGTGCCCTTGGCTTGATGGTCTGTGTGCTGGCTGCGGCGTTCGCTACCCACCACTATTCACAACTCACCCAGTTTACCTGTGGAACCGCACTCGACTCCTGCCAGTGCAAACTCCCCCCCTTGGAGCCACTCAGCAGGACCTTTGTGTATCGGGATGTGACTGACTGTACCAGCATCACTGGCACTTTCAAACTGTTCTTACTCACCCAGATGATTCTTAACTTGGTCTGTGGCCTTGTGTGTGCATTGGCCTGCTTTGTGATGTGGAAACACAGGTACCAGGTCTTTTATGTGGGTGACAGGATGTGCTCCCTGACAACTTCCGAAGGCCAGCAGCAAAAGGTCTAACATTCTTGCTCAAATATGGGTGAGAAAACAGCACAACGACAAGCTGAGGTTAAGAAACATGAGAGAGAGAGAGAGAGAGAGAGACAGAGAGACAGAGAGACAGAGAGAGAAGGAGGAAAGAAAAAAACACTTTCATAATATAATATTCACTGTTCTAAATGAATATTTTTATATTTTTCAGGAAATGAAAGAGCATTTCTTCAGGTTTCTATAGTATTTTTACAAATTCTTATGGAAAAAATAAGATCCAAATTGACTTTTGGATATTGAAAGAACACCAAATAGGGAAAGGATAGCATGGCTCTATCCTGGGTTTATTTCTAATATTCATTTTACCCGTTACTTTTATAATGTCTTTCCTGTTAATTTGATGATGTGAATTAACATTTCAGGCCCACTTGCTAGATTTTGTAAAGTTTTTTTCCAGGCCTTTCCACCTCCCACCAGGATATCCTCAGTACGTCTTGGAGAAAGTTGGGGGTTGGGGGAAGAGCTGAATGAACAGGTTGACTATTTTCCCTGGTAGAGATGTCATCAAGCATGAGACAACTTAAATGAGCAGAGTAGAAAAGGAGGAGACTTTGCAAAAGGCTAAATCATTTATTAGCACCTGTGCTGGGGTGGTGGTTCTTCTCTCCTCAGCTTCCTCAGCTTGGCTCTGTAAGTAGATCACTTACTAAATGCTTCAGATGATTGTCTGCTACTCAATAATTGAAAATTGGTGGTGGTTGTATTCTTCATGATGTAGACAGTTTAAAAATAATTACATTATGCTTCTATTCTATCATCTAAAACAAATCATTAAAACCAATTTCTAGCTAATTGTTAATTATAATTATGCTCAGAAGTCTATTTAATGAGCCCTGGCTGTACTTACGTAGCACAGTTGGTATTAGGAGAAATTATTCTCACAAGAAAGGAGGCTTAAAGTTTCTTTCTTATGAAAGCCAAGCTTTATAAGGGAGAAAGAAAATTTTTATTAATAGCTCAGGTTAAATATACTCATTTAAGCAGAAACAAGAGCATTTGTAATGGGAATGTTTATACAAATAGCACATTTGTGATATGTTGTGAAGTATCTCTCTTGGCAGCTAAGTACTTTTGAGGAAGATTGGGTAATGCCAATGTGTTCCGTTCATGAAATTGTATCTGGTAGATAATCCTAATATTGATTTGTATACACAGTCAACTGAGAGACTGAAATTAATGTTCTGAAGTCTTTATTTGACCATTTGCACATTGACTAGGGAGGAGATTTGTTTTTAGGTGATTGTGACTTACAAAAGCACAAGTGCCTTATGGTGGGAGACTTTTTTCTTACTGTTATTAGTAAATTTGAAACAATATCATTGTTTTAAGGAAGGAACTCAGAATGCAAATTAATGCAGCATAAATGTTATCAAGAAGATTTCTCTCTTAGTATTCTCTGTTGAAAGCAGAAATTCAAGAAATTCAATAATTGAGCTCAGTTTGCCTCTCCACATTGTTTATTGATATACTTTACTCATCATGAAATTCTACCCTAAAAGAAGAAAACATTTTCTTGCTTGCCTTAGAAGATAAATGAATAGTTCCATTGACGGTGATAATAGTAGCTATTTCTACACAATATTGATACCCAAATAAAAAGGAAAACGTTAAGTCAGTGAGTTGGAGAACTATAAATATCTTTTATGTTCTCCAGATAAAACACCTGATTAACAGATGTTAAAACCTTTTTACGTATCGACTTGCTATAAAAATGGCCTTCTTACACATAGCTCAGGCCAGGAAGGCACACTGGAGGGCTTAGAGGACAGGGCTCAGGAGCAGATGTTTGATCTCACACAGAAAGTACATCGCCGAACACCAAACATCCTGATGATGACCTGGAAAGTGCTTTGTGCTCTGTTAAAAAAAAAAAAAAAATCCCAATAAGTTAGTCTATTTTGATTTGGACAATTTTCTGCGCAAAGAGAAAAATGACTAAGAATCTGAAATGTTGTAGGCTATTCTTTAAAGAGTGAGAAACTAGTGCTTTAATGCTAATTACTATGAATCAGGCACCACTGGAAAACACATCCTGAAAAGCTTTAACAACTTTTTACAGAAAACACTAAAGATTTTTCTATTAGAAAATTAGAATTCTACACATCACTGAGGTGCTCAGTGCTTTACAAGTGATTCACAGGGTATTTTAAATAATAGAATAACTTTAGCTGATGTCCTTCCTTTTTCTAAATAATGCAACCAGTAAGAACTGACATGGTGATAAGCTTAATAATAATCAGGATAGATCTATCTATCTATGATAGATAGATATCTATACATATAATGGGGATTTTGCTATTGTGTAATTGAATCATTCTTAAATGCCCAAAGAACAAAAACATCGTAAGTGAAAGAAGGAACAAAAGAGAAAAAAAAGAAAGAAACAAAGAAAAGAGTCCTGTTCTGCAAACTCACTGTGTATTGACATATGTAAGAACCGTGTTGCTTGAATAACAAACTGCTTTGGGCTGGATCTGAAGTATTTTGAGTTTGTGTTTTGCAAATATTGAAGTTACAATAGCGGCAACAGAAAAGGAACAGATATACAGTTTTACTCTTAGCAAAATGTTACATTTAAAATCTGACAAGGAGCCAAGATGGTGACTGTCTCCTCTAAACCATAAAACGGTAAGATTTGCGCAATCTTCCTCCACTTCCACCTCCTCCAGGAGAATTAAATGAATCAAGACTTTGGAAAGCAAGGGAACAGCCGGGACTTGGCAGTACTTGAAATAGGAGGAATACAGCAGCCTAAATGTACAGACTTTGTAACCAGGCCCACTCGATCTGTCTGTGCCTTCACGTGATCACCATCTGTGCCTCCCTCACTCCATCCAAATTTGTGTAGGCAGCTCCTTGGAGCCATGCCTAAAAATATAGCTACACCAGGCCCGAGAAACTGTAGTCAAGTAACAGGCCTCACTTTTTCCCCCCTCTTTGGATTAAAGTCTATAGGATCTCTTTTAAGGGTTTCCAGCTGCACACATCAATGTGTGGTTCGGACAGTGAGAACCCATTATATATGTTTTCTATTCATGTCTAGAACATCAGAATCTTTTAATATTATTGTACTCCCTCTCTTGCATGCACTATATCTGGAATATGTTTTTAGAGTTTTAGTAAAGAGTAGGGTAGAGGAGATTCTGAGGGACAATGGTGAGCAGTTATTTAAAGATAATCAGAAATGAACTTAAAAGTTGTCCTAGAAAACCAATCATATTCTATCATGCAGCATACCTTGACATTTTCTAGGAATTGTCTCTGAACTATTGCTATGTAGCCATAAATTTCTGTCAATCATGTTGGCTCTCAGTTTTTACTATACTCAAAGAACTCTACCATGTTTTTAGATGTACACTGTATATTCAAGATAGTGTTAAAAAGAGCTGATGGCCGAGTATATTGACTCACAGTGGAAACATTCATTTGGATGAAAGATCAGTGGTTCAGCCTATGAAATGAATCCCTTGATTCATTTCTTCTGATTTTTCTAGTACTTTATTATCTCAAATGATTATCCCCTTCAAAAATATTGGTCTGTACTTTGGTGTTGGCGGTTTCATTCTTCTGGCATTGATGAAATAGTGAATAGAAAACAGTGTTTCCTATATGTTTGAGGTGGTTGTTTTTAAAGGGGATGTGTATCATGCAGATTTTCTTTGTTAATAAAATTTTCATAATCTCTGAAAACACCATGTGTGGATGTGCTTTACAGTGATGGGACATTGCACATGAACTGGTATCGAAAATTTCTCAGATTCATGTTTACTTCAAAAATCTGATTTTGGAATAGATGAGAACTAATATTCATTTTTACTCCTTTGTTCCAGTGACTGTCTCTGTTTTGTTACATTGCACTCATGTAGAAATCATGGTGGTAAATGCTCCCAGACAAAGGGAGCCTGAGCTGGAAAATATATTGTGAAAGGTACTTAGAATGCTGACCTTAATTTATATCCATTAATGTCAAGTAAAGCTTGGCCTAAGGAATAAGATACATGTTGAGTGTCACATGTTTGATCACATTCTACATTTAATTAGATAGAAAATCAGACAGCTTATTCAATTTCAAATCCGAATGCAAGGACTCCTTTTTACCAACTTTGAGACAATTTAAATAATTGATTATACTGTAAAATGCAGTGGTTCTTTTTGTTTAGTTAGAAAAGCTTGTAGAATGCAAAAGGAAAGGGATAAATAATAATATAGGACACAAGCTCTTAGCTGGGTTTCCTATCCTTTTTATTAGGGCTGTAGGTCTTAGGGTTGGAAATCTGCCACTTTCTCTCTGTGTGACTTTGGATCAACCAGTTAGTCTGTAGCTCCCTCATTTATAAAGTTGAGAAACACATCACTGCCTCACAGCATCATGGGAAGTTTAAATGAAGAGCACTTAGAAAAGTGACTGGCTCGTAGAGGGAGCTTAATAAACATTTGGTTTCTGCCTTCCTCAGCTGAGTTTTAGATAGCGTGTGATACTTCTCATTGATGTAGGCTCCTGTTCCCATATCCAATTTGAAAAGTAGCTCTGCTGTGGTATCCCCTCTGTGACTTCCTTTTTATAAACCAGAAACATTGTCAAATAGGCCGCAAACAGAACTTGGGCTTTTATGGAACTGTGTGCTGGCTGGATCCCCATTTGTTGGTTTACACACCTGGATGTTTCTTGAATGTGGCCATCTTCTCTCAGTTCTTCTCCCAGGCAGAAGTAGAAGCTGAGACATCTCTCTTGATTTTCATAGCACTTCTGATTTACTGTAATAGAAGCATGTTTAACCCTAACTTTTATTGAGCTTTGGTAAATGATCAGTCCACTTGTAATATATAAGCTCACATTTATTTAAAAACCAACCATCAAGCATCGTCAGTATGCTTGACTGTGTGGGTCACTAATTCTCTCTCAAAAATCATAAAAAGATTTATTTTTGAGCATAGACAGAAAATACCACTGGAGAGTCATTCTCCAGGCTGGATATGAAAACACTCACATGAGTCTTTAAATCTGTGGCAAATTAAATTATTGAAATTATATAGCCAGGAATCTACTTCTTCCCTTGATAGAGTCTATCTATTTTTATAGTTTATAATAAATTATTGTAAATTATTTTTTCATTGGACATATATCTTTTATCAGTTAGTCTTTATGAAGTACAGGACTAATATTGGCTATTGTATTTTTTGAAATTCAAATTATAAGCAAATGAAAATAAACTAATGTATGGGGATGCCAGCTTGTAGATAATTCATTCTTTCATTTCTTTCCAACAAATTTTTACATATGTTTATTGATCCTTTCCAAAGGAAGGGGTTTTAGAGGAAGTCTGACCTTGGGGAAAGTCATCAGAAAGATCCTTTAATAAAGGATGTAGGACATACATTCATCTGTTATTCTTGGGAAAAAAACAGATACTAGAGCAATAATCCAAATACAAAGATTTCAACTGAGACATGAAGTCTTCTGTTTAACAAAACTATCTGACTGAGGGGTGGGCAGATGATGAAGCCCTGAGATCCGTTTGTGAGACCTGTGCTTGTCATTCCTCTTCCATGTGGAAGTTCTGCTGGAGAAAGAGGCAGACATTTCTGAAATGGAGCACAGGCCCACCTGCTGCAGTCAGGGAATTTGGAGGAGGCTTGGATAACACCTGATGAGGGGGGCTGAGCAATGAGATGTCACCAGGAACTTTGGGGTCCCTAAACTTGGTGGGGCATTCCATTTACTCTGTTTGACTTCCTGTGTAGACACTTCTCCCTAGAAACTCTCACTGAGTCATGTTTGCCTGATCAGGTGTGATTGTGGAGAGCAAGAGGATGGTTCTCAAGGACCACAGGGGACAGTAACACTTGTGGCAAGGAAGATGACTTTAATTTCATGAAATGTATCCAAAATTGGTCTCCCTGCATCTTTCTCAGTGTGTGTTTATTAGACCATTGGTTACCCAGGGAAGGCCTGAAAGTGATGTGCTGGACACAGTGTATTGTCAGAAACAGACGATCCAGAGTCTGAAAAGTATGTGATTAAAATTGACACTGATCTCAGTGGATGGGTTTATTCTCTTTCACGCAATGTAGAATTCACGCACTCTTACAGAATAGACAATGTTCCCTCAGATACCTTTATGGACAAGAGTAGACTTTTATGTTTTTATTAAGGTTTTTTTTCTAGATTTCAACAAAAGTGACCAAAAGGATGTTTATACAATTGAGGAAGGAGAGAGAGCCTACATCATTTTAATATAGAGACGCTTAAGATTTGGGATGTTGAGCTTGGCTATTTAACCAATGGCTGGGTGTGTGCACTTAGACAAATGTAGCGAGGAGTGACTTCATGAGTATATTTGAGGGTCTCACAAGTGAAGGTGATCACAAGTGAAAACTTGAATTCCATTTGGCCTAGCTTGGGTTAGAGTAAGAGCAATCAGCCTGCTACAAGCTTCGTACCCACCAACCCCCAACTTTTATAGTCACTGTGGACAGCTCTTGGTAAAATGACCAAGAAGGCCACCACCACCTCTGGGATTTATATTATCTCTCTCCTGGGCTCTCTCTGCTCTTTCAGAGAAGAGACTTCCACTCTTCCGTCCCCAACCTCATTCCACAGCAAACCCTGCCCCTCCTTCATTCCCTGTCCCACTTGTTTGAGACTCTACTATGGGTTGTAAACTCAATCACTGGGGTTAAGGCCTTAAATACGGAGATCTCTATAAATACTGTTTTCATTTTAATAGAGTGTTCCTAAAGATCAGAAAACTTTTCAGGCCCAGAGAAATGAGGCATGATACCAGAGAGGGGAGACCTGCCCAATGGTCCTTCAAACCCAACCCTGTAGGTATCCACCTACTCTGTCTGATCAGAAGAATCAGTTTCAGAGATGGTAGGACTTGGGGAACATTTCCCATCAGCCCCTGCTCCGGCTGTGGCTTGGAAACCCATGCGGGTCTGCCACTGAACAGGCTGTTGGTTACAGCTGAGCACGTCTCTGCTCAAACTTGTTGAAGGGAAGCATCCAAAAGTCTGAGGGAGGGGATTTTTCCTCCCCCAGTTTCAGAGGGCATTTTATTGTGGAAGGCAGAATAAGTAAGAAAAGGGAGGAATTCATGCAGAACCTCTTTGCCCCTGGTGTCGGGCTCCCTAAGCATTACTTGTGACAACTCACCAAGGTTGACTAACTTTGCTCAGAACCCCAGGCTTCTCTATTCATCCCACACAGAACACCCTCAGAGACTGGCTTGGCTTCACATTGCTGCCCCAAGGAGGACGTGTCGGGCAATAAGCAGAAAAAAATACTCAGAAAACTCCCAAATTGTAACTTAACAGGATGATCTTCTTTTTCTTTTTTTTTTTTTTATAATTTCCAAAATGTGCTTTTCCCCCAGAGTCCTTGAGCACAGACCTGCGGTTTTTCTCTCTCCTGGGTTTTACAGTCTATCTGCCTCAAGCCAAGAGACTTGGCTCTGCTCCACCTGAGTCAGAGTCTCGGTTGGTAGCTGAACCCAGGAAGCCCTGGCCCCATGTCTCTCCCTGGAACCACCAGACCACACAGCCTCCTGTACTCAATCCTTTGGCTGGATGTCTTGCCTCCTCTTTGTTTGGAAAGAGATGTCTTACGTAACTGCACAACCTACTAAATGCTCCATTGTCTTCCACTTGGGAGAGCTCAAAATAACCCATTAGTGACTTATGACTTATCACAAAGATAGACTCTATTACCATATATCCACAGCCCCCATGGAGTGAGCCTCACCTGTCTTATTTAGATCAATAATTTGTAATGACTCAATGACTGTGGGCTTTGGGAAATTGTGAGTTCAGGACGACGTGCAGGAAACACAGAGCCTAGTTCATCTATAGGCCATAGTACTTTCCTCAAGAAACACATGAAAGTCATTTGTAATTCAAGATCAAGACAGGCATAAACAATTCTGATCTGATTATTCTTTTATTAATCTGATTTTGATAAAGAGCTGATGAAAATGGAGGGTATCTGGTCACCAGAGGAGAGATACCCAGACAATGAATAAGTTTCTCTTATCTTGCTGGGCAGGGATTTATTTTGAGCCTCCTATTAATAGCCCATAGTGCCAAGAACAGTGGTCATTGCCCTGGACTTCAAGAGCGTTCTGAGCAGAATGACAGAAACACACTGGGTAAGGTCTTCTCTTCCATCTTTATAGTCTATGAATCTCTGATTAGCCCTATTGGGACTTCTAGTAATTACTTTAAGCTGGCACTTCTAGAAAAAAAATTATACCTCTTAGGATTCAATTAAAAATGAAAAGAACTTCTGCATGGTGTTGCCAAGGAGCTTTCACTGTATGAAGCAGGGTGTAGACCAGGAGGGATAAAACACTCTGTATTAGGTGACATTTCCATCTGGTTCTGCTACCAGAGCAGCCCTGGGGAGAGAAGCTGGAGAGAGGGAGGGGGCCAGCCTGCTCCAGCCTGTTCTCTCTTCCCCATGGACCTCATAGTCTTTCAAGGATCCCTCAAGGCTCTTACTTAATTCTTTCTGCAAGAGACATTTTCTCATCTGGGACAATCTACGTGATCAGTTTCAGGTAGAAGCACATTTCTTTCCCTGCTCAGTGACATGTGAGCCCTCAGCCAAGCTTTCAGAAAGGTTTCCTCCCTAAACTTGGTGAAGTGCTGCCATTTTACACTGCTTTGTGAAGCATTCCAGAGCAGCATGAAGAAAAGAGGTGAGGAGCTATCTCCCCTTGCTATAGCTACCCCGTCACTTCCCTACACATCCATTTCATGTATCAATCCACCAAGTTCAACACATGGATCTTTGGACTGCGCCTGTAAGAAATTTTGCAGTGCTGAGTTTTGTGTGCAAATGTGGCTCAGGTCTCACTATATTTAGCTTACTGAGTTAGAAAAAGCTGAAAGTAGAAGGGGGCTTTCATTCTGACTTTAAATGAGTGATTTCCTCAAGGATCTCTGAAGCCTAAGCTTCTTGCAGGAGCTACTTGCCTACGTTACAGGGCAAAATTGTAGGGCCTGTAATTTGAAAAACTCACCAACTTTGAAATACTAGGAAGAGAAAGAAATCTACTTCTTTTGGTTTCTTATTTCCAGGAGACAAGGTGGAGTACAAGTCTACCTCAAGTGAGAAGACTGAATACTTTCCAATTTATCTGAATACAGTCTGCATCCCAGAATCGCTGAGGACTACATATACTGTACAAGCAACTTCAAAGGCACTACTCAATGTAGCTCATGGGTGTGTCCTTAGAAATCCATTTTCCTTTAAAATGATAACTTGCTATGTAGGAAGGGTTTTGAAGAGATAGCAGAGTTTCCTAACTATAAATGTGTAAGACACAGAAGAAATCGTCAAGGGAAGTTGTAGAAACCTTACTGTGCAGAACATTAATCTTATCTGAAGATTATTAATAAAATACTACACAACTCTTTTGCTACAGTGGCTTCATTCAAATCCTACCTAAAAGCTATAAGAAAACAAAAATTCCTCCAACTGGAAATCATGGGGATTTACCAAACCAACAGACTTCTAATTGTGTCACGATCCCTTTTTATGTATCCCCTGGCCTCTTTTATGTCTAAAAATACTTCTGGCTTAGGGAATTTTGGAGACAGGGTCAAAAATAGGGAAGTTAAGGGACAGTGGGAAGGAGTAGAATTGAAATATTAATAAACTATCACTTTAAGATGGCAATAAAAATAAAACTTTTAGAAATTCTTAGGAATAGACTACATACTTTAAGCACATCCATAAAAATATGCAAAAATATGGTCCTCTTTACCTAGACTTCGGAAATCCTGGAATGTTATTTTAAGGACCATTTGAATTTAGTGTCTACATGTATTTGAGAGGCCATATATTATGGTCATTAAGAATATGGTTCTGGAATTAGACTGCCTGGGCTTGAATTCCAGTGTGTGGCCTTAGGCAAACCACGTATGCTTTCTGTGCCTCCCTGACTCAGTTTCTTCATTTGCAAAAAGTAAGGTTTTTTTGTGAAGAATAAATGAATGAATGAATGGATTATCTGTAATAGATTTAGGACAGTGCCTGTGGTGTTTGATAATGATGACATTGATGAGTATAAGCCGTGAACAAATTGAAATTCCAGGGCACATCAGGAAACGAGGTAACAGTGGTAGCACCTAAAATTCCTGTAGTAAATCACACCGTAAAAGCACACAAATTAAGTTTTTATCTTCTGGAGCTTAAGAACAAAACAGGAGTCCCTCTGCCCTGGCAAACACTGGAAGTGCAATACATATGATTTTCTTGTGTGTCTTGCCCAGCCATGATTTCTGTTCGGTGGACAAACTGGATTAGGGCTTCAAAGTCCTGGCACCGGAGAGCTCTGGGACTCTCTGACACAGGGAGATGAGGTGCCAGGGCCAAAGCAAGACTTTTACAACCCTGAACAATCCTGTGGGCCATGCCCCTACCCTCATCAATACCGGTGACTCCAGATTCAAGTAGTGGGCTGTATACAATTAGAAGGGCAAACTCTCCATCTCTCCTTTGGAGACACTGGTGGGTTTATGAATTCAGTGCTTCACAGATACATAGGGCATTTATCTTCAAACCTAGCTGGCGGAGTTATAATTTTCCCACCCATGCATCAGCTCTGAGCTCCTGCCTAGTAACAGCAATTCAGGCTCCATGCAGATGCAGAACCTTGGCCAAGCCCTGGTAGGGACCTCTATGTGACAATAAGATGGCTCATTGCAAACTGGATTCCTTGAATTTTATGGATCTGTGTCCAGAGAGCCAAGGTCAGCACTAGAATCCAAGAGATAAACTCCGCAGAGGACTTTCCCAAAGCTGTTCTTAACAGGCCATGTTGCCTGGCCCAGTGGCCCCCCTAGGACTGGTGCCAGAGTAGGCTTAAAATACAAACTTCCCCTGGACAAACCTAAGGCAGAGTTCTATAAATTGACATCTTGGGTACTCTGAAGAGCTTAGATAAATGAGACTTAGATTTGCAACATGCCTGTGACTTAAAAATAGAAATTAAATACAGACATGAGCAAACTATTCTATTAGGGGTGAGGTACCTTCCTTGCCTTTAGGAGAAATGTAACAGGATCTGATCTGACCACCAGCAGACACTCCAAGCCACATCCATTGCTCCAACAGTAGAACTATGACGTCATAAAAGACATGGCCAACACCATACTCGACCTGAACCACCTCCCCTCTTGCCCCAGGTTTTTTCTCTTTCTCTGCTTTTCTTTTATGCAGAGGAAGAACCACAACTTCCTTGAAAGGACCGAGGAGATACTAACATGGAAGTATTTGGCTAACTGGCTGCAGAGGATTGTATTCTGTCCTTCTATAACACAAAAGCAGTTCTGGATGAAAAGAAGGTGACAGAGTGAAGCAAATGTGTAGTACTTAGCAATAAGCACCAAGGTTTTCACACTGTGTCCTGAGGAATCTAGGATTTACTGAAGATTCACGTTCTCTTTTGTAAAAGGAGTTAAGCTTCAGGTTTCTTTGTTTTTTTGTGTTTGTTTGTTTTAAATAAAATTATCATATTTTAAAATATCTTTTAGAGATGTTTCTCTGTTATCCCCAGATTTTATTCCTATCCACGCTCTATATCTGTGCATTTTTCTCCAAGTGCAGTCATGCCTTTGACATAAAGCAAAAGGGAGAAATGTTTTTCTGCTCTTATGTTTTAAATTTTGAGCCTTATTATTTACAATTAAGGTTATTCATTACATTTGTTTTACTTTAATAAGCAAACATATAAAAAGGAAAAAGATAATGTTTTACAATCTCTCTTAGTTTTCTGTCAAAGCTTTCTCTTTAACATTTACTTGTATGTTGAAACCATTGTGTTAGAGCTAGAAGAAATCCGTCTCATCCAACTTGCTCATTTTACAGAAGAGCAAAGAGTGAGTGACTTGCTCAAGGTTAGTTGGTTCAACCTCTCGCTTTCTTTTCTTCCTTTTTAACATAAATGTTTAGCATACATTTTTCTTTCCTTTTTTTTCTTTACTCTTTGCTATATGAATTAAAATATTTTACTGTTTGATTGTGACCTGCAATTACACACTTGGAAACTCCTGCTCAATATTTTCAAGGAGGCTAAGCAAGGTCTTGTTTTTTTTCTGGGACAGGGAGAAAACTTCACATTCATTTTGTTAATATATTCCAGGACATTTCTTCTACTGTTTTTGTTTGTTTGTTTGTTTGTTTGTTTTAAGAATAAAATAAAATAATAAAATAAAAGTTACTCATCCGCTACCAACCTCAACGACCCCAAGTGGGTAGAGAAATGGAAAAGGTGATTCAGAGGACCCAACAGCCTATTTGAAGCAGAGTAGTTATAAGTGTGACTAGGAAATACTGAGGGACAGACCAAAGCAGCCTCTTGGAGAATGTGCAATTATATGACACTGGTGACTGGAATTCCCAAGGGACTTTCCTATCTGCCTCTGTTAAAAACACAGACTCTGCAACCAGTTTGATTGCCATCGGTCCAAGTCTAGTTTTTGCTACCATTTATTAGCTATAGATACTTGGAGGAATTCCTCAGTTACTCTATACCTAAGTGCCTACATCCATAAAATGGCAGTAATAAGAGTACCTACCTCACAGAGTCGTTGTGAAGATTACATGAGTTCATATCTGTAATGTGCTGGAAACAGTGCCTGAAACATTATAAGGGCTCAATCTATACCTCACATTGCCTGTTATCAACTCCAACCCATATCAACATCAAGCCCATATTTGAATCTGAAAATATGGGCCAAAGATGTAAGAGGAAAGGAATTGTTTTATTATGTTTGATTAAGTGTTCAGGAAAACAACACAATATGACTTGACAATAAAGAACACTTTTTTTTTTTTTCTATCCCTAAATCCAGCTTTAACCATTAAGGCAAACTTGCTCACAATTAAATTCAAAATAGAGAGCAGTTTCCAGAATATGCTTTCTTAGAGACCTCTTTGGCAGACTTCAGACTTTTAGATTAAAGTCTTATCTCTGGTTAATATAACAAGCCTCTCTGTAACTAATATGCACCGGGTTTTCTCATCGTGGCACCAGACCTGCAACAGGGAATGACATTCCCCCCTATTCCAAATCTGCAAATATAGGATTGCTTTTAGACTCTGCCCCACCTGTTCCTATTGCCAATAAGCATTGGGTATTCCTTCCCAGTCACATTTCTGTGCATTTAGTGATGTTCTTTTCAGAGCTGAACTTGTCCTTTAGGGAGCTATATGCTGGCACTTCTAAAGAACACTAAGATTTCAGAGCCAGTCCTTTTAGATGCGTGAAAAGGTTTGGTGTGTGTGAGTAATGAGACATTTCTCATCAGATCATCAATCGTTCCAGTGTGGTGTCAATCCTTTGGCCTTTAGTGGGGTTGCAGTGGACCTCTCAGGAGGTGTCACACAATTACCAGCACACAGGAAAAAGTAAAGAGGGGGATCTAAAGAAAATTTCCAATGGCAATTAATTGGCCTGACACCGATACATTCGGAAGACCGTTTTATGCTGGGAAGAAAAACGGTGATCTGGGAGTCCCTGACAATACTAATGGAATCATGCTGTAGGAAAACCTTCCACTGTTTCCGATTTTTTTTTAACCTGTTTCCTTTGTACAACTGCCAATGTAAACATACAACACACGCAATAATTGGAGAATCTGGTGGATTGTGTAAACTCCTTCCAAAGCAATCAGGTCTTGTCCCTCCCTACTGCATTAGAGGGAGGCATAAAAAAATGTAACCTAAAGCTAAAAAACATTGCACTTTGGAGTCAGTAGGTAAAACAGAAATAAGCACCATCAGTGGCCATGCCGCCAGAACAGTTAGAAACATTCTTCACCTACTCAACTTGAAAATAGGACTGGGCTCCTGCTTATCTCTTGCCCAGCAAGTGACTAATGTGAAATCAGCTGTGGGGAAGGCTGCCATGGCCTCAGAACAGGCTCTGCTGCTCCGTGCGGTGCCCTTGGCAACATGACAGAAGGCTAGAGGAGCTGGGAGAGGCCGGACCCAGGCAAAGGAAAGAATGGCATGAAATACGATGCAGCTGCTGAACTTTCTTTTCATTAACTTTAAATTATAGCAATTTCTAGACTTTTGGATACCTACTGAAAGGAGAAAAAAGACGAAAAAGACAATCTGTCTGCTTTTAACTTAACTCAAAATGAGCAATAATGAAAGTAATTCAGCCTGGAGCAGAAAGACAGGACCACCACTCTCTCTGCTCCCTGCCTTCCAATTCTATTTAGCCAGAAGTTTCCATTTCAGCTCTCCTCCTTTGAAGCAAGAAAAACACAGCGCCAGAAGGAGGCTGTCTCTGCAGCTGTCTCCTCTGCCCAGCCTTACCCCAAACCCAGACTGATTCAGCAAAGCAGCCCCTCGCAGGGTAGAAACAGAGCAAAATGTTTATAATGTGGCTGTAGGAGTGTGTGCTATCTTTCCAGCTTGCTTATTCATGCTGTCCTGAAGCACATCTGCTAGAAATGGCCAGTAGCACAAATTATTTGTGTACTCTATATTCAAATGTCCTTTGGGGGAAAACTGACCAAGAAGATGTTTCTTGACTGTGCTAGAGCAGCTAAGAATGGGATAAGGTGGATGGTATGTGATGGGTATAGGGGCAGGTACCCTGTTTCCCCCAAAACAAGCCCCAGTTAAGATCTTAGCCAGACGGACACATTTAGTATGTTATGACAATGTTCCAGAAGAAGATGATATGACTATAATTGAATAAATGTAGATTGTTGTACATGAAAAAAATAAGACATCCCCTGAAAATAAGCCCTAATGGAGCAAAAATTAATATAAGACCCAGTCTCATTTTCGGGGAAACACGGTATTAAATCTCATCTCCAAATCCCCAAGTGTTCAAGACACTAACACTCCAATCCCTTCTCTGATCTCAGATCTTTGAATGCTCTGAGCTCCTCCAGAAAGCCTGTACCTCCTGATCACAAGATAAAAAAACAAAAAAGGAAAGGAAAAACGAGGGTGAGAGGAAAAGGAAATGTAAAAGGTTCAATACTCCAATACATGTTTATTGAATACCTACTTTGTGTTAGTCATCATTCTAGGATCTGGATGTATAGACATCAATAAAGTTTACATTCATGTGGGAGAAACAGACCATGGAAATATAAGCAGAAAAATAGAACATTTTAGATAGTGGTAAGTATATGAGGAACAGTCTTATGGGAAAGAATGAAGGGTAGGGCAACATTGGGATGATAAGAAAAGGTCTCTTTCAGGACATGCCATTTGATCTAAGTAATGAGAAGCAAGGAGCCATGCACTGATCTGGAAAAATAAGCATTCCAGGCAGAAGGAACAGTAGGAGCTAAAGCTCAGGAATGAGGTTAGGCAATCAGAGGAACAGAACGAAGGTTAAGAACTTGGTCAGAGTGTCGGAGGGGCAAGCTGCCTACCAGATAGGGACGAGGAGGTAAGTGGGGTAGGATCATAGAGGGGTTAAAAGGCCATAGGAGGGAGTTTGGGAGCCATCGAAGTATTTGTAAGTAGTGGCGTAAAATGAAGTTTATCCCATCTGTTTCCCATTCCCACATGACACATGCACATGCATGCACACACACACACACACACACACACACACACACATGAAAACGGGGAAGATGTGTGATTAGGGTAGAAACGGAGTTTGGATTATGAAGATATTTTATGTTTTTGTAATTGAATGTTACTTCAGATTTGATATTTAGAAGGATAAACAATTTCTCAAAAATGCAACAGGAAGGGCTAGGTTGGAAATTAAGGCAAACGTTTCCTCGAAGCTCTTTCCTACAATTAATACCTGAAATGGAACAGCATCATCCACACACAAGTCATGCTGGACAGTAACCTTTGAAAACCAACTTTTCAGATGTTTTGTCATGGCTAGCACAGGGACACAGCAGGGAAGAGCAAGCTGATGGTTTTCTCGCTAAGTCTGTAGGACTTATATATTCATTAAGAGAAGGCGCGGCTTAATTTAAGAAACCAATAACTAGTCATTTACAAGTGGCAAGGTTTATCCATATTTGCACAGAGTACCAGGTCTCCCTCTGAGATCCAGAGAGAACCTTCAGTTTTACCCTCTTGTTTAACATCAATAGTCTCTCTTTGTTCCAGGACATCCCTCGGGAAGACCCAGTCAGTGAAAGGACTTGGACAAACAAATGTTTGGGGGTTTTGACCTATGAAATTCCTTCAACTATTCTATTCTTTTTCTGTGTGACTTTCTTTCCTTCCTTCTTTCCTTCCTTCTTCTCTTTTCTTTCTGTCTGCCTTCCTTTCAATATTTAAAAAAAGGAAAATCTGAGGAAAAAAGGAGATGATTTTTATTATGAACTCTGTGATTATGTCGAATATGGCTAAAATTTCATAATATGATTCTTGTAAAAGGATTGAGTTTTAAACACCTAGTGATTAGAGGTGTTCCTTCAGACTACAAGTAAACAGAGACTGTGTATCCACAGAATGTTTTGTTGTTTAAAGCAAATATGTACAAAAGTCAAACAAATACCTTTAAAAAAAACAAAGTTAAAGTCTGAAGAAGACTATGACGGACTTGAGCAGAGTAGTTATTAATAAAGAATAAATAAAAACATGAATTACTTGTAGGTATATTTTTATTCAGTTCACATGTTATCCTCTGCCAATTTAAAGATATAACGTAAGACAAAATATTTTAAAAGAGTAAAAGAAAGTAAAATACTAAATAAGGGAGAATATACATAAAACAGTAGGAGAAGCTACTATAATTAAGCGAAATACTTAACTCTGAAAAAGTCATACTTTCTGCCATCATTTATTTTACTTTCACAGTAAATTCCAGAGCCCTAAATAAATTAGATTTTAAAATTTCGTTCTTACCTCAGAGATAGTTCCTTCATTTGAATAGACATTGGGAGTTAGTTCAATGATTAAAAATCTAAAGAATAAAATTATGGGAAACTGAATACTAGCCCCCAAAAGATATTTATGTTCTAATCCCTGGGTCCTGTGAATATTTCCTTATGTGGCAAAAAAAGACTTTGCAGATGGGATTAAGTTAAGGATCTTGAGGTGGGGAGCTTATCCTGGATTACCCAGGTGGGTTCTAAAGGCAATCACATTGTCAGGCGGGGTGTCAGGCAGGGTCTCTGGTCCCACTCCCTGCATAAGAACGTAGGATATGGTGAGGCCAAAAAGGAACCCCAACGGAGCGATAGCTAGGGGAGTCATACCTCTATATTCTCCCTGGTGGCTGGGTTGGAGACACAGGACGCAGAAGCCACAAGATCTGCAATCTGCCATCCACCTCTCTGCCAACCGACCCCACTTACTAAATGCAATCTGTGCTTGCTAGCTCAGTTATATCAGTGGCCAATGGCTAACCAGTAACAGCTGATGGCCAACTAGTCACAGCTGATGGCCCTCTACTACCTGAGCCAGCACCTTTCCACATGAGGCTGAGAGCTTGGAAACTGCGATCTGGGACTCTGTCCCCACACATATGAATTCTTGAAAGAGAGAGGCAGAAGGAGGTTTGACACAAGAGGAGAAGATGATGTGACCGCTGAGGCAGAGACTGGTATGATGTGGCCACAAGCCAAGAAATGCTGACAGCCACTAGAGCTGAAAGAGTCAAGGAATGGGTTCTTCCCTCTAGCCTCTGGAGGGAGTGTGGCCCTGCCGATACCTTGGTTTGGACGTGGATTTCAGACTTCTGGACTCCCAAACTATGAGAGAATCAATGTCTGTTGTATTAAACCACGCAGTTGATGGTGACTTGTTACAGCTGCCCTAGGAAACAAATACCAAAAGTTATTCTGAATTAGTATATACTGACATCTTAGAAAGAATAAAAATAGCTATGAAGGGGCAGGAGAACTGTTTTTTTTTTAAATGAGATAACATTGAAAATTATCTGTATTTCTCTATTGGCAGAGTAATGCACAGTACTTATTTCATTGTTTAGCACACATGGCTTTTAAAGAAAAGCAGATAATATCCAGTTCATATTGGCTGGTAAAGTCTTAGTACAAATCGTATAGGGAACATTGATTTTTCACTTGTTGAAAGAACTATAAACTCTTTAAACATTTTTTTTTACAGGTCAACATAACATGCACATAGCAAAAAAAAAAAAAAAAAAAAAGTCAAATAGTACAGAGAGGTTAGACCGAGAGCTAATTCTACTCCCCTAGTCTTCACAGCTCCACTCCCTCTCTTCACAAGTAGCCATATTAACCCTTTCTGACTTCATTGCTTCCGCTGATTATGTCCACAACATGGTTATAACTCTATTATTTTATTTTATCAACTTTAGGGCAAAACAAAAATATGACTAACTCTCCACTGATAAAGATTTAGCTCAGCATTTTGCTACCTGGCTGCATATTAAAATCACATGAGAAGATTTAAAAATATGTCTATAACTAATCCCCACCTGTAGAGGTTCTCATTTATTTGGTCTTGAGTAGGACCTAGGCGGCTCGTTTTTGAAGACATTCAGGTGATTCTGTGGCAGTCAGGACTAAGAACTACTAATTTAGCTCACATTCACCCCCCATTTTTCTTCCCTCCTTCCTCCCAATATTTGCTATCTATAGGACATATTTTGTTTTCTTTCTTTCTTTCTTTCTTTCTTTCTTTCTTTCTTTCTTTCTTTCTTTCTTTTTTTTTTTTTTTTTTTTTTTGGTCATTCTTACAATTATGCACTAGTATGTGTCTTAATCTTTATTAAGTTAATGTTTATTTTAAATAATATGGTTAAATATCTATTCTTGACCATCAACTTTGGATGCTATTTTCTGATTCCTAAGTGTAGGAGGTAGAATTCTAAGACAGTTTCCAAAATGTCTACCCCTTGGTATGTACACCCTATATAATCTCCTTTCCTTGATTGTGGGCAGGACCTGTAAATATGAAGGTATTACTCCAGTGATTAGATTACTAATTGGTTGAGTTTGAGTTAATCAAAAGGGAGCCATCAGGGTGGGCCTGACCTAATCAGGTTAGTCATTTAAAAGAAGGTGAAGCAACCAAGAGATGAGAGACGCTTTCCTGCTGCCCTGGAAGAAACCAAAAAGCCATGGTGTGAACTGCCTGTTGAGTATTCCATAGAGAACACCAATCCTACAGCCAAAAGGAACTGAAATCTGCCATAACCAGTGAGTTTGGAGGAGGACCCCAGCCTAAAATGACATCATACACTGGCCGACTCCTTGATTTCAACCTGGTGAGACCCTAAACAGACAACATAACTAATCTATGCCAAGACTTCTGACCTACAAAAAATATGAGATAATAAATGGGTATTATTTTAAGCTGCCAAATCTGTGGTAATTTGTTATGCAGCAATAGAAAACTGATAGACTAATCAAGCAAGATGAAGGTAATAGTCACCCTTACTATTTCCTTAACACAACTTCTCTATTTCCTGAATCTTAGTTTCTATGAACCATGTATTTATTTTCCCCTTTTCAAATTTAATAATGTTTACATTCTGTTCTGTAACAGTAATAGTATTGTGGTTATGAGAACAGAATCTGTTGCAGACTAGTAACATTTGAACCTGGTTCTACTTAACATTAGATAATTACATTTGGGTAAGCAAAATAATCTCTCTATGGCTGTTTCCTCATCTGTTACAGAAACAAAAAACACGTCCTACCTCATTGTGTTGTTGTGAGAAATTAATAAGTCAATGCTTTAAAGTGCTTAGAAGAGTGACTATTAGCATACTGTCCTCATCATCAGTACTCAATAATTATTGCTATTTTTATTACTATTGTTATTATGTTTACAATTTTTATTTGAATACATGTATTCTAAAAGTTGAAAGCCAATAAATTGCATTTATGTCAATAGGACTGAGTATTTTTCACAGCAGTGCCAAATAACACCTTAATATTAAGTGTCCTTTATCTATAGGTCTAGTGTCCTAATTTCTGGACTGTTTGAAGGTGGGTGTTCTATCACCAAGGTCAAATGGGTACAATCTTTTCTTATATGTCATCAATTTCTCAAAAAATCGTCATATTTTAGTTTACTTTGTATTGGACAATAACTTGCTAATTTTTTATTTTGTCTTCCTGACAAAAAATTTTCTGTTACAATATCTCAAAATAACCCAGTGTTTTAATAATTCCCCAAATTGCAAGAATCTACTTTCTCTTCAGAGATATCCTTCAGCTCCAGTCTGGACTAGTTCTTGAAGCTGTGAAATAGCTGTCAACCTGGGATTTCATGGTAAATACTTGAATGCTTTTTTTTTCTATTTATCAGGAAAAATAAAGCAAAGATGCTTGCATAAAGTACATTTCCCTGGGAAATTCTGTCATTAGGATAACCACAAATTGGTAGCAGTCCCATGAGGAAGAGGACCAGCTTTGAAATCAGACACTCCTGAATTCTTATCCTACTTCCACCACTTCCTCTTTGTAGGAACTTAGGCAGACAGTTAACTTTTTAGAACCCCAGTGTCCTCATCTTTAGAATGATTGATAACATATATGGCTGATAATTCTGTATATGGCAGATTTAATGAGACAGTGAGTGTAAATTTCCGTGTGCGATACAGTTACACAGCAAACTCTTACTAAATGGGGGCTATAATCATTATTACTCAAGGACTATATAGCTAATCACCTTCTCAGCACTTATGTATTTAAAGAAAATTATTTATTTTTAACTTTTAAATTTTGGAATATAAAACATGTGATAAAAAAAACACATAAAATGTAAATGTCCAGTTTAACCAATAAGAAAAGTAAATGCACAGATAACACAGAGATTTTTTAAAAATGCATTGCCAACATCCAGAATTCCTCACTCCCCTCCCTCCATTATTTCTTCTCCATCAGAAATACTTCTTTCCACTTTAAGTGTAACTGCTATTTAATTGTAATTTTTCTTAACTTACATGGTAAATACTTCCCCACTTTGTTTTTTAGTTTTATACCCTAAATGGAGAGATCTCTAGCAGGGCTTTGATAATTTATGAGTTGTCCAAGTTTAGTGGATTGATTTCATATTTATTGAGAGACAGAGTGTACAGAGACTGTACAGAAACTAATAAAGTAGTATATTGTCTGGTCTCCACCAGCCAATAGTGATGAATAATAAAGCTATGCTCCCAGATCCCAGCTTGCTTGGTGGCCTTTATGTTACTTTCCTATGGAGTATAACACACCAGAAACAAAAATACTAGAAATTGCTCTTTTTAGAATTGTTTTTAAAACCAACTTTATACCTACATCCCATAATATGAAGAGAAGGGGAAATGGGAGGGGGCTTAACATTTATCGAATACCTGCTACATATCTAGCAATATACTAAACATTTTCCATTTTACTTATCAATTGTTACAATCTTATGTTCCACTATCAGTGAAATCATATGGATAAACTTTAATTAAAAGGAATTGTTACAACAATCTAACATGACAGATATTATTAACCCTATTTGACTTGTAAGGAAATTGAGGCAACAGTTAGCAAGTCAGGACAATATAATCTTAAAAATGGAAAATGGTGAGACTTCCATGACACACATCAGAAAGATATAATACTAAATACAACTAACAATGCAGCCCCAAATGGCATGAAGTAAAATCTAACAGAATTAAAAGAGATTAGACAACACAACAATTATTGTTGGAGATTTCAGCACCTCATTCTCAATAATTGACAGCAATACTAGACAAAAAATTAACAAGAATATAGAAGACTTGTCAAGACTATCAACCAATTCAATTTAACTGACATGTAGAGACATTCTACCTGTTAGCTATAGAATGCACATTCTTTCAAGCACACATGGTTAGATCAGGATTGACTATATGCTGGGACCTAAAACAAGTCTCAGTAAATTTAAAAGGATTGAGATCACACAAAGTATGCTCTCCAATCACAACAGAATTAGAAATCAACAACAGAAGAAATCTGGGAAATACCCAAATATTGGGAAATTAAACATATTCTAAATAACCTATGGTACAAAGAAGAAATCACAATGAAAATTAGAAAATATTTTAACTGAATGAAACCAAAATATAACATATCAAATTTTAAGAGATATAGCTAAAGTAGTGCTTAGAAGGAAATTTATAGTTTTAGATAATTATACGAGAAGAAAAGCTTCAAATGAATAAACAGCTTTCACATAAAAGAAACTAGGAATAGAAAAGCAAACAAAACTCAGAATAAATAGAAAAATGTAAATAATCAATATTAAAACAGAAATCAATGAAATAGAAAACAGAAAAACAATAGAGAATCAGTGAAACCAAAGGTTGTTTTTATTTGTTTGTTTTTGTTTTTTAATAATCAAGAAAATTGACAAATCTTTAACGAGACTGACCAAGATAAAAAGAGAGAAGATATAAATTACTGAAATCAAGAATGAAATGGAAGACATCACTACCAGCCCTACAGAAATTAAAAGAATTATAAGGCAATCTTATTAATAATTGTACACCAGTTAATAACTTAGACAACTTAGTTGAAGCGAACAAATTTTAGAAAGTCACAAATCACCAAAATTGACTCAGAAAGACATAGAAAATTGGAATAGATCTATAACAAAGAAAGGAATCGTATTAATAATTAAAAGTCTTCCCACAAATACAAGCCCAGGCCTAGAGAGCTTCACTGGTGAATTCTGTCTATTATTTAGAGTTGACACTTGAAGAACATGGGTTTGAATTGTGCAGGTCCACTTATACCAGAATTTTTTTTTTCAATTGACCCACACAGTTCAAACTCACATTGTTTTTGGGTCAACTCCAAGGTTGGGAATCCGAGTGTATGAAGGGCTGACTGTAATTATACATGGACGTTTGACAGCACGGAAGGTTGGCACCCCTAATGACCACCTTGTTCCAGCGTAAACTGTGCAGAAATAATAGCAGTCCTTCATAAAATCTTTCAGAAAGTAGAGGAAGAAATAATTGACAATTCATTCTATGAGGCCAGTATTACCATAATACCAAAGTCAAACAAAGACATCACAAGAAAAACCTACAGACCAATAACCTTCATGAATGCAGACACAATAATAATTCACACAATTTTAGCAAATTGAATCCTCCAATGTATTAAATGAAGACAAATTAAAATATATCCCAAGAATGTAAAGTTGGCTTAAGATCTGAAAATCAATGTAAAATTTAAAGGAAAAACACTACATGATCATCTCAATAGGTACAGAAAAAGCATTTGCCAAAACACAACATCCATTTATTATTTAAAACTCTCAACAAACTAAGCATAGAAGAAAACTTCTCCAACCTATAGCTGTGGTGATGCTTGCTCAACTCTCTAAATTTACTACAATTATTAACTGTATATGTACAATAAGTAAATTTTATAATATGTAAATTATACCTCAGTATAGCTATTATAAAAAATTAAAAATGAGTATGGTGTTTAATTTTTATCATTAGAAGCCGCTGAAGACAAGAAGTGTAACTTTACTATGTTCTCTTTGGAAAATAGTTTATTAAGATTGCTTGATCAATTTTTAGTAATTTATTCAACTGAGCCTAAAAACTTTACCATGTCCAATGGACTATACATACAACCTATAGCCTGACATTCAAGTTGGTATATGTCCTTGACCCAACTTATTCTCATTTATCTACTCTGTTTCCTTCAAAGTGGCTTTTTGTGGCCGCTTTTTAATCTCTGTGCTTTTCCTCACACAATGCTTTTCATCCACTAGGTGGTACTTGGGGCACTTGTAGCTTCGTTGAAGACCTCAGGGTAGTTTGAGAGAGGGAGATACATTGTGTGCACAGGCCCTTTCTTAGTTGAGTAATCAGGAGCAGAAGAGGGCCTTTATCAGATATGATTAGATAACTTTAACTCACAGTCATAGAATAAATCTTTTCCTTTTCTTCAGCAAAAGTTGAATAGGAAGGATCCCATGTATCAGAATTTTTCCAAAATGTGGGTTCCTGGGGCTGTGTACACAAAAAAGCCCGTCTTCTGAGGGAGCAAGTGGGCAGCTGCACAAATAGTGGGGCTCCACTCATGAACTTTCCAACCAATCTTTATTGCACATCTGCTCTGTGCCAAGCACTGTTCTAGGTATTGAAGGTATAACAATATAAAAAACAAAGTTCCTGCCCTCATGAGGCTTACATTGTAGTTGGGTGAGAGATAAAGAAACAAATAATTGTCGATGTTTAGTCTGTAAGGGCCTTGGAATGCCCTGGAAAGCAGGAAAGGAAAAAATGGGAATAGTGGAGGTGGCAGTTACCATTGCATGTGGAATGGAGAGCCAGAGCTTTTCTAACAAAACATTTAGTACATCTGAAGAAAATGAAGGAGGGAATCATGCAGCTAACTTGGGAAAAACCAACCCAGGCAGAGAGAAAACAGAGTATACCAGGGATTGTAGGCAGGAGTATTCTTGGCATATTCGCATAGGGCAAGTGTGTGTGTGTGTGTGTGTGTGTGTGTAGCACAGAGTGTAAGGAGGTACGTGGCAGAGAGAAGTTTGAGACGTAGAGGTGGTGTAGCTTATAGAGCATGAAGGGCTTTGCAGGGCATTTTAAGACCTTTTGATTTTACTCTGAGTAAAATGGGAGTTATTGAAGGATTTGAACTAAGAAGTGACACAATCAGACTTCTATTTTAAAGAGCTTACTCTGGCTTCTGTGTTGAGATTGACTATAGTAGGGCAAAGGCAGAAGCCGGGAGATCAGTTCAGATACTATTGCAACAATCCAGGCAAGAGGTGCTGATGCTTAGATGGGGGTGTTAGCAGTGCAGGAAATGAGAAGTGCCATATTTTGTATATATTTCTAAGGAAAAGCCAACAAGGTTAGCTGATTATTAGATGTAGGGTGTGGGAGAAAGAGAAGAGCCAAAGATGATTATTTTCTTTTAACCATTTAACAAAAGTTTATGTGGTACTAATTATCTGCCAGGCACTGTTCCAAGTTCTTGACAAATATTGACTCATTTAAATCTTTGTAATAGTGTTTTGAAATGGGTACTATTTTGTCCTCATTTTCTTGCTTTCGAGGTTTTGGCTCTGAGGAGCTGGGAGGATGCAATTGTCCTGTACTAAGAGAGGGAAGAGTACGTGTAGCGTAGGTTCAAGTTAATATGCTAAGGTTGAGAGGACTGAAACAATTGTGTGAAGAGGTCATATGGGTGGTTTGTTATGCAAGTCTACAATTAAGTATGGTGGCCTGAGCTGGAGATATTTACTCAGTTTTCCTCTGTGTAGAGATGATTTTTAATACTATGGAACTGGAGGAGAGCTCTAAGGGAGTGTAGATACAAAAGAGAAGAAGACGAAGGACCATGGTGGAGGCCATCCAGCATTTAAATATGAGGACTTGCAGACAGACATATCAAAGAAGAACAGAAGAATGGCCAAAGAGTTGGACATCCTGGAACCAAGTGGAAAAAGTTTTTGAAGGAGGAGGGAGCCGGTAACTGTGTTAAATGCTACAGATGGGTTGAGTAAGAAAGAACTGAGAATTTATGTATTGGGTACTTTGACAAGAGATGTTTCATTGAGTGGCAGTGATGAAAGTTTGAGTGCAATGGGTTCAAGAGAAAGTGGGAGGAAGAGAAAAAGAGATGGTGAATAAAGTGAACATTTTTTGAGGCATTTTTTAATAAAGATGAATGGAGAAATATGGCAGCAGTCAGAGAGGAGCATAGGGCTGAGAGGTTTTATTAAGTTTTGTTGTTTTTTTGTAAAGATGAGAGAAATAACAGCATGCTGATAGAAATGGTCCAATAGAAAAGGAAAAAAAATATTGATACAGAAGAAAGGAGATTAAGTGATGGTGATGAGCTGAAGAGAGAGGATGATAAAGCACAGGGCTTACATTGAGAAGCAGAGACAATTCATCTTCAGTAAATGGAGAGAGGCAGGATATGTGGGGTTAGATGTAATTGTGTGGTGAGATGTGGTTGACATTTGTAGAAGTTCTCGTCTGATTGCTTCTATTTTCTCAGTGAAATAGGAAAAAGGTCATAAGCTGAAAGAGAAGTTAAGAAGAAGTATTGGAGTTTTTAGGAGAGCAATGGTGTGAAATGAACATCTAGGAAGATGAGGATTATCATATAAAACACTAACCCAACCACAGCTCATCTCATCAGTACTGTCTCATTATTTGGATCTAGAAAAGTTTGGCTTTCAAGAGGCCCCTATTAAAATTCAAATACTTAGAACCTCAGTGCTTTTCAGCTGGGTTTCTTGTGTAACACATTTGCATCAGAATATGTCTCAGTTGTCAGACAGCTGAGAGTAAGCTCCCTCAGGTCATGATACTTTTACTCTGTTTTTCCTGGGAAATTTAAATTTCACTTCATTTTATTTTTTTCAAGAAAAGTAAGTTGTTAAATGTAGAACTGAGTGTAATTCATTTGAAAATTTTGCGAGATTTAATATAATTAAATTTACATATTAGAAAAATAATTTATCAAACCACTTGTCCTAACTTTTTTCCTATAGAAATAAGACATGAGTCCAGGCCATTGGCAGGAATCAAGGAGGTGGGGTAAGGGAAGACACTTGTTCTTAGAAAGGAGGAAAGTGTCTTCCTGCAGAGGTAAGAAGTTGCTCCAGATCAATAATTCTTTATAATTACGAGGGCTTCCCTTATGTCTGTCAAACCTAAGTACATCTCATTTAATAACCCCTCCCAAATTAATAAATGCCAAGCAGCAATATACTTAGTTGTTCTCTCCTTTACTATTATGGCCAATGAATTTATATAGAATTTTCTTTTTTAAAAACACCTTGATTAGATGGCAAGAAAATGGTGTACATAAGGCACATGGGCTCTGGCTTATCCCTTAAACTTGACTTGGAATCCCAGTTCTACAACATCCTAACTTTGTGATACTGGGAAAATGTCTGATCCTCACGGAGACAGTTTCTGTCTTATAAATCATGGGCAACTGATGAAGGTTATAAAATTAAATGAAGTAATGTGTCACAGTAAACGTACAGCACTGAGTCCAGCACATAAAAAGCTATTATTGTCTATATGTATCTTAGATAGTAACTTAAGGAGTATCTTTCCTTGTACCTGGAGAATATCTAGAGGATTTCTGTTTATACTCAATCCAAATGTCCAAATACCATTAAGCAGAAGGAAGTAAATGGACAAGAGTTGGAAAGTGGGGAACGCACAGGCTATGTCTTTTTTATCCTTAGTTCTTTTTTTAGGGATGGGCCTGAGACTAGATCTCACTTTAAAAAAAATTGAGATACAATAGACATATAACATTATATTAGTTTCAGGTGTATAACATAATGATTCGATATATGTATTATTGCGAAATGATCAACACAGTAATTCCAGCTAACAAGCTAACATCCATCACCACACATAACTACAAAAATTTTTTTCTTGTGATGAGAACTTTTAAGATCTACTCTCTTAGCAACTTTCAAATATACAACATAGTATTTTTAATTATAGACACGATATTGTACATTACATCCACAGGACTAATTTATAATTGTAAATTTGTGCGTTTTGACTACCTTCACCCATTTTGCCCACCAATCACTAATATATTCTCTGTATGTGGTTTTTTTCCCTTTAGATTCCACGTATGAGATCATAAAATATTTGTCTTTTTCTATCTGACTTATTTCACTTAGCATAATGCCCTCAAGGTCCATCCATGCTGTTGCAAATGGCAGGCTTTCCTTCTTTTTTATGGCTGAATTTATATATATACATATAAATGTGATTTAAATATATATATATATCACATTTCTTTACCCAATTATCTGGCAAGGGACATTTAGGTTTTTTCCATATCTTAGCTATTGTAAATAAGACCGCAGCGAACACAGGGGTGCAGATATCTTTTCAAGTTAGTGTTTTCATTTCCTTCAGATAAATACTCAGAAGTAGAATTGCTGTATCATATGGTAGTTCTATTTTTAATTTTTGAGAAATAGCCTTTCCAGGCCATGTTTTTAATTGTCTCCGTGGTAATGTAAACATATTAAGGACTGCTATATATTTTATTCATCTCTGTTTTCCCTAAGACTCTGGAATCCTTAGTCAACTGATGAGGAAGACATCTTCATTTTAACACAATATTTAAGAAGTTTCAGAAGAGTGTGTACCATGTGTCTAACTAAATTCAGTGGGGTTACTTAATAACTCATTAAATGAAGAAAAATAATCTAAGAAAAATGTGTTAATTTCCTGAGCATTTGGGTTTCAAAGGACTACAGCCGTGAGCTCCATCTTATACTGGCTTGGCCCTGGGAAGTGAGTGGGTGTGCTGGCTGCTGGAACTGAAGCTGGATTTAATGATATTCCCCAACACTGAATCCTTTGCTGATATTGCTGTTTGAATCTTGCAGCTGTCTCACAGTTATATTTTCTTATATGGTACAGTTTAAACTAAAGAGAGCAAGGAAAATTCTTTGAGCCACATCTGGTGCCCCTGTGAGCTGAGAGGGTCTATAAGATAGGGTGCTTAGAGAGCGAGACAGCCAAGGTTCTGTGTTTTGAGGTAAGGCCGTCCTATGACCTCTGCATATCGATCAGCCCAGATTCTAGACACTCTGGCCTTTGGAAAAGGTTAGAGCCCCAGGACAGCCCCACCAGACCAAGCACCAGCTGATAACTGGAGCTGTTATTCATTAACCTGACCAGGTGGGAGGGAGACAGTCTGTGCCTGACACATTAGTTTAAGGCCACAGCCAACGAGTCATATGTCTTTTACAACCAGCTGGAGTGTGGGGCCACTCCAAGGCTCATCACCTGGCCCTTTTCTTTTTTGGTAGGTGACTATTTACTGCTCCTTCTGTCTCTCCAGAAGCTGGGCCAGGGCTCTCATTGCAACCTGTAGATTATGCTGTGCAAGGGTTTTTGGCTTCTTTATTTAGCCATGGAATCTCTTCTCCCAACAAAATCTCAGGCCAAAGTCCAATACTTAAGACAGTTAACTCTGGAAGTATTTGACACGAAGTGAAAATATATGATCCAAAGCTGGCCATCTCTGCCTCTCCCAAATCCATAACACACACACACACACACACACACACACACACACACACACACACAATCCTTGAGGCACATTTAAAGAATTTCTAGAACTCTAAGCAAAGACAGTTTGATAGTTTTATCCTCTCATTTTATATGAAAACAAGTCTAAATCTGCCTTGTCCGATCTAGTAGCCACTAGTCTACATGTGGCCACGGAGCATTTGGAGTGGCTAGTCTGAACTGAAGTGTGCTATAAGTGCAACACACATACACAATTTCAAAGACTTGGTACCAAAAAAGAATGTGAAATATTCCCTTAATACATTTTTTAATTGATGGCAGGTTGAAATGATAATATTTTAGATAGACTAGGTTCATTAAAACATATCATTAAATAATCCCACCTATTTCATTTTACTTTTTTAAATGTGACCATTACAAAATTCAAAATTATGCAAGTGGCTCACATTCATGGTTCATGTCATAATTCTATTAAACAGCATCAGTGTATATTATTCTGCTAAATGCCTTGTTTAAGTTGCCTGTATAATTGGAGACAGGTCAGGACTCATGGGTCCTAACTCAGTGATCACCCCATTCCACCATTCTCCCATAACTCATTAACACAGAGATATAATTGACAGATAACAGCTGCAAGTGACATCCCAGGGCAGTTTCATTTAATGTGATAGGCTAAGAGGAAAGAACTTACAGGCAAAGGTGAAAGTAGGGTAGAGAGAGGCCAATGGATGGCCTCCCCAATCACATATTGGTTTGGCATCTAGGATGAAATCTACCCATGGAAGGAGTATTGACTTAGAAATAAGAAGGCCCAAATCTTAGACCCTTTGATGATTTTGCTTTCCCCTTGTATAGTTGCCAATCTTCCTGGATCTCTTTTTTTCTTTTTAACCTGTAAAGTGGGGGAATAAGTTCACAAGTGTCCACATCCTCTCGCATCCCTGGGATTCTATAGTTTGTGTGTACTCTGTAATTTGTATGCCCTTGAATTGGCTCTGACTCCTGGTGACCTTATGAGTAAGGGATATCCCCAATGTCCTGTCCTCAACAGCCCTGCTCAGCTCCTGTAGACTCATACCTATGGCTTCTTTTATGAAGTCAATTCATCTCGCATTTGATCTTCCTTTTTTCCTGCTCCCTTCTATTTTTCTCAGCGTTATTGTCTTTTCCCATGAACCCAGCCTTCTCATGGTATCTCCAAAGTAGGACAGCTTCAGTTTTGTCATTTTTGCATCCAATGATGTTTCAGGCTTAATTTGCTTTAGGACCCACTTGTTCCTCTTTCTGGCAGTCCAGGGTATCCTTAGAGCTCTCCTCCAGCACCATATTGCAAATAAATCAATATTTTTCCTATCAGCCTTCTTCATGGTAACCCACCACTTGCATATTCACCTCTATCCCTCCCTGCTAGCACATACTTTTTGGTGAGGCATTTCCACATCCATTTCTTTTCCTTTCTCTATATTCCACTCTTCCTCAAAGCCAACTTCAGCAAAGAGAAGTTGGGTTGGTCAGGGAAGATTACTTTAAAGACAGCTTTAAATACTTCCTTTTACTCTTGACCCTGAGAGCAATGAAAGATTAACTGTGTGCTCTTACCTCTAGCCCAATAAAGGAGGACCTGAAGGAGGAAGAGGGCAAGGAGTGGATGAAGGGGAGGGGACGTGATAGGATAAAAGAAAGAAGAGGAGAAGGAGAAGGAGAAAAGAGAAGAAGGAGGAGAAAGAAATGGGTTTTAGAAATATATGTTTGAAGGAATGATTAATCTTCTAACTGGATTCCTTGGTTTATAAACTCCTAGAAAGCAGGGACTATGTCCTATTTTTTTGAAGGGGGGCTTATCTTACACAATTCCTAAGCACATTGCTACACAGTGGGTAATAAACATGAAGCAATCTCTTCATTCGGCTCAGTGAGTTTGTTTACAGCCCCGCCTCTTAAGGCTGGAACATTTATAATAGGCGTGATAATAAAGGCAGATGAAACACATAAGTATGCAGAGTAGAAGTCAAATTAAACAACAAATTTATTAAACTTTTTACCCTTCTTCAGAGCTCCTGTGAAGCAGAAACACCCAGACATTGTTTTAAGTCAGGGAGTTTCCAGCTTTGCAACTAAACGCCCTGGCAGAGGGCCAGGCCTGCCGTCAGTGCGTGGGAGAGAGCGGCCTTCTCAGGGCTGTGTTGGAAGTTCCAAGTGTATGAGGCATTTATATCAGGATTTAGCTGTTACCTATGGGTTTAGAGTTTAATTTTTCCTCTAGAATACCCTTCATCTCTGAATTGCAGTATGTCTTAAGGCGCTGGTTGTGCTCTGTTTTCTTAAGGTGTCTCTAAATAGTCTCAAATGAGGCTGGAATCTTCTCTCAGGCCCTGCCCATACCTGACAGCCCTGAGGGAAGAGCAATGGTAGGGAACGTGGCTCTGAGGAGCTGTCCTCAGCCGCTGCCCACAGTGCCCCATTGTCCTCTGCTTCACGTAGGCGTAGGCGTTATAGCAGGGAGGAAGAATTGGAGCATCTTTCAAAGGCAGCTTCAACTCAACCTTTCCTGCCCACACCAGGGGAATTAACAGTTGAAGTTAACTTTGCTGGGAGCCAAAGAGCACTTGATTAAAATAGACTTTTTAAAAGGAAGAAAGAAGGCAAAACCAGAATATTTAGTTAACATATCAGATGTCTGAAGGTAAGAAAAAACTACAACTGGAGTAATTGATATGGTGGTGGTGGTGTAGACGGTCCAGTCATTAATCCTTCAGGGACATTATCCTGTTGATGTTGGTGACTAATACCAGCCTCACAAGAGAGACAACACAAAACTAAGCTCTACTGAAGCTAATAGCCAACTATCTAACACTCTGTATCAGGCAGGAGTCCCTCCTAACGGGTATACCAGGACCCTCTCAGCCAAAGCCTGAGATTAGTTTTCCTTGATATACTAGAAGTATATTGATAAACTACACCTTTGGCAGTTTCTCAACTGAGCAGGGGCTGCTGGAGGCCTGGCTAGGCTCCAGGTAAATGGGGTTATAAAGTGGGGCTTGGAAAATGCGCCCTGGGTTGAACACATTCTGTTCAGAGAGTACTAGTTAAAATGTCGTGGAGTAGAGGGTCCATGTAATTGTGTTTCCTTACCGTGGCCTTGGCAAACTCTTATACTTCTCCTTACCAGAGCTATGGGCCTTCGTATTTTTTCCAGAGAGCTCAGGAACTCAGTCTCCACAGCTCCATTCATACTCAGGACGTGTAAACGGGGAAGGAAGACGTCTCTCTCTCTGAATGCCCTAGTTTGTCCTTTGAGAACTATCCACGAAATGGGCAGGCTTTGAACTACAAAGAAAAGTGAAGGTCTCCCAATTTAGGGGAATTGCCGGGTCACCACGTGGATAAGTCTGCTAGGCTGGGTTTGTAAACAACAGAAGTTTATTGTCTCATAGTTCTGGAGGCTGGAAGTCCAAGATCAAGGTGTCAACAGGGTTGGTTTCTTCCGAGGAGTCTCTCCTTGGCCTATAGATGATCGTCTTTTCCCTGTGTCTTCACATGGTCTTCTTTCTGTGTATGTCTGTGTCCTAATTTTTTCTTCTTATAAAGAGACCAGTTATATTGGAGTAGGGCCCACCTTATGACCTCACTTTAACTTAATTATCTCTTTAAAGGCTCTATCTCTAAGTACAGCCACATTTTGTGATATTGGAGGTTAGGAGTCAACAAATGAATTTCAGGAAGGACACAATTGATGCTATAATACCTTGTCTATGATTTTCAGGAAGGCTGGGGAGGCAGTCCCCCATTCATGGTGGCACACTACATTTGGATAACCCAACAGTACCATTCCATCTTCATTTCTTGCCCAAATGCCCTTGTTTTACTGGCTTTCCTAAGCTCTGTAGGCCAGTCTTTTCTAGAATATCATTTCTCTGTGGTATTAGGGATGTGTCCTGGAACATTTCCCTTGAGGACTGAAGCACTGCCAAGCTGGAGGCCAATATGTTCCCTTACCCACCACTCCTCCCCTGCAGGCCCTTCCCAGCTCAGCTCAAGCAGACAATGAGGCCCAGTTAAGAAGGTTGTGGTCTCGCCCAAGGAGCCAGGTGTATACACACACACCTCAATCCCTAGGGGTGGCATTCAAAAAAGATAGCCTTCTCTTCATCAGCTTGTACTTCCTGATATGTTTATAAGCAGGCTTTCTCTGGGTGAAACAGGTTCCAGCAATGGATGTTTAGAATTTGTTTTGCCCCCACCACTCCTCAAAAGTAATTCTTGGTAATGCAGACTGGGGGTAAAGACAGGACTATTGAGCCCAGAGAAGATGTTGTCTAACCCCTCTGTTCCTTTAGAAGAGCAATTTAAAGTCACTAACGTCTCTCACTGAACCAGACAAACAACTATTTCCTTTATTCTGGGCTTTATAATTCAACTCTATTTTCTATGATCACAACGCTGAGCTTATTACGCAAAAACTGTTCTTGCGAATCCTTTCCCTAAGATGATCGTTCCTGGGTGGTCCTTCTTGGGTGGGTCCCTGGGCACCGAAACCATGCTCCATATTTCCTCTTCTGCTTAGCATGCCAGGCATATTCTGCTTCATGAAGCTCAGCTCCAGCTCATCAAGAGATAAGATCAGAGACATTGTTGAAGGGCTATGTTTTAAAAAGGCAGAAAATACAATCTATTTCAAACATCAGGCCCACTGCGCAAAAAACAAACCCCTGTAGCATACACTGGCTTTGAGGGCCCTCTCACAGAGAGGGTTTCTCCCCTCATAAAGATTGGTATCATGGGGTGAGGAAAGTCATGTCACTCCCAGCAGGGCTTCCAGTCAGGAAGGCTTCACTTTCAATTACCCAAGAGCAGCTGTAGACTACTGCTTATGTAACAGGCTCTGTGCCTCCTTCTCAGGAGGAGGATGTGGAACCATTTGGTGTTTGCTGAATAATGAGTCATGGTCAGAGTTAGGGAGTAGAAACAGTGAATTTCTCCCCTGCATTGCTTCATCCGGAACTTCTAGTAAAGAATGATAAGCAGTGAGTCAGTGCCCAGTGGGGCCTGCCCTGGGAAGGGAAAGCACCGCAGAAGGCTCTGAAATGTAGGCCCCCAAAAGGCTTATGTGTTGAGCTGCTCAGGGGACTTTGGTGGGCATTTGAAGCTCAGCTAAGCATTTCGTGAGGAGAGTCACTGTTTATTTAGGGCTGTGACTGATTTGACAGGGGTTTTCCTATCTTGGGCAGTTGCAGTCTTCTTCCAGGCCCCAGTTGGGAACCAGGAGTGTCAGGGTGAAGACAGAGGCTTAAAAATAAACAGAGCTTTCTCCAAACCTCATTTAAACCCCCAGAAATGAAACAAGTTGAGAGATGGGAAGAGGGGCATACTTATGTCAACTGAGAAGTAAAAAGGTTCAGTTTCAGCCAGAATGAGGAAAAAAGACATTAAGTTATGCTACTGTTCATTACCTTCTGAGGTAAAACAAACAAACCGTGAGAAAACAAGATTAAGCCCTGTAAGAGAATGGACTAGAAATTACTTGTCGCTCTTCCCATTTCAGTGAAATTCAGTCAAACTTTATACATTTTGCACATTAGCAAATAATTTCTCCAGTAACCTCCTTTCTTACCCCCTGCGATGCTTTTCAACATGGCCAGCAAGAAATCAACAGTCTTTATTATTTCGGTTTAGCAAGTCACAACCCAAGTCTGTGTGTGTAGGCAGGGTCTCATAGGGAGTTGGGGGTTGACCTTATGTTGTGGAGGGAGCAGCAAGAATTTTGGGGCAACTTGCTTGATAAACAACGTAGGAAACATTTTCTTCAGTGTGCAAAAGCTTCAGGAGGCTGACAGCCCTAGCTATGAGAATATCATCACATACAGGTCAAGATCAAACTGCCTTGGTTTGAATGCCAGCTCTGCCTCCTATCACCAACAATGTGACATTGACATACAATGAGTTCCTCTGCTTGGTTCCCTTCTCTGTAAAATGGAGACAATGAGAGTCTCTACTTCAAAGGGTGGTTGTGAAGTCTGAGGTAAACCGTATTTTGAATGTTTCTTAAACATTCAGTAATGATAATGACAGTGACAGTTATCATCATCATGAGTATCATTATTAATTAATGTTAGCCTAATGGCCATCTCTAATGACTTTTACCCAAAAATATGTTAATGAGGTAAAATAGCATGAGCAGACCTTATGCTATGGATAAACAAATGTGGCCTTTTCATAACTAGTAACAATTTTCCTTAGTATTTTCATCTGTAAAATGGGGAGAATATTAGAAAATTATAGTGAAGATTTAATAAAGGAAAGTATATAAAGTTGTTTATCTTCGAAAGTACTCAACAAATGGTAGTTATTTGGGTTATTATTATCAAGTTCATGAGCCTGAATCTGCTCAAATAAGTTCCAGATTTCTTTATCTCGTGTAACAAAATGAAGTTCCAACCCCCAGATCACAGACATATCTTTAGAGTATTTATACATTTATTTATGATATAAAATTTCAGAGCAGAAGCAAGTCAATGGGAATTTAACAACCCAAAGCTCATAAGGGGTCTATTATGGTGTTTGGTCAAGAGAAGAAAGCATGAAAGATGAGGCAATTCTTTAGATTTTTGAGATGGGCTCTTTTTCCTTGAGTTATAGTGACTGATTTTCTGGCTTGATTTACTTCATGGTATTTTGTTCAACTCAGCTGACCACAGGAAGCAGATGACACACTCCTCTGAGACTGGCTGTGAGTGCTGTAGGATGAGGGGGCAGCCACACAGCAGACATCGTAATCATATGTCATACAGCCTCCACATTTAGGGAGCATTTACTATATGCATCAAGCATATAGGACTTCTATTTCAATTGGGTCCTTAAGACAACCTGTTGGCTTAATATTATGATCTCTATCTTAAGGATGAGAAAACAGTCTTTTTTAGAGGTTTGCAACCTGCCCATGATTCCATAGTTGCAAGTGGTGCAACTGGGGTTAGAATCTAGGTTTCTGATCTTGGAAGCATTGTTCATCAGGCTCTCTTGCCGTTAATGCAGTTGTGGTGTACAAATCATCTACCTTCATGTCGCTGCTCAACAGCCATCTGGTGACCTGCTATCCAGGAAAGCTTACAGGCCAACTGTGTTTGAGGAGAGGCTGCAGCCATTGCTGAAAGCCTGGAAGGTCTGTTGCCATCCTTGGGCTCTTGGTGTACCTGAGATAAACTTGACAGAAACAATTCAATTCTACGGGAGAACAAAATTCCCCATGGCACTGCCAAGTTATTCTTCAGAGTCAGTGGTAAAGGGAGGGCATGCTCTCTCTGCACCCATCCTTTAGTATGGTGACTTCACATGAAAATAACCCCAGTCCCCAGTGTCTTAATGCAGCTATCAGAGCCTTTTCAGAAGGGCAAAGCTGATGGCTTGGACAAGGTTTTTTTTCTTGAAACAACGCTAATTCGTCCAGTTTTGTGGCTTTTTTATGTGGAACAACATTAGCTCATCCAAGCTTGTGGTTTATTTGAAAATGAAATTCCGGTAAATCTTTCGCACCATCTGGCAATGCGGTGATTGGCCGTGAGTTAGGAACAAGCCACTGAGCACACAAGAAAACAAAGCGAAGAAAACCCACCCCAAACAGAGAGGCGCTCTGTAATCTCCATGCCCAAGCAACCCCACAGGGCTCTCTGAGGACGGGCTGCCCCCGTGAGCAGAGCCAACCTGTCACTCTCAGTTGGGAACTAATTTCTCTCAATAGCTGAGGTCCAGTGGAATTTCTTAGGTTAAGCTTTAGCCAGAGTCTTAAATTCTTTTATAGAAACAGATTAGAAAGGGCCCTCTGAGGGTACAGAGGATCTAGAAACAAACATGAGTGATTAGGAGAAAAGGGAACTTTAAACATCAGTGGTTGACTCTTTGGAGTGTGGAAAAATGACTAGGTCTGGGTCCCCACTGGATGTAGAAGATGTTATTTTTACTTAGGTGTCTGCCACACCCACCAATCCTGCCCTGGCCTTCATTACATGTACAACTAAAGTTCCTCCAGTGCTGACTATGTGTCTTGCACGGCCTTGGGCACAGGGGACAGAATTGTGAGCCAGACAGACATGGCCCTGCCTTTAAAGAGTTTATAGTCTCATAGAATAGGCAGATTGAAAAAGAAATCATTTGAAACAATAATTTCAAATGCAATGTTCAGGGAACAAATAAGGGACTGGGAAGGAGAATCAGTGCATAGGGCCAGGGATCAGGACCATTTTTCTGTGGATTGCTCATGGAAGGCTCTCTAATGAAGTAACATTTAAGCCGAGACCTCATAATGGGATGTTGCTGGCCATGCAAGGTGTGGAAAAGCCTAGGGTGTTTGAGAAACTGAAGGGCCAGCTTGATTCGACAGTGAAAGTGAGGGAGGGACACATGAGATAAGGATGGAGAGACAAGCATGGGCCACAGCCTCATTGTACACAGGAGACAGGCATGATCTAACTTCATAGGAAGAAGAGCAATTTTGTCACTCTGGAGAGACTGGATTGCAGGAGGTCAAGCATGGGAACAGGAAAACTGGTTAGGAAGTTACTTCAGTTATCCAAGCAAGAGATAACAGTGTCTTGAGCCAACCAGAAGGCAGGTGAAAGGGAAAGAAATAAGAGATTGGAGGTAAAACCAACAGAATTTGCTGATGGATTTGAGGTAAGGGAAAAGAGAAAGATCAAATAAGGATACTCCCAGGTCCTTTAGCTTGAGAACTGGATGGACAGAGATGCCATTTACTAAGGTGAGGAAGACTGGAGAAGGGAGCACAATATTGTGTGGGGTGGAAAAAATCAAGAAATCCGTTTTAACCATGTTAAGTCTGAGATCTCCGTGATATAGCCAAATGTGAATATTGAGTAGATATTCTAGAGTTCAGTAGGGAAAACACACACACATAAATTAAGACATCATTAGCATGAAGCGGGTGTTTAAGCACATGAGAACTCAGGAGCTGACCTAGTAGATGGGGTTAGAAACGTATTCCAGAATAGAACGTTTGGGGATTTCTTGCGCCCTGGCCTACATGGGCCCCTGGGTAGGAGAGGCTCTAAGTCACATCAGGAGAGGCCTCATGCACATTACGTGGAGACCCTAGCCCACTTGTGTACAAGCCCCAATCTCTACCACCCACCTCCACACACACCATTCATTGTGCAATAGTTAAGGATGAACCTGGAGAAAAAAACCCCAGGCAGGTCCTGAAAATGGACAGGAATTCCAGGGCCCAGGAGAATGGTCAGAAAAGACAGTATGTGTGCTGGGTGGGCATGTCCCCTCAGATCTGAATGCTCACTCATCTGGGTCAGAGCAGGGACCTCTACAGAACATGACATAGGACAGGGGCTCTGGCTAAGGGTGGTATTATATGTGTTATAGTCATGGGGTAACTAAGGCCATTTCTCCAGGCAGATGATATGGAGGCCCTGGGAATGGAGCCTGTATAACTCACCCTGCCAACCCCTGGACTACTCCTACAGTTTCTGCCTCACAGACATGCACCTTGATCCATACTGACTTTATCATAACAGGAGTGGGCACCCTTCTAAACTTGCCAAAACTTATATTGGTGGGAAGGGGAAGAAAGTTAACATGAAGGCTTGGGTGAAAGAGAAGCAACCCACCTGCAGAAGCTAATCTCAGCCAGGTTAGTAATAGGCTCTATGCACAGGGTCCAGTGGGCATTTGATGGGTGTTGAATCATTAAGTATGGTTCACTTAGGTGCTAGGGAGAGGCCATCCCTCACGCTGTGCTCACAATAAGAGTCCCAGGCCCTGGGTGAGGTGCGGGGAGGTCAAGAGCCGCATGGCTTCTGTTGGACTGCCCATTCCAGGCTCAGAGCCAGCCAGGTGTTGACTGGCCACAGAACAGGCTTCATCCAGTACTCTTTGATCCCAAGGATTGGGAGTTAGCAAGAGATGGCTCAGGAATTTGAGGTTTAGGATTGTCTTCCCATCTTAGTACATTAGGAGGGTGCTAGGCAAGACAACTCATCTTCATTTTGTGAACTGGGTCAACATTTTGGGAGAGGCAAGTGTACTGAGGATAAGATACACCTGCTCATTCACAGTGCATCATCCATACTGCTCCGTAGTAGAGGGCTAAGTCGCCTGCCTGATATATTTGGCTCAAGCCAAAGCTGGGCTGCAGGCAGGCCCATCAGTATTCCCTTTTCAAAGACTCAAGGGCTGGCAGCTCTCCCGTCAATTCCAGGACTGGTGACCAGGCCTTATTTGCTCTCAGAATAATGAAATCCTTAGCTTTCCTCATCTACTGAGCAAATTCACAGGGGACAGATGTCACATACAATAGGGCTCTAAAGAAATACTACAGCTGCATGACACTTTCTAATTCATTTCTTTTTGTCTTCATAGCAACCCCGATATCCCTGTAGCCAGAGAGTAGGGCTGTCAAAGAAAAGTCTTGAGAGCCAGGAATGAGATGTCTCATTTCAAATCCTGGTGGTGGCACAATTCTGTGGCCTTGGGCAAGTCACCCAATCTGTCCACTCCTTCTCTCCAAAATGTGAAACAAACTGAAAAGGGACTGGGAGAATTCATTAGTTTAGTGGAAAGGTTTGAGCAACTTGGTTCCATCAGTGCAATAATGACCTCTTTCTATTTACAAGACTTTGGCTCCTCTCCCCATTTCACTTTTGATAGTCAAGTGGATTTGCAAGTAAATGAGAGCTCTCAGCAGCAATCTGTAGAGCATTTTAAAAGCCTCTGGTTTGCAGCACCCAGAGAAAATGTCAGGGACTCTAGAGTGTTACTTAAAGGGGCTTTCAACAGGACTTAAGTCAAGACCACTTTGAAAGCAAGTTTTATGAGGGAATGAAATGCTATATTCTTTTTGCAAATTAAGGCAACAGGAAATTTGTGTTTTGGAATTGTGGCCTTGAATGTTATATGTTCAGTTACCTCAAAAGATTGACTTACATTTAGTGCATTGCTCTGTGTGTGACACATTTAAATACTTAACAAATGTTTCTGGCTAGATAGATGGATGAATGGATGACTAAATCATAGTTAGTAAAAAGTCACCTATCATTAGTTTTACCCTAACTCTGGAACTCTCAAGATTTGAGGTTTACGATCTTCAGGCATACTTGATGTTAACTTCCATCCTCGTACTTCAACAGAGTTCAGGTTTCACTTGGCTTGAGATAAAACCAAAAGTAGATTCACTACGCTTCATTGCAGCTATCGTAGGACATTAAAAAGCACTGTTTGTGTACAGCAAAAACCCTATGGTATGGGTATGACTTACAGAAAAAAAAACACACCAAAAACTAAGGGTTGGAGAGAGGGAGCATTTTAGTGTGGTTTATCCCTAGGTAGCCACCTGTAATTTGAGAGGCACTAAAAACCTACTGCCCCCAAACTTCAGTCCGCCATATTGCTTATAATTCCCTAGATGCTCATAGATGCTTTATGTCAACACAGAAAGTCAATGTCATTGATAATATCTTTGTAAACTCAGTCTATCAGAATAGATTCTAAGACTCTGAATACAATCAGGCCCAGAAAAGAGACCAGTTAACTTTAGTGGTCACCAGCCCAGACCAGCCACTTCACCACAGTCTGGGTATGATCCAGAGGGTTCCATGCAGGCTCAGAGATACCATCTCTTCATTTAACCATGAGGTCACTGAAGACATACCTGTCCCTCATACCCAGACACTGTACCCGAGAGAAGCAGGGGCAGGAGACAGAACTCTGAAGGACTAAGTCTTTTATGTAAAAGAAACTGAAGAGTTACATAAGGAGACTATTTAAATTATAATACCAGACTAAGCTTATTGTACGTCGTGTCTAAAAGCCTTACTACTCAAAGTGTGGGCCCCAAATCAACAGCTTTAGCTGGGAGCTCATTAGTAATATAGAACCCAGGACCCACTCCAGACCGAATGAATCACAATCTGCATTTAATCAGATCCCTAGGTGATTCATTCGTGTGCACATAAAGGTTGGAAGCACGTGGTCTAACGCACAGAACTGTTTGTTGTCCCTTCCCCATTGTCCAGTAAGGGTGATCAGAGCAGCTGTAGCACAAAACGAAACTACAATTTATCTATACATCTAAGCAAATTCGTGACCCCATCACAATTGAATGAAAATGAAAAGCAAACAGATGGAAACAATGGGAGCTCCTGGCAACTCCCTGAGTTGAAAGTCGCAGGTAAAACCATGCTGGCAACTGGGTGTCAGTCCATAGGTCAACTCCCTCTGTTGACAGCCACTGTCTTGAGTGCTGAGCTAAGAAGAATTCTGAGTCACATCAGAGGTCAATGGGAAAGAAAGCCAGGCCAGATTAGTTATGACTGCCATGGGTGAGGTGTGGAGAGTACCCACATCCTTTCCCCAAGTTTGCCAACTCTGAGGTAGAGGTGTGTTGAGAAAGATGAACTGGGAAAGAACCTTTAATCTCACCTCTCAAAAGTTGTAACAGAAGAAATTATAAGTGCTTTCTGACTCTTGAAGAAAGTTTGTCAGTAGATCAAATGGCCATTTAGCAGCCTCCTCACTACAGGGCAGGCCATGAGCTTCATTTTCCAGGATGCTTCCTTACTGGGGATCCCATTCACTTGGCTTCCTACTCATTAAGACGGGAGTGACCAGGAGAAAGGGTTTTGCTAAGTACAGCATCAGAAGACCATCAGGACCATTCTCTCCATGTTTGTGAAAATGTTCCTTTCTTAAGTTTTAGAAGCCCCTGGTTATATAGGATTTGGGTATCCTATGAATTTTAATGGCAAAGATGTTTTTTGAAAAGTCAGAAATACATTTCCTTGAAAATATGTTGTTTAAAAAAATTCCATAATTAATATGTTAAAAATCAGATTTCTTATTTCCTTCCTTTCCTTATGGTATTATGGTACGAGTACTGGACTGGGAGTTGAGAAGCGTGGATTCCAACCTTGATCCTCCTACCTGCTAGCTATGTCCACATTGAATTTAATAAATATCCCTGGCCTCAGTTTCATTGGTAATTGGTACATACTAAACAATCATGATTTTTAAAAAAATAAATCAATTCTAGCCTCCACCATAAATTTTATTTAGTTTGAGTACTAATATATTATTGTTAATAGAATGACCTTCATCTGTGAAACGTTCAGGGCATCTGGCCGATGCTGAAGGTTGGAGGAGGACGAATCTTTCCTGCTAACATTGTTTCTCTTTTGTCATGAATGGTTTCATGGCATAGAGCTTCCTGGAAGCAAGACACCAGGTGGGAAGACCCCTGGAGATCCCTGGTATCTTTAAGGTTATAGGATTCCCTAAATAAATGTGGTCAGGTTAAAGAATGTTAATAGAGGCAAAAGCACAACAGGACTTTGCCTCTGAGCCTCCCCTCCCAAATGGCTACATCAAACAAACAAACAAACGCGAGCTCCTTCAGATGGCTGTGCCTGTATCATATCCCCAGCCTGATCAGAAGGCCCGATGAGGCTCACCTGATTTGATCCCTGAGGAGCTGGTCCCAGAGCTCCCAGACAATTGACTGCCTGACTCTGATGGACCCATTCCAACGTCACTCACAATCAGGTGCATTTTCTGAGGGTCTTCAGCAGCTCCAATGGTCCCGCCCTGGACAGCTAGATAGCTCTAGGGTTAGCAGGCCCACTCACTTCTGGTGGGCGGGGTGGGAAAGGGGAAGAAGGCTGAGGTCCTGCACTGATTCCCAGCTGCCAGCTCTATTTGGAGGCTGAGAGCAGGGACAGCAGATGGGAGAGCGATGCTCTCCTCCGGCTGCAGGTGATTCATAGGGCATCCGGGCGTGAGGCCCACCTCCAACACCAGTGGGAGCAGATTTCATAAGGATCCAACAGCCTCTGCTGGTATGTGAGAACCGCGTGAGGCTGGGAGTGGCAGCGGAAAGGGGAGTATTAGTCTTCACAGCCGAAGCCATTCTGGTGCCAAACTCACCAACTCTTCTTGCTTTTGTTGCCCTCAGGCTTTGGTATGTTTCTCTATTAGCATACTTAGTTAGGGCAGCTGCCTCCATAGCCAGATTTGCCCTCAAACTACTCCAGCTGCACTCCCTGCCTCACTTTCACAGACATCCTACATCTCTGCCTCTTTTGAGTGAATGCTATACTTTCTGCACTGACATCCTCACCCAAAGGAGTCCCACACCTTCTAGTAGGACGTAGCCACTTTCTCCCCCACAGCAAAGTGCAATTCTGGCCGGGTCCTTTGGCACCTTATTGCCTATGAAGTTGTGTGAGGCTTGGGCTCCCTGCCTTGCAGCGTGAGGACTCAGAATACAGGGAAGTAGAGTAACTCAGCCATTTGGCTTTTTCCCACAAGACAGTCTCCAGTGGGGTTTGACCCATTTCCTCCCCTCCTTTCTCCTGGCCACAAAATGTCTTGGTCAGGATACTTGGCACTGGAAATCCATCATGTGCCAACCAGGAATTTAGATGCTCCCTTTTTTATTGGTGTGTGTAGGGAGGAGTGGGATGGGGGGAGGGGCTACTGATGCTTCCCGCATCATCTGAGGCAGACAGTGGCTTCCATCTCTGCCTTGTCTGAGGGATTTTCTCTCTCTGGACCCCTTGAAGGCAGTATAATCTCTGTGCCCTGCCCTCTCTTGCTCCATTGGAAGGAGGCTGAGACTTGTCTCCTCATGTGATTTCTAGTCACGGACATAACCCTGAAGTCAACACGCGTTTACCAAAGCTTATGTCTGTGCTGCCTGTTATCCTTCCCTATCCGCCTGGCTGGGCATTACCACAGCAGGAGTCTGGAGTCGCTTCCCGGCTCCCAGCATGTGACCCACACATGCCCAGAAGCATGAGGCACAACATTAACCTTTTAGGAGATTTTTCAGAGCAAATGAGACAGTCCATGGAATGTTATTTATGTCTCTTCTTCTTCTTTCCTTCTTTTGGAAGCAGCCATTTGGAAAGGACAGAGTAAAACAGAAGTCAAAGAACTGTCTATGCTTCTTTACCCAAGCTATAATTAAGATGGGAAGCTCATTTGCCATCCCGAGGATTGGTGTAATCAAGCATATGACAGAGAAAGATTTTGGAACATTTTTATCAGTTTTGGAACCAAAACTCTTCTGTGGCTAAATTTTCTTCATGTCTCAGATTTCAGAGCATGGACTAACATTTCCCGTGCAGACAGGCCATCCCTTTGCTCTCCTGATTCAGCTGACCACTGTTCACTGTAGCTGCATGCAAGAGGTAGGAATGGATACATTCCAGCGCTCTGGGGTTTGGAACAGCACCTCTCATCCCCAGAGAAGGGATTCTCTGTGGGGGCTGAATTGGCAGTGCTCAAGCTTGCCTTGCGGTCAGCACATAGGCCATCAGAAATCATCTGGGTGTCAACCTGCCAAGCTGAGTCTGTCCCAGGGTGCAGGAATTTATTACTAACAGAAGGAAGAAAAGAAGCCATTTCTTTAACTCTGCTTTGCAGGCCACTTCCATGTAAAGAGGCTCCACTACTGTCCCAATCGGTTTGCTATCTAAGTCATCCTGTCTGTGTTCTTTCAGCAGTTCAGGCCTGTCTGCTACTAGGAACAGGTGCCAAATTGGAGTGTGGAATTTTCCCAGCAGGCCCCAGGGTGTGTTGCTGCCAAGGCAACTGGGGTACGGTTGAAGAATAATGAGTGAACCACAAATCCAGAAAAGGAAGAGGAGAGGCTGCCCTTTTGGCGTGGGCTGACTCAGGTACAGGCTGTCCCTTGAGGAAAGATGTGGGTTGTAAAGGCCTCCCCTCAGTACCAAGGCCGGGCAAGGCCAGGGCAGGCAAAGCTGGGCCCCACAGAGCAGCAGCTTCCCAGAACTAATGTAATCAGACCAGGTGAGGACAACGGAGAGTGGCTGCCTGCTCAGGCCATAGTAGGCTCTGCCCAGTTGCAGTAGCAAACAGCAGTTGGTTGCTGGGGAAAGTGCTAGAGAACTGTGTTCAGTGAGTAAGAGCTGCACTGAGTGAGTGTCTGAGGTAAGGTCTGGAGTTAAATGGATGCCAGGGAGAAAGCAGAGCCGCGTGCAACAAAGGGGCAGGCCTGGCATTCAGAACAGCAGGAACAAAGCCAGTGATATCCAAGAAACTGAGGTCAAAAGTCCAAGCCAAATGAGTAACAACAGAGAGGCAACTTGTTTGGGACCAATCAGTAGCAAATACAGACTGGCATCATGCAATAGAACATGCTTCTCTTTCTCTTTGTGAAGGGAACTCTATTCATGGCCAACACAGTGTGTCACACACCTGGACAGACAGGAGACTTGTAATCAGAGCCGCTCACCTGCCTTTACCCATTCTGGCCTCCATAATCTTTGCTGCAGTTCTGAGACTGGATCCAAGTCCAGTGGGAATCAGTGCAACAGTGTGACGTCTGCCATTGGAACAGACGAGGAGACTGAAGTCACACTGGCCATGGCCGTGGTTTTATTCTTCGTGAGGTTTTGATTCATTTGGTGATTTCTTAAACTTTATGAAGACAATGAAATGTTTTGTTGACAATGACTGAGCCCACAATGTAAAACAAGAACCATAGTTTTGCATTTTACTCTACATCGATTTAGACAATATTGTCTATAGCAAATTGAGGATATAGGGTAAGATTTGATATGAAAGTCTAGGACTTCATCCCTAAACAAATGAACACCTCCCTCAGTGTACCTGATTATCCTGTTCTCATTGAGTTTTGATTCATCTACATCTATTGTTCTTCCTCCACGTACATATTTTTTGACAGGATTAACATTTTTCTGGTTTGAAGTATGAAACGAAATTTTGACTGGGCTGAAACACAGATAACAAGGAAACTCTCTTTATTCCAACAATTAGACATCTCCCCCCCCACCCCCGCCACCGGCAGCAAAAGCTTCAGATTTTCCTTTCTAAACACTATTGAGTAGGTAAAGGAGGGCTGTTCTAACCAATGGCATTTTAAGGAGGTGGAACAAAGTTATTTCCTCTTACTGTCTTAAGAGACATAGCTATGTCTAATATTTGTGGGGGGTCTAAAGCTTCAGGGTTTTGGATGGACATCTAATAAAAAGAAGTGTAAACAAACACTTATTGAGTAGTTAGGTGTCAAGCACTGTGCTGATGCTTTCCTATAGATTATAGTATTAAATCCTCAGAACAACCCTTCACTTCCATTTTTATATATGAATATAGGAAAGTTGAGAAAGATTAAATGTCACAGACTCATAACTGATAGAGCTGACTTTTGAACCTAGGTCTGACTGTAAACCCAATGGTGCTGTTGGACCCTATTCCCTTGGTGGTGGCTATTTTGAACTACTTATTTCTTTAAGCACTTTATGCTATAGCCTTGCAGCTTGAAGCATTAGCTGCATTCATAATTACATAAATAAACTGACTAAAATGAACTGACAATTTGGAAAAGAACATGATATTCTCATTTCTGAGTGATTATTATTGTTTAATATTGTGTCTATAACTTAAATGTGAGAGACATCCTAGCAAAACTTTTGATTCAGAAGCAGATCATTCTGCAAAGTTTATAGTATTCAATAAAAGGCCAAAAAGTATATGAGGTGCTCTCATTGATTTCTCCATTTCCATTTGGAGGTTTTAAAGTCCTCAGATAATCCATGGGCATCATGATTCTTGCTTAGGGACTGGGTTCATTTTCCTCTATCATCTCTTTTTTGTTTTCACCTGCCCATTTTCCTTCAAGTGGAGTATGCAGATCTCCTGACTGGGGTTTAAATTCCGTAAGTATCTGTATCCTAAAGTGTGAGTAGTTCCAGTCTATCTGATGGAAAGATCTTTGAGGTATATAGAAGTATTGGGACAAAGAAATTATTGGCCTATGTCAAAATTGATTACAAAGAGATGCTCAAAGCCCAGACCTGTCCCCAGGAAATCTGGCTGTTGCAAAGAAAAAACAGAGGCAGCATTTGAGTTTAAAAACAGAAAATCAGAAGCTCTCATGAAAGAGTCTTTAGAGAATACAAACTCTTGAATAGCAACAAAAATATTACTTGGGGTACAGGTGCTGTTATTATCACGTAATTCTATTGAGAATATGGATTTGAGATGAAAGAGTAAGAGATCAATGGCTGCCTGTCCAGATAGTGTTGATGAATTGGATTTGGATGTGGGGCCCATTGGCTTAAGATGCTGAAAAACTGAGTTCTTGGCCATGGATGGTTCATAATTCACATGCACAGAAAGAATGTGTCTGCCTACAGGCTATCCTAAAAGAACCAGAAGGCTTTTAACTCAATATAGTGGGGTAAAGAGTCAGATAAACAGTCAGATAAACCTGGGAAAATAGTTTTATCTGTTTTATCTGGAGGGTGGCAAGTATAAACGCGGAAAGAAGAAACAGAGTGGGAAAGGTCATGGTGAGTCACAAGTACAATGGGGAGCAGGCTTCAATATCAGTGTATAGAGCATGGGGAATTCACAAAGGGAGCTGGAGATGATGATGCCGGTAGCTGGTCCTCTGTCACTGGGGCCTGAGGAAACTTCAAAGCAAGTACACATCTTAGGTGGGAGGTAAAGCAAGAGGCCAGGAGGCAGAGAAGTGGGAAAAAGCTGTGAATTTGATCCCAGAGGGGTTTGTAGTGACTGGGTTCAAGAAATAGGCTGTGATATTCTACAAGTAGCCAAGGGTTACTGAGACTGGCTAATGATGTGCTTGAGAGGTGATGAGTGGAGGGTGGCTTGTTAAAAGCCCTACGGCTGGGCCATAAATACATCATTGGGCTTAATTTCATACAGATTAATAAAATTGATTGGAATTAGACTCAAGAATTAGGTCGAATTTCTCGTTTACTTATTTATTCAATAAATATGAATTGAGTGCCAACTTTATTGGGGTGCTGAGGATAGAGCACTGAATGAAAGAGACAAGAGCCTTTAAATGATGAAACTTACTAAAAATGAGAGAGAAGGGATAAATATAAATAGGATGGCAATTAAATAAATAAAAATATTTCATATGATTATTTTTACTATGAAAAAAGGTGGTAAGATTGAGAGACCGATGGTGGAGATGTAGTGAACTGGGCTGTTCTACCTTAGATGGGGAGGTGGTCAGGGTAGGTATCTCTGAGCGTATAACATTTAAATGAAGTCCTGAATTATGAGATGGATTCACAGTATGAAGGAATGAGGACATATGACATAATGATCCAAGCAGAGGGAAACACATTTGCAATGGCACTGAGGGAGGACGATCTGGAAAATTTCAAACAGGCAATAAGCCAGAGTAGCTGGAGAATGGTAAGTGAGGGGAAGTTGGGAAGAAATGAGGTAGAAAAGGTAGTTAGGGCCTGATCATGTAACTATTTGAGAGTAATGGTGAGGAACTTGGATTTCTTTCTAAGTGAAATAGGAAACCATTGGACCCCATAAGACTATCAGTGCATTTCTCAGCAGAAATTTTACAGGCCAAAAGACAGTGGGATGATATATTCAAAATACTGAAAGAAAAAAACATTCTGTCAATCAAGAATACGGTACCTGGCAAAGCTGTCCTTTAGAAATGAAGGAAAGATAAAGACTTTCTTAAGCATACAAATCCTGAGAAAGCTTATCACCACTAGACCTGCCTTATAAGAGATGCCAAAGAGCATTCTTTAAGCTGAAATAAAAGGATGTTAATTAACATCATAAAAACATATGAATGTGTAAAACTCACCACTAAAGGTAAATACATAGTCAAGGTCAGATTTGCTAATATTATAATGGTGATGTGTAAATCACAATTCTAGTTTTAAAGTTTTAGAAAACATATTAAAATACCTACAACTACAATAATTTGTTAGCAGATGCACAATATTGAAAAAGATGTAAATTGCAACATTAGTGACCTAAAATATGAGTGGAGGAGAAGTAAAGGTATAGAGTTTCTATATGCTACTGAAGTTAAGTTGTTATCAGCTTAAAATAGGATGTCAATAATTATAAGATATTTTATGTAAACCTCATGGTAACCACAAAGGAAAAACCTGTAGTAGACACACAAAAGATTATGATAAAGTAATCAAAGCATGCCACCACAAAAAAAAAAATAAAAATCATCAAATCAAAAGGGAAAACAGCAAGAGAGGAAGTAACAAAGGAATTACAAAATAGTCAGACAATAGTCCTTATCTGTAAATAATTAATTTAAATGTTAATGGATTAAATTTTCTAATCAAAAGACATACAGTGACTGAATGGATTAAAAAAAAAAACACAACATGATTGAACTATATGCTGCCTACACCTTAGCTTTAATGACACACATAGGCTGAAAGTGAAGTGATGGAAAAAAGATATTCCAAGCAAATGATTACTACAGGAAAACAGAGGTAACTTATATAAGTCAAAATAGATTTTAAGCTAAAAATAGTCATCGGAGACAAAAGTCATTATGTAATAATAAAGGGGTAAATTATCAAGAAGATAAAACAATTGTAAATATTTATGCACCCAACATTGTAGCACCTAAATATATAAACTAACTAAAAAGATAAATAAACAGCAATGCAATAATAGTTGGGAATTTTAATATCCCCCTCATAGAAAATCAATAAGGAAAAACAGCGGATTTGAACAGCACTATAGACCAAATGTATCTAATGACATTCCATCAAATAGCAGCAGAACACACATTCTTCTCAAGTGCTCATAGAACATTTTCTAGGATAGATTTTATGATATGCCACAAGTCTCAACAAATGCAAGAAGATAATATGGGTGGACCTATGGGAGTGAACACAAAGTATGAAAAATCTTTGCATCATATATTATCTACATACCAAACAAAACACTAAAATGTCAAGTAGACAGAATGACTTAGCTAGTTGACATCAGCAAGTCTCTATCATCAGCCACTCCAGTTCTGGCACAATGGGAGTACGAATGGAATACCACAGTAGCATGGTTGGAGGCTATTTATGGGCTCAACAGCATGGGCTCCCACTAACCAAGGATGATCTAGGTACTCCCACCACCAAATGTCCAATCTTCCATTAACAGAAACTAATGGAAAGCCCCTGATATTATCCCTTCCCTCAAGGAGATCAACCAGCCACTTGATGGCAAGTTGATTACATTGCACGCTTTCCAATTGGAGAGGACAGTGACACATATTCTAGGTATGGGTTTGTCTTTCCCAGGGCCTCAGTCTGCACTACTATCCAAAGGCTTATAGAGTATTTGATCCATTGATTTGGGATCTTGTAGCAATTCATTGGACCTAGGAATTCACTTTATAATAGTGGTTCTCAAAGTATAGTCCCTGGACCAGTAACATCATCATCACCTGGGAACTTATTAGAAATGCAGATTCTTGGGTCCCACCCAAGAACTTGAATGAGTCTCAGGTATGGCCCAGAAACCTGTGTTTTAACAAGCCTTCCAAATAATTCTAATGCACACTAATGTTTGAGGACCACTTCTTTACAGCAAAGAAGATGTGGCATTGGGCATATGAAAATAATATCTACTGGTCTTATCACACCAAGAAGCTTCTAGACTGAAAGAGTTAACAAAACGGTCCTTTAAAAGCATTGTGCCTGCTTGAAGATACTGTGTAGATGAGATAGCATCCTCTAGGGTATAGAATATACCCTCAGTCTTTCTCAATCAGAATTCCATGAGAGATTTAAAACACCAAAAATTATTTGAGTGAATATTTTTTTTCAATTTTCCCAAGGATGGTCCATAGCTAATACTATTCCACACTCTCAGGAGGGAAGTTAATTCACTATACATATATATGATATATATGATATATATGATGTGTTAGGGTGAAAGGGTTTAATTACCATGGAGAATCCTTGATATGAATAGCTGCCATAAATCAATGCCCATTATATACTGCTGTGCCTCTAATAGGTAGAATAAATGGATCTAGGGAACAAGAGGGTAAGTAAGAGAGATCCTTCTTATCATCACTCCCAATGACCCATTTGAGAAATGTGTGCTTCCTGTTCCTACAACTCTGGGCTTGGTGAGTCTAGAAGTCCTAGTTCCCAGAAGACATGCTCCAGAACAAAGAAGGAATAAACCAAGAAAGGGCAAAACATGGATTCAACTTAGGAGAAAAATGAAGAAAATCTCAAGATTATAACTACACAACCTACGTTGAGAGCAAAGTGTACAGTTTGCAACAGCAGGATGGCAAGCTTAGGAGACAGGTATCCAGACATAATAGGGTAGATAACTAGGGTAGATATTATGGATGGTAATATGATGAAGCATCCGGAAAGAATTAAGAATACGCCTGTGGAAATTATGAAAGTGAAAATTAGAAATATGTATTTGGCTAAAAGTAGAAAAAATATTTAAAACCACTCAGATAAAAATAAGTATTATAAAGGAAAAAGAGAGTTGGTGGTGAAGGGTGCCCCCATTGTTAAGGTGTTTAAGAAGGCCTGAAGAGAAACATGGATAAAATAAAGAAGTAAAGCATGAAGTTAAAAAGGGGGAGTGCAGGGTAGCATTCAAGGCAGAGGTAACAACAAGCAGAAAGGAACAGAAAAGGAATTAGTATAGAAGGTCAGTGGGAGGGGGGGAGGAGTGGGTTGGATGTTAGAGGAGTAAAGAGATGTATGAAAAATTTCAACTGGGCGAGTGGCAAACCAACTATTAGAGAAATGAAGTGTTAGTGCCAAGCAGTGCTGTGTGCCCATTTGAGGTTTGTGGTTATAAATTTAAAGTGAGACTACTCAGCGTGGTTATGTAATTTTTTTTTCCAGAAATGTTAAGACTTAACAATATAGGCACAACATAGGATGAAATCAGGACCAGAGTTTAACCAGGTGAGTATAATGGAGGGAAAAAAGGAGATTTGAGATGCTTGTGAGCTATTCCAATGAAGGAATTTAAGCTAAGGAGAGAAGTGGGGACATGTCGGGGTGTGATGGATAGTGAAAAATTTCTAGGTTCAATAGATTTTTGAAAAATCGAACCCTGTAGGAGAGGATGCAGTTCAGCAGCATGTTAAGAAGATGTACACATCTGTGCAGAAATGTATAATTTGAGGATGAGAACACCAGACAGGCATATGGGTGGTTTTAGGAAGGAGACCACATTTGGGGCCCAGTTGGCAGAGAAGATACTTCTCTGACTCAGGTCTCAAAGCAGCTTAGAAGCCTACTCCAACCAGGAGGGCATCTGTAGGGAGTTTCATTTGGCAAAAAGCAGAGCATCTGAAAAATTCTTGTCTTATTCTGCTGACAGAATCATCAATCAGTAAGTGGAGGGAGAGATGGGAGAGCTTCTCCTTTAACAAGGAAGAATGTCTCAGTGAAAGTGAAATTGATGGGAATGTAGAGAGAAAATATTCCGATTCTCTTAACTGCTCTAAATGAGTCCATTTCTCCTGGCTCATTTAGTGATCATTGAATCCACTATTGATGATTTTTATAGAACTGTAAATAATAATAATAATAACAATAATAATAATATTGGCAATAGGTAAATATTCTGACTTAAAGAAAGAAGCTATCTTTTTTTTCCACAAAATAGCCAAAGAACTACTGGAGAAAAGGATAATCAGATGGAAAAAATAAATAGTTGTTGACTTTACCCAAAGGATAAAGTTTAGTCAATCAGAACAGATTTCTGGTGGCAGTTGATAGGAAGCAGGAGTAAAGGGTTAACATAAAATGCTACAATCCTAATCTCAAATGGTTCCAAATGTTGGTATGGTAAATCTACCAATGGCAATAAATTAGTTTTTAAAAAAAGCTATATTGTATTGTGTACTGATATGGATTAGCATCGATACACTTAATTTGTAGTCCTTAAAGCAACTCTGTAAGTGGAATTCTTATACTTATCTTATAGTTCAGGAAACTGAAGTTGGACAAAGTAATTGACTTCCCTGAAGTCTCATAGGATATAATAGAGCCAAGATTCAAACCAGGTCAGTCTGTTTCCAAAGGTCATTCATCAATGTCACTTGCATCTGAAAAACACTTGTTGACATAAATATGTGTGAGAGAGAGCTTTACAGTGATACAGACAGTGTTTTTAGTTGGCAGAAAGCTCATGGTTTGGTTATCAGGAAAACTAACATCTCAGTTTGCATCAACATAGGATCAGAATTTTGAATGGCCACCATATGTCTCAGCTGTATCTATAGTATTGTGCCCAACTGTGAGTACTATGCTTGAAAAGAGATATAGACAAACCAGATCATATTTGTAAAGGAATGACCAATTTAACAGAAACTCAAAATCACTTTGAAAGTTCATTGAAGGAATTAAGCACTTGGAAAAGGGAATACCTAGGGGGAATATGTTATCTTCCCTAAAATATTTGATGGTCTTTCTTGGAAGAGAGAATAAGCTTATTCTATATGACAATCAAGTGAAAGAACAAGAATTAATTGATAAATATCAAAGATCTAAATAAAATAAGGGCTACCTGAAAAACATATTAAGTTTCTCATCCTTGTGTGTTTTTTCTGAAATTTTATTAAAATTTGTATTAAAATATAAAAAAATAAAAATTTTATTAAAATACAATATTATATTAGTGCAGGTGTACACAATAGTTATTCAACATTTATATACCTAAAGAAGTGATCACCATAAGTTCAGCAACAATTTGACACTGTACTATGCTATCACAATATTATTAACTATAAACCCCATGCTGTACATTACATCCCCGTGACTTATTTGTTTTATACCAGAAAATTTGACCATCTTATTCCCCTTCAGCTTTCCCCACCCCTTTAAACATTTTCAATTGCAGTTGACATTCAATATTATTTTATACTAATTTTAAGTGTACAGCATAATGGTTAGACGTTTATATAACTTAAAAAAGTGATCCCCCTGACTAGTCTAGTACCCACATGGCACTATGCATAGTTATTACCATATTATTGACTATATTCCCTATGCTTTACTTTATAACCCCATGACTGTTTTGTAACTACCAATTTGTACTTCTTAATGCCTTCACCTTTTTTAACCCTATCCCCCAACTCCCCTCCCATCTATCACCCCAATAAATCTAGTACCCATTTGACACCATACATAGTTACTACAATGTTATTGACTATATTCCATATGCTATATCTTATATCCCCATAACTACTTTGTGGCAACCAATTTGTACTTCTTACTCCCTTCCCTTTTTCACCTATTCCCAACCCCCTTCCCATCTGGCAACCATCAAAATGTTTTCTGTATCTATGAGTTTGTTTCTGTTTTGTTTGTTTGTTTTGTTCTTTAGATTCCACATATAAGCAAAATCATATTGCATCTGTCTTTCTCTGTCTGTCATACTCCACTCATCACAATATCCTTCAGATCCCTCCATGCTGTCACAGATTGTGAGAACACATTCCCTTCCCTGGCCGAACAATATTCCATTGTATGTATATGTACCACCTCCTCTTGATCGTTATTCCATTGAGAGACACTAATGTTGCCTTCACATCTTGGCCATTGTGAACAATGCTGTAATGAACATATGAATGCACATGTCCCCTCAAGGTAGTGTTTTGGGTTTCTTCAGATAATTACCCAGAAGTGGGGTTACTGTGTACTTCTTTGTCACTTGTTATAGCCTTCATTTTAAAGTCTATTTTGTCTGGTATAAGTATTGCTACCACAGGTTTTTTGTTTGTTATGTTCCAATTTCTTTTTTTCCCCCCTTTTTTTTCAGCCACCCCCCACCCCACTTGGGTTCAAGCCGTTGTTTCTCAGTCTAGTTGTGTAGGACACAGCTCCCTGGCCCATACTGGTATTATGAGTCTTACGCTCTCCCCGGCTAAAGCAGTTGGTCAACGGTCGTTGGTCAGCCGCTCACAGCAGCTCACAGCAGTTCTTGCCAGCTGCCGGCCACTCAGGATGGCCACCAGCCGCTCCTGGCAGCACAACGCCTGTCATTGGGCCTGTCAGCTCCTGTGCCTTCTGGTAGGAGACCCGCTGCAGGCCAAGTTTAGCCACAGTCTGTGCCCTTCCTGGGGATACTTGGCATGAGCCACAAAGCAATCCCAAGATGGCCATGGCCACGTTTTGCTTGGAGGTATCTTGAGAGGCCAAGCCAGGAACAAAGCTGGCTATTGCTAGTTTTCAGGTTAGGGTTGCTCAGCCAAAGGTACAGGACTCATCAGAGCCAGATGCTGCTTGTTTGGCTTTTGTGAACCTCTGAGAGATTTTAGGAACGTCTGTAGCATGAGCCAAGGCAGGCTGTTTATATGGAAAAGCCACTGGAAGTAGCTTGTGTGTGCCTGAAAGTTGGGTGGGGCATGTTCTCAGGGAATCACTAGGGTGGGGAAGATGAAAGGTGATAGCCACTTTGATGGAGACTCAGATATGGCAGTCTGCCTGCATCTGCACACTGGAAGGGGGTGGGCTCAACAAAGAAACAATGGCTTCTGTCAGCTCCTCCATCCAGGAGAAAGCTGCCCCTCCAACCCTCACTCTGAGGCTAGACAATTCAGTTCCTCTCCATATGTCTCTGGCACCTTTTGAGCTGTTGCCCCAGCACTGGAGCTCAGAGCCAGTGAGTCTATAAGCAAATAAGTCCATGTGTAGTCCTTTAAGAGAAGCACCTAGGAGTGCAGCTGCCCTGCCTCTGTCTCACTCAGCCACAATCTCTGAAGGTTTTCACAGAAAGAAATTATGAGGACTTCTTTCCCCAGCACCGAAACCCTGGGCTGGGTAGGGACTGGGACCCCTTGCGCCTCAAACGGGGACCTCTGCAGCAGAGATATCCTTCCTGATTTTTAATGATTGTACGTGAGTGTGGGATTAGCCTGTTCCGAATCTCTATCCCTCTTCCCAGGCTTGAGGTTACTTCTTCTGTATGTCCGTAGTTGTCCGGCTTCAATCACCTAGACTTCAGGTGATTCTCAGTAATGGTTGTTCAGTGGTTTAGTTGTAATTGACGTGGTCCTGAGAGGAGGTGAACACAGCATTTGCCTACTCCACCATCTTGACCGGAAATTCTCATTCTGGTATGTTTGCCAACTATTAAGCACAGGTATTATGGAGGCACTTTAAGCCTCAGATGGGTGATTATGTTACAGGACACATATTCCCTTTCAACCATAATATTCTATGATTCCATGACTTCTCATTTAAAAATATCAAGCTTGTTTATACACACAACTATATAGTTTTATAATGTACAAATGCTATTATATCATACCTGATTTTTAAAAAAGTGAAGTCTGATGTTTTTATTTTTTTAAATATTAGATTTCCACTCTTAGTCTCCCCATTCCACTCATTTCAGCAGCTCTTCACCCCCCACCTAAGTTTTCAAATCCCAGCTCTGCCACTTACTAACTATACATCCTTTTACTAACTATACATCCTTTTACTAACTATACATCCTTTGACAAGTTACTTAACTTCTCTATAATAATCCTAGTTTATAGGATTATTATGAGGATCGATGAGTTAATATATGTGAGGCACTTAGAACTGTGTCTAGAGTTCGGTAAGCACTAGATAAATCTGAGCCATTGTTATTCCCCACATAAATCCTTTTATGTCAACTCTCAGAGCACTAACTGATTGTAATGGCTGCATAATATTCTATAATTTACTAAGTCCCTCTTCTTTGATGAGTGTTCTCTTTTATTCCAGTTTTCTCCCCTTATACAAATAGCATTCCAATGTATACGTATGTATCTTTTTGTATCGCTGTTTTTATTTCTATGAGATTAAAACAGGCATGGATTGCTGGATTGAAGGGCAGTTGTATTTTGAGTTTTAAGGGATGTTGCCATTTTGCCCTCAGCAATAAGGCTGCAAGTCTTTATATTTTCTGAAGTAATATAGGAGAGTATACTTTTCCCTACATTTCCACCAACAATAGGTAGTAGAGCTCTTTTTAACTTTTGCCAGAAAGATGGATATATGTAAAGTGATATTTCATTGTTTCTTCATTTTGAATTCTCGTAATTTAAAGGAATTTGAGCACCCTTTCCTGTTGATTAGCCACTTACTCATTTTTCTGTTGGGTCATTTGTATTTTTCTTGTCAATTTCTAAGACCTCTTTGTATAGAATATATTATTAACTCCTTAAGTGACTTTCCTTAAAACAACCTTGGTTCTAACCACGGCATGGCCATGATTGGCCCATTTCTGCACTGCCATTTCTATCTGAATCATTCCCCTTCTTCTTCTTTTTTGAGTACCTGGAATAGAGACTGGCCTGTGAGGAAGTAAAGCATCCAGAAAGAACACAGTGGGGCTCCACTGCAGAGAGGCACGTTATACCAGAGTTCAGGAGAGAGAAGAAACAAGAACTTGATGATGGAGTGAGCAGGATAAGAGACTAATCTGCAGAAGCCAAAGTCACAGGATCAAGGTCTGGACCCCAGAGCCATGAATATGGAGCCAGAGAGATGAAACCAAAGTGTAGATAGGTCAGGGTGAGGGACCAATGGTGTGAGCCATTTGCTTAAAATACCCATTAATGTTTAAAACTTGTTTTTATGGAACAGCAGGAGTATAATGTTATGGTGGGTGGACCTGGCTTCAAATGCACAGGCAAGGATGGATAATTTGTTTGTTCAAAACTCTCTGTTAAAGCCTTAGTGCCTAAATAGCAGAGTCCCGGTACTTTAACTTGATCTTCAAGGTCTTCTAAAATCCGATCTGACCTTCCCTTCCTTATTTTGCACGCTCTATTTTTTTTTTTTTTTTATTGCTCCTCAAATTCCTTTCATCTTCTGGTTTTTGCCTGGAATGCCTTTCTCCCGCTGTTCCTTTGTAAAAAACCTATTCATTTTTAAAGCCTCTGTTTCTCTGAATGCTGTCCTGACCACTCCAGCCTGATGTGAACTCTCCCCATTCTGAACTCTCACAGTAATTATTATCTGCCCACACATTTGGCAATTGGTCATTGTCTCCTTGAGATCCTTTTGGAAACAAATCCCCCACCAAGCAGCTTAAGCAATAAAGAAATTTATTATCTCATGTAGCAGGAAGCCCTGAATTAGGATAGGCTCCAAGGTTGATTCAGGGACTCAAATATGTCATTGAAGACCCAAGTTTTCTCCACTCTGCCATCCCATGTCTGGTATCTTCATGGTCATAAGATGGCTGCCAAAAGTAGCTACAGCCACACTCTTCTTCATTTACATTTAGTGGCAGAGAGTGGGACCCCTCTCGCTGAGCAGTGGCTATCTATCAGCTTCCCTCAGTCTAGTTGAGCCAGCATTTGCCATATGCCCAGACCATACTGCTGGACAAGTAACAGTAGCACAGAAAATGCCTCGTGTTGACTTTAGTAATTAGGACGTATAACTGGTCTGGGGAGGGAGCCATCTTCCCCTCTATCACCTGGTAGGAGTGAATACTTGAATAAAAACAGGCTTCTGGCAGGAATCAAGAAAGGAATGACGAATGCTGCTGTAAGGCAGGGACTCTTGTCCTGTTCCTCGCACAAGAATGCAGGATATGGCTAGTCCAAAAAGGTACACAAAGGGAGTCATAGCTAGGGGAGTCATACCACTATATTCTCACTGGTGGCTGGGTTGGAGACACAGGAAGCAGGAGCCACACGATCCTCCACCTGCCGTCTGCTTCTCTGCCAACGAACCAACCCCTTGCTAACTGCAATCCATGTTTGCTAGCTCAGCCACGGCAGTTATATCAGTGGCCAATGGCTAACTGGTTACAGCTGATGGCCAACTAGTTACAGCTGATGGCCATCTACTCCTCGAGCCAGCACCTTTCCACGTGAGGCCGAGAGCCTGGAAACTGCTCTCTGGGACTCTGTCCCCACAACTGCATAGTTATAGGTTGTCCTATATCAAGTGTATATTATCCTGAGTTGCTATTTATACCTTTTATTATCACTTTTCACTCTTTTTACAAATATCTTTTTCTTCCCAGGCATATTGCAAATATCTTGAGATAAAGCCTATATCTTACATATTGTAACCCCCAAATGACTTCCTTACAGATATATCTGTAAATATTTGATTGGATTTGACTTCTCTGATAATGACTTACATTGTTTACCTTACTAGCACCACAGAGGATCCAACTGAAGCTTCTAAGTTTCAGATGATAAACATAAAAATGTAAGGCTTTGGGGATCCCAAGCCCAAAAAGCGTAGGTCTGTTTGGAATCGTGTTGTGTTCCTTTTCTCCCTGTGCTACAGAAACTGCATGGATATTAGCATCCAATACTGATCCAAAGAATAAGACCAAAGAGACTGAAAATTCTATAATACAATACATCTCTTTATCCTTGGTACAGGCATTTGAGTGCACTTCACTGCTGAGAACTACAAAGTTTGCCTTAGTTACAAAGCATGCATTTTATAACATTCCTCTCAGGAGAGACAGTGGTCACAAAAATTGTTATTAAAGATAGTTCATTCCTTTCTTCATTTAACAGACACCTTTTCTAAGTACTATTCCCAAGCTCTGTGCTAGGCACAGGAAATATAAAGTTGAATAAGAAATTATTCCTGCCCTCGAGTTGCTCATTAGCAGACACACTATCACTTCTTCAAATTGGGTAGCAGTTATTTCTGTGTGGTCACTGGGTTCAGACCTCCAACCATCACCTGGAGAGTCTGCTGTGGAATTAAGTGTTTTGCTATGGACACTTCGCTGGTTTTGGTGGTAAGAAGTGAAGTTTCACCTTTTATTCCATGTCTAGCCTAAGGTGATTCATTTAGCTCAGCTTCTACATTACTAAAATGGGAATTAATACTGCTAGCCTACTTCTAGTACAAGCTACAAAACCCATTACCCATGTGTGAGGCATAATTCTGACAGCCTAAGCTGGAGAATATCATTAGCTAAAGTATAATAAGATTGGGTGAGGTGGTTAAGAGGTTTCTGAGTGAGTCAGGCCTCTGGCACTGAATTTATTAATGAGTCATTTTCCTTGCCTAGCAGACACTGTGGCAGAAAGTGAAAGAAGAAGAAACCACTCAATGTCTGTTTTTAAAAAATGTATTCGACCTTCAGTCCACCACTGTAGATTTCAACATATTTTAGTATTTTAGACCTAATACTTGTCACCAAAGCATTTGGGTTTCTCTCAGTTTGGAAAAAGCAAGTGAGGTCTTTTCTCCAGGAATGGGGAAAGTGGTTTTTATCTCTTCCCAGGGGTTTTTGATAATAAATTCCTAGTGTCCAGACATGGCATCTATCACCTGGCACTGTACAATATCTAAAATTCAAGTCTGGTTATTCTAGCTTTTACTAAGAACTTCTTAATAACAACGATGATGACATCTTGTTGACCTCACATCATTTGACTTACGTGACTTTACTGGCTTTCATCTCCATTTTGTACCAGTTTCCCACGTGCCTACCGATATCTTAGGTGTCTTCATAGTAGATTTCCCAACCAAGATCTCAAATTGTTCCTTTCATTTTTCTATTACAACCTCTTCATCTATTTTCTCTTCCATTTACTCCTAAGAACTAAAAATCCTTTTCTACCCTCACACTAGCTTCAATCACTTATCATTCTTTCTGTCACCCCAGCACAGCGGAGCCCTTCTAATTCTGCTTGATGCTCCATTCAGCTTGGCTCCACGGTCAGCTATTATAACACTGCCCTCATCATCCTAGTCTCCTTGATCCATTTGACAACTTTCCATGTCCATCATGCCAACCCCAAACCCTGTTTGCACCCACTGTGTTCTCTGGACCTGCCCTTGACAATCTGAGACTGTGGAATCAGACTGAACATCTTATGGGATTTGTCTTCTGAAAGTTTACACTTTAAACTTCAACACATCTGCAGGGCAATTCAAAAATTCTGTCAGAAGACTTAAAACATTCCTCCCAGCCAATATTTCCAAATGCTCCATCTTCTTCAAATCTCTCGTCACACCATCTTTTACCTTTGCAAATTAATTCGCCTTCTTAATCTATAGAAAATACTAATGCTACTCCATAAATTTTCCTTCTCCTTCTTCTCTCTGTCTGTGCATATGTGTGTGCATCTGCATACATCTATTGGCCTATCTGTCATCCATCTACCTATCTCTCTATCATCTATGGTATCTATCATCCATCTGTAACTCCTGACTGCATCTGTCTTGGCTCGGGCCTCATGGTAGACTTGGAGCTACACTGCCCAGCTTCCCCTTGAAGGAACAACTTGCTGCCCTATTATGGGCCATGTGATCTGCTGGCAGTCATCACTCTCAGCTCCTTCAGGGTCTGCCTCAGCTGCATAGTCACCTTGCCTGATCTCACATCCTTACAGGAGTGGCCCAGATCTACTGACTGAAGAAAGCAAAAAAGTCCTAGCTGTATCAGCCCCCTGCAGGATGACTGATGAGCAATCTAAGCTCTTGGACTCCCCAGCACATTTAACTTTTCCTATCTAATCCTGCTCCTTCATTCTTCCTCTATAGGTGTTCATCCCTGATACATATCCTGACAACAAACTATGTCTCAGTGTCTCCTTCTGGGGAACCCACCCTAGAGTGTTCTCAGAAAATAGGCATTAAGTTAGATTTTGACTCGTTGGCAGTGAGGTGATGATGGCTGTTAGAAAGTGAATCACAGACAGCCCCTGGCATAAGGTGGTTATCCAGTGGTTAAAACTTTTAGTAGTGGTGAATTGGGAAGGTGGATAGGTGAAAGAGAATGCACCAGAGGGTGTATCAGGCATTTGAGACATATGGAGGAAATAGGAGCTATAAAGATAAAAACCAGTGATACTCTGAAGAAACATAAGCAACTGAGTAACAAGCAATTGAAAGCCGAGTGTGAAGGTCAGAGGGCTCTTTGTTTGCATGCACAAGCCCTCATTTCCTGCAGCTGCCAGTAGAGAAAGGGCCCAGGACCTGATAATTTGAGTGACTGAACTTCTAAGATGGTTGAACTCCCAGCCAAAGCAAGTCTCTCATGCCATGGTCAGGACCTTGCTTGGGGAAACTTGGGACCCTGACACATCTGGGTGGATTTGTGTTTCTATTACGGCATTGGTAATTTATAATCGTATTACTTGTTTATTTGTCTGTTTATACTATTAGACTTTGAACTCTTGGAGTGTTGGGATTGTGTTTTACTTACTGTTGTCTCTCTCCACTCTCCTTCTTCCCACAGTCCTCATGCAATTCATAGTAAGCTGCCTGACCAGAAGTGTATGCTCCATACAAGTCTTAGTAAATGACTCTTCAGCATTTACTTAAATTATTTATTCTTCAGCTTCATTCTCCCATCTTGATTACTAAGTTCCAGAGGGACATGTGCTCACCTTTTGACTCTAACCTAACCTTTTTTGACATGATCCAGTCCCTTCCCAGTGTCTTTAGTCTTTTCCTCTTCAGCAATTGCCCTTCCAAGTAATGCTGCACACAGTATAGGTGCTAAGCACATATTTGCTTCATAAATAAATCTTGCATTGTTTCTCTATAAATCTTCCCCGTTGATACAGCTGATCCTTCAACCACAACCATGATTAATTTCAACCCTACATCATTACCCATACTGCTGTTCTCCATCTGTTCTAATCCTGCAGGATTTTGTTCAAGAGTGGACACTAACAAAGGACAATATACCCAGAGCAGTGAATTGTACTAACAACAAGAAACTCTCTCATAGGCCAGGGGCTAGTCAAGCAAATGCCCCCCTAAAGTCAGCAAATTGGAAGCTTCATGTTGTGAGGGATAGGTAGAGCCAACAAGGAGATTTCATCCTCCCATTATCTAGGAAATCCTCCTTTGGTCTTTATCTATAGTTGCCTTCTCTTCCTGTTCACCCTCATTCTGTTTTCTCCATTCCTCTCTTGAGCTTAATCATTTCAGATGATACAAGCCTATGCTCTTACCCTCAACCCCTCCTAAGATCCCCATGATGACTCGACTACAGCCTCTACTTTGACACCACTAAATGGATATTAAGGAGCTGACGACATGGGTTCCTTGTTACTTACTCACCATACCTGCAAGATAGGGTGTCTGGGCTCTTTGTCTAGGCCTTGTCCAACTTTAAAGTTTCAATGTATTTAGGGACTGATGGCTAAGTAACTATCAAAAATCAGCTGGTTTGAGAGATGGGAGAGCCTCTGGGAAAATAAGTCAGTCTTGGGAAGGCAAGCTCATAAATGTTGTCTAAGAGCATTGGATGAGTATCACAGGAGAGAGGCAATTTTGAGTCCAGCAAAGTCTTTGTGCTGAAATCATGTCATACCTACTTCTCCATCTCTATCTTACCTCCAGTTCCCCCAAACCCATTTTTTATACCAGGGCCATGGGAAAGGCTCTAGTATAAGCAAATAATCTAACATTTGTATGCTAATGGTATAATACTGTACTACATTAGTTTTTAAGTTTAAGAACCCACATGATATTTGGAGATACCAGAGTGGCATATAATATTAGATACCAAGTTTACCCATCTCATTTTGAAGAAATTACTCATGAGTGCAAAAAGGGCTAGCAGGACTTATTGAAGGCCTAAAGGCCCAAGGAAACCCTCTTCAGACATAACTCTTTCACCAGCTCATGCTGTTGAGAACTGAGAGGGGTTTTATGTGGACTGGTTTGGAAGGCCTTCATTGGTAGTTCTACTCTGGATAACAGCTCCTCTTTTAGAATTCCTAAAATGCTCAAGGTCTGTGTATTAGTTAGGGTTCTTCAGAGAAACAGAGCCAATAGGGTGTGTGTGTGTGTGTGTGTGTGTGTGTAAGGAATTGACTCACATGATTGTGGCGGCTGGCAAGTCTCAAGATCAGCAGGGTGAGTCAGCAAGCTGAAGACCCAGGAGAGCTACTGGTGTCATTCCAGTCTGGGTGTGAAGGCCTGTGAACCAGGATAGTCAATGGTGAAGTTCTAGTCTGAAAGCTGGCAGATTCCAGACCCAGAAAGAGCTGACGCTTCAGTTCAAGGTAGAAGGCAGGAAAAAAAACAGTGTCCTAGTTTGAAGTACATCAGGCAGGAAGAATTCTTTCTTACTTGGAGGAGGGTCAGTCTTTTTGTTTTATTCAGACCTTCAACCGATTGGATGAGGCCCATTCACATCAGGCAGAGCAATTAGCTTTACTCAATATACCCATTTAAATGTTAATCACATTCAAAACACCCTCATAGGAATACCCAGAATAATGTTTGACCAAATATCTGGACACCCTATGGCCAAGTCAAGTTGACACGCATAATTAACCATTAAAATCTATACCAATAATTTTGGCCCAGAAGCACTATTTTAAATGTACTCATATAGGGCTTATTTACTGGAGAATACAGGCACTAATTTTTGAATTCTCTGTAGTATTTAGCAGAATGCTAGGTCCACTGTGATTTGGAAAAATCTGTTGAAACAATAAATGACTGAAGATCAGAGCTAAATGTGAAATAAGAAAACATTGACGTGGTGACTTTGCATTTTGCCTCTTCCTTTTTACTGCACTCATTCTGGCTTTCTTCTCTCTCTCCAGTGCACCCAGCCAACATAATTCACTCTGGCTGCCCTGGTGTGAAACCTCAGTCAAGAAGTGAAACCCCACCCAAAAGACAACAACTACTTTGAGAAACACCTTGTCTTTGATTAGTTCTTTCTTCATTCTTGGATATGACTTTTTCTTTACTCAAAAGTGACTGTCTGGGGGCAGCCAGATAGCTCAGTTGGTTAGAGTGTGAGCTCTGAGCAATAGGGTTGCCGGTTCGATTCCCACATGGGCCAGTGAGCTGCGCCCTCTGCACCTAGAGTGAAGACAATGAGCTGCCGCTGAGCTCCTGGGCCGCTGGATGGCTCAATTGGTTGGAGCGCGTGCTCTCAACAAGGTTGCCAATTGGGCTCCCACATGGGATGGTGGGCTGTGCCCCCCTGCAACTAGATTGAAAACGGCACTGGACTTGGAGCTGAGCTGCACCCTCTGCAACTAAGATTGAAAGGACAACAAATTGACTTGGAGTTAATGGGTCCTGGGAAAAAACACACTGTTCCCTAATAAAGTCCTGGAAATACACACTGTTCCCCAATAAAGTCCTGTTCCCCTTCTCCAATAAAATATTTAAAAAAAAAAAGTGACTGTCTTTGCATTCCCATAGGGTCTTTGCTAGGTAACAGGCAAGTCTGAAAAGATACCTTGAGATAAGGTGCTAATGGCGTGTGGTAGCTTAATAGACTCCTTTGTTTTAAATAGTAACCTTGAATACACAACTCATTCAAATTAAACATAACTAGGGGCAGCCGGTTAGCTCAGTTGGTTAGAGCGCGGTGCTCTTAACAGCAAGGTTGCCGGCTCGATCCCCACATGGGCCACTGTGAGCTGCGCCCTCCACAATTAGATTAAACAACTACTTGACTTGGAGCTAATGGGTCCTGGAAAAAAATACTTAAATACATTTTTTTAAAAAGTAAAACAAATTAAACGTAACTGTATGGAGTATCTTTTCTGTGCAGGTAAAACAGGACCTTGTGTTAGGTGTTTGCACATGCGTTATATCATTTGATGCACTTAATGATTACATCAACCATAAAAGGTAGCATTCCTATAACACACACACACACACACACACACACACACACACATACACACACACACACACACACACACACACACACACACACACCCCAGAGCCTCAGAAAGGGTACTTTTATTCGCTGAAAGTCAAAAAAGCTGAATTCAAATCCGAGGGCAGTGTCCTGTCCAATTGCTAATTGAGAGCTTCCAGCTTCTGTAGCAAACTGATGACGTTTATGGCAAGTGGAACTTGTGGCATCTCTTACACTTTCTGTCCTTAATCTGTCTGTGCCTTAGCAAGGCCTGGATTAGCACCAAGCTTTTGTCCAACATAAAAGAGGTAGAACACCACTTTTCTACATTATTTTCAAAACTGCCATTCAATTATATTTTCAAATAAATATCAACAACATTTTTTTTTATCCTGTAGTTATTTTGTTATTATATGGTATCAGTCACACGATTATAGATTCTTGGAGCAGCTTCAGTTTCAAATCCCTTTCTGTGAGGGAGTCAGCAGACAGGAGAAAAAGGTTATACAAACCTTCCAGACAGTCCTTCTCAAGACTAACTTTATGGCAACATGCATACAACACATGGATATTATGGTGCTAGTTTTTGCTTTGGAAAATGGTTACTTAGTATCTCTGATACACTTAGTAAACCTCAGACTTTTTGGTTTAAGATAAGTTGCTTTGTAGTTAAGCTTTTGAAAGAAAAATTTGTTTGTTTGCTTGTTTGCTTGCTTTCCTCCTCTGCACATTATCATCTATAACATAGTCAACTGTAAATTTTAAACTATTTAGAGTCTTAAAAACAAGTGGATACTTCTTCCTAATACCATACAAAAATATTAATTTTATTAGGTATAAAAGAAAAATTGATAAATTGGACTTTATAAAATTCAAACCTTCTGTTCTTCAAAGAAAGAATAAAAAAGGTAAACCACAAACTGGGAGAAAATATTTGAAATACACACATCTGAAAAAGAACATGAGTCTAGAATATATATATATATATATATATATATATATATATATATATATGTATATATACACACACACTTGCAACTCAATACTAAGAAGATAAAAAACACAAATAAATGTAGGTAAAATATGAATAGAGTTCACAAAAGAAGATCTATAAATGGCCAATAAGCACATGAAAAGATTCTTAACTTAAGTAGTCATCAAGGAAATAAAAATTAATACCACAGTGGTATGTCATACCCATTAGAATGGCTAAAATTAAAAGGACTAAATATTCCCAAGTGTTGGTGAGAATACAAAACAATTGAAACACTTGATGGGTGGGCAAAGTAGTACAGCAACTTTGGAAAACAGTTTGGCAACTTCTTAAATGTTAAATATAAACTTACCAAACCTTTCAGATATTTCACTCCTAGGTATCTAGTCAAGAAAAAAAAAATTCATATTCACAAAAGACTTGTAGACAAATATTCGTACTAGCTTTATTTATAAAAGTTTGGAAAACAACACAGATCACCATCTGCAGACAAATGAATAAACATATTGGGGTATATCCATAAAATGGAATTCTGAGCAATAGAAACAGACTACTGATATAAAAAAAACATGACTAAATCTCAAATAGTCATGCCTATTTTTTATAGGCAAAATCATCAGATACAGAAGATTATATGTTGTATGATTTTATTTCTATGAGGTTCTAGAATTAGCAAAATTAATCCATGGTCACAGAAATCAGATCAGTGATTTCCAGGGAGACGTGAGGAAGGGACAGGAGATTGTAAAGGGGCACAAGGAGTTCTCTGAGGAAATGGAAATACTCTACATATTGATTGGGGAGGTTGTTACATGATATATATATTTGTAAAAAGTCATCAAATTATATACTTATATATGTGAATACTAATTTACAACTTATAACTCAATACATTTGAGTTCTAAGTGGATAGACACAATATTAAATATGTTGGTATATGTATGTGAATTTAGTCAGAAATACACATAAAACTTGATGTTCAAAGACAGAAACCGTCAGAGTGGATCAAAAAGCAAGATCCAACTATATGTTGCCACAAGAAATCCACTTTAAATATAAAGTAAGTAGATGGAGAAAGATATACCATCATTCTGGCACTAATCAAAAGAAAAGACGGATAGCTATATTAATTTCAGGTAGAACAGACTCAGAGCTAGGAATTTTATCAAGGATAAAGGAGGGCATCACACAATGATAAAGGTGTCCATTTTCCAAGGAGACATAACGATTCTTAACACACATGTGCCCAACAACAGAGTGTCAAATATGTGAGGCGAAAACTGATATAACTGCTACAAGAAATAGATGATTCCACAATTATAGTCAGAGACTTCAATACCCCTATATCAGAACTGGATAGATTCAGCAGGCAGAAAATCAGTAATGACTTAGTTGAACTGAACATTATCAATCAACTGAATATAATGGTCTTCTATAGACTATTTCCAACAACAGCAGAATACATATTCTTCTTAAGGTCATGTGAAACATTCACAAAGATAGACCATAGTCTGGGCCATAAACTACACAATAATAAATTTAAAAAATAGAAATCATACAATGTCTGCTCTCAGGGCACAGTAGAATTAAACTAGGAATCAATAACAGAAAGATAGCTGGAAACTCCCCCAAACACTTGAGATTAAACAACACAATTCTAAGTAAGATACAGGTCAAAGAAGAAATCTCAAGAAAAAATTTAAAATATTTTTAATTAAATGAAAATAAAACCATAATATATCAAATTTGTGGGATGCAGTAAAAGCAGTGCTTAGAGGGAAATTTATAGCATTGAATGTATATATCAGAAAAGGAGAAAGATCTAAAATCAATCATCTAAGATTCCACCTTAGAAAACCAGAAAGACCAAATTAAATCCAAAGGAAGCATAAGAAAAGAAATGGTGAAAATTAGAGCAGAAACCAATGATACTGAAAAAAGGAAATCAATAGAGAAAAACAATAAAACCAAATGCTGGTTCTTTGCAAGGATAAATAAAACCAACAACCCTCTAACCTGCTAACTAATGAAAAAAGAAAAAGGACAAAAATTACTAATATCAGAAATAAAAAAGGGGACATTACCACAGATCTCATGAACATTAAAAGTTAACTGAAAGGATTCTATGAATAATTTTATGGCCACAAATTTGATAACCTCCATGAAATGGACCAATTCCATGAAAGGTACAATCTGCCAAAACTCACACAGGAAGAAATAGACAATCTGAATATGCCTATACCTATTAAATAAATGAAATAAATAATTAATAACCTTCTACAACAGAATATTCCAAGCTCCCCTGGTTCTCAGGCCTTTAGACTCAGACGGAATTACACCACCAGTTTTCCTGGGTCTACAGCTTGCAAATGGCAGATCATGGGACTCTTAAGCTTCTATAATCTCGCACACACACACACACACACACACACACACACACACACACACATATTTTCCAATATATATACAAATATATATTTTTGTATATATATACACAGAACAATATATAATATATATTATATATAATATATTATATATACATTATATATAATATATGTTATATTATATATATAATATATAATATTTATAATATATATAAAATCAGTAGGCAGAACCTGTAGGCAATGTATATCTCCTACGGGTTCTGTTTTTCTGGAGAAGCCTGACTACTGTAGGCAAAACTATGGAGATAGTAAAAAGATTAGTGGTTGCCAGGGGTAAGGAGAGAGAGGGGATGAATAGGCAGAGTACAGAAGCTTTTTGGAGTAGTATCCACTCTGTATGTTACTCTAGTGGTAGATAACATATCATTAAAAATTTGTCTAAACCCGTAGAATGTACACCACCAAGTGTGAACCCAAAGGCAAACTATGGGCCCTGGGTGACAAAATATGTGCCATTGTAGGTTCATCAATTGTAACAATGTACCACTCTGGTGGGGATGTGGACAGTGAAGGTGGCTGCGTGGTGGCAGGGGCATATGGGAACTATCTGTACCTCCTCTCAATTTTGTGGTGAATCTAAAACTGCTCTAATGAATGAAATCTATCAAAAATCTTTATGTTCAGAGGCGGCCGGATGGCTCAGTTGGTTAGAGCACGAGCTCTCAACAACAAGGTTGCCAGTTCAATTCCTGCATGGGATGGTGGGTTGCGTCCCCTGCAACTAAAGATTGAAAATGGCAACTGGACTTGGAGCTGAGCTGCGCCCTCCACAACTAAATTGAAGGACAATGACTTGGAGCTGATGGGCCCTGGAGAAATGCACTGTTCCCCAATATTCCCCAATAAAATTAAAAGAAAAATCTTTGTGTTCATCACAGTATTATTTTTAATAATAAAAAACTGGAAACTACCTAAATGGCAAGCAATAAAGGATCAGTCATTAAAACAGAAGACTTTGGTGTGAAGAATACATTAGCATTTACAACTAGGTTTCCTGCTCTGGCCCTAACCTGCCCTCCAGGCTTTTGTAAAATCTCTGACCCAAGTACATATTTCTGGGAGTCCCCCAAGTTCTCTCACAGGAATTCAGGAGTCAGCTTACTGGAGACAGTCACACATGGTTCTTGCCCTATATTTTCTTGCTCCCCATGTTTCCCCTCAGTGTTTTCTATTCACAACACCCTTTGAAGGAATCTTGCTCCTGCCATTAGTGGCAAGACCTGCCATCGGCATGGCCTGGGGTCATGCTAAGAGGGTGCTTCCAAGGTCCAAACTCTGCTGAGCCTCAGAGCTTCAGAGCAGAGCTGAGTCCCAGTAGAAGTGGCTGCAATCCTGCTTTTCTGCAGAGCTCAAAGCACTCTCAGGTTCTTACAGGAACCAAATATCATGCCATCCCTCTGTTGTCCTCATCCCGCTCAGCCCGAAAAGCCTTCCTGAAACTTAACCTCCTGCAAATAGGTACTGAAAGGAGTTCCTAGCCCTGGTTCTATAAACAACCCCCTGAATGTGGGGATGTTTGTGATTAGCTGTGGTCTATGTTTGTTATTTATACATGCAGATAATTAACTCGACAGTTATGTGTTTTTTTAATTTATTGGGGTGACAATTGTTAGTAAAATTACATAGATTTCAGATGTACAATTCTGTATTACATCATTTATAAATCCCATTGTGTGTTCACCACCCAGAGTCAGTTCTCCTTCCATCACCATATATTTGATCCCCCTTACCCTCATCTCCCACCCCCCCACCCCCGACAGTTATGCTTTAACTTATGTTATTTCAGTTTGTTTATTGTGTTTTATTTTTACATATTAAGCTCATCTGTGAATGCAGAAGATAGAACAGATCTACCTTCCTAGGTCAGATGTCATCTCCCCACTGTGGGAATGAGTCAATGCTCTTCCATTTTCTTTTACCCCTAGTGTAAGTGGTGCCAGTACTGAAATGGACATCTGGGCTTCAACTCCCACTGTCTAAGGATCAGAACAAAGCATAGTGTCTGTGGAAGACCTGAATTCATCAGCACCATTCCAGGGGGTATCCAGGGACAGTAATCCGATAGAAGCAGCTCCCCACACTGGGCAGGCTGCAGTCACCCCCATGCTGGCTCAACCACCTGCAGAGACTCAGTCTTTTAGGTTGGCAGACTATAGGTCACCTGAGTTTAGTTTGGTTTCCTGAATAATGGATGAAGTAGACATGAGGCCTTCGTCTTAGGGCCAATCTGTGTCACTAGGGGTTTTCTTAGTTGGTAAAGGTATTCTAGTGTTTTATTAGGCAGTTTGGATTTTATGTATGAGTCATAACGAGTCAGAACTTTCGTTTTGATCCAGTTCAGCAGTTACGTCTCTGAGTCTGAGAGTCTCAGATGGACACCTGGATACATCCATGACCCAGCTTTGTTGCAAATTATGTTGTGAAGGGAAACTCTACAAAACATTCTCTGATCAGTTCCACAAAGGAAAAAGAAGACAAAATTATACAGCTTTTAGTATCATCAATTAGCAAAGTCATGGGGCTGAACCAGTTATTCCAAAACAATATCCACAAACTCAAGTGCCAGTGGCCTCTTTTAATTTAAAAAAATTATTTGGGAATAATGGGCCTCAGGGAAGTGAGTGCTCTAGCCGTGTGATCTAAGCAAGGTTCAGGAGCTGGAGTGGTTTTGGCTGAGTCACCGCTGGCTGCAGGACCCCATGCACATCACCTGACCTCCACATGCTTCAGCTGGCCCAGCTGCAGAGATGAGTAAATGTGGTCCAGAAAGCCCTGAGGTGCAGAGACAGCCCTCTGCACACTGCTGCCCTGGGGCAGCTCCCTCAGGGACAGTGAGAACCTAAGACGGACTCCCAGAGTAGCCTCACCTAAAAGCCACCTCTGGAAAAGAGACCCTCTTTTGCTCTATGGGTAAGAGTATTAACTGGCACAAGCTTTTTGAAGACTTAAAAATACTCATACATTTGGATTGTATGATTTCACTTGAGTAAATTTATTCTTAGAAAATAGAAGCTGTCAAAAATCAACGACAAAGAATGAATCCTCAAGGCAGCCAGGGAAAAGAAGACGGTAACCTACAAAAGAAAGCCCATTATATTATCATCAGAATTTCTCAGCAGAAACTCTACAAGCCAGGAGGGAGTGGAACCAAATATTCAAACTATTGAAAGAGAGAAATTATGAGCCAAGAATAATATATCCAGCAAAGATATCCTTTAGATATGAAGGAGGAATAAAGACCTTTCCAGACATACAGAAGCTGAGGGAATTTTCTAATACACGACCTGCACTACAAGAAATACTAAAGGAGGCTATTCGACCACCATCAACAGGGACAATTTGTGGCAACCAAAAAAATAGAGATGCACGCAAATATTTACGTTCAACAATGTTCATTCCAGTGTTATCTTTAATAATGAAAAACTGGAAATTGCTTAAATGTTAAACTGTAAAGTATTATTAAATAAAATATGGTATATCTATGTTGGAATACTGGACAGCCATTCAGAAAAATCACTGTAGCAGCATAACTAATGATGTGGAAAAACGTCCACAATAGAACAGTAAATAGAAGAGGATTATAAAACAACATCATTGGAATAATCCAATTTATTTAAAACTATACATACTCCCACACATACGGACAAATGGCTGTAAGGATATACACTAAATTGTTACAGTGTTCAGTCTCTGGGTCTTAAAATTATGAGCCCCGTTTTTATTCATGATTCTTCCTGTATGTTCCAAATTTTTGACAATGAACATGTGTTCTTTTTGCCATAAATATCAATGCCCCGAGTCTCTGTTAACTCGGGCTGTTGTATGTGGAGCCAACCTGCATGCATACCTATGGAGCAAACGAATACAGTGACATGTCTGTGAACTGAGGCTTGAGCAATTCCAACCCCGGAGGCTCTCTGCCTGGGAACAGAGTGGGATTTTTGTATGAGGAGCTGGAGCCTGGAAGAATGATGACTCTGTGGGTGGTTGCTTAGATCCTCAATGCATGTGGCTTCCAGCCCTGACTCTGCCCGAAAATTCTGGGTTGCTGACCAAGACTGAAGAGCAAATATGCCTAAGCAGCTAATTCCCCTATATAAGGCCATGGTTAGCTCTGCATCTATTTAATAGCTATTAAGCAACACCTGATCCTGTTCACCAGAAAGTGTGTTCCAAGAGTAACCTTTCTTTCATAGTTAAGCAAACATCCTTGGTAAGGGGTCCTAACACTGGAGAATCTTGCAGTTAACTGTTCAAGCATTACATCTACACGAATCTCCTGTGTCACAATACCACAGTAGGCTGGAGAGTGATCTCACTGTGGTGCATCCTATATGGGAACAAAATTTTTCCAATGCTACATCTTCCTTTGAGAAGAAAGTTGTCTCCTCCGTAATTTATACTGGGAAGAAAACAGGTAATTTATGAGATAATCAAAGCACATCATCACTAGAGCTTTCAAGGTGATATTCTTCTGAAGCAACACACTTATTCTTAATTCTGGGCAGTTGATGATCTCAACGTTCCTGATATTGGGCTTCGAGATGTGCTATGTCATTTGCCTTGCTTAGGTCAACAGTGAGCAGGTGCCTTCCCTGAGCGGATTTATCAAAGATGGGCTGGGCGTGCCATGTAAACAGGAAGGTAGTCTAAAGTTTATCTTAACATTGTTGCAGACAAGTCACAGTGTGAAATAGGAGTAATGTTATCTCCAGTCCATGTAAAAGAAATTGAAGAATAAATCAAAATATTAATACATTTTATTTAGCATCTTTGTGTCAGGTACTGTTTCAGGCAGGGTAAGGGGATAGAGAGTAAGGGAGGGGTAATTTTAAATGAAGTACCTAGGGGACCTTTCTCTGATAAGCTGACATTTGAGGAGAGACACAAAGGCAGTGAGGAAGTTAGCCAGGTGAATCCTTGCAGCATGAATATTCGAAGTAGAGAAAAGGGCAAGTGCAAGGCCTTGATAGGAGAGCCTATCATGATGTGTTAGAGGATCAGCAGAGACGCCAGTGTAGCTGAAGGTCATGCTGAGGACTCTGGCCTTTGCTCTGAACCAGAAGAGAAGCCATTGGAAGGTTCTCAGCAGAGGACTGACATGATATGACTTACCTGTGTGTTAGGCGTGGGTATGGTCATGGGTGGGTGCATGGTAACCAACTAGGATGCTATTGCCACCGTCGAGGTGATCATGCTTAGGCCAGGCTCGACACAATGAAAGTATAAGAAGTGGAGCAATTTCAAAAGAAGATCTGAAAGGACTGGCTGATGTATTGGATGGGGGAGGTGAGAGGAAAAGACAACAAAAGTAATTGGCCTAAGCAACTGAAAGAATGAAGTTATTTTCTGAGATAAAAATGGGGTGGGAGGAATTCATAATTAAGTTCTGTACACACAGTCAATTCTCATTATTTGTAATAGTTATGTTCTTCAAAGTCACCAGGAATGCTCAGTTAGTGAATGCTGAATCATTGCTCCTAGGAGAAACACAGGGTTAGCTTCCTGTGAGCCCCCAGTGCAAATGTTTTCATCAACTGATCAATACATAACCTTGTTGTATAGATGCTTTTAGTATGTAGTGCTCTTTCATTATCACTGAACTCATGGCCAACAGCATTTTAACTCACGAAGCTTCTCTAACACACATTATTTTCTGCGTAAGGCACATCCCATCCTTCTTCCACTGAGGAGCACTTAGACAGAACTTCAGCAAACCCTTTAGAACCACTTTAAACAGTGAAATCACCAAGAAAAAGCACAAAAATGCAAAGAATGTGGCATTGAATAGATCATGAAAGGATACTTATTTACATTATGAGAGCTGACATAAGAAGGCAGATCACTGCGACATTCGACCTCAGCTGGATCGTACATGTCCAGTGACTCAAAAATTTTTTTCACTTTAATTTTTTAAATTAGTTTGAGGTGTACAAAAATCATTATTATTAGACATTTACACCCCTCATAAAGTGATAACCTCCCCCAAGTCTACTACCCCTCTGACATCATATATAGCTGTTACAATACCATTGACTATATTTCCTCTGCTGTACTTTATATCCCGGTGACTCAATTTTTTTCACAGCTTTGCACATGTCTGCAAATGACTGAAAGCACAGTAAGTATTGATTTTGGAGTCACAAACAAATTTTAGAAAATAGGTAAATTTGCAAATATGGGATCTGTGAATAATGAGAGTTGACTGTATTTTTTTCTTCTTTTATTTAAAAAATATAAACAAACAATAAAATAATAGATATAAAAAACTCATCACATGGCTAGGGCTAAGCCCCACATGATCTTGTAAAATATCTCCCATAATACTGTTTTTTTCTCAATTAGCAGTCTAAGGTACGGTGAAAGATTGTAAAGGTAAATTAATATTTGTCATCCTCAACCAGATTCCCTCTGTATGAAGTCTTGTTATACACTGATGTGGAAGCACTAGTTGTTCAAAAGAAAAGAAAAGAAAAACCCCAAACCTAACTTCTTTGGCTATAAGTAAAGAAGCACTGACCGAAGCCCATGATTCTCTTCTCTTACAGCCCTGACCATCCTGGGTCCTTCCCTGGAACCTCCCAGACCTTTCTAAGGTCAAGCAACTAAAGAGTTAATGACCCTGCTTCAGGAATGTGACCAAAGTACTTTCTGATTGGTTGATGTCAATGCCAATCACTATTGGGCTAGGCTCTGGTACCCATTGTCTAGTCTGCATCTCCTGCAAGTTCTTGCCTTAGTGAAGCTCACTCTGTGTCAAAAACCTACAGCCCACACAGGGACCCCTGCTTAAGGTCCCACTGAATAACCCTTAAATGACTGCCTATGGGAGCTGCAACCTATATAGGATTTTGCTTTGAGCGAAACAAGGAGAGAGAGTTCAATTGGGCAGGTAGTAGGGGCAAATGCAGCCATGCATAGATAGATAGCTCAGCTACTCTCTGCTGGCTCTGCAGGCACTCCCCAGAGAGGAGGGAGGATGCAGGAAAAGACAAGGCTCTTAGGGGCAGTATGCAGCCAAGGATGACCTGAGGTATGGGTATTACTTTCCAGTATCACCTCCAATTAATGTGACGAATTCATTAAAACTCACTGAATGCCCATTGATAGAGGACATTCATGTTAATTTCATTAATAAAAATGTTACTGATACATAGCATTTTCTCTGTGTCAGATTATATTCTCAAAGTATATTAGCTCATTTAAGAAAATCATCAACTGTATTTTACAAATGAAAAAAATTGAAGTACAGAAAATTATTTAAAATGTATCTGGCAAGCCAGCATTTAAACCCTTGCACATGAACACACCTTAATTGCCACCTTTCATCTGGCCTGAAGGATTACCTTTGTCTTATTTTCGAATGGTATTTTCTATTTGATTGTTGATAAAGTGTATACTGATTATATAAAATTATAAGTATTATAAATATTTTTACTAGAAATGTTTGAAATGGAATCACTTTTAGATCAGTGGAAACTGAGAAATCATCACCATGAATAACATTGCTGGTGTTAAGACAAATTGAAAACTTATTTCGATTCCAACCCACTTAATGACTATCAGTTCAATTGAAATGTTGGAAGAGTTTTATGCAGTTCTTTCCATGAAATCATAGCTCCTACTGGAGCATTATTTAGCTAGTGAAAGCTGCATCAAAAAATAACATCAAATATTTCTAAAAATCAACAAACTCTTTGGAAATTATCAGAATAATTTGAAGAACAATTCGCATCAAGCTTTTATCATATGGTAAGCAGTTCTATACACATAAATACAGACCTACATATGTACGTATAGAATTGAATAGTTTTATACATATAACTTATAATTCAGAAATGAAAAAATATTTTTAAATTTTTACACTTATATATAGGTTAATTTCCTATACTGGTGATCAAATATGCTGAATATCATCCCCAGCTGCGAATATTAGCCAATTCCATCTCAAATAGTCTGAAAAGTTAAGGAAAGAAGTTGATTTTTTCTCACATAACTAGTAGCCCAGCGTAGGTTGCAGGCTTAGTAATGTCATTAAAGTCCTTTCCATATCTGTTCTGCTTTCCTCAGTGTGAAGAGACTTAGTTTGCAGCCCCTCATAATTTGAATATGTCCACAGTACTTCTTGCTGGGATGACTGTATTAAGATTGAGGGCCTATTATTCATCCAAGTGGAGATATGAAAAATGAGTTGAAGTCTGGGGGATTCTAGGGAAATGCCGGGGGTGGAGGTATTGATTTGGGAGTCATTGCCTTGTATCTAAATCTATATTTGTAGCTAACATGAGACTGGATGAAATCATCTAGGGAGTGTAAAACAAAAGGAGAGACGCAGTCCAGAGAACCCTAGGGCACTCCAGTGAGGAAGTGCCTGCAAAGGAGACTAAGAAAGAGAGGCCTGTGGAGCAAGAAAAGAAAACAAGGAAGAGCTGTGTTTCAGAATGAGGGAGTTGAGGATGGGTCAAATACTGCTGAAATGTGTCCCAAAGTTGAGAGGACCTTTAGAATTGACCTTTAGATTAGGCAAGATGGAGGTCATGGGTGATTTTGATGAACAGTTTCATTAGAATAATAGAGATAAGCATTTGACTGGAGTGGATCAAAGAGCAAATGCACAATTCTTTCCTGTAGCTCTGATGTTCAATAAGAGAAAAGGAATAAGGTCAAAACTGGAGGAGGATGCAGGACGAAGGATTCTTTTTCAAGGGAGCTATTATAGTACGAGTGTATGCTGAGGGGATGAATCAACGGAGAAGGGATGATCAGTAAGAGAAGAGAAGGGACAATCGCAGGTGGTTCACTCCGCAACTGCAGTTACTCATGTAACTCCACATTCATTGTTCGTGGTCAGCACTATTACAACCTGCATCTACAGATGAGAAAAATGAGGCACAGAAAGGCCAGAACCTTGTTCACAATCACCAGGTGAGTAAGTGGAACCAGCCTACTAATCGAGGCCTTCTTTCCAGAGCCTGTGCATTTAGCTGCTATGCTGTACTTCTGCAACTTTAGGCTCCAATCAATTCCCATATATTGATTACTTTGTACTTCGCAGTCACCAACCAAGGTTGAATGGCGAGAGAGAAAAAGAGTGAAACCCCAGACTTCTGCCTTTCCGCTCACCGGACTCTTAGAAACATCACGTTTTGCCCTCAAAGGCAACCTGGGGAGAAGTGCTGCTGCTGCAGTTTGAGTGAAACCCATGAAGTCAGGGTTAGTGCTAAGACCGGATGCTTCCAGAACGTGTCTCACCTTCAGAAATGTACGAGGTCAATTTTATAGCATGTGGGAAATAAAATTCATTCCTTGGGGTCATTCCCAAATCAAGAATTTAATTAATCTTCTCATAAACTTCTCCTGTTCTTATTTTGGTCCCACATGAGAGATTTCTGAGAAAATAGCTCAGCTTTTTCTAAAATGTATGCAGCTTGGCAATCTCTTGGACCCTGTCTACAGTAGTTAAATAAATCACTTGTTGCTAAACAGAGCAATTTATTCCCCTGACATCTACATGGCCCTCTTGGTTTATTTTAAAATATATCAACTAACTTGCCACGACTGTCATTGCTTTTAATGTGTCTGACACATCCAATTTCAATAGCTCAATGAAAATGTCATGTAATAAAATAAAGTGGCAGGCAGAGCAGGCAAGGAGAGTTTGAGTGGAGACACACCCTTGGAAAGTAAGCAATGAAAATGCTTGTTCAGGTGGGATTTAGGAAAGGGTCTTCCTGCCAGCAGTTTGGGAAATTAATTAGATCACATGAAAATATCTCTTTTTACATTCTCTTTAAAACATTAAGTCTCCCATATGTGTTATTTTAGCTAATAGAATCTACCCACTCTTCCAAGTTATTTCACATGAAGTGAAATCACCAACACCTGTCTTACTAATAACTTTAATTTTTTTTCTTTTCCATGAAATTATTTATTTAGGAATGTAGTCACGTTATTTAACAAAGTAAGTAATTCTGAATGTTAGATGCACAGCATCCATTTATTCATTCCATTAATGAATAGATTCAGTGATTCAGTGCTATCATGCATGGGGCATTGTGTGACTTACTAAGACCAGTTCTCCAATTTCGACCTGAGTGGGTTTGCAGTCTCATGAGGATGATCTCTGTCTACAGGCAAAGGCAGAAGGTGGTACAGTCAGCTCCGCTAGTAACTAACTGTGTGATAACTAAGACAAGCGACTTCCATTCCTCATCTGTAAAATTAAAAGGATATGAAATATTACCTTGGAAGGATGCCTACCTTTAGGATTACTGGGGGTGGTGGGGGATTAAACGTAACAACATGTGTCAAAACACTGTAAAACTTGATACAAATCTTGGTTCTTCGTAACTGAACTCAAAGTCCACCGCAATTTTGCATCTCCCTCTATAATACTCAGGAAACTAATTCTGTTGCCAAATAGCTACTATCCATTACTAATGTCTTTATAGTGAGGCTATCGGGCTTTGAAAACAAGGTGTTAGGACATCACAATGATGATTATATATTTTGCCTCAGCAATGACAGAATCTACTATAATATTCATCTGGATGCATGGTAGATTCCTGAAACTCCATAGGTCACAACCATACTCACTGTTAGGATTTTTCGCTCCCTGCTAATGGACATCCACCCTCTCTTCCAAATTAGAACCTTAAAATAATCCTCAACAACTTTCCCCCTATTGGTCTAAAATCCTGGACCTCTACCTCATTTGTATCTCTTGGGTCTGCCCACACTTCTTCATCTGGTATACCACCACTGCCTTGGTACAGGCCTTCTGCTCTCTTGGGTGCATCTTTGCAACAACCTCCTAGCTAACTGACCTTTCTGTTGATAGCTTCTTCCTCTCCACTCAGTCCCTCCCTCTGCCTCTAGTTACATGTCCCAAACTAAATATGATCATGTTCTGTTTCATGTACAAAAGCTTCTGCTGCACCCCACCCCCACTCCTTAGGATAATAAGCTGGAACAATTTCTTAGCCTGGGTCTTGATATTCCTCCACGACGCTCCAGCCACATGTGACTCTGGCCATTCCATGAACACAGTTCATTTTTTCCCTCCTCTCTTTCCTTTTGCCTTCACTTTGCCTATGACTTCAAATGCCCCTTCTCCCTGAGCCCTTTCCTTGGCCACTTCTAACTTCCCATTCAATTGTTCAAATGTTGGTTCCTCTGTGCAACCTTCTCTCAGCACCTTCTTCTTTTGAGTTTCCACGGCCCTTTCTATATTTTGACCATTGTATTTACTACATTGTATTGAAATATACATCAACCTGTTCACTCCTGAATGTGAGCTCCACAAGGAGAGTGGATAGATTTCGTTTTCTTCATATCTCCAGTGACTAGCTCAGTGCCTGAAACAGGGTCTGACCCTGACAGGTGTTCAATGACTAAATAAATGTATGAAGAGGCAGAGCTTGTCTTTATTACGTCCTATCCCTCAAGCATTTGTCCTGGGTCTTCATCTTCTGAGAACTTCCTGCCTCTACCTTTACCTGTTAAACAACACCGCTCGCTCCACTCCCATCTCTCCTCGAACATGACTTGTCCTTATCTCCTATTTGTTTTTCCGGGCACAGGAGAGCATGTGGGCTGAGCGTGGATTTTAGAATCAGACTAAGTTCAGATCTTTTTATTTTTCACTATTGGTGTTGGTGGGTGACAAAAGAGATTTTTTAGGTACACATATGTATTAATTACATATTTTCAAAAAATGAACTCATGAAAGCTCAGGTGTCTTTGAAGCCAGAAAATTGGAGCCTACAATTATGCAGAGTTTGAAGTGGTGATAGCAATATGCTTCGCCTGTAAAATCTCCCGAGCTTCTACTTGCCTGTCCTTCTTCACGTAACCAAATTTTTAAAATAAATATACAGAGAAGGCTTTCCTGGCACGTCCTTTCGAGTCCAGCACTCAGTTGAATCCCTACGATGTGAAGGCTGACTTGAAAGCGTGGCTGGGACTTGGTTCCTTGGGGTGTCTTGTGCTCTCCTGAGCCCCTGTGCTACCTTTCCAGCTGCTCTCAGTCAGCAATGCTGGAGGGAGGAGAACACAGAGCCCCTTTGGGTAGAAGACCATTTTCTTCACTCCCACTTTACTCCTCTCCAGCAGGTTGATATGTATGGCTAACAGGCCAAATTGCAGTGGCCAGTGAACAATCCTTGAAGAAGCAGACGTGCTTTCCTTCTACAGTTATTCTAGATTCTCTGAGAGTCAGAGGCAGTGCATTATTTTCTATTCAATATATGTGGGGAACCACAACGCCCAGCTAGCATCACTCCCAGTGGCCTCCCTTTCCAGGCTCACAACACTTTTCCTCCATTGACGAGACATGCCAAGCTGCACCTTGCTTCTCTCCCACCCCATCCTACTTCCTGTACCATCATATACAGGCAGCTTATCCCTAGAGGTAGAATGAGATTTGATGGGAACAGCAGGGGAAAAGGGAAGGTTGACACGGGAACTGACTGACTCAGGACTTAGTTTTCATGCAAAAGGGGATGGCCACCTGTTTTCAGATGAGAGTGGCCCATGTCCTGGAATTAAGGACAAACTGTGAGAATGAGTCAAAATTTTCTCCTAGTTCCTTACCTTACATTGTCATTGAACTGATTCTGAGAATGGGATGTCTCGTGTGTGGCCAGATGCAGCTAGAAAAATTCCTTAATAGACTTTTCTTAGCATTTGTAATGGTATCAAGTTCTCTAGTTTATGTATGATTATGATATCTTGTTTTTACATCATATATTAGGTATGATATCGCTCTCTAGCTTTCATGTTTATGAATATAAAGTTAAGAGGAAATATATGAGGCTCTCACAGTCTACTAACATATTTGATAGAAAGTTCCATACCTTTTTGAAACTCTCTCTTCCTTTGACTCCTGAAACACCATTCCTTTTTGTTCTTTCGTAGCTCTCTGATTTTCTCTCTCTCTCTCTCTTTTTTTTTTTTTGCTTCTCTTGCTAGATGATCTTTGAGGCTCTATCCTTGATCTTCTTCTCTTCTTAAATGTCTCTGTCTTTTAGCATTTATTTATTACTTTGTTCTCACTGCCATGTGTGTCTTGATCACTCTTAAATCTTTTTATCTCTAACCCTGACTTCTTTCGTGGACTCTAGACCTATATATACAACTATCTAACAGATATTTCTTCTTGAATGTCTTTTAAAGAACTAAAATTCAGTATATCCAAGACTAAACTCATCTTACACTCCCCCTACAGCCTTACTCCTCTAATATTCCCTATCTCAATGGCCAACATCACTATTCTCCCATTCATCAAACCAAAAGCCCAAGAATCATTCTGGATTCCTCCATCTTTCTTATTCCTCACCGAGTTGTGCACCAAGTTCTACAGATTCTCCCTCACGAATGTGTCTTGTAACCATCCCCTTTCCATCCCCCGTGCTTACTCTTTGAGATAAAACCCTCATAGTATTTTGCCTGGATCTCTGCAATAATTCTTAAATATAATAAGCACTAAATAATCATATGTTGAAACAAATGAATATATAAATATGGAGCTAGAGGTTGTTGAAAATCTTAAGGTTTGTTTGACTTTTACACGAAGGGTTGTCTGCTCTAGCCTATATTTATGCAACTGAGCTTTTTGGATCTAAACTTTACATCTCTCCCAGTTAAAGTTCATGAGGATAGCTTTGTTCACTGTTCCAGTTTTCTGACATTGTGGTTACTTTGTCATCCATCATGTTCACTCTACTTCCCAACTTTATGTCATCTCCATATTTTATCATTTTGCCATCTATTTCTTTACTCCAGACATTGAAATAAATGTTGGTCAGGAAGAGGCCAAGGACAGACATGTAGCAATAGGCCAAGGATATTTTACTCTAATCTCACAGAGAGTAGAATAATTCCCTTATAGAACTCTACTTTCATCCAGGACTAAATTTTCTCTCTTGTCCAGAGGAATATCGTGCAATTTTTCTTAAATGTCTTATTGAAATCAATATAAACTGTGGCTATGGTATTCACTTAACCTACAATTCCAGTGATCCTATAGAAATGTAAATGAGCTTGGGAAATCCTATTCTTAGGAAACACTTGCTGGACTTAATACAACTTTCATTTCCTTTAAAAAAATGTTATTATTAAACTATAAATGCAAATTAAAAATCCTACAAAAAGTTTAGAAAATAAAGAAAAATTATGTATAATCATATAGCTCTTTTAAAACAAGTATCATTATAGAGTATTTTGTTCAAGTCTTTTTGAGAAACATGCTTTTCTGTAGTTAATAGTGTACATATAATTTATAGCCGCCTTTTAAGTTTAAGCTGCCTGTTGTCCAGTGTTGCCTCAGTTTACATACTTTTCATAGATTTCATATCATTCCATCCTATGACTGAATCATAAAGTTTTAAATACACTCAAATTACTGGAACTTTGGACTGCAGTTTTAAATTACATATAATGATATGGTGACTATTTTGCATATATAGATTTTTCTTTATTTTATATTCTTATCATCCAATAAAATATCCCAGAAGTTGTGTATTTGGGTCAATCTGGTGCCTAGTACATATGTCTCTATTAGTCCGGTAGGCTGGGTTATGCTACAGTAACAATCACATACCTATAATCTCATTTATTTAATAACCAAAAACCCCTTGTATTTCAATGGTTTAACACATGAAAATTTCTCACTCATACCAATTCTGCTGTGTCTATCAATGCTCTCTACGGTAGTTGCCTTAAAAGAGATAACTGAGGGATTCAGATTCCATCTTGGCCTCCATGATTGATGTGGTGGAGAAATGATGGTTGTCCAGGGACTTTTTACCACCTCAGCTTGTCAACTTCACTCACAATCCATTGGTTAGAACTAGTCATGTGTTTCCACCCAACTGCAGCGGGTACTGGGAAATGTATCTTCTGTGCATCCAGTATGAAAAAGAGCACCACTCTTGGTGAGCATTAAGGTCTACTCCAGTGGAGTGGCTTTGTATTATGTCAAGTTAGCTTAGCTGGAGCTACATTTCCCAGAATCCCCTTTCTCATAGGGATTACAGGTTAATTTTGACCACAGGAGATACTTTCATGAGATTGGAAAGGTAAGGATGAAACAACAGCCAGTAAGTTCGGGAATAGGCAACACGCACCACTGCAGCTCACAGCCTGATCTGCTGGCTTACCTGGTTGGGGTGGGGCAGCAGGCAGCCTGCAGACCTCCAGCTCCTGTTAGGCCTCCTCCTTCAGCTTCTCTGAGTTCTGGGTCCGATGTACATGCACTTCCATGGCGAAGGGCACCAGCTTCTTTAGGTCAAATGGGCTATGGAGTTTGGAGATGGTGAGAGCTAGGTGCAAATTTTCGTTTGGCCTCATGGGTTTGAGTTTGTCCTTGCTCTTCTTCCCTGCTTCACACCCAGTTTTTCTTCCTGACTGCCAGCCCCACTGCCTTACGGTGACTTCAGACCCACCACCAGATGCAGAAGTGCCAGCCTTCATAGCATTCTTCACCAGCTCTTCACTATGACTGCATGTCAAATCCTTGAAAGAAATCTTTCAGTCCATGCTATCCATCATGATTTTGCTTTTCTGACAAAACACAGTTGATATAAAACACATTAACAATTTTTTATAAAGCTGTGTCTAATTTTAAGGGATTGTCTTCACAGAAGTTTTATTTAAATATACTGCTGAGAAGACCAGGATCACAAAGAAATAGTTGATCCACGATGAAAGAGAAAGAATAGGTTATGGCATATAGAAAGACAGATACAAGTGTCCAAAGTGAAGACAATTATAAAAACAAAACTAAAAGCAGTTATGAGAACAGCCTCAGAAGCAGTTTTTTTTCCTATGCAAATAGATTTTAGGGGAGGAGAACTTTGGAAGGATGTGCTGCAGAGGATTGTAGAGGAAATCCACACCTGTATCCAGAGCTGTTTGGAGGGCCCCTCTGCCTGGAGCTGATTTTACCCCAGGATTGAAAGGGAACAGGCTTCTTTAGGGGAAAATTCACACGGAAGTGTAAAACCCAGAATTTTCTGTTAAATTGAGTCAAACTGAGTTCGACAACTAATCTCTGTTCCTATACATTTTCTATCTACATAAAGTTGAGCTTCTGTGTTTGTTTGTCATGTAGTTGACTCCACGTGATGTGCCAGCACCTCTGCTGTTGAGGAAGGGCATGGGAGAGGCTAAGAAGCACACTGATTTCTGACCTGTGGCTATGCCCTGATGACTAGGCCTCCTGAGACTCAAAGCACCAGCTGGCCAGTCAAAGGCAGGGTGACTTGCGGATGTCCATTACCGTCCCCCTCACATGCAGATGCCTGCCCTTCGTGCCAATTACTCTCACTGGAAGAGGAACGCATTGTCCAATTTGCCTCCCCCAACCTTTCCTCTGAGTCCAAACAAAAAACAATTCTTGCCACACTGCTTCAAGGAACTGTGGCATACTGGAAAAAGCCCATATGAGCAAAGAATTATATTCATGGTTTGCATGTGATTCATGCAACTGATTTTGATTTCAGCTGTCGCATGTTTCCTTCTTTTCCGAGGGGAACTACCATTTGAAGCGCTGGGCATTAAGAACCAGGAAATCTTAGATGACCAAATGGCCCATGCCCACTGAGACCACGCTGAGTATCAGATACCATGTAGATATACCAGTAGGTGTTGGCCAATTGAAGATTTAGCCAATTTCCAATAAATGCTGGGCAAATGATCTATCTGAATTAGCTCATCAGTGTAGTTCAAGTCACCCAATTTTTTTGTCCCTCCTGCCTCGTTATGTAAAATAGCAATAATAATGACTTTCATATCAGTGGATATATTATTTAGAAACATGGTAAAAAATGAGTAAAGCATGCAAGAAGTTATACACATCCAATTTTATTAATAATAATTTATAAATTCTACTTATCTGGCCTTGACATATTATATTAGAATCATGTTTTTGAGGCAAATAGTGTAATCCTCTAGTGCAGGAAAAGAAAGTCTGTTGAGGATGTGAGAAGTACTGGTATGATCATTTTATAAATTATTCAAGCTTGTGGAAGCCCGCCAGTTCAGAGATGATACCTGGATTTGTTTTCAGATTTCTCAGGTTTTATGTGCATTTTAGCGCCTCTGCTTGGTTTTGGTATTGTGTATTTTCCTCCAGTAGATGGAACAGCTTTACAAACAATTATTTCAGAGATAGCAAAGGAGGGCCTAGAAGGCCTCAACTGGCCTCAGGGATTTTCTAAAAAACTGAAATTAGTTGTCAAATTTTGCAAATAGAAAGCTCACCATGGCCTCCCAATCTCTATGTGTGGTGTGCACGCCACGATTTCACCCATTTTAGTGACTTGCCTGGTTCCTGGAGACATCGTGTTTGTATTTCAGGAGCCTGCTCCACTCTGTTTTGCACTGTATAACAGCGTACTCATCATCAACAGAAAAACGTCAACATGCAAGAAAATAAGCCCTTTTCTAAAGGAACTTTTTAAGGGGTAAAAAATATGATAAATTACACATGTATACAATTTATTTATTAATATTATGGTCTCATATGATACAAATATTTTCGCATCTAAAAATAGTATTTATGAAACATACTTTCATTAAACTCTTGGGCCTCAGAATGGACCATATAGGGGAATAAAATTCTTTTGAAATTAAAAATTTTATTCAGCAGAAACTGATACTTTCAACCTAATGTGGATTTTAATAACTACATAGTAAAACATTTTCCTTAACATCAAAATCCAGCATGATTGTATTTAATATCACCAAATAAATATAAGAACATTAATTGATACTCGCCTAGGTCAAATATTCCAGTTGCATCACAAACATATACATAACAAATATAACTTTGTATCAGATGTCAAATTTCTGCATTATTATCTTCTCCATCATGAATTTGAAAGCCTGCAAAATGCCCTTTTTGTTTGCTTGTTTTTGTTCATTTTGCCTTATAATCTCTAAGTATTTAGGCAGGAAAGAAAGAGAAGCACAACTTGGAAATATTTCAGTTTTGAACAAGTAAGCATCTTGTTAGTTGCAATCTCTTTTGGCTACTTTCCATAGGAGACAAATATGCTGTGAGATGGTGAGCTGCTACTAATAATGGTTGGAGAGGTTAGGCCATTTCTTGATAGCAGTTACATACCCAATGGCTTAGTCCCTATAAAAACGAACTATCACAGCATCAGAAAAGACTAGACAGTTCATCATCTAAAAGACAGGTTGCTCTCCTCTGTACAAATTAATCTATTTTCTTGATAGTCAGGATCAAAAACATTTCATTTCGTGCTGAAACGGAGATAGGTTCCTATACTGGAATATGGCCAACCTTTTCCACTTTTCTCTTTTTTTCTCCTACCCACAAAACTCTCTTCCTAAGTAAAATATTTTAAAGTACTTTTTCATCTAATACTGTTATAACAATGATGATCTTGGAGTAAAACAATGGCTGCCTTGGTCTACTTCGAATTTGGTGAAGCCCTTTTAAAAAATCACATATGTGATACCGTCTAAAGATTTAATAAAGAATTAGGGGTAACTGAGTGACAGTGGAATTTCTCATCTATTTATTGAATGCCTACTAGATTCAAAGTTCCATGTTGCATGCAGATATATATCCCAATTTCTTCGTCTCATTGGATCATGGTCCTTCAGCAACTGATCAGGAAAAACACTATCATGTCAGAGTGAAGAATTTTTAACTTGGGGAGGGACTGTGGCTGGCGGTGGGGTATCAGTAGATTCAGCTCAAACATTTGTTGCTCTGGGTTTCAACAGTATCACTCCAAGTCTACATTTTAACAGTGTGTAGAAGAAGGATTGGTTCAGGCATCCTTTATAATCTACTGAGACCATGAGTTGAGAATTTTAGGAGCCAATAGCTTAAACTGTATTAAAACAACCCAAAAAGCTTTAAAAATGGTCATAGCAACCTTGTCCAGACCTTAAACCTGAGTGGTAATAACTTGAGCATTTTAAGCCTCTGGAGGCAATTTTTGTCCCTATGGGGGTGGGGGCACCTCCCTGGGTCTGGTGTCATGTGCCTTGCTCTCTTGCCACACAGTGGATAGCCTAATACTTTCATTATCCAAATTTTGTTTTAACACTCTAAAAGCATCATTTCTAAGAATAATCTGAGTATGGCAGATTATTTTCTCCCTCAACAAATTCTGGTTGCATAATTCAACATAAAAACAATTTGGGGAAGGGATTATTATCTTTCTGTATTTTGCAAAGTTCTCACTGATAAAGTTTAAAATATGCAATTGATATGCTGCATTTTCTTGAGTATTCAATACATTTCTTATATATTTTTCTTAACTGCAGGAATAAAACCACTCAGTTCTTTAAGCACAGCAAACATGAATCAAATAGCTTTTACTCGATATTTAAAAAAGGCAATGCCACCATTGTAAGTTTCTCAATATTTCCTGTCATCTTTAAGCGTTCCCATTTATTAATCTCAATATATTTTAATAGCACACATATGTTTTCAAAAAACTATTCCCTGGGGCTTACTGTCAGCTTTTTCTTCCCCAAATCTTTTAAAATCTTAGCCTATACATAACTTAAAACACGCTTTTAGCAAGTTATATGAAAATCTCCTTTTGTGCTCTATATTGACAGAGCTGCTTTGAATCTGGGAGAAAGCAATCACATTCCACTTGTGCTGTCAGCGTGAGGGCCATAAGCTCCAAAGCACTAGTTCCTAGAGCTCTAAATCCATTGTGTTGCATGTTATAAACAAGGAAATTGCCCTGTGACAGCTACGGTTTGGAAGCATTAACATTTTTCTTTGCAACTTTCATTTTTAATCTTTCAGTTATTTTCTTTAGTAAAACTTAGCCACCCAAGTATGACTTCCTGTATCACTGACCTATATGCCATAATTAAAAGAAAGAAATTCCAACCAACCATGACAAAGGTTGCAGTCAGCATTTAAGACAAAACGGACTCATCGATTTAGCAAAACGCAGTTCTCTCTGCACTGCCTCTCCTTCCACCCTGCCGCTCCCTACCCTCTCCGTCCATTTGAGCATTAAGAATGCGTGATGTGTGCTTCCTAGCGGCTGCATTTTAAGTTTGGCCTTCTCAACCATGAAAACACAGTTATAAATTGTTCTCCGAGCTAAACCACTCAACATCTTGGCACTTGGCTGTTTTTAACTTTTCAACAATAGGCACTGTTCACTCCCCTTCATCTCAGTTCTTTATTCAGTGATCAGGCAGGACACTGATGAAAGGCTAGTCACGGCTTTCCCCCATGGTGTCAGTGTGGTGGCATGTGATGGTTCACATGGGGTGTGTTTGATCCGAGAAAGCCCAGTCTCTGCTTATTCTTCCTTTGTTCTGTCATCTGCGGGAAAAGAGAGAGTGTGTTGAGCTGATTTCCTCACTCTTTCCTACTGCTGGTGGGCCACACGGTTTTGGGTTAACATTTCCCAACACCTACAGCCTGTCTGGCATCATATAGAATATATTTATCCAAAAAAGGGAAAATATTTTTAAGTGAATTTCCATAAACAGAGAAAAAAAGCAAACCCTTCTCTGTGGTTAAGAAACAGGAACCACGGTTCCTTTAAAGCAGCCCTTGCTTGTCACATAATCATCACCATCACCATAGTCATTTTAACAGCTACCACAGTTACTTTTGATATTATTTTTACAGATGCTAACAATTTTACATGATGAAGGGGCTGATTATAGCATTGAAATGACAGATGCTAATAATGATCTGCCTTTCCAATGAGTTAAGTAATTACTACGATGGTAGAAAATATGATTTTCTATCAAAAAGTGCAAAGAGGTCTTTGTATTTTGGCATTTGCGCCTTCCTTCCCCCTTCCACAGGAGAAGTGTCACACACGATGGGGAGGTGGGTATGTAGGCCTCTGCTTGCTGAGGTGTAGTTCTTACAGCACAATGTGGGGTTTCTTTATTGGAAGTTACAAGTCTCCATGGATCACAGGCTTGCCCCCAGGAGGCTCTGGGGCTCCCCTTGCTCAAGGTCATGAATGATTCCATCCTACCCAGCTTCATGTCCCCGAGCACACTGACCTGCTCCTTGAGTTCTGCCAGCTGACCCGACAGCTGTTTGACCAGACTCATGGTCGACTCCAACTTCTCCTGGAGGTTCCGAATTTCATTTTGCTCACTGTCGCCTTCATTGCTAACAAGGGACATGGCTCGCATCCGAGGAAACCAATCCAAATTCTTTTCCTAAAAGAAAATAGATGTTCAGGACCAAGGGAGTAAGTATGGAAGGGAGCCTGAAGTTCTTTCCGTAAAGGATGTTTATAGATGTTCATTATGATTAACATTTAAATCAATGTTCCTTAGCACTCAAAGCAAAAGGTACTCTTTTTGGTCAGGGGTGGGGAGGGGCTAAGGGTAGGAATGAGGTGGGGGTTACACATTGGTCTTCATGAGCTGGGGGAAGATCTTCAATATCAGAAGAAACTTCCTATGGGCTCCCAGGGAGGTCCCAGATAGAGCATTTAGAACAGTGTCATGGACCCTGCAGGCATTCAGTGAGTCTTGATGAATGATGCCATAGGGTCTGGAGGCTGGAGAGAGCAGATCCAAGTGTGGGTGGATACAGTATAGGCATGAGCTGTCTCTCCTTGCCCCTGGCACAAAAGAGAAAAGGGTGGAGGAATAGGAGAGTGGTAAAAGAAATGCTTCAGTTGCAGCCACCCACACTAGTTTACCTCCCACTTCCCCAAGACAGGCTCTGAGCTGGGCTCAGGGAACAGGGAAGTGGGAGGACATGGCCCTAGGTTACTCTGTCTGCTCCCTTTGGAAACATTTTATTACAGTGGGGGTGAGGCTTCAGAGTTAGACTTCCCCTGAGGGCAATAGTTGGTACCACTTCTGTTTTTCTAGGTGAACTGGGCATAGGGGCGTGTGTGTGTGTGTGTGTGTGTGTGTGTGTGTGTGTGTTAAAGACATTATGGTGGAGACAGAGAGTTAACCTGATACCCAGCTCTCTTGGAAACTCTTCCTGATTGCCTAACACTGCATTACTTATATTCCATTTTCAATCCTTAAAAAAGTTTGTAAGGTAAACCGTATTGTCTCCGTTTTATAGATGACGAAACAAGTGGCCCCAACAGTTTAATTACCCAGGTCACATGCTAGGAAATGGGCGACCTGGGATTTGAAGCCAGGGGAGTCTTTCTACCACTGAGTGGGTATGTCAGTCTGTATCCATTTCTCTAAGTCTTCATCTTCCAACATCCTCAGCAGTAACTTTCCTGCTTAAGATTTTTCCACTCTAGAAAAGCCCACTGCAATGGCTACAAAGATTTCTGCCTGGTGATCCCTGGAATGAGAGTCAACAGAGTAGTTTCCTCCCCTAAGGTACAGTGGAAAAAATCCACTTATCTCTGCGCTTTTGTCTCAATCTTATCTAGCCCATGGGTTGTGGTGGTGGTAGTGGTTTTTGTTTATTTGTTTGTTGTTTTTAGGTCGTTGTGGTCTAGTCTGAGAATAACAAGTTCTTTATCATTCCCTACCCCCAATGGCAATGAAAAGGGCTGATAAATAAAGGATTAAGGATAAAACATATTAAAGAGTTTTAAACTGCTTTTAAACAGCTGTAACTGATTAGCGTTTCAAAGGAGTATGGTATTGTATTCCTAAGTGCAGAGTGACAGCCGGATTCATTCGTTCAACCAATCCTTCAACATCTATTGCCAGGTATTTAGAGATGAAAATCAGATAAGACAAAATGTCTGTTCTCAAGGAACTTGTGGCTTCGGATAGGCCTCTGAGAAAAGTGGACCCTGCACTGTGTATATCAAAATCCTTTGGGGTTGCTTGTTAAAATTACAGATTTCAGACCCACCACCTCTTTCCAAATCAGAACCTCCTGAGGGTCATGCCCGATTCCTATGTGCACTAAAGTCTAAGAACTCTGGTCCACGGAGACAGAGAAGATAAATGGTAACCGCTGGGATGGTGGCAGGGTAGGGAGATGGATTGAAGAAGTGCTGAAATAGCTTGTGTGGGGAATGGGAAACCACATACATAGGGGCCATTAAATGCCTGCAGGGCAGGATGGATAACCCAGCCTTGTAGTGATCCTGGCAAAGACCACTATTCACCAATAGCCTAGGTAGATGTGCAGCTGAGGCAGAGAGCTGGACTGATAAGAAGATGGTGCATCCCCTGCAGCGGGCATCAGAAAGACAAAGGTGTTGGGAAGCGAGGAAGGTCAGCAAAGCCACAGTTCAAGGAGGACCTCGAATGTGGGGATTGGTAGGGAGGCTGGAGAAGAGCAGACCTGTGCTAAAGGCTATAGAAGCACTGACTCCTTTCAACAATCCAATGAACTTCAATTCTCCTACCTCTTTAGGATCTGAATGATCTACAGTATTCTCTGTTATCTGAATTGTACAAATGAAGAAACTGAGGCTAACAAATGGTTTAGCTGGGATCCCAACCCAGGTCTGTCAGCATGGAAGTCGTTTGGCCAGACAGGAGACTGTGGACAGAGAATGGAATAATAAAACTTAAAATTCTGAAGGTAGAAGAACTTCACGAAATGAGAATTCTAGGATGAGAGTACTTCAAATACGATAAAAACATTGGTAAATTTGAGGAGTTAGTATTTAGTGGGTACAGAGTTTTCATTGGGGAAGATGAAAATTCTCTGAAGATGGATGGTGCTGATGGTTATATAACAATGTGAATGCTCTTAACGCCATAAAACTATATAATTAAGATGGTAAAAATGATAAATTTTATGTTATGTATATTTTTACTTAAACTATTTTTTAAAAATCACTGGATATGTAGAGGATAATCTTTTGGACGCATCATGCACAAAGTCTCTGAAGTCATCTGAAGGAGGTCAGTAGTTGGAATGGGAGAGGAAGCTGTGGGCAGCCATGGGCCTAAATCTGTGATGAATGTACAGGGGTGACCAGGAAGTATTGAGGACAGTGCTGGGAAAGGCTTGAGGGTAAAGATGTGATGATGTCTTAGTAATGGGAAGCCAAGTGTGCTGGCCCTCTTCTAGGGCCCTTAGTACCAACGGGTTGGGAACGCAGGCAACTGCCACCAGCTGGCTAAAAGAGAAGGGGCTCCTCTTGGGAGAGCCAAGAGGGCAGAGTTTGGGGAGAGAAGACTCGGTCTGTAACAGGACGGACTCCAAGTGCTGATGGAACAGGAGGGTTTCAGAGCCTCAGACAGCTGGGCCTGGGGAAAGAAGCTACCAGGTGACACGGTGATACCCAAGATGTGAATGGTGAGCACAGCAACTTTCAGAAAGTGTCCAAAAGAAACAGAGGCCAAACATTGTTCTAATGCTTAGCAGATTGCAACTCAGCCAAAGAGAGCATGGGTGAAACTGCCTCCAAAGAAATACTACTGCAGGTTTCCCAAAGGCCGGGATATCAGCCCCGTCCATGGTTTCTGGCTTTTCAGGAAACAATGGCCGCTCTCAGGGGACCATCACCCCAGCCTTTGGGCCACAGGACTCTCTTTCCCTGCGCATTCTTTCTTCCCTTGTTCCTTTGTTCATCCATTCATTTACTCAGTCTTACTGTGTTTACTATGTCTGTGCTAGGCACTGGGAAAACAATAGTGAGTTGAACCCTGGCACAATTTTTGTGCTCACGGAATTGACAGTCTATGTGGAGAGAAAGACTTCAGTCAAAGGATGAGGAAAATAACCTGCGCTTCAGGGCTGGGTGGGAAAGCTACAGGCTCTGTTTCCTTTCTCTTAGCCCCTAAACATCATTCTCCTTTAATCCACGTTTGGTTTTGCTCCTTTTTCTTTCTTTCATTGCTTGTTATCGCTGTGTGCTTGTTACTCAGTCTTTTCTCTCCTACTTTTGTGTTTTGTCATATCAATTGACCGTAATCTGAAACTGAAATATATATAATGTGTAATTACAATTTTTTCAATAGGGAATGCTTTATGATTCCTTTTCTTAATTTTTAAGGAACTTGACTTGAATGTCTTACATCTTTCACTAAAATGGGGGGGGGGGGGGGAATAGCCAACCTAGATTGTTTTTGTTCCTCTTTTTACAAATAAAACCAGTCTTTTAAAACTAATTTATGCAACCGATGTTTCTTCAAATTAATGCAGAAAGTACATTCTTTTCACCAACATTAACTCAAACACAACTGTGTTCTTAGAATAAAAGCTGCATACGTTTTTTTCATTGAAACTGGCTCCCAATTAAATACCCCAAGGTTCCTCTCGCTGGTCTCATGGCACCCCTGGAAGGCTCCGCCTGAGTCGGGTGAGAAAGTTGAGACCTGGACTTGAGTCTAAGCCAGAACCGCAGGACGGACACAGAGAACAGTGACCAGTGAACAGGGCACCACTTCCTCCCCATGTCGACTTGTAATGTGTCCTCCGTCTAACAAAGCAGTTTGACCTGACTTGTTGTTTCTCGGTTACTCATATGTGCTGTGTACATCTTGTGATCACGCACATGATCAGTGGATTCTCATGCGGACGCTGATTAGTCAATAGGAAATCATTTCCTTATTTCACCAGGAATGAAAATATTTGACCACAGGGCAGTATACAGTCGGGGAAGTTGCAGATTAAGTGCTAGACTCCGAGGTTACAACGTACGATCCTAGTGACTTGGGTGAGTGGAAATTACTCCAGAGCTTCTCGAGGTTTCTAAGATGCAAAGCCCCGAGATGAAACTAGTCACGTCTCTGAAAACGGACACACAGAACAACATGTAACCCGTAACCCTCTTACTGTTCCTAAACTCCAATAATAGCATGTCTAGAAGATCAATAGATAGAAATATAAAAATCTTTCAAATAGTCCTTTCAGCAGTGAGATCAATTTTACTTATTTAATTTTGTAGTTATTCAATAAAATGGTTAGGTTGTCAGTGTCAGTCAAAGCTCAGCCGTGCTTTGTTTTCACATGTGCTTCTTCAATGTGATCCCCCATTTGTGGGAAAGAGGCCATGTGGTATTATGTAGATAGAGTACTGACCTAAGAGGCAGGACACCTGGGTTCTGGTTTTAGCTCAGCCAAAAACTAGCTACGTGGTATAAGAGTGAGAAACAGCCTTACTCTCTGAGTTTCCGTTTCCTCATCCATAAAACCAGAATGTTACCCTAGGTGGTCTCTATGGCTCCTCCAGCTTGTCATTCTGTGAACTATGAGTTCAAGGAAAGCTTTAAAAATCAAATTGCTGAGACAAATGTGGAGTTTGCCAAGTGAGCAAGCAGACACATAACATTTAGGCTAGAAGCAGCCTTGAAACCACATAACCCACGCTCAGCATATTCCAAATGCCCAGCCTGAAACCTAGAAAGTATAGGTTTCCTTGAGGTCTTACAACAGAGGACCATGAGGTCTTGCAATTGATTCCCATTTCTGGACACGTTCTTCCAGATTATGTAGTGGAATAGCTCTTACATAATCTATCCCTGTTGATGCTTAGTTGACTGCAGGATAAAGAATACGTAAAGATTGTAATGTCTTTCCACACCAGAATGAGATTAAGAGTAATGAGATTGATTTCAGTGAGCCAAGCACTGGAGAAATGGTCTTATGCCTTTTTCGCTCTATGAGGCACACATTAAAAGCTGTCTGCATGTAAGCAGAAGAGACAGCAAACGTTGTAGTTCTACAACATAGTAATAGATCCCATTTGTTGGCTGCCTGGCACGTGTCAGGCACTTCAGCCATGCTAGGGCCAATACCCAAAACAATTCCATATAGCAGATGGAGGCATCCATCCCCATTTTGCAGACAACAACACTGAGGCAGGAAGTGGATTAGTAACTTGCGCAAGATCACATAGGTGTTACGAATGGCTGGGCCAGACTTCGGCCTTCACCCTGTGCAACTGGAAATCCCGTGTGCCTTTCACTGCACTGGACCACTTTTCCATGTCTAATGGAGATGTCAACGCTTAGCTTCTGAACTTGCCAAAGAAAACAGAGACTACAGTGAAAAAAATCTATTTTACAACTTGAACTCCCTTAACTACTTCTTCTGGGGTATGCTAAAGGTTTATTTATTGAAAATCAGAAACAAACCCTCTAGGCATTGTATCACAGATGCTTATGCAGGTACTGATGGAAATCATACATCAACACTTGACATTCACTGTTTTGCAGAGTGTTCCATAATATCGCTAATGATGTGTAATACATTGAACATACTGTGTACTGTATTGTATTGGAATAGAATACCAATAAACCATTTTACATATACGTTCACCCAGACTCTCTGACTATGCTCAGGAATGTGCTGTCACAAGACCATTTGCTAAGGTTTTTCTTGGTTACCATCCTCTTCTAAGCCTTATGTTTATACTGCATTTTCCATTCTCCAATCATTTGCAAAACCTCCTAGGCTGACAAGCATAACCATTTCCCCAAAACCTCAGTATGACCGACTGCATTCCTCTCTTTGCACTTTTGGCTTGAAGAGGTCAGCAGAAATGACTCAAAAGGAACACTAGCAATGCTGATATTCCCTACTTAATGGACCCCGAGACAGACACCATTTCTGCTTTCCTAGAAGCTCAGAGTTAGGGAAATAATCTGGAACGAGGGTTGTGTAGGAAGTCAAAGCAATCATTTTGGTTAAGGGAGAGTCCCTTGTGTACCTCATCCCCGTCTCCGGTCAATGAAGTAGGGGCTTGGTGGGCTTTTCACATTCATCTCAACATGGCCTTGCGGGCTGGGTAGGTTTAGGCATTATCTCAGAAACTTACGGGACACCTACAACCCTGGTATCTGGGTTTCTGGCCTCACTCCTAGTGAACATGCCACATGCACATGACAAGTGTTGCTCAATGAAGGCAACAGGCTGTTCTCACAGGGGTTCAGATGCAGGCCCTGGGTTTATGAGGAAGAAGAATGAGCTGGAAAACATAGTCTGTCTGACAAACATTAGGGACTGGAGGTGAAAGAAAGGATCCAGCTGTGTCCTTTGAATTAAAACACTCTTCCTAGATTGACAAATAAATGATACATTTCTTTCCAAAATGTAAATCAAAACAGCTTTCTGCAAGTACAATCTGATATTTTGACAGGACTCTCCTGAAATTTCTCTCAAATATGATCGTCATCTTCATCTCCATTGCATGTGACTTATTAGGAGAATTAAGAATAACATATTTATAAAAAAGAATACATTTATATGTAGAGCTCAAGGAAAATTTTATACACACACACACACACACAGGCACACACACACATCTATATAGAAAATACTATTTCTAGAGAAGAAAACATTCCCACAAATCTTTTAACACCAGAGTCAAATGCAACACAATAACAAATGGAGTTAAAATCCATTTTTTAGTAACTGCATCTGTTACCGCTTGAACTTCACTGCCTTTTTTTCTCTCACATATGTATGTGTATTTGTGTATATAAAGCACAAATAGGTTTGTCTCGTGGAAAAAAAAAAAGGTAAATCTTCTAAAAGACTACTTAAATTACTCCTTTGGAATAAAAAAAGAATGCTCTTGTTTTATTTTTTCTTTGAGGGCAAACTATTTAATGTATGGTCATCAAATGTCAAAATCACGAAAGGTAGCTCAAACAAGGGTCCGGCGTGTGTTTATCATCACAGAGCTTTATCTGTCATAATGTGATTATACTGAGTTTGCAGGGGACCAGCTCACCAGCTGATGTTCTCTTACTATATAAGATATTATGACATCTTATCAAATTGTTCTTTTAATTTGTTTGGTCTATCTGTAAGTCTATCCCTTGTCTTCAAAATACCACCTAAGCAGAGGAAAGGAATTGGTGGTCCTCAAAGGTGTCTCCCCTGGGCTGGCAGCATCAGCATCAACTGGGGAATGGTTAGAAACGCAAATCTTAGGCCAAACCCCAGACTTACAGAATCAGAAACTCTAAGGTTGCGGCCCAGGAACCTGTGTTTTAACAAGCCCTTTAGGTGATTCTGGTGTGCGCTGAAGTTTGAAAACAACCATGCTCGATAATTCAATACTTAACCAGTGATATCAATATCACTCATCATTGGGTGAACCTTAAAGAAAATTTTTAACTGTACTTACGTTACACACTGATTAAATCATATAATTTGTTGGCTAAATAGGGAAACATTTGAGCATGAAAGGAGTGTTATTCAAACTTTTGCAGAGACAATGGCATAACCAGAACTGTTCTGGTCAAAACTATGGTCCCTCTGGGTTCCATTAAAAGCTGGACTATTATTTATGGTATTTGGACCAACTAGTTAGGAAAATGAAAGAGTTCTGTAACAGTATCCAGGGAGCCTCAGTGGATTAGAAAATTGTATTTATGTACATGAACTGCCGAGAGGATAATTTTGAGGTATTATCTATTAGGAAGTCGTAAGTATTTTGTTCACTTATAAGCTGCCTATAAAAATGGGTTTTGACATATTTCTCAAGGGAGTAGTTCATACCCACTATTCTCATTTCATTATTTCCCATTCTTTCTTTTTCTCTTATAAAGTAGATGGATATTAATACTCCTCTGAAATTTCTCCTTAATTCCAATGACCTTCTCTCAAAAACTCAAAACATTTCCCATCGTTTTTCACCATCACTGGTCTCCCTACCAGTCTCTGAATTGTTTCAAAGGTCTATCCCCAAGAGCTGGAGCATGGTCATGCTGGATCTGGAGTGGCTCCTTTGTGTTAGCACAACACAGAGACTTAACAATAATTTCAAAGTTCAACCAAAATGATGTGCCAGGTTGTGCCCAAGAAATCTTACACTCAGGGTCAACTTTTTATTAGCATCAGAGAGCTAAAATTTTTTCACTAGATTCTTCAAACAGGGCATCAAGTGCATTGAGGAATGCTGAATAATAATAATAAAATCTAAATTGAATCCAAACCAATATGTTCTTCTGGGATGGGGGCAATTAGGGTGTGATGTCAAAATGGGACTGAACTCTACGTTTGAGTATAGCTTTGCAGAGTAGAGCAGTGACCACGGTCTAGCTGGCTCTGGGACTTGGAACAACTATAGGGTGGCGCATAGCGTGAGAAGAATCTTACCACGGCTGCCAATGCATCAGCAGCTGACTAGCTGAATCCACAGACAAAGTATCCTGAATACACTGAGCCAAGCAGCTGTAGGTGATGACACAACTCTGCCAACAGCTGGTACATGTAAGAACAAATGAAGTAATTTCAAGTAGGATGAACAAGGAAAACTTCAAATGACAAAGCAGAGCTGGGGACACAAATCTTCCCAGGACACAAGTGAGACTGAAAGAAGAGTATGGTAAACTTAACTCCAGAGGATGGTGGCTCTTTTTGAATAATGGCTCCTGGCTGACTAGCATAATAAGATGCCAAGATGCAAAGGCACAAAGTTTTCATGAACAGAAACTGCAGCCGTGAGCCAGAGCAGTTTGACCCAAAAGCAATGTGGAAACAATCATTGATCAAGCAGGTGCTGTATTTCTCATTTTCATGCAGTTTCACAAATAAATTCTCCAAATTTTCAACGGATGCTACTCAGGCTCTATGCATTTTACCCACTTTTCCATTATTTCAAACATTTCCCTGAGTATTTGTTTTAATGGAATAGCAATCTGATAGATGACTTGAAAAAAAATTGAAATATGTAGATGCTGGAATAATTCCTACATGTAAAACTTGTTTCTGACACATGATGGAGCCAGTCGATGAAACACTATAATGCTGGGTTATGACTGGCTGTTGTACACAGGTGCTCCATGCTGATGAGAACTCAGATGCTGCCCTGAGATATTTTATAATGAATGCTGACCGATTTTTAAACTGTGTCCTAATTTAAGTATACCTCTTGCCTCCTCAATAAGATGGTGTACATGTTGAGAGTTGAAATCAAATATATATATATATGTTGACAGCCCGCATAACAGCATGGGCAATTTCTGATCTCACATTTCTCCACCAACTTGCTTCTTCATCCATTACCTTCCTCCCCACTACCAAACTGCCCACTCCCAGGTCCGTTACCTTCCGTGGCTGGGCACTGTTGTGTAGTAAAGAATCGGATTGGACTTTGCTCCTGGTCCCTAGGGGAAGACTCGAAACCCTTGAAATTTCCGAAATGATAGAAATGTCTTTGTTATTCACAAGTTCCCTGGATCACACCTGAGTTTATGCTATTGAAGTGACTCCTGGTGGACCTCTAGATAGCTTCTGGGTGGGAACTGGTCACCAGAAAGACCAAGTACATGTGATTAGAGAGTTGGGACTTGGAGCAAGCCCAACCTCCAGGGAGAGGAGGGAGGATGAAGATTGAGTTCAATTACGTGGCCCACGATTCAATCAATCAGGCCTATGTAATAAAAGCCTAATAAAAACGCTGAACACTGAAGCTCTGTGGAGCTTGCTGGTTGGTAAATACACTGATGTGCAGAAAAGGTGACATACCCAGATTCCACGGGAGAAGATATGGAAGCTCTGTGTTCCCTCTCAGACCTCGTCCCACGTGTCTCTTTATTTGGCTGGTCTTTCTGATTTGTATATCCTTTTAATAAAACTGCAATCATAAATACGTTTTCCTGAGTTCTGAGTTGTTTTAACAAATTATTGAATCTGAGGGGATCATGGGAACCATTGAATTTTTAGACAGTCTGTCAGAAGTGAAGGTGGCCTGGGGACACCCAAAGTGAGGTTGGTGTCTGAAGTAAAGGAAGTCATGTTGGGGACTATACCCTCTAACTTATGAGGTCTGTGCTAACTCTGGGTAGTTAGTGCCAGAATTGAATTGAAGCACCCCTAGTTAGGGGTGATATGGAATAGTTGGGGTCAGAATAGGCACCAACCCTGTTCACTGCCTCTGGTTATGGCCATGTGGCCATCAGCTGCTACAGATGGCAAGAGGGGCGAGGTGCCATGATAGCAATGGACAAGCAATCAGGTAACTGGGCTAGTCAGGCATCTGCTTTTGCTAAATGTTGCTGGTCTGAGACATATAAATTGTGGATACTTGATAGGAATTTTAAAAGAGCCACAGAAGATAGAACACACTCAGAGACCTGCAGCTATATATACCGTGGTACCTCGGTTTTCTAATGTAACCCATTTCGGAAGACCGTTCGAGTTCTGAAACGTCCGAAAACCACGGCATGGTTTCCCCACAGAAAATAATGCAAAATGGATTAATCCATTCCAGACCTTTAAAATCAACTCCTGTAACTGCAAATTTTGCATGAATTTTACTATCTAATGATACCATAGATCCATAAAATTTACGGAGTTCGTAAACCGAAATGTTCTTCAATGGATATGTTTGAAAACCGAGTTACCGCTGGACACACTTACGGTATGACCATGCAAGGCAGAAAGATTTATCTGGAATGTGTTTATGGCAAAAGAATAAAGTGAAAAAGAATAAGGTTTAATTGTGATCTTAAATAAATTCTCTCTTTACCCTCTACCCATTCTGCCTGAGGGGTTAGGAGCAATTTGAACTTCACCAGCCTGTGAATTTTCTGTGGTTTAACTATTTACTCTAGTATGTTCTACCCATTCCCTTGACAGGAATTAATTATGTATACTACAAACAATTGATGATGCTGAATCAAAAACACTGACATATTTTTTAGAATAAGTTTTCCTAGCTTAAAATCTAAAGTCCTTTCCTAGCCCAGGGGGCCCTTCATGATCCAGTCTCTGTTCTTCTCCTGTTCTGGCATCCCTGTTGGTCCATCCCTTGCATCCCATCCTGTCTGGGATTGGCACTTACTGATCTCTAGATCTCTCCATGGCTTGTTCACTTACTCCATGGAGGCCTCTGCTCAAACGTTACCTCTCCATAGAGGCCATTCTTGGCAATGCAACCTAATATACCTCCACCTCTCTCTATTCCTTTCATGTGCTTTGTTCTTCCTCATCATTCCCTAACATGACCTACATTATATAGTTGTCTGTTTCCAATAATAGAGTGCAAGTTCTAGGAGGGCAGGGCTTTGTCTCGATTGTTCTTAGTGCCCAGAACAGTGTCTGGCACATTGTAGGTTAATAAATGTTAGCTGAATAAATATCGAAGCCAAAATGGAGGATGCAGAGGGAGAACGGAATTCTGCCACAGCTACTAATATTTTTTACAAGGATCCGAGGAGAAGAATATTCAGGCAAAAGTTGAAGTAACTTGGGCCATGCAGGGATGGTCTATGCTCTGTGTTAACACTAACCAAGGTGAAACCACTCTCGCTGGCCCCCAAATGAGAGGATTCTTAGTGTGCAGGGACCCAATAAAACAGGCTATGATTTAAAAGGCAGGGGTGATTTAAAAAGAATGGGAGGCAGCCCATTCTCTGACTCCCAGCTCTGCCTCTCATTAGGTGTGTGATCAGAGAAGGTAATCATTTACATTTCTTCCTCTGAAAATGAGGCTAATAATGCCTATCATTAGAATTTCTGTCAGGAGTTGATAAGATGATGTAGAAGCACTAGTGCAATGCCTTCCCCTTGTGGGGAAAGAGAGCTAATTATTTCTAACAAGCTTCTGGTGGCAGGAGAATGGAATGGGAGTTAGGGCCGGGCAGTTTAGGTATAGCGTGTGGGACCACATGGTTGGGGCAACGAGGATGGAGAATTGATGAGTAGCCTGTAACTGGTGTCATGAGATTATGGCGTCCCTGAAGTCCACAGGGACAAGAACAAGGAGTCACCCTGATGTGCACGTCCACATTTTCCCACATCAATTGCCATTTGGGAGTTTCGGAGGGTTTTCCCGCCACTCTGCCCCACCCTCCTGTTTAGTAACCTCATGGGATTGAGGAGCCTATTCATTTGTTCCATATCCCCAAGTACAACCTTTGCCTGTACGTGCCCACTTTTTAAAATGCAAATTTCTCAAGTTGCCATGGCTTTCAAAATCTACTATTTGAAAATCACTGATACACAAAGAGAAAAGGGAGGCCACCGCAGAATGGAAGAATTCTATTTTTGTCTCCGTTTCTTTGCAAGAACTGTAGTCGGGCTTTCTAAGGGGCGGTGCCCACACAGTCAGAGCTGACTCCATTTGTGTATCTGGACTGTTACTTTGAAAGAGAGCTATGAGGCTTTTTTCCAGGGTATTTTAGCCCTTCCATATTTTACTAAACACACTATTAGTCCTCTTTTACTTCCTCCTCCTTTATTTATCTTACCCAAGTGGGCACAGAGAACCACTTCAACACATCAAATGTATCTCTTCTCTCATCATCACCTCTCTTCAAGGCTCACTGCTTTGGAGCAGTAATGTTGACCTTTCACTTTGCTGGTCCCCAAGCCCATAGCCATGCTAGGAACAATGCTAAAGAAGCCTTGCCCTTGGAGCCATTTTTGACTTTGCCATAACTTTGTGCTTGGAAATTGGATTATAGGAGATGTCTGCACTTGGGGCTTGGTTTGTAGCTTCAATATGCTGCCAGTGAATGCATGTCTACTTAACTGTGAAACTGACCAGGCTTTTTAGTGCCCTTACAAACAGAGTTTATTTGGATTTAAAGTTTATCACCAGGAATGGAAAATTGACGGTTTTGCCAGTGTTAGTAGCCAAGACTTCCAACGTCCTGTTGAGAACCCAAGTTTATCCTTAGCTCTCCAATAGATGTTCTGTTATATCCAATAAATCTCACCAGGCAGATGGGAATATATTTTTTCTTTCTATTAAGATTTTAATGTAATTTGATTACACCTTTATGTGACAGTTACAAATATTCTTAAAAGCCATTTTAGTGGTTCAGCCCAGAGTTTAATAATTTTTTGGATTTGGGGTACATATTCAGAATTTAAAAGAATGTGACCTCACATTTAATTGTGTTGTGTTGGAAATTACGTTATCTATCGGAATTAGAGCTATAGCTTTTCGACATTCTTTAAGGTATTTGGTCACGATTTATGTATCATGTAAGCATAATTTGCCCACATTTCTGTTCCTCAGAGCAATTTTTGTCCTTCCTGTCCCATTGCCTCATAACTCTTTTTTAATTTGCTGAAAAATGTGGGGAATGATTTAGTAACACAACTATTATATATAACGCAGATTGCATGGGCTTAGATTGTGCACAACTGCAACTACTTTTAGAAAAAATCTACTTATTTTAACCTGAGATACAGGTGACTTTTGGCTAATGTGATGTATAAAAAAATCAGATTTATAAAACCAACCAAACAAAATAAAGTAACTCATATTCATTTCAAAAGGCTTCTTTCCCAAAGGGATAATCATAGGATTTCTTTAAGTAACAATTTTCCTGGGGAAAATTGGAAGTATGACTCAATTTTCAACACAAAATACATTTATGTGCAACATTCCAATGACATGCCTAATATAAAAAGTGAGGAAGAGATTATTTTGATGTGCACTATTAGGTCAAGCAGTTAATTTAGAAAAATCTTATTTATCTTGACAACCGTCTTATTGCAAAATCAACTTTTATAGGATGAAAACAGCTGATGTAATGTGCACTGCAAACTTTCTACCAGCCAAATCCTTCTTTCAATACATGGTCTCCTGAGCTATCCCTAAGTTATAGTATCACCACCTTATTGCATAGAATCCCATTGCAATAAAGACACTTATGACAGCTGGTACAGGGAATGAGTTATTTCTGATATGCCCAATTTCCAAGCAGTTTGGGATCCAGGGGCTGGAGTGCACTGCATTCCTGGGCTTCCAGCTAGAGTCAAAGTGCTAATGCTCCATTAAACAGGCTGGAATCACATCACGTGCAGTCACAAGTCACTGAATGGTGTTTAGAGCAATGCCACCTGCCTCAGTTCATTGACAGCACTGGACAGGCTCTCCGTCAGACCTTGTCACTGCCAATTTATCTCCAGCCTGAGCTGAAGATCAAACCCAGAGCTTGCAAGGATGTGTTCTTTATAAAAACTAAAACAATTTGCATAGTGCTTCTGGAGCCTAAATGCCAACATAATGTTTTAGAAAACATGTCTTTCTATGTTTTCCCAATGTCACATTCACCTAAGGACCACTTAGATTTTTCTCTGCTTAGTGCCTGGCACATAGGCTGAGCAAGCACTCAGATAATTGGGGTCTGGATGCACACATGCAGGATTGTGAATAGACTTTTACTATCATCACTCCCCCACCTGCTATTTTTAATCAGTCACTGGTTACTTGTAAGTATATATTTTGTATGTTTCTCATATGAGACCCCTTTTCTCTACTACAATGCTACTAGGACTCCTTAAAACCATTGTCAAGAACTGTTCGTCTGCTCAAACACCATCATTTTCTAATCTATCAAATCTAAACTTTTTGGTCCCTTGGTACAACATTAAAGCCCAATCATGATGTAGCAGCCTAACCCCATTTACAGGTATCTTCTCCTGTATCCTGCTTAGCACCCTCACCCTTCACTCTCCCTTATCACCTCTTTGTAAAGCGTAACTGGCGGACAAAAGATAGGGAACCTACCAGCAGTCCATCTTAGGTTGAGCAATTTTGTTCTCTGATCCTCTCTTGGGAGAGGGATTAAGCTGGATGGGAAGGTTGCACTAGTTCTTTGTAGCCCTAATATTCTCTAAGACCAGGCTTCACCATCTCAACTCCTACTTAAGTTTGGGGGCAAAAAAATTGGAATAGATATGAAAGAAAAACATGAAGGAGAAACCATTAATAAAATTGGTAGTATTTCAGTCACATAGTACTTTAAATAGTTCATTGCTTTTTTGTGTTTATTATTTCATTTTATTATCTCACAACCCTGTGAAGGGCAGCCCTAATTGTCCCCAAGACACAAGAGAGAAAACTAAGGTACATAGCTGTCCTTGCTTAACGAGTGTCACATAGTTAATGAGAAAGTCAAAACTACACTACAAGCTTTTGATTTCCAGGTCCCCAGACCCTTTCCCTGGAGATCATGAAGTGTTAGAATCCTTTTCATGATATCTTAGAACAGAGTCCTACAAATCGCTCTAAGAATATAGTCACCTCTAAATGCTTGAAATTAGTACTTAAAAACTCAACTCCAGATAAATGAAATGTACATAAGGACACCTTAAGGATAAAAGGTCTTCCAGAACAAAGAAAGACCCAGCCGTTAACTAATCAGTGGAATTAACACATGGAAAGGCAATGCTGTCAATCAATAGGAAGGCGGTTAGCTTGGAACAAGTGGGGCAGGAGGCAGCAGATGCATCCTGGGCCTACCACTTGCCTGGGGATATCGGGCTGGACTCCACACGTCTCCATAGAAGACAAAATGAGAGTAGTGATAATAAGTTAGCATAAAAAATACAGGGCTCTAGGTGCTGTCATATTTACATTTGTTATTTCATTGCATTTAAAAGGAACTCCACTGCCCTGGTCATTTTCCCTTCCCTGCTTTATTTTACTCTGCAGCATCCTTCACTGTCTAGCATACTATGTTATTTATTTTGTTGATTGCCTGCTATTAGAACATAAACTTCATGGGGGTAGGGAATTTTGTCTGTTATGTTTATTGCTATTCCTCAGTGCCTAAAATAACGCCCAGCACATAGCTTAATAAATAGTTGCTAAGGAATGAATAAATGAATGAACTTTCACAATAACCCTTAGCAGGCACTAGTTATTTCAGCTTACAGAGAAGCAAACTTATACATAGAGTTGACTAGGTGTTTCCCAATCACAGCCCACACAAGATTCAAGGTCTCTTTTAAACTCTAGTCTGTAGCTGTACGCAGCGATGAGGCTGCATCAGCTTCTCCCAGTCTGATCAATCAAACATTCATATCATGCAACCAGCTAACTCTTTTGCTCCAAACCTCTGCTCATTAAGCAACCTTCTGATTATAATCTGGCTTCTCAGGAAAAAATACACTGACCAGCCATCATCCGTGACTGTTCCGCTTGGATATTATAATTTACCTTGTTAAATCCATGCGTAGGCATTCTGACTTATCCACATCTCCGTCTTTTGACTCTGATTACTATGTTCCTGCCCCAATTCATTCTGTGTGCCCTGATGGCATCAAGAATCTGAGCCTGCAATGTTTAGCACAGCATCTAGAATTAATCACCTAAGAAAAGTCCTGTCTGGAGCACTGTTCCTGAGAAATCACCTGTGACCTGCAGTCGGTCAGCCTCCCCAGGTCGTAGCCCAATATCACTGCATTCCCATTCTACCCAGGATAAAGTATTTTTAGCAGACAGTATTCTAACTACAGTTATCGGGTATAATGTGGGAATGACAGCGATGGACATGAGTTGTGAAACGAAGCTCACTGGTATCGTGCTGGCTCAGCTAGAGTACACAAGCAAACCGCAGCTTTATTTCAGGGTTTACCAGCAAGGTTAAACTGGGAACTTGACGCAAGTCAGACAATTTTCATGTCTGAACACAGAGGAAGGGAAACATTTGAGGAAGGGAAATGAACAATGCAACTACATAGGATGAAAATTAAATTGAATGCTTGGTAATTTCTGTAACCTGAGTACCTAACAATATTTTTAATATAAGAGTAGAGCATTATACATGCCCCAAACATGTAAGGATTCAAGAAATGGCTCCTGCAACTTTAATTACATGAATCATTCTTTATGAAATTGTTATTTTTTTCCTTGACATATTATATTCCCAGACTCAAGACATAGGCGTTCAGAAGTAATAGATCAGAATTTTCATTAAGTACACATGACATCCTTGAAACTTTAAATTGCCCATGCTTGTTTACATATATAATATATATGCATATATTTATATATATGTATATACATATACATACATATATATATGCATATATTTTTAAAGCCTAAAATAAATGTGTTCATCTGTGCATTTATTCTAGAAGATAAGCAGAAAAGATGTTTTCCATAAAAAGTAAACTGTGGAAAACATTTGCACACTGTTAAAGGAATAAAACATTTTAATTAAAAGGCAAATCTATCATTTAAAGAGCTTAAATAATATGTTTCTGAAGAGAATTTTGCCTGACTGAGACGATGTTCAATGATGAGGGTAGCTAAGGTGTTCAGACACAATATAGTAAGTGAGTCTGCAGGGGAAACCCTTCCCCAAATACTGGTTCCACATTGGTACCTGCATGGAAACCATTTCTGATTTGAGCATTTTAGATAAGATAGTATTATTCATGCACATTGTTCAATTTGGCACGAAAATGGTGAATTATTTTAGACTAGAAAATAAAAATAATACATAGGATTTCTTTAAAAAGATACCAGATGAGAAATCTATTTTAAATTAATTTCCAGTTAAAATGTCCTCTTCTGCTTGCAGACACGTTTTCAGGGATTATGCAACAAATATTTTATATAATAGTTGGTCTCTTCATGAAACAGCTTAGACTACTTTCCTTGTTCTCTTTGCAAACTTTAAAGACATTATCTGTGTGATGTAGAAAATGTCGTTTTTGCTAGCTTAATGGCTAATTACAGCAACAGGAGGGGAAAATAAGAAAATCCAACTAAATTGCAAGTAAGTAAGAAGTGCTATGTGAGCTTTAACTACAATTTCACACCCTATTGCACTTGCTTTATAATAAAGCCTTTGTCAACAATTTTTTTTGCTGATTTTAGTTTGATATTTGGATGTTTATTAGGTATCTATTTTACAAAAACTGGCTTTGGATTATGTTTATATTGTTCATGAGCAGGGATGTTTTTATCAGGAATCTCCCAACTACAGTCCTATCTCTGCTCCATCTTCAAAATAAGATGCATTCTTTTGTTGTTGGAATAACTCAAATACAATCTACCATGTTCTTTCCATTATTGTTTTAGGATTTGTTTTAGGATAAGAAGACTAAAGAGAGTGCAAGTTTTTATCAGAATATTGCTCCTCCTGTTGTATAGCCCTATTCACGTTTATCACAAGAGGGAAGCACCCACTGATCTGGGACAGTGTTCTTTGCTTGAATGTTTTCTTTTGAGAAACAACAATAAAAACAACCTACTGAGCAGTCACTTCTAGAAAGGATGCCTATATTGATAGTTTCAATAACCATAAGGAAAGAAACATCATTCTGTCATTTTTGCTAATTTTGGAAGAATAAATTTTCTGGCTCTATAAAAACCAACATTGTAGGTTTTTTTAAAAAGAAGTATCTGACAGCCATAAATGTATTATGTATCCCCCCACCAAATATGAATGCAAATCAGTAAAAAAACAAAACAAAACAAAACGAACCATAAAACATCAGACATGGAGCTTATAATAAAGCAGAGACAAATGAGTGACGCAAAAATGGAAATGACCTATGGCAGGAAGACAGAGCTGAATGGACTCACAGTGAACAGAAAAGAGTGTAAGTTGACTAATTGGTCCTACAGAAAATCATTCATATGTCCATCAAACTGGGATCGCACGCCCACACCCATTGAACTTGGACTGATTAAAAACAATGACAGTTTACTTATAAGCGTTGAGGATTACTTAAAACCTCAACTTCCCCAAAATTCTCAAGCGATATTATAATTTTTGATCTATTAAATTCTGTGGCATGAATATAAAAGCTTCTCTTATATATAGATTCGATGCACCCAATTTACAATCTTAGATACGTATATACTTTTATCGCTGAAGGTCTTTTGAGGCAATTGTATAAAATACTGTATCAAGAATTATTGGAAATATTGAAAGATTTCATAATGCAAAAAGAAATGCATCAATGTCATTTAAATTGAACAAAATGGTTCCTTACCTCCTTTCCACATACATTTTAACCATCTTCTCCACAAACTTATTCAATACATAGTGCATAAAACAAGCATTTTGCACTTTGTCCCATAGATGCAATTTGCCAACCTGATTGATTTCTTTCTCTAGAGCTCACCTAATTTCTATATACTCTATATTTTCTCCTTCAACAAAGATGATGTAATCTTAGCTTCTATCACATTCACATCCACTAAACTACTGAGAACAAGAGAGAGATGTAAAGATGAGGCTAGGAAAGGATAAGATTTCACAAAGCAGGTTTGCAACCGAATATAAAAATCTGACAAAAACCTCATAACGCAGATATGGAAGATTAATGAAACAATGAAGTTATATGAAAAGAAGAAATCTAGCAATAGAATCAAACTAAGACATATACGTGGAAAAAATAAGAATGCGCAGTAGGAACAAATTATTTATTCTGGAAAGACTCACTGTGATACCAAGATTTGAACAAATCAAATAATTTGCATGTTGTCAAATGGAGAAATTTCATTAATGAATGTTAGCCCCCATTTCTATCACTGTTTCTATCCAATTCTCCTTAGACTGTGTCCTGCCTTTCACTAATGATAGAAACTAATTTCTATTCCTTCTTAGGTAGTACTTTATTAGAGAAAGAGTGTGAGAGAAAAAAGATGGCTGACATGTGTTGTTGACGTGATTCTAATTCCAGCTTCAAGTCCATTTTCTTTGCCATTTTCCACACAGACCAGAGCTGGCAACCTAATCATAACCAACTGAACCATGCTTTTCAGTGACTGCAGGTTATGTACGTCCTACAAAGTAAATTTAGTTAACACTGTAGGATTACTTGGTGACTATTTGAATGCACAAAACCTTATAAGGAAGGAAGCTCCACTGCTTTTCTTCAAGGTTGGTATGTGAATCTCCTAACAACCTCTGGCTGTCAAGTTTGTCCTGGCTTACAGTTTTGATTACAAAACCACAGAATATCAGAGATCGAGGCATCTTTTGATAAATTTAATTCAATCCCTTTGTTTTTCCTAAATGGAAGCAAGAGGAGGTTAAATAACTTAGTCAAGCTCTCTTATGTCTCTTAGTTTCTAACTCAGTCTTCCATGTCCAAGAGGTCAACTTTAGATCTGTTGGATCCTCTGATCAGAGATTCCATCTGAACATGTATAGATTGAAGAGTTGTAAGTATTGAGAGAGAGTAAGCTCCTCATTATTGGAAAGCTTCAGAAATAGTTTTAAGTGTTAAAGTAAATAATATTAAATAATATTATCTTTCTTTTTTAACAGATGAAGATACTGAGGCAGAGTGGTCAGTATGGCTGGAGCTGATGAATGAGGGTGAGGCAGAGGATGGCAGGTGTCAGTGTATGGGCCTAGACAAGAAGTTTGGATTTTATTCTATGTACTCGGAAGCCAGTGGAAGGTTCTGAGCAAGGGAGTGAAATATTCTGATTTACATTTTAAAAATTATCACTTTTTTCCCTGAGGAAGACTCAGTAAAAGGGCAAAAATGGAAGCAGAAAGACCAGTTTAGTGGAACCTGCAGCAGTCTAGGTGACAGTTGAAAGTTATCTGGACTAGAGAGGTAGAAGTTTTAGGGAGTAGCAGATTCATATCTATTTCATTGGATAGTGCAGATGAGATGTTTTGGTGGAGTGTATGTTGTATATAAGAGCAATAGAGGAATGAGGAGTCCCAACTTTCATTTAAGGCTTACACTCATTCCCTATTAAGTGCTTAAGAATAAAAAGGAAACAAATGCATGTATGGAAAATGGGGAGTACACCTGCTGTATAATAAAGAATGCTACTGGTCTTTTTCCCTGATTGTAGAGAGGGATATTCTAAAACCCTTGGAATTACCTCAGTGAGAGGATTATCTTTTTATTCATGAGTCCTGTGGATCACACTTGAATTTATGTTAAGAAGTGAGATGACTCAAGATAGGGGCTGGTCATCAGAAAGACCAACCATGTGATTAGACGGTTGGAGCTTTGAGTCAACTGAGCACCCAGGGAGGGTACGGGGGCTGAAGATTGAGTTCAATCACATGACAAATGATGAAGTAATTCATGCCTATGTAGTGAACCCTAATAAAAACTCTGGACACTGCAGCTCAGTGGAAGTGTCATTCTACAGAATTATCACACTGGAAGAGGTCATGAATTTGTAGCTAGTTGGTCAGAAGTACAGATTGCCTGGGACCACCCAAAGTACATTTGGAATCTTAAGTAAGGGCAGTCTTATTGGGGACCATGCCCTCTTATAAATGTGGGGTCTAAGCTAACACTGGATAGTTGGTATTAGAATTGGATTGTAGAAAACCAGTGGTGACAGAGCAGCATTCCAGGTTACTATCACTGGACAAAATAGAATGGACCTGGGGAGAATGATTTATTCACAGCCACGTGCCAATGGGAAGAGAGAATTCTAGTCCCACCACCAATCTGTCCTAAAGTGAGTAAATCCATGTAAATATTACATGTTAAAATTGATTTACCAAGTAAAAATATCTTAATTTCTTTTAGGTTCTTTTCTTCCATGTAGAATTTTCATTTCAATATCAATAGCTCTACTTACAGTTTTAAATAGATCAATCTCTATTATTCTAGTTAGCAAACATGAATCTTATATATGATTTCCAAAACTCTATCTTTAATTTTGGTCAGTCTTCTCTCCTGAACCCCAGTTTTGTTATCTCCAGGAACCATGGAATCACTGCCCTCTGAATGGCCCACTGTCATCACACATGGAATGAGTTGGTAACCAGAATCATTGTTTTCCTGAATGTCCTTTTTTTGGTGTGGGAGGGGGCTAACTATTGATATTTCGTCAAAAAAGTATTCTAGTCACCCAGCTTGAAACCATTATCTTCTTTTCCTTTCCCATAAATCCACTGTCAGCAAACAGTTTTCTTATTTTATCTTTCATGTGGAATCAGGGAGTCAAAAGTTAGTGCTGGAAGGACCTCAGAGATCAGTTATTTTATTTATTTATTCAATATATATTTGTTGAGAGCCTTTTTATTTCAGGAACTGTTTTAGGTACTGGGGAAGCACTGACCAGGATCGTCAAGAATCCAGTGTTCAGGGAAACAAAAACAACTGAAAAAGTAGCTAATGAATCCACAGGCAAATAATTTCAGAGAGTGCTGAAAGCTTTCGGTAAAATATGACAAGGCACTCTTATAGAGAGCCTCGGGTCTCCTTTAATGGGTTTGGCCAGAAATGGAGGATTTTAGTTTCGTGCAGATGAGCATTCCAGGTGAAGAGAACAACAGGAGACAAAGTCGGCAGAACTGGAAACCTCAGAAAAAAATCCAGGGAGGCTGGGCACAGGGAGAGAGGCAGGTGGGAAAGAGGGGGCAAGCTCCCCTGGCTCGCGGGTGGTGGAGTGAGGACAACAGCCCATCCTCGCTCTTGGTCAATCATTGTTCCACCACACCCATCCCTTCCTCTCTATTTCTGGTTCCTTCTTCCATCACATTTTTCACCCGTGTGATTGTCACTGGTTTCCCTTCCTCCAGCCTCTTGCCCTTGCATTACATCTTACTGTGGACTACATGACACTTCCTAAAAATCCCATTAAAAAAAATCATATAATTCTACTTAAAAGTTGTCAGTGTCTTCTTTGTTCATGGGATCAAGCAGAAAATCCTTCCCTGAGCAATTAATTACTGCTACCAGTTAGCGCCAACCTAATCCAGGGGGTGGGTCCACTTATGCTTTGATATCAATTACTCAGACCTGTTTCCTTCCTTTACACATAACATCTTCTCCACAACCTTCAGTATAGCTCCTGAGCTGTAGCTCATCAAATGTCGTTGCCTTGGGTTATCATCCAACCTTCACGACCATATATTACACACCCCCAATTAGGCCCAAGTTTCTCGAAGGCTTGGAATTTCTTCATCCTGTATTTGTGTTCCCCTAGAATATCTAACCCATTGCTACACACATGGTAGGCATTAAATAAAAGTTGTTGAATAAATAATAATTTCTTGGGTTCTGAAAGCTACTGTAATCCTCAAACACTCATGTATATTTTAAAATTTAATGTAACATCTACTATATGTCAGATACTGCATAAATATTAACTTGTTTGATCTTCATAGAAACCATATAGGTAGGTATGTTTACTCATTTTAAAGATGAAGAAACTGAGACACAGGAAAGTGAAATGACCTGCCCAAGGCTCCCAAAGTCCCACAGGCTGTCTGAAAGCACTATGCCACTCTGTGTCGCTCTCATACACACAGCACCCTTCCACCAACTCTCTTTCAACACTTTTATACTATTTCATTCTTGGTTATTTGGACGTAAGTAAGCTATGTTCTAGAAAACAAAGTGAGGAAAACATGATGCTTTTAAAAAAGAATAAATGTTACCATCCCCAATAAAATGAGTTATAATTCTGTTGGCACTACATCTTTGTCTTCTAAAATGATATTTCAAACTGGATTCAGTGCTTCTAAATAGTACTAGGCCGTCGACTAGGGAAACAGGAATTCTTGCAGCACATGTGCAACCAGAAACAGTGGAAATTCCAGCCCCCTCAACAGAATCACAGTGTAATTTCCGTTTAGAGGGTTAGGCTCTAGGTCTTAGAGGAAAATTCATGATCTAGTCCCTAATCAGTGCTGTCCTATGGGAAAGGTCAGCAGCATGAAGGTCAAATCATGTGGACAGTAGACCATCGGGATTTAACAGCCAGACTCCAGCCAGGGTGGGTGCAGGGCAGGGGGTGGGGTAGGCATCAACCCATAGATGACCTCCCAGTGAATAAAATGGAAACAGTCAAATTCAGACCATTCCAAAATTCCTGCCACAATTGCTTCCGGTTTTTAATATAAAACAAAAATTAACATTCAAAACTTGATGTAAAGAAATATTTTAACTATAAGAGTTGTCAGAATTTTGCAACTAGCACAGAAGAGACTTTGGAAACTACTTAGACTCTCATTATGAACAAGAAATTGATGTGCCTGGAAGTCCAGCCTCTCCTCAAAGGCACAGGTGGACAGAGCGAAGAGCCTTTATATCACATCTTGGCACCCAGCTACCTAGAGGAAACTCTGGGTAATTATCTCTTTGTTAAGTTAAAGGTATGTTTGCAAATAAACCACCCCTGAATTTGGCTATTTATGAATTTCAGGTTCTGGTGCACTGGTGGGTTTTGTTTTGTTTTTATGTCAGTCGTGTTTGAAATGCTGATCAATAATCTCACAAAATTATATAAACACTTTGAAACCTCTCTTAAGAGTTAATGATGACAGTAGAACACCAATGCAAAAGGAAACTTAGAGAGCCAGAATATTCTTTCTTAAAGCAAAATGTGTGCTTTATACTGGAACTTTTTCAAATGTTGGAAAAAAATGAAAAAGGTGATTACATGACTGAAAAATGCCTGAAGTTCTTCACTCGAAGAAGCTGAAAATGTACTCTTTGGAAAATGAAATAGACGTTGTTATTCCTATCACACAGCCAAGATAAAGGCAAAGCTCGCTCCCCTCAGCCCCCAAGGTGACCACGTAAGGAAGCTAGATGGATTGTGTTCTTACACAATTTTGTTCTGACTCAGTAGTAGCTCCTACCACTCCCTTTCACACTCGCCCTGCCCCCATGTCCTTGCTGGGACACTACGGATAGTGTCACACCATGCTTCTTTGTGGTGAGAGATCTGTCCTAAACTCACTTGTAAAACTCAAATGGATTCAATGGGTCAAGCAATTCCAATGTTTAAGGGAGCACCTGACTTTGAAAACAAAGAAACAAGTTCCAAATGGACTTGAGTTTGAGTCAGACCACAAGATAAAAAGGTCGCTCTGCCTGATCTGTTCCAGTGTAACATTCACTCACTTTGTAAAAACTGGTGACTTTTTAGGATCTACCCTCTGCTCTAAATAGGAAACTCTGACAGGCCATATCATCTTGATCACCTTGGTCCCCCTTCCCAGGGGCTAGCCCAGTCCTAGGATAGCATAGGTAGTATTTACTCAACAAATGAGAGTTGACCATTGCCTAACCTCTAAGAGGAACACTATGCAGAATCAGGAATGTCTTTGAACATTAAAAGGCTTAAGAATACTCTGAATCTACAAAGGAGTATTTAAATTTATCCATATTATTTTAAGTAGATGGATATTTTAAGTTGAAGTAGAATGAGCAAATATTTGTTGAGCAATAACCCTCAGCCAGACACTGAGTTAGGCACTAGGGTATGCCTGATTTTGTTTAAAATCCATACAGGAACCCTAGTAAGGAAGAGTATTATGCCCATTTACAGATGAGGAAACAGGCTCAGAGAGGTGGGTAACCAAACCTCAGATGCTGTCATTTCAAAACACCTTGATCTCCATAAAAGCAACTAACTCCACTAATATGACATCAAATGACTAATGTTTGTTATAATGCTGAGTCAGTTCTGTAAAATCCAGCAATTATTTCGCAGGAATTCCTTTGATAAAACTAGTCCAAAATCCTATGGAAATTAGCTTGCCTGAGAACACTACCTAACACAAGAGCAGTGTTTTAGCTTAATTGCCATCTTAACTAATTACTCATGATATGGCATGAGCTATGCTGGTCTATTAAAAATCATTAGACAGAAGTCATGTGGCGTTACGGTACATAGTTCTCATTCCCACAACTTACATTTTGATGGCATTTGTTACTCTCTGGAGGAAAGCCAGAATTTCTGAGTAAAATCTATCAGTCCTAACAACGTGGACATTATTGTTACAGAAAACCAACTGAGAATTGAGCAAGATCTTACGGTAATGACTAGAATGAGGATTTCTTTTTCTTTCTGGAGTTCTTTCTTTCTGGATTTTTGTCTTTCCCGGCACAGTGGGGAAAAAAAACACCTTTTTATTAAAGTTATGAGAATCAGAGATGTGAACATCCCTTTATACATTTAAAATAAATGACTTAGGATGGATCACCATTTGAGAGAAGCTTATACACAGGGAACAAAAATCCAAATAATTTTGCTGTATCGACATTTGGGTTTGCAGCATAATTTCATACTAAAACTTACTAATCGGTGTTGGGTCACAGGATATCCACAAACTGACCAAAAGCATTTCTAGGTTCACCGGCTAATGAAAAGTTAAAATCGTCTTTTAGAGCTCTCCTGTGAGCTTCTTCTCTTCTGCTTCTACTTTTTGATGCATAAAATCTGGGTGGTAGATTCTTGACATTATTATTAGTAGTAGTTATTATTGGTATTAAATAACAGTGACAGAGAGCTCTGCATGCTTCCATCAAAGGGCATGCTTTCTCTGATTCACTCACTCTGTACAGTCTCCACTGGACAGTCTCATCCAGTCTGTTATTTCAACTATCAAGTGTCCTCCAGTGACTTATAAATCTTTATGAGCATTTAACAAATCTTTATTGAGTTATCTACTATCTACCACTGTTCTATGGATGCCCTAGTGTACAAAAGAGACTGAAATCTTATTCCTGTGGTAGTTTATCTTTCCTAACTTCGTGTTCGAACTGCAGAAAGAACTGTCCTGTCATCTGGGTTCCAGTGGCTCTATGTTTTACTCATTTTGTTCCACAAATCAATGCTGAGTGCCTACTATGTATCGGGCACTAATTTAAGTGCTGAGAATACAGAAGTGAACAAAACAAATGTGTAAATGCCTAAGTCATAGTGGGGAGGAATAAACCTGTCACTAAGTATACAAACAATATTAGGTCAGGTTAATAGAAGTGCTCCAAGGGGTGACAGGATAGAAAGTAACTGGAACAGGGGTGTCAGGGAAGGCGCTAGGCATGAAAGGGGCTGGGGGACAAGTGCAAATGGAAGGTACCCAGACACCAAGGCTCTGACTAGGGAGAAGGGTGACTTTCCAGAAAAAGAAACGGGCCAATGTGGCTACACTGTAGTTAGCTAAGGAAGGGGGGATGAAAGGAGATTGGTGAAGCAGGCTGGGCCCAGACTCTATAAGGGGCTATGGGAAAGAGTGGATTATAGCCTAAGTACCATTGAAGGGCTTTACGCAGGGACGTAACAGTATAATTTCTTTAGTGATTTCTCCAGCTGCTGTGTTTGTATGTCTATTACATCTCTCACCAGAGTTCTAATTTGCACTATAGTTTCTGGTGAATATAGTTGTCCTTTCTATTCAATTGTGGTTCTGTGAGGGAAGTGACGATATTTTGTTCTTGTTTCTGTCAGTACCCTACGCACAGTGCTCCCCGGTAATGCTGAGGGCCTACTATGCATAGGGCCTTGCTTGTCAAATTAAATTGCAACACCCTGCAGCCTCTTTCTTGCCGGCCATTGTAATAATTGCAGTTGTAGTACTTCTAATCTTTGTGGGAAGCTTGCAGGTGCCCACCAGCTCTGAACGAGTACATTTTTCCTGTTTGAATTCCTCCCAGGCCTTCCTGCCATGGCAGGGTGGTGAGCTGACTCCTGTCTCCCTGCCAGGTCCACTCCTTGCCCTGGACTGAATGTCCCTCTTCTGTACAGCATGAGGTACAACTGCTGAGAGTGCCAGGTGCAGCGGCCCCGCCTGCTCTCAAAGGAACCGCTTCTAGTTTTGTACATCGTCGTACAGTCTCAAATGACAACAGCAACAGGACATTTATGGACCACTTCCATTTGTCTGGCACATTAAGGACACAGCCTCCCTTTCTGCTAGCTGTGCAACTTTGGGCAAGTTACCAGTCTTTTGTGAACCTCAGTTTCCTCATTGTAGAAGGGGATAATAAACAGACTGCCTCTTAGGGTTGTTACAGGCTTTAAAAGAGAGCACACACATCATATACTTAGCACAGCACTTGGAACAGAGTCAGCACTCATCAAATGTCAGGTCAACTAGTAGTGGTATTGTTAGTATGTGTGATTTTATTTAATCCTCACGGCAACTTGACAAAGAATGGCTTATTATATGCATGGTCGATGTTTAGCCAGTGCTCTCAGGTATGTCCGGACTATTTGCTAAACTATTGCAGTATTTCCTAGTTGCCAAATTAGCCACTGTCTCAAGCCCTCTCAATTCTCCCCTCCCCCTATGATCCTGCAGCATGCTCTGCTCTGGTTCTTTCCCTGGGATCCCTCTTCCACCCACGATCCAGCAACTAAAGGCACAGGATTTGGCAGAGCAAGAGGCCTCCAGAATCCTGGCACAGTTCAGAGGGTTCTATTCTGCGTTCTGATTGGCTTATTAAACTTGTTTCATCAGGTAAATTGAAGTGCAGAGGGGATAAGTACACTCTCTCCACCAGTCTTCTAGGTGGAAATCCTAACATGTCAAACTTCAGAATCTAATGCCCAGGTTTACTCCTTTACACCAAGCTTCTCTTTAGACACTGATTAGAAAAACTAACAAAATTGGTTGTTTTGCTTCTTCAACTTTGAGGACTGTCACCTGGACAATTGCAAATTGAGAGTCTGACGAATTCAGGAAGTAGCTGATGACATCTCAGAGTCAGTGCCTCACCTGCCTGTCCACGTCTTTATTCCCCATCCTACTCACATCCACGAAGCTCATGGGAACAATATCTGGCCCAAATTGTTTTACTCTCACTTCCAACACTGAGGTCTAGTCAGTCTTCTGAGCCCTGGAACAGAGTCTTGGAAATGAAGACTCCGTGGAGAGCCTCACCGTTAAGTACCCACCGTTTCTGTCTCCATTTTACAAACTAAAATGAGGATAAGAAAGATGTTAATATGTGCGTAAAAATGCGGCAACTCATCTATCTTACATATGAATACTAACTAGGAAATTAGAATGATGTAGAGGATAGATCCCACGATGACAATGAAATCCAGGGCTGGGAATTGAAAAAGATCCCTCTTAAATTGAAGACACATGTCTGGACTTAAAACGTGGAAAGTGAAGGTGGCGTCTCGTTGTATGTATACGTTTACTTCTTAATTGTGCATTCTGAGCTGCTAAGACCCCCTTGGCTTGCCCTGAAACATTTAATAGTGTCTTATTAAGGTCTAAAGTCTTTCAAATAGATTTTAAAATTTGAGCAGTTACATAATTGGCTCCGTTAGATCCAATTACACAATTAGTGTAAATTGGAAATAACAGAATCAGAACATATAATTTCATAATGATGACATATGACAATAATGCAGAAATTAAGTTGGCAAGTGGTGCTCATGCAGGAGTGGTGCATATAATTCTTTGAAGACTTGATATCTTTCCTGAGTCCAAACATCTCCCCGTTTCAACAGTTACTGCTCAAAAATATGTTTCAACTAAACAAAATTTATTTTGAGTTCTAGACACAGAAAACAACATCTGGACAGTTGTTATTTCTTTTTCTTCCTTAAGTAGCTAACGTAATGGGTGACTAGATTTCTTTTCTATCTCATTATAAGGACCATCCCTCTCTTTCTGAGGTACTAATACATTATTGCAAGGAAGAATTCATTCTTAAGGGTGAGTTATGCAGAAAAACCCACCAATGCACATGCCTGCCCCTCTGCTAGGAGAGCAGCTTACAGCACACGCCTGAGGATTTGTGCACATGTGGGAGGAGCTGGGCTGGAGAAATGCTGTGAGAGAGAAGAAAGAGGGATTAAAACGTCTTGTCTCTCAAATCAGCCACCCGATTTTTAATACTGCATTCATTATATTTGGTTCAGGTGGTATAACCCTTCCTACTGCATCTATATTTTCCGATTATAAAAGAGGGGAAAGATGACATTTGACTAATGAGAAATTCATGTTCCAAACTCTTGCAGCTATTTTGGTATATCTTTCTGCAGATTATGTCCAACTACCAGAGGGCTAAGCAGAAACCATTCATTTGTGAACTCACTCATTATTTTATATAGTCATTCAATAAGCCTTTGGAGCTTCCTGAGGGAAGGGACTTTTTTTTTTTTTTTTTTTTTTTATGTATCCTTATATATCAAACCCATAGCACAGCTGCTAGCATCTGAGAGGGACTCAATGTTTATCGAATTGCTTTTAATACATGTTACAGATATTAACCTGCCCTGGTATTACTCAGAACAAAGAGCTACTGTATTCATTGTCAAGACAGACACTTATCATGTTAACAAAAAAATGAGTTAAATTGTCCTAGCTGACATCGGCATGGTGTCAGGAAACAGTTTTCAGTCAAGAGTCAAATATTTAGAAGAGTTTAAAAGTGCTATGCACTAAAATGAGGAAATGATCCTGACAAAACCATATAGTCATGTGTGCGTGCGTGCGTGTGTGTGTGTGTGTGTGTGTGTGTGTGTGTGTGTGTGTGTGTGTGTGCTGTTGGGGGTGGTGCCAGTCAGGGTCATGGTTGCACCCAAGTACCACCCGAACACTCCAGGGAGACAGCAATTCTCTGAGCATGCGTGGCGCCTCTCTTACAGGCACCTCTAGTTTTGATCCTGCTGTTTGTCAAATTAAGTAATAAATATCTCCAAAGGCCCCTAACATATCTCAGCAAATGAACACTGAAAAATATGAAAATACCCCTAAAATGTTACAGCAACATCTAAAAGCCTTGGGCATTTTTCTAATGATCTCTATTTTGCTTGTTCCTCCTCAATCATCATCCTGTGGGTAATGGGAGAAGCAAAAGGGCTAGTGATGCTCAAAGGTCATTACCAGTCCAGGCTGCAGGATTTATCCTCTTACAGCTTTTCCTCTGTTTTATATATGTATATATTTCCAAAAATACCTTGATTTATTCATAATCTCTCCTATCCCAGAAGATGCTTTTTGTTGTAATTCTGATATTCAGATAGTAGATATTTAAACAGCCTGATTTAGGGTTTAAAGACAGGGATGAAGAAGTTCGAAATTTCTGTTAACATTTCAGAGTCTTGATCCTATCACTGGATGGATTTAGAGGCACAAATATATCTCCTTAGTTTCTAACATCTAGGAGCAATATATTAATTCATTTACAATGTATGTTTTAATGCATATTGGTATAAATCTTCCTTATTTATACATTAATATATATAAAATTCATCTTAATCCAGCAGACACCACCAAGCTGCACAAAGCCTACCCGTGTGATGTACTGCCCCCCAACCCCCCCCGACACACACCAATTTGTCTCTACCACTGCCCAGTTAGATGTCACTCTACATCTTTAAGAGTACACAGACTTTCATTTGTCCCATCCTTCGGGAAATTTGCCTATTCTACTTTGGGTTTGTTATTTCCCTCTCCTCTTACTAAGCTCTAAACTCGTTGGCAGAGAAGAAATGTATCAGACTCTTTAGTATAGTCCCTGAAATCTTTTAATTCAAGGGACACATGGGTACCCAATAAATATATATTAATTACATTTACTCAAACTTTGATGAAATATAGCAACGTGAAGTCACACTTTAAATGTAATGCTTTATACATGGTTTCTTACCCCAGCAAGCAGAAATGAAATGTTTTATATAATAGCCCCTGAACACTTTGAGATCAAGAATATATAAATAATAACTATGAGTGCCTAGCCTCAAATTGATTATAATTTTCCCTAAATTACAAGGGAGAGAGAGAAGAAAAAGATATATAGAGAAAAAGAATATTACGTCCTGTCTACTGTCATATGAAGAATGCAAAGAAAACAATTTATAGGAGACAAGTCAATAATTAAAAAGAGCATGAAAAATGCTGAACTATAAAAATTTAATTTACATGTAGCTCTTCTGTGATATAAATATTGTCAGGTAAGGTAAACTATTGAAATATTAACTTGTATTTATTAATATGTTAGCCTCTGGATATGTTCTTTGATTGCTCTTTATATTATAGTTTATGTCTCTCTAAATGGATGATAAGCTGCCAGAGGGAATGATACAGAGCCATTGTTACCTGGCTCCCCTGCCACTTTGGCCTTGGTGCTTACTAAATGTTATCCTTGAGTCCGAGCAGCAAAAAGGACCAGGACTCTTCTAAGGCCTCATTCTCAAATAGTCAACACAATTTTGAAGGATAAGTTTTGAGAAAAAAATCCAATATACAGCTATGCTTATTATAAGAATACAAGAATTTATATCACATGCAACTTATATCAGATACTCACTAAATGTGTATCATGGATATACTAAAGTTGTATGTTTGACTTCTCTTGAAGCCAGTTAGTTTTAATCTTCTATGAAACAGAAGACACTTTGAATCATGGACAGCCACACCCTCTGTACAATGCTACTGATCTTAATGAGTTACAAGCGACAGGACTACTGCAAATCCATCACCAACACTGGCACACCTATGCAAAGTGCATGCTGACAGAAAGCCAGTGCTTTCCCATAGAGATCAAACATTATACTCTTCACAAACACAATGCAATTTCTTAAACCCTTGATTTCTGAAGTTCAAGGAATTTCGTAAAGTATGAATCTTCTGTTCATATTTGCCACTGGGAAATTTCCAGATTTGGGGAATTGAGACATTAGCAACGACAGGAGGTATGAGGTCAGAAGATGACAGACAAGACACCTAGACAGATGGTGCTATTCACTGCACAGAGAATTCTTCAGTAAATACCTGTGCACTGGAGACTTAGATTTAGTTGGTATAAAGCAAGTCCACTGGGAAATAATGATTTAGCCAGTAAAGGGGTTCTTCAGTGATTGACAGTCCTACTTAAAAGTTACCAAAATGATTGTAAAAACCTTTATATTTTGTGAGAAGGGGAAGGTAGAGAAGACAAAAGCATACAAAATGCAATACGGTCCCATATTAAAACCATCTAATCACTCACCACAATCATTTGGGCCACGTAACTTTCAGGTCCAGTGTATTCAGTTGGGTCTTTAACCTTCACCAAGACTAGGAAGTACAAATAATGCCACATATTGTGCTCTGACTTGATGTGCTCCTCAAATGAAACAGTTTTATTGTCAAACTTGTCCCTCTCAAGTCCTGCAAAACACAGAAAACACAACATAATGTAATTTATCATGCAATTAGCACTTACTTCTTAGCAAAAAAAAACCAAAACAGAATAATTACGTGAAAAAATGCTTTCTGTAAGAGTGTGCCAATTTAAAATGTTATGATTAAAAACACAGTACACAAGACTTTCAGAAAAAAGGCCACAGTTTACAGATTTTTTCTCAACTAACATCACCCCCACGGGTCCTTGGAAATGTACAATCCTATTAATGATACAAATTTTGCAGATAATTTTAAATATAGCCATGTCAAAATTGTCAAATTTAATCAGAGCACAAGTCTAAGAAATAAAAATGATTGTGCAAGAAAAGGGCACACTTGCTAATCAGGACAGATAAAAAAATCATTTTATCCAAGAACTTGGGTAAAACGAGGGAAGGCAGCTGAGAGAGTCATCTCTTCAAAATCACTTGTAATCAGTGAATGTCCACTGAGATCTGAGCTCTGAGTGCAATAACGACTCAGACTCATCCAGCCCTGGAGACTAACGTGTTCCAGGCATTTTGGGAAGGGAATGCTCTGCTCTATTTCCAGGGCACATTTTCAGTCTCTGGAAGGACCCTGAGGAAAGGACCTGGATAATAACATTCTTTTCTCTCAAAGGTTGAAGAGTAGACAAAAGGAAATGAATGGAGATGAAGAAAAACATCTATGGAAAAATGAATGAGAATGCCAAGTAAAATGGGATGTTGGGATTCAGTCTGGTTTTGTAGTTCAGATACTGGAGAAGAAACCAGGAAATTCAATTCCAACCCTGGCTACTCTTTTCCTAAGCAGATTTTTTTTTTAAAAGGTCATTCAGCCATTCTAGCATGAAGAAGACCCTTCAAATAATAAGATACAAAGTACAATAAGTAAAAAATCTGTCCCCAATAAAGGGGTGACCTTTTAAATTATATTTTTGGATATTTTAATGGAAAATACCATAAAATTCAGCTGGGTGATGGTTATGCATCATCTTATTTGACCTACCATCAGCTCAGCATGCCCCAAATAAAATCCAAGCCCTTTCACCAAACCTGCTCCACCCACAGTCCTCTTTTCATTCCAGGGCAACACCACTATTTCAGTTGTTTAAGTCAAAAGTCTAGAAGCCATCCTTGAAACCTCTCTCTCTCTCTCTCTCTCTCTCTCTCTCTCTCTCTCTCCCACACACACACATTAATCCATGTTGGAATTCTTTTGGCTCTACCTTCAGCATATATCCAGAATCTGATCACTTCTCACCACCTCCCCTGCTTCCACTCTGGTCTGAGCCATTATCATCTTTCATCTAGGTTAGTGCAATAGCTTCCCGGACTTCCCTGTTCCCACGTTACTTCCTGCAGTCTATTCTCAACACCGCAGTCAGAGTGATCCTTTAAAAAGCTAAGTGAGATGGCGTCTCTCCCCTTTTCCGAATCCTGCAGTGGTTCCTCACCTCCTTAAAGGTCAAAATCCTTAAAATGGCCTACAATAGGGTTGCCAGGTACAATACAAGTTGCCCCATTAAGTTTGAATTTCAGATAAATAATTGTTGAGTATAAGTACGTCCCATGCAATATCTATTTGCTAAACCCTAAGTGACTGGGACCGAGAGCCTCTCTGACCTCATGTACTACCCTCTCCCTTGCTCACTCGCATTCAGCCACACCGGCCTCCTTGCTGTCCGTGGCACACAGGCCCCTGCGTCAGAGCCTTTGGACTGGCCATTTCCTCTGCCCTATACTCTCTTCTCTTCTCTGGTGTCTCTCTGACTAACTCACTCACCTTCACGTTTTTGCTCAAATCTCACCTTCTCAATGTGACTTAACTTAAGCACTTCATTTAATCCTACAACCTGTTCCTTCCCTTTTGCTGACAGTCTCCATCACTCTTTCCCTTTCCCTTTCCCTCCTTTTTCCTATAGTGCTTAATCACCTCCTAACAGACTGAACATATTCATATCAACAGTGTTAAATCAAAGTGGACCACAAGTCTAAAGTAGAGGTAAAAATGTGCAAGAAAACTCCTGCCTGCTAATCAGCATAGAAGAAAGGAATGTCATTTCACCCAGGAACTTACTAGGTTTATCATTTATTGCATGTCCACGGTCAGATATGTCTGTCTCTGTTATTCACCAATGGTCTCAATAGCTTAGAATTGTGCCTGGTACCTAGTCAGCACTGAATAAAATATTGATTCAATGCCTTAAGAATATTTCACTCATAAAATATTGTCCCACCAGGATGGCTATAATTATAAACAGATAATAGTAACTGTTGATGATGATGATTATGATGATGATGTGGATAAATTAGAATCCTCACACACTACTGGTGGAAATGTAAAATTGTGCAGCTGCTTTGGAAAAGTTTGGCAGTTCCTCAAAAGGTTAAACATAGAGTTACCATATGACCCAGCAACTCGACTTCTGGAAAAAAAAATACACACACACACACACACACACACACGCACACACACACACACACACACACACACACAGAGACAGACAGAGACAGGGAGATACAGAGAGGTACAGAGACAGAGAGAGGAAGAGAAACATATGTCCACATAAAAACTTGGACATAAATTGTTCATAGTAGCGTTATTCATAATAGCCACAAAGTAGAAACAATCCAAATGTCCATCACTCATAAAAGGATAAACAAAATATGGTATATAATATACAATGGATATTTTTCTGCATTAACAGAAATAAGGTACTGATGCATGCTACAAGATGAACCTTGAAAACATCATATTAAGTGAAAGAAGCAAGTCAAAGAAGACCACATATGATATGATTTTATTTATATGTACTGCCCAGAATGGGCAATTCTATAGAGGCAGAAGATAGATCAACGATTCCCTTGGGCTCAGGAGGATACAAGGTTGGGGCGAGGGGTGATAGCTAAAGGGTATGACGTTTCTTTTGGGGGTAATGAAAATGTTCTAAAATTGATTGTGATGATAGATGCATAACTCTTAATATACAAAAAACCATTGATTTGTACACTTTATGTGGGTGAGTTGTAAGGTATATAAATTATATCTCAAAAGAGCTATTATCCCACAAAATAAAATGCTGAAGTAGATTTTCTCAGAATTCAATTCAAACAATTATCTACCTGTTGCAATGTATATAGAGCTATAAAAATAATGTCTACTATCAATTAATCCATAATATGGTAGAAGAAACAGATGACAGACATTTTGAAGTGATATAAACTGACAAGGAAGCATAGAGAAGAGCAAAATGAATTCTGACTAGATATTAATATATTTGAAAAGGTTTCAAAACAGTACATTTGACTAAGTACATTTTAGATGATTTCAAAGAGGCATAAAGCTTTGATTGTCTGGCCTTGAAACATGATTATGGCAGGTGGAAAAGAGATTAATGGTAATAAAAGATATTTAATTTTTATTGAGCACATATTTATGCTGACAACTATAAAGAATATCTAAATACTCTATGATCATTGTAGCAATCTAATCTGACCTTTCAGCACGTAAGGAAACAGATTCAGAGGGATTCAATTAAGTGCTGAAGTTAACACCTCTAGTTAGTAGAAAAGTATGTTAGTATTTAAATAAAAATATTTCTGATACCAAAACTATGCAGTTTTGCTGTCTGGACAGAGGAAATGGCACAGCAAAGCTAGAGATCAAAGTAGATGACCTCTTTTGGGGAGTGTCAATTCCTCTGGTGTGGCTAGATGGGGACATTTGGAAATGATGAAATGGTACATCTGGCACAATCCATAAGGAGCTTTAAATGCAAAGCTAGGAGTCGGTACTTTATTCTGAAGACTTTTGAGTGGTGACTAGCATATTCAGAGCTGTGCTTTCAGTAACTTCCTATGTCTGAATCCTTGCAGAGAAAGATTGTGGCAGAAGAGTCTGAGGCTGAATCCAGGGTACTAGCAATGGGGAACAAATGTAAAAGAGGAGAACTGGTTATCTTTCATCTTCATTGGTTCTTGCTCTCTAAGCTGTATTGTCCGTTGCCCTGGTTTCCACCATCATCACGCTGATGATTTCTCAATCTGTATCCCAACTACTGACCTTTCTTCTCAACTTTAGTTTCTATTTCCAGCTGCCTTCTGGATAAATTCTCCTGGTTAGCTTACGGGCTTATCAAACTCAACTCATCAAAAATGTGTTTCTTTAGCCCTTCCTATTCATCTCTGATAATGAAGTCTCTGTCAACCAAGGAACTTGAAATCATCCTCAGACTTAATGCTCTGACAATCCCCTTCTAGTAGTCACTCCGACATTCTCATCATTCTCCAAACACACGAAATCCTTTGAAAACTCTATGCCTCCATCTAGTCTCTTTCCTGCCTTCCAGGCATTCCTTCTTCAAGACCCAGCTCAACCACCACCGCCACCACCGACTCCCACAGACACAACCAGTTAGCTGATGCTCTCTCTGTGTGTCCACAACATTTTGCTATGAAAAATTGTCTATTTCTATCTTAGTCTGTACTACTTGACTGTCTGCTTTATTTTTGTATTACCAGCACCTGGCAGAGTAGCTGGAAAACAACAGGCATTCAACTAATGTTGGCAGAATAATTGAATAAATGAAGACGAGAGGTTGAAGAGGCATTTGGAATGAAAATTTAAGAGGGCTTGACATCCAGTGAGAGGTATTGATTTAGGAGGAATCAAGAGTGACAGAATTTTCTGACTTGAATGACTGAGTTTAAGGTGGTATCAGTACAGCAACAGAAAGAAAAAGAAGAGAGAAAAGACATTTTGCAGGGAGGATATATTTGACTTGGGATGTGTTGAGTTTAAGATGACTATAGAACAACCAATGTTGGGATGTTAGGCAGGAAGCTGGAACTTCCAAAGGAGAGTTCAAAGTGTAAATATAGTAGTCCAAGGATAAATGACATAAGACGAACAACGAAAGCCAGGATACTGTATGAGATGACCAAGGGAGAAAGAAAATAATCACAAGAGGAGCTTTGGGGGCTGGCCTGGTGGCTCAGGCGGTTAGAGTTCCATGCTCCTAACTCCAAAGGCTGCCGGTTCGATTCCCACATGGGCCAGTGGGCTCTCAACCACAAGGTTGCCAGTTCAACTCCTCGAGTCCCGCAAGGGATGGTGGGCTCCGCCCTCTGCAACTAAAATTGAACACAGCACCTTGAGCTGAGCTGCCGCTGAGCTCCTGGATGGCTCAGTTGGTTGGAGCGCAGGCTCTCAACCACAAGGTTGCCAGTTCGATTCCTCGAGTCCCGCAGGGGATGGTGGGCAGCACCCCCTGCAACTAGAAATGGCAACTGGACCTGGAGCTGAGCTGCGCCCTTCACAACTAAGACTGAAAGGACAACAACTTGAATCTGAACGGCACCCTCCACAACTAAGATTGAAAGGACAACAACTTGACTTGGAAAAAAGGCCTGGAAGTACAACTGTTCCCCAATAAAGTCCTGTTCCCCTTCCCCAATAAAATCTTTAAAAAAATAAAAAAAGAAGTCAGATGGCAATATCACCTTATTCCTTTAAAAATAGTAATAAAAAAAGAGGAGCTTTGTGTGCTTAATACAAACTTTTCAGCCAAACAAAGAAAACTGTAGTTATGCTGTATTTCCCACACAGCATGACTAAGGTAAGGGTACACACCCACTTGTCACCCAGACATTTCCATCCCTCATCTCTGCTCTATTTTTCTCCATAGCCCTTGTCATCATTTGACATTCTACTATGTGGGAAAATAAGCTTCACAATGGCAGTGCTTTTTGTCTATTGTCATTCACTGCAATACCCTGGCACACAGTAGATGCTCAATAAGTAATTATTGACCAAATAAATGAATGAACGACATTAATGTGTAAGTATAGACCATAAGGGACTAATATACTAAGAGAGAAACATATATGGCCCCTCTCTCACACAATATAGCCTTTATCTCCTATTAACTCATCTAGAAAGACCTTTAATTCTAGCCTGACTATCCTTATGATAGGAATTCTGACATCATCAAATCCTTTGTCCGTTTTATTATTTTGTCTCTGCTGGTCTGTTGACAGCTCCTTTTCACTGGATTTTCGGCTTCTACTAATTCAAAATTAGTAATTATTGTGGATACCAGAGCCAATTCATTTTTTGTGTTTACTGCTTTAGCTCTGTCATCTGCTCATTATCACCCTATCATGACTGCTTTCTGGATTACTAGCAATTGTTTTCTGAGTCATAACTCTCAAACATCTGGTCATTGCCTTCAATCTTAGAAAAGTCCCATCTGCTCTCATTGCCTGTCACAGTATCTACCTCCTCTGTTGCTACTACGGGTGTCACTTGGTACACTCCTGGAGCCAATTTTCTCCTACTGTGGAGACTCTCCTCTGTTATTTATACTTGATCCCTCTTTGGATCACAAAGTAACACCCAACTCTTTCAAGAACCATTTCTGGATTAATCATAATTATTTATTTTATAGCCTACTAGTACAATCCTCAAATATCCCAAGTGTTTAAATCATTATTGTAATTAAGTTATTATAATATTTATGGTATATATTAGATCTCATACATGGTGATTCCCAGGAATAAATGCATATCTACATATATGTTATCATAACACTTCTCACATGTTTCTGCTGAAAGTCCTTTGAGGGCCGAGAGTAAAGAACTCTTATGCTACTGAGATCACAGGAATTAGCAGCTAAAAGTAACTAGACCACTTTTCAATATTTAAAAATGATTCTATTTAATTTTAAATGTTTACACTATATTTGTTCTACTTTACACCATAATATTTACTCTAATATACAAATAATAGTATTTAAAAAAATACCATTTAAATGTACTCTTAGGTTAAATTACCTAAATGGCCTCTCAAATTTTTGAATAAACGTGAAGCTTCTGAAATATACCATGGGGATCTAACATCTCCTTGTGCCTCCTGATATATCTCCGTATATCCCTGTGGGGATGTGTATGCCATAGAAACAATACCCTGCACATGACAAAATTTGGAATAACTTGGAATTAGTGCAACTAGGGTTTTTTTCTGCAGTATATATCAATTTAGTACTCACTTATCTTCCTTCCACAGGTTATAAGCTACTTAAGTATAAAAACAATGTTAATTGGGAGCTGACAATTGGTTAGTCATTCATTAAGCAAATATTTATGAATGATTTCCAATACATACTATGAAAGCATAAATATGGACTAGATGTGGGTCCAGATCTCTTAAAGAAGAGAAATTAACATGTCTAAGTGCTTACTCTCAGCTAAGCATTGAGCTAGGGATTCGGACATACACGATCTCATTTATACTCACAACAATCCCAAAACAGGGCATTATAGTCTCCATTTTCCAGATGAGGGAACAATAATTCAAGATAAAAGGAAACTTGGCCAACATCACACAGCCAGGGTGTGGAACTAGTGTAGGCCTATGTCTATTTGACTATAAAGTTCATGCACTCTCTACAATATGACAATGTGTAACATCCAACAGAGGAGATAAGAGAACCAAAAAATGTACAGTACCATACAGCTAAGTGTGACATGAAGAATTTAGGAGCAGATATGTTTGCTTTTGGTTAGTGAGATCAGAGAAGCCTTCATGGACTCATGGCATTAAATGTGGGCCTCAGAGTGAGGGCAGGAGTTCTACAACTTAGGAGTTTGGAAATTCCAAACAGAAATACCATAGCTGAGAACACATAGAAAGTTAAAGATCAGTAATGAAGTTGGACTAGAACTTGAGCTATAAATGGGAGGACAGCAGGTGAGAAGGAAGGCAAAAAAAAAAAAAGAACGGGCCCAATTGTGGGGCACCTTACATACCTGGAAAATTAGAACTTTAGAGTTAAAGACTACAATGCTATTGATAGCCTTCTGAGTAAAGAAATGATGAACTCAAAATAGAAAAGTAAGTCTGGCATCACTGAACAGGCCATTTGGGGGTGAGCCAGGGTGAGCCTGAAAAACCAAGGTGTGGCTATGGGAATATGTGGAAGGAAGATTGGGAAAGAAGATTCATTAGCCCAAGATAACTATGCACCTGGAAAAGGAAAAAGGAGATGCTAAAAATGATGAAGTTCCCAGTCCAGATAACTGAAGACATAATGGGATACCATTCATTGCAATATGGAAGCCAGGATAAGTTGCTAGGTGAAAGGAAGGAGATGGAAAGACATGATGTACTAGTTTTTACACATGGTAAATTTGGCTGCCAGGAAGTCATACCCTTCTAAATGTCAGTCAACAACTGAAAACAAAGTTTTGGAGCTGTGGTTACATATTTGGCAATAATCTGCATTAAAGTGATATTAAAGAAGAGGACAGAGAGAAGAGACAAGAAGTCAATGGTAAAATCAGAACCTCTTATTTAGAGGTTGGGAGAAAAAAACAGGATCTTGTGATGGAACCAAAGAATGTGCAATTCAAGGTAGAAGAAAAGGTCAGCAGGAAATTAATGATGAGATTTGAGAAAAACATTTCAATTTGGTGATGAAGGTTATTGTGATATTTTAAGGAATTTGTAGGTTAAAGGCTTTTTAATAACTATGAAAAGCTAAAGAGAATTTTGACAGTGAAGGGAAAGCTTAGAGGAGCAGGAATAGTATTTAAGGGATGGGCTTATTTTATTGTTCATGTTTTTTGTTGTTAGAATATGGGAAACAGGATCATGTCTTAGAATGAGGCTCACATCCTACTGATATATTCTTCCCAAAACCCCATTTTTTGGAAGTAGTGTGCTGATATAATAGCTATTATGCTCATGAAGAAAAGGGCTTACGGGAAGCAATGCAAAAGCAAGACCATGAGACACACAGAAAGATTTTCAAGGGCAGCATCTTTGTTCCTTTGTGGGACACACCCTTCTATACAATGGTTCTCGTCTTCAAATCCCCAAATTATTGTATAGCATCTTCCTTGGCTCCATCTCAGTCTTGCTTTCCTCTATCTAATCTAGACATGTGAAGAGAACACTCTTCTTTCTGCCTCAATTTCCTCCCAGCAAGTCCCTCCCCAGCATTGTGCCATCTGCTATCTGCCCTCATGCTCATGGGAACTGCTCTACCTAAAGTCATCAAAACCTCCTAAATGAGAAATCCAGAGGCTCTACATCAGTTTGTATGTTACTGGCCTTCTCTGCTTTGACATAGTTGATAATCAATTCCTTTCTTCCCAAGCTGTTTTCTCCCCTCATTTCCACATGCCACACATTCCTGGTTCTTCTCGCACCACTTGGACTTGATGGGTTGTTTTTTAAATTTTTTTATGTGCGGTCCTTTTTCTCTTTTAACTTTTCAGAATTAAAGAATGTTTTCTACTTGAACTCCATCTTCTTTTCTCACTCAGAAATCTTTCTCCGCACTCTAGTTTTTTCTACCACATACAGGCCGAGCATTCCCATTACTGTCTCCGGTGCAGACATATTCTCTGGCCTCAGACTCATATGTGGACCTCTGTGCTGAATGTATCTCACTGGGGTGTTCCGTACATATCTCAACCCCAGCATTCCCAAAGCTAAATTCAGCATATTCTCACCAAAAATGATTTCTCCTCTTCTATGCTCAAACTCAACTGCTGGTACTATCATCTACCCAGATACCCCAGCTTTTTCATATTCATTCCAAACCACTGAGATTTAAAAATTCTATCTCCTAAAGAATTCTTGACTCTGTCCTCTACTCTTAATACTGCCACCACTAACTTTCCCGAATCAAGGTTCCATTACCTTTCACTTGGAGTATGGCAATGACGTTCTACCTGGTTACTGTATGTTGAGCACTGTCCCCTAACGAATGACCTCCCATAGATGCCACAGGGCTCTTAAACAAAAATTAGACCTGTCCTCCTCTACTTAAAATTCTTTAATGGTTGACGACCCTCTATAAGTCTAGAGGATAGAGTCCAAACTTTGTAATATAAAAGGCCACATATGATCTGGCCAACCTCTTCTTTTTGTATGCCCTGCTCTGAAATTTAAGCTCCAGCAACACTGAGCTGCTTCTAATAACTGAAGACTTCCATTGTTCTATTCTTCCCTCCATGCCTTTCCTTATGCAGGCCATTCTGCTGCTACCCACCTTGATGTGGCCATCTCGCTTCCATCTTTGGAAGCTCCATCACCATCTCTTCCAAGAAGCCTTTCCTGATCCTTTCTTGTCTGTCCCCTACCACAACCTGAAGAGGTGTAACAACCATGAATTTCTCTATTATTTTTCCTTAACACATTAGATAGCAATGATATTTATTGTATTGGAATTCCACAACAGATTGTTAATACCCTGAAGAAGGGCATGACTAAGTTGCTTCCTCAGAATATAACTCATTATTACAGGTGACCATATGGAACACCTCTGACTGTTGGAGGAATCTTGGAAAGATCTGGAAGAGTCATCAAGGGAATGAGACAGTTTACAAAAGGTGAACCAATGAGGCAATGGGACTTTTTAAGTTATACAGAATAATGTTGTAGTAAAGCCTTTATGCTTGTTTTGTGACTTTTATCAAAAGATTCTTCAGCCCAACATAGAAAAAAACCAAAAAACAAAAAGGATGGTGAGTGTAATGTGGAGTTGGTGATTATTCAAGGAGGGGGAAGGATTCTACGGTGACTAGGCCAGCTACGGAGACAACTAAAGCCAGAAAGGGCTGAGGAGAAGTATATGGAGAATATATGAGGGTATATGAGGGTATATGGAGAAGAGGGTAGAGCCAAAGGAATGATGAAGACAAAGAAACGGTTGGGCCTGAGAGAGTTAATGATGGGAGAGAGGAGGGCAGTGTGGTGGGAGAGAGGCAGGGAGGAAGGGAAGGGATTCTGGGAGAGGGAGGGAATGTGGGGGTGGGGGGGGGAGGAGAGAGGAGAGAGGGAGAGAGAGAGAGAGAGAGAGAGAGAGAGAGAGAGAGACAGACAGACAGACAGAGACAGAGACAAAGATTAAAAATGGAGAGAAAGCATTTAGAAACCAACAGGTTTTTTTTTCTATATCTCTGAATCTATTTCTGTTTTGCTAGATGGGAGAGGGGAGGGGCAGGGGAGAAGGTGAAGGGATTAGAAAGTGCAAATTAGTAGACACAATATAGTCACAGGGATATGAAATACAGTATGGGGAATATAATCAACAATGTTGTAAAGATCGTGTAAGGTGCCAGATGGGCACTGGACTTAACAGGGGGGATCACTTCATAGACTGTGTAGATGCCTGACCACTGTGTTATACACCTGAAGCAGAATAATATTGTATGTGAACTATAATTATATATATATATATATATATATATATAGTCTCGGGATGTGGAGTACAGCATAAGGAAGATAGTCAATGGTATTGTAACAGCTATATACAATGTCAGAGGGGTAGTAGCATGGGGGAGGGGGGTTACACTTTGTGTTGGGTAAAAATGTCTAACCATTATGGTACTTTGTATACCTGAAACTAATGAAAAATAAATATAGTTTTTAAGAAGTGGAGAGAAAGCACAGTTCAGAATCCAAAACATGATGTCAGTGAGTAAAAGTTCAAGTTGCTAGAAAAATCGTCTATGGATTCATAATCTAACAAAATAAAATAAAATTCATTCTGTTGTTTAATCAATATGTCACTGTGATGAAAAATCTGTTTGCCAGTCGATGGAACCCTTTGGCATTGTACAAAACATTGTATACTCAGAGCGTCCTACAAATTGTAGAAATAATAAGATTTGAGATGTAAATCTTCTATCTATTTGTGGAACAGAGAACCCCAGTCCAATGTTCAGTTACATAATATGAATTTTGCCCAGCTTTCATTTTGAAATAATTTTTCCCAAAACATGACAAATAAACACCATTCTAGCCCCTCCTTCCTCCTAGGCAGTTTCTTCATCTATTTGAGTATCTTGAGAACACTTACCACAGATGAAGCAGGTTGTCTTTAGAATTTCTTCTTTTTTCTGTTTTTCACTTCTGAGATCAGCAAAAGTATCAATGATGACCCCAAAAATCAAGTTAAGAACAATAATGATAACAATGAAATAAAAAAGAAGGTCGTACACCACTCGGGCAGCAAACAGAGGCTCCTGAAATAAAAATTAAAAAAATATATATATATATATACATACACATACACACACACACACACACACACACACACACACAGACATATTTCCAGGCATGGTGATTTAGTATAATTTCTAGCATAGAGAATATATTCAATAAATGTTTGCTAAATTAATGTAAATAGTATTCCGAGTTGGAAAAAGACCTACTTTCTATCTCTAGGTGTCATGAAAAAAGCTTCACAAACTGTTCCCAGAACCCCTTCCATCCTCTAAGACTTATACTCCCCCCATTCCCACCCCTGCAAAGGAGAGACTTACCTTTTATTAAAAATCCCTTTACTATGGCATTTATGCTAAATGCATTTTGCTACAATGGGTCCCACCCCAGAAGTTGCACAAAAGGTATACAAATACCAATTGCAAAAGTCAGCGATTAGGGAGTTGAGGAGGACCTAACGATTTGCCAATATCTCGAGCAGGTTTTGTTCTTGGCCTTATAGGGAGGGTCGAGTACATGCAGCTCAAGATATTTTTACTTGATGAACAGTATTAAAACACACATTAGTGATCATGTAATCCAGCTGTTTCATAGATGAGGAAACATGAGAAAAATGGACAACATGATCTAGCTTGCCTGTTTGAGACCTGAGCTTTTTCCAGCTCCCAGCCAAGCACTTGAGATTTCGCAGCTAATGAGAAATTTCTCAGCCATGCCATTTTAATATATAAAATCCTGTTAGAATTTGTTTAAATTGTATATTCATCATGGATAAATATGGTACCTATTCTTGTTCAGAGGCAAAGAGTAAATCTTCATGCCTCAGAAATCTGATAGACAAGAGGCAGCTTAGTTTCTGTTTTTTTATGTAACACTCAATGCCTCCGTAAAGTTTGTAGTCATGATTTTGTTGCTGTAATACAATATACAGTTCAAATTTGGAACAGTTTTATAATCCTACTGACAACATAGATTTTTAGTACATTAGCTATTTATGTAATTTTAGTACATTAGCTATTCTATGTAATCCTAGCATACAATTAATTGGTTTTAATGGCCCCCGTTATATTTTTAAAGCGAATGAAACAATATAGTACCCTGAAAACCAAAACCATGTTGTAAATGTTACTAAGAAATTCTTTAACAAAATGATTATGTGCTTGCAGCTTACGTCTTTGGATGGCCTTCTCAGCACGTCTCCCACGCCGCCTCCGTTCCTGAGGCCCTGATTCAGGACGGTGACAATGCACATAAGGAGAGTGTCACATGTCCTTTCAATTCCATCTTCATACTCTTCATCATCTATAAAACAGACACATTAAACAATGCAGCAAACTCGTGTTTCGAAAATACACTCTTTTCTACTTCCAAAGATCTAATTCTCTATAGCCGTGCCATGACACAATTTTTTGAAGTCACATAACACCTATTTTATACAGGGCCGCCCATGACTGACACACTGTCATCATGCTAAATGCATTTTGACACAGTGGTTTCCAACCCAGAAGTTGCACAAAAGGTATACAAATACCAATTCCAAAAGGCAGTGATTAAGGTGTTGAGGAGAACTTGGTTTTAAATTCTACTCTGTGCTAGTATTGCTATTGGGCAAGTTCATATTGGGCAAGGGATATTGTTAACCTCAATATCCTCAAGTGTAAAATGGGAGGCCTGTTTAGGCATTAAACCCTTCAGAGGATTACATTTAATATATGTAAAACACTGCACAGAGATTGCCATACACATAGTAGGTGCTTAAAAATAAGGGCAGATATGATTTTATGATTTGGGCTGTGTCTAAGCTTTCTTAATGACTAGCATGGAGCTACGGATAAGAGGCACATGTATTTATGTGAACAATTTACTTCATGTGACCAATTTATTTTATGCAAATGCACTTATGGGAAAATATTTAGTGGGAAATGGGGAGAAAAAGCTATAATATGACAGAAAAATTCCTATTCTTATTTTGTTTAACGGTAAAGTTACCAAAGTTGGTAATAATTTCCCAGTCATTTAAAATAGTGAAAAGTTCATACTAAATTGGATATTGGAATCAGGATTTCCTACTATTGGTAAATAAACAGAAATGTATTTTTCTTGTTACAAAGTTAAAGGACTAGTGGCACTGAATTTTGGAATTGTGCAGCCGCAGTCTGCCTGGGAAAGCAGGAGCATAAAAACAAGCAAAGGAAAAACATCAGTCATCCTAATTCTGTCTATGTGATCCATGACCAACAGCCTGTTTGGTACTTTGTTACAAAAGGCTAATTTTCCTCTTGGGAACGGACTTTATTTTAACATCACTCAGATGAGGGATCCCACTATTTTCCCTGTATTCAGAGCTATTTATTTTCATTTTTTTAAAAATTAAAGTTTACTGGGGTGACAATTGTTAGTAAAGTTATATAGATTTTAGGTGTACAATTCTGTAATACATCATCTATATCTCATATTGTGTGTTTACCACCCAGACTCAGTTCTCCTTCCATCACCATATATTTGATCCCCTCTACCCTCATCTACCACCACCCCCTCTCCTTACCCTCTGGTAACCACTAAACTATTGCCTATGTCTATGAGTTTTTGTTTCTTCATTTGTTTGTCTTGTTCTTTTGTTGTTTTCTGTTTTATATACCGCATATCAGTGAAATCATATGGTTCTCTACTTTTTCTGTCTGACTTATTTTGCTTAGCATCATAATCTCAAGATCCATCCATGTTGTCACAAATGGCACTATTTCATCTTTTCTTATGGCTGAATAGTATCCCATTGTGTATATAATTCTTTATCCATTCATCTATCGAAGGACATTTTGGTTGCTCCCATGTCTTGGCCACCGTAAATAAAGCTGCAATGAACATTGGAGCACATATGTCTTTATGGATAAATGTTTTCAGATTTTTGGGGTGGATACCCAGGAGAGGGATTGCTGGGTCAGAGCTATTTATTTTTAAAACACTCAATTGGAGCTGAAGTCAGAGATGTGCAAGCACCAAGTGCAGCATTGAAGATCTCAATGCAATTTGAGCTGGACCACTTACCTTGGAGGTGAGCCCTGAGGCAATTCTGATTTAGAAAGTAGAAGAAGTAAAACTGCTTTTAGAGGAAGGAGAAACAGGGAAGAGGTAAGGCTTGTGGTGGCAACAGTCAGAGCAGCAGAAGAGATAAGGAAGGCAGAGAAATCAGTGAGAAGGCTCAGTCTGCAATGCCACTTAGGTCCCCGACACCTGTGGTGGGTCCTAATGTGATGGCTAGGAATGTGAAAAAATAATAGCTAGAAATGTGCAAGAAGAGTTAAAGGAATTTTCAAAGAGAAATATGGTTTTCTAGTAGTGAGGCCATATGGAGTATGTCTATAAGTTACTTTGCAACAGTTAACCTTGCAATCAAAGCAATGTTGTACCTTGTGGCAGAATCTGAATTCATTTATTCAATCAGCAACTACCTGCTCATGTCACACAAATATTTACTAAGGACTTATTAAGTGCCAGATTAATGAGTACCTAGAAGCTACAGGAAACTGCTCCCATCTCTCCCCCAGAATTTAGAAATGAGGTTGTTTGTTCTTTAACAGGTGAGCTAATAAAATCCACACACAATTCATGTGATTAGCCATTGTGAAATAAAATCAATTGGCTGCAAATATATAATGAGAGAATTGGCTTTCTGTGTGGCATATAAATGGGGAAAATGCCCAGGTCAGGTCAATGCCATAACTGTTCAGTCAACATGCTCCATAACAACTAGTGCCTATGCACGCTAGGTTATACAGTAGCCTCTGTGAGCTTGGTTAATAAGAGTCTACCTTTGTGACATGGATCCACTCACAGTATGCTAAGCCAAGTTCTCAGGCCTTCAGGCTAAAAGTTCGGCCCTGTCATGTGGGAAATTCACCAAAGTAAATGCCACCTTGTGGCAACCTATCTACATAACCAGCTGGGCTTCCCCAGGCCACAACCACCTCATTTCACGACATCAACAGCCCCTGGGCTAGGTGACAGGAATACAGGTGGAAAGATGAAAGTGTCACAGCCCCTAGGAAACTGAGGTTGCCTAGGAAAGGTGGGTCAGCGAAAGAACAAAGGCAGTGCAGTATCACAGGGTCCTGTGGTGGCAGGAAGGATGTGCATTCGTGGCAGGCAGGGACGAGATTACGGAGACACTCCCACCAACATGAAGAGTTTACACTTTACCCTGAAAGCTGTGGAGAACCACTGAAGAACTTTCAACATGAGCAAGGTGGTTTACCATCTAGCTGGTAAAATAGTTTGAGACAAAAGATGTACTGCAGGCCCTTGAATAACATTGTTTCCTTCAACGTTGTTTTGTTATAACATTGATGAGATATCATAGGATCTTAACTCTTGTTTATATCAACTAGCCTATGATAAAACTGGTTTTATTATATGTCATTTTGCTACAGTTCCAAGAACCTATCTACGACATTAAGTGAGGACTTACTGTACTTAGATAATAAGACAAATTAACAAGTGATAAAAGCCACAGAAGTAGTGCAAAGAGATTAGAATAGGGAGAGAACCTTTAATATCCTCAGTCCTTCTAACTGATGTAGACTCCAAGTTTGCCTTGAATAGTCAATGGACTGAGACAGGAGTAGAGAAGCCGTCTGTATGGCCGAGAGCCCCAGAGGTCAAAAAATGATTTGCTTATAAGATGAACAGCAAATAAACAGTATGTAGAGAAGTGGAAGATAAAGCTGAGAGCTTTCCATGAAGCTTCAGAGAGTGGGTTTTATTTGGCAAGCAGTGGAGTACGGTAGAAATCTTAAATTGGGGGTAGGAAAGGATATATTCAAAGCAGTCATTTCTGACAAGTAGTCTAGTGGTGACATAGTGGGTGAATTGAAGAGGGGAGAATGACCAGAGGTGGAAAGACCACTTAGGCAGCAGTTGCAATAATTCAGGCACGATGTACTATGAGCCTCAACAGTGTAATGACGACGGGAATGGGAAGGATGAATGAACGGAGCTGATGGGACTCAGGGCATGAGGGATAAGGCGGGGTTAAATATTACACTGAAGCTTCCAGCCAGAAGTGACCTGGGAAAGGATGGTCCCATTAGACCATAGAAATTGATCATTTAGAAGGAGGAAATGGATATAGGGTATTTTGATGAAGCCAAGGAAAGAATCTCAGATGATTCTTATGTTTATAGGATAAGAAGATGAGAAAACATTTTTAAAAGCCAGAGAAGAAAAGAGAGCTGGAAGATTATTATGATCCAAAATTAAGGAAGAACATAATCTAAAGATGGAGAAGGTATCAAAAAATGTCAAAATTACAGAAGGGCCAAAGGCAATGAAAAGAAAAAGGTCGCTGGATTTAACAATTAGGTCATAGGAAACAATAGGAAGGTGGCAAATAGTGAAAGAGAAGATAAATGATGTAGAAGTTGAAGGAAAGAGTTTTAGGCCACTGTTTCATAGGAAAATTTGATACTAAAAGGAAGGGGATTGATAGGATATTAGCTTGGGGGATGGATAACAGAATGCAGCGGAAGGTTCAATTAGGACCTAAGAGTGTTCCAGGAAGAGAGGGAACAGATAGTAGCAAAGAAAAGATTTCAGATGTAAGAACAATGGTCTAGGTAATAGTGGCCAGGGCATAATGATGAAAACAGAGGCAGCTATAAAAGAAGTGAGAGTGTGGTTGTTTACATGCAAAAGGAAAGAATTAGTGGAAATAGACTTTTAATGTGGAGACATTTAAAAAGAATAGATATATACATGTAAGGCACTTAGAACATTGCTTGGCACACAGGATGTAATAAATTCTAGGTATCATAATTATTATTATTACTGAGACATAGCTTATGCGAAGTTATAGTTTTAACATAATCAACACATTTTATACTTGAACAATACAAGGTTAAATAATCCTCATTTTCAGTTGAGTATTAGTAAAATAAATAATTTTTCTTAATTCATAACAGAAATAAAATGTTTCATGTGAGGAGAGGAATAAAAATATATTCTTTTGGCTCTGAAATATTTCCCCCTGATCTGAGCTGTTAGTCAGTAAGTTTTTATTTTTAATACTTGAATAAGAGTATTACCAATGCTATTTTTCTGCTTTAATAATTAAGTTATTCATGTTAATGGTTTCTTAGAAAGCAACAGATTGTCATTGAGATATATTTAAAATTCTGAGTGCAACTAAAACCCTCTTGTTAGTCTTAAACTTTAATTATAATCAAGTCATTGTGGAAATGCTGATTCAAAATGTTTTAACTAGGAAAAAACGATTAAAAATACTGCGTACCCAGAAGGAAGCCAAAATGTAGAGTGGCATTAAAGTTGCTCATTTTCTGATAGTCATCAATCTTTTTGGTTAAAATAAAATACCCAAACATATTAAATTTGAATTATTCATAAGTGTTAGAGATCTGTGAACTGCCTCTATTTTACGTACATCCAAATAATTTTTACTTAGAAAATAATTGTGACTATATTTTGTCAAGTTCCTCAAACAGGCCTACTTTTTTAGACAATCAAGAGGGGTTTTTTTGTATTTTTTGGTAAGTGAATATTTTTGTCTAGGAAGTCAGGGAGGTCTGCAATAAATGAAATAAAACTTTTTGTATTTTTTCCAATCACAGTTGGTGGCCAGTTACTGTGCAAACGTGCTGCTGTTGGGACAGTGACCCTACCTGTATCTGTTGGAGCTTCCTCGGGAACTGGCCATCTGCCTGCCAGTCGCCACGAGGCTGGTTATTATGCTGCTGTGTGTGTCTGGGCCTTTATAATGTGGGCCTGCTGTCCACAAGGTAACAAACCAAGCCTATCACAAATGCACACTAGGGTTTGCAAATTAAAATTTAATCCTGATCTTAGACACAGGAAAGTTATTTTTAAATCTAAGTGACATGCAGCACAGCAAACACCAGATTCTGGCTTTCTCTCTACTTTTGCAGTTAAATACATGTGGCCAAAATTTAAAGGTGTCAAGGGACAGAAGATTAAACCCATGGAATTTTCAATCAGATGAGTTTTATCACTTACCATGTCAACTGCAAAAAGGGTACAGAGGAAAGAGTAGATCAACACAGGATTCCTGTAGTTTTTTTTGCACTAATTTAGGAATGATCCCTGATCATGAACAACTGTTGCCACCATCTCTGGCTCCCAACAGTGTCTTTGTCACACCTCCAGGGCTACAATTCCTCCACTATCCTTTCCTCCCTACTGTGGTAGCTTTTCCTGAAACAATCATACCTGCCTCTCTCCACAACTCCCAGCTCTGGTGGAAGCTAAAAACATGGAGACTGTGCCCCTGGGATAATACACCTGGAAGAATTGTCTCTATTTGTCCATAGAGAAAAGGGAAGTTCTGTTCTTTGTGTGTAATATATTAGGTGAGTAACAGGTTGCCGAGGTTTTTATGGGAAGCCTTTTATGAATTTGCATTCAGAGTTAGAACCTTATATCCAAACCAACTTTGTAACAGCACAGTTTCTCAACTTCAACATTTGGTATTTTGGGCTGGATCGTTTTGTTGTGTGTGCCGTCCGGTGCACTGCAGAATCTTTAGCAGCATCCCTGGCCTCTCTACTCACTAGATGACAGTAGCACTCTTCCCAGACTTCAGACAACCAAAAATGTCTCCAGACACTGCCAAATATCTCCAGAGTAGTGTGTGTGGGGGGGAGGAATAAACTCCAGTTGATAAATATGTAATACAGAATATTTATATTTTAAAAATTGCCTTTAGAAGACAAAATGCATAAAGAAAATCAATGCAAGCATTCTCCGGGAAAGGAAATATGATAGGAAGAATTTCACCAATTTCTAAGTTTTGGTTAGGGAAAAAATAATTGATAGAGTTTAATGCTTTAATTAGGAGGCAATAAAACTTAGAAGATCGGCGCATAGGCTTTGGAATCAGAGCTCTAGATTGATTTACTAGCTATGTGATCTTATTTAAGGTCTCTTGTCTTCAGTGTTTTTTCCTATAATACGAGGATAATTAACAGCATCCATCTATTCTTAAACAAGCCTCAGGGCCTTCACATGCTGTTCCCTGTGCCCAGAATGCATTTCTCCTTCCTCTTGGCCTGACTGGCTCCTTCTCATCCTTCAAGTCGCAGGGTAAATAATCTCTCCTAAGAAAGGCCTTCCTGTTTGCTCTTCCTACAGCCAGCCTCTCTTGTGATTACCTATCCTAACACTGCTTGTAGGACTCACCACATTTTTAACGGTTTATGCTTCCCCCACTATTTTCTAAGTTCCATAAAGGCCAGGATCTATGTTTGTTTATTCAACAGTGTGTCCTAGCATGGTGGCTGCCCCATAGCACAGGCTCAACAAATACTGCTGAATGAATGAATGAATGAATGAATGAATGAATGAATGAATACACAAGGTTTTTAAAATTATTAATGTCATCATTATCAAAAACGTGTACTGAACAGACTTAACTAATTTCCTGTTTTACAAAAATATTCACTTCATTTTTTCCAATGCTAAGATCAAAATGTCCCAATTAGTAACAGCATTTGAAATAATGACAACAGAATGCCTGGATGAGCATCAGCAATGCCTGGGGAATTGTAGAAAGCCTAACATTTAGAGAATTGCACGGAGCTGGGCAGCCACAACCTGGGATGTGCTCCCTCCCACCACGTATGGTCTGAGATCCCACTCTGGGAGACTGGGCTCTGATGGTTACATCACTGTGCCTTAGGAGCGCCCGGCCACCATGCCAGGGATGAGCACCACTGCTCCACTGCGGTGCTGGGCCCCTGGGGTCAGCTATCTTTCTAGAGTCTAGCAGGAGGAACACTCACTAGCTTTGCTGTTGGTTCAATGGCAAAGTAATATTCTGTTCTTAAAAGCAAACCATAGTTACAGTGTATGTATTTTAAAACAAAGGAAGTAATTTTAAAGTAATATTCAGCTACAGAAGAACAAGGTAGGAATAGGATTATTATATACTTTGGGACCACGTTGTTAAAATATTTGTGCTAACAAGAAAGTAAACTTTTTAACATTATGTTTCATTCTCCATCAAGGAGAAAGAATGTTGACTTGAAAAGAAGATAACTACTGGTGACAATAAACTAAAGTTCAGGGTGGCCATAAGATCCTGAGAGCTATTTAATTTTACCCAGTTATTTAAACTATGTCTAAGTTTTCAAAATCGCTGTGATTTTTTAAAAGAAATCATGGCTAATGATAAGAAGAGAGGATATCTGTAGACCTGAATTTGAGATTGTGAGATTCTGCAAGCTGCTGACAAATGAGCTTGATGCTTGTCTCCAAGATAACATACCACAGCGGATCATTAAAGGGATAGTGTGGGAAGAAGTCGGGATCAAGGGAAGCCAGTATGGGTTCAGACTAACCTCAGATTGGGGACGTGGCAGACATTATGCATCTGGGCTTTGGCAAGGAGGCTTTGAGAAGGAGTTTCGTGATTTTTTTAAAGAGGGAGAAACATGGGCTGAATGATAGTTTATTTAAGACAAATTCCTATGTGGCTGAAAAATTGCATGGAACCTGACTATGACAACGTGAAAGCATGTTACTAGAAGCATGCTAAAGAACTCTGTCCTTAGCACTGTCCTCTGCAACATTCCTAGCACCTTTGATGAAAATCTTTTAGGGCAGAGATTGGCAATATCTTTTTTTCTTTTGTAAAGAGCCAGATGACAAATAGGTTTCGTGGACCACATATAGTCTCCAGTGCATATTTTTCTTTAACGAAAAAAAAAAAAAACGTAAAAAAATTTTTTACAACTCTTCTTAGCCTGAGCGCTGTATAAAAATAGGTGGCAAGTCGATTTGCCCATGGTCCATAGTTTGCCAATCGCTGTTCTAGAGCTGATCAAACTTGAGGATGACACAAGAGAGAATATATATATATATATATATATATATATATATATATATATATATATATATATATGCAGTTTAACAGGCAGGATCCATAAAGATACCCTGGGCCTCATGGCACAGTAGAACTGGAACGATCTGAAACCTAGAGATCATCTGGTCAAAAAACTATTCACAAGACAAATTGGGATGGCCCTTGGATTATGGGTTGGCAGAAATATATTTCAATTATTTGTATGGTTTTACTCTTGAAATCCCAAGTTCCCAATTATGTGAGTATAAGATAGGCATTTACGGCTTGACAGCTGACCCAGTGAAGAATGACATTTTCTCCAAGAGTCAGCCACATATGGATCAAGAGTGTAGTGACGTTATCCAGAACAAGCCAGTGCCACTCAACTGCTCACCTTGGAGTGGTACATCAAGACTCAGAGCTATAATATAGGAGGAAGGCTGAAGGAACTGGAGGTGTTTAAACTGGAGGATGCAACACGACTCTAGAAGCTGCAGAGCACAGTAAAGCTGCACAAACAGAGAATGAGCTGGTTCCTGGTTTGGAAGCCTTGAGTGGGTACCCAGGAGGTATGGGAGGAAAAATCTCTTTGTGGCACCTGCTCACAGTGGCTATAGCTGCTGGGATATTGGGATGGAATGTATTCATGTGTTTATTTCTCCCTCTAGGTCATGAAGCATGAAACATTTAGTCAGTAGAAGGGACTCTCCATTGTTTCTCAAGCAACAATTCAACATCTCAAGGAAAAAAAGGCAACCTAGGAAAGAAGGCCCTATCATTTATGACCAGACAAACAATGTGTTCCCAGATGGGAGTGGAGAAATCCATCCTTACACTGCACTTAACTCTTCCCTCATCTCTCCTGAGCCCAATGTTGCCCTTCGTCTACATAACAAGACTAAATCCACTCCTTTTTTATAGATAAAACTCTTCAAATATTTAAAGTCATATACTCCCTAAATTGCTACTACTTCTGGAAACAGATCACTAAGTCCTTCTATAGTTCATTAAATTTCACACATACTATCGTTTCTACACTACTAAGAACAATTAGAGTTTAAAAAATTATTTTTATATGCATGGTTCCATTTGCTCCTTCAGAAGCAGGGAAAGTCTCATATTCTCTCTGTCTCTCTAATCTTCTCTCCCTTCATTCTTTTCTCCTTCCCACCCTCTGTGGTTGAGCCATCTGAATAAAGTCCAGGATATTTGCATAACATACCTAAGACAGAGAGCTAGAAAGTGGCAAGTCCAAGATTATTACCAAGCCTTTTCAATTCCAAACCCATACATTTCCAGATTCTTTGTGAAAGCCTACACAATGAAAAGGGTCTTGTTTAGTGTGGTACGGCTTTGCAATATGGTAACAGAATTTTTAATAGCACATACCACAGGGTAAATTTGATAAATTCTCATGAATAGAAATAATATAAAGAAAAGGGTAGAAATCCAGAATGGTAGATATTGGAATCCTTTCTTTGGGTTGAAACTTTTTGGTTCTCTTCCGCTCCATTCTTCCATTTCAAACCACCATGAAATTCCTAGAGCAACTCTAAGTGGTAGTAACATTCATCAAATAAACATAACTGCAGAAGTATCAAGTTCATACTGTACTAGAGTTGTTTGTACAGACCTGTATTTGAAGCTGGTATTGTGTGGGAGCAGTTGTGGTTGTCACATGTTTCCATCACTGAAGCTAAAGTCATAGGAGGAACGCCATTATTTCCTGCGAACACACAAAGTAGAATATGGTAGAGAGATAAACATGCAAAAGCATGTTTACAAAGGTATATAAATAAAAGGTACTATTACTCCAACTTAGCTGTGTTCCTAAAGTCTTTTAATCAGTTAGTTTGGAACGCTGAATAGTTTTGTCTATTGAAGCTATTTTATAAAGAGAAAATAGGTTCATAGGCCAACCCACTGAAGGCCTTTTATACCTTTTTTAAAGTGAAGATAAAGTATTAATAATACTGTAGACTTGAACCATCATGTGTAACAATATTTCCATGGCCAAAAGCAATCAGGGTTTGAACTTGGAATGCCAGGAAAACATTTCTGCCAATGCTGTTGGTGCTTCCTGAGCTCTAGGCCACTGGTGGGTCCCCTGTGGCTGAGGCAGAGTCTGCGTGCGAGTGGTGGCATCCTAACAGGGAACAGGGCATAAAACGCCTCAAGGGAGCAGCAAGAATCTTCTGACAGTTTCCTGTTCAGGATCTTTCTTTTCTTCCTTAGCCCCCAAGGATCCATCTGCCCGCTGGCTCACCACCATTTCCCTGGCCCAGAATGGAACAGAAAATAGTAACCTTCGTGTATGTGTGAAAAAGTTTTATTACAAAAATATTTTTGTTGTTAGGAACAAATACAAAGTGAAGAAGTTCATTCCTCTCAAGCCTATTTTTCACACCTAGCTATCACGGGGGTCCATAAGATGGAGGGATGGGAGCAAGTTTATTTTCATATACAATGGGCTGGAGAAATATTCAAGTGTGTTTCCAAGCAACACCACACCAAGGTTACTCTAATTCTTTGATGACATGAGGGTGGAAGTGGCAAAGGGGAACTGGAGTTAGGACAGGTGATGAGGAGATGGCCCAGGCTTGGGGTTGCCTGCAACAGAAGCACTGGAGTTGAGAGAGCTAGAGTCCATTTGAGGAATGGAGGCCACATACATTGACCTCCATCTTTCCTTGCCCTCTGACTGGAGTATGGGGGCAAAGAGCGGGTATATCATTTGGGGGTGGAGTGTGTTTCAGATGGTCAGAGAGGGAGAGAGGTGGGATTTATGACTGTGCCCTGGTAGTCATTCCCTTACTAAATATTTACTGGCTTCATGCTAGGCTCTGAGAGCCTGGAGTAAAGGCCTTGAGAATCTACAGTCAGAGAACACAAAGAAGTACAGATGTAATTTTCATTGAATGGAGGAAGTGAAGTACAGATAAAGTTATGTAGTTTGTTAGGAGAAGAAGAAGTGAATTCTAGAAAGAAAAGTAAAACAGAAAGCATTTTGGAGAAAGATCCATCTAAAGGAAACATGGGATTTACACACAGGAAGATGAGGTAGGGGAAAATGGGAACAATTCCAGGCTCAATTTGTATGACAAATGGCACAGAGACCAGCAGAGGCACAGACAGGACAGCAGAGTGACCTGAACTTCCAGGCTAACGATTTTAAACCAAGCATCCCACAGCCAGCACAGACCCTAGCAAGGTTTGGAACTAAGCTGAGACAGACTCAGAGCTGTGGTCAGAATGAATGACAGAAGGCAGAAGAGAGGTTGAAGAAGCCACACCGGCGGTTCCTGTAGTATCCTGGGTGAGAGGAAATGGGGGTGAGAAACAGGAGAGCAGCCCTGCGAATGGGGAAGAAGGGACATGTGAGAGATACTGTCATCTCTGCTTGTCAACAGAACCTTCCCTCACAGATCCCCCCTCAACACTGTCAAGTGGAGGCTCCTTCGTCTGTAGAGCTGCAGATTCCACTGGTTCCAGAGGTAGGATCTGCATTCTCCTAAATTCCCACCGCCATTTGCAAATTCCCCACCCGCCACTCTCATGTATGCCTCTGAGCTCTTGCCATTCAGCTCTAGAAGTTTCATCCTCCGCTCTTTGCTCCCATCTCCTGGCTTTTTGATTATGAAGACTTCACATTCACTGAAGAACTACATACTTCTGCACTGAATTTCACTTACTACCTATGTGTGTTATACTTGATAATTTCACTCAACCTTGGGAGTAAATAGTGTTTGAATAAAGAATAAACTTTATGCCCTGTATGAATAGACATAACACGTGGCACTTGAAAGAATAAACTTTATGCCCTGTATGAATAGACATAACACATGGCACTAGAAATTAAATTTAAAATGTTATAAAAATAAGGGTGCTTTACCCAAAGCATCGTATCACATTCACTGTCAGTCTATGAAACAAAACCTCTCAGTCTGAAAAATCAGGAATCTAACTTTGGTAGCTGTTCTTATATACTAGATTTTCATAGTATTTCATAGTATATGCTTTCTCTTGTTTAACAGCTTTTTATATAAATATGCAAAAATTTTTTAGTAAAGAGCTTGATCTTTTAGGTCTACTGTTGCCTATGTAGTAAGAAAAAACCAAGTATTTTTTTATATTTCTAAGGAAGATATTTATATTCACAATATAATGGTACTAAATTCCTTTTTAAATAACACAATTAAAATATTTACTACTAGAGTCATAAAACAATAATTATTGTACACAGTTGAATTCAGGAATTACGATGCTTCCGCTTTAGACTCACCCTATACTGAATAAATCAATGTGATCACGCCTAGAAAATAATTAAAACTTGAAGCATTTTAAGAACAGGTAGTTTATGATTCATGGATAGTTTAGTAAAAGTGGAGTTTGGGGTACTTATATAGATGAGCTTTCCCTCTAATTATTTATACCTGTGAAACGCTGGGAAAAGTAACATTTAAGGAAGAACAAGGAAGGCAGTCACAGAAATTATTTCATGTTCCTGTGGATAAAGACTAATATCTAGGTATGAAATTCAGTCTCGAGTTTAATAACTTTCAATCTACGTATATGATCTTTCTGTTTTGCACTTTGATCACTTAGACTTAATGGTCAATTTAAATGCCACTTAATTATCCCGTAGTCTAAGAAAGATATTATTATAGATCACCAGTTTAATAATTAAGAAACATTAAAGGCAAGAAAGAATATGGTTGATAAGGCCCCGCTAATTAAATCATACCTTTACATTTAATGGCTTGGGGAGACAGTCTTTTTGTGGTTTCCATTCTCTATAACCCACAGGCAGCAGAATCACACAGAGAAACTAATAGCAAAGTGTAGCGCTCTGATTTCTATCTAGTAAAGTAGGAGAGGAGGGAAAAGAGTAGCAAAGAAATTTAACCAGCACAACAAAGGGTAGAAAAGGGGAAAAAAGAAACCTTTAGAGATCATAAGTACAAATTCAAAATAAAATGGAAAATATAAGCTCTCACACTACGAGAATCACAATGACTATAAAGGGATGATGTCTAACCAGTCAGCCAACAAATAAATACTGCACAAAACACTGTACGAAAATACTGTGAAGAAATTCTGACAGCCACATACTGATGGATTGAAACTCTTAATGACAATATTTTCAGTATTTTCTTCTATACCAAATTTCTTACCATCTGATGGTTTCAAATAAAAAAAATTGAGATTTTCAATGACTTAAGTATAATATGATGTACTGTGAGCAAACATCTATGGAATATTGGTTGTAAGTGATGCTAGCTAGATGTTCTTGGAAGAGACAAGGAAAAAGAGGAAGAAAAGAATCCCAAAGCTATTATTCTGCACTGAAGTTGTTGACTGTCTTCTGGAATATAGTCAGCATTGAAACATTCTTACTGAAACTGAGCTTAGATGATGTTTCTTATATAAGGACATTCCTATACACACCGACAGCCTATATACAGCCTAAAAGTATTTCAGTCATGAACCCTTTGTGAACTAGAACATGTTTTCAAAGGAATAAAAAAAATATTTCTTCCATTAGTGTTTATCTGTAATCCTCTTAACAAGCTACGCACAAATCACATCTGCCATCAGAGAAAGCTCATTCAGTGGTAAGAGCTATACCTGTAATGGGAGTTCTGTTTTTCAGCCTATCCACTCCCATAGTGAAGTCATCCTTCAGAAAAAGGAATCCAATAATGGAAAACAGGTAGACAAGGATGAGAGCTAGGACTGCAGTTAGAATAATGGAGCGGCCATTCCGTGTGACACTTTTTATGACGTTGAGCAGAGTCTCTTCTCTGTACACCAAATCAAAAAGCTACAAAAATAAAATTAAAAAAAATGCCAAAGAGCAAAAGATGAATAAATATGAAGGTCATAAATACAAATGCAAACCATCTTAGTTTATCTGTGAAAAAAGAAAAAACAACCAAAATCACATCTTAAAAATGAACCAAAATATGTATTTCTGTGCAGTTGGAATGGATTAATAAACTGTTTTTCAATAAAGAGAACTTTAAACACAACATTTAAAGTGTACCTGTTAGTTTCATAACCAACATAATTTCAATTGTGTAAGACATGGAAATACTGTGTTTCCTCGAAAATAAGACCTACCTGGACAATCAGCTCTAATGCGCCTTTTGGAGCAAAAATTAATATAAGACCTGGAATTATATTATATTTATTATATTATATTATACCCACTCTATAGTAAAATAAGACCGGGTCTTATATTAATTTTTGCTCCAAAAGACGCATTAGAGCTGATTGTTCACCTAGGTCTTATTTTGGGGGGAACATGGTAGTATAGCTTTAAATCTCAATTTAGAAAAATTATTATGCTTAACTGACTTAGCTATTTATTCCATATTTTTAGTCCTACTGATATTCTGCAGTTGCTTCTGGAATACATAAAATGACTTAAGTGAAAATTCTGCAGCAGGTTCAACTAAGCAATGAATAGTTAACAGACTCATTAAATGAACTGTTTAATCAAGTGATTAGAGGTGAAATTACAAGAACAATTTTATGAGCCTGTCACAATAGGAAAGGTATAAAATTTTAAAATATTTGAGAAATGCAAACATCTTTCCTTAAAAAAAGGGGTATAATGAGGTCAAAACATATTACTTTAGTATATACTTTTGGAAACAAGTATAAACAAAAACGTAATACAGAATTTTGCTAATTCACTTCCTCTCATGGGTTATTATCCATTTTGTGTTTCATAGTATAACAGAAAATCTATGCAATAGTCAAGAACCTAGATATGTGTTTGCTATATGTAGTCAACACTAAAAATTTTATTTTTTGCAATATAAAAAGTTGAAATTATACATTAGCAAGTACATGTTTTATTATCAAAGCTGGTTAAAAGCAGCAAATTAGCATTCACTTAATGAAGACATAAATATCTGTTTGGAAATAAAGAGTATTTTAAAAATTGGAATAATTAGGGTTTGTCTTCTGGCATCTGTGAGTAGTGATTAGAATTTCTAAACTGGTTGAAACGATCAATTATCAGTGTCATGCATCTTCTCAGAAACATCAGGACCTTGTACTCTGTTTTTCTGAGTATTGAGGGTGAAACAGTTACTTTCCAATTTAATTGTAGCCTTGCAAATAATTGCTGTAAAGATAGTGACTTGTCTGCTCCTCTTAGGAAACGGTTATCTTATGAAGGCCAAACACACAAATATGTTAACTATTTCACTATTTATCTTCTGGAGGGAGCAGAAAACTCTAGAAATAAAGTCAATATTCTTCTGTATGAATTAACCAATGCAAATTCAACTTCCAAATTATCAACATTCTAACTTATTTATTTAAGCATTTAGTTTATATAAAGGAGTTTTTTCTTAACTTTAACTCAATAGTGTCTTAAAGAAAAGGTCTGGCAATGGGTTCTAGGTCACTTCTGGATAGTTTCTGAAAGTTTATAGCTTTCAAAAGTTCATGACATGCTTGCAAAACTATATATTCCTGGGTCCCATTCTATACTCATGGAATTAGAATCTTGAGAATGCAAAAGGTGTTGACATTGGACAGGTTGATGGTTCTTTCTGTTTATTTCTAAAGGGAAAATTTAGAGTGTAGTTTTTATTATTTTGGATTAAGGGTTGACACTTGTGGACAAAACCAGAAATGATATTTATATAGTTTATAGTTTTTAAAATATGAAAATGTTTAAAAAATATATTTAAATTTCAATTTGGTATTATGTCCATTACAATTTCCTTCTAGTACTCAAAACATCAAAATGGATTATATCCTTTCCATAACCAGCCCAATGAAAAAAATTAGCATTGTAAAATTTGAAAGATAAAAGACAAGAGGAAAATAAAACTAAACAATAGGTTAAGTAACATAAATTAAAATTACAGTATTATTAATAACTCATAATCATTCAAATATATCTTTATTTTATCAAACACCTTTACTTGGAAAACATAAAGATTGCTATACATCATTTCACATTATCTCTTTAATGGACCTTGATAATATTTATCTCTCAACTAGTCCTATCCATTTTATAGACAACGTTGAAGTACAAAAACATTATAGACTATCACATATCACAGTCAGGAATAATAGGACCTTAATATATTACAGGCAGATTTTTTAAAATGGAATTTTTCTGATGAATCAGAGCAGAGAGAGAATTCGTTTGGACCCCTGGAACAGAAAAAAGTAATCTCCTTTTGATTGGCGAATAATCTAATTAACTGCCTGGAAGATAATTTTTAATTTAAACACATGGGGAAAATCCAGTCTTCGCTATGGCTCTTTCAAGTACTTCAGGGTAAGTGAGAAATGAGCTTTCTTCAGTCCTCCTACATGGGTGTGCTAGACAACAGGGAAGCAGAAGCCAATGGATTTGTGCCACATGACCCAAACAAACTGGGTCAGTATAATGTTTTTAGATCTTCAACTTGTTTTCAGGAATTGTTTTACTGGGCAGTGCTCTCTACTGCATGTCAACTATGGGCTGCAGAGATAAATAAGTTGCTCCTATGCATGATGCTTTACGTTTCACAACATTATCATGTATTTGTATTGACTCCTATACAAATGGCCATACAATATATATAGGAAGAAAAACTGATCATCAGCAAAAAGAAAAAACAAAAACTAGAAGAAATCTGAAAACCCGTTTAATTAATTAAATATATATATAGATAAGCATATAAACTTAACAACAACATTAAATCTGAAACTCTAAGACTTAACTTAAAACAACTCATTGTCTTTTTGCTAGGTTGGCAGTTTTTCCCTCATTTTACTCACATGCCATCCTTTAGAGCCACATAATATTTGGCACTGTAAATAAAATACAATGATTCTAGTACCAAGAAAATACATCCCCACGTGTCTCCCACACTCTGTTGGAGAATCTCTAAATGTGAAGGGAAGTATGATTTGGCTGAAACCAAAAGCAGCCTGCTGTATGACACCTGGGTCAAGAGATGGGGTCCCTGGTTCCTCCTCAGAGAGAAAATAAAGAATCCACCACCTACATGGTTTCTCAGATTACAAATAATAATAATTCATGCTTTTCCTAGGAAATTCTAAAAATAACATAATTTGTCCTAAATGTCAGACCCTGCTTTAAAAAACAAACAAAAAATTCAAAGGAAGAAGCATAAGAAAAAGCAGCATTTTGGATTTTTCGGCCGTGAATGTCCACATAGAGATGTACTCACCAGGAAGCTATAGAAGAATTCATGCACAAAGAGGCCCAGCATGCACACCAGGACATATGCTACGTGGTAGAGAAAGGCCATATCCAGGATGACTGCACGGTAGCCTCGGGTGAACGTGCCACGATTGCCGACAAAACTCACCAGAAATACTATTTTATTACAAAGCTAAAGGGAGAAAAAGATTAGATGTTTACTGTCTCATTGACCCTAAAACTCACATCAGTAGCAGATCATTGACAAAACCTATTATTTGTAAGTCTGCAGTTTTCGTGTATGATTTCTCATTTTGCAATTTTTCAGCACTACTAACAAAGTTACATGTAAACATAATACATGCAGAACTTGAATCCTTTGCAGTTCCAGGAAAAGAGTGGAGAATGATTAAGAGTCCCAGATACGCAATCAACACAGATCTGAATTTAAATCCTGGCTCTCCCACTACTATTGCTGGGACTTCGGTGCTGCGTCTGTAGGCACCAATTGTTTCTTCTGAAAAACTGGAAAAAAAGAATTCCCAACTCATAGAACTCTTGAGAGGATTAAACAACTCATAAGGCAGAGGAAGCACTTAATACAATGACTCCTTAACTACTACTCATTGTATTTTCCATACGGAATTATATGTAATATTTTTAATTATACTAGAAATGCAACAGAAAAATATCTTTCAGATTTTTCCAGAGATCTGCCCTTGATATATATGTTTTAATCCTAGACTTTCCCTACTGAGTAGTATTTTAAACAAGGCATTACAAATTATTTGTACATTTAATTTACTTTAAATACATAAAAATTATAAAATAGCTTATACGTAAGTTAAATAAATATAACGTATGCATATATTTTCTAAGCTGTGTGGTAAATTCAATAAGCATTTTGGAGTGTTTATTATGATTGGAATGATGTAGAGTATTTATGTTAAAACTATATTTAATATTGCCTTTTGTGGCATAATTTTAGAATACAGAAATTTATACTGAGAATCTTTGGCAATAACAATGATATGTGAAACGATTTCCAAAGCGCACTGTTATCATAAACTTAGTGTCATCTATTTGGTTCTGGAATTACTGCATTATTTATAAACTAAAGAGCCAATTTTGCCTCTTAGTCACCAAGGAAAGAATTACAGATTTCGAAATTTCAGTTTGTTTTTCCAAATTGTTCCCTGAGTTCTTTAAGTTATCTCATGGCACCATATTTGTTTTTATATATCCAAACCAAACTTTGGGGGAAATGCTTGCTCTTTGCAACATTGTTGATTTTTTTCAATATACATGGAAGAAATTGCCTTATGGAATGATTTTTAAATAACATAAGAAGGAACAAAACACTTTTTGAGGCAGAAGTGAAATTTGAGAGGTTAGAAAAACCTTTTCCTTCAATTCTCTGAAGTCCAAATCAATACAGATAAAATGAAAAATGGGCTACCATTGCATGTTGTGAAAATCGCCAAACCAAACAAACAACATAGCAGTTAAAACGTTCAAACTTTATTAAATTTTACCCTCCGTTAATTAACTATCCTTTCAATAATCAATGTTATCAATTTTTTCACCATCTTGGTAACAATTTAAATAATATTAAACAGAAAGTCTTACTTCACTATATAGTATTTCATTATTATATCTTTAGATTATTAAATATAGCTACAGTAGAACGGATGTCTTTATATTTGCTAGCCAAGAGCAAATTTAACATTAGAAGAAGTCATTATTTTAAAAACTCAGGTAATACATATAAGATGCTGACATAAGTGTAGTATTTGACAATAAACATTTATGAAAATGGTGAAAAGTAGAATGTATGGGTGAAGTAATATTCAGCGTTTTACTCTTGAAATTGTTTTGAATGACTATTGTTTAAACTACCTTGATTAACCCACTATAGTACATTAATATGAAATAGAAATAAGTTCTATAAAAAATAAAGTTGAAAATTGGAATTATGACTTTCCAGAAGGATGAATGATACATTTAAGAAAAATTATTTATATTTTGTTTCCTGATCTCTACCTCCCTAAACTGAATCATAAAAAAATTATGCAGGAAAACTACTTATAAGCCCTACACATTGAGGAAAAGTAATACATTGAATTCAAATTCTCAAAAGAGAAATACATTTCAGTTCTTAAATATTGCAAAAACATGGACACATTTCCGCCTAAAAAGGCCTCTGCCATTTTTACATGAATAATAAAGATTTGCCTTGTTTTCATGTTGATTGTGTTTTTTGAACCTTGACCTAGGGTTCCATGTTGATGGATAAGTCCCTGTTCTCTTGACTGAGCACTGGAGTGGAATGGAGCTGACGCTGGCAGTGGCATCTACTTATTTCTGTAGCGATCAGAAACAAGGAAATTGTCTGTTTGTTTTGAAGTGTTCATACCAAGGTGAAATAAATGCAAGAATAAATGATTGGGTAGGAAAGAAGTTGAACTCTGGTTTTCCCACACCATGACCTGTTGTTTTTATACAGCATTTTCTATGAAAGCTGAAAATATTGATGAAGAGAATGAGAATTCCAAAAACAATCTCCCTTCTCATGGCATGGCTTACTTGATGTTGTCTAACCAGTCCTTTATTTGTCAATACCATTATGTAGGCAATCATTGTTTCTATGGCAAAGGTCCATGTGGGCAACAATAAATAGAGGGTGTGAGAACTGTGCAAGGTAATTAAAAGGCCATGACTTTCTAAAACTGGTATTGAAAGGACCCTCGAGTCAACACACAAATACCAATATAAATGACCACAACTACTGCCTATCTCTTCTCTTTCTCCATTCTTGATCTATTCTTTTTTTGAGGACAGGGTGAATTGTGTGATGGTGGGGAAAAAAGCCACGTGGGGTGGGAGAGGGAAACAGCAGCCTTGTAAGCTTTCTGTGCAATCTTTGAAAAGTGATCTACTATCCAAATGACTTACCAACAAACAGATCTTCTAAAACCAAAAACAAAATTAATGTTCATTTGTTAATTAATGTATATTAAAACAAATGTGTTAATTTTAGTTCGGAAAATTAATTCTGCAGTACAGTCGTATTTTCACATATACTTTATAGTTCATTGATCTGTCTTTGCAGGATTTTTAACAGTGCAGTATAGTAGAAAGACCCTGGATTAAGAAATTGGGGCACCTGGGTTCCCAGTCTTGGCTCTGACACTAATTACTTTGGTAAATCCTCTGGTCTCAATAGGATGCTACGTATTCATTTCTAAAATGAGATGCCTAGAAGTGAATAATCCGTAAGGTGCTTCATAGCTCTAGAATTCTATGTGATGTCCTTTAAAGTGTACCATTTTATGTAATCACAGAAATTTATAGCTGCCTTTATATTATTCTTGTTGTTAATACATTCCTGATCAGGAATTCCATCCCCGTCTTACATTGTTCCTATGGGAAAACATGACCTATATTCCAGAAATAAATTACAGCAAAAAAAGACTGTCTACTATTTATTGAAAAATGAAACTGAATTTATTGTTTTGAACAATATTTTAACTCTATTACTAGATTTCCATCAAACTTCTTACTAAAAATGAGATGATTTGATTAAAATAATCTCCGTTTTAGTGGCATAACATCTTAAGCAGGGTAAGGTTCTACGGACAAAGCCTAAGGCAAAAGTTTCACAGAATCAAAATCACTCTGGAAATCTTTCACATTGCTCTCCTCCTGCCCCCTCCCCTCCCCCCCCAAAAAAAAGAACAGTACAGTAAACAAGGGCGGTGCAAACTGTCATGCCTCTCACTAAATTGACACATGCTAGCCAATTTGACACATGCACAGTGTGTCAGCACTGGAGCCGTTTTCTGCTTCTGCAACTGATACCATTAGTTGTTAGGAACGTTCAGTGACCATATTATATGAAAAATAGTGTGTATGTGTGTGTTAGGGATTAGGAATGTTTTGACTCAGAATATACAACTGAAACTTGTATATGTTAAGTGAACATATGATGGGACTCAGCTTTATAGATTAGCCCTTCCAGGAAACTATCTACAGGTAAGTAACTAAGGGAATGACACTGCTAAATTTGAACTCTGTGGCTTCTAGTTAATAGAGAGCTATCTGCTAAATTCCATTTGCTCTTCCTCTTTGCAAAATGGTGACACCAAGTCCAAGAATAAGGAAACATTTCCACTTTACAAACAACTGTGAGAAAGGCAAATGATTTATAAATGCTATTAAATAAATTATACATTTACAGGCACTACTAGAAAGGAAAAAACAGTGTAGATATTAAGTGTTTGGAAGATATTAAAAGATCTTTCACAGGTATTTACTGAATTATTTATTATTAAAAATATCTAAAAATAGAAACGATAAAATAATAGAATGGTTAAACAAATTATATAACATCAATGTGACTGGAAATACCATTGTTATAAAAATGAGATTTACAAATAATTTTAATGGTATGAAAAATACTAAGTGTTCCCAAATTTATAAAACATGTGTTTATATTTGCCAAAATAATATGTTAATTTCCATGACCAATAACTGAAAATGCAATGTAGAGGGTGGGAAGAAAAACTGTACTGGGTTATAAGTTGTACTTTATAACAGAGAAAAACATTTGAATCTTTTGAAACATCTCAAATACTGAGATGACTCTTGTGACAAGATAGAAAAAGTAGTTGCAATTTAAGCAAAACTTCAATTTTTAGAAACAAGAAAATAAAAATGAAGCATAATAGTAAATAGAAACTGATAATAAGTGCTCAGAATATGGATTGAAGTTATTTCCTCCCACTCGATTCCTTTTCCAAAAAAGGGACTTTCTGCATTTGCTCAACACTACGAAAGACACCAAATCCAGAAACAACTCTGTGAACCAAACACTTGTATGATCATAATAGCAACGTTTTACAATTAAATTGTACTTCACATATTAGGTACTTGGTAAATGGTAGACTTTATTGCTATTATATCATTATTACTGTTATTGTTCTTTTCTAAATTTTCACAATGATCTTTTCAACAACCCGATGAGGAAGGACTAGGCTTTAATATCTTCATTTCACTGAAGAAAGGAATGAAACTTAGAGCCTATTGATTTGCCTAAGGTCTAGAATTCTGATTCTCATTAGGGCTTCACTGTCGGGTAGATACTTTCTTTTGTTTTCCTGTTTCTGATACCAATAATTTTAGCACTTACTTTCACCTGTTACACAATGAAAACTTTTAAATGCAAATTGGGTTAATAAATATATAAAACCTAAGTTACAAAACATGACTGATTTATGTTTTTGCTTTTCTTTTTTTCTTGCCTCCTGGGAAACGGTAAACTATAGCTAGATTTATGAGCTTGCTATGTTAAACATTAAAGTAAATGACTATTTGCTAAAACATTTTTATTAATCTTCACAATATCAAAACTATAAATCAAAACTCTTTTATCAATATCTACAATATAAAATTACAATTATTTCATTTAATTTGTCCCAAATCTAAGTTGATTATTTCCTTTGGTCCAAAAGCCCTGGACTGTTATATCATAATGTATCATTTATAGGCTGTGCAAATGGATGTTTTATGCTGTGAAGGCTATTAGAGTACCCTCAGATTCATATAGTTAGTAAGAAAGATCTATCTCCATGTATATTCCTTGTCACAAAGAAATTAAAGTATAAAACTTGACTTTCATATGAACAGTCATTTCTTATGGTGGAACTATTCTCATCAAACCAGGCAGAAGTTACGTTTTTTATCCTAAGAGGAAAAAGAAAAATACTTCAAATGTTTTTTGGTTTCTCCAATAGACATTAAATTGTTATTCATTATCTCTTTACATATTCTTGAAACTTCTGGATGGCAAAAAGCATATCCTCTACTTCTTGATATTTTCAGTGTCTATTAGATAACAGAGGCTCAATAAATGTTTGCTATTTTTGGCCCAACTCTATTTAGGTATTATTTCATTTCACTTCACTTTCTGTTTAGATATTATTTCACTGTAGATAAATCCATTCAAATTCCTTAATTAGCCAGGTTGGCAATATTGCAAAAGTAGCCTATTTCCAAAGTATTGAAAGTACCAGTTCAGTTCATGTAAAAATTTTTTGAATGTTTAAGTGCCAGATATTATGATGGAAAAAAATAGAGTTGGAAGGAAGTAAGGAGGGCAGGATTATATCTATGAATATGACAACTTCTGCCCTCAAGAAATTTACATAATAGTGCATTTGGTACTTCACACAATTCTGTACTGACAGATTTCTTTGTATGTGTAGTATTGACAATGATTAGGGAGCAATTGCTAATTTGGTTGCTTGAATGTTCTAGTTCACTGGGAGCTGTCATATATATCATGTCCAATTTTTGAGGAATTATAATATATAGGATCAGAAACAGAGAATTGGCCATACTAGCTGAGGTTTATAATTCTCAAAAGTTTGGTTGACTAATTTATTCATTTTCAATAAACATTTGCCACATATTTTATGTGCAAGGCACTATAAATGTGTAAGAATACAAAAATAATGTTTCCCTCATTCATTCACTCACTCATTAGCTAATTTATTTAAGAAATATTTGTTGAGTACCAACGATACTCCAAACATTGAATGATCAATCATTATCCTTAAGAACTGTATAATGTAGTAGGGAAGAAAAGGCCTATATACAGATACCAGAATGTAGGATATCGTGTTAGAAATCCAGTAAAAGATATAGAAAATGCTTTAGGTATTCATCAGACATATTAGCAATATTTATTTGTTTACCTGGCCATTTGTTCTTTCACCAACCTGATGACTTACCTTTTCTTAATATCCCTTTGTGGCTCTGCCATGCAGAAAGTTGTCTAGTCCCTTTAAAATTTTACCTCTTACGTGAAATTACCATTATCTGACATAGTATTCTGGCCTACTTTTCGAAACATACCTAACTTAAGTTTCGAAATGTGCTCCCTTGTTCTAATACTGTAAAATTTAGAGAAAAATAAATTAATCTCATCTATGCCTTTCACAAGTTTATAGGTTTTGTTCACATAAAAAGAGCTCAATTTCATATTTTCTCATACAGCAAACCTTTTTCCTTGGTCATTTTATAAGAGGTACTCACTTCTGAAATTCTGCTAACTATAATTTAATCTCTCTTACATGATTTAGAAGTCACTTTTGGATGTTAACAGTGGTTCAGAGTCATTTTTGTCAATAGCTGCAGGTATAGGATACAGAAGGCATTAAAATTGGATTGGATTAAACTGATTGCAGAACTGGGTCATACCCCAATTGCTACCTTCTTACATTTATCAAATTTTACTTGTGATTGTTTTTCTTTCTGTCAAAATTAAGAATGTGCAAATTAAACTCTGCTTAATTCAGATTCACAACATATTAGAATTGACTGTGTTTACCATATGAATTAAAACATATAGTTACAATTTTACATTTAGTTCACTTTTAATTAACCTATAACAGTACAAAGCTGGGTAAAGTACTTACATTAGCTGCACCAAGAAGTATTAATGTCGGCCCAAGACCTATTGTATATATTGATCTGAGCATTACTGACACAAGAAATGGCCGAATACCCACAGGCTTGGAGAAGAAAAACAGCATAGATGTGCAGATTGCAACTGCTATCCACAGAAGAACTGAGAACAATGGAGAAAGTGTACCTGTAACATATGGAAGAAGTTTATTTTTACTAGGAAGGAAAATAGAAAATGTTAAAATATTTACCATTCCATTTTATATAATACATATAGCAAGTCAAGCCACAGGACACTCAATTTGAAAACACCCCCACTCTACACACTGTATATTTACAGGAAATGTCTTTGAACACATTACGCATTATTACCTTTCTTTCTAGGAAGTTTGTGATTAATTTCATTATGCTTATATCCTCACTAGTTAATTCTCCTTCCATTAAGTCTGAGAGTTGTTCATCTTTCTCTCCTACAGGAGTTATATGCTAAATACTTTTGACAGAGATAGCCCACTTGGGAATCTTAATTTAAAAGTTATGATTAATGACCATTAAATGTACAGCTAAATCATGTGGAATCTGGTATGCCTTCACTGAACTCATACTTTGTCTTGTTCTAGTATTATCAAGTTTCTATATTACAGATTCCGCTAAAGAATTCAGAACGTAGAATATCTATCCAGTCTTTAATAAAATGGACAAGTTTTAACTGGTAAAACACACATGTGTGTATATAGGTGTATGAATGTATATGTATATGCATGAATGTATGTATTTGAAGGCCAACTCAAGCTGTAAAACAAATGTTGAGCTATTTAAATTATCAGAAAACAAAAGTTCCAAATGTTTTAAAAATGAACTCCATTAGAAACAAAATCTCTTTCAAAATTGTCCAAAAAAGGTTTAAAAATATATTTCCTTTCAAAAGAAGTACAATTCATTAACGTTTGCACTGATATTCAGAGTTAAGGAATCCTCCTCTGAAGGTCTTGTGGGGCTGGATTTGCAGAAGTAAATTAAGGGGCAACATTCTTGAGCTGATTAGATCAGTGCTGGGGCCTCAGACATGTGTGGATAGGCTGATGAAGTCAGAGGGGAAACAACAAAACAGAGATTTTCCACTAGCTATTTCTTTTGGCCATACCTCTTTTTATTATTTATAAAATTAACTTGTGCATGCAAAACACTGTGGTGTGCAGGGCTTTTGTATTATCATCAAAACCATGGGATTATCTGGATCCTGCAATGAATTCTGTGTAAGCTTTTTAGTTCAGAGTGAGTGCTAAGAGATCAAAAGTAGGTAGGAAGATCCTGTTAGACATTAAAAACAAAACAAAAAGTCAGATAACAGCATTGGTTTAGACATGTTTATTTTTGCAATGTTTGTTCTTATGTTATCTCTTAAAGCAAGCAATGATGAAAGAAGGTTGGGAGGAGAGATTTGATCTGCCCCTTCACCAAATTTATGATCTGATGAGATTACTAGGGAGATAAAGGAAAGGGGTAAATTGCTTTGGAAATTACCTTCAATTCCTATCTCTGGCAACACTAATAAAAATGGATACCCAACTCATGTTTATTGTGATGTTGGCTTGGAAGCACTCGATGTCTACAAAACATAGCCTGACCACCAACTGCCCTGACTTCATAGACCTCAAAGAGCCACGGAGAGAATAATGTCTTCAACTTTCTCTCAAGCTTATTGGGATGCCATAAGAACATAAGCTCTGTGAGAGTGAAGATCGTGTCTACGTCTATCATAGTGCCTGGCATGCAGTAACAAATACTTATTTGTTGATTAAATGAATAAACAAAAATAACCTGTGAGCTCATTCTAAGTAACTGAGTCTTCAGTTATAAATCCCCCACGTCATGGAGCTTCCTTCTTCAGTTTACTGAAACTACCAACATCTTTGCACAATTATCAACTTTTAGCCAGTCATTGGCCTCTAGCATAACTCATAAGCAATGACTTGGCATGATATTCCTAGTTTAAAAGTTTCAGCTTTCACACTGCTCCTCACCCTGTGCATTGTCATTAACGCCTGATCTGCTAGCCACATCTTGACTACTCTTCCCAGACAGTATCCAGCTTGGTAAGATTTCCCCTTGATTAAACAGAAATTATAACCAGGCACTTAAAACTGGGCATTTGGTTGATCCCTTTGGAGAAAGAACTCAACTAGCCTCTAGCATAGTACCTTGAACATATTTAAATGCTGAATACATACTTGTGAATGAATAATAAACTTAAAAGTTATTTAAAATGGCTATTCATTTACAGTATTGTCAACTAACAATTGACAATAATTTATAATTATATTCTGTAAGAATAATCATATTGGTTTCTAGCTGAAGATTTAATGCTAAAAAAAAATAATACATCGAAATCCTCTGAGAACTTGAAAGAAGATGGTACAGATCGTCAAAGCCAATCTTCACCTTTTAAGGACGGGGGACTGTCTTCTTTACTTTATATTTTTATCAATTTTCTATAATGAGAATGTATTGCTTATATGGTGAAAAAAATTAGAATTCACTCTATATATCTTTAAATCTTAGAAAGTATAAAGTTTGTCCTTTAGAAAAGAAAATCCGAACCACAAAATTAGAGACCTCAGTTCATTCACTTCCCTTAATGGAACTCTCCTATCTACCTCACACTGACTTGTTTGCTGCATAGAACATGCCGCAGCTGACTTCCCACTCTCTCTGTTCCTCTTACTCCCACATAGCCTCATGAGACCGTCCTGTTTCCCCCACCTCAGTCCAGCTAAAGTAGACATCTACCCATTTTAAGTCCTTGGGTGCTCTCTACTATTGTGCTTTACTCCTTTCTTCATTCCTTGTCTAGACCATGAGCTCCCAGAGGACAAGCACAGCTTTACCAACTTCTGTCTCTCGAGGGCCTAGCACAGTGCCTGGCAAATAGCCGCACCCCATCTGTGGTGGTAAGTTGAACACATCAAAATCACCTTGAAGAACTTTTTTCTTTAACACAAAACACTTAAGGAAAAAAAGAACTGCATCCAAAAGTTGGACTTTTTTTTTTTTTTTAATCAGATGCTATTTGTATATAAGAAATTCTCTTGACGGCAATTGTCTCCACTAACTAGTCTGCCTTTGCCAGACTGGGCAGAAATGGTTGGTATGACAATCACAATGTTCAATATCTACATCGACATGTAGGAGATTCCCTAGCATCAACAGCTGCTGCTTCAGCCACACCCCGCACAGCCTCATGCCTCAACTTCAGCACTATTTTCTTTTTTAGAGACGCATATGTTAAACAAATAATCCAATCAACCAAATTTAAAAAAACCACAGTCACACAAATAAGCCCTGGATTCCTGAATAAATTCAAACAGAGCTCCTCAAAGCAACAAAAGATTATCTGCAGTAGGGGTTGGGGGTGGGGGGGTGGGGTGCCCTATAAGCAGATCCTCTGAGAATTACCTTCCCCTTAAGTAGCTCCCTTAACTGAGAGACACTACTCTCAGTTAATATTATAACTAAAGTGTGAACCAGATATTTAAACACAAGTAATTCCCAGTAGCTCATGTGCGATCAGGCTAGGAAACATGCTTGGAGAAAACATACACGGCGCATTTCTGCTGCAGGCTCCACTGTCCTTACGGCCACATGGACCACAGTGAGTCTAGAGCAGCTTCTATTAGGCTCTGGGGTTAGGAAATGGGGCCCATTTTGACCACAGGTCTCTTTTGGGCCCAAGATTCAGCAGGTGATTTTGTGATCAATCAACTTCTAACTTCAGAATCCAGGGACCTCAGGGTTACATGGACTCCTCTTATGTATGTATGTATATATTTAATTTCCAAACTCTTTCAAGGCTTATGCAACACTTGCAAATATACAAAATTCTCACATACCCTTCACCTAGATTCCCTAAATGTCAATACAATTACATAACCACATTGCAATGATCAGTATCAGGAAATTAATATGACACTAACTTTATGTAATATATAGGCCTTATTCAAAGTTCATCAAATGCCTCATTAAATGTTCTTTTTCTAGACCAGGATCACACACATGCATTCAGTTGTCATGTCTGTCTAGTTTCTTTTAATTTGGTGTGTGTGTATTATATGTCACTGAGTCAGCTCTGACTCCTAGCAACACGAGGAATGGATAATGACCACCATGTCCTGTCCTCAACAGCCCTGCTCAGCTTCTGTAGACTCATGCCTATGGCTTCTTTCATGGAACCAATCCATCTCATATTTGGTCTTCCTCTTTTCCTGCTGCCTTCTATTTTTCCCAGAAACACTGTCTTTTCCAAAGTACCCAGCCTTCTAAGGATGTGCCCAAAGTAAGGCAGATTCAGTTCTGTCATTTTTGTCTCCAGCGATATTTCAGGCTTAATTTGATGTAGGACCCACTTCTTCGCCTCTCTGGCACTCCATGGTATCTGTAGAATTCTCCTCCAACACCGTATTCTAAATAAATCAACTTTTTTCCTTATAAGCCTTCTTCATGGTTCAACTTTTGCATCCATACGTAGTAATTTTGAATTTCAATCTTTCTTTATCTTTCATAAGCTTGAAGGCTACTGGCCAATTATTTTGTAAAATGTTCCTCATCTTGGGTAGTCTGAAATGTTCTCAGTTTACGCATTTTGGCAAATGATGCCATGTTCTTGTCAGTACATATCAAGAGGCACCCAGTGCTGCTGCTGTGTCTCATTACTGGTGACATTAACATCGATCACTTAAAATGATTTCTCCACTTTCAAGTTACTATTTTTTCTTTTGTAATTAATACGCAAGTTGTGGGGAAATACTTTAAGACTATGTCAATATACTGTTTCTCATACTTTTCATTCAAGGTTTGCCTATTAATTTAGTATCCATTAATGATTCTTACTACTGTGATGTTTGCCAAATGGTGATATATTTCCATTATTCCTTCTACACTTATTAATTGGAATACTATTGCAAGGAATAGCTTTCTCTACTCACTATCAATATGGATACCTGGGTTCCTATTTTATTCTGTGGGTTATTACATATTACTGTCAATATTGATTTTTTTTTCCTCAAAATTTCCAGATTTAGCCACTGGGAGGCCTTTTACATTGGATGCTGTGTTCTTTGTCATGTCCCGATTGTTTGTTTTTCTTTAAGCACTTTTTTTGGGGAAGGAATCTTAATGATCAACTAATTCATCTTTAAGTTACCTCAAAGTGCTTCTGGCAAGTAGTCACTGAGTCTATGTTTGACAAAATCCAGCATCAGAGAACTGGCACGTCCAGCACAGAATTTTCCTTCTCCAGCCAGATTTGATGGCCACGTGTGCTTATCAGTTTTAACTTTGTTGTCCTCAGCCTATGCATAGTGTGTAACTGAAGGTTAGAGACTCAGCTCCTCCTGACCAAAATTGACACCTATTCATTGAGTTACAATTAAGTAACTCATCTAGAACTATAACCACATCACCCAACCATAATGTTGGGATTCCATATACCAAATGGGAACTCATGCCTTCCCTTCCCTCTTAGCGCCATCCCCACACTCAGATACCTAGGACTGAACCTCCATCTTTATTACTACTACTAACTTCTATTCAGTCCTCTTTGAAGAGTACAGTCTGCTTCTGAACCTGATGAGGAAGCACCATGTTTTCCATGTTGTTTTTGTTAGTCCTGTTTCTTTCTGAGGCTGGAACTTTACTCCAAACGCTACTATATATGTGGTTTCAAGTCCCTGTTCAAGGACCAGTTGTTCAGCAATACCCTGGGAGTTTGTTAAAAAAAATACACAGTTCTGGACTCTACTCTCCAATTATTGGGTAAATCTTCCTAAGCCTCAGATTCTTGATCCATAAGTTTGAAGTACTTATTTTACAGGATTGTCAGGAAGAGTAAATGAAATCATGTACGTGAAGTACTCAGCATTTTGCCTGACCCAATCTAAATGGGAAACGTCATTAGCTCCCATTATTATGATCTATATTACTATTCTGTTATTAGTCAGGCCAGTATTAAAAATGTATCAAGTGCTCCACTTCTTCCTGAATGAATAAAGCATAGATGTCCAGAAGGGTGGCATTGCCCATTACCATTATATTTCCTATACAATAGGTGGCAGCAGAGGCTATACGAGTAGACATTGGTTCTGGTAGTCAAGTAAGGGATATTACGGAATGCCACCCAGGAAAAATTATGTCCTGAGTGAAGATCTGTTATCTTCCTGTTATCTGTATGCTTCCAACCCAAGACATCCATGTAGAAAAGCCCTGGATTAGAACCAAAGAGTTAACCTTCTACTCTGAGACCTACCATTTTTTAGCCTCTCTGGGCTTCCATCTCTTTACGCGTCAAATGAGTGTTTGCTATTAGATTATTTCCAGGATTGCTTCCATATCTAAGACTTTCTATTTCTATTAACCAGGATGCTACAATTTACTTTAGCATTCTGTGTGCAGATGATACTAATTTATCATATCAAGCTGGACTTCTCTCCGTACAAGAGTTACATTCTTCTGTGCCAAGAGGGCTATCATCACTAAATGAGACTAAACACAGTGAAGAGAAAGCTTTTTCCACTTCCCATTGTATTTGCAACTTCCCCACAATGGATGACCAAATATTTGCTACATTTTTCATTGCTATTTAACTCACACATTGCTCCATTGCCAAATATTCTTCTTTTAGTATTGCATGCCTTCCAAAGAGTCACACTTTATTCATGACCATCATACCTAAATGTTAGGATTTGATATCTATTATCTTAATGGATCTTCAAAATAGAAAATTACTCCTGGGCTCCCATTTCCCTTCCTGCTCACCTCCAGTTCATCTGCAATAGACTTAAAAACCTGCTGCTCTTGTTATACCATCCCTTTTACTGGGTTCCCCTTGTAGTATTAATATTTACCCTGCAACAACATCAACAACTAAGTTATTCTTTTTTTTCATATTGTCACGAGGCTCCTTTTTATCCATTCTTTTACTTGTACCTCATGGTGTCATGAAGTCTTCTAACAAAATAATACAGTAAAATTAGGATGTACTTGAGCAGAGTTTCAAAATCTATTAAAGCACTAGGAATTTGCTGACAGGTATTTACCGTACGTGTAGACTATTTAAATAGCAGATATTAGCACAGTAGAAACGAAGTACATGGCTGGAGTCAGAAAAACTTGAAGTCCACAGTTATAAGCCATCACTTTGGTTTTTAGTGCCTTGTAGTGGGAGGGGCGGAGTTTTAATATGTGGAAAAGGTACTTACAGTGATAAATTTTATAATTGTGTTAAAATTTATAACTGTAATAAATAGAATTTAAAAACCAACTCCTAAGCTTAACTTACACACATTATTTTTAAAATAAATCTATTAGTTTTTTGCTTAAATTAAAATATTCATTTTGTTTTCTATTACTGTTCAGTTAGCTTATAGATTTACTAGACTAAATTCCTTAGATTTTTGTTGTTGCAAGTGTACAAAGCAATGTAATAGAGATTTATAGCCTTCACAAAATGATAACCCCCTCTCCCCATCTACTACCCCTCTGACAGCGCACATAGCTGCTACAATTCCACTGACTCTATTCCCTATGCTGTACTCCACATCCTGTGACTATATATATATATGACACAGTCAGTTACATCAACTATAATTTCATATATATATATATATATGAAATTATAGTTGATGAGCAACAACTAAGTTTTATTGAATGATTACCAGTGCTTCTCATTACATCTATAACATCTCATTAAATTCTCACAATAATCCTATGACCTGATGAGATACACCAGCACCTTGTGGCTATTATTTGCTGATTCTCTCATCTTTTCCTCCAAATCACATTACAAAGTTATTTATCTGATTGTATCACAAGCCTATAACAAAGTTTCCCATTCAATTTGCCGGACTTAAACAAAAAACTTAATTTCCACAGTCCCACCCTTTAACATATTTCTCCTATATTTCCCATTTCACTTAAAATGAGATAATTTCTTATCTTTGCTTTTGTAAAGCCTCATGTATTATTAGTTTAATAATATTAATTTCATAGTCAATCATTCACGTAGAGAAGTCCTAGACTGGAAACAAAAGAATTAACCTTTTACTATATCTGACATATTCTCTATTATTACATTCCGACTTATGCTGTACATTTTTAAATTTTTTTCAGATTTCATGTATGCTCATTATCAAAATCTTAGATAAGACAGAAAGCAAAGAGAAGAGAGAAAATACTCTACTTAAGAGTAAAATCCACTAAGTAGATAATCACAATGAATATTTTGGCATAAGCCCTTCATTTCCCCACGTATTTATATAATTGAGATGATAAAATATAAAAGTGCTTTTGGTAATAATAGGTAGAAACAATATTTTTCATTGCTTTATTTGTCAATATATAATATAGCTCTTCTGTATATGAGCTTTTTGCAAAATAACATTTTTATTGACCATAGTTTTCGGCCTACTCCACTTAATCGTAATTCTCTTCTAATGAATACAGAAAAACCCATTTAACAAGAATTAAATCATAATGATTTTGAAGCTCGAAATAGTTAAGAAATGCATTAAAAATATTATTTTAGAACTTTAAAATATTTATCATTTAAAGAAAGACAAGCCCTTGCCTTCATCTCCATCGTCCCCAAATGGGTAGAAGAGAGCAACAGCTAAATTGATGAACACAGCCAAGTTGAAGGAAATGCTCCCCCACAGAGAGATGTGCCTCGAAAACCAGAACAGTGCAGGATTACCTGGTGAAGAACAAGAGCAATGGGCAGAGAGGAAAAATAAGTTTTGGTTTCAATACATCAGCCCTACTGAAATAACATTTTACTAAATGCATTTTTGTAGACTAATATAAAGCATATTTAAATAAACAATATGACTTATTTTAGAAAGTTTATAATCAGTATCATAACAGAGTTTTCTATTTGATTCCTTCTTTATCCTTTAGCCAATTTATACATAAACCATTACAGAAGGGTGAGTAATTTTGCAATTGCTAAAGGTGGTTAGAAAAGGTGATTCAATAATAATTCTCTCTGATGAATTATTGAATCTCATCTGCTCCCTAGAGCAGATGAGGGAAAAGACAGTTTAGCGGCTGCCAGAGGCCCTTTTTAATGGGATGGTATACATTACTATATAATTGAGTAAAATTGATACATTTGTCCCATTCTAATGCCTTAAAGTCAAGCAAAAAACACAAAACCCTGACACAGATATATCTCTGATGAAAATTCCTATGACACAGTCAGTTACCTAAAACTCTGAAACTTAATAGCATGGCACAATACCATTTCCTGGGAACTAGTAATTTATAATATTATCTAAGTTTTAAATCTTTCTGCTTGCTAAAAACTTGTTGGGTTTGCAACAGCAGAAGAAGATGCACGATACAATAAGAACTACCAATAAGTGACAAAGGATTTACTAAATCTTTTCAGAAAAGGAACTCTGTATTTGTCATCAGAAAGGAATTGGCAAAAGCATCTACTGAATACAGTTTACATTAACCAAAAAATCAGTTCTTTTTCCCTCTATTAGGTAATTGAACAGATATGTAAAGCATATAAGTTTGACCACATACTTCCTCAGGTCTTATCCATTCTCTAACTCTTAATATTTTAATATCAGATTTAAAATACTGGAGTTAATTGAGGGGGAAAAGCACATCAATTTTCAAATAAAAATGATAAACAAATTATTTTCTTGAATTCCAATCTGGGGTCTTTTGCTTACTTATAAACTGTACTTCCTTTTAGTACATATTTCCTTCTCTTGGAATGGAGCATTTCAACACTGGAATAGACAATATTAACCATGGCATTAAGAAGACTAACGTATAACAAATTTTAAACGTCTGCATCGCCATCATTCCTGAATTAGGAGTCCTCATTTTTTAAAAAATATTTAATTGACAATTTTAAAAAATTTTATTGGGGAAGGGCAACAGGACTTTATTGAGGAATAGTGTGTACTTCCAGGACTTTTTTTTTTTTTTCCCCAAGTCAAGTTGTTGTCCTTTCAATCTTAGTTGTGGAGGGCGCAGCTCAGCTCCAGGTCCAGTTGCCGTTGCTAGTTGCAGGGGGTGCTGCCCACCATCCCTTGCGGAACTCAAGGAATCGAACTGGCAACCTTGTGGTTAAAAACCCGCGTTCCAACCAACTGAGCCATCTGGGAGGCAGCTCATCTCAAGGTGCTGTGCTCAATCTTAGTTGCAGGGGGCACTGCCCACCATCTCTTGCGGGACTCGAGGAATTGAACTGGCAACCTTGTGGTTGAGAGCCCACTGGCCGATGTGGGAATCGAACCGGCAGCCTTCGGAGTTAGGAGCACAGAGCTCCAACTGCGAGCCACCGGGCCGGCCCAGGAGTCCTCGTTTTTAAAAGCAGAGGATAAAGACAAAATTAGGTGTTGATGCATACATTGGTAGTAACAAATCCATCAAACGAATTAGATTCCGTCTATAATCTCATAATAAGTTGCTTCCAATTTTTAAAAGTAAAATGTACATTGAAAGTTATTTTAAGATTTGTTTTTTGATAAATGAAGAATTATTTATCAAAAAACACAGAGCCCACAAACTCTAATTCATTATTTACTTACCTTTTGCAAAGGATAAAAATGTATGTTTTTCAAATGTCCCAAATAAAAATGTTAAGTCTTCATATGTATTCTGGACACATAAAATTTTCTCTGAATTCTATTAAGGTCCTACATGGTAAAATGCTAAGGGTACATAATTTCCTTATTTTTTTCAAATATTCTGCTATGAAAGCCTGACAATGCATGCCACCATTTTATATTTAAAGATGGTGTGTCTCAAGCTCTACTCAAATTCATATACCACAATCATTAAAGTTCCTAGAAAAATAGAGTGTTGAAGCACTGTTGAATGGAGGAATTGAGAACATATACTTGCTTGTCTGAAAAACGTCCCCAAAAGACAAAGAAGACCTAATCAAGAGTTTCCCATCAATTTTTGTTAAAATATCCTGTTATTCTTTATCTGGGAAAATTAAAGTTTATTTTAAACATTAAAAATTTTAAATTTTAAAGTTGAGTATTTCCAAATAATCTAGAGACAGAAATAAATGATGGGAACTGTATTATACTCATTTTTAACCTGAAAATTATAACATTTCTCTATTTGAATACTAGTGTCACAAATTTTTTAGTTCGATTTGGCAATGTAAAGATATGTGGAAAGGAAGAATGACTTTCAGAAAAACATCAAACAACCTACTCCATCATAAGATCACAAGACAATAGAGGGCCAACGTGCTGGTGCCAACGTCTCTCCATCATTCACTGATTGTTAAGGCCAGTCAGAGCCTATTCAGGGACTTCAAACCCGCAGCTGTTCCACAGTTGAAACATACAGCTGTAACGTTGTATTTCATAATATTTATAAAACGATAGGATCAGCACTAAAAGATGATCTAATTAGTCAGAGTTTTCTGTTTCCATTAAGCCGCAGGTGTCTCGGCTCTAGTTGTAGACTGAGCTTATATTCTTAAGCCTGTAAGTGATTTCAGTAACATCAGATGGCAAGAAATTAAAATTCAATTTAAATGAATGCTGTCATGTGTCCCAAAGCACCAATTCGTCTACCATTATACTCGAAACTCACCATTTCAGTTTATTGTACTTACTCCTGATTTTCTTCTGCCACTTCATTTCATTATAGAGGTCTTCTGTTTGCTGGAAAAAGTCATTCACTTTACTTCCTTGTTCATCCCGTTCAGTCGTATTGAACACACGGCTCTTAGACTCTCGCGTAAGATATTCACATATATTGGGGACAGGAAAAACTATTTGCTCCATAGTCCTATCATGCCGAACAATCTGAAAACATTAATTTACATGTGTTTTAGCCTTGAGACACCTTAGTCTTAGACTAATTTTCAGCATGTGTTTATGTGTTTATTAATGATATTTTATGAATTCAGTTATGAAAAATATGCCAGCTTGAAGTATCTAAAATAGTCCTTTATTGTGCTACTTTACACCTTTCTCTTTAAATAAGAGACATTAACTGACTAATGTATCATAAAAACTATACTTTGTTATAAATAACAAAAGCCAAAATCTTTATTCTTTCTGAATTAGCATTAAATATTTGCCACACATTTATATTTTCATCAAGTACAACAGAGAACTAAGAGGGAGTTAATGAGCAAGTCATTGGCTACGTCACCTTAAACACACCACTTGGTGTATTTATATCCTGTTTTTTCTAAAATGGGCTGTTGGGAAACAAATGACACACTCACATGATGAGCCCTACGTTCTACAGAGAAAGGTGCTTTATTTCATTAAAATTCTTATTCTTGGCAAAACATAATTTTGGCAGGAATAATATCCATTCTAGTATATACTTAGATATATATATTCATTATTTTGAACTTCTCTTATTTGGTATTTGTGACGGTGTCACCTTAGATTTTTTTTAAAAAGGTTGAATATTTTCATACAGTTTTACTATGTAATAAGGATTTGTGTATACTGCATCTCAAGGTTCATATTTATGTATCCTGCCCAGCCCTCAAGAATGAATTAGGACTGGTCTAACCCAGAAGAGTCATTTATTTCCCTCTGCCATTGACTGGTATGTTGGTGAGCATGTGACCGAGTTCTGGAAAAGGAAGCATAAGGAGAAATATCTGGGGGCAGGGGGGAGCTTCCTGGAAAGATTTTGCTTCCTTGAAAGGCAGAAATCCACATGAAACAAACAAAATAATCACAACAACCAAAACAAACACCTACCACAAAAGTAATTTTGGCCTGTATCCTCTTTCTTCCTGCTTAGAACAAAAGGCAGTGTAAGGGAACGATGCCTGAACTTTGGCAGTCATTTTGCAGCCATGAGGTGACATATCACCAGTATAATAAAAAAGACCTCCCAGAAAGATGGAAAAGGCCTGCATCACTGAATCACTGAAACAATCATAGAACTACTGATATCTTTAGACTTCTCATTATGTGGGATAATCAAGTATTTTTATTGTTTAAACAATAGTCAGTCTAGTATTCTGTTATTTGTAACTGAAGATATCCTTAATGATATATGCAAACTACATAGTAGAATACTATCATAAAACAAACAAGATGAAATTTAGTAGTGGTAAGTAAAAATTCCTGAACACAGTTTTTAAAAAAGCCAATTGTGTGCTCGCTTCAGCAGTACACATACTAAAATTGGAATGATACAGAGAAGATTAGCATGGACCCTGTGCAAGGATGACATGCAAATTCTTGAAGCAGTCCATATTTTTAAGGAACTCATACAACTCAACAACCAAAAAACAAACAATCCAATTGAAAAATGGGCAGAGGACCTGAATAGACATTTCTCCAAAGAGGACAATACAGATGGCCTATACATATGAAAAGATGCTCAACATCACTAACCATCAGAGAAATGCAAATAAAAACCACAATGAGGTATCACCTCACACAGGTTAGAATGGTATCATCAACAAGACAAATAATAACAAATGTTGATGAGGCTATGGGGAAAAAGGAACCCTCACACTGTTGGTGGGAATGCAGATTGGTGCAGCCGCTATGGAAGGCAGTATGGAGGTTCCTCAAAATTTAAGAATAGAATTACCATATAACCTAGAAATGCCCCTCCTGGGTATCTACCCAAAAAGTCAGAAAACATTTATCTGTAAAGATGTATGTACTCTGATGTTCACTGCAGTTTTATTTATGGTGGCCAAGATACAAAATAACCAAAGTGTCCTTTGCTAAATGATTGGATCAAGAAGATGTGGTATATATACACAATGGAATACTATTCTGCCATAAGAAAAGATGAAATAGTGCCATTTGTGACAACATGGATGGATCTTGAGATTATTATGCTAAGTAAAGTCAGACAGAAAAAGTCAAGTACTATATCGGTGATATGTGGGATATAAAACTGAAAGCAACAAAGGAACAAAACAAACAAATGAAGAAACAAAAACTCATAGACACAGGCAATAATTTGGTGGTTACCAGAGAGTAAGGGGGGAGGGGAGTGGTAGATGAGGGTAAACGGGATCAAATATATGGTGATGGAAGGAGAACTGATTCTGGGTGGTGAACACACAATGTGATATAGATGATGTATTACAGAACTGTACACTTGAAACCTATGTAACTTTACTAACCATTGTTACCCCAATAAACTTTAATTTAAAAAAAAGTAAAAGTAAGACAAGTGAATAAAATTCAGAAATCATTAGCAGAGCTAGATACCATGAAATTCAGATGTGAGATGGTAGGCCTTTGGCTCACTGTGGGAGTAGGAAGGAAAGGAGAAATCTGAAAGACTGTTAAAAGAAAATCTGTAACATACTTGTCCCTTCTATATAGTCTTTCCCAACACACATTGTCCTTGATTTTATAACCTCGCTTACATCCACTTTTAGCTTTATATTCTAAGAAGCAGTATCTGCTTTTTGCAATTGAGTTGAATAATTAATACTAGAAATGCCTACCATTTTGGGTGTGCCAATTATACAAAGAAGAACTGGACCTATTTGGTATGGAACACAACTATGTGGCAGGGTTGGGGGGAAGAAAAGGTTCACATGACCCAGCAACGTCAAACATTTACAAAATCTCAGGATACATTTAAGAAATAGTGTCTTGATTATTATAAGCCAAGCTATTCAGCCCTTTTATAACATGCGATGTTTGATTACAGCTGTCACATTTTACAAGGGGTATTGACAAACTGGAGGGATTACAGAAGGAAAGGGGAATGTGTTCACTGTCAAAAGCCAAAGACAGATAATTTTTTTCAACACATTTATTCATCAAATGCTTATTCAGTCTTTAGTTGGGGAACTCTGGGGAATTCAAAGTGAAAAACAACATGAACTCCGATCTATAAGAGCTTATAGCTGAGTAATCATGGTGGTTCTTCAAATGTTAGAACCAAGCTATCATGTTGACAAGAGAGTAAATGCTCTGAACAGCGGGTAAACATTAAAGTGGGCTAGTATGCACTCTATCAAAAAAATTACTTTTTATAATTATTAGAGTTGTTCCACATTGGATAGTTTCCTCCTGAAGTAGTGAGATCTCTATCCTAAGGGAGAATGTAAAGCAGGAGCAGGATTATTATACAGCAATTCTTCCTTGGAGGTGTGAGTAGACCAGGTAATCCACAAGGTCCTTCCTATCTCCTAGGATATTTGAGTCTATAACTTATAAACAAACTATTAGTTTCAACAATATTCATTATTACTGTTATGTTCCAAGCAGTGTTCATTTTTGGAAATACAAAGATTATCAAGACCAGTCCCTACGTCAAATAGGGAAACAGCGACACATGAGAAGCTAACAATATTCCAATATGATATATTAAACTAACAGAATTATCAAACTGCTGTAGGAGCATAGTGGGATGAAATTAATGAATGTGTGAAAAAGGGAGGGGAGGCCACTCCTGAGTAGGTCATATGATCTGGTCTTTGAATGAGCGTGAGAACTGGTCAACATGAATTTAGATCATAAACCCAGGCCACTCCTTTGAACTCTTGATTTCTATATCCAACTTGATAGATACCTCAAAGTCACCTCAAATTCAAATTTACCCAAGAATCAACAAATGCTCCGCCCCTACCTTTTAACTGCCAAAGCTATGATCCCTTTGCTTAACTCCAATTCCATTCCATTTTTTGAAACCAGAATCCCAGGGAACATCCCTTTTCACACCATTTCCCCCACCTTACATGTGGAATCCAACCTCAAGCATTGAACCCAGTATGTATATGTATATGTGTGTGTATGTGTATACGTATATGCGTATTTTCCCCAATCTAGTCATCTTTAATATCACCATCTCTCACCTTTTCTATTATAATATCCCCTATTTGACCAACATGCATTCCTTGAACTATTCTCTTATCCAATTCTTTCTCCAAGCAGCAATTAGAGCAATCACTTGAAAAGAGTCATCCCATCCCCTTCCTATGTTCTGTCACACCTTCCATTCATTTACTTCTACCTGAAATCCCATGCCTGATCTTTAGTAGAGAGAAACTTCTCAATTTTTAATATATTCTTTAAGGAAATCTTCTCTGTGAAATTGACTTGAACTTCCCCAGGCGCAGTTAATTGCCGTTTTCTCTACATTTCCTTGGCCCTTTGTGTATACTATACAGAATTCTGTATGCTATACAGAATTATCTTCTGTATGTGGATGTAATTGGTAGAGAGTAAATGCTCAGTAGACATTTACTGAATTGATGTATTTACAGCTAAATCTTCTCTCACTGCTGGGAAACCAATAAAAGTCCAACTTCAACAACAGTCCCATCTCTCTCACACAGTGATGAACCCAATCTTGACCTCTGGCTTCCCCTCTCTACCTGCTACTCCTGATCTCTTCTAAATCACCTCGCTTTGTACTTTGGCTTCTGGGACCTTCCTCAGAACGTTGGTGTTTGGTGAACTATTTGTATCCATTTCTCCAGCTTCCTGACTTTGCCAGCCTCCCAATTCCTAAGCGCTTGGGTGTAGTGAGCAATGCTTTTGCTGCTGTTCCAGCTCATGGGTGCCGTCAAGTCAAGTCTCCTATGAAAACTAGAGTTTATAAATGTTTATAAATGTCAGCAACGGGTCCGTTTTGTGAAACAAGGTAATGATGCTCATTATTCCAAAGGTTTGGCAAGAGTATACAATAAGGTATAGTGATTATATATCTTGGGAGTTAATAGCAGTGACTCCCATCATGCACTCTGCTGAAAACTAAAATACATCTCCCAAAGTGAATAAATGTATGAATGTAAATTACTAGTGACAAGCGTCAACTACTCTACTCATTTCTGCCCGATTAGCTCTGCCAACAAATGTCAAAACGATACTAGAGCTAGTAAATGAGAGCCAGATGGGTCTCACAACACATAATGATAGTCTATGTTGACCCACACCTCCCGAACTGTCATGGGCCATTAAAGAATGTCTTATTTATAGGGGGAGGTCAATGGCTGTGTACTAAAAATGGAAATTGCTGAATCATTGCAAGTTTATGTTATCAATAAGAAGACTTCATTAGTGCCTTCCATGTTTCCTACACTTTTGAATACTTTCTTACATGGAGATCTCTATTTTAATAAGCCTCCTATAATTTTTGAAAAAGGAACCATTTCTTGAATGACAGTTCTAGTATAATAATCTTTTCTCTAAAACACCGTTGCTCTGCACTGATTGCTTCTATGAGCAAAACAAAACAAAACAAAAATCACCTTATTAATTACAAAATAAAACTTACATATAGTTCAGGTCAAAAAATAAATAATTTTGAAAAATGTGCACCTCAATTTCTTATAGACCACTCCTCACATTTCATCTTTCAGTATATACTTTTACAGTTTAAACCACTCAATTCCTCTTCGTTGTTCTAGGAAACAATTATGAAAATAGTCTGAAATAGAAAGTAAACATATCTTTTCACAGTTGGTTCCTTTCAAGAAATAATAGCTGGTTACCTCGATCTGTGCGGTGTGGTTAGCATAGTATTTTAAGGCTTCATCTCCATCATCTGGATCTGATCCTGGTTTGAGCATCTGCTGTAATAATTTGTTGTGGCGGGCCAACTAGAGAGAAAAAGAGGGGAAAAAGTTTTAGATATTTTTCCCCTTTTCTGGAAGTAAACTTTGAAATTACTTTGTCCAGTTGTACACATAGCTTCACAGTTCTGGGGATAATGGCAATTAATTACATTTCAGGAATGCATGTCTATTTGAAAGGCATAAATAATGAAATCACAAGTATCAGCTATTACTACATCAATCTTATACTTTCATTTGGAAATATATATGTTTTTAGCATGAGAAGACTGTGTCTTGTTCAGAGTAGGTGCTCAATTAACATATGTTGATTACATTTATATCTTCTGTAAATGCATAATTGTGCCAGGAAGAAGAAAAGCCAAGTGATATATAATTGATATTACCTATAATAAATTGAAACTACATGCACATATAAAACAACTTGATGAACTGTTGCAACAGTCCAGTGGGTATGGTACCAATATAAATGGCAGCTTCCTATGTATCTATATTTCTATATTTATAAATAGGTATCTATATTTCAGCAGAGTTTCTCTTATGGCATCTAATCAAGGCTCTACATTAGGAATTCGTACTAAAGTCCTATACTTCTGCATATTCATACATCAAAATTGGTACTTTATGGGTACCTATCTCAGTTTTATGGTAATTGAAACTGGACATTTAAAAAACAAAAATCTCACCATAAATTAGAAACCACTGTTGATAGAAGTAATCATTCTCTCTCATTTGAATGTCTACGGCATTTGTTGGCTAGTTCTCTCACTTTGTAGGTAACTAATACATATTGCCTTCATTCTCTATTTTATGGTTATCTTAAACAATTCCTGAAACCTTGTAATGTCTTTAACCTTTTGGTTATCCTATTTATGCTTCACGATCCTCAAGGATTTCTAGTAACAACGAATGTCCACATATTTCTTTTATTCCTATCACACTTTCTACCTCTTACTCTGTGCCAGGTGTTGTCCTAAACACTTATGTACAAAATCTCATTTGACCCAGCTAAGAAATCCTGGGGTAGGCACTCTTATTAGCTCCATTTTACAGTTGGGGAAACTGAGGCACCGAGTATTTAAGGGACTTGCCTGTGATAACATAGTCAGAAAATGATAGAGCCAGTACTGAACTCAAGCAGTTTAGTTCCAGAGTCAGTATTCTTATCAACATTACAGAGCAATAAATAAGTCTTTGCATTATTCATAGGATGTTAATTCAAATTGTAATTATAAAGAATAGAGATGAATTTTAAACAACAATCCAGTACCTATAAAAACCAAATAAACATCATCCTTATAAGTGATAATTTGGTAAATTAAATATTTATTCAATTGATGCTGCTCTAGAGCAAATCATTTTTGAAACTATTATTTTAGAATTGACTTTTAGGAATATTTATAAATCACTCAAGAAAACCATTTCCTGTTTTTCTCGACATTTTATTTTTGACTAAATATGAATTATACAGATTTTTATTAAAAACTATAGTCACGAAACTTGTGACTTGCAGGTGTTTCTAAAACTCTAAATGCCTTTCAAACTAAAATTATTCTAGTCATTTAGAAACTTTAGCATGCGTTTTAAGAAGTGCTGGTTCTTGAAAGTAAAACTGGCATGATTTGTCTACAGATTGGATCTGGGGCATGAAAGAAAGAGAGGAGTTAGGGATGACTCTCAAATTATTAACCTGAGCAACTGAAAGTTTAGTCATGCCCTTTACTAAGGAGAAATGAAGGAGAAACATATTTAGGGGGAACAAATCAGGTCTCTGGTTTTGGACACGTGAAGCTTTAGACATCATTCAAAAGGAGATGACCAGAGGCTGTTGGATATGGTTGTGAGGAGTTCTGGGCAGAGGTTGGCGCTGGAACTATATACCTTTAGGGATCATCAATGTATGGCTGACATTTAAAATCATGAACCTTAATGAAATCATCTAAAAGTGAGCTTAGAGAAAACAGAACCAAGGAATTCCAATACAGGTTAGGAAGACAAGAGGTATCATCAAAGAAGACTGAGCAAGTGAGGGCCAGTGAGGTAGGAACAAACCAGTGAAACCAGGTTTGTTTCACTGGTTTGTGAAACAAACCTGGCAACTAAAGAAAGAAAGAACTTCAAGACGGAGGGAGTGGTCACCTGACAGTCCAACCAAAGGAGGACTGGGAAGTGGTCATTGGGTTTAGCAGCTTGGAAGTCACTGGTAACCCTGACAGCAGCTGTTTCAGGGAGTGATGGAGCCTAATGTAGTGAGATTAAATAAGAATGGGAGGAGAGGAAGTATAAACAATGAGAGCAGGCAACTCTTAAAAAGTAATGCTGTAAGGGCGAGCCAAGAAATAGGGTGGTAGCTAGAAAAATGGATTAGGTAAAAGGGAGGATTCTTTAAAGATGAGTATATAACATAATGTTTGTTTGATTTTGAGAGAAATGAAATGTTTGCTAGAGCAACATCTTGACTATGTGAGAATGGAATGATATAGTACATAAATCGAAGGACTTGCCGTAGAAACAAATTCACCAAGGAAGGGCCAGTAAACATGTTTGTGAGGCCAGTAAGCATGTTTATGTGTGTTTCTCCAGGGAGGTTCAACTTCTGGTTCCAGGTATGCAGTAGCCAGACTCGTAATTAATGAGATTTGTGGTTTTGCAGGATGAGGTCAACAACACACAAAGAGACACGTGGAAACTAACTGTCTATTCAAGGAATTTAAATGGGACCATAGGCTCTAAGCTGAAAAGGGAAGGAAATGAAGCCAGGAAGGACAATGAAAAGGTAGTAGGATAAATGAATTGGAGCTTATAATGGAAGGGGAAAAAATGTGTTGGAGTTGAGGTGCTAGAAGAAGTGAAAGAAGTGCTAGTTAGGAAGGTTTAATCAGAGTGAGATACTTGAAATGGAGCTTATTGACAAAGTGTAGGGAGCTGTGATAGATTAGGAATGATCAGGTTTTAGGTGTTTCCCTATGTCAATCATTTAATGGCTCCTCACACTTCCACCACCACCCTGGTCTGAGCCATCCGGAATATTGCAGAAGCCTTTTCACTGTTCTCCCACCTCTGTCATTGTTCTCTAGTACCTAGCCTTAACACAGGAGCTGGAATCATCCTTTCGATCAGATCATGCCTCTTAGCTCAAAACTCTCTTCTGAACCCTGCCATCTCATTTAGAGTGAGAGCCAGTGAGCACTCCAGACTCTGGCCCCGCTACATTTGTGAACTCTTCTCCTAGAACCCCACAGCCCCAGCCACACTGGCTCCTGACTGTTCCTTCAACCTGAGAAGCATGTTTCCACCTCAATCCTTTGCCTGGATTCTCTTCCTCGAGAGACCCACATGGCTTGCTTCCTGACCTACTTCCGGGCTCCTTTCAAATACTGTCTTATCAATGACCACACTTTAAAATATCAACTCACTCATCCCGTCTAACACATCTAACACCATTTCTTGCTCTATTTTTCCCCATAGTATATAGTAATGATCTGACCTACCATATTTTATAATCAATCTCTTTATCTCCCCCTTTAAGAAAGTAAGCTTATTTCTGAGAGGGCACAGATTTTCATCTGTTTTGTTCACTGCTATATTTCCAATGCTTAAACCTGCGTCTGGCCTGTAGTAGATGCTCAATGCATGTTTGTTTAATAAATTGAATATAACTATCAGAACTCTTCAATCTTAAATAAAGGATAGCTTTCCAAGGTGAGACACTAATTTCAATAATTTTTATAAACTTATTTATTAAATAGCTCTTACTTCTTTAAAGTCACTTTAAAGTCACAGGGTCAAAAATTACGATAATTATTTTAAGAAACCAATCATGCTATTTTATGTGACATAATTAATAATGCAAATATGTATAAACAATTTTCATTTAGTATATCCTGCTTAACATATCAGGTCTTCTGCCTTTCCTGTAGTCCTGGTGAGATAATTCTACGTTTGTCTTGTCTTATCACAGGTAAGCAGCACTTTAAAAGGCACTTTAAAAAATGCCTAGGATTCCCTTCACATGTTCAAACATTTAAAACAATATTTTCATTCATAATTATATAAATAATCTCTACATTTCTTGGAAAATTTTAAATATATATAATAATAAAACCAAATAGAAAATACTACACCATTTTTTTCTATCTGGATGTCTTTTACATTCTTTGTAACTAAGACCCTTTTCTGACTAAGTACCCTAGTTTGCTTTTCCTTATTCTGTGTTCAGATAGTGCCCTGTACATAACTAGATAGTAAAATTTCTTATATTGTATCTTATCAACTATTACTTCTCTCCAGTGGTCTGTGACATCCTCAAGGCAAAGGGCCTGGTTTTACTCACTGCTGTATTCTCAGACAAAAAAAAACACACAGATCTTGGTACATTAAATAGACTCAATAAATATTTGCTGAATCAACAAAGAAGTGGGTTAATTCTTAATATTCATTATGTATTTGTGTGGTCAAGGACTCTTAAATCTCAGTGAATTATCCTCCTTGATAAAAGAGAAAGGCCAAAGAAATCTGATTAGACATTAGATGATGGTAGAATTCCAGTGTTTGCAGAAATAAAATATTTATTTTCTTGTTTCATAGTTATTCATGCACTTCTATCCCTTCCGCTAGACTGTAAGTTATTTGGAGAGGGAAGGACCAGGTTGAATGGAGCTCTATATGAAGCAAGGATAGCATCCCGATTATGTATACAAAACACAAAAAAAGTAAAAAAATATCTCCATGATTCTGAAATACGTGAAAATGACTGGTATCAACATAGAGCTCTCTTGGTCCAAATTATCAGTTCACTATAAGTACAGTACAACTTCTCAGGGATCAATTAACATAGGTGCAATAGTTTTTAAAATATTTAGTCCCCTATATATGCAATTCTACTAAAAATATTATGTAGAATGGCCGCACTGCCAACCAAAGATATCTGTTGTTTCTTAGTGATAGGCTCTATAGATATATTTTGTCTACTATTCCCTCACATATACCTTTTACATGACATAAATAAAGAAAAACCCAGAATCTAAAGATGCTATAGCATCATTTATTATTAAGTGCTCTGGAAACCTATGGTGAAAACACTTGGTAAGTTTCTGGGCAAGTAGAGCACATCTGTAGAGAGCCATCACAGTAAGAAATCTAATTTAAATCCTAATTAAAAACTGATGGACAGCTAATGAAGATATTCAAGGACAGCCATCCAACTTTCCCTGACAGAGACCCTCACAGCAAGCAGTATGTGAAATTAGCTGATGTCACTACACAACATGGTCTGAAAAATCAATCAACAACCGATATTAGTAATACCGAGAGTCTGACATGGGCTGAGTTCTAAAAGGGAATAATGTCACAGGTGGTAAATCTCTGGGTCCTAGAAACACTTGTAATCCACAACAATCTTTTATTAGGCAAAATAGTAGCAATTGTGTTTTATACTGAGTGGACATGGTGTCTAATTTGTCATACCTACTTAATAAGTGGTGCCAAAATAATGTTATCAATAACTTTTTAGCTCATTAATACAAACAGGAAAACCAACCCTGGCATCAGTTATCATTTACCATAATATCAAAGTTTGAAAACAAAATGCAATGTAATACATGGGGAGATATATGCATATGTATTAGTGAGGAAGGGATGAAAAGCATTGGTGAATAGTTAGCCTTATAAAAGAATGAAAACATATCCCCCACAGAGAAAGACTGCCAAGAAAGGCTAGGGATTCCTTCATTATGTGTTAAAAAGAAGAAAAGGAAAATCATGATTAACCATGCCATATTTGTAATTTAAATACATATGAAGCACTAAAAGGAATTATATATATATATATATATATATATATATATATATATATATATATATACACACACACACACACACTCACACATAGGCATATATACAGAGGGTGCCAAAAGTGTAGACCTATTTTAAGAAAGGAAAACTCTATTAAAATTGTAACACTCAATATATACTGATAACAAAAGATGAAAACAAGTCACATTTGACGTCTGCAATTACAAGAGGTGCTCAAAGTGGTTCCCATCAGCGTAATTTTAATACAGTTTAATAAACACACACAAACCTTCTATGTAAACACATATAACCTACAGCAGGGTCTTTGACTAACATCATGCAGGTTTTTAAAACCAAGATTGGGGAATAAAGAAGACAGACATAGGCTTTTCACTTTTAGTAACATCTCTTACTGAACTATTTCACATTTATCTTCTTATCATTAGGATTTTAATGTTCATTTCTATTTAGGTCCAAGTAAGGATGGAGTGAAAAAATCAAGCAATTGCACTTGAATGATATTCAACAATAATTATTCTTCGGCATTTATCTGTGAATTTTTTTACGTGAGTTCTACTTTTATTAATTGGTAAAACTGACACGGCAACTGCCTTTCCAAAGATTACAAAGTGAGCTGGAGCCTGAAGGCAGAATAAATTGCCTTATATGTTTAGGTTAATAATTGTACAATGCTTTTATACCAAACACTCTTGTTTGAAGCGAGAGAAATCTGCTGAAGAGTATATAAACAAAGGTTTTACATATTCTAACATGCTTAAAATATGCAAGCCTTGTATTTTCAAAACATCTATTTTCTCTATCTTTGAGATCTTATGTGCAAAGCACAATATTACTGTGGGATTGTAGAGAGAAGTAGACTTTCTTCTTTTAAGCAACCTACTTTCTAGTTGGAGGAATTAAAACAATTATAGAAATGAAATTAATCTGAGGCAAAGTAAGGGCAGAAATACATGGAGACTCTTATTTGTTTGATGGCTTTAGGAACGGAATCATGCAAGCAATGCACCTGATAACAGTTTTAAAGAAGGGGTAAAATGTCCATAGGTAGGAAAGGGAAGGAGTGGATGGCAGGAGGAAGCCATTCTGCATAGAGAGGGATCTGCAGGAACAAAGTTACAGAGAATGGGGAGTGGAAGACAGGACAAGAATTCGGAGCCATACGAATGCTATGTGAGGAGTCTGAATAGAAAATACCATTGTGGGTTGAATAGTGTCCAGCAAAAAAGATACTAACCCCAGTACCTGTGAATGTGACCTTATTTGGAAATAGGGTCTTTGCAGATGTAATCAAGTTAACATGAGGTCACAATGGATTAATGTGGGCTAATGTCCTAAAAGAGGGAAATTTGGACACAGACACATACACACAAGGAAAATAACATTCGATGACAGGAGAGATTGGAGTGATGCAAGCTAAGGAACACTAAGGAGTGCCGGCAACCCCCCGAAGCTAAGAAGAGGTGGGGAAGGATGCTACCCTAGAACCTTCAGAGAGAGCATGGACCCGCTGATACTGTCATTTAGGACTTTCAGCCCCCAGAACTGTGAGAGAAAAAAAATGTCTGCTGCTTTAAGCTACCAAGTTTGTGGTGATTTGTTATGGCAGCCCTAGGTAGCTGTCTTAGTCTGTTTGGGCTGCTGTAACAAAAAATACCCTAGACTGAGTGGCTTATAAATCACAGAAATTTATTGCTCACATTTCTGAAGGTTGGGAAGTCCAAGATCAAGGCACTGGCAGACTTGGTGTCTGGGAAGGACTCCTTCCTCATGGATAGATGTCTTCTCATTATAGTCTCGCTGGCGAAAGGAACAAGGGATCTCCCTCCAGCCTCTTTTATAAGGGCACCAATCCCATTCATGAGGGCTCTACCATCATGAGCTAATCACCTCCCCAAAACCCCACCTCCAAACACCATCACACTGGGCATTTGGATTCAACATATGTATTTAGGGGAAACACAAACGTTCAATGTATAGCAGAAGCTAATACAAATACAAACCATAAAGGAATTTTTTCTCTTAACTGTGACAAGATAAACTGAGATCTTATTACCTACCTTTTCCCTTCTATTAGAAAAGGAATGTAGGGATTAGGGAGAATCCATTTGGGAATGGTGTCATCTGTCCAGAGCTGCTCTCAGTACTGTGAGGTCCTTTATAAAGAAAATAGCCTAAAGAAGAAATAATTGTTCCACTAGAATACTGATGCCAGAACTATTCTGTTAGGAGTAGGGTCAAAGTCATGTTAAGAAGAAGAAAAGGCTTTTTCACATGAGACAGTTCAGGCGTATGGTCTCAGCAAGAAATTATTCACTGTGGCAGGGATATTTGCACTTAGACACATTAGAAAGAAATCAGCTTCAGGCATTCCTAGTAGAGAGGAGCACATCCTTTCCACTGCAGTCAGCAGAACCAAGGCTTCAGAAAACCCCCATCAATATCCAGCTTAAATCTGAGGTTAAATAATGAAGAGCTAGTTTCTCAAGGTGGAAATGGTGGTATTTCCCAAAAGACAGGGGTGAGCACATTAGCAAGTTGGGGGAGGGGCACAGTGAGGGGAGAGGAAAGGTGGAAGTGTAATAGATAGGCTATGGAAAGCAGATGAAAGTACTGATTCTCCACTGGTGTAATGGAATAGATTAGTTGGAAAAGGTAACAAATCTCAGTCTTAAAAAGTTAATTCTTACTGACTCTCGGTGGTGAACATACAATGTAAGATATAGATGATGTATTACAGAATTGTACACCTGAAATCTATGTAACTTTACTAAAAAAGAAAAAAAAAAGTGAATTCTTGTGTGTTTTTTTTGTTTTCCAGACTTCCTTTTTCCCTAGCCAAATACAGTTGCCCATATTGTCTTGAGCAGAATTTGGATTGAAGGAGAAAGAAACCGGATAGAAGGAGAAAGAAACAATGTTCATTTTTCCTGACTTCCAAAATAGTCTCTTGAGAATCCAAAGAGAAAGCCCCAAACAAAGTGAGGCCAAGAGGAAGGCTGACAATGAGGAGGAAACAGAAAGAGGGTGTTCATTCTGAGAAACACCGTTTGGCAAACCTGGGAAAGAGAACAAACAGACTTCTGAGCACCCTGCAAAGTAGCTGTGGAAGATTCGTGGACCACCGGACCACAGGACCACAAACCCCAAGGAAAGCATGGGACCTCAAGGCTATTTTCTCTCATCCCTGCCACACACACACAACCGGAGGGAAGTAAGGAACTGGCCTCTTCCTTCCCCCAACAGGACTGATAGAGGGATCATAAAACACCAGCATTACCCTTCACAATAGCATCTTTATACAAGGAGTTTAAAAAACATAGGTTTTACTTATCTAATATCTCCAATAAATTCTTTATGATTCCTATTTCTATTACCATGGTGGCCAAACTAAGACAAAGATATGTGCAAAATGACAAGAAATTCACAAAAATTTTTAAGAAAAACTCATTTTCAGATGATCTAGACTCTTATTGATTAGGGCCTCTCTGAAATTACAATAAAATCAATAAAAGACATTTAGTAATTATAATAAATAAATGATAACTCAACCTTTGAAGCAGGGCAAAGTAACGGGGAAAAAACAGTAAATGGCAAGAAACAATGCATTTTTAAATGATTTAAGGTAGTAAATTATCTTTGTACTATGGTCTAGACATAAAGCATTACAGAGTGCTGTGAGGAAGAATCTAGCTTTCCTACTGATTGCTAATATTCATCATAATATGAAGTTTCTCAAAACTTGGTCCCTGCACCAGCTGCATCAGCCTCACCTGGGAATTGGTTAGAAAAGCAAATTCTCGGGCCCATCTCAGACCTTCAGAATTAGAAACTGGGTGTGGGGCCCAGCAACCTGTTTTAACAAGCCCTGGGAGGATTGCAACCTGCTACCAATTGACATCCATTATTCTAATAGACTTTTTTTTTTCTTTTTTAGTTTTACAAGTTGTTTATTCAACATTGCAATTTTCCTTTGTTAGGAAAGGTAAAACTGCAATTTTTTTTTAACTGAAGTTCATTGGGGTGACAATGGTTAGTAAAGTATACACTTGAAACCTATCCTAATAGATTTTATAATCAGGACCCATTTAGATTCTTGAGAGGAAATCCACTTTTTTAAAAAATCTAAAATTAAACATAAAAGAAGCAACTGTTTATAAAGGAGTTTTTCCTTTAAAAAACTACAAGAAAAATGTAAGCATTTAGACACTCATAATAACAGTAAACAATTTACTGAATAAAATTTTCAAAAAAATTGAAATTGAGATGAGACATATAAAAATATTCCATTTAATTTTTCAAAACTGGTCATTTATCACTCATAGATTCCAATTTCTGAGCTGACTTTGCTCTTTTAAAAAGATTTCTGTACTAAAATCCCACTGCAGTAAAAAATATTAGTCTATAAGATTTATATAATTATTATAATAAACATATTAGTTTATAAAATTAGATAAATTTACTTCATGAAAATATAGATGAACAAAATTACTTTCCAAAGTAAGCTTTTTCCGTACAATTATTTAAGTTAAATTTTTTCTTCAGTTCCATTTTTCCAACTAAAACAGGTCATACTTTCTTTTACTTTAATACATCAGAAATTATGTATAAAAGTATTTAATTAAGAATTTATAATTTTAAGATAAAATAACTGTCATTTTACATTTTTATGCAAAATCGAATGAAGTATAATGCTTAATTGCTTCTGATATCAATGTAAGTATATCAATATTTTCTGAATGACTAAAACTACATGAAAATAAATTGTATGTAAGTGGGTCATCTTATCTGAAATCAATATTCCACAGAAGTATTCTTTATTAATCATTGTTGCAGTGTTCTATTCAAAACAAAATATTTCAGGATGAGAAGCAAGAAAACAAACTAATTCTACATGTTTAATCGGGTTATCCAAAATACAGATAAACATTAATCAGAAAAAGAAGGTAGAAATGCAATATATAGATGATATATTATAGAAATGCACACTTGAAACTTATGCAATTTTATTAATCAATGTCACCCCAAAAATTTAATTAAAAATTAATAAATAAAAGAAAAAGAAGGAGCAACTGATCTCTAGGAAACCTTAAAATGATGTACACTTGGAGTATTAGCATTTATTTTGTACAATTGATGAAAGAGAAATTTTTTCAGACCCTATTTCTTTTTGATACAAATAAAGACAAGTCTTTGGAATTTCTGGATCTCACTATTGCCATAAAGGAAGTAATGTACTTCTTCAGACCCAGAGAGAATATAGTAGCTTCTTCAAGCATCTAGAAATGAATTTTCTGGATATTTACCATCATGTCCCCCTCCTTAGTGCTTTTTAAATATGGTTTGGGAAACACTAAAAGAATAGAAGGATCCTTCTCCATAATAATTAACATCATGATATGTGACTGTGAATTATTTATTTGATTTTAATGTATCTCCCTCACCTAGAATATTAGTCCAAGGCGGACAGAAATTTTATTCGTTCACTGTTGTGTCCCATGCAGCTAGAACAGTGTCCAACACAGAACAGCTCCTTCATAAATACTTACTGAGTGGATGGATGGATGAATGGCATAGACTGTTTTTGTTTGTTTGTTCAGTTTTTAATGGGAAATGTGTTTAATTTTCCAAAGGAGATTGATTTTTTTTGAAAATGTTGAATTACAGTTTGAAAGATGCTTTAATTTCTATTTCTGGAATAAAGTCATCAGTCATTTACAACATAAAGACGTTAGACATTATAGCATTGCTTATCTCCTCAGAAGCTTTCTGATTCTTTCTCTGTGTCTAGTGATGATGTTTTTTTCCAAGGTAGCACCAAGCGGTGCAGAAAGCCATCTTTATGAGACCTACGGCCATATTAAAATAGGTCTTGTGGCTGACTGGGGAAAACTTAAGGGAGTCCTTGCTCTTCAAGTAACTGTTGGAGTGAGTGGGCTTATTATCCACACTGAGGGACCCTCTCTGGTTTTGCCACTGACTTCATGAGAACACGTACCAATCACTTGACCTTTTTATGTCTAAAGGACCTAGCTGTGAAATAACAATGATACCTACAATACTGCATCCAAAAGAATTACTGGAGGATCTGCGCTCCTAATGCTCCTTAAGTTCCTGAACCAACCAGGCTTAGTGAGAACACAGTATTACTATGCCACTCTCCTCTATGAAATGCCAATTCTAAGAATGAGTCAATTGCTTTTCTGTGACTCCTAGTCTTGACAAAGCCACTTTTAAGTGGGTTAATTAAAGGCTTGGAATTATAATGATGAGTTCCACAACAGTTCTCACACTGCCAGTGTGCTCAGGGATACAATCTGAAGTGTACAAATTAGCCAGATGCAAAATCGGGGGTGGGATACAGGGAATTGAGAAGAAGCGCTGTGAGATAATTTTCAGGAACTTGAAGCTCAATTGCTTGAAAGCATTTCAACCTCAGGTTTCTGCAGCTTTCTATTTCTGAGTTACATCAGACTGAGAAATATGCTAGTGCTGTCTCTATGTTTAACGGTCTCATCGACAGCTGCCTTTAGGGAAAAAAAAGGCCAGCTTTTGTTAGAGTGGTTCTCAAAGTGAGAGAATTATTGCTCAAGTGAACTTCTACATTTCAAAGGCAAACCTAATAAAGGAGGAAATGAGGTGGCAAGGTGAATTTCAACTCTAAGTAAGGATTCAGATCAGTTGAATCAAACTGAAAAGAGACAAAGAATTTTCAACATGTATTTTGTTACTTGTTCATTCAGTGACATCCAACACCCTTTTAAATGTTACCTAGTCAATCAGAAGTTAAATTACCCAGGTTGTAAATAAAAAGACAAAGGCAGAGCATGCAAAAAAGAGAGAAGAAGGGAGGAAAAAATTGAGAGGCAAAGTCATTTAGAACACCTTGTTCTCCTTTCTTAAAAAATCTATCACTAACTGATAGAGATGACATTTAGAGATACAAGTATTCAATACAAACATATAGATATTATAGACAAAGTTATTGCCTGCATTATAAGCTTCTTTGGTATTATATGATGAATCATCCATATAGGAAACAGTATTGTAAGATCCATAAAGTATATTAAAATAACATAAAGTCCTACTTATCCGAATTCAAATCAAACAAAAATTCTCCTTGTAACTTAAGCAATCATGATTCGTGTATTTCTTGTATGTTCATTCTGAAATACTTAATGATAAACCTTTCCTCTGGTGTGTGCCCAGTAATTCTTTAGGCATTGGGGTTGTAATAGTGAACAAAACAGACAAATCTCCTGTTCTTATGGAGTTGACCTTCTGGTGGTGGGCAAGAAATAAACAAATACATGGTCTATCAAAATGGGAAAGTGCTAAGAAGAAAATAAAACAGAAGATTGGAGTAATGAGCTTCGGGGGATGGAGGCTGCCATTTGAAATCAAATGGTCAGAGTCCATTGTAACAGGAACTTAAAAAGCAGAAGAAACAGCAGTTCAAAGAAACAAAGCAGAATTATGTTTGTTGGCTTCAAAGCAGAGCCATGAGAACAGGGTGGCTTGAGCAGATAAGGAGGAAGGTGGCCAGAGAGGTGGGTAGAGGGGGCACGGGGATGGGGTCATATCGGGAGGCTTTTGAAGCCAATGCCAAGATTTGACTTTTGCTTAGAAGCTTGAAGTATTATTTAGGCAGAGTGATGACACAATGTGTATTATGCCTTTAAGAGTTCAGTGCAGCTGCTGGGTTAGAAAAGACACTAAGGAATGCACAGGTGAATGAAAGTGGGAAGAACAGTTAGATGCCTATTGAAATAATCCAGGTGAGAGACGATGGTGGTTTTGGACCAGGTGGTAGTGAAAGATGTGGGCAGATTCTGGAACATTTCATTACTGAAGAGAGATGATGACAAAGATGGCTAGAGAGTAGGATTGTACAATGGTTAGCATCACAGGCTCTGGACAGACCTGGGATCAAATCTCTTCTACTTGTTCACACAGCAACCATGGGCAAGAAATGTAGCTTAACTAAGCCTCACTTTTGTAGTCTGCAAAATGAGGTTAGTAAGAGTACTTTATGCATATTTATCTCAGAGAGGTATTGTGATGATTAGATGAGACACAGCTCCTGAGACAAAGTACGTACTTGGTAAATATGAGCCCAAATAATAGAAAAAGATAAAAGTAATCAGGAACGCAATCATAAAACGTCTCCTAAGCCCTATTAGTGAGTGTACACTCTGTTCTATTGGAAGCTATTGAAATGTTGAGCGAGGAGACAGACACACCAGATGGCATTTTAGAATAATCTTTCTGACTTCCCTGTGGAAAGTGGATTAAAATGGGTCTTGAATGGAGGCAAAGAGACAGGAGGTTGCTTCAGTTGTCCAGGCAAGAAATGATAATGGCAGCAGAAGGAAACTGGCAGTAAGAGTGAGACGACTGGATAGATCCGAGACATTCAGAGACAGAACTGATGGGACGCGCTGTGTGAGTGGGGGAGGTGGAAGGGTCAAGATGAATGCCAGCTTTCTAACTTGGTAACTGGTTAGAGAATCATGCCACTCACTGAGAAAGGGAGCTCAGAGTAATTCTAGGAAGAGGCATATGATTATCTCAGGACTGTTTTCCTGTGCCAAAGCAAACTTGGATTGCAACACAAAAGAAAGGAAAATGTCAGGGCCCTCAGAAGCTGGGAAGGGTATGACTGCATGTCACTACCTGTACCCAAAGTATTGATCTTTTCTGGTATGTGTATTTAATGCATGGCATTGGAAAATGTCTTCCTTAGTTCGTGTCAATGTTGAACACGTGGGAGTGATCAACTTAAAAACAAGTTAAATACGAAGCATTTCAAGAATCAGTGGTATATATAGCCGATAAAACGGAGGGTGATGGAGGGGAACAATTTCAAGGAAAATTTGCCCAAAGAAATAGTTTTCTATTAAAACTGTACTGACATATGTTCATTTACTCCTTTTGGAGCTCATCTGTAGGTCCTCTTGCAGCATCCATTTAGGATCTGAACACTAAAGTCGCGGGAATGTGAGCCCTACCTTACCCAACCCTAATAAGCCGCAGGAAAGTTGATGTGCCGCTCGCTCCTTCCTGCTTCTGTCTCAGCCATCTGAGCATGAGGGCTTTGCTGCAGCTCCCAAACCCGCTGACATTTAATTAGCACTGTCGCTGTGATCCCACAGCATGCCCTGCCAGATGAGAACCAGAGAGCACTACGCAGAGTGGGTACAAGCTAAAACAAACCTCCTGTCTGGCAATAAAGATCTGCTTGTGCAAACTGCAACCTGGAGTATTTCCTATTAGCCTTTTACTGGGACTGCTTTTTGGTAACGCTGCTGTGCTGAGAGGAAAGCAAATATAAATATGAGGGGCCTTAAGAAATCTTGGAGGATGGACATTTTAAACAAAACACACACACACACACCTTATTCTGGAGATGAACTGCAGTGTATAAATTGAGGGTATAAAGTTGCTCAGAATGACAGCGAGACAATCTGAGTTGGAAGTGTTTATCTCATTCTCCCTACCGTCTAGGTTTTAGAACTGATATTTCATTTTCATTCTGCTTAAAATCAGGATCATAAAAGGAACTTTGCTGCGCTGCATGGAATCATTGCTTCTCTGACTCCAATGTGCATTTTGGAGCGTGGCTCCCCTGCTCAGCTCCTAAACCTCCAGGCGCCACGTCTCACTACAGTCCAGTTTGGACCCCCACCATTCAGTCTGGATTGCTCTTCGTAAGATGGTTGGTGACCTGATGAGTGCCAAATCCTGGGGTCAGGTTTACGGCTGCACCATGCCTATTGAGTTCTTTGAGACCACTGATTCCACTCTTCTTTGTGAGTCTCTCTCCTAGTTTGTTTTAATCTCCTATTCCATGAGACCTCCCATTCTGAACCCATTTCTATAGCTTTTTCTTTCTCCTCCTTTCAAGTGTGGTATTACTCAGGATTCCATTCTTGATCTTTTACTCCTCCCATTCCAGTTCTTTTCCTGGGAAACCACATCAACACCCACCATTTTTAATAACATCAACCTACTAATGTTTCTGTACGTCTACCGTGTTTCCCGAAAATAAGACCTAACCGGAAAAGAAGTCCTAGCATGATTTTTCAGGATGCTCATAATATAAAATAAACCCTAATGCATCATTTGGAGCAAAAATTAATATAAGACCCAGTTTTATTTTCAGGGAAATATGGCAGGGCTTATTTTATATTACAAGAGAAAAACCATGCTAGGGCTTCTTTTCTGGTTAGGTCTTCTTTTCAAGGAAACATGGTATGTTCCAAGCCTGGTTCTCTTTCCTGAGAACCAGTCCATACAATCCACTGCATGTTATACACCTCCGAACCAATGTCCCAGAAGCTCCTCAAATACCAAAGATCTAGAACCAAGCTTCCTTCCTCATTCCACCTCCAAGCCTTCTCTATCTCCAGTCTTGTGAAATGCACCATCATCTACCCACCCACCTACTCTATTCCTGAGAGTTGTCTGAGACTCTCACATCCTCCTCCTTCTCCTCACGCCACTCCTAGTCATTACATCAGCTAGGGATGAAGTGGTGCTTGGACTTCATGAAAGGGCTGTGGTGATGGCTTCTCATTGCTCCTGGATAAAGGCCAAACCCTTAGCAAGATCTACATGCCCTCCGGATCCGACCCTGCCTACCTCCTCAGCCTCACCTCTGACCCTCTCCCCTCCCTTTGCACCGCAGCCATTCTTGCCCTCTCTTATTGTTTGTTTATTAGGAACTTTATGCATAAAGCAGTAAGAGGCTCCAGATTCTCACATTGCTTTATGGGGCCAAGGAATGCATGCCTAAGGAGGAAAAAGTTATGGTTTTTATTCATTAGTTTTGGTGTGAACTATTTTTTAAAAGATTGATAAATGGCAAAGATTAATTCCTGTAATTTCTGAGAAGTGGGGGTTAACAGAAATGAAAACTAGGCGATAATCAGATTAGCTTGACGGCAGGAAGGTGGAAAGCAAAAAGGAGAAGGAAGGGAATAAAATGAGAAGAGGCGACGTGGGTCAGGTGATCAGACTCTCAGACAATTAGGGAAGGAAGCTGAGGAGGGTGAACGTCTGAAGTAGCTTTTTTGAAACTGTAGCCTGCGGACAACTTGAATAAAATGTACAGAATGTACAGTAAAAAGCGATTTTGGACTCTACCCCAGACCTATGCAAGTACAGTCTCTGTGGACAAGGCCCAGGAACTTGCTGCACACTACAATTTGAGAACCACTCTTTTTGATCTCAACTTTAATACATAGTGTTTCCCAAGTTGCGTATCAGATGCAAGCAGAAAATTACCTTTTCCCCCAATTCAGTTTCTTGAGTTTGCCCTCTGACCTAGACCCTAAGTCTGGCTCATGCAGCTACTACTGCCTTCATGTCCCCTCTTCTGCTTCTGTTCTACTTGATTCATTCACACTCCTATTTTATACTTGATTCATGCACACTCTCAGCCTAGTAAATAAACATAATGCCTGTCAATTGGTTAGTCAATTCTCATGTATGATCAGGCTTCTACTTTTCACAGAATACTAAATTCATAGAATCACAGCAATGGAAAGAAATAATCTCTGTGTTCTCTTTTATCCAGGCAGAAACTCTAAATTATGTCTCTCTGTATGTGTATATGTGTGTTACGCTCGTATACAAAGTAAATTAAACATAAATAGAAACATGAAAAATACTTTAAAATAAATGACTTATCAATTCTTACTCATAAGGATATTTCAAATGTGGGAAACTTCTGACTGTGAAGATTGTAAAAATCTTCTAAAGCAGGATTTGGCAAACTATGGTTTGTGGGTCAAATGTGGCCTGCCACCTGTTTGTTAAAGAAAGTTTCATTTTAACACAGCCATGCTCATTTGTTTACATACTGTCTATGGTTGTTTTTTCAGTAGAATAGTAAGTTAAGTATTTGCAATATAGACAATATAAGCCGAAAAGTCTAAAATATTTACTATGCAGCCCCTTGCAAAAAGTTTGCAAACTTATAAAAATAACACAAACTTGCAAATACTTTGCAGGTCTCATACAGCTGATAAAATGTTAGATGATGGGCAGGTAGGTAGATGATTAATAGATGATAGATGATAGATAGGTAGATAGACAGATTAACAAATAGATTTCTAGGCAATCTCTTTTGAACCAACCAATTTTAAATCCCTAAAATTGATATCATTTTATTGATAATATAAATACCGACAAGGGACTTTCCAGAACTTTCCCCTACTATATAATTTCAGATAACCACTTGGTTGTGACATAGAATGGGACTTTTTTGGTCTGGCCAAGGATAACTATTTCCTTTTCTGAAACTTGAATTTTTAGTTCAACAGTTTATCTTACAGCATTATTTTGTTACAATGGTTTGTCACTTTTCTGTGCTTCTATAAGTAATTCTGAAACTCAAAATGCACCAACAGCCACAAAACACAAAGGCTGAGCAAGCTCATCACGTTACTTATAAGATTCACATGCCTACAGGAGACTCTCAACTATTAAATTAAAAAAAATACTATTTTCATACAACACCCTCATATTCTTTTACTGTATCTATTGACTAAGAGTATTAGCTGCATCCCTCTGTCCTGTCATCCTCTGCCATCTCATCCTTCTACAATGCATCTTCAGGGTAAAGTGTCAGCTATATATATTAGCTTTTCTTCATTTATATTTGAGCTGGAAAAACAAGTTAAACAATAAACACAGGCAGACAAATGCAAGCATGGGCGCGCGCACACACACACACAAATACATATATCCAGAATCTTACTTAGTGCTTTGACATAACAGTTTTTATATTGGCTTATGTGTTTACTAATTATATTTCCTCATGGGTTTGTTTTTTATTGATTTCCCTCTAAATACTTGCTTAATAATGCCAGGGTATAAATTAGTGCATGAATAAAAGTATAATCACTACAAAGATCTTTTAAAGACTTGTAATAATGCTTTTTGAGTTGGTGGATATCTACTAAAGCAGACTTTGGTGCCGTTTGTTTTTGTGATTGTGTTTAGCATTCTAGAAAATCGTTAATGTCTCATTAATTTTATGGCAGCATAAATAAGAACTAAGTCCCCTAAGGAACAATTTAGCAGAATTTTATGCTATCACATTTCAATAATTATTTCTACTTAATTATTTTTTGGTACTTGAAGCCGTCTAGAATTTGGTAAGATGTGTCCCTCCATATTTGCTATCCCCCACATTTGCACCACATTGATTTCTCCATCCTTGATGGAATGTCCCAGAGCACCTAACCTCCACACACGTATCAGGTGAATATTACCTCTTCCTCTGCTCATCCTTTCCCTATGGTAGAGGAGATGCCTCCTCTCTTTTTGCTACTTATCTACATGCTATCAATAGGTAAGATTCGTCTAAAATGTTAGCACCTCCATAAAGCCCTCCACAGTAATGCCAGCCAATATTAAGCTATTTCCTGTCTAGTCATCTATACCAGTTGTTAACTGTAGTACTCACTCATTCACTCAATCAAAAGTAGACATAGTACTATGCACCGGGCAACACATTCGTGAATAAGTCCTGCCTTTACTGAATTTGGAGTCCAGTGGAGGCGACAAGCAATAGGCCACAGTAATTCAGTGATATATGTTCTATGGTCAGAGTAAACAAAGTGTGTGATGGGAACATATAGGTGAGCATTGGCCCAGCTTTGGGTGAGAGTAATGATGAGCAGCTTAGCTTCTGGAGTCAGAGAGTCCGGGTTTGTATCTAAGTTGGAAAAACTACAGGAGAGTCAGGAGTTCCATTATGGATAAAGTGTGAGATGGCTAAAAAGACATTCAAATAGAGACCTCAAACAAACAGCTGGATGAAACAGTCTGGTGTTCAGAATAGAGACCCACGCTGAAGATATAAATTCGGGATTTATCATGATACAGCTGGTGTTTAAAGTCATGTGACTGAATGAAATCATCTACGGAGTGAGTTACCAATTGAGAAGAGAAGAGATCCATGGAATGAGTCCAAGAACACGCTGACTAGAACACTTCTGACAGAAGCAGGAGAGAGGAATAGGAACCAGGGAAGGAAACCAAGAAGAAGGTGCTGGGAAGGAAGCAAAAAGACTAGGAAATTGTGCTGTAGGAAAGAGAAGTCAAGAAATTATTTCAAGAAAAAGAGAGCAACCAATTGTGTGAAATGTTAGTGACAGGTCAAATAAAATGAGGAATGACAGCAAGTCATTATACTTAGCAAGGTGGCAGTCACTGGTGACCTCACCACGAGCTGTTTTGGTGTCATGGCAAGGAGGAAAGCCTGGCAAGAACGGATTTAAGAGCAAATAGAAAGAGAGGAATTGGAGGTAGCAATTGCATATAATCTATTCATCAGTTTTGCTATAACAGGGAGCAGAGTTTTGGGCCAGTGGGCTAGGGGGGTTTTAGAGAAACAGATTTGCCTGCTTTAATGCTGAGCAAATGATGGAATGATGTAGTACAGAGGAAAATTGACGTCTCTCTTTCCTCTGACTCTCTATGGCTCTCTGTCTCTGCCACACACTCGCTTTCCCATGAACACTCGTAACCTGAGCTCCCAGAGCATCCCGGATATTCCACAGGATTGCCACATTGTAGTTGTTTTTATTTTTCCCTTACTTAGTTAACAGTAACTTCCATGAGAGTAGAGACAATATCTCATTTTCATACCCCCTACACTCTAATCCATTGCAAAATGGATGTCTGTAGAATATCTGCTCCTGAGAGGGACAAACAATGTGATTGTAAGGAGGGAGACATCCCCATAAGAATGTAAGCTCATTGAGGGAAGGGATTTGGGTCTGCTCACTACCCTACCAGTGAGAGCCTGGTGATAGTGGGTGATCAAAAAACACACATTGAATAAAGACTGACTTAAGAATCAATATAGCTGGGGAAAGTCATGGAGGTAATTCTGATGAGACTTAACATTTATGGAGCACTTCCTATGCATGAGGCTCTGAGGATGCTGGACGCATGTGCAGAATTGTATGTGTAGAAAATTATCAACCTTTATAGTGCATTATGGTTTTAACTACAAATCTGTTTACCTTTTCTTACTACAGAGAATGTATGGCAACATGATTCAACTAAGTTTTTTGCTGTTCTTTTTTGGTGTCTGATAGGTGTTCTTTATTACTAAATTATATTAGTGAAGAAGGCCTACTCACCTAAAGCTCTATCATACACCAATAACCAATATGACTACATCAGGGTTCTGTCAATAACTTCCTAGTAAAATTAAGTGCAAAGAAATTTTTTAATAATCAGCATAGGCTTTGGTTTTATAATTTTTATTATTATTATTATTTTTTGCATTATGCAGAATCATGTAACTTAATTAAGCATTTCTTTTTTTTTTGCCTTGGTTGCCAAAAAACGCAGAATAATTAAATGCACAAAGTAAAATTAGTTAATAAGCATGTATTTTATTACCTCAAAATGCTTTGTGATAGCAACATAGAAAAATACCTTTTTGGTTGAGGGAAAATAGCTGATCTTGGTTTTCTTTCTTTTAGAAAAGAAAACTTGCAATTCTGTTAAGTTTCCAGGCAAAGTTCCTTTAATTGCTTATAGTTCTACATATCTATTGCCAAGAATAACAGCAGGTTTTTCATGTAGCTGAGCAATTAGGATAAGTCTATGTTCTGTAATTTAATAAGATAAAATAATCTCATGATATTTTAAAAATGTTTTTTTTCCAACTAAGTGCACATATTAAAAAGTGTCTAAGTTATCACAGTCGCTCTATGAAGTGGCCTTGCCTATCTACTTTTCACAATGACTGTTGTATTGTTCAAGTTTATTTATAGTCACTCAATTATAATTCAGAAGTTTTGATCATTATTTATCCCCAAGGACTAAGAATGGCTACATGCATTTTTTTTTACTCAGCATGTTCTGCAGAACCATTTAGATAATACTGCCCATCGTGCTGTCCTATGCCCTTGGATAAATTCCTCTTAGAATTTTACACCAGTACAATGTTGGTCACTCATGAATAGTGTTGATATTAATTGTGTTGCCCATTATTTTGCACTCTTGGTTACCAAGCAGTTCAGAGCTCCCACTGATAAACACGAAGAATATTAGCCAAGACCCTTAGCATACTCAGATTCTTTTCCATCTCAGGCGTTTGATCTTGTATTCTAACAGTCTAATTATACAAGTGCATTTCTTATTCAACCTCAAATTCCTTTTAGAACTAGGTAAGGTATAAATAAATACATAACTATCCAGTAGCTGGTTACTCTGCTACGTTATTTAAAACATAATCTAACCCAGCAAAAGTGCCATCATGGTCCAACTACTCTATAGTGTTCATACAGGTTTATGCAAATTTGACCTGCAAACATAGTACATGGATTCCCATCATAGATGAGAAAGCTAAATCAGGGAAGGTTAGTGATATAATCAGCTAAAGGAGGAAATATAGCATGTAGGGATGAATAATAGCTAAAATGTTTGTACAGTATTCTAGCCAACATATTACTGAGCTACAAGTGCCTCTGTGAGCCGAAAAACCCAGCTGTGTTTTCTACTTTCTGCACTACAAGCGATAATAAAGATGAAGTAATTGTAAGTTAGTTAAAACCCTTCAAAGATATTAAAGATGGAAGTTATGTATCCAATTACAAACCCATCCTTCTGTGTCTACAAATAAAGTAAATGAAGCAATGCTGATTACTACATATTAGCATAAGAAAATCGAAGTTGCAAAGAGGTTAAGCAGCCTAAGTCTCTAAGGAAAACATTTAAAGTAGTCTGAGTAATATATACATTTCATATGACTTCGGTATAAATTAAAATTTAGCTATTTAAAGTAATGTATATGCATATCCCTTAAAATGAATATAGTTCAAGAAATTGCAGCTCTGAGATCAAAGTTTTAAGGGAAAAAAATAACAGATTAATGAGGACTATCAGGATATCTAGCAAATTCCTTCAGCATGACATAAAGAATCCTAGTCCTTGAAGCATTATGGCCAGTCCTACCATCCTCTCTCCTGAAAGGAAAAAAAAAAAAGATACTGGCTTTGGTTGGGGACAGGATAACAACCCAAGGGTCTAAAATATGCTAGGAAATGCTATGTATTTTCTTACATGGAAAAAAAAAAATATATATATATATATATATATAGACACAGAAGCATCCCTGCCTGAATAGCTCTAATAGACTTTGAATTCATGGGATAGAGTTCAAGTCAGATCAGACATAGGGAGGAGCTGGAGACATGGCCAAGGCCTTCTATGTTGCTAGAATTCAGATTGATGTTCTAATAATTATGTCACTGAGAAATTATATATATATATATATATATATATATATATATATATATATATATATATATATCGCGAAAAGTTAAGCAGAAAATTAATTTCTTCCACTGAACTTGGCTTCGTGATCCTTACACCAAACTAACAATTAGAGAGTCCACTTTCAATCCATTTCCTGGATTGCATTTTTTATTGCTTCCATTAACCATGAATTTGAAAGATCACATAGATGGCAGTAATCTGAAGATTCCTTGTTGCTTGGTGAAAGATTCATAGGTGCTGATTAGAGAATTTAAATCTATTATACCTAAACATTTTTTTCTCCATGATATTATTTTTCTTTATGGAAAATTTCTTTTTTAAAAAAAATGAGGCCTCATATGCCCAGATTTTGTGAATCTACTACTAATTAAGTAGCCAAGATGTACATACATGACATAAAGAACAATTCTAGGATGATATAGAGCATTAGCTCGTGTAAAAGTATATTACGTGGTTTGGGGTGAAGATAACAACTATAAGAATTTAAAACCAAGAAAAGATCGTTGTTGGTTGGAATTCATCTAGGAAATGGAGCAAGTAGGTCTCAGTTTGGATCTTAAAGGAACTAAGGAAATACTAAAATGAGTTTTAAGAACAGGAAGATATATTTTCTTAGTTTGTAGAAGAGGTGGTATCATGAACAAAAGTAAAAAAGTGCCTCGCATGAGGGAAAATATTACATGGCCCTATCTATGAAGTTTACTAACATGACTGTCAAAGTGATTTACAAAAATTAAAAGGAGAGTCTGCAGTTGAATAATATCCTTGACTGCCAGAATGCTAATATCAGTTTTGTAAAATTCTATTAATCTTACACAGCACCTGTATTACATAAAAAATATTATCAGCATGCATGCAGTTTTGCAAGAAATTATTCCCCTAAAGGCTTCCTGAGTATCTACTATATGCTACATAAGTACTTGGTATAGGAACAGAACAAGGAATTTATATCCCAGTGGGAAAAATTATCATTAACTTTGATCATAGTAATGACGATGATAACAGGAAAATATCTTTATTCTGTTTTGATTATAATACTTAAATTATTAAATACTAAAGTTTTAGAGAATATCATGTCCTAGTCATTCATTTTTTTATTCATGCAATATTTGTTAAATGCCTAAAATCAGGGTGATTATCAAAAATGACTTAATTCAAATTATTGTAATTCATTTCATATAAGACATAAGTAGACACCACACAAGGTCCCTACCAATATTCCCCAAAGAAGTTTCTTTCTCTAAAATATCTATGGTGCATTTTTGCAGAAGTTGTTGCCTCTGCCTGGAATGTTCTCCCTGATCACTCTAGCTTTCATGATTCAGTTCAAGTGTCACCTCTTCCACGAATCCTCTCCTGGCTCCTAAGGGAAGCATATTTTTTTGTGTGCATCTCCATTTTAACAAAAGCACATTAAATTATGACAATTTATCTGTCTTCCTCTTCCCCTACACATACTTAATTGTGAGCTTCTTGATGGCATCTTTATTCATCTTTCCAACTTAGTAAGTGAAACAATGCTTGACATGAGGTGCTCAATAAATGGTCTTAAATGATTATCCTACAATAAATGAGCCTCAGGTGCATTGTATATGGTTATTATAATATGCAAATGCTAATTGCTAGTTGAGGGTCCAACTACACAGGTCTTTTGTTCCGCCAAACATGCCAAGCTCATTGCCACTTTCAAGTCACTATCTGGGATGCTCCCCCCATGCCTCCTCATTTTATACTGCTGGCTGTTGCTTTCTCATTTAGAAATAGCTTCAATCTCAGCTTTTCAGAGAAAATCCTCCTGATCACCCAATCTACAATAGCACCTCATTACTGTCTTTCATTACCCCCTATTCTCTTTCACTGCATAGCTGGGTTCACTATCTTCTCTCTCTGGTTTGTCTACCCTTCACTGCTCCCTGTCAGAATGTAAATGCTCCGAGAGCTAATTTCTTGCTGGCCTTCTTCACGGTTGTATTCCTAGTATCTAGCACAGTGCTTGACATCTAGTAAGCACTCAAAAAATCCACGCAATTGAGTGAAGAATGAATGACAAATTGGGATCCTTTACTCCACAAGTGACAAACTATGGCTTATGGACTACATTCTGCTTGCTACTGAGTTTTGTTTGGACTGCTCATTTTTTTTTTTAAATTGATTGAGCTGCCAACTTTTAAAAATTAGGAGATTTCACATCTTTCAAAAATTTCAAAATTCACGCATCTTTTGAACTACTATAAGAAGTAGAAATCCACGGCCTGCCGTCCCAGCTGGATAGTCAGCAGAGGTGAGTAATGGCCGCCTGCTCTGGAAGAGGAACACCAGGCTGTCCCAGTCCCACCTGCTCCACTCATTCACGTGCCCTGTCTGGCCTGAAGGTTGGCCTTGATCTCTTCTACTAAACGGGTCTCTGTGACCCATGTTCTACACCACACTCACGTAACTCCTCCAGACTCTGCCCTCAGAGATTGCTGTTGCTGCCAAATCTTGGACTAGGTCTTTAGAGAGGAGTTAGTATTAGAAGTTATATTTTTAGTATTTCTGCATTATGACATGAAAAAATTACATAATTAATTACAAGACCTGAATTCATTACACGCTAGAAGAAACTTTAGGGGGGTGTTTAACAGATTTCAAGGTCCTAAAAGAACACTATCATTAAAACGTTAAAAGAACAAATAAATAGCTATAACTATTAAGACTAAGGTTTGTTAAGCTTAATTAAAATTGGCTAAGAAAAAATGAGCCCCACAGTGGAATGGATAAACATTTTCAAGTAATTCACAGAAGAAATAGAAATGACCAAATAACATATTAAAGGATAGTCCATTGTTTTAGTAATCTAAAATATGTGACTTAAAATGAGATCCTCTTTAACTTATAATTCATTAATTCATCCAACAAACATTTATTGAGTGGTTACTATGTTCCAAACAATACTAGTTTGGCAAATATTTAAAAAAATGGTAATAATTTTAGAATTCAGTAAAATGAGTACCATCACACACTGTGAAAAACAATTTCATAATATGCTTTAAGAACCATAAAATAGTTATTACCCTGCGACCTAGTAATTAAACTTTTTGGAATTAATCCTCGGGAAAGAATCAGTTTAACAGACAAAGATTAATGAATGAGGACGTTAATTATAGCATAATTTATAATATCAAAAAACGTTAGAAACTCAAATGTCTAACAATAAGGAGTGATTAAAAAATTATGGTACATTCAAACGAAAACAATTATGCAAACATTAAAATTACACTTTCAACGACCATTTAGTGACATGAGGAAATTTTAATGGAAAAATTTAAAGCCTATATTTTAAAAATAATTTCAGATAGCCAACTACAGTGATCTGTTATTTTTTGCCTTATGAGCCAGAAGTTAGTTTTGCTTTCCACAGACTTGCTATCTAAACTTCTCCACATCCTGTAAAGCATATAATACTGATTCTAGTAGGTATTAAAACAGAAGGTGTCACATATTCATTATTCACAATAGCCAAGATATGGAAACAGCCTAATTCTCCATCAATGAATTAATGGATAAAGAAGATGTGATTACACACACACACACAGACACACACATAAACAGTAGAATCTTAGTCAGCCATGAGAAAGAAGGAAATCCTGCTGTTTCTGACACCTTGGAGGAAACTTGAGGGCATCATGCTAAGTGAAATAAGTTAGACAGAAAAAGACAAATACTGTATAATATCACTTATATGTAGAATCTAAAAATGTTAAACTCAGAGAAACAGAGACAGTGGTGGTAACCAAGGGTTGGGAAGTGGGGGAAATGGGGAAATATTGCTCAAAGGGGACAAACTTCCAGTTATTAAGATGAACAAATTCTGAGGATCTACTATATATAGCCTAGTGATTATGGCTCATAATAATGTATCATATACTTGAATGTTGCCAAGACGGTAGATCTTACATGTTCTCACCACCAAAGAGAAATGGTAATTATGCAGCTGAATGGGGTTGGTAGCTAATGCTATGGTGACAGTCATTTTGCAATATATCATTCTATAAAATCAGCACAATGTATAAAATCAACCTTAAACTTAAGCAATGTTATGCATCAATTATGTACGAATAAAGCTAAGGAAGAAAACAACATACAATAAAGGATCTCAGACAGAAAAAAAATTGCTACATGAGAAACAATATGGTTTAATAGATGTTAAAAGTGCTGAACAATGATCTAGATTGCGGGCAGTAACTGCTGTACAGAAATACAGGAATAAAAAGGAGAAACAACAGGAAGAAAGCAGAATGTAAAACACCAAGAATAGAGCAGCGTGAGGAGAGCATGTGGAGGACAGAAAGCCAAAAAGGACACATAGTTTAATTTTAAGGAAATTCTCTCCTTACGGTGCCAGAACTTAAGAAATTCCCTTTTTAAAGTATTTATAGTTTTATGTAGATCAGACAAGACACTTACAAGAAGCATTATTTGTTTCTTGTAACACCAACCACAGGAAGGACTAAAAAGGATGTCATGGCAGAAAAAGCAGAACTACCTCACTACCCTGAAAAGATTAACAACAAAAATTGAAAGTCTGAGGGCACCAAAATAAACTGTCTGTACAAGAGGTGATTATAGTAAAATAAAGAGGAAGTTGAACCTTGGTTTTGGAATTACTGAACTGTGCAAAGGCAGAAACCAACCTGCATGGTCATCAGCATGTAGGAGCCACATTACCCATCATGGATTCCACAATATGGATTCCATATTCCCAATAAAAACACTGAACCCCAGACTCAACCAAAACCTTGGAGACACAGCTACGTGGCTACTTCTGAAGCGAAGCGTACAGCCACTGCTTTTTTGTGCTTGTGCCTCAGTATAGAAGCTGTTTGGAAAACAAGTTTATAAGGAACTCAGCAACCATGTTTGGCCTCCCAAGGAAGCAAATACAGTATGTTGGCCTAGAGAAAGCCATAGAGTCACTTATGGAAAGATCAAAAGAACACAGTGGGCTTTTTTCTGTGAGTGAAAATTGAATTGTTCATGAAAAATTGGTGGGAGGAATCACCGCATAGAGAATACATTTACAAAGTGGCAAAGTAACAACTCCCTCTGTCACAATAAGAAAATAAGCAGACAGGTGATTAACTCCACACTGTCAGTTACATACACTGTTGCATATATTTTGCCATTCTTATCCACTCTTTGAGTTCCTAGAAGGAACCCATATGGGCTCTTATTTCATACTTACACTCTTACAACTTAATCACAAGGCTTAAAGGATTCAGCAATTCAGAATCTCCTTCCCCTTACTCAGTCTGACATTCTCTTCCTGAAGTCTGGCTTTATTTATGTACTTCTCTATTGTACCATCCTGGCTCTGCAAACCACTGCTTTGCCAACATTTTGGTTTTGAAAAATTAAGAAACCTCTATATATCAATTCAAGACATTTTCACATCCATTGTTTTATGTCTTCATTTCAGTATGTTGTTTCTAACCCTTTGTTACTTTTTTACTACTTCTGAAATCCTGCTCCTTAGAGAATTCCACCATCATCTTTGAATTTAATCTGTTCTCTCCAAGCTCTTTCATAAAGTCAAATCTATCAAAATCATTGACACTTATGCTGTCTTTAGTTTTAACTTCTTTCATATTTCATATCATTATCATTTGATCTATGATTAGCACTTGCATTCTTTATCCTCATTCTCCATTCTTCTCAACACCCACCTTAGCCTGTTTTTAAAATTTGTGTTCTCTGTTCTTATACTTAATCTGCTTAAAACTGAGCTGACCGAACACAAGTATTTTCTTGACCTTGACATTTTTATTGTTACTCATATTATACTGGTAACATTATATTGCATTTTTAAACATCTTCTTCATGGGCATGGGGTAATCTGGCTCAAATATTTACCACTCTACTGGTTCCAGAGCTGACTTAGCTGGTCGGGTTGTTCATTTCCCACTTAAAAGCTATATGATCAGGTCGTATTCATGAAGCTGCTCACTCATGTAGAGGGGATAACCTCTCTAGACAGAGCACGGCTAGCTTGCAGTCAAGAAAATATGAGTGGCTATATTGCCCAACTTCCTTCTTCTACAACGTATTACCACTCATTCTTCCCTACTCTTCTCTGCTGTTTTCCTTCTACAACGCTACAGCTTTTGAAGTAACTCCTTGCCCATGTACACGTGCTATATTCATTATAGTAGCCAATATGATTTTAAGTCTCAGCTTGTAATTTCTTTCTTTTTACTCACATTTACTCTTGTCATTCCTTTTCTAGTTTGACTCAATTCCTGTCGTCTGATTTCTCTTTCTCTAAAACTATACCTTTTCCATATCCTAAATCTAAGTATTCTATTTCCTTCAACTTGTCTTTCATCTTACCTTTCAGTTCCTCAATACCTAAAATTCTTTTTCATCTTTCTAGCTATAACCTATCTGCCCTTATCTTTTTCTGTTCTGTATATGTATTTTGCTATACTATAAGAGAATTAGAAATCTTCTCAATGATCCAACTCTATTACAAAACAATAGCAGCTTCTTTTGTTAATATCTCTTAGAATTTCACTGTAAAAGTAAATCAATAGTAAAGGTAGTGAATTAATCACTTATACAGCTAGTATGAAGGCTAAGAGACACAAGTAGTAAAAATAATTCTGATTACAATAATTAGTCAAGGGATGCACGAGATAATAAGATGCAAAATGTGACATCAAAAACAAAATATGGAGGTGGGTGAGTAAAAATGTTGAGCTTTACAATGGATCAAACTTAAGTTGTTACCAACTTAAAATAGACTCTTATAAATATAAGTTGTTATATGCGAGCCTCCTGGTAATCACAAAGCAAAAACCTATAGTAAATACACAAAAGAAAAAGAGAAAGGAATAGGCATACCACTAAAGAAAGTCATTAAACCACAAAGAAAGAAAACAAGAGAATAAGAAAGGAACAGAGAGTGACTATAAAAACAGCAAGAAAATAATAAATAAGATGCAATAAGCACATCCTTATCAATAATTACTTTAAATGTACATGGACTCAATTCTTTAATCAAGATATATAGAGTATTAAACTTTAAATAATATATATACACATATATATGTGTAACACATATATGGACAGAGAGAGAGAGAAAAAGAGAGAGAGAGAGAGAAACTGAATGGGTAGGAAAAAGACAAGACCATCTATATACTGCAAACAAGAGACTCACTTTAGATGTACAAACACACACACAGACTGAAAGTGAAGGGATGGAAAAAAATATTCCAAGCAAATGGAAACCAACAAAAAAGCTGAAGTAGCTATTCTTATATCAAAAAAAAAAAAAAAAAAATAGACTTTAAAACAAAGACTATAATAAGAGACAAAGAAGGGCATTACGTAATGATAATGGTGTCAATCCAATAAGAAGATATGCAATTTGTAAATACTTAATATACCCAACATGGGAGCACTTAAATATACAAAGCAAATATTAGCAGACCTAGTAGGGAAAACAGACAACAACACAATAATAGTAGGGGACTTTACTATCCCACTTACATATATGAATAGATAATCCAGACAGAAAATCAATAAGGAAACACCAGCATTAAATGACACATTAGACCAGATGGACTAACAGATATTTATAGAACATTCCATCCAAAAGCAACAGAATACACATTTTTCTCACGTGCACATAGAATATTTTCCCAGATAGATCATATGTTAGGTCACAAAACAAATCTTAATAAATTTAAGAGGACTAAAATTATATCAGGCATCTTTTCCAACCACAATACTATGAAACTAGAAATCAATTACACAAAGAAAACTGGAAAACTCACAAATATGTGGAGATTAAACAACATGCTACTGAACAACCAATGAGTCAAAGAAAAAATCAAAAGAGAAGTCAAAAAATACCTTCAGACAAATGAAAATGTAACGTACCAAAATTCATGGGATATAGCAAAAGCAGTTTTAAGAGGGAACTTCATAGAGATAAATGCCTACCTCAAGAAACAAAAAAAAAAATCTCAAATAAACAACCTAACTCTTCAAGGAACTAGGAAAAAAAGGAATATATATATATATATATATATATATATATATATATATATATATATAATATATTATATATTTATACAAACTATAAATAAATATATAATATGTAAATAAATATGTAATATGTATATATATATTTAACACCCAAGCTCATGGATATAGAGAACAGAATAGTTGCCAGAGGCAGGGAGTGGAAGGTGGGAGAAATGGGTAAATTGTTTTTGTTGCATTTTCAGTTTTAATAAATTGAATTAAAGAAATTAATTTTAGAATTTGACTCCTTTCCTGAATCTTTTATAAAAATTATACTGAAGTTTACATATATTAGGCAGTTAAACAAAGGATAGAGAAGGGCCAGAAGTGTCTGAAGAGCAATTTTTAACACCTTGAACCCATACGGTGCTTCTCTGTATGAGTCAGTGATATCTCAATAAAACTGGAAAATATTTTTTAAAAATCAAAAATCTACCCAGAATCTTACCTTACGTCTATCAATGTTTGTTAATTAACTGATAAGATGTACAGGAAAGCAGGAAAAGGGAAAGATTGCCAATGGGAGAAAATGATTAGAAAGAAAGATTGAGAAAGTCTACCAAGTTCGGACTTCATTCTGTAAAAAAGAGGAAACTACTGCAGACAAAATCAAATTGGCATATGTACATTTAAAAATTTAACTTCGAAACAAATCTGCATTGGAAGACGACATTAGAACTTCTTTCAGAGAAGTAGATCTTCATGTTAATGGAATTAAATTTATTAAATAACAGTTATCAAACATGCATTTTCATAAGTTACTATAAAATGAAAATGGTTCCTCCAAAAGAATTTAAAAGTTATCCTCATATTTGTTAGAAGTCCAGTGGAAACCAAGTAGAGGCGCCACTTTATGGCTTCTGCAGAAAGCATGCCACCTGTAATTCAGAGTCCAGAAGCCATATGCAAGATTTGTCCTGATTAGACCTCAGTGCACACCCTTACTTCACACCCTCTGTCTTCCCAGTAGCCGCTCTTCTTCTCTCTAAGACTTCCATTTGTTTAACTACTCCTCCGGCTCTGACAAGGGACTACCTCCTGAACCAGCAGTTTTTGGTGGGCAGTACTGTTTCCTTTTGGATCAACCCCTAGCACAGCCCAAGGGGTGGAGTCAGGCATGCTGGGCGATTTTCCCTCTCCTTGGCCAAAAACAAGGGAGACAAGTGCTCAATGAAGGAACCAGAACTTGAAAACATGATAACAAGCCATGAGACAAAACATAACTGATAAGATTAGTAAAATAATATAAAGATATAAAATGTGACACCTGATGGGCCAGAATATAGATATTGTGTCCAACATCTTTTGGGGAAACACCGTCATCTCCACCCTCATCATTCCCATGATCACATTCCAGTCCTTGGTTATAGGCATTCTTCATCACGTCCACCTATCAAAAAACACAAATAGGAAGAGCAAGGCTTGAAATGGCATGAACAACATGCCAACGTTTTACATTACTTATGAGGTATAATTAAAAACTGGAACGCTTCCTAAAACTTGAAAAGTATAAAAGAACTCTAAATGAAAATGGCCTTGGAAACCATCTGTATTTAAATGAACATGGGGGTATTTTCCTAAAATATTCCATTTTCCTTGGAAAACTTTCCTTTGATTTTTGAATGTTGACAGGGCCAAAGTTCCGATGAATTGGGGGACACTGGAACCAGGATAAGTAGCTGTTATTTATTAAGTGCCCACTTGATACCAGGGATACATGGTGCTGGACGTCATCCTTTGCACTGAGGACCCAAGGGTAGATAGAATAGAGTATCTCCCCTCAGGGAACTTATTGTCCAGTGGGAAAGTTGGCAAATCAAGAGGTGAACCCAACAGTCTAACAGGAAGGCTAAGTGTGAGGCACTAATTAGGCACAGAGGAAGGGCACCAACTCAGGCAAGAGGTTGAGGGTGGGCCACATGGAGGAAGCGGATGATGGGATAAAGGGATTGTAGGCAGAGGAAATAGTTTTTTTTTCAATAGGCTTTTGTACAGGGCTGTTGTTGAATGAATATCTTTTTGCCCCATTTAACCATAAGGATAGGGAAGGTCTTGCTCCTCTTAGCCCGTTGCCTTACAGATATTAGCCTCTCATTAAATATATGTTAAATCAAGATGCATCTTATCTTACACTTTATCGGTCCTCCTCGACTTCATTCATTACTATTAAGAGAGAGCAAAAGAATGCCTTCCATAGGATTTCCCCATAGCGCCAACAGTGGTGCTGCTAAGACTGGGATTTAGTCATTACGGCACTGAGCTATTAATATACATGGTTTGAGTATGTACTCAATGCTTTTGAAACCCAATGCTTTTGAAGCATGCTGATAGTACTTCATGATTTCCATGTCACAAGTGAGGAGGAAAATATAATTTCTACAATAGGAAGGCCCATTAATGATCTCTTTGGACTCCTCATCAAGTCTCCACAGTTTTCTCTAGGACAAGCATTGTGCAACATTTCACTGATAAGAACAAGTACAAAGGATATTGATTTTATTTTTATTGTTCAGAAAGAGGTATAAATATAATTTTTGAGGGGTACAAACATTTTTTTATGCATCTTCCTCATACATTCCAATACACAAACAAAAACAAACTTTTCTTTTTTCGTCAAAAAGAATATGCAGATAGTTTAGTTGAGCGTGACAATCTGGTTAAGAAAAGTACTCAGAGTGTATAAAACCAAGGAAGTCATAAGGACCCAAATGACACAGGACTTTGCCATCATGGGGCCTTCTGAGGTATTCATAATGGTCGGTCATGATGTGACATTATGCATTGGCAGAGCAGTGAAAGTCACTAGACTTTTTCGGACACGCATACTACAAACGTGTCCCTTTTAGTTATACATTACTAACATGGCTTTCAAAAGTTTTCTTACCAGTTCCCTGGGTCTCATGTTAAAAAGAATTCTTTCTGCATTCTCACTGTCATGTCTGCTTTCCATAATGGCCAGCAAAAGCTTGGAGGCATTGTTCTAGAAAAAACAGATTAAGTTAGTGCACAAGAAAAGTCTTTTCATGGATTAACGATCCCAGGCATTTGTTTTAATTGAGATTACCAAGACCATTTTTTTTTTCAATCAAATAGAATTTGAAACTGCTAACTTTGTTTGGCTTATTAGCATTTTAAAATATAAAGTTTTACTTTATTGCCAACACAAAATAAAAATAATGAATCATGAGAGATAAGTTACAAGGGCTATTTTAAATATTGGTGAAAAGGTGTTTTAAAAACAAGATTGACTTTATATACAATGCATTAAAATATAATCATATTTCCCTTCACTATTTCTTAAACATCTTCTTTAAGACATTTTAACAAGACAGTAAGATGGGCCAGTATCAATGACATATTTCACAGAAATAGTATATAAGTAAAGAATTTAGCAAATTGTATTTAACATGAAACATTAATACATATTATCAAACCAAAGTTTTAAATAAATTTGAGCAACAATTACTGAAAATTAATCTATAAAATTCTAAATTAACAAGTTAGAAGTAAAATATAAATTTATTGATAATGGTTTATTCGTCTCACTATATACATGTTTACCATCTGGGTTGTAGAAGAATATTTGCTATTTTTGTTTAATGGAGAATGAAAATAGTTTATGTTGTCTTTGATGTTTTCTAATTTGGTTTATAAATATATTATCTCAAATGTTTTTAACTATAGATATCAAAAATGTTTCCAATGTAGTCAACTTGTTATCCAAAATGGGTACCAGAGAGTTACAGAATGTCTTGCTACACAAAGCACAAGATCCTCGACATTTGGGAACATGTTTCTTTACACTGTGTTTTCAACAGCACTGCCCTAGAATTGTGGCAAATTGCAAAATGACAAAATGATAAAAATTACCTGGAAGATAAATCTACAGTGTTTTTGTAACATTCATTTAGATAAAAATCTCCACCTCTACACACAATCTTTGATAGGAGCACAAAAGAAGTAGAATCAAATGGCTTTAGGATGCTTGTTAGTGACGCAAAATGAACATCTTATAGGATGAATGCTTAAATTGAATCAGTTGTTTTGTGTATGTATATAGGCACCACACAAATTTTGTTAAAGTTGTATAAATTAATTTTACTGAGTGCTATAATACCAAATTCTATCCAACTATTTTTTTCTTTTAGAAGTAGAGTCTAAACATGATCTTTAAATGACCAATAATAGTAACGATGATGATGATGATAATGATGACAACAAAATCAATGTCACTGACCCATCCTGAAAAGATATTAGTTGTTTGTGTGTGTGTGTGTGGGGGGGGGCATTATTGTTTTCTGTTCCATTTAACAATTTTTCAGATTTGTACCAATCCTAAAATCCATTTGTCATTTAACAATTTTACAGATTTGTACCATCCTAAAATCCATTTGTATACTGTAGCAACACGTACAAACAACATACCTAAAAAATAAGGTTCTAGGATTAGTGGAGAGCTTAAGTCCTTAGAGCCGTCTGAACTGACCCCATAGAATTCAAAGCTAAAACCCTGGCAACAATAGCGGTATTCTCTAATGACCCTCAGCAGGCCCAATACATAATAGCTTAAAAATACATCCAATTTCAGAATGCTGTTGGCACTATGGTCTTTTTTTCTAACCAATCTTCTTTTTCATACTATGTTGGAAGAAAAAGAACCTTGTAAATGACCTACTGAAATCTGAATCAATTTGAAAGTACAAGAGCCTATATACACTGAAAAATCAAATGCGTGTGTCAGTGTTAATAGAGGGTTTCCTTCTAAAGGAAGTTAGAGTCCTAAACACAAAACAAAACAAAAAAACTACCTCTTTGCAAATTCAGCACTTCATAGTCACAGATAGGTTATGAAATGTAAATTAAAAAGCAAAGGACAAGACATGAAAAAGTTCATAAAATTGTACAGTAAATGAGTATATAGGATTAAGTATACTTAAAATTATAAACAATTATTAAGCAATTAAATTTAGGGGTGAATGATATAAAATAAAACCTTGACATTTTTAATATATTTCTATAATATTATGGAGCATTTATAATTAAAAGCACCCTACCCAGGGAAACCCTCTAAAATTTGCCAATATATATAATTCTGTCTTATAAACATGATTGCCATATTGACCATTATGTACAAAGCCTCATCGATTGTTTAGCTAGAAAACTACACTTTAAATATTTCAAGTCAAATCCATTCATTTGTTATTTTATACATAGCTACATTTATCTAACATATTTTGAAAAGTTATACATAAATTGTGCTTAGTAACATAAATGATATTTTAAATGACTCCTTTTCAAAAGAGCATTTTCAATTTGAATAGCTAAGACTATTGTACTCCTAAGTCATACCCCATCATTTAGTTATTTTACATAGGCCTGGACTTGTAAATAATCTGTATGCCTATACTTGGTTTTAAATTTATGAATCAGTCAGTATTTCCACCAGTTAAGTTATATCAATTAAAAATGAGATTTAAAGGTACAGTCTTTAGACTAATAAAGGATGTAAAAAGCCAAAGGCTAAGGCTCCTATATGCTTTTTCTTTATGAATTATGGCTAAAGATGAATTTAAGATGAAATAAAAATGTTTCTACTAACTCAAATTAAGCTGTCTGTCATATAGGCTTTGGCTGGCTTCACTAACTGAAGCATGATGCAAATGAGGAAAAAGATACAAATTCAATCTGCATGAGGATTACCTTTGCTCTAATCTATGAATGGAAGGACCCAAAGCTTATACTTATTGTGAATGAACAGAATGAAGAACTACAAACTCATCTCTTCTATGAAAAGAAACGTGCTCATTAAGAGCCATTAGCACAATCTTCACATCAATAGGATATATGTACATTCTATTATCTATCTAAATCCATATTTAGAAACAGATCTATAAATATATCACTCTTCTTGATCATAAATTTACCTATACAATGTTAAACTTAATTATATTTGCTATGATATTGGGTAGACCTGTCTTAACGGAAAAATTGTATTTAACAGCAATGATATTTCTTTTTTACCTGCTTAACACTAAACACAATAATGTGGACTTTAATAATTCACCTCAATTGAATATCATGCCTTTGTATTTGGGGTTTATAAAGGTTCTTATGTATATTCATTTGTCTATTTCCATTTGAACAAAAAATTGAAGAAATTTTTTAAATGGCATTTTTGTCCCTAAACTCTGATAAATGGAACTGCTGAGAAGTATGTGCCTGGCTTAAGTTAAAGTAATTTCTCAAAGGGAGTGTGAAAATAGCTTACAGTATTTGGGGAAAAAATAAGATTCTACTGTAAAAGAAAACAACTTTTAGAAAGAAGAGAGCCATAAAATTAAAATGCAGCCTTCCTTTTACATAGTGTAATTAATTGTGACTTGATAGATAGAATTCTGTACTCAAGATAAATTTTTAAAATATGGTATAGTGAATGTTCAACAGCTTCTGCTCCTCTATATAATGAAAAATATAAAATAAAAACAGAAGAGAAGGACGGAATCAAAGCAGCTACCTACCAGAACTTCCAATAAAGTATCCTCCAACTGAACTGCACCTCAAAGTTTGACATTTTATCAGGAATTTAGTGCACATTGTGCTTTCACTAATCCTTTCTGTCAATTCATGATTTGAAAATGTGGTAATATCTTGGTTTTTACAAGAGCTACTTGAAGACGTAGTCAACACTGGAAGTGAGTTTTATATAGACAATGTCACTTTCCCCGCTGAATAGTGGATTTACTCTACCTTTAGTTGGAGCACCAGGTCCATTCGATATTTACCAAGAGGGTTTATGTCATTTAGAATCAAAGCAATGATGATATCAATCCCATTGGATTCATGAGTAGCAATACATGTCTGGAAAACAAAATGTTTATAAAGTAACTTCTATTTAACATAAAAGCGCTAGAAATCATATAACATAAAAATACCAGAATCACCTTAGTCTTTTGACCTCTAAAATATAATTAAGATTTAACTTTGAGATTAAGTCAAAGATAAGTCAAGGATAAGTTTTGCATAGAGTCTGACAATTAATTGATTAGTATTGATAAATGACTTTGTATGCAGAATACAGACACACTGTGTGTAACAGGTATCTTTTAAAAAGAACGATTTTTATAGAATTTCAAGCAACACTGGTTAAGTTAAATATTTTTTCAGTCAATAAAATTTAATATGCCCTTCAAGAGAAGAGTTCCTTCAATTTAGAATTTTAAGATCTAATTTATCCTAATAGAATATTCCCATTTATGAAAGGACTGTTCCTTTTATGCCTGAGGTTTGTAAGTATCTTTATTGGTACTGACGTACCATTTTAGTTTAGCTGCTAATTAATGCTAAATAAGTGACAAGTGAAGCTGCTGCATGACCTGGGTGGCAGCAGACAGGGAATACAGATATCTCCTGATGTTTTGAGGACATCCTGACAATTCTGGTGGCTGAAGAAAAGTCCAGCAGATTCCTTAAAATGGAGTGATTTATAGAGGGATCTTACTTGAGGAAAGTTTATAAAACATCCTGAGAGATAAATGTTGAGTACGTATTTTGAAGGTTAGGGTCTATTGTGCTATGACTTTGAACTTAGTTCAATTTATACAACTTGAAAATCAGAAACTTGTGAATTAGAATTTGTGGAACTACATGTAACAAAAATGCAGCACCCAGTGTCAAGGGGTTTGAAAAATGGAAACCCAGGTGAACTAAAAGAAAGAGTAAAATCAAGGTAACTCTCAAATGACAGTTATTTTTTAGAATGGGCTTTATTTCTCCCTTCAGACAAGGAAATTTTTACTCCTTTGACACAAAGGAAGGTGTTTTCCATTCATCTTCTACATTCTCTGAGGTTCTTCTGATCATGAAAATGTTTGCCAAACTTCAAGGGAATCAATTTGAAGATCATTTCTGGAATTTGTTACCAACCTTCTTTCCTTATACACATTTTTAGAGCATGGGGTTCAGAGTAAGTATATTATTAGAATATGTGGCATTCATGTTATTTTTATGATTGTTTTTTTCTTTTAGAGCTTACCTGATTTAGTAAATGACTTTCAAAATTCCATTTCATCCACTTATAAGACCAAAAGTGAGGGATACATGTTGTCTATTATAGATATACATATTTTTACCAACAACAAAACCAAATCTGCATATATGTGTGTGTGTACAGACCATATAATTTGCAATAGAAAAGCAGATTTCTTTTTCACATTTCTTTTCTATGTTAAATACTGATGTTTAGTCTCAATGGCTTTTTTAAAATTTATATCCAGAAATGTTTGTGATTTGAAAACTTTATTCCAGGGTGGATCCATGCTTTTGATGGCAGCTGTATAACACTTGAGTGGAGGTGAACAGTCAATTAATGAACTCCAGGGTGGCTTCCCTCCCTTTACTAGCTCAAGTGACCTGGTTTCTTCTGCCACACTGTGTCCTTGATACCCAAGAAAAGAATCAGAGGCAGACACTCTGGAAGAGAGAGTTGAAACTTTGCCCTGAAAAATCTAAGCCAAAGAGCACTCCATTTAGATTCAATCAAAAGTCCTAAGTTTTAAGTATAGCTCTACAACTTACCATTTGTCACTTTGAGACAATGGAATGTCACTTAATCTCTGAATCAGAACCTATTTATCAGCAAAATGGAAGCACTGATACCCATTTTATAAGTTTCATAAGGTTACTGTGAATACACAGGAGATAATATATACTACCCACTGTAGTGGGTCCAAAGAAACAAAAGGGAGTTTATTCCAAAAATCCTGGAGAGATTCACTAAAGATGAAAAGTGAGCAATGATGAAGAAACATATTTAACTCTTTCTAATATGTCTGATTTTTATTTGGAACATTTTCATTGAAATTTTCTTTCACAATGAGATAAAATAAAATATGGCATAGTATTTGCTAGTCTATAATTCAGTCTTCATATGTTTCGTAAGGAAAGTAAAAATATCTGGCAAAACAAGAAGAAATGTTTTAAAAGTACACAAGGGTTGGCTTGTTCATCAATTTGATCTCTGCTAATTATTCATGAATAGTTTTGAAGAAATGCTTTCATGGTTACCTGATTTTCATGGCACGGGCCCTGGCAATACTCGGTCAAGCTTTCTAGAGTTTGGTTGACCAGCACTACATTCTTCTCATTGATGTACAGACCCAACAAGCCCAGGCCGCCTGTTGTACTTCCACAAATGCAGTCCAAAAATTGAAGGGTCTCACAGACAAGGTTGTAATTTGTTTTATTGTTTTGATTCCTCAAGAAGTTCTGAAGGCAAAAGAAAATATAACCCAAGGGTTAAAAAAAATCATTGTGCTAATTGTTTTCAGGTGTGTGTGTGTGTATGTGTGTGTTGCTTACTCAAAAAGATACCCATGGCAATGTCAAATGGAATTGTTCTTTATAAGAATGTGTTCATATTTATTAAATTTCTCCTAGGTTCAAGAAAAAAAAAGAAGGTGTGCAGACCATATCATTTGCAATAGAAATGATATGGCATAGTATTTGCTAGTCTATAATTCGGTCTTTGTATGTTTCGTTAGGAAAATAAAAATATCTGGCAAAACAAGAAGAAATTTTTTAAAAGTACACAAGGGTTGGCTTGCTCATCAATTTGATCTCTGCTAATTATTCATGAATGGTTTTGAAGAAATGCTTTCATGGTTACCTGATTTTCATGGCATGGGCATGAAAAGCAACTATATTTATCGGTATAGTTCTTAAACATTTCACAATGTCATTATCTTAAAACTATAAAGAGAGGGCAAAATAATAGTAGTAGGAAAAGGAGAAGGAAAAAGGAAACTAGAAAGAAGTTTATTGGGGAAAGAAGTAACCACATTTTCAAGTAAATGATCCCTTATGAACAGTGTGGGTTTAATCAGTTAACATACAATTCCACTTTCCAAAAGCTATTTTGTGTGTGTGTGTGTGTGTGTGTGTGTGTGTGTGTGTGTGTGTGTGTGTGTGTATCCACAAAGAGATTCACTGGAAACTGTTTGCAATAGCAAAAACTGGAAACCATACCATAGCCATCACAATGTGACTGACTGGTTTAATAAACAGCACATCTAAACACTGGAATATTGTGAAGCTATAAAAATGAGGTACATGAATACATACTGATATAAAATAGCAATAAGTAATTTAGCAATAAGATGTGTTAATAACTGAAAAAAGTAAGCTGAGGAACAATATATAGTATGATTTTAAGAAAGGTTTACATGCTTACAGATCAATATGCTTATATATGCATAAACATTTCTGGAAGGAAAAACAATGCATTAACAGTAATTTCTTTGGGGAGTAAACCTGGTGAAAGGGTAAGCAAAAACAGAAATTTTTATTTTTTATTCAAATTTAATACCTATTTTTATTCATTTATTTGTTTGAATTTATTTCCTCCATTTATTTTTTTTATCCTTTTAGTTTGTTTTTGTAACTTTTTCCCCAATTTTTTGTATTGTGGCAAAACATACTGAAATTTACCATCTTAATAATTTTTAAGTGTATAGTTTAGAGGTATTAAATAGATTCATAATATTGAGCTACAATCACCAGCATCCTTATTTCTAAAACTCTTTTCATATTGCAAAACTGAAAGTCTATACCTATTAACAATTTTCCATTCCCCGCTCCTCAGCCCTGGCAACCACCATTCTACTTTCTGTCTCTATGGTTTTGACTACTCTAGGGACCTCTTATAAATGAAATCAAACAGTATTTGTCATTTTCTAACTGACTTATTTCACTTATAATGTCCCAAGTTTCATATATGTTGTAGCACATGTCAGAATTTCCATTTTTTTAAAGCCGAAGAATATTCCATTGTCTGTATATACCTCATTTAGAGTATCTATTCATCTGTCGATGGACACTTTGGTTGCTTCCATATATTAACTACTGAATAATTCTACCATTTATTATTAAAATAAAAACAATTTTATAGTAGCATTTTCTAAATTGTGTGACCCCACATTCCTATCAGTAAAATGTTTGATCAGGTTCTATATATCTGTTTCCCACATGGACAGACTAGGTAGGACAGGATAAGTGTGAAGGAATATCCAGTGTCCTCCTTCTGGAAGTAATGCTTCTGGCCTTTGCTTGTCGATAGCTCTGTAGCAGCCCTCTCCAAGTCATGTGTGTGTGGTGGTGGGGGGGATTCACAAGAGTCATGGCTTCTACCATTTATTAATTTCCAAGCTTATTCCCTTGGAGAATATTTAATTCCATTTACATAAATCTTTCATCTCTTACCAATTCAGAACACCTGTACTCTAGACCCTTACTAGAGAAAACAGCTTCAAACTCTGTGGTTTCTCTAAAATTAAACATGTGCTCTTAGAAATTATTTCACCTTTCATGTGGTTTTGCCACGGTGATGTAAGCAGTGTGTACAAATCATGCACACACAAAAACCAAATTCCTAGATACTGCTAAGTTTATCTATTTGAAAAAGGGAAATGTACCAAAGAAGATGTAAGAATAGGACTATATTCATTTGCGAAGGTATAAACTGCCACTGTTGTAGAAAATCCTCTCCTATATAGTGACTCTACTTCTAATAAAGATATAAATATACTCTGTTTAGAGAATATGAATTGGGTTGTAAATGATGAAATCCCCTGCAGTCTATAAAACTGTGAATGGTATAGATGAGGCAAATGTGACCTTACTCAACAAGTACCAGAATACTGGGATTAGATGATGCTCACTGAGCTTTAAAAGGTCTAAGTTGAAGATGCAAAGAATGAAACTTTATGAGACTAACTTTTTATGCATAAAGGAATTTCCCTTTCAGTTTCCATCCCTTAGATACACAACTTTCTTCCCACTTCAGAAGAGCACTATTGGTTTTATTGAGATTATCTCTCCCAAACTCCCTCCTATAGTTAGTTTTATTTGGGCTTAACTATAATACTTAAAATCATAGGCTGTTTTCTCAGCTTTCACACAAAATAGAATACCTGCAATTCCCGGTTGTGATTCTCACATAGCAACTGAAGAAATCTCAGTATCGGCTGCATGATGGCAATTGCAGGACTCATCGTTACTTCCTCTGCAGACTTTTCCTCGGCGTTTCCTGCTTCTGATCCTGTACACATAATGTCTACGTCTGGATCCATTTCTCTTCTGTATACACAGTATGCCTTGGATGTTGCTGAAGAAGCTTCTGTTAATTGCCCTTTCATTCCCTCTTTTAAATGTAATGATGAATCTCTTACTGAAAATAAAGCAGTACTCTTATATTTCTGAATTAATTTCTTCTTGCTAATTAAAGAAAAGACAACCAGGTACTCCAAGTTTCTCTGACAACTGAATTACAAAATCATCTGACAAGAGGTACAATAATTTCCCAAAAAGAATTTTAGGTAACAACTAAAAAATTATATTTACACTGGGACAGTAAAAAAAGGATCTTCCTGTTTTGGTAATTTTAGAAGGGTTCATATCTTTCTAATAAATGTGAAATATGAGAGTTCATGAATACAAGGTGGGGAAATATGGCAAACTTCAAAATATTATTTTTTTATGATTTGCATTTACAATACTGATGACTTGGTTATTCCAAAGACCAAGAGTCTTTTGTTAGAGTCTGGTTCTTAATTTCTGTTCTTAAATTTTAAATTTCTGGTCTTAAATTTTAAATTTCATGAACACTCAAATGTTTGGGTCCGTTGTTTTATACCATGCATTTCACAATCAAACATTTTCATGTCACTACAATAAGTCCCTACTTAATGCCATTGATAGTTTCTGTGACTTTAAGTGAATATGTAAAACAAAACCAATTTTACCATAGGCTAAATGATATAAACAAGAGTTAAGTTCCTATGGCATTTCATTAACGTTATAATGAAACGACCTACATTGAATGAAACAATGATATTCAAGGACCTGCTGTAGTTGCTTTGCACTAATAATGCCTTGTGTGAGTTTGGTTCTGCAGAGCTGTTTCAAGGTCAATCCTATCACTGTAATAATTTACAGCTGGAACTCCTTACTCAGAGCCAAAGTTGGGATAAGTAGACTAAGATGTGAGATGACAAAGATAAGTGAGATCTAAACACTGTATTACCCTATTTTCTCTCACTCTACTCTCCCAAATACTCAAATATTTCTTTACCTCTGATTCGTGGACCAGATGTCATCAATTCATTGTCATCATCCCTTTTTTTGTTACCTAGGTCTACAGTATTCACTGTCACTGTTGATCTGATCTCTTTCTGAGCAGCCTTCATTCGGTCATACAGAACTTTGAAGAACTTTTCTGACTTTTTTTGTTCATGCAATTGTTGGTAGAAAGAATACTGCAAGAAAACATATTTTAAGGTATCAATACCCAAGGGGAGAAAAACTGTTTTTATGCTTGAAATAAACATCGGCATTATGAATGTAAGCACACATTTAATGTACTGCCCATTATTATTGCATAAATAATAAATTGAAAGCTTTTGCCAGTCTACTGTACTATTTAATGTATACCAATAATAATCTGTATTTGCTTAGCATTTCCACTAAAATCCAACATATTTTCATACGTTATTTAATTCATCCTTACTGATTGTTTATTTTAAAAATTTATAAGGCACTATAAGAAGTTGTATGCAAAGAATTGTTTGATTTTTATGTTATTATAAAATCATGTATTGATTAAACACTTATTTATTGAGTGCCTACTATGTGCCAGGTTCTATGTTAGTACTAGAGATAGAGCAAAAAGGAACAATAACCGAAATCCCTGCCCTCATGAGTTTATAATCAAGAGCAGAAAACAGCTATTAAGCCAATGCTCATCCTTTGCAAATGAGTTTAGGGAGAGTTACAAAGGGTTGTTTTTCTTTTTATCTAAATTACAGTACATTTAATTTAGAATATGTTACCATGGCAGCCTCACTCACAGGAACCCACTGATAAACAGGCACTAAGTCTATTTGGTACTTCATTAGCTACACTGCTTTGCTGGGGGTCTAGGACAAGCCCACCATGAAATGAATTCTGCTTCATAGTTTATAATGATGTAGAAAAGATTCAACACCAAAAGTATGACAAAACATATCTTAGTGAGAGGTGGAAATACTGAACCTTGGAAATAATCTGCCCTAATAATTATCTGCTTAGTGACTTATGGAAGTATCCAGAAGAGTTAGGAGATAGGAAAGATGATATACTCTAGAGAAGACAGAATTTGCAGTGGGTGAGGAATTTATAAGTTATTAATACCAAAACCATGGGATAGACACAACACAAACAAGAGAAATGAAGTAAAAAATAATAATAAAAATAATAATCCAAGTAAGTGTAGTGATTAAAAGACAGTTATATAAACTTGGTGAGAGACAGTGTGAAGAAAACATATGAAAAAAGTAATGATTTCCAGATCAAGGTGAATTGATGATAATTTAATAAATCTAAACAGCCATTTTGGGGGAGTTTGGCTCTCACAGACATGCTTTCCTGAAAAAATTCCTGGAACAATGGCCCACAGGTCCTGTGACTTGTAGGTGAGACTCTAATGACATCAGGTCTTGAAATGGATGTCTGTCCTGCAATTTTCGAGATGAGTAATATATATTCAGAGAGTTTTATGAAGTCTTAAAAGTTGGCTCCATACCTACAAGGGGAAGCTCCTAAGAAGAGGACTATCAACCCCTCAAAGAAGTAGGCCAAAAAGCCACAGTAACCATAACAACTACAGTGAACCAGTTGAGACAGTTCTGTTAATTCAAAGGATAAATGCAACATTCACAGACCTCTATGGTCTCACAAATTAAGCTGATGATTAAATCCTAATAATTTCAAAATAATGGGATGAGAAGATAGGAAGGGGTTTCAACATATTAATGAGGAAGTTATAGAAAATTTGTGGCTCTATTAAAACAAAGTTTTATAGCTTACATAGTTCCTTGACCAATGTTATCTCATTGATACTTTCAGTACAACTGTATGATGAATCGACAGTGTTTTCAGTTCTACTTTATAGATTAATAAAATGAGGTTTAGTAAAGGCAAGTGACTTGCCCAATATTATGTTAAGTCGTAAGTGGTAGAGCTAGGATTTAAATCTAGATTTTCTGACTCTAAGTCACTAAATTTATGAGGTACCTTTTTAAGCTCAAAACGGTAAATTATTTACATAGACTACAGCTTTTTAAAACCAGGGCTTTACAAAGCTGAACAGTATGATTTTAATAAAGATAAAAGTGTGCTTTGCATAATCTCAACAGATAGTATAAGGATTTCTCTTACTAAAGATAATGGTTTTTGATTAGGAAACTAGACCTCCATAGGCTGCATAAAGGGAAACTCAAAGGTGTTTTTTCAGAAGCCGAGGGTGATGGATAAACATATCTGTGTGATACAGGAAGGACTTTTCCCCAAGAAAGAGGCCGTAGACTAGAAATGGGAGGACAGAGAAAGGAAATGAAGTGAGGAACTGGAGAGAGGAGTAAGACTAGGACATGATACACGGTGAATCGGCCAGTGAAATTTCCCAAGACTAAGGCGGTACAGGTTATTTTAGAAAGGAGATGTTTATAGCAGGTAAGAGCAAAGACTCTGGAGCCAGACTGCATGGGTTTGAATCCTGATTCTGTCTCTGATTAGCCACGTGATGTTGGATAAGGAACTTAAACCGCCTACCTCAGATTCTTCTTTGGTCAGGTAAGATAGTATAAAAGTTATTGTGGAAAAAAAAAAAAGTTATTGTGAGGATTAACCACATTAATACACGTAAAGCACTAAGAACAGTGCCTGGTATTTAGGAGGTATTATTTTCATTATTGTTATTGTTAGTGTTCAATTTGAAATGATAATATAAGTACCTCCTCTAACTTCCTCCTCAATCAATCTTTGATAAAGTATATTAAACATATAAATTGACTTATGTAACTAGGAGGGAACCACTTAAGGAAGTGGATTAAAGTCCTATCTCAGTACTATAGAAATAGGGTTGTCAAGAGAATCCATGAACTAAGAAACCAAGACACAGTGGCTAAGGAGACTGTGAGAATGTACAATGCCTTAGGGATTGGCAGAAGTCTTGGGGAAGCATGGGTTTTAGAGTGCTCAAGGATGAGGAATAGGATTCAAGTTGACCTCAACTAGACCTCTTTGATGCAGGAGCACTCAGCTGACATCTGGGCTATACAATGATGTAGATAACATGAGAAACCCGAATAGGGTAAGGCTGATAAATGAGACTGTCATAACCCACCTTAAAAGAAGGTTTCCACATACAAAATATCTAATGCTGTTTCATCAACAAATATTTGTTGAACGGATATAACGCACTGTAGATATAAAGAATAGATCATGATCTCTTACTTTATGAAAGATGAAATTTCACTGGAGAGGCAAGATGTCATACAAATAACAACAAAACAAGATGATCCCATCTGATAACCATCAGTGGCGCAATAACAAGAATCTAGAAAGTGGAATCCCAAGGAGTGCTTCTACCTAGAGATGCCAAAAAAAATCCTTCACTCTTATTCCCTGGATAATCTGCATCTAACATTACATAGTTGCCTCGACAATTTCTTTAGAAAGTCCAAACTGGATATCTGGGTCTTAGAAGGAAGACAGTCATCAAGAAAACCACTCAAGTTCCGCCATCAGCCCATTCCCCAAATTCATTCAGAAGAATTTATGCTGGAGTATAGGCAAAGTGCCAAGTGAGTATTAAAGAAACAAGTGCTACGGGAGCTCAGATAAAGGAGTGGATGCCAAAGGCTCCAGCCAGATAGGGAAGACTTTGTGATGGAGGACAATTTATTCATAGAGCCATCACCCCTGACCATTTATTAACCCCTAGATAGGGCCACACATGATGCCAGACACAAAGGCTACAAAGATGAACAACGTAAGGTCTCGACCTTTAAGGATTCATAATTTACTGGACTTGTTTTCTAACTGAGAAGTACCAGTGTTTAAGCATTCTATTTTTTCGTTATTGTGCCACTTGCTGTTCACAAGGCCTTTATTCTTACAGAAAACTGCTATTAGATATGTCATATCATGAAATTCCTGCTGTTCACTGCATTTGATGACTAAATAAAGGAAAACATCCTAAATTTTAATTAGACATGACTCCTACTTGCCATGAATAAGAAAAAAATGGATTCTGGAACTTGCAATTAGGTGTAAGCATTGTTTCCCTCTCTGACCAAAACAAACCTAGAATAAGCACGCCAGTGAGTGGCAGGAGGACAAATCTTCTCTGGGAACAATTCCTAGCTCTCAGGCTTGTGTGGCTCTGCCTTTGGGTGTGGAGGAGCCCAGGGGCAACTTGGCAGGAGTTTCAAAATGAAATGTGTGCCTTCTGGAAATAGTGGTGTGATCCCCCGTGTGCAGGGGAGCACATCATTCGCTGTAGTGGAGCACTAAATAGATAAATTATGACTTTCAAATCACCCTGCGCTGAGCTGAATGAACAAATGAAATAGTTCTCTTTCCCTGCTAGTGAAAAATTCACTTACTGAGGCATCAGGGTAGTGAGCACTGGGAGACTGGGCACAACAAGCAATGTTACTGTTCGGAACTTCTAAAAAAGTATCTGGGGAGGGATGTGTTGAGATGGGTGGGGAATGTTACTGAGAACTGCTACAATGCCAAATACTGTGGGAGGAGTTTATTACGTATATTGTCCCTTTTAATTAATATATTTAATTCCTGGATGAATCAAAATGTCATTTTTATCTGCTAAAAGTCAGCCTAAAATTTCCCTAAGCAAATTGGAATTTCTGGTATCAAGTTAGAAAGGATGCTTCTAAGGAATGCTCTGCTCCACTGAATAATTTGTGAAGCTCTGTAGTTTCTATAGCAAATCAAATAAATTTATAAGAAAATGTGATACAGAACTGGTATATATAGAGATCTATCCATCCATCCATCCATCCATCCATCCATCCATCCATCCATCCATCCATTCAACCTCCATCCATCTGTAGTCATAAGAAGCTAAAAGAAGAAAACAAAAAAACAGTACTTTCCCTTGGCTTCTATGACAAGTAAAAAAGAAATACAAATGACAAATGTAACGCTCATCATGGCAAGCAGGTACCTGAGTCTGTGTATTTCCTCCTTCAAGCAAGGCGATGCCAAGTAAAATGCCTTCTGAAAAAATTCTGTCATTTTTGGTGTTCACTATAACATCGATGACAAGTTCAGATGCTCCTTCTTTATCCAGTAGACACTGAATGTCTGACATTGATATCCCCATCTTATCGGAATCTTGTCCAGAAAAGCTTCCTGTGATTATGAAATATAAATAAATATACCTTAATTACAGACATTATGAACATAGAAGGTTTTCAAATTCTTAGACCTTAGCATATTTAGAATTGAGATTTCCTCCCCACCCCTACAAAGTTACAGAAGCTTGGGTTTTAAAAATATCAAAAGTTTGTAAAAATAGAACTTTTTATTAAATGTATAACACCTGTAATTAAATGTTTTTTCTTAATAAAAAACACTTTAGAAAAAAAATCTAGCTTTATTTTTGCCCTTAATTTATATAGTAATAAATTATGACTTATTTTAACTATTTTTCCGAAGTTAAAAGACAAAATTAATTCTAACATTCAAATCCATTGTTTTATGAACCTGAAATTGTTGAAAGGTTTTTAATAGTGCTTTTCATTTTTTGAGCTATAATGGACACATAAGTTTAAGATGTACCACATAATGATTTACGTATTATTGCAAAATGATGACCCAAAAAGATTACTTAACATTCATCATCTCACAGATCTTTTTTCCTTGTGATAAGAACTTTGAGAATCTACTATCTTAGCAATTTTCAAAAATACAATACAGTAGTATTAACTATAGTCATCATGTTGTATATTACATCCTTAGGATTTATTTCTTTTACAATTGAAATTTTGTACCTTTTGACCTCCGTTACTTAATTCGCCTACTCCACAACCCCCACCTCTGGCAACCACAAATATGATCTGTTTCTATGAGTTTGGTTGTGGTTGTTGTTTTTTTCAGATTAGACACATAAGTGAGATTACACAGTATTTATGTTTCTCTGCATTACTTCATTTAGCATAATGCCTCAAGACCCATCCATGTTGTTGCAAGTAGCAGGATTTCTTTCTTTTTTTATAGCTGATAATAATGCTTTTTAAATGATTTTTTTTATATTTGTGCTATTTTAAGATATTAGATAGTGACATAAAAATATGTTATAAGAATCTTAAAATGAGGAAAAATGATAAGGCTTGCCTCCCCCTTGTGCAGATTTGCAGTAGGTTCCGGAAAGGTGTCCATTCATACCAACTCCATAATCACCTTTAAAGTATCGATTCAGGAGTATTTTTCTCAATGTGTTACCCTAATAAAAATAACAAGAAAAGTGTTATTGTTTCTTTTTCCAATAAAAGGGGAAAATATCAGTACATTAAAGTGCCACTTAAAATGCATTTCTTCACTGATAGTGATATGTGGAAAAAATTAATTTTATACTGCGTAATATTTTCTGAGGCAAAAATTTGCAAATATCTCCCAAGAAAATAATAATAATTTTGCTTCTCCTAGAAATAAAGAATAAAATATTGTACTTTCAATAACTGTAGTAGGAAAATAACAAATGCTATACATTTGAGATTGCTTCGAAAGTTTAGGGTCCCAGGGTTGGTAAGAAATAAATTAGTGGCACCTAAAGAGAAACAGATTAACAAACACCCTAAGAATTGGGAAGCAAAAGCCTTAATTAGAGGAGTTTAGTAAAAAGAGCTAGAAAAGTGTTAGGTTTACAGCAGGTGCTCAAAAATTAAGCTTGATAAGACCAAGTGAATTACACTTAAACTCCAAGAGCTTCACTCAGTAGACAGTAGGCAAAAAAACAGTGCATTTCTTTATAAAACATGCACTTAAAAAATTCCTAAGTCTTCAGCTTTGTATTGATTATAAGACATTTTAAAAATAACATATTTTGCCAAATAGTCACCTGCATGTATATAAGAAATATAGCTAACTCCAAATCTTCCATTTTATTGGTTATTATTATTTTAATAGACAAGTGTGATTTTTAAAGTATTATTTAAAGAATGTTTAGACTATTTAAATTAATGCATCAACTACTGAGGTGTTACTCCCATCTTACAAGTATGGAAATTGTGGTCCAAGAGTGTGTGTAATTAGCTGCAGGTCATGCAGCTAACAGGTAAAGAGCCAGACCTGAACTCAACTCTTGACTGCAAAACCCAGGCCTTTCCCCGCGCCTTGCTGCACGCCCCCCCCCCCACCCCCCCCACCCCCCGCCACCTTCCCAAGCACACCTCCCTTTTAAGCTGCGACACCTGGCTCTCATAGCTCCTTCTCTCTCTCATGCTTTATTTTTCTTTCTCAAGCCCTGAAGATTTTGTCCTCAGTTCTCTTGTTATCCTCTCCTCATCTTCCCTTTCCCCATCAGCCATTTCATCTGATCCTCCATTGCACAATCACTTCTGCAGGTCTGACTGCCAAGTGTGCTTCCTCCAGCCATGGCCTCGCTTTCCTAAGCTCCTCTTCCTGTTTCCCCTAGGTTTCCTTATTCACATCTGGAGGTTCCGCTGGCACCCTCAAACTCCATTTTTCAGAACAGTATAGTCCTTCTCTCTTAATAGTCCTGTTCTTCTTTCAATTTCAATTTATATTAAGGGTATCACAATCATTTTGGTCATTTAGGCTGCAAACTTAAGGGATCACTTACTATCCCACCCCCAACTTGACAATGACCTGTGAAATCCTACCTATTCTATCTTTTCAACTGGAGCTTCTGGTAGTGTCTTTACACATTATATTTTAACCAAATTGAACTATGTGATGATTTCTCAACCACAGTTTTCTAAGTCTTTCTTTTTTTCACCTCATACTCGCTGACTGAAAAGCTCTTCTTCTATCTGACTCATGGACAGGTCCTATCTACCTTCTTCATTCTACAAATATTCATTTAGGTACCTACTGTATTTTAAGCACTATCTTAAGTGAGTGAAATAACCCTCCCCTCAAAGAGTTTACAATAAGGTCAGTTCCATTTCAGAGATGTTTACTAGGCCCTGCGGAAACACATAAGAGGACAGAGTTGACTCAGAAGCAGCTTTACATGCATATCTCCTCTACTAACTCACACAAACATCAGAGCAAAGCTGTCTTGTGCACCACCAGAGCACAACAAATATGTCCCAAATGTCACAGTGCGGAGCATTGTAATAGACACTCAAAGTGTCTGGACTTGTTTATCTTTATAGCAACATTTATTTATTGATACTTAAGTTTTTAGAACACAAACATTTATGATTGCTTCCGGTTCGTGTTTTCTTCCTTTAAGACTTTTTCATAAAGGGGTGTAGTGCATAAAAGTGATGACTAGTCTTGGAAGAAACAGTGAGGTGTAAGAGCTTATTCTACCAATAAACGCAACTCTACTATCCCTTATAATACCTCAGTGGGACCCCTAGAAAACACATAAGAAATGAAAAGTCTTTCCTCTTTCCTTTTAAGAGAAAGTTTTTTGAGTTCAATGAATTTCACCTGGCCAGAGAATGATCCTTCCGAAAGTGGAGGAAAACCAAAATAAAACATTTCTTTGCAGTCAAACGATCTTGCACTGTATATCCTATTACAGTAGAAGGAGATGCCATAAGAGAACTTTTAGACCCATAAACTATGGGATTGAAGTTGTAAACTGGGTGGGGGAAATTAACTGCAGGACTAAATTTCTCTATAGTACAGCTCAGTTTGTTGTACTAATCACAGTTCTCACCTACAAGACCAATGTTCTGCTTATTACTCTAATTCTGTAAGATACAGCTGTCCTAGCTGTAATGAATAAAGCTGATCGATGTGAAAATCCAGGCTGTTCTTCTTGAAATTGCACAAGTCAGTATCACTGTCTGGTAGAGAACCTGCTGTGACTAGAGAGAGGCCTGTGTCCTTGTGAAATAGCCCATTTTTATGCTCTGTAAGAGACTTTTAACCACATTACTCCAAGAATCCAACCATGAGATAAACAAAAAATAGTCTACTTTTTTAAAAAGGAAGAAATTGGAAACTGCACTTTACCCTTTGCTTTTAAAAAAATGCCCTTTACATTGCTAGAAGAATAAACTTGTTCAAAACCAACACTAGAGTAGAACTGTGTCCCATCAAATTAAAATAAGCATCATGTCTGGCATTATTTCTAAATTCTCTTGGGCAGGTAAAATAAAATCACAGGCACTGACCAGATTCATAAACATCAAAATCAAAGGAGCAACACTCTTTTTATCCAATTCCAGCCTAGTCTGAAGCCCATATTTTCTAACTATAATATTCGGAGTGACATTGAAAGGGGAGAGGGTTGCCTATAGCTGTGTTCTTAACGCTGGACCCACACTGTGGGTTCCAACCCCTTTGACACTACACTGCATGTGGACGGGCGGATCTTAAGCAAGTTACTTCACCACCCTGTGCGTCAATCCCACAGTTGGCAAGGGAATAGTCATAACACTTAACCCTCTTTAGTTTTCTGTGATGATTAAATAGGTGAAAATATGTAAAGTACGTAGAACAGTTCCTGGCACACAGTAAGTGCTATATAAGTTGTGTATAGTTGATGTTATAATTGCTAATATTAATATTATCCAGCTCATGGAACTTTACAATATACAAAGGGTATTGTATACACTTTTTCACTTTATACTAAACCTTTCCACAAAAGTGAAAAAAAATTCTAATATGCTAAAAAAAAGGCAAAAATCATAAATGATGTCTGAAAATCCTTGTTTGTCCATTATTAGTCAGTCCTTGGAATTATATTCTAGGGAGCTAATATGCATATACTTCACTATATAAAACAGACCTTACAATTTCAACAAAAGTAGAAAAATATTATACCTTGGTTCAAACTCCATAGTTGGTACAAAAAATGAACAAAGAATTGATATGGATAGAATAGGATTATGTTCTGTTTGTCTTAGTCGTACTCATTTAAGATTGGAAAACTTTACATATTGCTACATTACAAGTTTAGCAGAACGAATTTTTGTTGCCACAGATGAAGTTCTGATGAGGGATGAGAAGCAAGTTCCGACTTGTCTTGGGGCATTTTTCATGGCCTGCACTCTCTGTAATGGGTTTCAGTGGTGACAGCACAGATGCAAGTCCTTTCCACAAATTCCTTTAACTCAAGTAAAGTAACTGTAAAAGCATTGTCAGAAATTCTGGTGCCAGGGTTGTAAACTATTGTCTCAGAGCTCTAATTGCCATGGCAGAAATTTGGGAAAGAACTAAAAGCACATTTAGCCATTCGGAAAATAATTCTACAATTGAGAAGTTTGACTTCTGTGCTCACTCTTCAATTCCAAAACGAATTCCTGACTGGGCTTCCCATGGAAGGTGTCTTTGTTGGATTAGGCCAAGTAGCAAGAAATGTCCTTTCCAGTCTTTTCAGTATCAGAGTTAATTCCAGGCCACAAGACACAGCTTTTAGCCAATGTCTTCATGTGAACACATCCCAGATGTGCTAAATGTAATGTAGCCAAGATAACTAACAATCACCTTCTGAAATTACAACAAAACATCTCCATAAAAAGACATCTTTTGTGGCCAGAGAAGTCATGCTGACAGTTTGTGAATATCTGGGAAGACTGGTTTTTTCCTGGCCACTTCCTGTTTTACCAACTCCACTATATCAAAAATTAAGAAGCTTAGGAATTATTGCCTTTAATAGTCATAGAAAGGACTAAAGATTTCCTTTGGTTTTTGAGAGAGCACAACACTGCCTTAAAAGGAGTTAATAGCATTAGGAGTGAAGAGTTCAAGGATCTGATATTTGAGGTACCAATTCCACATTTGTTCTCTTTCCCTTGGAAAAATTACACACTAACGTAATATTTTTCCCCCCATTGTGGATAATGTCATCAAGACATCATCAAAATATGACAGCACAACCGGAATCCTAGAAAACTAAGTCTTCAACTGGAAATTCAAATGGTGATGAAAATTGTAAACTAAAGATGTTTAATTTAGGGTTTTCCCTCAAAGATCAAAGATTAGTTATTAATAAAATGGGACAAGATCTGCAAGGGGGTGATTGCATATACCTATAGTCTCCATGTAGTCTCATTTTAACTTCAAACTTGGTATCAGCCTAATTAGTGTTTCCCTAACCTTTCTGTTTAATGACAGCACATCTGATTAGATATTTTTCCTCATTCCCCAGGGTGAAAATGTACATTTTGAATTTCAAATAAATTATTTCAACAGCTGTACTGTAATGGAGTTACATTAGGTCCACCATTATAATCGACTACATCTTTAAGGAACTCCTTTGGGAAAATGTAGCCAGTCTCCTATAATCTAGCTGGCCAATGGTTTGAATTTCTTGGTCACTGACTCGAAACAGTACAGGCCAGTTCCTTCCCTTGATGCTTTTTCCTAGTTTTCATAAGATGAGAAACACAAACTTCAATAGGAGCAGTTATTATACACATTCACAAGATGCTCTTCGTCAACACAATGACACAATCATAATCTTGAAAAACATTGGAATGTCTCAACAATTCTAGTAAACAAGTTTATAAAAAAAGAAAAGACTAGAAATTTTAAAAATCAGTTATTCATAAACCACAACGACAATCTACTTCCATCCTCTCTTCTTCCTTTTTTTTCCTATTCATTGTAAAGACGTATTACATTTCCACCATGTGTCAGGAACTAGGAAAGGGGGTGTAAAAAGCAATGTGCAGCATATGCTAAAAGAATTTTCAAATATGTGGAGACATATGGCACTGTTTTTCAATATAAATAATCCTCACCAGACCATTTGATTCCATTTGTAAAATTTAAACATTTAAACAGTAAATGATGATATTTAACCATTTGATGATGATGCTGTAGCTAAGAGTGATTTTGGTCATCAATTCAGGTTTATCAAATATCCTAGCCTCTAGTCTAGACAAACAGTGCTGCTGAGAAGGCCTTCTTAGGGGATGAGTCTGTGCCCCATAAATAGTGGGAAGGAAAGGAAACTATTTCTTTGGGGTATAATAAAAGCCTCTCAGCATATTTCCAATCAGCATAGTGAGTGACATCATACTCAACAGACTCATACACTTCAGCCATTTTAATATATGATCTTGCTTAAATTCAGGGTTGAGAATTCATGCAACCTCTTACCAATAGTACTTGAGAATGGTTTTTTTCTGCTTGTAATTGTTTAGTTTTCTGAGTAAGCAGTCTTCATCTGATCTCCAGAACATAAAGACTTGAGAGAAGAGTAAATAAGCAAGAGATTGAACAAGCAAGCCTAAGATACCATTTGCATATTGAAGCAAAACTATTATTTAGACTCACACATCATAAAACACTACCTCATAAAATTACACTCAAATGGCAGTGCACACAACCACTAAAGTTAAGCCCATAATCCCCTGGTGTAAGGTATAGAAACCTACTACAGTACTATTCGTTACTGAAAAAATTAGAATCAATAAGCTGCCAATGCAAGCATGTGCACTAATACTAAAGACTAGGAAAATGGAATTTCATGTGGTAATTTCAAAGCTTCTGCAAAGATTGTGTCCCAGAGGGATGGTACAGTTAAGTGTATAGCTCAATAATAGACTCAGTTTATGGGAGGTCCCAGGGAACACAAGAGGATAAAGAAGGAATGGTAGGAGATGGGAATAAATGAGAGAACCGAACTTGATCTGAATAATATTATGAAGTACAATAGGAGAGTTTTGCTCCTGGACAATGGGAAAAGTCATATTTAGCTTGCTGTTTTAGATATTCAAGTGCTATAATTCCTGTTATATTTGAAAATCATTTAGTAAAGGTTGATACATAGGTACAACTTTGCAAGGTGGTATAACAAGAGGTAAGGAACAACACATAAAGAGGTGATACCAGCACTCCCTCTGCAGCCCCATATTCAACTTCCTGTTTTTGTGGAATGTCTTATGTTCTCAGTGCCGTCTATGAGCTCCAAGCTATGATCTACTGATCTACCATCAAGAGACTGGTGGCCCACAGGGCAGTGAGAAGAGCACCTAACTCTGAAGTGTTGTCAAGGGAACAACATGGTAGAAGACCTATGAGAGAGAGAGAGAGACAGAGAGAGACAGAGAGAGAGAGAGACAGAGAGACAGAGAGACAGAGAGAGACAGAGAGATAGAGAGACAGACAGACAGAGACAGAGAGAAACAGAGAGAGAGAGAGAGAGAGAGAGAGACAGAGAGATCGATCTCCTCCCTTTCTCCAAAAATACTAGAATGAAATTCTCCTTAAAAGGGCGGGAGAAAACTAGCACTTGCATTACTTATCAATTAATGTAAATATTTTGACAGAAGAAGTGTGAACCTAAATTTTGATAAATTCAGAATATATTTAGAAGTTCCTCAGGTAGAAGAGAAATATTTACGGAATCTATGGAATGAAGAGGAGGTCCATATAGTATAATATCAAAGGAAGGTCTTGAGAATTAAATGAAGTAATAGCTACACACAATTTAACACGTAATACATGCAATTTATGGAAGTTCCCAAAAGCTGTGTACTTGGTGGAAATGGTAATGTTTCAGAGACCAATGTATTGGATCTGGGTTCTGCCACTGGCTTTTTGATCTCAAGATTTTACTTAACTACCCTGTGACTCAGTTTCTCCATTGGTGTATAATAATAATACCCATACTGCAGAGCTATTTTAAAGATTAGAAATTATACATTAAAAGCTTCATGTTCTTAGCCTACAATACTAGATAAACAATTATTGTGATATTTGGTTTAATGTTTAAAGGAAAATAATACTTGTACAACTGATGACACATATAGGATATTACGATGCCCGGTGCCACGAAGACAGCCATATCTTTAACGGCTGACATAAATATCCAGCTCCAGCCTTTCACAATTTTTTTAGAAGGCAAATGGAAAAAAAGCATTCATTTTGAAGCCAACTTGATCAGTATGTTATGGTTTCATAAAAATAACACCTACACATGCATAGGTCTCAATCACCCCTAGTGGATATACAAAGCAGAATTCTTCAGAAGCCAATTTAGAGCAACTTTTCTTAAAGTACTGTTAATAGGAAGACCAATATTCCAAGTTCTGCCAGGAAAAAACAATTTCCTTCCTAATATTTAATGTTTAAGAAATATAAAAAATATTAAATATGTTTATAAGATTATCAGTTATTGCTCCTTAGGAAAGACTGCACGTCCTAACCAGTTTCCTCACATTCACTTGGTGCCCTTCTAATTCATTCTCCACTCAGTATTCAGAGGGTGTGAAACAACAGAGGACTAGAATTCAGACTATTTAAATATATAAAGAATGATTACAAATCAGTGAGAAAGAATAATCTGGTAGAAAAGTGGAAAAAATATAACTGAACCAGCATTTCACATTAGACGCACATATGGCCAAGAAACATGAAAAAAAGCTCACCTTTAATAGTAATTAGGGAAATACAAATTAAGACTACAATAAGACACCATTTTATACCTCTAGGTTGGCAAAAAATAAGTCTTACAAAACCAGTTGCTGGAGAGTACATGGATCAATTGTGGAAATAAATATTGGTACTACCACTCTGGAAAACATACGCTCTCACCCCGCAGTTCCAAAATATGTGCCCCAGGAGCCACATAGGACCACACCATAGACATTTATGTCAGCCTTGAGAGCAAAACAATAAGCAAGAAGCAAAATCAAAACAAACCAAAACAAACAAAACCTGGAATCAATACAAATAGCCACTTACAGAAAAATGGATCAATAAATTGAGGTATATTTCCAGAGCAGAATATTATACAGTGGTAAACATGACTGAACTAGAGTCTCAGAGCAACATACAACAACCTTCATGAATCTTAGAAACGTAAGGTTGAGAGAGGGACAAAACAACAACAACAACAAGTCCTAGAAGACATGCAGTGCGGTGTGAAAGATACAAGCTGCTAGTTGTCTCTAGTGAGGGGCAGCCAGAGAACACAGGTGGATACAAGTTGTTGGTAATATTCTTCAGTTGGCTGTCAGGGGCATGGGGAGAGGGGTGTCATGGGTCTTTATTATGTTATTATGTTTTATAATTTAAAATGTTACACATATTCCTTCATATAAATTTAATATTATGTTAAAAGAAAATATTCAAGAAATATTAAACACAATTATGGCTGCTTTCTACATATCATGTTCTGTTGCTTTCCACCTCTCTTTGAATACTGACCAAAATCCATAGCATGGCTTAGGTGAGAATTTATGATCTGACATCTAGAAATCTTGGACTACTGTCACGATTGTTCTGTGAACCACTCTGTATCTTCCTCCTGCCACACAAGACTTTCATTGTCTCTTCATGTTCCCGCTGCTTCAAGACATTAGCAGGTGTTCTCGTGTGCCAGCTAGGTTTTCAGGCCCCAACCCCATCCCCCACCCAGGACTCCCAGCTTTGCTTAGTTAACATCTATTCAATCTTTAGATGTCAGCTTGACCATATAAGAATCATCCTCTCTAACCTCACCAAGCCTCTTATTCAGTCCTCTCATAACACCATATACTTCACCATGTGTTTTAGTTTTATATTTATTCATATCAACCTTTGAATGATTTCTATCTCCCCTACTAGATTATAAGTACCATGAAAGCAGGGACTGTGCCCTTTTATTCCTTTTTGGCTGACTCCCAACAACTAGTGCAAAACCTGGCATATTATATATTCAATAAGTATTTTTGAATGAATGTATGAATTGATGATTCTGAATGAGTGATCACTACATTTACCAACGAAATCTGGTGCTGAGTGCCATCTATTTAAGGACTGTGATATATGTTGTATGTCATGTCTTATAACATTGGCAAATGCTTGAGATATATTCAATGTTACTTGCATATTACATATTTTTAGTACACAAACTCATTAACTATGGTTCTATGGCTGAAAGAAGGAAACTGTTGGAATCCAACAAGCAAAATGTTAGAACTCTTAAAAATAAAGACTCAATTTGAAAGACTAGAAGGTAAAATGTTAACTAATAATTGCAGATATGGCCTAATGCAAGATAACACACTAATATGCCAAATTTCAGTCCAAGTTCTTCTCTTGTTACAATGTATCTATTGAAATTGAATTTTCATACTTTACTGAAAAACACAGAAACTACCTTGAATCTGTACATCATGCAAGGATCTGACTTAGCAACACAATCTCTAATATTATGTGCACGTCACTTAAAAAAAGATAAAAAGTCACTATTCTCTTTATAAGGGGGTGTGTCATAAAATTTGTAATTAATAATTAAATTAAAGATCATTCTATTTTTTCCATTTTCCATCATGAAATGAAAATCATTTTTTCTTTAATGTTTGTTGTTATCACATTAAAAAGTTATGTAGATCTAATTTTTATCCTTCCTTGAATCAAACTGTCCATGAGACTATATATTTCGCCTACTCTAATAAAAGCAATTTCTCTGCTCTCATGAGCTCCTAATTGTGTCCAACACGTTAATCATAATGTTCAAAGAATTTCACAGTAAAAAAAAAACTATGAGACAATGATTTAGAAGTAGTGGAAACCAGAAATTCTTTAAATATTCATCAACATTTCAAAGCACCAATACAATTATTACCAAAAGAAAACGAGGTATCCACCTGAAACTAATAAAAAAATAAAACAAAAAAGAAAGAAAGAAAAAGAAAATGAGGTGTCCATTCAAACAAACATGAAGATGTCTGAACTGCTTAAAGGACAAAGTGCCAAATGCATACCTGAGAAAGAGGCTTTTCCAGAAAGTCTTTGGCTAGGCTTACATGGTCTTTAAACACTATTTCAAAAATCATTTTGATTCCCTGTGGCATATACCACGGCAGATATTTCACTACTTTGTATATCTAGAACTATAACTGGAATCCAGGCACTAAGAAATTCACACTTTATTTTTAATAACATTCAAAGAACATTTGCTGACACGGAAGCCTGGCTACTGGGTCCTGATGTGGTGCTAGGCATTGGCTCAGTAAACATGGATTGTCACAGGCTTACGAATCACCTGTTGAAGTCAGCCTCTGAAATAAACAAGACAAAACATTCACAGGCTGAAAAAAAATGTTACAGTAGTCAATAAACTTGGTTTGAGATACATCAGGTATTTTTAATTAGGAAACTGAAGAAGAGAGAGAAAAGAATTACTTCAGTGAACTATAGGCTGCTGATCTCATACTCCCAAAGTGGCAAAGAATAAGTCAGTGACTGTCTAGCTCTCTCCTCTTTATCTGTGTATGTGTGAGTGTGTCTGTAATATTTTTATACTCCTGAATATTAATGCATATTTGTAAAAGGTATTTATCAAATCTTTGAGGTACTGAAAATCTTGCTTTCTCCCTGGTTATGGTAAGCATAGGCTGCCTCCAAAAACAACAACAACAACAAAAACAACAATAAATGAAACAAGCGAATAAGCACATCTCCTTTTCTATTCTATTTCAATAATTCTAACAGACATTTTAACATTTCTGATTGTAGGTCACTCTAAAATCAATGGCTTGACATAGCTTTGTTGGCAGCATTGTTTTTATTTTTAGTGATAGAATTCATGGCATATTAGAACTGATGAAATGTATTATATTGAATGAAAAAATAAGAATGTCTTTTAATCTGGCATTGTAACATAATTAAGCTTCGCAATATGGGGCATTACTTTCATACCCATTTTTCAGTTCATATTAAGCAAGATGAAATTATACCAGAAATTTGAAGATGTAATCTTATAATCAATGTTTTTAGTATTTTCTCTTTTTCTTTGCTGCATGTCCTATATGATACCTAAATTCATAAGCATCTTAAGTTTTGATGTCATATGCTCTGTCTGAGTTGGGCCTGCATTAAAATTAGTAAAGAAAATGACAATATTGATTGAGAGAAGAGGTATATTTACTTACAAATCAAGAGCAATAGAAAAGTAAATAAATAAGAGAGATGAATTTAACTAATTTATGAAGCATGGAGAGCATTAAATTGCTCTTCTTTAAAAAAAATCAATCACCTCTTGATACCACTAGGATGGCTAAAATAAAAAAGACAGACAATAAACACGTCTATGGGTGTGAGGAATTTGGGAAATATATATTGCTGATCATAATATAAAACAGTGCAACCACTTTGGAAAACTATTTTGCAGTTACTGAAAAGTAAATATAGAGTTATCAAATGAACCTGGAATTCCACTCACAGGGATATGCATGAGAAGTAAAACATGTCCACACACACACTCGTACACAAACGTTCATAGCAGCATTATTCATAATAGCTAAAAAGTAGAAACAACCTGAATTTCTATCAAACAATAAATGGATAAACAAAATGAGGTACAGCCATATAATGGAATATTATTTGGCAATAAAAAGGAAATGAAAAAACTGACATATGTTACAACATGGATAAGCCATGAAAACATTATGCTCAGTGAAAGAAGGCAGTCATAAAAGATCAGACATTTTATTATTGAACTTATATGAAATATCTAAAAGAGGCAAATCCAGACAGAATTGAGACAGAAAATAGATTAGCGGTTGCTGGGAGTTGAAGGTGTTAGAATGGGGAGTGGCTGCTAAGGGCTATGGGGCTTCTTTCTGGGGTAATGAAAATGTTTTAAAATTAGACAGTAGGTGTTGTTTGCAAATCTGTGAAAATACTAAAAAAAAAACCCACTGAACTATATACTTTTAGCAGGGGGAATTTTATTGTGTGTGGCTATCTCAATAAAGCTGATATAAAAGCATAAAACAGAGCCATTAGATTGGTAAAATATACCATAAATCCATTAGCTTGGTTAAAGAAATTCACTTTCAATGATTTTTTAAGTACATATTTTAAACAAATGTCAGTTCTGTCTACATTTTGGCTAAGCAGCTGAGGCATTACTACTATTTGCCACAAGTTCCTGCAGTTAAGTGCATCTGTGCAACAGATGTATTATAATGGTACATGTTTTGAATGTTACATCTGTTAGTAAATGCAGAGCAGCTCAAACTGCTAATTAAATATGAATTTGTATGTGTCAATTAGGAACCAATTCCTTGTTAAAACTGCCTAATGTTTAAGGCACAATAAATTGAGCTAGTATCTAGGAGCGTTTGTGTCTTGACCTGTGTGGGAATGCAGCCCAGGGCGCTGAATACAGTTGGCTAGACAGTTTCCATGGATACCTCACACTACTTGAGGTGCAGAAGCTCAAAATTATAAACAACTTCATAAAAATTATGCTTTGCAAAATATATTAGTTAAAAAAAAGATGAATCTTCCTAAAGAAAGGTGCTAGAATTTATTTTGTTGATAAGTGGATAAGGTTTTTTGGGGAGGGGAGAAGGAGGCCCAGTTTTTAAAAGGATCGTTTTTAAACTGCTTTCGCACTCATAGTAGCGGGAGATATTCAAAATGTATCTCTCGTCATGAGGTTTACAGCAAACCTCAAGAGTTTTAAAGATATTTAGCTTTTATAGGAACCATCTACATTGAATTATTCCAGCTGCGTTTAATTAATCTGGCCACTGCATACTAATATGCTGATCTTTCCAAATAAATGTACACTGTAATTACAACCAGGTTACTCCACCCACCATCCTTCTGCGCCTTCCCATGAAATAAGACTACACGTCTTCCAGATGTAGCATAAAAACCGCAGTGTTTTTCACCAACCATTTCAGAATTAAACAAAATACAGTATAAGAACACATGTAGTGTCCATAAGAAAAACAAGATTGTACCCACACTACTCGACTGAGAAGACCTGACCACACGCTTGTTTATTCACACCTTTAACAGGTTAGGGAAGGAAGAATGAGAAAGTCCTGGCATCAGCTTTTTCCATGTCCCCAAATTACTTCCATGATTAGGCAAACAAGTCAGGTTTTATTCCCCGAACTAAAGAGATACGTAATCATGCATGGAAATACAGTTGTTTTCTTTGGACCACAGTCCAGTCATTACATGAGACCCAGCATTCATGAGGGGCAAGAACACAAATTGTTTTAATAAAGAAGACAAATATATCAGTAAATTTTAATCAAATTTCACAAATCTCTCATTTGCTTCTCACAGCAAAGTAATGTAACACCTAGCTAAACAGCAAGAGTCAACTGCATTAAGCATTTCCCAAGTATTTTTAAAAGTGTGCATATGTTTTAATTTACTGTTAAAATAAATACAGCTTTTTAAAAAATTAGAAAACGTTCACTAAAAGTATTGGGGCAGGAGGTAGTAAAAGAACACAAAAAGAACTCGACCTAGAAAAATACCTATATTAACTAGAACTTCGTTCTAATCAAGTTTTCTTTACTGCTGCCAACTCTCCTGTCCTGTTTCTTATTCACTATCACCTTGAGTCCCCCTAATTCTTCCTGTTTTCTCAGTCTTTTTTCACCTGAGCTGTAACCAATCCCTTACCTGCAGTGCCTTTTGCTTCTGAGTGTCTAATTTTTTTAAGGTAGGAGAGATCTCTACCAATATCACGCCATCAGCAGTGCAGTGGTCTTCAGACCTGTTGTCCCGATCTCTGTCATTCCACTGCTCCTACTGCCTTCACCAACAACTCCTTGTCATCCTTCAAGGTCTCAGCTTAAATGTCACTTTCTTAAAAAACCTGTTTTCTGGATACCCCTCCCTTAGCTGAACTTGCACCCTCCAGTCCAACACTCTTACAGCACTCTGGACTTCTCCCTTGGAGTAATAAAGAAATTAATTAATCCCTTGTCTAACTATTTTATTGGTATCTGATGTTCTCACTAAACTCTAAACTCTACGAGGATGTAATAGATTGTTCATCAATGCGTCTCCAGGGCTTAGCAGACACTCGATAATGTGTTTTTGTAAGCAATACTGTCTCATGCATTTTTTTCTATTTCCATATACCTCTGCATTCTATCATTTTCATAATTTCCCACTACAATTTTTTCATAGAATAAAATTCTCATTTTTCAAAATCACCTAAAAAGTCATATTATGAAATAAACATTCTTCATCCTATTTTGGCCTCTGATGAGTAGAAAATAATCACTCTCACGCATATCAGAGATCAACATAACACATGTTTGGGACATTGTGGGACCAATGTATAAGCTATTGGAGGATGGTAGGGCAGAAGGGAATTTCCATACGTCCACAAATTAAGTCGAAAAGCCTAAGCCATCTCTGTCTCTCACTTTCACCCTTCAGCCTCCATCAGTGTCTTTAGCTCTGACCGCCTCAATGCTTTCCACGGTCTTACCATTCTTGGCACTAAAAATCTTGTGCTTTGCAGCTTCTGTCACCTAGAATAACCTCCTGGTACCTCTGCCTCATCTACTCTTCACCTCATTTCAAACCTCAGCTGAAAACATCCCTCTGCCCTTGTTTTACCTCTCCACGGATAGAAAAGGGAACCAATTTTTAATTCTAAAGCGTTTAAGCAGACACTTTACAGGAAGACACTCTGCAGTATCATCGTGAAGCACAGTACACTGCATTTATGCCTGGGGGAATTCTCAGGTTTGTGAAAGCATTGCCATTCTGCATTTGAAAAGCCTCTGCTTAAGTCAGAATTAAGATTCATTCTGATATCGCCATGATGCTAACATTTTAACCCCTTGAAAAAAAGAAATTTTAGCATAGTTGTTCCTTCTGGAAAACATACAAAGTTTTATAAAAACCCATCAGCTATCCCTGCCCTGTAAGTCTGTCATTACCAATACAAGATAGTAAAAGACAAACCCTCTGGTTTCCTGCAGAAGAGGCCACATGCCAGAGGCTGGCCAGCTGTTCACCACACCCTCTCCCTTTTCTCCTGGGCACAAAACTAGACTACACTGTCCAGTCTTCTGTGTAGTTAGCAGGGGCCACGTGACTGAGTAGGGGCAAACTAAAGGTGAGCAGAAGTGACGTGGATCCGGCTCATGTGGGAATCTTGTGTTCTTTCCTCTCTTGCACCCTGATGCAAAAAGGCAAAGCAACCAAGGAAGATACAGAGCCTCAGGGTGGAAGGAACACAGGGCTCTGGATTGCTAGCGGAACTGGGTCATAGGACAGCTGCCCTGCCAGAACACTCACATTGCAATTTTAACTTTTATTATGTTAAGCCACAGGTTTATCTAGTTCATTATTTGGTGTTACCTTAAGCAATCCAGGCCAGTGTGGGTCAGCCTGGATGGGCAATCACTAGTCTTGTCCCTGTGACAAGGCATTTTGTCCAGACTTACCCAAGTCTGAAGATACTCTGACTCTCTAAGCACAGGCTAGTCATGAAGCTGCTATGAAAATTAATCTGGGGATACAATTTCATTGACACCAGAGTTTTTCCAGGCTTCTCTTGTCAAAGCAGTCCCTCTTTCTACCACCTTTGCCTTCGAACTCCTATCCAATTTTTCCATTGTCTCCAAATCCCCATTACGACAATATCCTCTCTCTCTCTCTCTCTCTCTCTCTCTCTCTCTCTCTCTCTCCCCCCCCCCCCCCCCCGCCTACGCCCCTACCCCCCACCCCTGCAAATGTCCCTGAATAGATCCAGTTTTGTAAAAGCTACTCAGAAGGAAAATCAACTGACTTCAGGCCATATGTATATCATTGACTGTTTCAAACTCTCCAGCATTCAGCTGTGTTTCCACCAAACTTGTCATTTGTCTGTTTTCATTTGTCTCATCTTCGAACCTCTAAAAATATTTCCCTTCCACAGTGACAGCCTAAAGATTAACAAGCCTCTGAAAGTAGAAATCCCTCGTTAAATATGTATTCCAACAACAACGTGATACTTATGAACAATATGAAACAAGATTTCTTTATATTTTATTTTACCAGCTATGTTAGAAGTATGAGTTAAATTCCTTAGCATAATCAGTTCTCATGTAAAAAGCTTTCAATTAATTAAAATTTTTTAAAAGATAGGGAAAGTGCAGGAAATGAAAAAGGGACAAAAGAATTGATGGACTGTACTGGCTGGAATTTGTATCAATTTAGTTTGATATACAAAGAAAGTGATTATTACTACTTCTTCCAATGAAGTCCAGAAAATGATTTATAGGAATATTTACTACAGGCATGATATTTCTGGGCTTGAAATAAATCCATACAAAAGATATTCTTCTGTACTGGATCAATCAAGTTCCAGCCTGGCTAGAGGTGATGATAATTACTGGAAAGTAAATTGTTATGTTTTCGTCTGACTGCCTGCTGCTTTGGCACGTGTTATTTCCAACTCTGTCTGGAAATAATAGTACATCAAGCCATCTTGGGTGACTTATATAACCAGCTACTATCAGTTGAAAATCGTCAGCTCCAGTAACTTGCTACTGTATGCACACACTGGTGGAATACTGATTTCATTTATTTCCTGATTTTTGCCAAGAACTATACTTTAAAAGGGAAATTAATTCTACAGCTTTACCTTTAATCTTAATTGAAGCCATTTTAAGTTTGGTTACTAACAATAACCAAAAAAAAGAATAAGACTTAATGAACAGCTGACCTTAAATTGTTTCTTATTTTAATTTATCAATTAAATCTTGAATTTAAAATATGATTAATTCTTCAGGAAAAACATAATTATCTACTGCTGTCTGGGTTTATGACTAAAACAGAACAGAATATGTGTATTTTCTCATCAACTAAAAGTGAGATGGTAGAAAATTATTCTCCTAAACTCTAGACAGTTTGACAAAGCAATTTCTACTTTAGTACTCACTAACATATTTTGCACTATCAAAAGTAACAAGATACCTAAAAGAAGAGTGAAAAATAGGGTCCATAAAATCTTATTTAGCTTGAACAAATTTGCTTCAGTACCAACAAGAGAACAAAAGAAAAAGAACCTATAGTTATAAAAAAGAAAGAAAAAAATACCCCCCACACAAAAAAAACAACAAACAAACAAACAAAAAACTAGAAGCTTTATATCATTTGTTCATGAAATAATTTTCCTGGAATATCCAAATACTAGCACCAAATTTCAATACTGAGAAAAAAATTTAAGGGAATGAAAGGCCAGACAGAGTAAAACAACACCTTTCTCATTTTCTCTGATGCCATTTTTGCGAAAAGTATCAACATTATTTTACTTCCACATTTGAACAGTACTTGCTATAATTATTGAATTACCTTTGTAAATTATCAAAGCCCTAATATTAAAATACTATTTTTTAAAAGCACATACTGACTTCCAGTATATGCATGGCTAATTAATTTAGTATCATTATACTTCTGTGGAAATCAACAAAAACAAGAGAATAAAATGAAACCCTGAAAACTCCGTTTGCAGCAAATGGAAGAAACATATTATCTAAAGACTACAGAGGACATATAAGGATTGCCCACATTAGCAGCCATCAGGCAGGAGCCATGGAGGAAAAAGTAAGGAAAAGAAACATGGAGACTGGTAAGATGCCTCAGCAACAGCACCTAAAAGGAAAGGCAAAAATATACCTTCTGAAGTCAAAGAGCCCACCAGAAATACAAAAGCTACATTCCAGATCGTCTCACTAGAAGTGCAGAATGAGGGTGAAGACAAGCTATGGCTTTAAAGGGAATCATCAGAGTAGCCATATTTATGAGGTGGACTCTGTGATAGCAGAAAAGGAAAGAGCTTTTGGACTTTCAAAGACCTCCTGTAAATTACTGGTTATAGCAACAGAAATAATACATAAAAGGATATGAAAGAGAGGGAAAGGTGGAATGCAGCAGCAAAACTTAACATTAAGTGGCACTCTTATGAATTATACACAGAAATTAAAATTGTTACCAAAAATTGTTGACATGCATTTTTAAAATTTTGATGAAATCACTACTATAAAAGATTACAGCAGAGCAATAAGATAAAAATTCAAGAAGAGATTGTGAAAAACCACAATAGGAGCTGAAACTGAAAACAAATATTTCTTCAAAAAATGAATAAATAATTGGAAGGGACACAAATAAGCTAGACACTACCGAAAACAGAAGGACACAGAGGATAGATATGAGAAAAACAAAGTAAAATAAACATTAAGAAATGTCTTCTAAAATTAAAAGAGAGAATGAAAGAAGATAGCGAATATAGACTCAACATGCATATAATTGGAGATCTGAGGAACAAAAACAAAGAAATGAAAGAGAACAAATATTTTAAAAGACATGAGAGAATTTTCCTAAATGTAAAGAAGATGTTAAGAGTGTAAGATTTATAACAAACAAGAAAACTAGGAATTAGTTTTTAAAATCTGAAAACATAGACATGGAGATGTAAAGTAAAGCACAGGGAATATAGTCAATAATATGGTAATAACTATGTATAGTGCCAGGTGGGTACTAGACTAGTCAGGGGGATCACTTCTTAAACTATAGAAATGCCTAACCACTATGTTATACACCTGAAGTTAATATAAAATAATATTAAATATAAAAATATTAAATATAAAAATATTTAAAAAGAGGGGATAAAGGTGAAGGGGAATAAGAGGTTCAAATTTCCAGGTATAAAACACGTAAGTCACGGGGATTTAATGTACAGCATGGGGAACATAGTCAACAATATTGTGACAGCATAGTACAGTGTCAGATGGTTGCTGGACTTATCATGGTGATCACTTCTTTAGGTATATAAGTGTTGAATAACTATGGTGTACACCAGAAACTAATATCATATTATATGTTAGCCATATTTTAATAGAAATCTTTAAAAAACTAAAACCTGAAAACAAAGGATCTCTTGCATCTGGAAAATAATAAATTCTCCTTAAACAACTTTTGGGCCACAGAAAACTTTCAAATTAAACTGCAGAATTTCTAGAAAACAACAATAACTAAAATCCTCTATATAGAGAAATGCTATGGGATATAGCTAAATCAGAGCTATGAGAAAAATCCATAGACCTAAATACTGATAGCAATAAAAATAAGTTAAATGTCTTACTCAAAAACTTTAAAATAACAAAACTTTAAGCTTGATAAATTTGAAATATTGAAATACAATGTAACAAGTTTAACAAGAAAAATAAATAGCAGTAATAAATGAATTTTTAAATATTTGCCCTTTAGAAAAAAGTAAAAAAGATTAACCATCAGACAGCCTAGTAAAGAAAGAAAAATAAAATGCGAAAACACCAGGTAATACATAGAAAAAGGGAAATAACCAAAGAAACAAAAAAAAAATTAAAAGATCATAAGATTTTCAATGACCAACATAATTTTTCATCTCCATATAAAATTTTTCTTGAAAACCTAAATAAAATAAGTGATTTTCTAGGAAAATATAATTTACCAAAGTTGGATGAAAATTTAAAAGGACCATTTCCATAGAAGAAATAGAGGAAACTTAAAAGAGCTAAACACCGAAAAAGCAAGAAGTCCAAATAGTTTCATAGAGAAATTCTACCAAACTTTAAAGAGATCATCCCAATGCTAGTTAGGTGTTTCAGTGCAGAGGAAAAAAGAAAAACCTAAATTATTCTTATGAAACAATGTAAACCAGATAAAAAACCCAACAAATAGTGAGCAACAATAACAAATACCTGCAGCACTTTTAAAGTTCAGTGTGTGTGGGGAGGGTGGGGGGCTCTTTGGTAACAAATTCCATGACCCAGTGGAGTCTGTTCCAGGAATGCAAAAATGGTTCAATATTAGCAACATTAGGAAATCTACTAACAATATAGGAAGTTTAAGGAAACACTTTACATATATGAAGTATAAAAAGAAAAGTCCTATGATCATGCTCTGTAGATGCTGAAAGTCCATTTGACAAAATTCAACATCATTACTGACTTTTTTTTTTTTAAAAAAAAAGCTCAATAAATGGGTGGTTCCTTAATGAAATAAATTTATCCTAGCCCCAAATCCAGCATCACGCTTAATGGGAACTATTAGAGGCATTCCTAATAAGGCCGGAAAGAGACAAAATGTTCACTATTACCATTAATATTTAATATTGTGCTAGATGTACAAGCCAAAACAATTAGCAGACAGAAATGATTTTAGAGACAGAAAATTTGGAAACTATCAGTATTTGCAGATGATGTCATTTTATCCCGTGAACACCAAAGAGAATATAATGAAAACTACTCAAAACAGTAAGAGAATCATTAAGGTAATGAAACTTAAAACCAGGAAGAAGCTATCTACATACTGATATGGCAAAATCAATAAGATATATTGTTAAGTAAAAAGAACAAGTTGCAAAATAGTGGTATGATAAGTAATATGAGAACACAGATAAGAACACATATTTGTATTTGCTTGTATATGCATAAAGAAATTCTGAAAAGGTACATAAGAAACTAATAACAGTGATAATCTAGTTGGAGGGAGGGTGAGGGCAAGATACAAGGGGCATGAAGGTGGGAAAGAAATCATTTTCTTTGTATTTTTGTACCATGTGGTATACTACCTTAAATTTAAAACAATTTTTAATTGAAAGAATTTGCTTAATTCTCAAAGAAACTCGAGCATGTCAGTTATTAAGCTATTGCCTCCCAACTCCACACTAGCCCTTGTGATGCTGGGGGTGGGCTTTTATAAATCTCATTTCTGCTTTGCCGGCTGGGTCCAGGTGAGGTTCTGCCAATAGGAGGCGTGAGAGGGAGACTGCAAGGCTGGAGGAAGAAGAGACTTGTTCTTTCCTTTCTGCTTCCTGATGACCTCGTTTTGCTTCCTATTCCTGTGAGTGGCATTCCAGCCAAATGTTATTCCAGCAGGGGTGGTTTCTGCCCCCAGCTACAACTAACACAGTCTGTAGTTTTTCCAACATGGCCTTCCCTCAGAAACACCTGCTCCTGGCCTTGGCTGATAGTCTCAGAAGTCTATTGGCACCCAGCCACATGGGTCCCCTCTGCTAAGGTTTTACGTTTTAGTCATTATAATCTCTTCCCTTTGCTCTAGCCTAGAAGTGATAGCTGCTTCTTGAAGTTATCTATATGACACATTATTGTTCTCTTTTAGTTCTGTCTCATTTCTTCAATTATTAGTTAAAACTGTTTTTGTATTAAATAATCTGTGAAAATAACTTGTGTCTTTTCTGTCTGACTCAAACCTGATTAATACACCTAGCAAATCTTCCTTTTTATTTTTTAAGCACATACTACGTATGAAAAAGATTAGATATTCATGAGTATAGGTCTCCTGTAGGCTAACATAACTTTGAAAAATTATAGCAGAACAAGTCAGGTATTAGGAGAATTTGTTTATGTAAAACACATAATTTGTTGTTGTTTTCTTAAGAAAATCTGGATAAATTATTTCCTGGACCATCAATATAGCAACATGTGTCACTGTGAAAGAAGTACATTAAAAAAACAGATTCTGCCCTTGAGTAGCTTCCTTTCTATAGTATAAATCCTCACAAATCCTCATCTAGCCAACCTGTATAATGCTGATTTCACTTATTTTACTACCTGGAGACATTTTTGTAAGGTGGTGCATTTTCAATAGTCATGCAAAGCTGACATGAATGGTTAGTTCATCTGAAAAGTTTATTCACTCATGACTACAGTCCAGAAAGCCATAACACTTTATTGTTATTTACTTATTCATAGTGCGACACTTGAAAAACTATTTCAACTTACTATGTGATACTAGTATTCTGTAACTTCTAAATTTTAAGTAAAAAAATCTCTTAATAGCTGCCAGTGATGTACTTGGTAAATGCACTATGACAGTTGAACCATTAAGAATGTGTTCTTGAAAGTACATGTTCTGCAAAATTGTCTGTACCCTGGTTATTAACGTAGAACTGTCAAAATTTTTCAGATTTGTTGTATGAAATCAGAGTCCCCACTGGAGTCTATCCATAACTTGAGCCATGATGTTTTGGTCATGAAGCATGTAGGTTTACAGACTCAATTTGGCCTATGCAAACATTCCCCTTTAAAACAAATATTTGTGGTACAAAACAAGGAGATCTTTGCAGAAAGATGCGGGGGTAGCAGGGGAAGGATAAAGAAAGGAAAGATCTCACAGAGCCTCAGCCCCAGCAGTAATGGATCATACATCATCTTTTAAAGATGTAAACAGGAAAGGAAAAAAAGTAAAAACAGACTTAATTATGATACGGCAGGAAATAAGCTAGTAGTCCTTTCTTATTATTTTGTAAAGACGCAGCAGAAAGCAGCATTCACTGATGAGGACGAGCCATCCAACACCAACTCATTAAACCAACTCTGAATTCACTCATTAATAGTTCCAACAGCTAGCATCAATTTAAGACCTGGAGGCTAGCCTTTTGATAGCAGATGCCATTTACTGAATTACATTTCCCGCTATATTCTTTTGACTATTCTTTTGACTACTATAATACTACTATATTAGCTGCAGAATAGTTTGTCTATTCTAGAAAGATGTATTTTCTATTAAAGTTGTACCAAGAAACAAAAAAGAACGAACTATGTTTTTACAGTTTTGGTTTTAATGTACAGGATAATATATATGTCATATATGTGTATGTATGTGTGCGTGTGTATATCTATATAGATACAAACACACATATATACACATGTATCACAAGGATCAACAGAAAAATATATATAACAGAAGTACAGTGTAAATAGAGACGTTCTAATGCTACCTTTATAGCTCAGAATATTAGACATGAAGAAACTCCCTCTTCTGATCTTACATCATAATCACCTGGAAAGCTATTTAAAAATGATAGATTCCCAGACCTTCACTCTAGGCATAATAAAATAGAATGTTCTTGACTATGCGCCAATCTGGCACCAATCCATGGAACAGCATTTGTTCACCATTAGCACAGCAGGATGAACATGCTTCTGCCCCGATTTGGAACCCCTATCCAGTCACCTCCTTACCCTGTGACCCAGGGCAGCTCACTGTACCTCTACACATCAGTTTTCCCTCTGGTTAAATGGAATAATAATACATACTGCCGATACTTAGAAAAATCGAATGAATGGGAAACACATATGCATATTAAAGTTCACACAAAATTTAGATAATTAAAATGAAAAACTATTAAAATTTGGGTTTAAATATGCCTTGTTAGAAAACAACCCACTCATGAATACACACTTACATTACAGTCAGGATATAAGGTCCCACTGAGCAAATTCATGTCCTAACAAGTTTTTCAAAGGGTAAGAGAGGTATGAAAGCCTTTTATCAACATGGAAAAAAACTACAATGGCACTGATTTTGCTACAATTCAAGACCACTTTACCTAAAATCATAAAGAAACTGTACACCTCATCCTTGTTGATAGAACAAAATTGAAGCTCTCTGCATAACATTTCAGTGCCTCTGGTTTCAACTCAGTGTCCCAAACAACTCTAATGAACATCAACTTCTCACCAGGGCTTTCGGTTGAAATTTTAAATCCTATTTGGAGGAAAATGGGGTAGAAGGAGCTAGGCAAGTCAAGCTCAAATCGGTGATCTTGGTTGTTTCCCAATGGCTCTTTAAGCCCTTAGTATGATAATAATCCTCAACTGCTTTCCAAGCTCTCAATTTCTCAACAGTTACTATTACTTTCCCTCCTCCATCCCAGATCTACTTTTGTGAAAAGATATCAAGTCTCAGCCAAATGATATGAGGTTAATTTCTGATGGTTCCCAATTTCTTAACTCGATCAGCTATAATTTCACAAAGAAAGTAAATTTGCTCAATATAAAAGGCCACTGATCTCACAATTTAAAATTCTTTCTAATGAAATTCTTTCCCTTCCCCACCAAATTGTCACTCTATCAATTTCTTTATTCTCATTCATAGATCATAGCATTAAAAAAAAACCCAAAAAACACTGGCAGCCTTTACGCAGATTCCTCCAAACAATGGCAAAATCTATTAAAAACAAAAACCAAAAAAAAACCTATTGCTAAGTTGTAAGAAAATATTTTCTCTCTATCCAGGAGAGTTGGGTTTTCTCACCCCATTATTTATCGGGGTTACATAATGCTTAAATTCTGCTCCTCCGTGGCATGATGATGTACACATAATGCAAATATCTTTGCTGGAATTACAATGGCAATTTGTCAACTTATGTGCAGCTAATCAACCCATTAGCTTTCTAGTGTACAGCAGTACAAGCTTATCTCATGCAGACTCACGGATCGTTCAAAGCAATCTAATTGAATTTCAGGGCCAAGAGCATTGCACAACACGTGGTGTGTCTCCAGTGGAGCACAGTGCCAGACACTGCGGGCGTTACATAAGCCCATGCTGTCGTTGGCAGAGGCCGCCTTCTCAGCCTCCTTGGTGGCTTGGCAGTCTGTGTCCCCTCCAACCATGCCCTGCAGCTTTAATCTGCACAGAGTGTTCACATGGACAGTCACATGTCTTAAGACTTTCATAGCAGCAAATAAAACAGGGACCGTTTCCCTACTGGTAGACAGAGTTCATTAAAAGCAGCCATACAGCACACAAGATTATACCAGCATAGAAGACACATATAACACTGCAGCTTCTAAGCAAGCGAGCAAGAAAACAAACATCAACTATTCTACTTTGTAAATAAGTAAGTGTGAAATAATAAGAAATATATATCTTGGTTTCTGCCCCCGGTTCCTGCTAATATTTGGTCTTTAACCCCGGTTCCTGACAAGAAGCTCCTAAAATCCTTGTAATTTCCTAAGGGATGGGTGTCTGACACACAGCTCCTAAATCCCTTGGAGTTTCCTAGGTGACAAGAGTGTATTTTGTTCTATTGAGGCATCTCTTTGTGGGTTCCTGGATGGAGGCTGGTCACCAGAAAGACCAAATCACGATTAGAAGTTTGGCCCTTTCAGCTCTTACTCTTCACGTTCCAGAGAGGGAAAAAGGACTGGAGATGGAGCTAACCAACCAGCATGCCTACATAATGAAGCTTCCATAAAAATCCCTAAAGTCCAGTGTTTGGAGAGTGTTTGGGGCTTAATGAACAGGTGAAGATGGTGGGAGGCGGACACACCTGCAGAGGGCGTGGAAGCTCCACACTCCCAACCACATACTCTGCCCTATACAGCTCTTCCATCTGGCTATTCCTGAGTTGTATCCCTTTGTGATAAACTTGTGATTTAGTAAGTAAACTGTTTTTCCTGAATTCTGTGAGCTGCTCTAGCAAAAAGCTAGCAAACCTGAGGAGGGAGTCATGGGACTCTTGGATTTATAGCCCGGTCAGTCAGAAGCACAGGGCACAACAACCTGGACTTAGTATTGGCATCCGAAGAAAGGGAGCCGTCGTGTGGGACTGAGCCCTTAATCTGTGATACCTGATGCTATTTCTAGGTAGGTGGCATCAGAATTGAATTGTAGGACACACAGCTGGTGGTGGAGATTTGATCGATGGGAAAAAACCTACACCTTTAGTGGCGAGAAGTAAAGTGTGAAAGTAAAGGAAAATAGTACATTTTGCTTACACTCAGGGATATACTTCATTATCTCTGCCATTTCAAATGAATTTTCAATTTGGGAAGGCGTGGGAATGATATATTTAAGACACTACATAGAGTATAACAACTGTCAAATCTGAGCTGGCTCTTCCTGACCCTGAGACACAGGTGCTCCTATAATGTCTCCGTCGCAGACTCGTATGCTCATCATTTTATTTCCAGGGGTCAGTGAGAATACGCACAATTTAAAAACAAGTATATTAGTTTTCATGTAGTATTATTAGATATGAAAATGTGGAGCTATTATACATACCTAGATTTTTAACCGTTGCCTTTTTTCCATTTTATTGCTAATGTTTCTGAACGTAAAAAAAAAAAAAAAAAAAAAAAAATCTCTAAAACTAAGAGTGGAATACAATACACACTAAAAAATAAATAAACTCCTACCCATATTTTAGGTTTAAAAAATTTAAAAACACATCTATGTACAAGAGCCTGAACCCAGGCACATGGTAATAGATGCAGATTTTTTTTTTTTAAAAGAGAGATCAGTTTACTGTGTACCAGCGTTATCTAATAGACTTTTCTGTGATGGTGGAAATTAAATGGAAACAAAAATGAAAACAAAGTACACAAACCATATTTTTTTATGGTTCTAAGATGAGTATATAGCTCCACCAAATTAAAATATTATCAAAATAAGTCATGTAATATTGCAATAGCTAAAAATAAGCAAGCTATCAATTGTATAAAAGTATCACTAAAAACAGAATTCTGAATAAAAGGTGACTATGTTACTGGAAGTAACTAGGTTTAGAAAAAAATTGCTTTGATTTCATATGACCTGAATAAATATTGACAATTATGGAGTGAGGACTCAAAATATATATGGGAGCAAATAAAATACTAATTTAAAGCTGTAGATTTGAGAAATTGTCAGTGGGATAAATCATTTGTGAGATGGTGACACCTACTGATAAGTCGTGATATTGCAGCCCAGCTCTACAGGCTTGTCCATTTATCATCTCAGAGAAGAGCCAGAAAGAGGGAATTTCAAAAGATTTCAGTGCAAAACATGAGTATAACTACCATGAGGGTGGTGTAGACATGGAAGACAAGGAAGGTCAAAGAACAGATACTCTTATGTTCCTGCTGACCTTTCCCCTCCTAACGCTTCCCATAGTCTTCGTGCCCTTCAGTATACAGCAACTTCCTTTGAATAGTTTTTAGTTTGGGACTTAGGACAGCTACAGAAAAGCCATCCTTTTGAAGTGAAACAGCCTTAGAAGTACCTTTCCTAAGCTTTCGCTTGGACAACTACAATCCTCTCCTACCTGACCTCTGCCTACCGCATTTCTCACCAATGATTATCACTGCAAGATTAGCCGGATAGAGTTACTCAGATCAAAAATCTTTCTTCAGTAGCTTCGAGTTGACTGACTGCAAGGTGAATTCTATTCCCACAGCTTTGACTTTAAGACCTTCTGTAAGTTGTTTTACTTTCCAAATTTATATCTCAGTACAACGGAAATAAAACTTTGCACCATATAAACAGATTACAGAACAAAAAAGTGCTCTGGTGATTTGTTCATGAACCATATCCTGAGATATTTTGCCCTTAGCCCCTTGCCCTCCACACCAGGCACTGCTCCTGATGTTGCCGAGTATTTTCTCTCCAGAACCTGGGACTCACCCTCTCAGGATTACTGCTTAACGTGGTTCTTCTGCCATTAATCTCGTTTCCTTCTTTGAACACAATTTGCACTTACCGTTTAGACTACTTCACTTTCAGCCACTATAGCCCTGCCCCAGGCCCCAAGCTCCCACCCTGGCCAACATTCCTGCTAGACTTCCCTTGTCCCATGAGCAGAACACAGATACGGTTCCCTGCATGCTATGCACACTCAGTCTCTTGATCCTGGCTCACACTCTCATCCATCCTGGATGCCCCTTTCATTCCCCTCTGCTTATATAAGCTGCATTCTGTACTCATTTTACACGTTTACTGAGGAATCCAAGATACTGCAATTCCTTTTGTATTTACAAAAGACAAGGTTCTTACCCTCCTGTAGTTACAGCCCTATTGAGGAAAACAAATAATAAGTAAACAATAACAAAAAATGAAACGAGACATTGCATTTTCTGGATGTGCTATGAAAAGAAATGAATAGGGTGACACAAGAGAGGACAACTGGGGTAAGTGATTTCAGCTTGGGTTGTCAAGGTGTGTTTCAGCTGAGAGTGGGACAACTGGGCTGAGACCTAAAAGATAAAAGGAGCCAAGTACACAAATAGCCAGAGGAACTGCATTCGAGGCAGAAGGAATAGCAAATGCAAAGCCTCTAAATGGAAAGGGATGATTTTATTGGGAGAACAGACACCATTGTGGCTACACGATAGTAAAATAAAGTGTTTAAAAAGATGACACAAGCTAGATCATGCAGGATCTTTTTTAGATAAGAAATGTAAATTTTCTTTTAACGAGCAAACATCAAAAGGTTTTCACATGAGAATGACCTCATCTGTTTTATGATTTATGATTGTGGTTCTACGGAAAGACTGGATTGGAGGTTACAAACCATGAGAGCAGGGAGATGTGCTAGGAGGCCATGGGGTTGTCCAGGAAGGAGATGGTGGTGTTTTGGATCAGGACAATAGGCTTAGACCGGAGGGTGGCAGGGCAGACAGGCACCTGGGGGTGTTCAAGAAACGTATAGGTAGAAGCCATGGGACTAACTGATGCATTTGCCATGTGGGATAACAGATAAGAAGGAATCAAGAATGACAACTAAGTTTTTGATTGAGTGGCTTGGTGACTGGTGATGCTATGAACTAATAAGAGAAATTCAGGGTGAGGAGGGCACCAACAACTCAGGCCTTGGGCTATTCGAGAATCCAGCTAAAATTCTACCTCCTGCCTGAAATTACCTAGGACCAAAAAGCCCAGCATTATCTATTCCTACAAAGTTAACGTAACACTCATTTTTAGCGTCTCGAGCTTTATGAATAATTCCTAGGAAATGGCTGGTAGCCATCCCAAACCTGTCAAAAGCATCTTTGGTGCCTGACTTAACATTCAGCCTCTAACACCTATATAATTCACTAGCAGGTAGCATATGTGTAGTCTTAACATATATTATTTACTTTTCACATGTACTCACATGGCATGCATCCTATATTGGAGCACCAACTTCTTGTGGGTAAATAATTGGTGCTTCCTGGTGTCTCACAACTTGGTGTTGTACTTTGTATGAAGAAGGCTTTTGATAAATGTTTGTTGCTGATGATGAAGAGTACAATGTTTAACAGGGGCATTAAATTCTGAAAACTCAAATTCCATTAAACATGCACCACCAACCAATGTGGTTCTGATATAGCTGACCATCTAGCACTTGGGGAAATAGAAATCAAACAATTACCTTTCAATTCAGGTATACTGGTAGACTTACTGGGAAAAGCCATTCAAATTTTCATTTTATAGAAATTTTCTTTAGTCAGTTTTGACTGAAACGTACCTATGCTGGTGGTTCTCAAACTCACACAGAAAATAAAGGATTTAGCATCAGTGAAACTGGCAATTGAGATACCAACACCGACAGTGAGAGAGATACCAATACTGACCAATACAGTGAGATACCAATACTGACGGCATGTTATTAAAATGTATATGTGGGGGAAAAGTTAAGACCTACTGCTCCTATCCTATAAAGCAAGAAGGATACATATACAGTATTTCTCACAGAAACATGAGCTTAGCATGGATGAAGGCAATTACAATTTATTATGTAATGAGATAAAATTCGCAGTGGAACAAGGTCAGTGGAGCAGTTTCTTTGTGCTCACCCTCAAGTGCACCAGGTAGAGGAACTCAGTGACACTTTTGACTTCTCTCTGCCCTCTTACTCACTCCTCTTCAAAAAACGGCAAGTACCTTCTCTGATTGGTGCATTGTGAAGGAGGAGTAAGAAGATGCTTAGCAAAGCCTGTCCTGGGTTACTCCTGACCACAAAAGCAGGTGAATTCTGGACTGCTCTCCGCCATACTCTAAGAGGCTGCTCCCTTTTGGGCAGTAAGGGGTTGTCATTAGGTTGAGGCAAAATATCAGTAAACACAAATCTAAAGCATATTTTCCAGTGTATATTCCAGTTATTAAGTTGACATTTGAAGTCTGAATGACTCATATGTCTCTCAATTGTTCCAAACCCTAGGAGAGGGAAGTTATTTAAGGGGACTCCTCAAATTCTCACAGTAACAAATAGTTTGAATTAGAATTATACAGCATGTTGACTTTTAATTTTGGGCTATAGGGCTGAATAGAAGATACAACACACTTAGATGTTCTACGAACACAGCATCTATACCAGCAAAATAGTCTATCCTATGCTCTCCCATATTCTGCCTTAGTCACTCAAAACAACGTCCATCCTTATGAAAACCTGAAGTGGGGAGCTGTACTGGAATAACATTTCTTAACAGGCCACTGAAATCCTGCTCCAAATTACTCTATACATTGTAGAAGAATGAAACTTTACGTAATCCATCTTTCTTAAATTTGGGTTCATCACTCATGAAACTCAATCTCCCTGCAAATAAAAACTGCATTTCCCTTTTGATATTGCTGCCATTTGGATGTTCAAAATATCATGCATAGCAGACATAGTTTCTTGGCTCAAATTCATTGCCAAATAACCCTCTGTATTTATTTGTGGAAATCTGGCAGGAGTAGGAATAATTCCGCACCTAACTGGTTCAGTTCTATACTATATCCATTTGCTGCGCTAAGCACTGTTGACATACAAGATGGGTAAGACTCTTCCCTGGTCTTCTGCTTCACAATAAACACCACATCCATTCTTCCAGTTACTAAGGCCACATTCCTTGGACTCGTTTTTGACTTGTCTTTCTATTATACCTCACGTTCAATTAATCAGCATAAAAAGTTAGTCAATAAATTTTTCTTATTATAAGCTTGGGGAGCAGCTTCAGTCTATACTCTGTATTTCTGGCAGGAATTTATTTGCTTTATAATCACTCACATTAAGAATCTAAATCCAAAAAAGAGAAGGAGAATCAGAGAAGTATGAGAAAAAGAACCTCAAAAGATCACCTGGTTCAGATTTGTCTTTTAATTTAACTTGATGGATGAGGAGGTGAGATTCCCACAACTAATAGGTGACATATCAAGAGCCCTAATGTCCCAGACCAGTGCTCTTGACACTAACTTTACTTTAATTGCCATATTTGGTCTGTGTACTGTTGGATTGATTAAGTTCATTTTTAATAAAGTTGTATATAGTCAAGAATCTATAGATGACATTTTGTTTTCTCATTCATGTGGGGTCAGAAAACCAGCTAACTTCCCAATCGTTTGTTCTGGAATTTTATAGATCTGAAGTCCTCAAAGAAAGAGTCAAAGGCCACAGAATACTTTGAATTATTGGGGCCATTCTCTCGTGTCCATGTTTATATCATGGAAACTTCATTTCTGTGTTGCCAACATTAATAATCTTCTGATGATATTGTTCACTGAGGATCATTCTCCCCATTAACCCTGGAGATTTTTTCCTTTTTGATTGTTCAGGAGTAAATACAGAAGGACTCTGCTATTCTTTGACCCACCAATAGGGGTTATGAATCAGCACAGCCATCCATAATCACCACATACAGTGCCTCCGACTTTCCACTTCTAACTTCCACTTCCAACTTTGAAAAGTGTACCTATTGTAGGATTCCCTGAGGTCAGGCTCAACCTTAAATTCTCTCTTATCAGGTTTTTAAATGGTATGAATATGGTTCTCCTTAGAAAGCCCACATGCACGTAGCTTTGTCAAACACTATAGCATATCTACATGGGATTGTAGCAATAAATTCAGAGGAAAAAAAGAAATGCTTCTTTTCAGAACAATTTTATTTTCTCATTTGGGTTCTCTTCATGCATGTTATCTAATTTATAAATATCAAATCAAAAAATTACATTCAGTAAAGAAGAGCTGATGATAGATAAAGGCCAAAAAGAAATCTTTTTAGAGTAAGCCCTTTTATAATTCAATCTGAACCCACTTTTAGTGTTGAACTATTAACATTTTTAGGTTTGGATATAGCCACTGAATGATTAGTATATTTGGTAAAATAAATCAATTACAGTAAGTTGTTTTTATCTTAAATACCCTTAAGAGAAAGATAAAAGCTAGATGACCGGGAACCAAACAAGTTCATTTCTGTGCATAGTTCCCTTGGATTATCATAAATATTCATGGACTTTTCTAATGCACCTCATTGTATTCTGCCCACTGAAATATCTGAGACAGATGTAAAGTACAAACAAGCGTAACACACTACAGCATTATGTGTGTAAGACATTTCAATAAATGTACCAAAAATAACAGCAGTGAACAATAAAATCAAAGATTTTCACATTAAAGTCTGTAACCTAATTCTAACCATTCATTGACTACACACTGGTTATATGTATGAAATTGGAGTAAAAAACTAAATTTAGAGAAATTCAGTAGTGGACAGGTATAAATACTGGTTTTTAAAAATGTTCCTGGATTTTTTCACTCCTCTTAGCTTTGCAACACATTTATAATGATTGCTGTCGGTGTTATTACTGATATACATACGGTGTTATCATCATTGTTAATGATGATTGCAATTCTTGTATAGCTCGGCCTGCCTCTCCATTTCCAGAATAATATACCTCAGTCTAATTTTTAACAGGTGGTATTTTTTCATAGACACCTTTAATTTTCTGCTACCATGTTCCATGGCTCACATTTACTGCATTTACATATATCTATAAATGTATTTCTGAATGACCCAAGAAAATTCCATTTTCCTATACAGTTAGTGAAGTAACCAATCATTTAGAATCTCATGGGAGAGATTATACCAGAATCAAAATTAAAATCATCAATAATCTTAATTTAGCTGTGCAAATAGTCACATGTTGAGGACAGAAGGAATTACTCTGTGAATGTCATCTTGAAGTCTATTTTTCTGATGCTGCTTTTCCTACTTTTGTTGGCATGAGAGAACTGGTTTAAAATATACAAGAAGTAGAAATACTTTACACCTAAGAAAACAATGCTGCCTTAAAAATATCAAAAAAATATTTTATAAACTAGGATATTTATAAAAGTAACACTAAGACTTGAGTTGTTTTCATTCTTCAAATAATGAGAACTTATCACTTCATTGTTATTTCCCATATGCAGATGCAAGGAATAAGGCATTCGGACTACGCTGTATCATGGGCTAAAAGTTGTGTTCCTGTTTATGTTACTTTTTAAAAAATTCCCTTTATATCTATGTGGATATTAAAAGTAACTGGCCACTTACCAAAATAAATAGTAGAATTATGCATGTGTGGTTTACAAGTACTTGTAAATAGTAACAAAGCATTCCTCCAGAAGAGGTACATTTTTCAATGAAGAATTTAAGGGTTCATTTTGCTATGAGAGGACGAGAATGATAAATTGCTAAAATAATATTCCAGAATAATTTTTAAATTTAATTTGTAGCAAATACAGAAACTCCAAAGACCATATCTGAAATTTCCAATTCTTTGTAATCATGCTGAAACACTGTCAAAAGTGCTCAAGAAAAAAAACAAAAAACAAAAAACTGAACTATTCTTTCGAGAGTAAGTCCAAGGTTAAAGAATATCACAAACATTAAAATTCTATCAAATTTTCAAAATTCTCACTTTGTGTTTTGAGAACCAATCAAATCGATGTAATATTTCAATTTTATGCTCAAACATCTACCCACGAGCTTCTCAGTGTCACTGGAGTATTTATGCCAATCTACTATTTTCTTTCAACATTAATCTAAGACATGAAACAAAAGGAAAACAAAATCCCTATCTTATGTTTCTTTATTGGTTTCAATGATAATGTTTTCAATAATAGTGTTTAGAAATAATTTCCTAAATCTCTGCTTGCTGATGCCAGCAATTTGCTCAGTGAATTTTGTCTGCTCTCAATAAAATGAGCACAAGAGATGCACACATAGAAAACATTTGTATATGTCTTAGGTGAAAGACTGAGGTGGTATTACGGGCTGAATCGTGTCACCCAAAAATCCGTATGTTGAAGTCCTAACCCCCATTACCCCAGAATAGAAGCATATTTAGAGATAGTGTATTTAAATAGGTAATTGAATGAAAACAAGGTCATTAGCGTGAGCCCTCATGCAATACGATGGTGTCCTTATAAGAGGAACTTTGGACACAGAGGGAAGACCATGTGAAGACACAGAGAGAAGATGGCCATCTACAAGCCAAGGACAGAGGCCTGAAACATCCTTCCCTCATGGCCCTCAGAAGGAATTAACCATGCCAACACCTTGATCTTGAACAGTTCAGCCTCTAAGAACTGTGAAAAAATAAATTTCTATAGTTTGCCAATCTGTGGTACTTTCTTACAACAGCCCTAGCACATTAACATGGGTGGTATCATTTCATCCTTTTGTATCTTACCAGAGCATATGACACAACATATGGCAGATTCTCGGTAGGTGCTGGTTATCTACTAAAACTGTACAAGGGAGGCCAGGCTTTTCTCTATGTAATGACCCTCTGGTGCCTAATCCCTGACCCAGACGGGGAACTCAGCTCAATATGTCCATCCTCCTACCACATGGAATCACCAGTTGCCATGGCAGAGTCCTCCCTGGAGGAGGCCCTGCATCTACTCCTTAGCTTCTGGCCCAATTCTGAAAGAGTTCCCAATTTCTGTGAGATTCTCCTCACTCCCTAAAATGGAGGCACAGAAGAAGTATTCAGTTTGCTCTTTCCAGAAAGTATTCCTGGCAAGAATCAGTAAGATGGTATGCAAACATGTGAATCGCATTTCACCCTCAGAAGATGGAGAGGAGAGCTGAGTCTTGCCAATAGACCTCAGAGGAAACAGTGCTTAATCTCAACTGTGAGATACGTTCCCAACCCTGACACAGCCTTTAGAGGCAGCACAACGTAAAAATCTCTTCTACTCCAAATATAGTTTTTACATGATTCTAGAGAGAGCTGAAGAAATAACAATTTCATGACTCATCAGTGAGTTACTATATTTTCCAATTTATTAACTCTCCTTTAATAATAGAGTATTCTGTCTATACACAAAAGAAAATAAAAATGAAAACCCAAACCTCTTAAGAAAACCGGAGAATGGAGCACTCCTTTCAAGATCTTATAATGTGAGCTTGTAATCTATTTTTCAAATGGATTAGATTTCATGTTGAGCAGGTAGGTTACCCAGGAAGAGAAGATCCTGCAGCATTATGACCAAATAATCCTCCTTTACATCATCACTTGCTATGTTTGCCATCAGTGGCTTCACACACAGATGTCTTTTGCTAACAGGCCTTAAGATCAAGTGTCTATGTGAAGCACTTTTCATTCTTAATGTTAGAATTTGTTTTATTAATTGAGCAATAATTGAAACAATTTAAAATGTGCTGAATTACTGATCCCTAGAGGTAGCAGTAAAATAAATCAGGAGCTACCACGTATAATAAAAATGAGCCTCCAAAAGCTGCCTATAGAACCTACAATGCTTTATTATGTGTCACTTAGAGCATGGTAGAGGTCACAAGAGTCCAGTAAAACTTTATCAACCGTCACTAAATAACACCTTTTGGTGGAAGGTGAGCTCACTGTATCATCCATTGCACACTTTTCAATTACCTTCTCATGTAAAGGTATGATTAGAAATTAACATGTATCAAATGCCATTAGTGAACATATTGAATAGAATATCCATAGTCCAGTTCAAAATTATGATCCAGTTCTAAAGTTTATACTTTCAGACTAAGAAGGAATATTTATCTACCTTGGGACTAAATCAATCAAGTGCATTAAAAAGTTGAGCTTAAATGTCTTCCTGAGGTACTTTCCATACTGAAGTGAAAGACTTCTTTTTGTAAAATTCATGCAGAAGCATTATTCCAAAAGCAATAAATTAAGCTAAGGGAAATGAGAATTCCAATGCAAAAAAAAATTCACACGTTTTTGAATCAAAAATTTTAGCCCCCACTTTTAAAAGAGGAATTTTTCATTAAGAAAAATCTTGTGTTATATTATGAGACCATTATTTAAAGACAGTACTCGTAAAGAAGAAAGGAATCCTAAAAGAACAACTTTTAAGTTAGTCAAGATTTAGTATTTATAAAAACAATTGGCAAACAACAGTCCATGATCCAAGAACAAAAAATGTTGTAGCAGATGCCTTGTCAGAAAGCTACAGACGATGAGAAGTAGCATATTCTCATCCATATGTTTTCTCAGCCTTGAGAAAAGATATCCTCAGTCATTTCAGCTTTGGAGAACACAGAGTGCCTGTGTACATAGCAAAGCAAAGCTTTTTTTGTAAGGGAACTGTGAGCCAAGATTTCTGGTTTCATTTGGAAAGAGGTGGCACATACAGTTAAGTGGAAGATGAATAGAAAATCAGCCAAATAACTTAAATAATTTAAATAACTCAATCTGTCAAGAAGAAGAAATTACAGAAGAAATTGGAGTGGTCATTGTTTGTTTTGGCCTGCCTGGCATCCTTTCCCCCATCTTTTGGCAATAATACTTCAATTCTCTCATAAGGAACAACCCCTCCCCTCTTCCATGCTGTTTTGTTAGAATTGTTTGTTATGCCCTGTCTTAAACAGCTGCTCAACAGTTGGGTTTGTGAGTATGAAATCTTGAGTTAATAAGCAGAGCGGCAGGGAGCAAAACTGTGCAACTGGGAAATCAGAGAGGTCGGGGGTTCTGATTAGGTCAAAGGACAGTTATAATTGTGGTAGCTAAACATGCGAACTGAATGGGAAAGAGTAAAGGTCAGCCAGCGGCGTGGCTGAATTAGCTATTATGGAGAAGAAGCAGTCCCCGGTGATGAAAACTTCTAAGGTGTTACTGAAAAAGTGGGTGATGGATGTGGAAGGGAGAAGGTCAGTGCAGATGCAGAGGTGAAGGGCCTGAGAGGCCAGAGTGTTGGATGGATAGCCTGTGTGGATTAAAATCACCCCTGATGATGGCAGGTCTGGGACTGAGACACAGACTGTGAGCCAGGGTCCAAATTCTTGGGTGGATGAGAGGGAGTGATGGGGACACTGAAAAATTCCGAGGTGATATAGTCAGAAGGCCTTAACCTCAAAGGAGCTGAGAATTTTCAAAAAGGGCAGAGGAATCTGTCCAGAAGTAACAAAGAGAAGTAACAAGGACACAAAGCCTCTTCATGTAGTGGAAAAGAGAGAAAAGAGACTACTTGACAGAGCTGTTGAGAAAATGGGGTGGCCTTAGGGGAGAGTGAGTCTTTATTTAAAACAAGAAGTTGGGGGGAACACATAGAGAAGAAGGTAAGGATACAGTAGGAGTGTTTGCTGAGTGGGACAGAAAAGGAGAGGAAGCATCTGGGAGACTGAGGAAGAGAGAAATGGTAAAGTCAAGGCAAGGAGACAAGGAATGTCATGTAGATGACCTTGCTGCACATGGGTGGAGGAAAGGTTTAGTGTTTACACTTCATGCATGGAATGGTAACAGCTTGGTGACATTGGTATAAACAGTCTCTTTCAAAGAATGGGCAATCCAGAGGTCTTGTCTAACTCTTCTATGGGAAAGAGGGACACTGCCAACTCTAGACATGGTGCAGCCTATTTGTTGAAGGAATAAATGAATAAATGATGGCATGCACCATGGTGGTTGATGGTGAGAAGCCTAATGAAAGCATCCTTCTCAAAGGTATGCCCAAGCGTGAGATTGTTGCTGGCAACCACTTACCTTTGGGCAAGCACTTCCCTGATTACTATACTTTGGCATTTTAAGAGAAATGAAATCAACTCATACCAGGAATGGAAATTATATAAATACATGTCTCTGAGTTGGTATCTTCAACATTATTCCACATATATGATATTAATTATAAGCATTTGATCTGATTTTAATTGTCCACATGCCCTCATTTAGATTGTTTTGTGCCACAGATGCATTATACCAGGCTGCTATGTGTGTTCATTTACACATCACATTTGTTTTCCCTAGGCCATCACTGTAAAAGTAGTATAGTCTATAATGTGAGTTTTAATTAAAAACTCAGCCAAAGGCTGGGAACAACCGAGAAAAGATAAACTTAAAACTGCACTGAGCAATTTGCAAATATTCAACATGTTGTGCATTGTTTTGTTGTAAGTAACTAAGATTTATCCAAAAATGCTTGAGATTTTCAAGCACCAGATTAAGTGTGAAGAAACCAAAGCTACCCTGAAGAAATCAGTAAAAGGTAGATGTTCAAACTCTTTAAACACAAGAAGAAATATCTTCAGGTGGTTTATGTTATTTTAAACAAGAAAATCGTTTTCCTCTGACAGCCATGGGTGACATTCCTGCAGCTCTGTAAGCTGATATGAGAATATAAGGAAAGACAGTGATTGTAAACATGGGCTCTAGAGCCAGACAGCCTGAGTTTTCATCCTGGCTCCAACATTTTTATGCTGTGTGACCTTGGGCAAATTCTATAACCTTTCTGTGCTGCAGTTTCCTGAATGTGTTGTTATAAGGGTTAAGTGAATACATTGTAAAGCACTTATATAAGCACCTGGCTATCATTAGATAGCAAACACCGTAAAGGTGTTAGCGGTGACTGTTATTTAAAGCATGTACCTACCTGAAAGAGGATGAGAATACATTTCCCTTTTTATTTTTATTTTTTTAAGATTTCTTGAACCCTCGGCTTTCTAGAGGTGGTAAAATGAGTAAAAGTCTGAAAGAGATAGCTTCAAAAGGTAAATTCAAATTTAAATTATCATTTATTTTCCTCAGCATTATTTAATTCTCTACCATGTGGAGAAGCATCATATACAGAGATTCAAAAAACTTTGATCCATATCCCTGCTCTGCCAGTTACAAATCATTTTACCATCTGGGCCTCAGTCTTCTTATCTACAAAGTGAATAACACAGACTTTCCTACCTCAGAGAGTTATTATGAGGCTCCAAGTGTACACACACACACAGTGTTGCTTTGCAAATAGCTTCTCAAGAGATGCACAGTCAACAACAGTTAAACAACAACAATAATATGGCTTTTGTGCCTCATATACTAGGTTGCATAGCTCCTCTTTGAGTATCTTTCCAAATAGTGGTCCGGAAATGAATGCATCTGATAGAAAAGGTGAAATGTATCAGGCCCAGTCTGTTTCACACGTTTATCTTCCCTTTTCTTCCTCACAAAGGTAAGAGCACAGAACAATGGCAAACACCAATTTTGTCCCGTGGCAGGAGATCCTAATGTCACTCGAGATAAATAGTTGGTGGACTCCACCTTGTTATTCTAGTTAGTCTGACAAACTGTGTCCCAGTTCAGATGATGGGGCGTCAGCTGCTCTCCAGAGCACCAGTTACTCCCACATTCCCCTGGTTTTAACAGTGGCCTGAGTCTCTTGCTTGTTCTTCCCAGGTCCCTTCTCAGGGAAGGGAACACTTCCTGGAAGAGAAGTCTGGTCAGCTTTCCGATCTGGTCATCCTTCCTTTGCTTCAGCCTCCCTTGGCTGAGTTCCCACCTTTACTAAGTCTGGGGATCCCCCATTTCTTCCCCTTTTGCTTTCCAAGCCAAATAACAAGGAAAGACTACACAGTCCATCGGACACGGTGCTTTCTGCAAGATAACCTCCTTCATCAGCCCTCTATGCCATTCCTCTCTCCGCGGTGGCCCAACTTTGCAGGTGTGTCGAGTATCAAGAAACCTGCCATTACCTGAGTTACAAAAAGGTGCAAAGTAGAACTTGAAGTGATTCTTGTAGAATCTACGTGTTGGATTTGACTAGTGAAGCTGAATGTACTGCACTTGCACAGTCGATACCATTTATGCCTACTGTGTCAGTCAGTCAGTCCACAAACTGTATACAGCATAGGGCACGATGCTAGATATGGGGAATACTGCAGTGAATAAGGTCACCAGTCTCCACCCCCAATAGTTCAACATTGTGGTGTTTGGAATGGGGCTGGAGAGAAATACAGAATTATACCCTCATAGCATCTCAGCACTGCAAAGCCTTCTGGGCATTTCTTCGTTTTATGCGTCAGATCTATCCTCAAAGAGTTTCAGATGTATTTAAAATACCAACAAACACCCAAGAAAACCTTCTTAAGACATGATGTTAAAATGTCTACACTAAAGATGGATATAATTTTATAAGTGCTGAAATGATTACAAACTATTATAAAATGGACTTAAAAGAAACTAGTCATAGAATGCTTCCTGAAAAAAAGTTTAGGTCAGACTTAGATGGAAATAATTAAAATGACAGTTTAATAATATATTAATGTTAATGTTGTTTATTCTTTGTATTTTTTCTTTTCTTCTTTTTTATTTTTTATGTTATTCAAGTTTTGTTTTTTGTTTTTTCCTACCTACAATCATTAGCTGCCCAAATGTCTTATACTTACTAGAAGCAATAAATGCGTAGCTAAATTCTGAGTACTGGTAATATCTTCATCATGATCTTTAGTCATTGATCTCTACAGAATCATAGGGCATATCTCAAAAAACATTGAGGCACTAATGTTCTTATGTCATATTTTAAAATGGGAAAGTAAAGGCAGGGCATAATTAAGAACTTTATAATTTTTTGTAATAACAAGGTTACAATGACTTTAACAAATCTGGTAAACTTATCATTTTTATAGACTAGCGAGTGGCCAAGCCAGCCCAGGAAATGAAGAACAAATTTCTAAAAGTACTTGTTGCTTTTGGACCCATCTTTAATTATCAAAGTCTGTTTGCCTAGATGAAAATATAAAATAAAAATTCCAAAGTAGAAAAGTATACTAATTATGGTTCCAAAACAGATGACTTATTGTAAGTAGACATCAAAATGTTTCATATTTCTAACATTTAGTGACCTAGTTAACACCCCCCCATACACACACACACATTCACAATATAGGAATGATTAAGATGGTACAACATGTTTGTAACTTCCCTTACTATACCTGGTTTAAAATAACATTAAAACATTACCCAAAGAAAAGCACTCACTTCTAAAATATATTTAATAAGAAATTCTATAAAATGCAGCTGATGCTAAAATTGACATTTATTTTCCCTTAGCAAAACAGTTATTATCAAATTCTTAAGCTACAGTGCACTCTGTGTAGAAATTCTCCTTAAATTTGTTTATTTGCGTCCTAGAAAGTGAAACAAGTACATGCATCGAAGGTGAATGATTCTGCAAGATTCTTACGGTAAGAGGAGCTTGATACAATTTCTAAATTCACAACAGTGCAATTCCTGCTGGGACTGACAGGTCTACATATTTAATGTAGGAGTTAAGTTTCTTGGTATAATTCTGGCATTCTTTTTGCTGCTCCTCAAAATCAGAAATAAAAGATTAGTTACAAAGAATTTTTTTTCCTACTGAGGAAAAGAATAAATTCTTGTTAACTCAGCTGACAGTAAAATTTACAGTTAAAAAAAAGATGGAAGCTATCTTAAAAATAACAAAGCATCATTTCTTAAAGATCTTTATTCCATATCACTGCAGATACCAACTTTCACATTAGAAGCCACTGTCGGCCATCATGGTTCTATGTGTGAATACCACCTACCCCACCGGGGCATTTGTAAAGATCACAGCTCTTGGTTAGATGCTGTGCTGTTTGTTGAATGCCACATTTCCACAAGGGGATGTCTGTGATGGTTGTCTTACAAAGTATTATTTAGAACTGTTATATCTAATAATCAGAATACTAACAATTCAGACCATGTCACGGGGTGGGGCTTGGGGAGCTCTGCTATTGATCTTAAAAATCCTCTGCAGCTATTGCATCATATTGTCCCCAATCAGCTTGATCTAAAATCTTCAAGCCTTTCCTAAGCAGCTCACTGAGTAAAGGGTTATGCCTTTCGGTACACACATATGCCAACTTTATCAAGAATAAAATCAAATAACTTTTTATTTTATTTAGTTGAATATATGAGAAAAATAGAAGCATTGTAATTATAAGTCATATAACTTATTTGGCTCTAACATGCTAGTTAAGAGTGTGAGCTCCGGAGCCCAAATGTTTCGGTTAGAATAATAGCTCTCTTCTACCTATAAGATGTGTGACCTTAAAGTCCATACCTCAGTTTCCTCAAGTAAAAGGGAGATAATAATACTATAATTAATAATATAACATAGGATTGAAGATTAAATAAGATAATACATACAGAGGGTCAGGAATAGTATCTGATATATAGTAAGCTCCCAATAAATGCTAGCTAGTATTACTTTATAAAAACCAGTGCTTAAAAACCTTCACCATAGCTGTCATAGAGGTAGTTTCTAGATATCTCTGCAATAGTATTCCAAGGATATATGGCATTTTACATCTGAATATTTTAAGAATACTGAACTTGACGAAACACTTTTGTTGTTTCATAGAGTATATGTATGCCCATGTCACTTAAAAGTAGATAGGAATATATTAGCAGGGAAAATTATGATTGGCATTCTAAATAGGTCAACTTCTTTCACTACAATGCAAGAAAAGTGACTTTAAATTACAAGTTCCACAGGCTATCAGTGAATATTTTCAGTACTCATTATCTTTTCCAATTCTAAAGTACAGAAATTACAAATTTTATATATTTAGGAGGAAAGCTTATAGACATTTACTATTTATGATTGATATGTCACTCCCTTTTATGACAGAAATGATTTGTAATGTTCTATAAATCGTAATGAAAATATATACTAAAGAGTATAAGATGAAGAAAATTGACAACCCCCCATCCTTAAAACCACACCAATCCTCTGAACACAGTTCTTTTTACTTCCTGCCCCCACCACATCAGCCCACCTCTATTCAATCCCCATAGTTGTTTTTATCTCCATTCCCACCTCTGGTAAACCATTATTCAGATTTAGACTTAAAATACCTTGAAATTCACAAAACAAAGGTGTGGTGCTATAAGTAAGCTACTATGATCAACAGCACACTTATCCTAACAGGTGTTTCTCTTTTTTTGTGGTAGAGAGGGTGTGGAAATAAGAGAACAAAATGGCTTTAAGGATCGAGGACATTAGAAATCCTACTGCCCTAAAGCCATTTTAAAACATTCCTTCTCTTCTCTTTCCCTCCTCAAATTTTCCAACATACATATTATTTTAAGTGCAAATAAATGTGCCTGCTGTTGTTACCTTACAAAAAAGTCTTTGAAATATGACCAATCCCAAAGGAAAACTGAACTTTCAAGGTTGTTTGAGTTATATTCTTTGTAATTTTTTTCTTTTCTATCAGAATTGACAAACCATACTTACATGGAATTTTTATAAAACTCAGGTAACTTTCCTCCTTAAAGACTTTCTATAAACAATTTTCATATTGTGTCCTTCAATGAAAATAAGTATTATACCATAACACATAGTACATATACGATCACTAGATGACTTCACATACAGAAAATTACATTTTCCTTTACTTGAATTAGTCTTGGAGAATCTTCAAGATATTGCCCACCCATATGTCAAGCTCTAGGCCTTTTGGCACAAACTAAGGAACATGAAACAAGGAAGAATATTAAGTAAAATTATTTTAGGAATTGTAATCAAGATATTATAAATTGTAAATGTTTATAAAATAGTTGACTATCAGATAAAATGTAGTTACATGATGATTTTCCTTAAAATATCATACAGACAAGGCTAAGAAAATCAGGAAATAGGGATCTCAAGGGTGCAAACTGCTTTAAATTGCGTCTGGTTCACCCACGAAGCAAATTTATGCTTCACTGTTCTATTTTTAATTTTTAGCAACGACACACACACACACACACACACACGTGCGTGCACGCGCGCGCACACACACACACACACTACTTCTGGTATTGGAGACCAACGAAACAAAAATGGAAATGGAGATTTTCTTTTAAGGTGACATTTTAAATTTAAGTAAGTGGAGTCTTAAATGTAATATTAGGAGAGCTAATATGAAAACCCCTAGTGTGAGGTGTTTATTTTGATATAATTCTGAGAGGTCTCTCAGGAATGCTACAATGCACAGACAGTAGAAATCCAGCTGATTAGGTATTAGACAACCAGGGATTAGGTAACCTACGTGATTTAATGCAATTCACTTCTCTGAGTCTCTCCACATTTCAAATGGGGAGCTAACACTGCCTGCTCTACATACTTCCTAGAATTGTTATTGAAAGGTAGCAGAATATTTTAAAATAATTTGAAAATAGGTAAGTGCTATTATAAGTTGAAAGCATTTTTGAGAGCATTTTTTTTATATTTTTCACATTTAAACTGCCCTATATAGTAACTTTAATCAGCCACAGGTAAGCTCTTCATCTATAGTCTACATGTCATTTCTCAGTGTCAGTAAAAGGATCAGTCATAGGTTGGAGAATGGCCCTCGCAAAGATGCCTGTGCCCTAACCACGAAAACCTGTAATATGCTACCTTACATGGCAAAAGGGACTGTGCAGGTGATTAAGGATCTTAAAATGGGAAGATTATCCTGGATTATCCATGTGGGTCCAATGGAATCACAAGTGTCCTTATAAGAAAGAGGAATGCTGGAGGGTCAGAGTAAGAGAAAGGGATGTGACAACGGAGTGTGGTGTGTGTGTGTGTGTGTGTGTGTGTGTGTGTGTGTGTGTGTGTATGCGTGTGTGAGAGAGAGAGAGAGAGAGAGAGAGAGAGAGAGAGAGAGAGAGAGATTGGAAGATGCTATGCTGCTCGCTTTGCAGATGGAGGATTGAAACACAAGCCAGGGAATGCAGGCAGCCTCTAGAAGCTAGAAAAGGCAAAGAAACAAATTCTCCTCCAAAGTTTCCAGAACGAACACACCCTTGCCAATGCCTTGGTTTTAAGATTTGACCTCCAAAACTATAAGGTAATAAATTTGTGTGGTTTTAAGACACTAAATTTTGGTAAATAGGAAACTAATATAATCATTAAAACACAGCCAACTATTATTCCACTTCTGGTAATCAGGGTTTTTTCTCTGAGAGCACTTGAGTTGTAAAATATTAGCTCTGACCAGTTTCCGAATCTGTTACCCAGTGTCTTTTCACCCAGACTGGTGAATCATTTCATACCCCCTCTCCACTGTCACAGATAATAAAGCACCAACTACGTAAGAGGGTCAACTGACAACATGTAGAGATCACCTAGTTCTGTCCTTTCCCAGTGTAGGTATTTGAATCATTCTAGATCTAATATACTTTTCTTTAAAATTTCCTAGGGAAAGTCTTTCTTCTACTTCTACTGGTAGAAAAATGCTTCTCATTTCAAAACACTTAGAATTAAAAAGTTATCTAAGATCTATAATTCTTTTAGCTATATATTTTTTTTTCTTATTCTGTCCTTAGTACACATAGAAATTAAGAAATGATACTCATGAGTCCCTTTCAGGTTCTTCTTTTCTTAGTAATGACTACATTTTCACATTCTTTAATATTTTCTTAGAGGTTTTCTAAACCTTTATCTATTTTGGATGTTATATTCTATCTTATATTCTGTCTGCCTATGATTTAAAATTTGGACCCAAAAACATGCTGGACAGAATATACTAATCTTTCTTTTTAGTAATATACAACATTTGTAAAAGTTGGCTGTGATCTAATAAACAAGATCAGGCAGAGAGGAAGGAGTTCCAATTTAAATCCTGTTCTGGCACTAGCTGTGTTACCTCGGGCAAATCACATAACTTCTCTGGGTCTGAATGACATCATTTATAAAACAAGAAGCTTGGACTAAATACCAAGAAAAAGCCTGAAGTATCATAAAAGAGAGGCACAAAGACTTTTGGTAATTCTGTTGAGACAGTAATCCCGATTGGCTGGTAGTTGATAAGTACTACCCGTTAGCTACTCCACAAAGGTAACTCCAGGGGTATAGAGGCTTGTTTGTATTTTATCAATCCATGATTCCAAATGTAGCAAGGCTCCATACAGGAAAAGCCTGAGGGACTTTTCAGACACGTTGAGTAACACAGATTTCTGGAGGCTAATGTATGGGGGAGGGGTGCACACAGGAGACGAAATGGACAGCCTGGAATACCAAGGCAGCGAAGTGTTCCTGAAGGTTTCTGAAACACTCTCATGATTTCTGCAGACTATTACAGGAGTCCACTAGCATGTGAATTGTACCTCATGGTGGCCCTTAGCAAGCTGTGTCATCCATCTCTTTATCCCCAGTGCCCAGGCACAATAACCGGCATTTAAGAGTTGCTCACAATACACGTTAGATGACCGAGCGAATAACCCCAACTAGCCTTTCTCATCTTAACTTTACCCTGAGGGCTATGTCCTGGTGGTGCCATTCACATCTTTTCTTAATGTGAATCGTGCCCCTTGGAGTTAGGAAAACAGCAGTCCCGCCTCCCTTCAAGAAAAGTTTCAGGGATCTGGACTACTGCAGTTTTCTAGACAAGAGATAATGAAAGCCAAAACTAGTGGTAGCTGCGGCAATGGAAAGGAAAAACAGATGCTAACATAATTTATTTTAGGGTGGTTTGGGAGATATACTAAAATACACTTGACTACTCAAAGTAAAATCTAACTTGATTTATTTCCTATTTTTCTTTAGAGTAATTCAATAATAATCTGTTACATAAAATTGGAAGGCTTATCATTTATCTCCTGTTAAGCACTAGTAACTGTTATCGTAAATTTCATTCTTCTGTCAAAAATTTCTATTGACTCCATTTTTCTATTTTAGGATCTAGTACTTCAGTTAAAATAAACTATCTGCAGCAATATTTTAAGAAATCAGAGAAAAACAACAAAAAGTCCTATGGAACTCGGCCATTTTTTAAAAGCATACCATATATGTAAGCTTGCAAGCATTTTTCTTGAGTCCTATCTCAAAGAAACATTTGCTAAAATTGCACTGACCGCCTTAATTTTGATAATTTGCTTTCTAGATATAGTTTAAGTGATGAAGAGAACTAATGTAAAGCAAAAGTCATTTTGATTAGGGAAGTAAACATGTGAGTCATACTTCAAATGTAGGATTTTGAAGCTACAGCCCTTCTATTAATATTCAAGATTCCACTGTACTTCTTTTCTACAAGAATACATTTGTTTAAAAAAAAAAACCTAACACTACAATCTTTTTGGAATGAGACAGCATATACATAAATTAATAAAATAAAATCCTTTCATTTTAAGCATATCAGATGATTAGTTTTTAGAGAAACAGACCAAAAGGTTATTAAGGGCATGGTACAAATTTTGTTGGATACTAAACATAAAAGCAAAGGTATCTAGCTAAAAAAAAAAAAGCTACACTAGATTTATGTTTCACATTTAAGTGTATTACCTTGGGTATTAAACATGCTGCTAGCTATCTCTTAATGAGCACCTGAGCTGTCATTTTTAATAACAAGCTGACAATTATCGTCTATAAGTTGATATTCCCTGAAAATCATGTATGCAATATTTAAATTAATATAGTTAAGAATAGAAACTCATATCCTATTTATTTTTTAAAAGTATTATTTTATAATTGGCAAAATATTATAGAAAATGACATGAACATATATTTACAATAAAAATTAACATATACCAAAATGCATAGCTCACTTTAATATGCAGCAGAACTTGATATAAAATCTTAGTAATGCATCTCAGTTGCCCATTATTGAAAAAGGTTATTTGGTCCATTGAAGCTATATGAGAAAAATATACATATTCAAGATAGACTATAATAAAAAAACAAATAAACCGAATACTTGGGCCATTTTAATCTTAGTTATTTCTCAATTCAAAGCAGACATGAAAGACGAATACTATAAAAATTCAAATTATCTCATTCATCTAAAGTACACATTCCATTAATATGAAATACAAGCAATTATATAATAACCTATTTTAATTCATTGGTTACAGTATTCTAGAAATTCTCCTTTACTTTCAAGTACTAAAAAAAATTTTTAAATACCTCTTCCACAAAGCTGTCTTTCTTCTCCAGCATTTCTCGTAAAGTCTGAAGAATTTTAATGCACAGTTTTTCTTCTTTCTCCATTAGTTTCTTTGTATGATTAATCAACCTTAAAGCAAAACATTAAAGCTTAAATAGGACAGAGATTTTTCTTCAAGCTATATACTAACATCATATGCTAGAGGGGAAAAAAAAATCACACTATTATTTGAGAATATGAAGTAAACAAGATAGATACCTGTTTTCAAAAGTTTAAAAATTTCATTTCAACTTACAGACTTTTTATTATAAAACATCTTTTGTTTTACAGGCAATATATCTTAGAGCTTCTAAATTATTCAGGTAGTGCACTTTTAGTGGGACACTATACTCTTTGAAAAACAATGAAACACTGATTATCTTACTAGTAGAGAAATATGAATATTTGCAGCATATTACATTTTATTCTGTTATACTATATTATTTTCTATGTACTATGCTACATTAATTATATAGCAGTAGCAGTATATAAATTTATAAATTGCAATCTTTGTATAATGGGCTGTCTTCCAGTTTCCATTAACAATAATCTTCACTGCTAGGTAGAAACAGGCAGTTTTTAGTACAAACAGGCATTTTTGTGATTGGAAGCAAAACAAAAACGAAAACAAAAAGTAACACTAAGACATCTATCCATTTACTATACTTGCTATAATTTGGACAAAAACTCTCATTTTATAGTGGTAACCTTTGCACTGTTGTTCTTTCAGGAGAAAAGTTTGAGGATAACAGTTACACAACATCCCCAAGAAGTCAAAATCAAGTAAAGTGTTCACCATTAGAATTTGCAACTTAGCATATGTAGCTCTGAACAAGCTGGTTCTCAAAATGACCCCGTGAGATACAAGTCTTCCTGGAAAAAAACCAAATGATGTAGAATATTATGGAATGATCTGATTTTAGTAACATAACAGAAGTTCTGTGGGACAAATCCTAAGGAAAATTGAGCTTTCAGTAGATGATGGCTAGTAAGTGGCTTATCGGGTGTCAGGGTAACGTACAAGGACTTCCCATGGATTCTCTTAATTCATCCTCACAACAAGCCAAAGCTACAGCTTCTATTATCAGGCTAATTTTACTGAGCAGAAAGCAGAGGTCCAGAGAGATAACGCAACTTGCCTCTGGTTACACAATTATTAAGTGGTGGCATCTGGAAATAGACCCAAGTCCATTTGACTTCAGAGCCAAGATTCTGAAGCACCACTCTGTGGTGACATGACACAGTTCACAGATCTCGAGTCTCAGAGTTACTATGAAGACAGTCCCAGCAACAGTAGGTTGCACGCAGCCACCTCTTTCATGACATGTGAGTGCTACAACACAGGTATTTGTAATGCCACAACCTAGACAAAGAAACTGTTACATTCTGTTAGGACAGTTGCCTAGGGCTGACAGAGAAAGTTTCTGTGAAGAGATAACATTTAACTATGAAGGTTTCACCTGGCAGAGAAGACTGGACAGAGAAGGCAGAAACAGAAAGCTAACCGTCATGTCCAAGAAATGATAAGTACCCCAACTGGCAGCTGACACTTAAGGATTTGGAAGAGGAGAGTATAAGAGATATGGTCTGAAAAGAAGGAACTGGAAATATTATTCTAGAGTCTGGACTTTATAGAAAATAGGGAACCACTGTTTCAAAGGACCTGAACGACCCTGTCTACGTGTGAAAAAAAATACCTCAATGGCAGTGGGGAAGGTGACATGGAAGAGTGAGAACAAGGTAGGAGATGAATAGAGCATATGATGGGGTATGGATACAAGAAGCAATATAGAAATAAAATAGCCAAGGCTTCACAGCAAAAGAAACCAACAAGAAGAAAAAGCAACCTACTAAATGGGAGAAGATATTTGCAAACAATATATTCGATAAGGGGTTAATATCCAAAATATATAAACAGTTCACACAACTCAACATCAAAAAACAAACAACATGATTAAAAGATGGGCAGAGGACCTGATTAGATACTTCTTCAAAGAAGACACATGGAAAGATGCTCAACATCACTAATCATCAGGACCACAGTGAGATATCACCACACACCAGTCAGAATGGCTATTATAAAAAAAACAACAAATTACAAGTGTTGGCGAGGGTGTGGAGATAAGGGAACCCACTGCATTGTCGGTTGGATTGAAGATTGGTGCAGCCATTATCGGAAACAGTATGGAGTTTCCTCAAAAAATTAAAAATAGAACTACCATATAACCAGAAATTCCACTTTTGGACATTTATCTGAAGAAAATGAAAACACTAATATGAAAAAATATATGCACCCTATGTTCATTGTAGCATTATTTACAATAGTCAAGATATTGAAGCTACCTAGGTATCCACTGATAGATGGATGGATAAAGATGTGCAATATATATACACACAATGGAGTATTACTCAGCCATAAAAAGGAATGAAACCTTGCTATTTGTGACAACATGGATGGACGTAAAGGGTATTATGCTAAGTAAAATAAGTCAGACAAAAGAAGACAAATACCATATGACTGCACTTATATGTGGAATCAAAAAAACAAAACAAATGAACAAATAAAACAGGAACAGACTCATAGATACAGAAAACAAACTGACAGTAGCCAGAGGGGAAGGCGGCAGGGAGAAGAGCGAAAAAGGTGAAGGGTATTGAGAGGTACAAACTTCTAGTTATAAAATAAATAAGTCACAGGGATGTTATGAACAGCATAGGGAAAAGAGTCAATAATATAGTAATTTTTTATGGTGACAGATGGTTACTAGACTTACTGTGATCATTTCATAAAGTATATAAATGTTGAATCACTATGTTGTACACCTGAAACTAATATAATGTTATATATCAGCTATACTTTAACAAAAAAATAATAAAAAAAAATGAAATAGCCAAGACTTGGTAAATAATGACATATGGGAAGTAGAAGACGAAAGGCAGATAATAGATGCCTGGAATTTATAGGCTGGGTTAGTAGATGGGCAGTGATACTTTTAAATGATAGCTATGTCATGCTTAAGGAGTGAAAAGAAACAGTGAGCTCCTTTTAGACATGTTAAGTCTGAGCATCATGGTTTATATATCCATGTGGTCAAGTGCAGCAGGCAGAATAGCTGTTCTAAAGTTCTCCTTGAAAGGAAAAAAACCTGTCTCTCTAAAACCTCTGCTATTTGGTCCTTTCTTTCACATGATAGTCTCTGAATGCATGAAAGTAATTTAGTAGGCATTGTAAATTTCTTTTGATTTTTTTTCTATCTGGGTGTTCCCATTTTCTTTAACTTGTCTTTAGATAAAATATTTAATTCACTAACCATTTGAAAATATCAATTGGATATATAAGAATGAATGGCCACTTGTTAGTGATTTCTACAAAGTGTTCATCTCTTACGTAATGTTTGGTTGTGTTACATCAAAGGCTTTCAAGTATTTTTTTCTATGATCTAAGGAAAAAATAAGTTTCACAAAACAACCTCCTACATAAATATTTGTATATTTGTAAAACACAAAAGTTACCTTTACTACATGAGACGCACTCTGGTATTTTATATTATTTCCTAATTCATTTTTTTAAATTAATGGTTGTCTCTCCCCCCTATGTTATTTGGATCAAATCCCAGTTTGTAAAACTCTGAGATTCTTCTCATAAGTGAGAAGTAAGTGCAGGTTTGAATGGACTGTAACCAGATACTTTAACAGTTAACACCCACATTGATCTATTCTCTCTTTATTCTGTTCTCTCTCACTCTATGTGACTAAGTAGATATGTGCATTTGGGTTCTTTCCTGGGATCTATCCCTCATGTTATCCAGCAGACCCATCTGAGTCAATAAGTTCCAAGAGTTAAATTCATTAGAGAAAGTTGGAAGCCCTACTTAAACCCTAGACCTAAACTATATTCTCCAACAAAACTCCACCAGAGAGCTCAGCACAGTAATTAATGCACGGCCCCTTGCATAGTCATTTATAAAGTTGGATTCTAATTTCATTAGATATTCTTGAAGATAAAGCCCTTGGTTCTTCGTAGAGCTGAGGAAGAAGTCAGATAAGCACTAGGGCAGAAAATTGACATTCCTGAACCTCAGGCCATAATACAATCCTCACAGTACAAAAACCTCTTCTCTAACCACTAAAGCAAGTGCGACACCTTTCTCCATCTGAGTGTAGGATGTAATATATTCCCACCGTCATATCACTCTGCTTCTCTCCTTTTAGTTTACCTGATGTTGTAACAGACTTGCCTCACCTTCAGCACAAGTCAATATTTTCTTAATATTCTGCATTGTTTAATATGACCTGCTCATAGACCTATATCTTTAAGTTCTAGACCAGTGCTGTCCAGCAGAACGTTTTCTGGGACAATTGAAATGTTCTGTATCTGTGCTGCCAGATTTGTTAGCTGCTAGCCACATATGGCTATTGAGCACTTAAAATGTGGTAAATGTGACTAAGGAACTGAATATTTTATTTTTATTAATTTTAAGTTTTAAATAACCATGTATATCTAGTAGCTGATGTATTAACAGCCATCTTAACACTGTATCAGCAAACTTTTTTTCTAAAGGGCCAAATAGTAAATGTTCTAGGTTTTATGGGCCATACAGACTAGGCAACTACTAGTAGACTCTGCCACAGTAGTATGAAAGCAACCACAGACAATATGTAAATGAATGTATATGACTGCGTTTCAATAAAACTTTATTTGCAAAAATAATCAAGGGGACCAGTTTAGCCTACAGGCTAGAGTTTGCCAATTCCTGTTCTAGACTCTGGAATATATCTATCTTATTATTTTTCCATATCAATTTTCTGGAGTTAAAAATCTCAGGTTTATAACCCCTTTTTTAACCCACATTCTATACATCAATATATATTCACAGAAGGTAAAGGGTATTTTTCAAAGACCTTATTTTTATACTATATTACTAGGCAATACTTCTTTATTTTTTATTTTTTCTAATGGCCTCCACAGTCATCAGTTTTATAGACACTCTAGACCTCTTCATTTAAAAATTCTTATTAGAAGACTGACAAGTCTTCTAATACAAATTAGAACAGTAGTTCTGGAGTGCACAACATATCAACCAATACTGGCAAATGCCCTAACAGATACATTTGTTCCTAGTTCCCTTAAAATATACTGAGTCTACAGCCAACAATCCATGATTCTGGCCATTATATAGAAACCCTACATCACTATCATCACTATTTGTAATTATCATCCCTGTAGTCAGTTCTTCTCATCCCATATCTTGTTTTCTCTCCCTAAATCCCAGCTTTAACTGGTAAAAGAAAGGAACATACTCTTGTGTCCCCTAATCCTGCAATTTCTTCCTCAGTAAGTCATAGTCAATAGAAGAGGTTTTGAGACTTCTTTCAGCAATATCCTCAGTCACACAGGAAATAACTATGGTGGATGATGGTCAAGGGGGTTGGCAGCATTCTGCAATTCTCCATCTAGATACTCTCCCCAAGGAAACGAGGTATCTCTGGCTGGCCATCTTGAGTCTACATGTGATGACTTGTAAATCATTCAGTGAAGTGCCCTCCATGTTAAGATATGTCCCTTCTTTCTGAGGCTAGTTATATTTTTTTTCCCACAATTGCTTATACTTACAGATCTTCCTTGAAAATTTTTCATTTACCATTAAAATGGAAATATTCTAGGATAAATATATTAACTCTAACAGATCTGACAATACCACACAAATGTTATGAAAAATAAGTAAATGAAAGAGCTGCAGAGAAGGATCATGGAGGCAGCACGACAGAGTGCTGAGTATGAGAACTAACAGCTCTTTACCTGAAGCACACCTGAATCTCAGCTTTCTCATCTGTAAAATGAAGCTGACTGTCAATCTCCCAGTGTTTGTGTACATTAGATAAAATTGGTAGACACACATAGGACAATAATGCACACAGTTAAGACCTCAATAAATGTTAGCTCCATTTTCTTTCTCTCTGTGCTAATGAAAACCAGTGACTTTAAACAGGAATCGTTTTCAAGTGTCACACGATATAGTTATAGAAAAGAACTAGAACCAAAATATTTTGTGCCCAATAATAACGCATTTCATTTTCAGTAAATTTTAGTAAAATATGATATCCTTCGCCAGAATAAAATTTCAATTAAATCCAATTAATGAGTTTGGAAGTATTTTTTAACATGGATTTTAGACCTTTCACATACTCTGTGGACTGTTGTTATGGGCCAGCAGAGTAAACAGCAGAAATGGTAGAGGCCATCTTAGTTTGGTAACACTAACAGAATCTCAGCTTGCACCCACTTACTTGGACATGAAAGCACCACATCGTATTCTTGCATCACTCCCCTCAGGGAACAGAAGTTCTGGACTGTACAACACATCAACCAACACTGAGAATTCAGCCTGCATCATCGGGCTGAACTGTTGCTCCAAGGAGGCCACTACGTCCTAAGGAATAAAGCACAAAAGAACCCACGTGAAGACCCAAGTAAAATTTCATCCTTTGAAGCTATGACAAGCCTCAGAATACTAACCAGGAATGAGTCGTGGCAATTTCAGAGAATGTGTACTCTACCTTCCCATGGCACTGATGTCTGTGTTTTAAGTATAATCTGGTTTTCTGTATAAATACTGCCTGAGTCTCCTTTTTCATTTATAAGGTAAGGGAGGAATGGGTAGCTCTATGATTTCTAAGGATATACACACAAGAGGAAGTCAATAAAGCCACGGTGACAAGCCCTGCAGTGTCTAGGATTGTAATGGAGACATGACACGTATTCATCAAACTGGAATAATTTGGGGCATGATTGTGGAAGAGCTAAAAGAGAGAGAGATTTTATATGCGTTATTGGTCATCAGAACTAACCATTTCTTCCAATGGGGAAATTCCTAAATATATTATTGGAAGCAGCCTTAGTACTACGCAAAGGTTCAATAACATTTAATAGTATTGGAAATTATATTGTTTGATAAACACTATTGGTTACCTACTCAACAGCCTTTCTTCACCCTCTTCCTTGCTAACAGAATCCCCATGCTTGTTTCTGAATCAGGCAGCAACATTCTCAGAGAGATGAGCCTCCTTCAGCTTAGGGTCAAAGGTTGATTAGTTTAAGCTAGTCATGGTCACTCCACTTGCTGTGCCAGGGATTGATCTAGCGGCCTAGGCATGATTACGTGGCAAGGTCCTGGCCAATAAGACATCAGGTAAAGTCTGCTGAGCATGTGGGGGCATGTGTTGGGAGATAAGGGGGCAGATTCCTATGGCTATCAAGATAGTGTGGAGTGTGAATCCAAAATGTGAGGCAGCTCTACTATGACCCTGGGAGACCAGCTTTAAGATGAAAGCCAACAGACCAATGGTGTTAGGACCCTTACCTATAGAGCTGATGAATTAACTAACTCAGAAAGAGCCCCGACTCCAGATTCCTTGCTATGCGAAACAATATATTTTTATTGTTTAAGCCACTATTAGTTGAATATTGTGCTAATTATAGCTGAAAGCATCCTGACATGTTTCTAAAATGAACTGTAGGCAATGATAATTTACTGAACATTCTTTAATGATTAAAGCATCCCCTTTTTGTTTTTAAAATAACTATGTTAGAAGACCAAAAATAATCTTCTCACATAAAGAAATACTTTATTCACCCATAGCTATGACATTTTTTGTTAAGCAGAAAGCTGACTGACAATTGCTTATTGTTACTCTCAGCTACAGCAACACAGATGGGGGTACCATCTCTCTTGGTTTCGTAACCAGTGGATTTCAGGAGTTAACTCTTGTTTAAATTTTTCTTCCCCTTTTAACAAAGGTTATCATTTCTATTTCAACTTCTCTAAATAAGTCTTCTAAGAACTTTTTAAAGACAGTTCAAAGAGAGTACAGGAAGAAAATGATGTAAATGGGAAACTAGATATTTCATAAAGATGGGAAGAGAATATGTTTATCAAACATGACCATATTTCATAAAATGTCCCTAAAACATACTATTTTTCATATTACTACTCTTCATTTCATTTACTAAACAAGTTGTGCACAGGTTTCTATGATGTGAATTGTGTCTTCATCTCTTTTTTTGATCAAAGGCCAACTATGTAGTCTCTCTAATTCATTATTTCCCTACGTATAAACTCAGGATAATGATACCAGCAATCACATGGGCTTGCGGTAAAGATTAAAGGTAAACACACAGAACAGCCTCTAACACATACTGGCCATTTATTATCCCTTAATAAATGTTAGTAATCATTATTATTGAGTAGTGGTATTAACTGCAATCATTACCCTGTTGCCAAATCCAGTGGTTACTTTTCTGTCCTCACCTTACCCAACCACTGCTAAGCATGTTACATACTTGTTCCTACTTTGTCAAACACTTTCTGCTCTTGGCTCTGTAACATCACACTTTCTTTATTTCCCACCTATGTCCTGACCATTCTTTTGCCAACTACTGGTAGTTCCTGGTCTTTTCTATATCTACACTTTCTTGTGAAGATCTCATCCAATTCCATGGTTTTCACATCATATATCTGCTGAAAATTCCTACACTTATATTTCCTGTATGGACATCTTTCCAAACCACTCCAGACTCATATATCCAACTGCCTATTTAACATACCCACATTGATAGCTAAATAGGCATTTCAAATTTAAAATTCTCCATATAGAAGTCCTGACTCCAACTCTCCCATTCTTCCCTATCTTAGCAAATGATCCAATCATATCATACCCAGACCCAACTTTGATTCCTCTTTCCAGCCCCACAACTCATCCATCCATCTACCAAGTCCTGTTGGCCCTGTAACCAAATAGAGCCAAAATGTATTCACATTTTTGTTATTATTGCTACCCACGTAAGCCCAATCACCATCAACTTTTGCCTGAATTAATGCAATAGACTCATGGCTTCCATGTTTGGACCCTACAAACCACTCACCACTCACAATCCACAGTGATCTTTTAAAAGGTAAACCAAGTTATGCCTATCCTCTGCTGAAAACCTCCAATGATTTGCCTTCTCACTTAGAATAAAATTCAAATGCCTTACCATGTAAGTCTCTACATGATTTGACTTCTTATTTCATATTACCTTGCTCATTAAATTCCTGCCCCAATGGGCTTCTCTGGGTCCCTCAAACACACAACCTTGCTCCTGCCATTGCACTATTGCATTTACTCTTCCATCCCCTAAAACTCTCTGTCCTCAACTCTTTGAACAGATTATTCCTCTTCAGGATTATTATTCATGATAGATTATTCAGGATAGATTACTCAATGCAAATGTTACCTCTACAATAGAGAGGTGCTTCCAGCTATAAGATCATTCTTGCAATGACTGTCCACTATGTTGTTACCCTGATTTATTTATTCGTAGCAGTTTTAACTATCTAACACTATATATTTACTGGGCTAGAATGTGTGTTCCATAAAGGCATAGGCCTTACGGTTCTATGTCCAACACACAGTGGCTGGTATAGAGCTTTCACCAATACATGCTTATTTAATGAATGCCAATGACCATGCTAAAACAAGTTTAGGAATAGCCCCTGTGTGCTGGTTGACACTGTTATCTACCTCTCCTCTGAAATATTCTACTTATTTGGCTCTCATAAACCTGACTCCCCTCCTTTTTGACCCTGCCTTTTTTCTCTCTTATTTGGCCATTCTACCAATCCTGGCCTCTCGTAAGACTTTTTTTTTTTTTTCTGTCACTATCCGAATATTCCATCTACTCTTCTCACTCTAACTATTATCTATAAATATAGACTTCACTTCATTATATTCAGTAGTTTGTTAACCTAATTCAGCTTATTTTCAATGACCATAGCTAACATACTTCTACTATATTTTCTCCTTCCCTCTTACAATAAAGAGTCTTAATGATATCACCTAGTCTCCAATCATTAGTGCCTCTCAAATGCCTCTCTGTATCTCCATCCAGCAGCCACCAAGTCTATAGACCTTGCCTTCCTTATTTTTTGCAACACCTGTTTCTTCGTTTCATTCATACTGACACCTGGCTAAGTAAGACCTTTAGTAATTCCTATTAATCTGCCTTCCTCTAGTCTCTTTCTGATAATTCTATTCTACAAACCAGTAATTGTTTAATCACTTATATTGACATTTTCCTCTAAACTTTTAATGACTTATAGGCTTCAAGTTCCTCATACTGAGTGTAACTTGTCTTTTTAGCCACCTGTAACACTCATCTATTAAAACTCTGCACCTCCACCAATTAATCTACATGTGACCACTCATAATATTTATTCCAGTTCATGTCTTGACCATTTCCTCAAATTTGTTCCATGAAGTCTTCTATAATTATGTGGGTGGGAAGATGTATGTTATAGATTGAATTGTGTCTCCCTCAAAACTCATATAGTGATGTCCTAACCCCCAGTGCTTCAGAGCGTGATTATAATCGGAAATAGGACCCTTATAGACATAATTAAGATAAAATGAATTCATATGAGTGAACTCTAATCAAATATGACTGGTGTCCTTATAAGAAGAGGATAACAGAATACAGACATGTATGTGCAAAGAGGAAAGGCCATATGAAAACACAATAGCAAGGCAGCCATCCGCAAACCAAGGAGAAGAGGACTCAGAAGAAAACAAACCTGCCAACACCTGCTCTTGTGCTTCCACTGTGTTTCCCCAAAAATAAGACCCGGTCTTATATTAATTTTTGCTCCAAAAGATGTATCAGGGTTTATGTTCAGGGGATGTCATACTGAAAAATCATGCTAGGGCTTATTTTCCGGTTAGGTCTTATTTTTGGGGAAACACGGTAGCTCCAGAACTGTGAGAAAATAAATTTCTGTTGGTTAAATTACCCAGTCTATGATATTTTGTGATCACAGCCCGAGCAGACTAGTAGAATGTCTCTCTTTACTCAATGTCCCAGAATGTGCAGGCCAAAAAACAGGAGAGGGTTACTATACAAATAATTTGGGAGTAAAGGTGCTTATACCATTCTCACCAAAGGAGTATAAGAGAATACTAAGAGACAAATTGAAGTAAGGTTATGAATATCTAATTTTTTACATGTGTCTGTATGGTAAATTATTTTACCAAATTTTATTATTGATATTATGATTATTATTTTGATACTAAGACTCATTACTATAAACACATTAAAAAATATATACTCACTAAAAATAACTTACAACATATAATATTGAAATAACTATGTACAGTGCCAGCTGGGTACTAGACTAATCAGGGGGAATCACTTCATAAATTATATAAATGTCTAACCACTATACTGCACACCTGAAACTAATATAAAACAATATTGAATGCCAACTGTGATTGAAAATAAATTTTTTTTTTAAAGTATCTGGTCTGTTAAACAAAATTGGAAAACTTTAATAAATAAATAAATAAATAAATAACTCTCACAACAACTTTTACCTGGAAGCTATGCTTTTAAAAAGGGTAGTGTTGGTAGGGAATTACAAAAGAAAGTCTGGTCCCCAACTAGAATTTGATATTTTTAACCTTATTTTATTTAATATATGTGACTACATATATTAAAAATTAATATATGTGACTACATATATTAAAAGTTATAATTTAGAGAACATTAATGCTATTTCATGCTTGTATTGTACCTGTAATTTTTCAATAATATTTCTATAATCCCAAGCAGGCCCTCCAAGAGCTTCCTTAAAGCGTGGTCCAGAGCGAGCTGATAGTCTCCAACCCATGGCTGCTCTCTGCACCATATTTGAATGGTTCTTCATGAAAAGAGTATTAACTTGGCTGTCCAAATCCACTGGAATAGCAATTCCACGATTCTTTGCTGAAAAAGAAAGATTTTAAATATTTTCTCTTAATTTGACTAAAGCGTCTTACACATTACCAAAATAATATTACAAACACAGAACAAATAAAAAAGAAAAAAATATAAGATAAATAAGTGCTGGAATATAACATACAGTTTGATGACTATACCGAATACGTAGGGCATATTTGAAAGTTGCTAAAAGAGTAGATCTTAAAAGTTTTCATAAAAAACTTGTAACTATTTGAGGTGACAAATGTTAACTAAATTTATTATTATAATCATTTTATAATATGTACATATGGGAAATCATTATGTTGTACACCTTAATACAAAGTTATATGTTAACTATATCTCAACACAACTAGTTAAAAAAAAGAAAAAATAGATCTAAACTTTAAATGCTACCATTAAATTGTTTTATATGACTGCAAAAGCTTTTAAACTGAAAGTATTTCAATTTTTAAGACCAATTATTAATGTAGGCTTATTAAACATTCAAGAACTTACTTTATTTCTTGATGATTAATTTTTGAAATGCATTTCATACAGCATCAATATAGGAAAACACTGTATACTAATCATGCAAATTATACAAAACACCACATAACAATCTTCCCAGATGCCAAGGAAAATAAGAAAGCAGACACACACAGTTTCATGTGGTAAAACATATGAGGAAAAAAAAACAAAAAATTGAAGAGTATAAAAAATCTGCATTGGAAGATGGTACACATGTCTTTCTTCCCCAAATCAACTAAAATTGATATTTTATTAGACTTATATGACAATACTGATGAGAATGCTTTCCATGAGGAAAATAGAAATGCTGAGGCATTTTTGCAAGCAGAATGAAGATGGGATTAGCCCGTCCAGAGAAGGAAGAGAAGAAACTTTTACAAGAGATTCATGTTAGAACAGGTCTTCCTAGGTGCATAGTCAACCAGGGGTCTAGGAGAACCATCCGGGCAACTCAATAAAGAATAGCATCTGAATACCATAGCTGGGAAGTTAAGGTCCTCCTCCCTCTGACTAGCATAAACAGAGCAGTTGGCAGTTGGTTTTTACTCAGAGGATAAATTTAGAGAAATGTAAAAATGTTCTCTCCAGAAAGTGGAATATCTGTGCCTGGAGAGAATGCCAAATGAAGGTGTTAGGACTTGATAGAGAAGGAGAATAGACCTTGAAGTAACTCCAAAAATCTTCCTCAAATAAGAAACAGAACAGTGGAGAGAGAAGAGGCAGCTCCAGCAAAAGAGAAAATATACACAAGACTCCAACCCCTCAGCAATAACCTAATACCCTCCTGTAGAGTATATATGTTGAATTGAGGTTTGCAAAGTAAGGTGTTTACTAGTAGGGAGAGGACTATGTTCACACATGTGTGAGACTGAAAAGAGTGAAGTAAAAAACGTTTTTGTGTGAAACTGAGCATAACAAAATTGAATGATAAACTTGTTCACCAAAACAGCTTCTGGTCATCACCTAAGAAGTAAACAAGTCCAAGGAAAAGAGGACAAAAGCAGAACTCCAGAGCAATGCTGTGAGTAGTCTGACTGGGCGCTCTGGCTAAGACCCTCTGCGAGGCTCTGAGCGACACACTCTGCAACGTCCTCTGGGACGTTCATCTGGGCGACCCGACAGTGTCTTCTGCGAGGTGCAAGCTGCGATACTCCCCGACTCTCCGAAGTTCTTTGCAAGACCAGCTTGCCTCAGACCCTTCGTTGGCCCAGTCATCTCTCCCGGACCAGGGACCTTCTCCACCTCAATTTGACTCTGGGACTTGGTTTGTTATTAAATTCTATTCTATTCTGTAAAACCTTCTGTGCTTACCAGAGCATTGGCCTCTGGAGGGACATTGGCTCCCAAATATAGCTGTTTACTTACTCTACCTGAACCTGTGTGTCAGGACTTTGTTCCCCACTCGTGTTACGAGTAACACGTAGGGACGTAGGGCCCTGCCAAGGGGTTAATGTCCCCTTGACTTTCAGGAAGAGACTGAAATGTGGCGACTGTCCTTCACAGGTGCTCGCGACACCTCCTTATTTAAACACTTGTTAGTATTCTCAGCCTGTCTTCTGCTATACACACACACACACACACACACACACACACACACACACACAGGAAAGCCCGCATATCATTTATACAGCGCCTCACTATGAACTCTGGGTCGACCCTGTCATTTATATGGGAATGCTAATAGAGAAATAGACCTTCAAAATGACAGTCGAAACCTATGCCAGTTATTACAGACTTTTATAACTATGAATACATCACCGAGCCACACAGGAAAACAAAGGGCATTAAGAATAACTGGCCCCAGTGAAAAAAGGTATGATTCAGGGGAGAACAAAATACTAATTATTATCCTCAGAGAATCTGAGTATATTCTGCTCCAAAAAAACAAGGAAAACAGAAAAAAATAAAGAACTCTTGGTAATTAAATTACCATCACATAAACATTTCAAAAATTGGTTGGAAAAGAAAAGGACAGGAACAAAGACCAAGGTGGTAACCTGGAAAAGTCTTGAACATAAAACATCAAAAGGGAAAATAAAACAGTGAGAGTATGAAATAGGAAGGATTAATCCAGGAAGTGCAAGATCTCACAAATATAAGTTTCAGAAAGAAATATCAGAGACAGTAGAAAGGAAGATATTAATAAAACAATAAAAGACAACTTTCTTGATCGAAACAAAGATGTAAATCTTCTAACTGAAGGAGCCCATTGTGTTATTTAAACAGGATTAAATAAGCATATTGGCCATATTCTGGTAAAAATTTACAATGCTGTTATAGGATGAATTGTGCCACCCCCAAAATATCTATATCTATATCTATATCTATACTATATCTATATCTATATCTATATCTATCTATATCTATATCTATATCTATATCTATATCTATATCTATATCTATATCTATATTTATTGAAGTCCCCATCAAAAGTACCTGTGAATGGGACCTTATTTCTTAGCAATGTAATCAAGTTAAGTCAAGGTCATACCAAACTAGGGTAGACCCTAATTCAATACAACTGGTGTCCTTAGAAGAAGGAGAACAAGGAAACAGAGACACACAGAGAGGGAAAAACACCATGTGAAGATGGAGGCAGAGGTTGGATTTATGCAGCTGCAAACCAAGGAATGCCGAAAAATGCAAGCAAACACCAGAAGCTAAGAGAAAGGCATAAACAGATTCGTCCCTGGAGTCTTCAGAGAGAGCATGGTGCTGTGACACCTTGAGTCTAGCCTCTAGAACTGTGACACAATACATTTCTGTTAGAAAAAATCAAATGTGATACTCAATTAAAAACATTTCAGAACATGTAAGGCTCAGAAATTTTTCTCTGAATGCTCTATGAAAATTACCCTCATCCCCAAAAGAAACAAGAAAGGAATCCAAAAAAATGTCAATGTGAATACAAGAAATCATGGCAACTGATGTGAACCTGAAGAAGAGAATAAAGCTAAAAACAAATGTAAGATCTGTTAGATATTAATGGTTAGAAAATTCTCTTTCATTGGAAAGTTTTAATATCACAGCACTACATCTAACAGTTATACAATGAAAAATATTTACACATAGTATTATATAGATCTGATCATTTATTTTTAAATTTTATCAACCTATAAGGGATTTCATTACATTTCAGAACAGAATACAAATGTCACAAATCATCACAACATAAAACTAACAATCTATCAAGCAATAATTAGAACACAGAGTGGGAGTGAAAAGGTAGAAATGAAGGTAATACATTCATTTCTTTATTTTTCATAGTGTGGAGCACATAGACATTATTTAGAGCTGGTAAATCAAGAGATAAAGATTTAAGGATATACTCAAAGTTATAATCATAGTCCTTGGAAGACTTTTTTAAATGAGTGAAAATAGGAAGGGAGGGAAAGAGATGGAGAGGAGGGAGGGAGGGAGACGGGGAGAGAGAGAGAGAGAGAGAGAGAGAGAGAGAGAGAGAGAGAGAGAGAGAGAGAGAGAGAGAGAGAGAGAGAGAGAGAGAGAGAGAGAGAATGAATGACTCCGCTTGCTTCATATAATGAAAGGAAAGCAACAATAGTAGAGGGCAGGGCGTCCGGATGGTTCAGTTGGTTAGAGCAAGCTCTCAACAAGGTTGCATGGTGGGCTGCGCCCCCTGCAACTAAGATTGAAAACTGGCGACTGGACTTGGAGCTGAGCTGCGCCCTCCACAACTAGATTGAAGGACAACGACTAGGAGCTCATGGGCCCTGCAGAAACACACAGTTCCCCAGTATTCCCCAATAAAATTTAAAAAAGAAATACAATAGTAGAGAGCATTATTTCTACTGCTGAAAATTCTCTGATGCTGAAAGATACTTAAAAAACTTCTTTGAAAATGAACAATTTTAGCTAGTGACACAAAAAGTTACCATTTTAAACAAGAGTTCAAGCTAAAGTTTTAAGGGAATAATAACAGCTCTAAGGCAACCCTAAACAATCAATTGCACCACCACTGCCTAGATTTCCCTAGTGAACGTTTTCCTAATATTCATTATAAATTTCCCTTTCCAAAGAAATACGATGTCTCTATTTATGTCCATCACTCACAACAGAGCAACAGCCTCCTGTCCCATCTGAAGGACAGACAGCCTCGATACTGCCAAGCTGCACATATTTTTCTAAATACTTAATCCTGCACCATGATCAAATCCTGGCAAGACTTGCATCCTTTTCTGGCTGCATCACACATAAACTGGGCTTGCTCTAAACATTTACAAGTCCAACAGAAGATATTACTGCTTATATGTTATTTTCTAAGCAACAAAAATAACAGAAATTATAAACCTTAATATAGCTCAAAACATATTACAACCAAGTTCCCACTAAAGTTTAAACAAATGGGGGGCTGTGGAGGGTTGGGATTTATCACCCCTTTAGGAATCAGGTACATTAGATAAAACTGACCATTAATTAAGTGTTGTTGCTATGACTAAGGCTTACACAAAGAAGTGCTCCGTGAATATTTTCCAATGACACCAAGTGGGAATGCTGCCCAATGGCAGCACCTCTGTTATTCTTAGCAGGGCAGCCCCACCCCGTTAGTGAGGTCAGGAAAACCTCACCCCGCCCCAGATGCTCCTGTGAGCTGCTGCTGCTATTCCACTATGGCCACCACCATGGACAAACCAGGCTGAGGACAAATCAGACTCTAATGTTCCAAAATGCGTTGCAAAGGATTTTTTTGTCATTGCTTTTTCCAAAACTGTACCACTTTAATTGGTATTTTCTAGTCCCCTGTCTTAGCACAAATTGGACAATATAAACTGAGTAAAATATTCTACTTTCTTTTGCCCAAAGATAAATCACAAGGGCTAAATCACAATTTCTAGGCAATAAAAGGAAATTAACTATTCACTTGGGGGAAACAAGAATTTGAGTTAAAGTAAATCAGCTGCGTAGATAATGATAAACATTTTTCAAGCAATTGTAAAAATATTAACACCTTTAAAGATGTGACCTGAAATAGATTCCCTGCACTGTCAAAATATTATAAATATTAATTTGAAAGCAAAATTGAAAACGCAAATTTGGCTTTCCATATATTGTTTGAAAATTAAGACAGAAAAAATGACTAGGAAAAGAATTAATTCATGATCTCACTTACAAGAATATTAATAACTAGAACAATATTTTTCAAATGCAACTAAAAATATGATCCAAACTTAGCTTACTTTTATTAAGCTACAAAAATCCTGGTATAAATAGTATATTGAAATGTAAACTAGGATGTATTCTTGTGACAAAATGGCTATTCCCTGTCCCCTCTCCCTCTCAATAAAAAGAACTAATGAATTTACTAAAACCGGTTTTCTTCTGGAATGTAGCATTAACTCTTATGTGCTTTAGTGGTCACACTAAAGTTTAAAATATTTTAAAAAGAAATGTTTCTATTTCTCTCCTCAGAGTACAATTGAGATACTACTTTGCTAAGGATATTTTGTCAGCGAATAAGTATATGATGTCCTTTAAAAACGAATAGGAGAGAGGATAGGTGGTTATTAATGCATTTATCTTTTGTAGTGTTCTGCCTAGAGATAGATAGTTCTCTAAAATGAGCTATCTTTATTCACAGGTATTTTGATCATTAGGCTAACCAACTAATTAGGCTTATAAATCCTGAAAATTCTCTGGATATGACAAGTCTTTGCAGTCAATTTAAGATGCAATCAAAATCTATTTCTAATTATTACTCATTAAAGACTGCAGATTATGTGAAAATTTTTAATGAGACAAAACTACTGATGATATCTGCCAGACCAAAATCTCCGAGAACACATATACTGCAGTGATAGGTTCTCTGGGAAAAAAAAAAAAAAAAGAAAGAAAGAAAGCTTAGATAGATAAACTGACAGATAGAGGGAAAAGGCAACAGAAAGTATAAGCATTAATTAAAACACTCGATTGTCAGGCCCCACTGTATAGGCCCACAAGAGCAGCTGGTGCACAAGGAAGGTGTAATGGGTAGGCAGAGAGAGGCACCTTTTTGGTATCACGTCAAAATACCCAGGATAAATCTGTACTAAAACACTAGTGTTTTTAAACATGAAGAACATTAAAGATACGAAATGCATCTTTCCTGTTTGGCATTCAAACTATACTCAATTAATCCCCAAAATTGAATAAAGAATATAATTTTATGAGTTATGCAAGAACTAGTATTGGCACACCTGACGAGTCATCTGGAAAAGATAAAGTTGATTATATATCCTATACCTTACTACTAAATACATTCCAGATAACTCAAAATTATAAACAGCCTCATCAAAAACACAAACAGACAGAAAAATTAAAACCATGAAAATTCTCAATGGGAATTACAAAAACATCTCAAACTGATCAAGGCCATTCTGAAGATAAAAGAGAATCTAACAAGCCTAAAAGAAAATAAATTTCTGCATGCCAGAAACAAAACAAAACAAAACAAAAACAAAAACAAAATAAAATAAAAATTCAAATGAAAAATTAGGGGAAAGAAATGGTAACATCCTAGAGAGATTAAAATAAATGTGTTTGTTTTAACAGAGACTGAATTTCTCTTCTCAAAGGGTTAATATTTTATACATGGTCAAATTTAGAGAGAACAATTGGCTTGAAAATTAATGTTGATTATTCAAACCATTTGTAAAAGATATTTTACAGAATTTCCATTTGGGAAAAAGATTATGTTGCCAAAAAGTACCCAAAATTAATACCACCACCCCAAATCATTTGAAGATTATGAAACACATGGGACAAAATTCTTTTTTAAGTAAAATAATATGGAAGTCATTTTTGGATGCTTTTCCTTGAAATACTTCTAATACGTAATTTTATATGAAGAGCAAACTGAGGAACAATAACTGACCGTGGGCATTAATATTGATCCATATTTTGTATCCTCAAGGTATAAAACAGGTAATGTTTGAACTGATTTGTGATAGTAAGCATCACAAATATCTGCTAGCACGTCCGTCTAAAAGGGGTTTAGATCCTGGCTCTGTCCCCACCCTGCTGTGTGATGTTGGGCAAGTTGCCTAAGCTCACTAACCTGACGTCCCGATCTGTAAAATGGGGCTAACAATTCTGTCCACATCACAGGGTTCACTGCACCATGCACTGATAAATGCAGGGGAAATGCTGACTTAGTAAGTGCTTTTCCTGATTTTTACTAGCTTTTGTACCCAATGTACAAATAAGGAAAACAATGAAGCATTTTTGATGACACATGAGGTAAGCTAATATACTTGAGAGCACTTTAGAAATTGTAAAGTGTTGTGTAAGTGTCACTATAATAGATATTTGCATTTACAGGAATGTGTTTACCAATTTGTAAATGCACTGAAAATTTGCTTAATAACAAGGTATTCTCTCTGTTATATGTTTCTTAAATATGTATACTCTTCGTTTTCTTTGATATTACAAATTCTTACACATTTGAATTGTGTTAAATTTTAGTGCCTCTCTGTATTCTTAAAGAGTTGCTGAAACACAAAAATGATTTTGCACCTGAATTATAAAACTTTAGACAGATCCCTATGTGGCAAGCCAAATTGCCATAGTTCTAGTTTATATGTTAGGGATTCCTAAGATAGCATTTCTGGGGTAACACAGTACAGCATAAACTCCATACTCAAGGGAAACTTGGATTCCAAACCCAAATCAGCTACTTACTAATCGGGCAACTTATTTACCCTTTTTAAGTCTAAATCTCACTATCTGTAAAATATCTAGTGCATGGATTATTATCAGTCAACAAACACATTAAATTGCTTAATCAGCACCAGGCACTTTCAGGTCCTAGCAGTGAATAAAGCAAAGGCCCTGCTTCTCACATTCTCATGGGAGAAGCAGACAACAAAGAAGCAAAAATAAGTAAACAAGCCAACAAGGTGCTTTCAAATAGTGATAAATTCTAAGAGGAAAATAAAATAGTGAAATCTGATAAGGGGTGGGAAGAAGCAGGGAATCTATATGGGACATTCTGGAACACTTCACTGAGCACTTAACTTTTGAGCATGTGATAATCTGGGGGAAGAGGATTCAAATAGAGGGAAGAGCACATGCAAATCCCCTAAGATTAAAAAAAAATAATCCTGGTGTAGATGAGAGACAGAAAGAAAGCCAGTATAGACAGAATAGAGTTGGGGGGTGGGAGAGAAACGAGGAGCAGTATCTGAAGCTCAGAGGATGAAGGGCATTCTAAGCCATTGGAAGGAATATGAATTTTAAGTGCAATGAAGAGGTTGAAATAGGTGAGTGGTATGACGTGATTTACATTTTAAGATCACTCTAACTACTACAGAGGGAATGGGTTGTGTAGCAGGACAGGAATGGAGGTAGGGTGTTCAGTAAAAAGACTTCTGTATTCCATGTCAGATGATGGTGGATTTGGACAAGGGTGTCACATGAGAGAATGAAAAAAATAATGTGTTTTGCAAGTGGAACTAATAGAATCTGCAATTGTATTTAATGGAAGTGAGCAAAAGAATCAAATTTAACCCCTAAGGTTTTAAAAGAGTATTAATTGTAAAATAGGTATTCTTTACAGTGGGACAAAAATCTGCCTCTTGCAGCTGTCATATGTTAGTGAAAACCCTATCCCTAGGAAGCTGTAAAAGAAGTCCATTTACCTCCAAGTGTTGGAAGATAGTTATTATGTTCCCCTTCGATTTAATTTCTTTGTCTAAATATTTCAAACACTTTTAATTACTACTCAAGTAAGGTGGGTTTAAATCCCTTCACTACCAAGGATGTTCACTTCTGAATGCCTTTCATTTTGGTTGTATGTTTTTCCATGAACAGTATTCAATAAACAAAAAAGATGAGGTCTAACTCTCACAGAGTTTGCTTTTTACCGTCTTCATCCTAGACAGTAGCTTTCCATTAATGTCTTCTTGACAGGCACTTCCTAAGTCCTTGTCCCTCAAAATCTAATAGGAGAGATAAGATGAGAACTTATCGTAATTTAAGCCAGAATAAAATGAAGACTATAAAAAAAGCATCAGTGGTCAAATGGGGACAAGTTCAGGTCTGGATTGGCATCAAGAATGGCTCTTATGGTGGAATTTTGTTGAACAAAAAATAAAAATATTTGAGTAATGGCAAAGATGCTGAGAGGTGGCCATGGTGGAAACTGGAGGAAGAGTTCATAGCGTGAGCAATGCATGGAGCATAATAGTTCAGTTTGCTTTCATCTGGGGGGGGGTGGGGGAGTGAGAACCAGGGAGCAATGAGGTCACAAAGGGAAGGCAGGGTTGTGTTGTGGAGGCCATGAATGTCGCAATGAGGAATCCATCCACAGTTTGTTAGACAAAGGGACACAGCCGGGGACGTGGTTGTTGATGTTTCTAAACCATGAGATAGAATTTCACTTCAAGAAGATTACTCTAGTAGCAGATTTACTTAAGTGAGGAAAGAGAGGAGAAAACACTGAATTCCTACAGTGGTCCAAGAAGGAAGTAATGAGGGGTTAAACAAGGCCTTTGTGGAAGGGAAGGAAGAAGAGGTACAAATGCAGAGGAGTAGTGCCGGTAGGAATAGAATTTCCAGAGCTTTGCAACTATTCAGGTGGAAAGCACAAACGAAAAAGGAGAAGAAAATACACCTTCTCCCAAATATCAAACTGAGATTTTATACTAAAATATCACTCTTCCAAACCTATCTTGATTATAGATTTAGAGATACATATTTACTTTTTTTAGACTTCCTATCACACACGTCTTTAGAGCGTACAAAAAGTAACTAAAATTTTTGGCTAAATCATAAGGTTTTAGCCAGTAGAGGAAAATGGTAGAAAATGAAATCTTATAGCTGAGAAATAAGTCTTTAGACAAGTACAGTTTCAGGGACTGTTTTAAACCCCTAAATCTCCGCTATCCGGCTATGCAGGAAGTGACCTGACTACACGAGAAACTCCACTGAACGGGGAACTCAGAGGCAAAGCACAACATGGAATCTCACTTGCGCCTCAAAGTTCTTTGTGTCTCGATTTTAAAGAGTTGTGAACAGCAGGCCCTCTATGCTCTGTTGTAGGGCCAACTTGTGTTTGCCCCCATTGCATTTGCTAAATACTGAGGGAGGAAGAAGAGCAGGGAAAACGGAAGGAGGGAGAAAGGAGCAAGGAAAGGATGGAAGGGGGGAGACTGCCTTAAAATACAGAAATATACTTGGCGGCTGAGATAGTGTATTCCTACGTAAAAAATATAACATTATATTTTCTTTGCTTTTCCTTTGGATTTTGTCTTTTAATAGTTAGTCTGTTTCCCAGCTAGTTTGGTCCAAAAAATAAAAAAAAATAAAAATGCTTTTAGGACTGTTGTATAACTTGAAAAGTATACGATGAAAAGCTCAGAAGTTCGTCAAGAGCATGAACAATAGCACTAGATTCATCTGTAATTCCCTCACTCAAAGATAACCCATGTTAATATTTTATTTATATCTTCCTGGACATTTTGCTATATGTACTTTTTTAAAATAAAAACTAGCTTCTCTTCTGTCTGTGTTCTTTCATTTTTGACACAATACACATTGTGGCCTCTTCCTTTAGTTCTTCCCATCCCTTTCTGAACCATTCAATCCTGAAACCTGAAGCAGGAGCACAAAGTTAAGTGTTCGTGTCCTGCAATCAATGCACTGAGAGCCGAGGTGGTCAGAGTGTCTGAACCCAAAACAAGTGGCAGTGCCTGCGGAGGAGGCTGTCTGGGGTGGAGTCAGAACTTGAGTGGGGTGAGGAGGGTATCTATGCTGGAGGACAGCCTGGCAGGAGTGTCAAAGGTGACGAGGATATTCATGGGATCAAGGATATTCATGGGACCAAGTATCCAGCACAGAGAGCCAGAGGCTGAGCTAGGCGGAGAGGATGCCCCTCAGGGCAGCAAGCCGCCTGACTTAGACTGGGGTCCATGAGAGGGTGTCAGAAGCCAAACTGCCAGAAAACACATCCTTGCGGAGTGTGGTCCTGCATGGGATGCCTAAGCCCAAGTGAGCTGTGAGGAGAGGAGGGTGTGCGGAAGGAGGGGTCCTGGCTGTGGAAGCCTTCAAGTTAGCAGTTTATTTAAAGAAACCAGCATTCTCGTGTGTTATGGGCCATTGAGTTGGCTCCGATGGTGACCCTATGAATGGGTGTTGTCCTCAATGTCCTGTCCTCATCAGCCCTGCTCAGCTCCTACCAGCTCATGTCTATGGCTTCTTTTATGACGCCAATCTCTCATATTTGATTTTCCTCTGTTCCTGTTGCCTTCTGTTTTCCCCAGCATTATTGTCTTTTCCAAAGAACCCCGCCTTCTCCTGATATGCCTGAAGTAGGACAGTTTCAGTTTTGTCATTTTTGCCTCCAATGATGTCCAGCAATCTTACAAATTGAATTTTTCAAGAATGTATCTCTCCATTTATTAAAATCTTTCATATCCCTCAAAATAGTATTATAATATCTTCTCTGTTTACTGTTAAATTTTCCCTTAAGTATTTCATATTTTATTGCTATTGTGAATGATATCTTTTGCACAGTATTCTCTGTTTCTTTTTGATATACAAAAAAAATCTACCAAGTTTAATACTTATTTACAATAAATCACCTAGATAAACTCTATTAGCCTCTCAGTTCTAATAATGTTCCACTGATCCTGCTTTTTAATTTATTCATATTAAAATTGAGCAGTCATTAAATTTTGTCAATGTGAAAGCACTTAAGTAAAACTGCAGAAATGGGGGGAAAGACCGAAAAAATTTAAATAGTCAGTAGTTAAATCATTTATTCATTTATCAAATATTTACTGAGCACATACTATAACCCTGGCCAAGTCACCGAATCTAGATAATTCAGTTTCCATAACTGTAAAATTATATAATCAATGAACCTATCTAAGGATTAAATGAGATAGTGGATGTAAACTGCTTAGCATTGCACATAGTAAGTGCTCAATAAATGTCAACAGTGATGACACACTCTGTAAGCACCCCTTCCCAATCCCTACAGAACCACCATTAGACGAGAGAATGGTCAAGCTCCTCTGATTTTTAAGTCCAGCCAAGTCTGTATTTCTTTTCCCTCCTCCCCTCTGTCATCTGTAGGATGGGCCTAATTAATTTAGAGAGAGAGAGAGAGAGAGAGAGAGAGAGAGAGAGAGAGAGAGAGAGAGAGACAGAAATCCATGAGAAATTCTTTCAGAAATCCATGAGAATCTACTAACCGTTGCCATTTGTAATTTCTGAAGCCTTCTATGTGCAATAGATCCTCAATAAATACTGATGAATTTCAAACAAAACTGGAAAACTAAAACCCTCAAAAAGTCCTAGTACCGTAGAAAGGTATTAATGAGTCATGTTACTTAATAAAACAAGACAATCCCAGAATAAAATGTGAGATAATTAAACTAAACTCGTTTCGATAAAATCTCATTGAGTTAGTATGAAGTGCCATACGCAATATTGAAGTTTAGAAGTAGAACAAGCAAACTATAAACTTTATTTTTTTAAAAAAGAAATATAATAATTATATTCCCCTCCCCAAAAGTGTACAACATTCAGCATTGTTTGCTGATCACTGCTCTTCAGCTTTGCAGAAACCATACATGTTTTCTTATTAAAGTATAAACGGAAAATCTGCTTGTATTGCTTATTAGCCAAAAGCCAATTTCTTTAACAAAATGTAAAATAAGTAAAATCCGACATTCTGACTCACCCACTTCAGCCAAAGTTCTGATACAGGACTCCACTGAGGATTTCTGTGCTGGGTTTGGCCAGGTGCAATTGTAAATTCTGAAGGCAGACTGTAGCAGCTGAATAAAAACTGGCTGATGTGTCTAAAAAGAGAAAGAAGGAAGGCAAACAGGCCACTAACTCCTGATGCAGTATCTATGCATTATCAAAAAGGCTCATCAAAATAAAACACAATACAGTCTTTGGAGTTTCAGTGCTATTTAATGCATAATCACTCAAAAAATATTTATTACATATCACTTCATGAAGGGTACGTGCCAGACACTATAGAAAATTATTTGTATTTTAGCTATGTTCTTAATCAGAAAAATATGGTATTTCTTGAAGCTAATGACATGAATTTAAGTATTTTTTTAATAGTCTCTGGTTTATTTCCAAGTATAAATAGAGCAGGTGTTCTGGGTTTGTTTGCTTGATTGTATGTTTTGGTTTCATATGATGGGCATGTAAAGGAGACAGTTTTGACCTACAAAAATGATTTCATCTGGTTCTAATAGTTTAAACGTTTTTTCTTACAGAAAGCTTAATTGAAATGACATATTTATAAGAGCAATAAACAATCACTATAAAATATTTGGAAAACATAGAAATGAAAATCACCAATAATCCTATTATGTAGAGATATTCAGTATTAAAATTTTAAGGATACTTTACTGAGTGTTTCTATGTTTATATGCATATTTCTTTATACATACAAAAATTTGGATGGTACTACAATGCAATTCTGTGGTCTTTTTCACGTACAATTACTTCATGATCATTTTCCTAGTCATCAATATTTGTTTTAAATCATGGTTTTTAATAAGCCATCCAACAGATATGCTATAATTTATTTAGCTATGCCCCTATCTGTAGTTGATGTCAATTTTGAAGTATTATAACTACTCGAATGAAAATGTTGGTATATAAAACCCTGCTGATTCTCTCAAGATAAATTATTAAAGTGGAATTATTGAGTCAAAATGCCTATTCATTTAAAGAACCGTGTCATTTAGTTCAACACTTGGTAAACAGTCAATATACAATACAAAAGTTCTTATTACGTTGAAAGGGTGAGCAAGGATAATTCAACTTGAAGATGAGGCCTGTTTATTTAAAATAAAGTTTGGTAAAATCACAAAGGGGCATAACAGTAAATAATATGAGAGAAGAATCACCTTCAGAAGTACAGGAAATGACTTCCTGACCAGATTAAAGTTTTTCCTACTCCAACAAGGTAAATAAAGTTTGTGTGGCAGAATGCTTCTGCATTTGTTTGTTTAAATTACCTGGAGGCTGGTACTGTTGTCTGAAAACGGAGAATTAAAGAAGCCGCTCACAATGTTCATTATTGACTCAGTAACGCACTTCTCCAGGAAGGTGTCTGCGTGTTTCCTGTCTGTGGTTGTGTTGCAAACCTGAAGGGAAAAATAAAACAACTCAGTATGTTCCATCACATCTGTGAACTATAACTCAGTACTGGAACCTTCTAAAAATTATCCTGAAATGATTGTTTATAACATTTCTTCTGCTTTTTAAAGTTGCTTTGAATAGAAACACTTCTGCCTAAAATCCATTAACATTTTATCATTCTGCAGTAGCTTCTCTTTCAAGTTTGGTTGTCCTTTCATCCTTGGACCAGAATTCCTTCAAAGATCCCGTCCCTTCTTCATGATCTGCATCTCCCTACTCTTGGACATAGCCTTCTTCCTCGGTCCCCAAGCAAGGCTTTGCTGGAAAACACCTTTCCACTCAATGTGAGGAAGTCAAAGAGAAAACAGTAATTATAAGAAAGTGGTGAACGTGCTTAATGGAGGTTTATATTGCTACGCATTTTCACTTACAATACCAAGCCCAAATTGGAGTATGCGAATACAGAAAATATCTGGAAAGGAAAACAGAAAGCCAAAAGAGGATAAAATCCTTTCCAGTAATCTTGACTTTCTCATCCACAGGTTTATCTGGGAAGCATGGAAGTACGTGTTTGTGGACTGTCTTCTCAGAGTAAGCAAATCAAGGAGAGACAATACCAGAGCTGAGGATAAATCAGAAAAGAACACAGACTCCGATCTTTACATGTGGTTAAATGAAGCAGAAATTGGTAATTTTGCTAAACAAACAGTAAATTTCCAAGTATGTCTGGGTAGACAAATTGCAAAAGCTAAGACACATGATTAAAAACAAATGAAAAAAGATGGGTGATGAAAAGACAAGAAACATGGAGATAAAAAGAAGAAAGTGGGAAGAGAAGAGCATTTGGTATAAGACAACCTGGGGCAGAGTAAGAAGGTTTAAATATTCGCAAAGTTATGGTGGGTAAATATGGTGGCCATATGTTCTTAGACAATCTGAATTTTTATGTAAATATTCTCTTTTCGATAAGGTGATTAACCAAAAGAATAAGTAAACATAATGTAATGTGATATTGCTTTAAAACCTTTCACACAAATAAATTCAAAAAAGAGAAAAATGGCCTTCTCAAACTGTGTGTCCCTATTTTTTGCTTTTGAAAATAACAGTATTTGCTGAAAGGAGGTAGAAGAAAGAGCAGAGGGTTTGTTTTGCTTCCACATTACTTCCCAGCAACACAGTTCACTTTTTCCTTATCTATTAAATGACACCTACCTGACAGGATTGTATTAGAACTAATCTCACAGAGTTATTGTAGGACACAGTGCAATTAAAGGAAATAAATTATGTCATATTATATAATGTTTTAGTTCTTGTTCCAGCATATAACATAGTGCCTGGAATATACAAGACATTTAATAAATGTTGTGAAATGACCGAATCAATTAAACAATTTTTTTTTTAATGGAAGAATAAGAAAGGACGCTTTTTCATTGTAGGTTAACTTTGGGTTAGGCTGTATTTGTGAAACATCTAACCAAAGACTAAAATTTAATGTGGCCCCAGAACTAATATAAAATTGATTTTTCCCTGATGGATATGAAGTGGGATTTATTTCATTTAGTATCTTTCCAGCACTGGCTTTACAGCAAAATTTTCTGATCTGTAGGATAAAAATATATTAAAGTGGAATAGGTAGCAGACCAATTCTACCATAACCAGCCCAAATAACCTTCTTTCTCATCCAGTGACACTTCACACAATTGTATTGGGCTCTCAGAGCTATTATAGTATCACACTGCATTACCTGCAAACACACATTTGCTAAAGAACACACTGGATTTGTTTTAGTCAGTGGATTAATAAAAGTAATCTCTTTCTAAATAAAGGCTTCCCTCAAAATCCTGGGTAATGAAAAGTCTAGGTTTAAAAAAATTTTTTTTTTTTTTTTAAAGAAAGTAGCTAAAACGTCAGACAAATGAATTTAATTGTTGTACAAATATGGATATTCTGTTGATGAGTTGGCAACGTTTTGGGTAATAAAATAAAGACACAACATTTGTAAATTATTATATATTTATTACATCATATTTATTTTTGTCTTCGTGTCAGCACAACCACTAATTATATAACTATAATCAAGATTTTTTTTCTTGATTTATGTTTTGTAATTAATTTTAAAGTGCACACAATTTTAATATATCTTCATCACAATATAAAGTGTGAATATAAAGTGTGATTATTTTCAAAGTGTATGTAATTTGAATATGTTATCATTATAAATATAAATTAAATAAAATATAAAAAAATTTTTTAAAGAAAAAAAGGCTAGGTTTACAAAACTCTATGGAATCTATTTCTCATTCATTTGGACAAGAAATTCAAATAATTTCTGCTCATATAAATAACATTTTCACTTCTGGAACCTTGTATCCTACATTGTAATAGTGTGGCTAGGCAAGAGATGTAGAAAGCCATTTTTCTTACTAAAAATCTTTAAAAATTTTTCAAGAAAAAAGAACCTAATAAATAACAATATTTCTTTCTCTTGTCATTTATTTATGTTTACCACCTCTTGTCAATAAAGATGGAAAGAGCTCAAATAAAATTACATCATATTAAATTAACTTTTCATGTATAATACATATATTTTTAAAGTTTCAATCTGCATGCACATAGTATTCACATATCATTATTTTCTATAAAATATGCCCATGTACTCTCATTATCTAAATACTTATTTTAAAGGGCTATATTTACTCCATCATTCTAATCCACAATCATGCTTTCATCTACTTTGGGAATGAATGGCGGTACACATAATCAAAAGTACAATACAAATCATTTTCTTATTTTCTTAGTTATTTCCTTCTTGCTAATCTTTTGTGTGATTACTTGTTTTTTCCTATCATAAAGAATTGGGAAAAATTATTATTTTTACTTTCAGATTCAGATTTTGGGGTATATTTCACCAAACAAGGAATCAACAGATGAGAGTATACACACAGTTTTATACTACTTGCTAAGCTGATCCTCTAAAATAATAAATGCACTATGCTATCAACAACCTCTCTGTGGATACACACGACGTTCTCTCATTACCACCAAGTAACTAGCTCTTGCTCTCAGGCTCTGGTTGGATTCAGCTGGCAGGAGATCACAGTGGAAGAGCAAGAAGTACCTACTCTGCCTCTGCTTCCATCTCCATCTCCCTCTCCTCACTGAAGCTTTAGCAATGTCTGTGTCTCTGGGTATAGCTCCTATTAGAGCCTGTCTGCAGTGTCTCCAGGTTCTCTCTGGACTCCAGTAACAATGGCGTCCCCCTTGCCCCTTTAGGCCTCCACATCTCTTGGAGTGTGCCATCTCTTTCCTGCTGCTCTATCTGTAAATTATCATTATTTTTGCCAATGTGATGACACTTAAAACTTATTTTATTATACATTTCTGACATTGCTAACAAGGGCATTTTTCATGTAATCATTTCATGCCTATATTTTGTCATGTACAGATAAGTCACTCTAACCACTTTAAATAAAACTTGGATAATGACTGACACATTTTTTGCATCAGTTTAACATATTTTTCATAATAAGCTCTTTTCAGTTGAAGTTTCACATATTTTTTCACATTCTGATTCTTTATATAGCATATTCATTTCATTATATTGGATTATGTAAAATAATTCTTAGCATTCAGGCACTATTTTTTATTTAGATCACTTCCATTTATTTAATATAAAGAAGAAGAAAAAAATCTCCCTTCCACAAAAAAAGGATATTCTATACATTTTGTTCTAATTTTATTTTTTATTGAAGTCCTTCTTTCATCACTATACACGTCTTGACTCCGATCTAACTCTTGAACTTATCTGAAATTTGGTGCTGTAGATGACCTGATTTCTAGATTCTGATTAATGTTTTCCCATATTGATATTTAACTGTCCTCTAAACATTTACTGAATAGTGATTTCCTGCCTCACTCTTAGGTTACTGGAGGTGTGTCGTATAGTGTGTCACTAATCACTATTTAAATCTCTCCCCAGGTCCTTAGAATATTCCTTGTATCATTATTTTAAACATAGTTTAATCCAACTCTGTAAGAATGAAGCAATTCTCAATTTGTAATGTTTTACAACTTGAAAAACAAGTCCACCATCATTGTCTTTTAAAAAAAAAATCCATTTTTTGAAATATTTGTCATCTTCTACTTTCAGATGAATTTTACTATGTATTTGTCAAATTTTATATACTATCACTTAGAGACATAAATTATTAAATTAAAACTAAATATTGTATTAGAGGTTACATCAGTGAACCAAAAAAAACAAAGTTCCTATGGTATTAGAGCCGTTATTCTAATCAAGAGAGACACAATAGACAAATTAATAAATATATAAGTAAGTGGTAAAAATAGAGCAAATGACAGACTCTAGAGAAAAATAAAGAAGGGCAAGCAGTGCAGGAAATGCTGCAGGAGGAGTAGATATGGTTGAGGATTACTGTTTTAATTAAATTGCTTGGGGAAGGTCTCTGTATAAAGCAACATTTTAACAAAGAACTGAAGAAAGTGAGGAAACAGCCATGGAAGTTTCTGGAAGAAGAGCAAATAAAAACTGTCTCCACCAGTAGAATGTAAGAGAACCAGTCTGACTTGCTCACCACTGCACATGAGCACCTCTGCATACAGTAGGTATTTAAAATCATTTACTGGAAAACAAATACTACGTGAAATTTGGGACATAATTATGTCTGACATTGCTCCCTTTACATACAGGATGTCCCTTCTCTCTTCTGCTGTAAAAGTGACTACTACTCTTCCAAAGATGACAGATTGGATTAAATAAATTATCACATACTAGAGTAGCACTCTGCACTGGCCTTTCTGCAATGATGAAAATCTTCTACATCTATGATCCAAGTTAGTAAACACTACACACATGTGCTTACTGAGCACTTGAAACGTGGCTGGTGCGATAAGGAACTGGATTTTTTCTAATGTTATATAATCTTACCTAATTAAAATTTAAATGTGGCAAGTTGCTACCCTACACGACAGGGCAGCTGTAGAGCCAGTAAAATACCTTTGATCATACAGACCAAAGAATACAAATCCTAAGGATCATTTTTATATTTCTCAAAACAGTAAAATGTTCCTATATGTATCTGAGGTGACGTTGCATATTCACTGTAATTTGCATTCCTTTATTCGCGATCCTTAACAGTTGGCTAAAATTTTTCCAAACATTTGCTTTCTATATACCGTGTTTCCCCCAAAATAAGACCTACCCTGAAAATAAGCCCCAGTTAAGATTGTCAGCCAGACAAGACAGATGCATTTAGTATAGTATGACAACGTTCCAGAAGAAGATGACATGACTGTATTTGAATAAATATAGATTGTTGTACATGAAAAAATAAGACAGCCCCTGAAAATAAGCCCTAATGTGTCTTTTGGAGCAAAACTTAATATAAGACCCGGTCTTATTTTCAGGGAAACATGGTATATTTTTAATGTGAGTCATCTGTTCATACACTCAACTGAATTTCTTAGAATTCTAAATTCATTTTTTAAAAGATAATATTTTTCTTACTATCAATATATATTAATTGTAGGACCCCGAAACAATATAGAAAAATACATAATGGAAAACAAAAATTATCAATAAGCCTAAAATCCAGATAAAACCATCATTGACATCATGGAATCTTTTCCTTTAACCTGCTCTACCATATACTTGTATATTTTGCATAGTTAAAATCATTCTAGGTAATCAGTTTTGTATTCTCATTTTTATACTCTTCCTTCAATTACTAGCACTTCTCACATTATTAAAAATCCTCAAAAATAATCTCAGTGTCTCTATAACATCAATCTGACAGATACGTCAAAATTTATTGAACCATTTCTCTACTATTAAATATTTAAACTATTTTCTATTTGTATATTATTATAAAAGTATGTTGTACTTCTTTGACCATAAATCCTTGATATTATTTCTAACTGTTTCCCAAGGACAAATCCTTGGAAGGTAAATTATCTGACACATTAAAAAGGTATGAAGGTCTTTTTTTAATGTACTACCAAATGCTTTTCAGAAAGAGAGCATAAATCTACACTTTTATCAACAAGGTATGTGAACCAACATTTAATATTATCTTTTTACTTTTTATCTTTTTACTATTACAACTTTGATCGTTGGAAATTGGATTTTATTTTCCATTGTATTTTTTTTAAATTCTTAACACTTGATTAAATTTTCAGGGGATTACCTATATTTCCTCCTCTATAAATCACTAATGCCTGGGTTTTGCATATTTTAGTATTATAAATTGTTAGTGTTTTTCGTGTGTGTGTGTGTGTTTGCATGTGTGTGTGTATGTGTTCTTTATGTAAAGGTTATTAGCCTTTTTTAATATATAGCAATTTTTCCTATTTTGATGTTTTTTATTTCTATGTACTTAAGTTTTACATTTTCAAATAATGAGAAGTCTATTATTTTCCTCAGCTAATTTCATCCACTGCTTTTATACTTAAAAAGAACTTTCTCATCCAAAGACAGATAAACATTCACCTACATTCTATCCATTTTTACCATTTACCTCTAAAATCCATTGCAATTTATGTTATTATATGATGTTAGATTAGGAGCTGAGTTCATTTCACCCCAAATAGCCAGTATCCTCAAAAGTCATTTTGATTTAGTTCAAATCAACAATTTTGTTGAAAGCCTATTCCATGCCAAGAATGTCCTATTACGTGTGATCCATCAGTGAACAAAATATATAAAAATTGCTACCCTAATGGAGTTTATATTATTAATTTAATAATCCAAGGGTAAGCAAACTATAACCAATAGGTCAAATCTAACCATATCCATTCATTTACATCTTATCTGTGGCTCTTTTCTCTTTAATAATTGCTGTAACCGTTGTGATAGTGGCCTGAAAAGCTCAAATATTAACAATCTTGCTCTTTATGGAAAAAGTTTGCTCATCCCTAGAAATAACAAATTGCTTTCCTACTAATGGCTGATAATTTCTTTATTATATATTAATATCTTACATACGTAAAAATCTATTTCAGGTGATTTATTTCATTTTATTAATGCACCCACTTAACTTTATGCTAGGACCACATTTACTTTGTTTTCAAATTTACTTCTTAAATATTTTTAACTTCAGTTGGCATTTATTTATTATAAAACTTACTGAGTATCTGCTATGAGTGAGACAATGATCTATGTCCAGTATGCAGCAGTGAACCAAACAGAGAGAAATATCTCTGCCCTTATTTGTTTCAGTAGAAACAATAAAAATGTTAAGTGGTGGGGGGGAACGAAGCAAGTTAAGGAGGGACAGAGGGAAGAGGTTGCTACTTGACATAGGGTGGTCAGTGAAGGTCTCTGAAGACTTTTAAGCAGGGTCCTGAAAGAAGAGAGCAAAGAAGTCATGAGGATACCTGGACAAGCACATCCCAGGCAGATACAAAGGTGCTAAGAGAGGCGTGTGTTTGGCATATTTGAGGAGCAGCAAGGAGGCCACTAGCAGGAAAACACCAGGACATGGGAAAGGGGACAGCGAACAGGGGAGAGGTCAAATAATCTGAGCAAAGGAGTGATGTGAACCATTTATTATTATTATATTATTATTATTATTATTATATTATTATTATTATTTATATCATTATAGCTGTTATATAGAGAGTAGATGGAGGGAGGTGGCAAGAGTGAAAGCAGGAAAACAGGTTATAAAGTTATTGCAATAATCTAGATGAGAGTTAATGGTACTGTGGAGCAGGGTGGGAGGAATGAAGTGTTCAGAAGTAGTCATATTTTGGTTATTTTAAAGTTAAAGCTTGCAGAATTTGCTAAAGGGTTAGATTTAGAATGTAAGAAAATAAAATTTACAGATGACACCAAGTTCTTTTTTGCCTGAATGATTAGATTGAATAATGGAGTTGCCATTTACTGAGATGCAAAAGACTTGAGAAGAAATTAATTTGTAATGGGACATGGAAGTGAATGAAGAATTTGAGGTTAGACAGCCAAGTGGTGATGTCACGTAGGCAGCTGGCTATGTGAGAGTGGACATCGGAGGAAGGGTGCAAGCTTCAATCAGCCTGGGATTAAAGTTAGGAGAGTGGATGGGATCAGCAAGTAAGTTATTGTAGACTGAGAAAGGATCAAGTCTGAGGTTTGAGCCTGGCACATTCCAGTATTAGAATCTGGACAGATTCAGAGAAAACAGTGAACTGAGAAGGAGCGGACAGTGAGGTGGGAGGCCAAGAGAGCAGGACTGATTTCCTGGGGGCCACGTGAAGAAGTGTTCCAAGAAGGAACTGATCAATTATGACAAATGTTGCCAATGAATTAAAAAGTAGAAAGTATGATGTAGGACAGGGACCAACAAATCATCAATCAAGAATAGCCAAACAAGTGTTCATTCCAGGTGGGCATCACCATTATAATTAAGCATGAAAGTTGAGGAGAAAAATAGAATTACGCCTGAGGGAAAGGTGCTATACAAAGAATAAGCTTTATGGATACTTTATACTTTTCACTTGCCTGCATTGCTAGCTAATAAGGTCATATAATAGGAACCCTTTAAAGAGAGACTTTTCAATGGCTTGTTCCACTTAAGAAAGTCCAGAAAATTATAGAATCAAATCATCAGGCAAAGAAAACCTATTCAATTCTTATCAAATTAAAAAACTTGAATGTGTGTTTCAACGTACATATACAATTTTTTTCTTTACTCCTACTTCCTGTGATTTGGTAAGCTAAACAAAGGGAGAGAATGGCTCAAGGGATCTATTTGGAAATGAAATACTCTGATTTGTCTCGTTAAGCAGTAATTGCTGGGACAATGACATGACACTGTCTTAGGTGTGTCTCTAAGTAATTTCTAGGTCTAATTTCATTATACCAATATATCACTCACTAAGAGTACTGCTGGCCATTATAGAATCTGGACAGCAAAATTAGGAACATCTTCAAAAGCAAAAATATAGTCTGAGGCTAACTCGGACTGCAGTCCACCTCCCTCCATGTGCTCTCTAATAATGGCTCAAATCCCCTGACTCTGAAACGACAAGCAGTTATAAAGGAAAAGAAAAGCATTTCTGCCCTATAAACACCAATTTTAGCTGCACTGGAACATAGATCAAAGTGGGCTGCCGTTAAATGCTCAGAAAGACAGTGAAACAACTTTTCATGGGTCTCCTAGCTTGCTGCCTGCCTAAATATGATGTATTACAGGACACAGATGCAGTCTTTGTCAGGAAATCAGAGGGGAATAAGTATGTGAAACAATGTAGCACCAGTTTATTAAAAAGCAGTCTTTCAGAAAGATTGTGTTAGTATGGGTCTTAACAAGAGAAAAGAAAAAAAAAGGAAAATGAAAGATACTACTAATTAAGATTCTAATTAAGATGACGCTTTAGAAAGCTTTACCCAAGAGCAAACAAAAAACCTGGTAGTGCTGACTCCAGAGAAACAAGAAAAGAAAGGTTGATGGTGTATGAATGCCACTACATATCACTATTTTATTTGCCTTTTAAATAAGGTTATTCTCCAAATTTCTATTAAAATAACCATCTGCCTTGTGTTGGTCAGACTCTGGCCTAAAGTACTGGGTTCCATTCCAAATGACATGCCAAAAGACCTGACAAATTAAGGAGAACCTAAAAGTATACTGAAAACGAAGAGCCCAAAAACCGTATCCGAAAAGGGACCACTAAAAGACATGGAGAAAATAATGAGAGACACAGAGCTGTCAGAACACATCTGAGAAGCTGCTATGGGCAAAGTACTGGATTAGGCTGCAGCAGATTCCCACCCTGTTGCCAGCTTGGTAAGTCACCTTATGCTACCAAATAATCTCTCTGCAACTCAGGAGCAAAATTTGAGGTCAACCTAGTTGATCTAAGGTTCCTTTAAGTTGGATAATTTTATCATTTCAAAGTAGATTACTAGCAAGGAGAGTACGTTGCTTATAGTAAACACCTACATCTTTGCTGTACCGAATCATTCTATGTAGCTGCACAAGGAAAAAACAGGTAAACATTATACTACATAAAAATGTGGCTCAATATAACAGCTCTCAATAACTGAAACTGTGAAATAATGAAACCAGTTGTCTTAAAAATAGTGAAATCATTGTTAATGGAAATACAGAGGCATGTGCTGAAAACTGGGAACTCTATGACTGCCAGGATCCCTAAGATCCTATGATTCTTTGGGTCCAGTTTACCAAACACCTTTCCTCCAGATTACCTTTACCATTTCTCACCAATGTACATCAGTTGCTCCAGGATTTCATATCTTTGTTGTGACATTTGAATTTAGTCCAACTGTATGTCAAGTCACTATTGTGCTTGTCTAGCTTCATGGACATGGTTTCTGGCTCTTATCTATATTAGATGGTCTCCCTTTGCTTATCTTCAACATTATTATTTGGTACACATCTTGGGGAAGCCTTTTGAAATGGTTTTAAAGTCTCCATATAACCCTGTAATAACATCAGTGATGCTACCATGACATGGATGAAATGATGTTACCAACTCTTTCACTAAGTGCCAAGCATGTGCTAATAGCTTTATACTATTATCTCAATGAATCCTCCCTATGAGACATATGTTACTATAGCATTCATTTTACAAATAAGGAAACTCAGAGTCAGAAGAGTAAGTTCCTTGCCCAAGGTAACTGAGCTAGGAAAAGGCAGTCTGGACTGGAACTCTGCCTGGTCTGGCTAATGCCTCTAACTGGCCTCCTCTAACTACCATCCTCTACCGCAGTGGTTCTCAGTGTGGTACCTGGACCAGCTGCTTCAGCATCACCTGGGAACTTGTTAAAATGCAGTCTTGTATCTCCTGAATCAGAAACTCTGGGGGTGGGGCACAGCAATCCAACTTATAACAAACCCTCCAGGTAATTCTGATGCTCACTCAAGTGTGAGAACTACTGCTCTACTGAACTGAAAATTTGCCAAGAAGGCCACATTCTACTTATTTAATCACATTTTTCATATTTGAATTGGAAAGTGTGTGGTAGCTCCTTAATCTTTCTTCAAGGGGAGAAAGACACCTTAGATACGGAAAGGTCAGGATTCCTGTTCCTTTGCTGAAACAGGCAGGCTGATTCCTTGTCATTCTTGGTGAGGGGATAACAGAACTGCTGCTTTAAAATATAAAGAAGAGGGAAACAAGAAGAAAAGAAAAAACTGTTTTGTGTTGTTGTTTTTTTCAGTATAGCTAAGCTGTTGTGGTTAGACATGATGAGTGAATAGACTAAGAGGATCCCGAAGTCCCCCAGAGTCTTTATATAATAATAACAACATTATCTACTTAATCAAAATAGTTAAAATAAACCTCCTCCCTACAGGCACACTTTTTTAGAAAAAGAATATATACATCTTAGCTGTATGAACACATCAACTGAAAGAGTCTTTCAAAGGTAGCATAATCAGCGGCAGTTATCATCAGCTGTCTTTGGTTTAAAAAAATAAAAATCCGTTAAGCTTCACAGCTCATTCTGCCTAGAATGTGACCTTGGTCTTTTTCAAGCTTATCTTTCGTCCATAGCACTGTGAGACTGCAAATCAGTCTATAATCTCTTTACTATCTTCCTGCACGTGCAATTTTAAAGCTCAGTCATCGGCATAGAAACCATCCCTTACTGCAAGGTCTCTGGAGATACCTGTAGCCCATCAGGTACAAGGGCTCTCACAAGGTCATGGAGGGAAATTTGAGTGGTATGTAAATCCTGTACGAAACAGGGTCATTTCTCCCCAAAACAGGTGCAGGTTTACCTGAGAAAGGTAGTGAGTGTCCTTTAGTTCTACAGAAATGAAGAGGAACTGCCTGACTTGATTCATGCTTGAACACAGAGGAGCTCGCTCGTGCTACACCACACCGAAGGTAAAATAAGCATATTTTACCTGCAAACCTTAATGAAATCAAAGAGTTCCTGGACTGGAATAATACATGATTTACTGTATTATCCCAGATTGCTCTTGGATGTCTCGATCTGCAGTTGATGTTTTGTTATATCCACTTTGTCTTCTCTCTTTCCAGAAAAGGTTGTAGGGAGGCAGTGAGCTAATGGGTAACAGTCAGCATTCAGTCTTGTAAGACAGTGAAAATATGGACCTTACTAATTGCTCTTCTTCAACTACATCTAAATGAGACCTGTGTAAATCTACCAGCACTGAGGAATGTAGGAAACCACAGGACCGGCACAGGCCACTGTAAGTCATAATAGTATCTAGATAATTCCTTAGACCTACCGTCTATTAGGGAAACTCTTATTTGAACATTATGTCCCATCATTTTAAAGGGAAAACCAGAGAAAATCCAAAAAAACAAAAAGAAACTAAAATAATAAACCCCAGACATTATGATAATTTAGCATGCAAAATAAAGGATAAGACATAGTTACGAAAATTAAGTGCTATCTATCAAAAAGATTCCTTCCTTTCTTCACCCATTCATTCATTTACTTAATATTAACAGAGCAAAGCATATGCTAGACAGTATCTAGAAAAGGCCAACCAGCTCTATATATCCTCCGCAATACCTTACCCCCCCAAAAAAAGCTAGACAAGAGGAAATGGATTCAAAGTAAAAAAGCAGAATATATTTTGACTGGCATGAATAAAAACACTAGATGATTCAAATACTGAAACACACTTCCAAAGAAGACTCTGAAAAGGCAATAGTAAGTAACACTCAGTCCTGAGTAGTCTGGTCAAGTACTTATCTGTCCAAAAGCGGCAGTCAAGGCCTCTTGAGATCTTTTCCAGCTATGGTTTGTAATTGCATTCACGATAAGAGCTTGAATACAAATTGACCTCTGCCAAATGTCTTCTTTAACCAACGTAAAAAGGCCACTAAAATTCCATTTAATAGCAGATCAACATAGTAGTAAAAGTGAACACTTTGTTGCTACATATACTGTACTGGGCATTCTGTGTGTATTAAATCATTAAATCTCACTCACAATCTTGTGAAACTCATTCACAATGTTTTGAATATAATGGATTACATCCAAAGTTACTGGGTTTAATTCTAAGTTTTTATCGAGATTCTTAATACTGTTCAGTAAAACTATATATTGATAACTTTACTAAACATAAAGTAGTATTTAATGATCAAAGTATAACTTACCCTTGCCATATCCACCAAGAAGTTCTCAAATAATTTCCAAATGTGGTTACTTGTGTAAATTTCTTTCATTTCCACTTCAGTGTCAACGTAACAATGGTTAACAAAATTCACATAAGCAATTTTAACCTGTGCAAGTTTCAAATACAAAGGAAAGTGAGTTTTCTTTATTGTTGATTTTCAAACATCAATTATGAAAGGTTAAATAAAATCTGTGTTAGCTCCCATAGAAGATTAAGCATGTTTTGTTTCTACCCAGGAAGCATTTCCACTTCCCTTCTTTTACTAAGACATTCCATCCCTTGACCCAGGGTAAACACATGACCTGGTAATCCATTCCCCTAGCCCAATGATTGGTATGAGATAGTGCACTTCACATTAACCAAGCCTGTCATATTTGGGACACTAGGAGTCCAAAGTACCCCTTTTCTCTATCCCCTCTCCCTCTCTTCCTTCCTCTCTCCTCCCATCTCCTTCTCTCTCTGTCTCTGTCATATTTTCTCTTTCTCTCTCCCTCTCCCTCCCCCACCCCTCTCTCTCATTGATAAAGAGGTACAAGGTAAAACTGAATTCCAAGAAGCCATCTTCTCCAGGTGTGTGGAGGAAAATTATGCTGAGAAGAAGAAAATGAGGCAAAAACACAAAGAAAAAGGGAATAAGAGATGGAAAGAATTCTGACATTTGTTTGAACCTCTTGATCCATCTAAACAACTATCCTTCAAATTCCCCAATATTCCTGTTTTAAAAAATGTAAACTAGTTTAAGTTAGGTTTCCGTCTCTTGCAACCAAGAGATTTCTAATATAACGTTTAAGTGTGTTGACTAAATAATGCTTTATTGACACTCAAAAATATTTAAATTATTAGTTCTGAGAAGAAGCAGGTTCACAGTTAATAAATATATATATATTTTAAGATGTAGTAAAATTCCTTTCCAAATTTAGCAAAATTCCTCATAAAGGACTGGGATGAGTCTCACCCACATATACCACTTCTAAAGTGTTTATAACCAGTAGTTTTTGCTTTTCATTTTCTTTTCTCTTTATTGAAAATGTGATGGATGTTATAAATATCCCCATAAAATATATATATATATGTATACACACACACACACACACACACACACACACACACACACACACACACCGTATTTCCCACAAAATAAGACGTAGCTGGACCATCAGCTCTAATGCATCTTTTGGAGCAAAACTTAATACAGACCTGGTATGATATATGATATGATATGATATGATATGATATGATATGATATGATATGATATGATATATGACATAAGACCCAGTCTTATATTAAAATAGGACTGGGTCTTATATTAATATTTGCTCCAAAAGATGCATTAGAGCTGACTGTCCAGCTAGGTCTTATTTTGGGGGAAACACAGTATATATACACACACACATATACATATATATATATATATATATATAATCATGTAAACAATATCAAGGGATTCATGGTACCCGAGTTAGAACCATAAGTAATACAGGGTCAGCTCTCACGTTCTTAGTGCTTGTCGCTGCTTGGCTAAGGTCTGAAACAAAGCTTCAGTGACAGGGCGCCTGTGTCAGGAACTGGGATAGGGAGACATCAGAGCCATTCTGTGCCTTACCATAATCATCCTGACAGCAGCTAATATGTATTCATTGTTTGCTACATGTCAAACACCTTCAGCATTTTGTATGTAATATCTTACTTAATTTCATCCTCCAACAATCCCATCAGGTACATACTATAATTATTTCACTTTGAAATTGTGGAAATTGAATATTAGAAAGGTTAACAACCTTTTTGGAGTCAGTCACACAGCTAAGAAGTAATAGGTCCAGGATTCTGACTCTTTCTTTAATTCATTTGTTCATTCATTCAAAACATACTTATTAAGTATAGACTCGGGCTCAGACAATATAATGGTGAATTAGAAACAGACTTAGTTGTTATCCTTATCGAGCTTATAATCTTGGGAGAGTGTGTGAGGGCTACAGATATTTATTAACTAATAAAATTGAAATGTCAAATTTCAAATTACAGACTCTTAGAGATGCTACTATAGGAGGTCAGGGACGTCTTTCCTGAAGAAGTGATGCTTGGATCAAGAGCTGAAGTTTGAAGAGCGAAATAGGTGAATATAAGAGAGAAGAGTGGGCAGTCAGAGAGAACTGCCCGTGGGAAGAAGCATGGCCATAATCAAGACCTCAAAGAAAGACAGAGCCCATGGATTTAATTACTACACTGCTTCCTTTCTTCACCATCTCATTTCAAGCCAATCAGGGCATGAAGTACCCCTGTATTTGTAGTGTCAACAATTCCACAAAATTATACTTTCAAGTCCATCACTACATAGGACTACTGAAAGTAGGGAAGTTAATCTAACCTGACACCTTTTTAAGTTACTGGGATTTAAAATGTTTGGATTTATATCATATTCAGTGTATCACACATTTATTGACTTTGCAACAATACACCACAACGAATCCTGTTGGCAGACAACCAGTTTCTACCATGTTTCCCCGAAAATAAGACCTAGACGGCCAATCAGCTCTAATGCGTCTTTTGAAGCAAAAATTAATATAAGACACAGTCTTATTTTACTATAAGACCGGGTCTTTAATATAATATTATAATATGATATATAATATAATGTAATGTAATATAATATAATATAATATAATATAATATAATATAATATAATATAATATAATATAATATAGTATAAGGCCAGGTCTTATGTTACTCTTTGCTCCAAAAGACGCATTAGAGCTGATTGTCCGATTAGGTCTTATTTTTGGGGAAACACAGTAATGATTTTTTTCCCTATCATCAGAGCCAAACTAGGACAGACAGTAAAAGATGACGTGTGGATAAAGCAAAATGTGTGTCTGTATTTCCAAGAATGCATAGATTCCAGAAAGCAAGGCAAACCTGCAGAGTCTAATAGATGATCCTACAGCACCATCCTAGCCTCTCCTATCAATGATTGTGAATTAATTATGAAGCATCTTTTTCATTCTCAAAACTACACTAGAAGTTACAAGTAAATCTTTCAGTTTGTTCACATGACCATGTTTAGAATTCAGAGACTCCTGGAGTAGCTTCCAATGGCTACAGTTTTAAAAGGTTGATTGTCTTTCATAGCTTCTGTAGAACTAAAAAAGTAAACTTTTTAATGTTCTTTGAAATTTTCATCATAATATAACTAACCCCAATTCCTTGAGTAAATATATTATTTCATATATAGTACTATGGGGACTTCTGGCACTTACTGAACTTTAAAAAGTATTCACAAGTCTGTAGGCTTACCTCAGGGATGCAGTCATCATGCGTCACCACCCTCGCTATGTCATCCAGGGGGAGAAGGGAATTGCACTTTATTTCAGTGTAGACATTTTTCCCCTCTGTACACGCGGCCAGCAACTCCACAAGTGTGATGTGGTAGGCTAAGGGGCCACTCTCGTCCCCTCGGTCTCTCTCTGAACACATCATATGGAGGAGGATGGGGAATGATGCTCTATCATTGTAAAATATCAGCACGTCTTCACCCCCATTTATCAACTGAAATGATAATAAGAGAGTCTATGTAACAGTCCAAATATTCGTCCTGCACTTATTGCCAAAGGTTCGTTCTATTTGGAAACCCGTGTATAACTTTGTAAAAACAATAATATTGCAAAAGCAGAACTATACCAAGGCAAAGTGGTAAAATGATTTTAGTCATGTGCTAAGTGATTAGTTATGAATGCTATCAAAACTAGTAGGCAGGATATAGGAGCAGCGATGGGGGCAAGAATTAAATGACATGGATGATAGTAAATTGGTCATCATTGAGTTACCCAGTGAAATTAAACCTGCAAAATATTTGAATCAAGTTATTTCCCTCTACTTCAAATGGAAGACTCTATTGCCAAAGCATGACAAATCCCAGAAGTCTAATTTTACTAAAGCAGAATAAAGTATCCCCATCCCCTTCAATAGTGGCAGAATAAGTAAGCAAGTACATTGAGCCATATCAACTCTCTAAAAATCACAAATTCCATGTGTCATGAGCATCAATAAAGAATAGACATAAAAGCAAAGATAGGAGAAATGAAGAGAAACAGAAGACATTTAAAAAGAGAAGAGAGAAAGAGAAAGAAACAAGGTTTTAGGACACAAATTTTCCTTCCTACTTTGTTTACATAATTTTAATGGCGATTTCTAGCAGGTGGTGATTTTAGTGCTCAAAATCTATAATGTCTTATTGTCTATTACAAGTACCAATTTTCTAACCCCAAGGTGAGATATTTTGGTGGGTAATATAGTTTCTATAATTTTCTTTCTGTTTTATTTGATAGGAATTAGTTGGCTTTGAAAGTTTTGTTGAAAGAAAATGTATATGTGTCAAAATACGTATTATATCTTAACACATTATATTTCAACTACTTTTCTACACATAAGAACACTTCATCTTCTGTTGTCATAGAATTGGCTTAAATATTTGCTGCTTTCCCATTTTAATTCTTTCTTTGATGATTGTAATCCAAAATCAAATTAGTTCCCCCACATTTCTTAAAAACTAATGCGAAAGTAAATGTAGGTAAGAAAAAGGTAAATTGTACAAGTGAAAATGTTCCTTAAAATGTTTTATACCAAAAATCTACATTGAAAATTCAAAGCTTTAAGCTGGATTAATATTAAGATTTATACAGGGCAGGGCGGCTCATTTTGTATCATAGAAATCACCCTCATTCTCAAATTTAAAGTATGTAATTGTGAAAATCTCTCAAAACCATATAATCTACTGCATAACAGTTTGGTAGCCATGGTTGAAAGCTGTCTTAATCCATACAGGCCTTTAGAAAACCATTAGGTCACAGGGCGATGCTTTACCCAAAGAGGCTAAAAGAGCTGTCAGCTCTCCACCCTATCACTTGGTTCCCAGTGAGTAACTTATCCATTTTGTAAATCTTGCTTAATGCCAAATAGCACAATGAAAATGACAAAGCCAATTAAGTACCTCATTCATTTGTTTTTCTTACATCTTTAATTTACTTTAAATAGCTAAGTTTTCACGTGTAATAAATCACTGATGAATAATGTCTAATATTTAGTTTAATTCTCTTCAAAGCTCTGCAAAGAGTAGCAGAGAACACCCATTCTACAATAAAGGCACTGGAAAAACAGAGTTTAATCCATTTTTGGTATATACTGAAAACTTAAAAATATAAAATTTTGTCACTTTCATTCTAAATGACCTATATAACAATTCATAGACTTTTACCTATTATTTAAAGCACACAAATTCCTTAAGGATCAAAAAGAAAAATAAACTCTTAGAAAATTATAAACTCAACTTGTCACTTCACTAGACTTAAGCAAAATACATTTATGCTTAAGTAGTCATGATTAAATTATTTTCTAAACCTATGTGGTTGCGTTTCTGTTTTTTTTCACTCTAAATTAACAGAAAAACACTTATTTGACCATACTGTTTGGGTGAAGCTGACAAAATGCAAACTGAGAACATACCTCCGTCATGACCATATCCTGGCATTTCTTCACATATTTACCATCTGCTTTGACAATCGTTTGCAAAAACCTCAGGTACTGCACGTGGCGGCCGTGTGTCTCGATGCAGTGCACAAAATGCTGCACGACTCGCTCGCTAATCTCATTGCACAGATGGTAATTGTCCAGGAAGATGTGCCGCATGGTTTCTGCCTCTAGGAGCTAAACAGAGAAGGGCATGCCTTTGTACTGGTAACAGGATCGGTTTTCTCTTCTACAGTGCTCAGACTAATTTCCTTGTTTGTGATCGGTTTTATATTTTATGCAAAGGCATAGTGGGTTTTCTGTGCAAGTCTTAAACAAAATGCAATGAGATCATTCACCACTCAAAGAAAACTGAGCTCACAAAGGAGGTTAGTTGGAAAAAGAAGCTTATTGTCATTAAAGTCAACATGTTGGCAACAGTGTTCTTGAGATTCATTTAATTATCTGTTATTCAAAGTTAGCTGTTCCCTACCACCCGCTGACACACATTTGACGGAGAGGAGGGAACTCCACCTCTGAGTTTTCCATATTTATCTTACTCATGGCACTGCAGAGCTAGTCCTTTGTTCTACCACATCATCTTCCTATAATTAAACTATATACATATAACTGAAGTGGTCATTTGCGAGTAAAACTTGTGTATGTTTTCAAGTTTCTTTAAATGTTTCCTTAATGGAAATAAAATATATTCACTTTTAGGGCGAGAACCCCTACAAGGAAAAAAATGAGGTGATGAAGAGTAATAAAATTCTATTCATCAATGCTGCTAAAATAAACTTGATGGACACTTGACTACGAATATTAGAAGTCAGCAAAATACTTACACCAGGAGTTAAAAATAAATTCAGATGTTTATGAAGGAGAACTTGATTCTGTGGATTTCCCCGACAGAAATTCTGCAGGAATGTATGGGCCAGGTTCATTACTTCATTCATCTTTTCATCATTCTATAAGTGAAAGGGTGGCACACGATACAGAGAAACAAACATACCAGAGCAAAAATGTTATCAAAAAATAATGTTTTGGGGCATGTGCACTTTTTTCTCCTTGTCATTGTTTTATGCTCCCCTTTCTCTAGACTCTTTCGTTTCCTATACCTCTCCTGGTTACCTCCACAGAACAACCCCCCATTTTTCTAGATGTTTCTCTCCTCTTTATTTCTCCTCCTATTATCAGTTCTGCTCCATTTTTTCACAATCCATCTGTCTTTCTCCACAACCTTTGTGCTTGTCCACTATATTTCCCATCTCTGTAGCGCCTCTTTCTCCCCTCCCTCTGTTCCACATTTGTTCTGCTCTCTCTCTCTCTCAATCTCTCCCCACCCCAACCCCGCCCCCCTCATTCTCTCTGGTTCTCTTTCCTTCTCTGCTGCAGCCTCCAATCCCTCTCATTCCTCTTCTTTCTTGGATTTTCCCTCTTTCCTAGAGTTTCTAGGTATCTGGATCTTCCTGGGGTTTGTTTGTTTGTTTTCTTTGTTTCTCCTCTTTCCTCACCTCCTATATCCCCCTTTCTCAATCATCTCCCTTCCCACTGCTTCTCCAGCATCTGTTCCTTTTCTCAGCACTTCTACTCCTCTCCTGCTTCTAGCTCCTTTGCCTCTGCCTTGCCCCCTTTCCCCACTCACATTTTCTCTCTTCCCCCACACTGTAAATTTCTCTATATACAGTTTTCTGAACTTGTCTCTGGCCTCCCCTCTCCCCTCTCTCTGCCCCTCCTTTATTATTTACTTTGTGTCTTATTTCTACCTCTTTCTTTTCCTTTTCCTCTTTGCTTTCTCCCCTATTCTTTCCCCCATCTCTTCCCCCCACCCCTTTCTTAGTACATGTACTCTTAGGTCGCGCTTTCCTTATTCACTGTTATTTTCCGAAGTTCCATAATACTACCATTTGCTTATAAGACTCATTAAGAAACTTAAGTCTCAAAATTCACAAAGAATGCAGAGTTCTCTTCTTAAAAGGGTCTTTTTAACAAGATCGCTGAAACCATCTAAACTTTTCCTGGGCAGTTGATTTTCTCATTTGTCCTGTGGTCAGTGTCAGAGATACAAAATGGACTCATGTTTTGAATAGTAGTCTATGTTCGATAATTGTAATGCTTTCTTTTTGCCTAATCTAGGAGTATTTATTCCATCTATAACTAAACAAACAGCCTAAGGTCACTAGTAGACACATTACCTCATATATAAAATGGGATGAATTTCCTGTTTTTAAAATAGGGAATTTTTATTTCGAAATCTACTAACACTTTCCTTTACGTGTATAATGCAAGGATAGCTAAGAGGCATAAAAGGAACATCAGCCACAGGAACACTCAAATCCCACTGAAAAGCTGGACAGTAAAGAACACTAGGACCAGTTCTACTGTAGTTGATATTTCCTCGAAACTCTTATCCTTTTTGTTTCTGAACAATCCAGTTATTAAAACTGAGCAAATCTATAAACACAAAGCAATAGTAAAATACTCAATTCTACAATGATTAAAAGAAGGGACCTAATCACATGTCCAATGCCCATGTTACAGCATCAAAGATACAATAAGTTGAATAGTAAATGTTGAGGATTTAATACCCTTTGTTGCCTTTCAATAATTCTTTTATTGCATTCTCTGCCATAGTATGAATTAGGCCACCTAAGGAATGGTAGAATTCATAAATTTACATATTAAAAGTAACTAAGTCAGTAGGTGTGGGGGCAATCCAGTGTGAAGAGTAAAAGTCCAAGTGAGGAGGGTACCTGCATCCAAAGAGGCCTGGCATGGCACACTCATGTGCAAGAGATAAAAAGGGCATCCACCATGGGTGTCAGAGCCTGAATGAGGTGCAGAGGGCATGTATATGGAAGAGTGGGCAGCAGTGATGAAAGACTAGTTATTATAGAGTATTCATAAATGAGCAACTATATTCACACACACATAGATATTCCTTAGCTTTGTCTCTGTAGCGGGCCTAGGGAGGGGTGCAAAACCCCGACAGTATTAAGTACACTTAGTTCTCCGAACTTTGCTTCTAAGTACCATTTTCCCCCAAACAGAAATGGGGCTACTTAAAGAAATGGCTCATTCCAGAGTTGGAACAAGAATGCAAAGTGAGCCTGGAACATTTTAATATGCAAAAGAACAAGGAACTCAAAGAATGATGGGGACCGGTCAGAGGACAGACAAGCTAGCTTAAAGGAAGGAGCTCCACTGGCCAAATCTGGAACAATCTGAGAATCAAAATAAATAATGAGAGAAACTTAGTGGAGCCTATTGAATAAAATGAGCATCCACAAGTCCATACTGAGGAAAATAAATAAATGAAAAATTTGAAAGTTTGATAAAGAATGGGATATTTACCTAGTTTTAAAGAACCTCTCCACAAAATACTTAATTACAAAGGAAAAATGAGTACTTCACAGTGGAGAATCCTGGCAGGCATCACCTTAATCAAATGATCAAAGTGAACTTCATCAGCAATGGAATAGATCAAAACTGTGTGCCGCCTGATGGGAAGTGGTAGGAAGAACTTAGCATCACTTCCGTCACTTTCCTGCCCAAGATGCATAACTGAATCTAATCATGAGGAAATCTCATATGACCCAAACTAAGGGACAGTCTTCCAAAGAGCTGGTCTGTCTTCAGAAGTTTCAATATCATGAAAATTCCAGTAAAAAAAAAAAAAAATTTTAAATAGACATGACAACCAAACAGCACCTGTTTCTGAGTAGATCTTTTTGTCAAACAGGACACGATTGGGATAAAGGGAGAAATGTGAATGGCTTGTGAGGATTGAGTGGTAGTAAAGTGCCATACTCATTCCTGATCTGGAAGGTAGTTGTGTGGTTATAGAGAAGAGGGTCACTGTTTGTAAAAAATATACACTAAGTGACTCAGGGGTGCCATCAGTTTGTCAACTTAGTTTCAAATAACTCAAGGGAAAAAAAATGCATTGTAACATTGCTATATGTTTGAAATTTATAAAAATAAAAAAAATAAAGAAAAAACTAAGAACTAACCTTTTCATAGGGTATCTGCAGAAGATCCAATACCACCGAATGAGCTCCCATATTTTTTAGTAATCGCTGATGTTGAATCCGACTCTTTTTATTCTGTATACAGAGTTTACTTAGCCTAATCAAAATCTTTAAAAAGACGAAGAAAAGCAGTATCACAAACATTATATTAAGTATAATATATACACAAAAATTCTTTGCCATGCAAACATAAACCCATATAAAAATATTCTACTTCTGCTGACCTCCTTCACAATCCGATAGTTATTGCTCTTGTTGCTGTCAATCTGAGGTGTCTTTGTTCCATCCTGCACCGGACTTAAAATGTTTGACTCCTAAAATAAACACAAATATGTATTTTTATGCCATATGTAGATAGCATCGTAATAAATTTCTTTATTTTGCAATAAATAATAAATGCATTTTGTAATTATTCTGTAATGAATTTAATCAACTTAAATGTTTTCTTTGTCATTTTTTTATCCAATACAAAGTTCTTTGGCTTGCACAAGTCATGAAAATTACCACTTCCCAATACCAACCAAATTACAAGATAAATGGCATTACTAACAATGAATGAGTTCAGTTAAAAATAAAAAGTTATTGGGGCCGGCCCAGTGGCTCAGGCTGTTGGAGCTCCGTGCTCCTAACTCCAAAGGCTGCCGGTTCGATTCCCACATGGGCCAGTGGACTCTCAACCACAAGGTTGCCAGTTCGATTCCTTGAGTCCTACAGGGGATGGTGGGCTCTGCCGCCTGCAACTAAGATTGAACACCGCACCTTGAGCTGAGCTGCCACTGAGCTCCCAAATGGCTCAGTTGGTTGGAGCGCGTCCTCTGAACTACAAGGTTGCCGGCTCGACTCCCACAAGGGATGGTGGGCTGCGCCCCCTGCAACTAGCATAAGCAACTGGACCTGGAGCTGAGCTGCGCCCTCCACAACTAAGACTGAAAGGACAACTTGAAACTGAATGGCGCCCTCCACAACTAAGATTGCAAGAACAACAACTTGACTTGGAAAAAAGTCCTGGAAGTACACACTGTTCCCCAATAAAGTACTGTTCCCCTTCACCCCCCAAAAAAATAAAATAAAATAAAATAAATAAATAAAATAAAAATTTATTATGTATCAGTGCATTTCCTTATGCTAAATATATCCGAAATATCATGGTTTTATATTGCCTAGAGAAGGAATAGTAAAAACCCAGGGCATAAAAGGTATAATTATACGATCAGTGATGAACTTAAGAGAAAAAAAAGTGAAGAAGACGATGATAACAGCTGAAAAACATTTCAGAAATGAAAGGAAAGAATACCTTAGCCCAGGAATTCTCTGCCAAGTTACCACAACATCCTAAAAAAGTCATGGGACCAACAAAAAAGGCTTGGGACCAACGAAACATGTAGAAAACCGTGAAAATAGAGAAAGGAAAATAAAATTTAAATTGAAAATAATATTGTAAATTACGAAATTAATGAAGCTTATTAAGAGGACCTGAAACATCAAAAATATTCCATTATCCGTGGCGTACAATAAAAAAACAAATATTAGGAGCATGCATATTTTAAATACTATTATAGTCACCAAGTAAAAATAAAACACCAGTTACAAACAATTTAATACATGAACATTTAGTAAAAGTTAACACATGCCTGACACCTGACAAAGTGAATGGATCTAAAAGAAATAGAAGTTATGGCCCTTCCCACAAGAAAAATCACAGTCTACCCAAGAAAATAGAAAGAAATTTAAAAATAAAGTTTGGACTGAGCAGAATTCACCAGAGGGGGAGAGATTAGCTATAGCTTTAGACAGCTTTACGAAGGAGATCAAGTTTAAGCAAGGTCTTCAAAGATGAAAACTAGTGAAATATGAGAGACATGTGGGAGGGCAGGGGGACACTCGTCAGGTGAAGAAGTCACCTTAGCCTAAGGCGCTGTAGAAAGAACACACCTAACAGAGTACAAAGTAGTGAGAACTGACAGTGCATGTTGCAAGTGTGGGCAATGATCAGGTAAAGTGGGGCCTGATTACCTTCCTGATTTACAATATGTACAAAATTGCATTGGGGATAAACATCAAGTTCAACTTGGGTCAGAAAACACCCTAAACTCCTGACTATATTGATGGTGTTGGGCTCTCAGTTAAAGGGGATCCCAAGCTAAGCTCAGGAGAAAGTGACAAAAATATATGAAGGCAATTGATATAATTTCATTTGTCCCAAGCTATTGTTCCTATTGTGTTCCAAGGCAGATCACAAAATTAATGCAAACCAAGAAAGAAAGAGGGGGAAAAAAAAAAAACTTCTTCCATTTTACTGAGCATATGGAAATTCCCCTACATGACATTTCCTCTTTCTACTTGAAAATTTCCAGTATCATTTACAAAACTGTCTGTGTTCTCTCTGTGTCTCCAACAAAACAAACTTTTGGTGCATGGATTTTTAAAATTCCATCTTCCCTGCCTCCTCTCCCTGCTTATCCGTTTCTACTGCAGAAGCTTCTACCTCTACTGAATCTTTCCATTCTCCTTAAAAATATGGCCAAGGTGTCTGTGCGATGTCAGAGGGATAGTGGATAGGGAGAGGGGGGTTCACACAGTGTGAGGGCTATAAATGATAAACATCTAAGTTTTGCTTTGTCTTGTGCACTTGAAACTAATAAAATTAAAAAATATATATATGACCAAGGTGAACCAAACGAAGCACTTTCAGTAATCCTGCCCATCCTGGGAAGTGGTCTTGGATCTCAGATTATTGTTCCCACTAAAGGTTTCAAAACCATCCTCTGTAACACACTGTACTAAAATTGCTTTATGTGCCAATGACTCATAATTACCCAAACATCCTTCGGCATTTGCTTCCGTGGTTCATTACCATTTTCTTTAAACCCCACTCTCTGTATTTTATTGTGACATATTTTTCAAGATTACCTTCTACCTTTCAGACCGCCTGTCTCTTTCATTCAATAGAATTGGAACTGCAAAAGTTAAAGGATATTCAAAATATTACTGTTAGATTCCAGCATTGTGTCATCTATCTATCCTAATAAATTCTAGGAGGAAAATAGAAGCAGTCCAACTCCACCCCAGGTAAATAAAAGAGAAAAAAAATGCAAAATATTGTCTGCAAGACAATAAACACTAAGTGAATCCTAAAAGTTGTAGAAGAAAATGAAAAATTATATGTGTAAGTGAAGCCAGTGTAAAGAGGGAAGGAACCCAAGTACAGATTCCAATGGAAGCTATTTAGATGGAAAGAGACTGGAGGTCAGAGAATGAGACAAACAGGATTTCTATTTGATAGCAAAAGTCATTTATTGATGAGAAGTAGAAATTGCAAAAGGTAGAAATGTAATTAAATTTCCTTTTTTGATCACAAAAAGGTTGAGGTTGAATTTTAAAAAGACCATATTCATTTTCTTTTTTTTCTGGAAGAGAAAACATATTAAAGAAAACCAGTTTTGTACTACAAAGCATTATTAAGATACCTAATACCAAATCCAAAGGTTTACAAAGCTCCTTAGGTGGAAAGAAGATCTTTCTGATAATTGTCAACTTTTAAAACATCAGTTTAAAATAAAGGCAAACATTTGGCAGATATATTTAAGTCTATTTTTCAAACAATGACCTGAAGAAAAAACAACAGTCTTGTTTTAAGAAAAGTAATCTCAGGCAAAACATACTATATTACAAAAAGCTCTTTAGTTCAGCCCAAGGGAAGGTACAGACAATGCTAACCTCTGTAAGTATGAGAATTATAAAGAATAATTATTTTAATTTAAAATTGCCAGCAGTCAACAAAAGGAGGCAATGCTGGAAAATTCAATAAACAGCTCCTTTTAATTTCAGAAAATAATTCAGTGTAATTAAACTGAACAAAAATATTAACCCACAGAACATCTGGATGATTACAAAGCAGTGATCAGGGGAATTTAAGAAATATATAAACTATGCAGTTACAGCTAGGTGTTTTTGTTTTTTTTTTCTTATTTTGATGGCGAAATGTTCCAAGTGGAGTTGCAAGAGTTTGCCTCCAGAAAGGGCAGAAATTGACTATATTTTTAATATCCTATGCAATATTGGTCTTAGGTCAGTGGTGAAATCTTCAAAGCCTTGGCTTTATTCTAATGACAAAATATCAGTAACATGCAAAATGTACAAGTGTAACTTTATGCAGAGTCCTAGAGCTGAGTAGGCTCAAAAAAAATAATGTGTAACACTAAGAACAGTTCCATGCTTATAGTGGATTCCAAATTATTCTTTTGACAGTAGTGACAAAGAACAAATATAACACTCCAGAAGTACGCGTACTTTATTGTAATTGCTTCCTATCGTCTAGAATTTAAATTTGTTTTCTCTAAAGGAATATGAAAAAATGCTTAGTTAAGTGATTTTATAAAGGCAGCTAGATTTTTAATTGCTTAGGATATTCTGTAATATAAATAAATTTACAAACAATATAGCAAGAATAATCTAGAAGAGTCTAGAAAATTCTAAAAGTCTATCAAGTTGAAGGGCAGCACGGTTCTAGCAGGGTTCAGAGAGCAAACATCTAAACAAACCCCGGTTCTGAATAGAGTTTCACTCCAAAATGTATTCTGCATCAGGCAAGGAAACTTGCATACTAAGAGCACAAATGATACAAGAAAATAATATTGTATGAACTGGATGGTGAACTAAATATTGGCACCAATTAGTGGGGATCTGTCTCCTCCATGTAAACAAGGGCAATCATGCTTTTGAAAAAGAACCCTACAATGCAGAACTGCCTGCAGCTGCAACTGCATGATTAAAATAGCTCAGTGCATGTCTTCTCTTCGTCCCTACTGAACCTTACTGAAGTTGAAGGATGTCCTTCCTCTGCAATGCTGTCAAGTCAGCGAGACTGTAAAGCATTCTGTGCACCATCTGTATCCCTAGCCTTCTCTTTCTCTAACTGCTGTTCAAGTGAATCAGTGGCATCATTTACCAATCACTCTCCTCCCAACTTCAGAGTTTAAATGCCTTCCCTTCCCCTTCTCCTTGCTCCAAAACATAAAAAAAAAAAAAAAAAAAAAAAAAAAAAAAAATCTAATAGTCAGTCTTGTATACTTGATTGACCAATCAGATTATAATTTAGTCAAAGCTCTTCATAATAAACGTCACCTCGTTCAGAAAACTGAATGATAACCTCGCTGTGGGATGATGAGGTATTTTTTTCTACCTGCCATCTAAGAGTAACATCATATACCAGGCATGCAGGGAGCTACCTAGGGAGTGGCAGAATCCCTAAAATCACTCGAGATCTACTTATCTGACCTTGAATGTAAAGCTAATTTGGACCATCATGGGGTCATCGTTGACAGTTTCTGCTTCCTTGATTGGCTGCTTGAAAATCTGGCCCAACATCTACAGTTCACCGAAGAGGCTGTGTCCATCACTACTGGTGGATAAGCTCTCTCCAGACTTCACTCAACTGAGGCCCAAATCCCGTCCCTTCAGAGGGTAAATATGTATTCCTGACCTTACCCCAAACCTGTTTCCCTTTCTCTTTGTCCCAAGACAAACACAATATTGGTATTTTCTGACTCATTTGATGTCATGTGAATTAGCATTTGATGTTTCATCAGATGTCCTGGAAAACACCCCAAATACCCTTGACTATCTGATCTCTGATAAATGAGGTAACAAAAAAGGGTGTGCCATGGAAGTGCATTCTCTTTGCTTAGAGAGATATTGAGGAAAACAAGGATTATACTAATGATAGGTCTATTCAATGTAAACAAATAGCTGCTTTCATAAGAATACAATAGGAACCATTATAATACAACAATGTACCATACTTTTTATATAATACTTTTTATAATACTTTATATAGTACAATATATAATACTTTTGATATAATCCTTGCCACTATTATATATAAAATGTAGAAAGAATCGGGAGCCCGTTAGTCAGCAGGGTGACCTAAAATAAAAAAGCTGTACAGGAAATGAAAATAATGATATAATAGCGCCCACAGAGACTGTGTCTGACACCTGCTATGTGATACGCAGGAAGCTTCCCTAGTCACAATCACCCCGATGTGGCTGTGAGAAGGAGGTAACATGCACAGAGTAAGAGAGGAAGGCATCAGTCCTTCTTTTAGACTCACTTCTTAGTGGAATCATTACAGAAATGTTGATGCCTGGTCTAGTGACACATATATGTGCCAATTTGAATGAATCAACTTCTATCATTTCATTGTAAGCCACTTGCTGACAAAAGAAACCTTATAAGAACTTTAATCTCACTAACAACTTACATTAAATTGAGAACAAATGGCAAAGTGAAAAAACAAATGAGTCAGAGAGTAGCTGTCCTTTATATAACATGAAGGGAAAATACTAAATTGAAGCTAAAACAGCATTAATTTCAATGTAAGCCAGAAGACAAGAGGGGAAAAGATTCTTATACTGGAAGTAATTCAAAAAAACAAATTCGGAAGAGTTAAGCTTTACGTGCCATGTTTCCCCGAAAATAAGACCTAACCAGAAAATAAGCCCTAGCATGATTTTTCAGGATGACATCCCCTGAACATAAGCCCTAATGCATCTTTTGGAGCAAAATGCAATATAAGACCCAGTCTTATTTTCGGGGAAACACGGTATAAGAATTTGCATTGCAACCGAATGGAATCAAGATAGGTAAAGTAGCATTTGGCTTAACACCAAAAATTAGTTTTCAGATGCAAACCTTGTTATTAAGGAGTTATTAAGTGATACTCCTCTGGCAATCACCTTCAGTAATATTAGCTCAGGCATAAAGGACAGGAATATGTAATGTTAGATTTAAACAAGTAAAATAAATATGCAATGTAGTCTGTGGCAAAAATAGAAATTAGAGTCCCAAAAAAAGAAATTCCATAGAAGAAAACCCAGGAAAGCACTCTCCAAAATTAGTGGATAGAAGTTCATGGAATTACCATAGTGCTCCTCATTGATCAGATCATGTAGAAAGATTCTGTCTAAAACACATGGACTTTTCTGTACCAAGCCATGAAGGTTAGACAGTCTACCAGTTACTTTTGTCTAGAGTCAATCACAGGTTTTGCTGAAGAAACAAAGTTTATGTAGAACTACTTGTCTGCTGTGCAGAATCAAAGTACTAACACTTGGGAAAGCACAATTTTCTTTCAAGGTATCTTTCTAGAGCAATCTACGTACTTACTTCAACAAAGAAAAAAGATCAGATGTGGTAGGCAAAGAATGGAAACCCGTTTTTGCTTTTAAAGAGTAATGGAATGTAGAGGTAACAGAACAACCATCAGACAAAGATGGTATTCCTGCAGAGAAATGGAGAAAAAGCAATGGAGGGGGAGGGAGAGAAGGAATTAAATTCATTCTCTCACTAAGGTCAACCTGCAAACTAAACTACAAATGCCTATGAGGAAAGTTCACATTAAGAAAGGCAACATAAAAAACTCAATAATGAGATTGTGTCATTCCCAGCGAAATGCAAATAATCAAGAAATCTTCTGAAAGGACTGTTAAATATAAATGTATTTCAAATAACCCTAGAGGCAAAGTGAGAAATAACATCTCTCACACCAGGTGGACCCCTCTACGGTGGCCACATGCTCAGGATGTCTCCACAGCATCATTCAGAATGGATAAGGGATGGCTTTCTTGGGAAAGGGGACACTACAAGCCAAGCGTCGGCATGTGTCCCCATCTTGGCATCATCCCACAGAGAGGTTCTGGGTTCTCTGTTGAACAAGAGTACAGATCTAGGTTTCCAAGTGAACCCCTCCCCCACCCCCTTACCACATAATAACTCCTTGAAGGGCAAATTTGAGAGTAACCTATCAATCAAGGTACACACAAACTTCCTGGGCACCAGGCAGTCTGGATTTAGGTGCCTTGTTGTTTATAGAAATTGATCAGGGACACCAAGTATGGGGCCCATAGAAATTGGACTGCTCCTGCTGAGGGGTAGAAGCCACAGGTCCGATAAGAACCCAAATTAGGGTAGAATCTTGGAAGAGAAGAGTCTTGGAAGAGAACACAATCCCCCCACCTCTACCCTACCTCAACTCCAGACAACCCAGAGTGAGCCAGCCCCCAGGGACAGTTTTCAGTTAATCCTGTTCTTTATATCACACATCCATTAAAAGAACAAAAATTATGAAGTGAAAATAGGCAGAAATGATTCTACAATGCATGCATATGACAAAGAACCATGCAGAAACCCTGAAAATGAAAATACAGTCTTTGAAGTAAAAACTAGATAGATGGTTTAAACATCAGACTTTACATCAATAAGAGTGGAAGTTTCTTTAAAAGAAGCAGGCAACCACAAATAGGGTTGACAGATATAGAGATAAATATAGATACACAGTTACAGACACACCGTCATTATAAAGAAAAAATTAACAACCAATATAAATGAGTGAGAACTTCTTTTAGAAGTACTATGATGCTCAAGTGACCTGCTTCTCAACCCTTAATAGAGGTCAATGAACATGAAGGGCAATCCTGACTTAACCCACTCGGATATGGTTTCCTGAGTTACGTCCTCCTTCCTGTATTTAGAAGTCAACATGTATTTGAATGTGATGAGTTAGTAACACTACTGATATTGCCAACAAGATTTCAGCAATGATGGTATAGTCTTTTAATGCCCTGGAAGATGAGTTTAATAATAAAGGGAAAACATTATAATACACAACAGGTAACAAAGCTCATAGGTGCTAGGGATGCAGTGGGCTTCCTAGATGACCAAGTCAATCCCATCCTCCTCCCTACTTATAAGAGATCAACTACAGTATGGGAAATTTGAGATCACACTGATATTTGTTAGTAGATGGATTATAAATTCACATTTATTGCCCAGAGCCGACAGAACTTACCACTGAGAAAAAAACAAAGCAAAAACACACTGTTAGGTTATTAGAAACATATTTTTATTATTAAAATGAAGAATCACATTAATGTTATCAATTCTTCTGTTATCTAAGCAGGCACAAAGTTAGACCAGTATGAGCCATTTTCAAACAATCCCAATCATCCTGTGTTTGGAGGCTTTGTAAAGATTTACTAAACAACAAAGGATTATTATCTGTGTTGGCCTGCTAGAGTGCATGCTGCCTGCTACTGGCTATTTACACTGATACTGGGATATATTTCACCCTGTTTAAAATAAATTGTCACTATCTTTGACAGTTGGGTCACTGTATAACATAGATTATTTGGCTGTGTATAAGTTAGTAATTTTGTCATTTCTCAGTTTTTGTTCCTTATATTAATTTATAATAAATGTACCATTCTCCTGGCTTCTCAGTCCACCTACTTACACACATTTCTAGAATCGCCTCCCTAGATCGTGCTTGCATAACTTCACACCAGAATTTGGATAAGAGGCTCCTAATTGGTCCCCACCATTAGTTAGTCTCTTGTTCTGATGAACCACCCTGAATTCTGCAGGACTGTTTTCCACGACAGTATATTCACCTCCCTCCCAAGAATCTTCAAAGGTTCCCAAGTTCTAGCCACTTCAAATACAAATAACTTATTCTGATTGAAACCAACTTCTCTTTTTCTTCTTGAATACATGAGCTAACTAAATCCTCCCAATCCTTCAAAATCATGAGTGAGGCCGTCTCCAAGGAGTCAGGTTCACCCTGACTTCTTCCTTTTCTGTTCAACACAGCTCAGTACTGAATCAGACACTTTGTCAGGGTGTTTTATGGAGGTCCATTCAGTGTGCCCATTCTTTAAGAGCAACAGCCATTTCTCAAATATTAGATAATGATTCTAGGTATCAAACTTTAAGAAGGGAAATGAGAAAATCAGGTGTATACACAGACAGGTAAGCATAATGGTGAATGGACTGAAATTACACGTTAAGCAGAATGTTCCAAAGAAGGATTTTGCTCTGGGGAAACATGACAGCAGTCAAGTAGAGGACGTTCAGACAGGGTCCACATCGCCTCAGAACTGGCATCAATAAACAGACATTACAAGGACAAATAGATTGGCTTAAAATAAAGAATTTTCCACTGTTACAGACTGTCACATGTAGAATATGACAAAGCGCAAGTGCAGAGAAACCCCTCTGAGTGTACAACATCTAAAAGTGACAGGTAAGATATTCAAAAGACCTCTTGTTAGTAAAGGAAAGGAAGCAAATGGAGGCTAGACACCATAAAAATACATCAAAATTTTCCAAGCAGTAATCAAGCACTGGATATATTATTGACCTTGAGGGCATCAATCTGTACCTGATAATATGGATATGTCTCACACACACACACACAGAAATAAATCCTGGTTTCCAAGCAAGACAAAGGCCTCATCAGAGACCCTGCCTTAGAACCAGGAATATCTAAAGTAGATACCCACAGTGATAAACCAGGGAAAGACATGGTCCACAGAAAAGCAAAGGGGTACCTATCTTGGTTTTGGCTTGATAAAAAAAACAAAAAAAAAAAAACAAGGAGAAAAACTGTTGAGTTTCTATATACAAAGACAAATGCACTTTCACTCATGATTGGGACTAGAATTCCCACTAATAAAGGGGCCCTAAATAGTCCAAGCCAAACACTTTGTTTAATATCGTTACAAAATGTAGTGTTTCAAAGTGCCTCAAAGACAAATGAATTGTTCTCTGGATTAAACATAAGCCTCAAAGGAATCCCACATACAGAGTTCCAAAGAATCTAAATTCATAGTTTTTTTAAAGTTACTAAATATCTAAGTAAACACACTCCCAAGCACTTCTGTAAGAATAGCAAACTTAAAACTGCAAATGACCCTATTATTACAAAACAACTAGATCCCAGATATAGAACCTATTTTAAGCACATTTCTCAGCTTACAGAAAACAAAGGATGACTCCAAAAGACCCCACCTTCCATCTATAAAGGGAAAAAAGTAACCCGAAACCAGATCAGAGAGCTCCAAGCTTCAAGGAAACACGTTAACTTTCCCTGACGGCAAATGTCAATTATACTAGCTCAGCAACCCAGAGACTATCTAAGTCAACTCTTAATAAGTGTCAAGTTTGGGCAGCTCAACCAGACTCCTGCCTTCAGACTCGGTCTCCGGCAGCAGCGCCCCCTGGCCATAGACGGAGGCAATCACAAATACTCTAAGGAAGAAAACATGCCAGATTTCTACCTCCAGATCTGAAGTCAAAAAGATATGCGTTCAAAATCTACACTCAAGTGTTTAGAGCAGCTTTACTCATAATTGCCAAAAACTGGAAGCAACCAGGATGTCCTTCAATAACTGAATGGATAAACATACTTTAGTACAACCAGACAGTGGGGTATTTTCAGTGACTTAAAAAAAAAAAAAAAAAAAGAGCTAGTGAGTTACTAAAAGACATGGAAGAACCTCAAAAGTATATTGCTAAATGAGAGAAGCCAGTCCGAAAAAGCTATATATGTATGATTCCAACTATATGACTTTCTGAAGAAGGCAAAACTATAGAACGAGTAAAAAGATCAGAGGTTGCCAAGGGCTGAGGGGTTCGTGAGGAAGGGACAACTAGGTCCAGCAGAGAGGACTTTCAGGGCAGTGAAACCATTCTGTGTGACACTGTAATGGTGGATACATGACAAGTATTGGTCACAACCCACAGAATTTTATAACTCAAAGAGTGAAATCCAAAGTAAACAGTGTACTTTAATTAATAACAATGTATCAATATTGGCTCACCAATTGTAACAAATGTACCACACTAATGAAAGGTGTTAAGAATGGAGAAATGGAGAGATGAGTTAATATATGAGAAAGCTCTGTACTTTCTGCACATCTTTTTTTCTAAATCTAAAAGTGTTCTAAAAATAAAGTCCATTTTAAAAAAGATGTGAGCTCATAATCAAAGATGAACAAAAATATAACAAAAGAAACAACATGAGTGAGAATCATAAGAAATTCCCAAGTAGTTCAGATCCTGGAATTATTACATACAAGCTATAAAATACTCATATGGGATCACAAAAACAAGCAATGAAAGATGATCAAAAATGACCAAGTAGACTTGAAAAGAATCTAATTTCAGGTATGAAAAATGGCTGAAATTAAAATGTCAATAGGTGGAATAAACTGCCAAAAAGACATACCTGAAAAAACTCAGATGAGTCTAAAGAAATTATTCAAATTCAGTACAAAGTCTATGTATGGAAAACATAAAAAGGAAACTAAAAGATCTGGAGGCAATAATAAGGTTTAACACACATTTAGAGTTTCAAAATGAATCAAGACACTATTCAACAGACAGCAAACTTTTCAACACACCAACAGAAGCCAGAAGACATGGAATTATGTAATTAGAAGTGAGAGAAAATAACTCTCAACTGATGAAAGTATTTTGTTCCCAGTAAAAAATAATGTTAAATTTATAGGCATCTAATAAAATAGCTTTAAAACATATAAAACAAAAATTAATAGAACTACAGGAGAAAATTGATAAACCTACCATTGTAGTGGGAAATGTCAGTAAATCTCTCTCGATAATTTACATGTCAACAAAACAAAATTATTAGTAAGTAGATAGATGATTTAAACACAATTAATAAGCTTGATTTGCTAGCCATATATAAGGGATCAAGCACTCATTCACATTCTTCTCAAGTCCTCATGAAACATTTATAAAACCTGATGGCATAATACGCCAAAAAGCAAGTCTCAAGAAATGTTGGAGAGCTGTATCATCATAATCACACTCTCTTGTCACAAATTAATTAATTAAAAATGCAGTAACAAAAAAAGGGTAAATTTCGCCTACATATTTGGAAATTTTAAAGCTCACTTCCAAATAATTCTGGGCCAAAGACGAAATCATAATGGAAATGTTTAAATATCTAATACTGAACAATAATAAAAATACCATTTGTCAAAATTTGTGTAATGTGGCTCCTTAGGGGGGAAAAATATATACCATTAAATTTGTTTAAAGTCTGAAAATATGTCAACATAAAAGTTTAGAGAATAGTACAATAAATATAATAAAATAGCAAATAAATACAGAAGTCAACAAAGCCAAAATAAGTTCTTTTAAAAGGATGAAGACAATATGTACAACTCTGATAAGACTGAGCTACAGAAAAGAAAGGAGACATAAATAAACAATATCAAGAATAAAAAAGGGGTAAGAAGCTACAGATAGAAGAGAAATTTTAAAAGATAATGAAAGAATATGAACAAATTTATAACAATAACTTTGCAAACTTAAGTAGATGGCTAGAAAAATATAAAACATACTGACCCAAAAAAGAAAATTTGAGTTAATTTATACCATTAAAAAAATAAATCAATAATTAAAATCTTCCCACTAACTAAATCCAAGGCCCAAGGCAAATTTACAGAGAAGTATTACCAAACATTCACAGAAGAGATCATTCCAGTCTTACACAAAGAAAGGGGAATATTCTGCAACTCATTTTATTATGGGATTAGTCCAACCTTGATTCAAACACCAGAGAGGAATAGTACAAGAAAGAAAAAATACAGACGAATCTTATTGACAGATAGATGTAAAATCCTAAACACAGTACTAATTAGTAAACTAGCAATGTAAAAGATATCACTAAAATACATGCACTCTAGAATGCAAAGTTCCTATGGTAGAAGCTCTGTTTACAATTCATGTTATTAAAATTAGCGGATTAAAAAACATAATATTGATAGATGATGCATAAACTGCATTAATTAAAATCAATAAATATTCAGGATAATAAATAAATAAACTAGCAAACAAGGAATAGATGGGAATATCCTCAACTGATAAAAAGTATCTACCAAAAAATATACAATAAACATTATGTTCAATAGTGAAATATTTAGATCATGCCCTTTAAAATCAGAACCAAGACAAGGATGCCCGTTCTCACCACTTCTAGTCAACATTGTACTGAAATATCTTACCAATTGTATCTTACCAATACAATACAACACAATACAATAAAGAAAAAAAGAAATAACAAATGAAAATATTGTGTTCAAGTTTGAAATTTTAGCATCATGAAGACTGAAGTAAAAAATATTTTTAACTGGGTGGCCAGATGGCTCGGTTGGTTAGAGCGTGAGCTCTGAACAACAAGGTTGCCGGTTCGATTCCCACATGGTCCAGTGAGCTGCACCCTCCACAACTAGATTGAAGACAGTGAGCTGCCACTGAGCTTCCAGAGGGGAGCATGAGCTCTCAACAACAAGGTTGCCAGTTCAATTCCCACATGGGATGGTGGGCTGCGCTCCCTGCAACAAAGATTAAAATGGCGACTTATATATACAACAGCTCGTTTTCTTCAATCTAGTTGCGGAGGGCGCAGCTCACTGGTCCATGTGGGAATCGCACCGGCAACCCTGTTGTTCAGAGCTTGCACTCCAACCAACTAAGCCATCCAGCCACCCCAAAATATATGTATTTTTAACCTTAGAAGTAGGTAAATATGAATTGTTAGGGTCTAACTACCGGCCCATACAGAATTTAGCTTAATCTAAACTGGAAGAAGAAGTGACATGGCCAATACCCGTATGAAAGCATGCTCAACCTCATAAGTAATCCCTCAAAATAAAAAATCACAATAGAGATGATACGTTAAACACACCCAATTTTCAAACATGGAAAAATGAGAAAATCAGCAGTCATGAGGATGGGATGCTATGGAAACTCTCATATACTGCTGTCACTTGCTCTTTGGAAAGCAACTGGGATTATTTGGTTAAAGGTGAACATTCCAGGTGTTGTACATCTAAATATATATCCTGAATAGTCTCTTAAACATGTGCATCTTACAACTTAAAAGTTTTTGTAGCAGCAATGCTTTTAGTAGCAAATATTCTTTAAAACCCTAAAACTGTAAAGAATCAAAATGTCTATCAACAGTTACCTGGATAAAATTCACGTAAAAGTAATAACGTGTATTAGAGAAAATGAATGAGTTGCAGCTATACATCAACAAGGATGACAAATTGGTAGTTACAAAATAGTCATGGAGATGTGAAATACAGTATGGGGAATATAGTCAAAAATATTGTAAAAACTATGTATAGTATTAGATGGGTACTGGACTTATCGGGGGATCACTTCATAAAATATATATATATATGCCTAATCACTACACTGTACACCTGAAACTAATATAAAACAATATTAAACGTGAACTATAAAAAATATTTGGTCATGGGACATAAAGTATAGCATAGGGAATATAATCAATGGTATTGTAATAGTTAGGTCAGAGGGGTAGTAGACTTGGGGGGTTATCACTTTGTGAGGGGTATAAATGTCTAATCATTAGGTTATTTTGTATACCTGAAACTAATAATCAAAAAATCAAGGATGGAGAATTAAAACACACCCAACACAGACTAAATGAAATATTTTTCATGTATTTTGTATGTTTTGGAAATGCAGACACACATGGTAAAATCATTAAGAAAAGGAGGAAATTATTAACATAAATTCATGGTAGTGGTTTCCTCTGGGATACAGGCAGGGACCATAGAGACTTCCAACTGATAATATTTTATTTCTCAAGCTATACCTTAATTTCAATAGAATATGCTGCCTGAAGAGGCACTGAATTTCCCATCACAGAAGTATGTTTCAAGAAATATCTCACTTCTATGAGCTATTTGGAGAGAAAACAAATATCACAAAGGAATTGGACTTTATAACCCTGTAAGTACCTTTTAACTCTGAGATTTCATAATTCCGTATCTACCATAAACAGCACAATACGTTGCACATAAAAACCAATAATAACTATAACAAGCATTCATTGACTGCTGACTGTTGTTTGCTAACCTACATCCTTTTTTTGTTCTTCCTTGCTAGCAGATTCCGGTTTTGTTCTGCCATCTATCCTTCCCCTGTGTAACATGAGGGAAAGGTATCCTAGCTTGAGGGGCATCTTTTACTTAGTCTAAGCTAATCTTATAGTCCATTGCTTTAGAGGTAAACATGTGACCCTGCTTTGGCCAAGGAGATGAGAAGTAAAATCTACTGAGGGATACTTGGAAGTGGTTTTCTTGCTCCTCAACAGGAGACCCAGAAAGGCATAAATATTCTTTCTCGGTGGTGTTGTGCAGAGGTCCCTGTCTAGGGTGTTGCTGCTGTGATGCATCCATAAGAAAGATCAGCCTCAGAATTAAGTCTGTTGGCCATGATAACAGCATTGAGACAATTAATTAAAGCTGGAGCCTTACTTCTCTACTAGTTGGTAAATAATAGGTCACCTATTGTTTCTATTTTCTCATTGAAGTCATATTAAGTGACATGTGCATACAGTTTTGCTCATTAGACCATCACAGCAGTCCTACGGCTAAGTACCATTATTGTATCCATTAAATAGACAATAAAGATAAAATTTGGAGAATTAAAAGAAGTTGCCCAAAGCCACACACATGGCAAATTCTGGGGTGCCTGACTCTTAAATCCATGTTCTTAATACCCTATCCATTCAAGGCCATTTTCCTGTGGCTGTGAGTGCTAAACAAACAAACACACAAAAATCCCAACAGATAGGAGTGTTCCATTATCTGGTCATATACTTTTAAGGTGTGAGTCAGTGGTGGTGACAGCAGCAGTCTTGTCAGTAGCCAAAGCAGCTTCTGGACATCTAAATCGTAGCTATGATTATTTGGTTTATCTATTGAAATCAATAGTCCGGTAGCAGCTGTACTATTCCACACTTCCCAAAAATTTAATTCCTTGTATTAAATCACTTCCTGCTTGAAGTACCTAAAATTATTACCATTTCCTGAACTGATAAATCCTGAACTAAACAAATAAATAGATTCCAGCTTCACCGACTTATATTCATCTGAAGTCCCTAGAAAAGTAGTTTTACAACCCACATGTAATGCAGGTTTATCTTTAAGATATCTGCTATCAGATGACTTACTCATCTTCTTCACCACATCAATACTGTTTATTAAACTGCTAAGATGATGCATGGATATATACTATGATACAGGGTCTTTCTCTACCTTTCCTCAGCGATTGGGAACTTAACCTATAGACTAGTGATGAATACCTTCATGGAACATCTCGTCTATAAACACAGGTGACTTTTTTTTGGCAAACTTTTACAAACAGCATAATACATTTTCCTAAGCTTTAGAGCTATTTGCTAGTTTATTTGTTTTTTTTAAAAAAAAGGATTATGTTCTGAAAGGGGAAGCAACATTGTATTTATTCTCTAGATTACACATAAAATAATGTACTTGAAAAGGGAAGAGGTATTCTAACCTTGTGAAAGCATACTGTATCTCTTAATATCTTTAAATATTATATCATAAAATGCAATCTTACATTATAGAGCCTGGAACTCATTGTCAAAAATACCTAAATTAAAATCTCAGTTGAGTCACATAGAGCTGCTTGACTATGAGAAAATCCTTGGGTTCTCTGAGTTTCAGTTGGTTCTTCCTTAGAAATGGGATCTCTTTAACTATCTCCAAAGTTTGTTGTAATACTGAAGAGATACCATGTATAAAAATGTCTGCTATATAGGAAGTACTAAGTAAATGTTAAATGTTCTCTTATTTTCTTAAACATGCTATGAAAGCACTCTATTTCAACAACAAAAAATGTTGGTCATAAGACCAATTTTTATGGAGCAGAAACTCTACATTCTACTAACTTGCCTCATGAAACCACAGAAAAAGTTCCTAAAAGATGAAGTCAAAAATTTTGTGCAGATCAGTGGTAACTGGTCCCGAGACAGGTAGGAAGTAGTAACCCACCAGTTCAACTTCCTTTTGACACTTCTCTGCATTTTGGTGACTCTATCATGCAGTCTGTCATCACCCTTCACTACAATAGATTTTGGTTTATTTCAACAAACAGAAAAGTGGGGTTAGGGAACCCCTTTAAATAGTTTAAATTCCTGCAGATTAATAAACAACTAAATAAAACACTAGACGGCACTTAAGGAACTTAATATACTAGCAGTTATGACACTGGCATTGGTCTGCTTATCTAAGCATTACCATTAAAACAGTGCTTTAAAAAAATGTAATGGTTATTTGGTATGTAGTGAAATGCGAAAACAGCAACTAGTTAACCCACTGAAAACTACAATATAGAAGAAAACTTATGATCATCATCTTACTGTTCTTTATCTCAGACACAGATTTTTGGTATTTTCATGTTGGCAATGAAGCAGACTTCCCTTCCATTTAAATATTTTTACATATGCTATAAGGATATATAAAAATGAAAGGAAGGATTTACAGATTGCAATAAACAGCTACAGTGAATGGTGACAACAAAAATTCACCTCTTTCTACAGGTCTAGGTTTGGGATCCATGTCTTTTACTCTATCTCATTCCCTCCGATTGCCCTGATTCCAGGATTTAGCGGAAAAGAGAAAGAGTGAAAAAGTAGGCAGATGAGGTAAGAAGTGGTAGCAATTGACAAGAATTAGCCAAAGTACAGGCTTATGGAGTTAATTGACTTGGCAAATGAAAATTTTATGCTCTGTTACCCAGAACAAAATTTTTCTTTATAAACAATTTTGACTGTAGGGCATATGATTTAAAAGATATTGCCTGAATTATTTCAAAATAGATACTGAAAACGAACCTCAATTGGTTCTTCACCACCTTTTACTTGATTTTCACCCATTTCTCCATTCTCATAGCTGCTGCTCTTCTCAACCCATAACTCAGATTTCTCTACAGTTAGTCGAAGCTGGTCGAGATCTGCCTTTATTTGCTTGTAATTGTCTACGTCTTGATTGGACACCAGCAATTGCACCTGGAAGAAGAAGAATTTGAACCTTTATTTTACTTATCGACTTTCTTCATTCCTATTTCATTTATGTCTAAAATGCCAAGTCTTTTAACATATTTGTCTTTCAAGTGAAGTTTAATATCTCTAGAGTATTTATGGATATTTTAGATATATATTGACCATGAAAACTTACCTGGAAGTATCTGTGAACTGTATCCAATACATTCACATGTATTCATAGAAAGATATATATATATATACACACACACACACACACACATATATACATATACATATATATGCGTATATATATATATATATATAGTAAGCCCTAGCAAAGCTTTTCAAAGTGCTAAAGAATTATTCAAAATAAAAAATAACCTAACTAATTTCAATGCTAAAGTTAATTTTTCTGAGACTCTGTTTTAAAAGAGGTAGAAACATAAAAATAAGTGGAAGAAAATACTGGTAGAGTCTAAACCTCATGAAATCAACTTTTATTTTATCATAATATATGTGTATTATAAGACATACAAAACATAATGCATAATAATATATCTATATAATTACTCTTTTATTTCATATTTTAACATATTCTTGTAAAACTTCCTAATGAAGATCAATGCTCTATTAAATAAAACAAGTATTAATGAAACACATGTAAGTACTTCGGTATTATTCATTAATAGCCTCAAAATTGGTGTCATTCAAAGATGACAAAGAAAAAGATTAGATCCATAATAGTCCCTTTCTTCTGGGTGCAAACATTTTTCAATCACAAAAAACGTTTAGTTAGCAACTGCTAAAATACCCAAATTTGTAAGTAAATTTGAGGTCAAAATAACGGCAGTGGCAACAAAATTCTTAATATGGTATTATCCACCCGTGCCTTCCTAAATCTTAGTGCCTGTCATTTACATTAAAGATATTAACTGAAAATCACTTGTGGGGAACTCTTTCTGAAGTAGATCATGTCTTGGTTTATGACAAGGCCGTATCTATCTTTAAAAATAGAAAGGCTCCCCAGGAAAAGCTGCACAGTCTCATTAACTCTGCAACCATGAAGTCAGGTTAGATGTGATAAACAATGTTTTAGGAGCTTCTGCTATGGAACCACTGATGGTACTCCATCTTACCTGTTTAAATGCCTGTAAAACTTCCGCTCTCTGGCTGAAGTGCTTGAACAGAAGCTGCAGGGCTCCTGACAGCAAAGGAGGGTAGTCGTGCATAATCAGATGAATGAGGACCCGTAAAAATGTCCTGCCTCCTTCATCATCAAGTTGTACTGGATTTTTTTCTTTTCTATAAAACCAAAAATAATTCTAAAACAACTTATAGTTACATAAAATCTACTCCTAAGTAGTTAAAATCATGTATACGTTCTCAAAGTTATATGAATTTCCCCCAAAATTGGGAAGTAAAACTGAAGACATTTTTACTTTTTTTTTTTTCCTCCTGTAACTGATGACAAAACAAAGCACAAAGAAAAGTTTGTGTTTGCCCATGAAAGCAGGTGTGATCAACTGTCCCAGTTTTTTCAAGACGGAGGAGATTTCCGGGATGGGGGACTTTCAAGTGCTTGCACTGGGCAAGTACGAGGCAAACTGGAATGAGTTGCTCACCTAGGCATAGAAAACAGATAGGAACCTGAACCAATCCAAAAGCGTTTCTTGAGAAGACATCCGAGGCTGGATGTGCACCAAGGACTGATTTTCCTTAGAGCTGTAGAGACCTCTCCATGAGAAGTGGGGAGGGCTGGGCAGAGCCCAGGTGCACACACACCACCATCACCAGAACAGCTCTGTGCGTTTCTTAGATTTCGACTCTGAGCAAGACTGCACTGGATTAAAGGTCCACTTATTTTAAGGTGAAAGTCATACACTGGTTTATTCTCTCTTCCCAGGAAATGAAACCATTTAATAGGAAAACACAACAACAACAAACACTGGCAAAACAGTATAAAAACAAAGTAAACCCAATGTTCACTAGAGATAAAAATCCATTTTGGTTCCTTTGATTCTTCATTCTTGTTTGTCTTTCTAACCAAAGAAAATGCAACAACAGCCTTAGTATAATACATAAACTTGCTTAGGTTCTCATGGAAAATTTGTAATAAAATGCTAGGAGCTCAATAATTTGTAGCTTAGACGTTTTCCTTTTTTCACTTTTCTTTTTGACTGCTATTAGTTTCATTTATGAAAAAGACAGACACACTAAAAAACAATAAATGGCAGGGCCCCTGATCGCAAAGGAGGGCAGTCATGTCAGACGCATTTCATTTTCTCTAATCATAGATATTTCCAATTGGCAGAAAATATCTTTATTTCTCACATATAAAGTTAATGATGATGTTGAAAGAAGTGACATTCTTGCCTCAAATTTCTCAGATTCAGGGAAGCAATGTTTTGCCAGATGCAGCAATATTTTTACCAGGGGAGTTAAAGGACATTCGTGTGCTATCATTATTTGAGGAAAGAAAAGCAAAGAATTCATGGAAAAGTTCACTACACTGATCTCATCTCTCGTCTTTATTTTTAACCTGACCTAACGAAAAGCTATGCTTTCTCTTCTGCATTAAATTAGCAGCTTCATTTCTGGCAGAAATTATGTTGGCAACAATAAAGGATCTAGTATTAAATAGATATAGGTAGGTGAACAATAATGAAGCATCAATAAAATTCTAAATAAAACCTAATCACAAGATAAAGATACACAAATGTTACTATACCTTCCAGCAAACATAGTTTCTGCCTGAGCTGCAATTTCATCTATATCAGGAACAATAGCTGCAAAGATAAATGGCAAAATCTCTTCTTTATCTTTTTGTAATTAGGAGTCACAATACATATATTAATATTAGTGTACTTAAAACTATTTTGTCTCATTTTCTTAATTTCTGCCAAAAGTCAATTAAGAGTTTAAAAAGTCACAGTATATTAATAGTTCCACCTTAGCTTTCAATATTTTAAATTGAATGTTACATTTTTAAATATATATTGCTATAGTCAAACATACTTAAAAAGATCAGAAACCACCATTTACAAAGTTGTGCGTATATATATACACATATGCATCAACTACACACACACACACACTTACATATATACGTACATATAATTTAAATGGGTTATGACATGGAAGCATAATGTTTTCTGAAGATTCAAAATATACCCATAATGAATTTTGTCACTATGTGATAGTTCAAAACAACATGGTCTTTTTACCTAAGCTTCTCAAATTCCATTCCTTCTCCTTGTGGGATGTGGTGCTTAAAAATGGTGTGTGTGTGTGTGTGTGTGTGTGTGTGTGTGTGTGTGTGTGTGTGTGTATGTGTGTGTGTGTGTACTAGTCATGATTCCTCATCCAGTCCCACCATTAATATTTCACAGATATCTTTATTAAGATAACATGTTTAAATGGTAAGTAGACAATTTATTTCTCAGATCCAAAGCATAGAAAGAAAACAGGGCAAGATATAAAAAGAGAAAAATAATTCTCCCCAGAAAGCACTCTTCTACAGATATAGCCAATGCAAGAGATCAGCTAAGCCAGAGAACTGGTTTTTGGGGGGTGCCCCTAGATTTTCCCTCATATACTTTACTGACACTTAGAGCTCCTGTTTCCAGAAGTCTGGCTTCTGAGAGCCAATAATTTTTAAATGCTACTGTCAATGCAACTGCCAGCAAGACTTTCTGGTTCTGCCATATCGTTCCTGGAAATAGCCCTTTGGGGCTCTACACTTCTGGGAAGCATGAAAACAACACTGTTGCAAATGTGCCAGAAGTGACTTCCCACTTAGGCAAGCTTAACTCTGCAGAGGCACACTGCCTTTTGGAGGCATTAAGGAGTTGGTTAGGGGGACATTTGGCCTAGCATTTATTTTACCTACATACTTAAAAATCCTTGAATCATTCCTGTCAAATTGGTTGACGGACAAAAGAAGAGGAGGGGTCCTGACGCTGGCACAGTGGTTGTGGTTAAAAGAAAGTTTCCTATCTGTGTACAAATCCTACCCCCAGAAAAAGAATTCTGTTAACTGGCTAAATCTTTCATTCAATATAGTGCCCAGCCTGCTGTGACTGGCCTGGTCTATCCAGAAGAATGTAAGTAATATTTCTTAGATTTCATAAGGTACTTTCTGTTGTCACAGAATTTTTACATTTTTAGACTCTTTCATCATTATGCTGTTACACTCAGAGATAAGTTGGTATTATTCTTATACTTTTTAAATGTGAAAAATTGAAACATAGTACTCGTTTACAACCATGTAAAAGTAAAAAGAACAACACACATACACACACATGAAAACCAACAGCCACATTTACATGTTTAGGCCTTTGGGAAATGTCATGTCTTTATTCAAGAGCTGGGCAATGGCTTCCTACAAAACACCTTTCCTCTCAATGGCTTATTTCACATTGCTATTTGATCCAGGCCAAAAAAAAAAAAATTCCCCTTGGATTTGCACCAAATTGCATAATGCTGAAAAGATTCAGACTCTGAAGTTGAAGAGACTCCAGAGGGAATCCCTGCTCCACTACTTTCATGAACTTAGCAAGTAACTTAACCCCTCCAACCTTGGTTTTCTTATATGTAAAATGGCACGATAAATAGTACCTCCACATCGCAGAGTTCTGCAGAGCATAAAAGATACTGTATTCAAAGGACTTAGCACCAAATAACCCCAATGATCCTCCTCCACCAATCTAGGAAAGTTATTTAACATTTTGTTTCAGTCCCTTCATGTCATTGGTGGAGAATATTTTCACATTTTTGTTTCATAGAAATACCACTGTGTTTTCTAATATGAAAGGTACTTTCAAGTTTCTCAGGAAAACAAAATTCTAAGAATAAATGCTATGACAGAGGAGATACCTGATGGTAGTAATGTATCTGGAGAGCCATTTGCAGATGTTTCAGCATTCTCGTTGTTCTCTCCGAATTCCTTCTTATATATTGACAGCATATATGAGATCCGATAATCTAGTCTGACACTCAGGATAAACTACAAGAAATATTAAAAACAATACAATTTTCTTTTATTAGCATAGTGTTTAGAAATATAATTCATTACACGACATCAAGAACACCATAACTATCAACATTTATTGGTAAACACTTAACACTTCAGTTGTATACATGTCCATCAGCTGTAAGACTAAAAACAAGTGACATGTTTCCATTAGTTACTGTCAGTAAAATCCAAAAACAGTTTTGGAAAGAAGGAAACTTGACTTTCTATGATTACTCTCTGAATATTCCAGGTAGATGTATCCTATGGGTCTAGATGGAGAGGTAATGATGATATAATTTCACAGAACTTTGCAGAGTGTCCATTGGCTCTGGGAGGAGAATGCTGGAGCTCTGGTCCTCATTCATGCACAGGGAGGCTGAAATGTAAGCTACAGTAGTGTAGATGCTGGCTATACCACAGTCAGTGCCAGACCCAGGCTACAAAAGGGCAGCTGAAGTAACAGCACCCTCACATACCAAGGCTGTGCCTCACTCGTGCTTGTTTTTCCTTGGGTTTGTGCTGTTGTCCTTCTTCTCCTTAACTGATACATTGACAGGAAGGAAATGTCAACCGGGTTCCTGTCTGGGCTCGGCACTATGATGAATGCAAACACTTGAAGCCCACTGCTCTCAAGAAGCCAATGGTGGAGTTGGGAAAACAAAATACAGCATTGTTCCCATAATTAAGAAAGTATCGAGGGCTAAATCATGTGGTACAGAATCCAGTGGCGATCAGAGAAGGAAACAGTATGTACTATAGATTTCTGAGTCCAGAAGGGAAACAATAGAGAAGTAGTTTCACCCCGGGTTACCTCCCCCACCCACAGTGTGCCTAGGCGAGGCCCTGAGATAACCTTTTGCCCCAGCAAAATTATCAGTACCCCCTACACTCTCACAAGTCTCATTTAGACAGTAAACAGTGGTCACGCAAGCTTTAGAAAACTTGGTATTTTGTGCTACCATCTAACCTTCTCTCTCACTATGTCACTCTTGTATCACACTCCTCCCTCTTTTCCTCCTCCTGCCCCCTTTCTCTCATTCTCTCTCACACTTCTCTGTCCAACAGCACATGACGGAATGCTTGCAGTGTCTCTCTTGCCTCCTCACATTTGTTCAGTGTCCACATTGTATCTTGAATATTCTTCTCCTCCACACAATACTAACCAGCTTTTGAGATACCTCCAAGGTCTAGTTTAAATCCCCTTTTTAATGAAGCTTTCTTTGGTTCCCCAGTCCAATTCCATTTTTTCTCCTTTCTGCTCACCCAGCATCTGATTGACACCTACAGGTCCAAAGTTGAATCTCAATCTCTCCCCTCTTTATGCTCTTTATGAGAAGTAACATGCTCCATGTCAGCTATGTTCAGTTAAGTTCTACAAACATTTTTAAGCCAGGTACTGAGGAAGGTACCAAGGGCACAAAAAAGGTTCCAAGGATATAAGACCTACCTTTGAAGAGCATATAATCGAGAGGGAAAAACAGATACCAAAGAGACTCTTATTTGCATGTAATGAGCACTGCAACACATACCGTTAGAACTAATTCTAGCTAATAAGGGGATTTTCAAAGCACAAGACAGATCATGGGAAAAGAGGCCTGAGAAAGGACCAGTAGATTTGGTAGTTTTGAGAAGGGTGGGAGCAGAAGCTACACTACAAATGCTTAAAAAATAAGGGTTATTTTTAAAACCCATGTAAAGAACAAATTAATAAAACATGAATTAATGAAACACATTAATTTTAGTTAAAGTTTAGTACTCATAGAATTGTATTTTATAAATATAACCAAAATAAAAATTTTCACCCTCTAAAATATTTAATTATGAAAAAAAAAAAAAAATCAATGGATGGTGGAAATAAAGGGGGAAAGAGAAGAATGAAAACAAAGGCAGGGAAAGAGTATCGCGAGAGGGCCAGATATAGGTAGAGGGAGAGAATGAGGGAGAAATAAAAAAAGGGAAAAAACAAGATAGGCAAAGTGATGGGGAAAAGAGAGGAAGTCTCTGAGTGAGGAGGAAAAACCAGCAGAGAGCAGGGAACTTGCATGAGAAACGTGGCTACAATGACATTCTTGAAGAGATGTTCTAAGAAGAGCAGCACCCAGGCACACAGACAGCGAATCAGATCAGACACCGAGACACATAAAACAGAGTGGGAACAGAGGTTAAACAAGAAATGCACGGAGCCCAAAGAAGGCAGCAAAAATGAGTCAGCCCTAAGCTCCCCTGCCATAGCCTCTCCATCTCATCAGTTTTTAGCTGTTAGAGATTATTTGTTAAATGCTGCGTCTTCTGTAACTGTGGACTAAAATGACACCACATAGTTTAGAGGTCGTCCCATGAGCAGGATGATGTAAAGCGGTGGGCTCGTTAGGTCCACAGGCTGGGGGATCACCACCTTTCTCAGTTTAAGAATAGGAAGACTATGGGATTTTCAGGGTCATGAAAAATGTTGGGAGGCCTGCCAATATTTCTCAGGACTCAGCCTTTGGAATTCCTGGAGGAACTGTAAAACCTTTATGATTATAAATCTAATTATTTTACATACAAATGTACAGGCCCTTCCTGGACTGCTAACCCACTTCTGGTAGCTCAGTCTACTTTAAATTATGATGAAAGACAGTAACCTGTATCCAGAATCTTAATACAGCCTTGGAAACTCCAGGCTCCATTTTCCAAGTCTGGAATAAATGCTGTATATATAATTTAAGTATCAAAAAACGACTTTTCAATTTTTTTTAAATGCTAAGAATTCATAGTACAGTGATGGAAAATTTATTCACTATACCAGTGGACATGAAATAATAATTTACCTCCTTTAAATTCATACAGCTACATATTAGACTAGGTTAATTTATACATATTATATATATGTATAAATTATATATATATACATATATGTGTGTGTATATATGTATATATGTATATATGTATATGTATATATATAATATTCCTAACCTCTTGGAAACAAAAATATAAAGAGAGATAGTCACTTGTATAAAATACTAAAATTAATTAAAACCAAGTATTAACATTTTTGTTAATAATAAAAATTTGAGTTTCTTGCTACAAAGATAAATCTAAATACATGGAATCGTATGTCCACTTGAATTAAAAATAGAAAAAGGGTTGGAACTCAATCATTAACTTTGCCAGTTCTGAAATCTTTCTTCAATGAAGGTCAAAGTAAACAAGAAAAATACATGTAAAAGAGGTCTTGTCAACCTCAAAGCACTCCACAATTGTTATATCTCATCATGAGCATATTTAGTGGGCATGAACAAATGTAAGTAATATATTATAATAAATAGTATCAGTGTGAGATTTCTTACCAGACTTAGCATTAACTTAAAAGAAATAAAATTAGGTCAATAGCACTTCAGAATATTTACACGGCGATTTGGAGCAAAAAGTTTAAGAAGTTAAACCAATAAATACGATTCGGCGTTTGTCACTTAGCTTTCGCGATGCCACGTACCTGTAAGATTTCAATAATCTTCAGCTTGGTGTCCATCACGGTCACGTCCTCAGGCTCGACAGGGTTCCCTTGCTTGATGGGGTGGATGCTGGGCTGAACGTCAGGCACACTCATGGGGAAGATGGAGCCTCTACTGAGCACCATCTGGGTCATCATCTCTCCCACCCCATGGATGGTTCTCATGACATTGTTTCCTGGCAAGAGAAACATCCTTAAGTCAACACAGGCAACACTTGGAGAAACAACTGTAATATCCAGGTGGTCACCAGCAGACTGAACATGTGACAGGGAAAGTATGAAGGATAGAAAAGGGGCATCATCAGCACTGCTCTGGCTCTTTCCTGGCAGATGAAGTTACGATACTGCAGATATCTAGAGGATGTATTATAGAATTGTACCTGTGAAACCTGCAGAATTTTACTAACCAATGTCACCCCAAATACATTTAATAAATACATAAATAATAATTTAAAAGAAGATATTGCAGACACTTTTCAAAATGATAAATTTTAAAACTGAAAGTTTACTTTTCTCAGAAAATGCTTTGAGATGATGCACCAAGAGTGAACTGTTGAAAACTCAAAGGACTTCCAAATCAGGTCCTTCTAGAACATGGTTAAGTCCTCCCAACTATCACACTAGCAGTCTCTACAATAATGTGGAAGAAAGGTCATTAACGTCTATGATCAAGTGAGTTGTGAGGATACAAAGATTACGTGAAACCATTTAAATGGTGATGAGTGTCCTAATCCCACCCTTGAACCAAGGACTTTTTAGCTTTGTTTTCATACTGTTTATAAAAAGATCTTATGGAGGAAGATTGTTCCAACTTCATTTTAAGAAAAAGAAAGTCTCATCTGGGTAAGAAGCATGTATTAGCCAATATACTTCACATTCCTTCATTCAATTTGAATAGAAAATCATCACTCAAAATCCAAAAACAGGCACTTATGTTTGAGGTAATTACAGAAACAAATTAGTGACAAACATAATCATTTTCAATGAGGGATCACGCCCCTTCTGCATCTTCTTCTGAATTTGGCTTCTCATTCATTTGTCCTCCAATAAAACTGCATATGCAATCATTCCTTACACTCACCACAAGTAACTATGGGAAAGAATCCTCCTGACACTGCTACAATTTGCATTCTCTAGCCCAACTATTGTTTCTCACATCTAAATTCCTACAAGCAACAGGGATTCCAAACAACAATTGTCTATGTTCCTTTCAGAACAGTGGTCTTTGCTTCATGGGTGTTCATGGAGCTTTGCCTCAAGCAAAGGCCTGAGAATCTGGCCAAGAATTTTCCTTTCCCTAAGTGTTTCGGGGTGAAACCAAGATAAAGGGAAATGGAAATAAGATGCGATGGGATAAAACTTTCAGCTATAAGTGAAGAATATACACTGTGGGAATACCTACAGGATCGAAAGGCAAACAAATAAAGACAAGGAAAATCTTCAAAAGATGACTCAAAAGAATCTTGATGGTCAGACCACAGTTACAATCGAGCCACTGGTAACCACCATTATTTGGACATTGTGAAAGGTAAAATACCCTTTAAAATTCATTATCTTATCCATACAGAAAATTAGTATATATAAGAGAGTGGTGCTCAAATAGCACATTTTTGAGTAGGCAATGAAATAACATTTTTTTCTAGACTGGCATCTTTCAGGCAGAAATTAACTTGGTTTTTCATTCTGAGAGTCTGAGACTTTTTATTACAGTGCTGCTTGCATAAGCCAAGAAAAGGGGAGCAGGGCTCGGGACAAGAAAATAAATATCTGGAAGGTAAATCTCCAAGTTAGGGTAAGGTTGAGACAAAGGATTTTAAACAGCCCCATTTTTATCAGATAACCTTGAGGCAGAATGCTTTCTTGTCTGTGGTTCTCAAACAAACATAAAAATTGAGTATTTCTCAATACCCCCCACTGATTGCTACATTGACTGCCGGGATGCACATCTGGTTGGTGGTAACGGTCTGGGGTCGTCAATGTTCAACCAATGCATTTATCAGAGTCTTCATTCGAGCATGTATATGTGTTCACTTCCAAGAGATGCTTTCTCATCACGAACAGAGAACAGGCCCCTAGGTTATTCTTACCCCTGATTCACACAGAAATCCTTGGCACCCACAGTGTCTGCATCTTATTTAGATTTGCATGGAAAATAATCATTAAATCCAAATGATTATTACACAGAAAGTTAGCCCAGACAATTCCTTCCCTCAAATATAGATCCTGTCACCAAAAAATTAAAACCTAGAGGCCAGAGCCATATAATAATATGTAACACATGTTGTCAATGAAATGGGAGGGTTCATTCCAGTTGTACCACATCCTTAGATGCCTGTGGAACGTGGTTGCCACAAAACTCTCCTAACATCTCCATGTATGGCCAACTCAGAGGTCTCAAGTTAAAAGATGCTATATTTTCTGGAGTTGCGTGGTGGTGGTGAGAAGGACTTAAATTGTGAACTATTACAGCTTGAAAAACATAAGTCAAACGCCACATAAATCAAAGACATGCAAAGACTCTGATGTCCAATTTTCCACAGAAACATTTCTAGTTCTAGACAGTTAAGTCAGAGGTGATCAGTCCTCAACATTGCAAAAGAAGAAACCTTACCACTTCTCAACCATAATTAGTTAACTACTAAAAAGTTTCTAGTGAGAAGGCTACCATATTATAATATAAATCTTCAGGACACATTAAACCCTAGAAATTCAGCTTTTCTATGTCTTTTATATTAACCCAGAATCCCGAATTTAGATTATCTATATATTGAGAGAGTTGGAAAAAATTGGGAGTCATCTTTGTTAAGTAAAATAAGAAGGAACAAAAGCAGATGGAATTTTCAGGTTTTTACATTATAGGATTATACAGATATTTTAACTAATCCAAACCCCCTCATGAGAAAATCCCAAAAGTAAAACAGGTATAGTAAATGCATACTAGGAATGGTGACTGGGGATGGATTGAGAATACATTGCTTTGTCTTTTTGATGATTCCACTGAGCCACGTTTCCATTACCAATTTCAGAGACGCGGGAAGCAATAAGGAATTCACGTAACATTAAAGCTGTACTAACCATAATATAATTTTTCTCTGTTCAAAAGTCATTTTATTGTTGGTGATCACTATTGGATCCAACAATCATTAACAGTTATATGGATTTATAGAAGATGTAAGAGATTTAACAGAACCCTACTTGATTTAAATTTATTAATACCTTAAGCCCATTGATGTCTTGTTTTATTTGAAATCATCTTTATCTGTTATCTCTTTCTATTACAAATACTTTTCTCCTATGAGCACATATGAATAAAAATGATAATTTGAATTTTCCAGTTGCTTACATTTCATATAAACAGACCACCATCTGAGCATTTATAAGAGATAATAGACATATCTGTTTAGAAGAATTCTGTTAATAATTGCTCACAGCAATGTACTTGTTCTGTGACTACTAAAGTCAGCTCAATGTTTTACAGTAATAGAAGCCAAAAAATGAATACTCCAAAAACCATTCTTATTTCCCTGAAACATATTTTTAAAGATGGATTTGAATAAATGCATCTGCTGTTATAATAATTCATGTGAAACAGAATGACGTTAAACCATAAAGATATGATTCTAGAAGTCTTCCTACTTCCTATCCTTGCTCAGCAGCTCCTTATAAACCTCTACATGCTGGGAAACGCCTACACTCCAGAACTAGAGCAGTTTTCAATTCCGGACATTCTCTAGAGCAGTGCTTCCTCCCAGTGGTTAAGGGTCAGGGTTATAAAAGGACGTTTCTGTATGCAAAGAAAACAAAATCATCAGCACAAGATAAAGGCCTTACTTAAGCTAAGCCGTGTAATATGTAACATGGTATCCACCTGAATTAAATGGAAGATCAAGATTTAACCCTAAGAAGACAATAGATAAGCATCACTCCTAGTTCAAAGTTAGATCACAGGATTTTAGCAAGCGAGATATCTAGTCCACATCAGGATTTTACTCCATGGGCTGGACCTGGAGGGAACTTGCTATTCCTTTGCCTGGAGTTCTCTTACCCAGATGGTCACCTGGCTTGCTCTCTCAATCCTTTCTGATTTCTGGTGCACTGTCATCTCCTCAGACTTTTTATGGCCACCCTCCCTAAAGGATTGCAATCGCTCTGCATCCATGCACCTGCTTTACATTTCAGTCATAGCATTATCATCATCACATATCACATTTTATATTTGTTTATGTAGCCTCCCCCACAAAAAGAACATAAGCTCCATGAAGAAAGCTACCTGGTTTAGTGCTCTATCTCCAACACCTGCAATATTGCCTGACACACTGTAGCCATTCAATAAATGTTAGATTAAGGCACACATAAAAAAGACTGGAGTAGCAAATGAATTGTTAAAAATGAGAATGACTTCTTTATAAGCCTTATATAAAAAATTGGATATCATTACATTAAAGGTACTCTGTTTTTCCTCAAGATGAGTTTTTGCTTGCTTTCCTTTATACTTTCCTAAAATTTTCTAAATTTATTCAAAAAATATATAATCTCATGTTACTTTAAAACTTATTCATTAAAAAGAAAAAATTAATAAAACAGATAACAATTGAGATAAGGGAAATCATGGAATCTGCCTTTATCAAGGGCATATCCCATCCCATATACTTTGCTAGATCATATATACCGTTAACCACAGGGCAGAGGGTTGGGGGAACCCACCCCACTTTACACAGCCAGAAAGTGACAGAGCCTCAGATTCAGGTCAACAGATGCCAATGTGCATCTTCCTCAAACCGTGTTTCTTTCCTAAGAGACCATCACCTTACACGTTTCCAAAGATTTTATACTAGAACTCAGAAAGCCTACCAAATGCAGGAAGAAAGTATTCTAATTAAAACTATATACTGACAATATGGAATTACATTAATCATATAACACATCTGCACACATTATTCTCTAGTGACCATATCCAACCAGTTATTATTATATAATGGGCCACACATACTCATGACATTTTGTTTTTATTACACCATTTAATTTTAAGGACAGTCCTTGTTCAGAAACTATTAAGTAGCCAGAGATCGTCGGGCTCTGTACTAGAAACATTGGGGGTGGAAGGACATAAGACAAATAGAAGAATTTACAATATGACTAAGAAAAAGAAAACATAAAATATTCCCCAAAAAGAAATTAAGAAAATACAAAGCAGATGAGACAATAATAGCATAGCACAGGCAGCATATAAAATTGCTTAGGAAATTGTGTTTTTTAATTGGGAAAATTATCTTAGGAGAAGGAGAGTGAAGAGCAGCTTCACTGAAGAGGTACAGTTTTGACCTGGAATTTGAATAGACTAAAGGTTTTAGATTAGAGCGATCTTTCTCAAAGTACTGCATCATCCAATGTTCAGAATCTTAATCCTAATAAAATATGTTCCAATTATTTGTGAGAATAAAATTATATAGTATGTACAAAAAAGTCATTAAGAATAAAAACTACCATAGAACTAATAAGGTATCATTTCGAAATGAAAAGTGGAGAACATGTGTGTACTCTCACTATATTCTCACTACACCTCTGAAAAACAACCCTTTTCAATTTCAGTATGTTCTATTACAGGGTCACCACCTTCCGAATGAACATGTGGTTCCCTCACATAATCAGAGCTCATAAGCTCTTACACTATGGCATGAATAACACAACATTGCCTCTAAAAGGAAGAGTCCTTCAGAGGAGTGGTTTATAAAGAGCAGACAGTGGACAAAGTAGATAATATGACACTTAATTTTCTTCATTCTAAGTAAACACTCATTGAATACATTGTGTGGATAACCCATTTAAAGATTCCAACTTCCCAAGAGCTTGGAAACAGAACAAAGCAAAATCTATTGAAAACATGTTACTAAAATATAGTAACGTTATTATCCATCTTTTTCTGAATATCAAGTAGACTGCTTAGAAGAAAATTATTTCCCATCCTACACCCTAAAGAAGTGTTATTCAAAGGATGAATTGAAAAAGCAATTCACACAAAACAGTGGTTGAGTTCTACATCTTATTTTGGATTTCATCACTGTCAAATACTGACAGTCATTGCAACATTCCAAACCTCAAGATTTTAACTTGCAAAACTGATCTTTAGTTGTTAACAGTTACTAATCCAAGCAATAAATGAATTTGCATAGTAAATGAATTTTATAATTGAGACATAATTTAAATACAATGAAATGCACAGATCTTTAATGAAAAGTTTCAGCAGTTTTGACAAGGAAAGGCATTTACCCATATAAACCACATGTCATCCAGATATCGAGCATTTCCATTATCCCAGAAAGTGTGTTTCTGTCCTTTCCTAGTTAATCCCCTTTACATTACAAAATCTTTAGAAGTACGTATGCTCAATAATGCACAGTTTCATAGATATGATTTGAGTTCAATGATTATAGCCAAAGACTACTAGGAAATCAATCATTATAAAGTACAGAAGGGCCTCTAGTTCCTTGCTGCTCTGTTGTTGCCTCAACCAGATAAATATTTTTGTCAGTGACAGGTGAAGTAGCATATTTCTCAAATGCAGATAGAACAGGAAACAAGGAAGGATGACTACTACAGTGATTGATCCATCAAATCCCAAAAGTACATCAATAGGTTGAAAACTAATGGGTTAAATACAACAAGGTAAAATCAAAATATAAAATGCCCTGCACTTAGGTTTAAATAAAACCAACTAAGTATATGGTGGGAGAATATGATGTAACAGAGGACAAATTAGAACTTAGTTGTGTTCAAGTTCAGTAGGAATCAATACTACATTGTCATTACCAAAAATACTCATTTTCATCTAGGCTGCATTACAAAAGTAAAGCATTTGGATTGAGTGAGAAAATAACCATCTGTGCCTCTGTGCTGGTCAAATCAGTGATCAATGATATTTGCATCATAAGAGGATCTGTTAAAGGAACTGCAGATGACTACACAGAGTCGAGACACTCAGCTAACGAGCTCGCCATTTTCACACATTGAAAGAACTAAGTGAGGAAGTCATGTTAGATGTCAGTGTGGCTCCAGGGAACAAAAGTAAGGCTGCTTGTTGGAAGTCAGAGGGAGGTATATTTCAGGTAACCTAACAAAAGAGAACTAATAATTGGAGCTGTTAAAAATAAAAAAGACTTTTTGCAGCAATAAAACCTTGGTGATTCAGGTGTTTGCATATATTTAAATTTATTGACTAGATAACCATTTGTAATGGGTGCTATATGAAGATCTGAAGTTCATATAGTGGGTAGATGATTTCTACAATCCTTTTATACGCTAACCTTCTATAAACCTATGTTGGGATTCCAACAGTGTACCTTATTGGAGGTCACTGGTCGGCTCTCTTGACCAGAAGCTGAGAGAACTGGGGAACCTGTCCCAGTGTATTAACACCTTGAGGCATCAGAGTCTGAGGCTCAAAAAATATTTATAATTAGAGGAAACAACTGGAGTAGAGAGAAGGTGAGGACAACATGGTCCTCTTTAGTCATTCTCACTTTTTGCGAGGTCATCCCTAGGGATTGATTTTGTCTTATTAACTCAATTTGGTAATATCAGTAGCTCTTCCTGAATGCCAGGAATCATTCCTAGCACTCCTAGGTAACTCCAGAGGTTTCAGAGTCAATTTCTAGCTTAAAGAATAAGAATAAATTCTACACTAAACTTCACCCTCTGTGTGGCTGATACCTTCAGGAAAAACCAAAACCCAAAATACTACGTGACGATGCTGTTGTTTCTGACACATCCCACAGAAACCCAGACAAACCTAGAATTAGAATCTTCTGCCTCTACTGAGACAAATTACAAAGCATGACAAAAATAATTTTATATACTATAAAACTGCATGTGAGTACCCTCTGAATTACAAGGAAATTATAGTCTCTTTGTGACTTAGTACAATATGTAAATTACGTATGCATCACATCCATAAGTCCTTCTGAAATGTAACCTACAAAGTTAAAAAGAGAATATCTGAATCATGTTACTCGGTTAAGATGATGCATCCGAGATCACTGAAAGGTATAATATTAATCACTAAGTTTGTTAAAATAAAATTGCAGGAACAAAATAACAGGAAGTATTTTAATATGAACTGGCATTTGTCACATTATCTCCAAATCACTGAAAGTTTGGAAAGCCAAACTAAGGGGTTCATACACAAATAAAGAAAAATAATCATATATGTGGAAAGTCAGTGACTAGAAAATATTTGAATTATTCAAGTACATACATATTTATGTAAAACATGTAACTTATATACATTCTTAAAATGTATTTTACTCATTAGATACTTTTGAAAGCCAAGTATGTATATATATATAATAGTATATTAGGCATGGTTATATTAGACAAGTTAGCTATAGAACCAGAAATAAAATCTGTCTTCATAGTTTTTCTCCCCATTTTGCTTCCCTTAGTCAATAAATTTAAATTTTTATTATGGAATTATCAAGGTTGTAATTCTAAGAGTCATGGAGCCTTTTGCAAATCTACTAGGCAAAACAGACATAAACGTAATCACAAAATTAACAAAAGAAATACACAAATATATATTTGGATTGTTAGAGTCTCTAAATATTTTGGTCCTTCAAATGCATGCGTAACTATGTCCTTTAAATGCATGCGTAACTATATAAGGCATATATTCGTACTAATGATAAGTGAGTTATAGAAATCTGTATAAAATACAGAAGTAGCGTGCAGAAAGGTGTCTAGGATAAAATCGTTCAGCATTACTGGGGAAACAGCAGATAGAGCTGGAGACATCTAACTCAAATTATGAAGACCCCTGGGCACCAACTTAAGGAACTGGGTTATTTATTTCTAGAGATGGTAAGAGCCAGTAAAAGAGGTAGAGTATGTGATTTGGAAGGATCATATTGGACTGTGGAAAAATAGCCAAAAACAGATCAGGGGGACCAGTCAGAAATTGTACTGCAGGAATGAAGAGTAACATTCAGCTTCAAGAGATAGTCCCGTGGTAAAACTTTTAAGACTTGCCATTGAAATGAAACTGTTTCTGAGATGAGCCAGACAACCACTCCTCAAAGGGTGATTCTCGCTTTAAATTTTTATTTTATTTTACCTGACCTATAAAATGATTTCAAGTTAAATCAAAAGTCTTTAGTAAGTACATGATTACTGTTTTATACGAAACTTTCTTGGGAAACTTGGAAAAACTAGAAAACAGTCCCTGCAGAAAGAAAGTCATCTGTATAGAAAGCAGCATGATAATAGCAGAAAGAACATCAACTGTAGGTCTGTAGGATTTTTTTTTAAAGAAGGGAAGAAAAAGAAAAATGAAAAATCTGAATTCGGAATTTGGCTCAGCAAGCTACAAGCTGTATGGTTCAGCAAAGTATTTAACCTCTCTAAGAGCCTATTTCCTGGGCAAAATAGTGACCATAACACCTAACTTGCTGGAATGTGGTAAGGCTTATAGATAAAAATGTGCAAAAGATCTAGAAGTGTGGTAGGTGTTGAATATAAATCATAGATACCCATATATAGTAATGCTTTGCCAAATGGTTGGCCTGGCACATGGTACAAACTCAGTAGAAAGTAGACATACTACATAGTTATTCTCTACCTATTTTTATATATGCATTTGATTTTAAAAAGGAACATGAGCTAGTATACAGCATGTGTTTCAGACCCTCTTGATCGGCGTATACTCGTATATAGAGAAAATTAAGCCCAGAAAGGGAGATGGGAGAAAGTCCTTTTAGGTACCACTGATAACTAAGAGAAAACCTGACAGTTACACAGGCACTTTTTCTAAAACTTATAAAAGTTTAAGAAGAAAAAAAAAGTGTAAAAGATATTATACATTAAGACAGAAAGGACAGAGATACAGTCAGCGTAGCACAAAGCTGGTGGGAGAACCAGATTCAGGTCAGAATGTCACAACTTCCTTAACATCTGAAGAAGAGGATTCCAGAAAAGCCTTGCTGCGTAAAGCGGGTTTCTGATGACAGTGACTCTGGGCCATTTGGAAGTAGGTAGATTTTAGAATTTTTTTTTTTTTCATATAGAGAACTTTGTTATGATTTTAAATGTATTCAAGTCATTTTTTTTTTCTCCCTATCCTCTATTTTCTGTGAGATCTTAACCTTGACCTACAGTTTTTTCAGTCATGGTATTTTTCTGGAAGGGACTTGTGATGGGTACTGTGATGGCCCTGCCCAGATTCCCTTTCAGGAATGAAGGACTATTGCTTCAGTTGCTGCAAGTGCTACTTGGAGGACAGCCCTCAAATGTCAGCCCTCGATGGGGACTGATGAGTCTGAACAGAGCTGCCTTAAGCAAGGCCACACAGCCATCCCCGGGCAGCCCACGGGGGGCATAGTGACAAAGCTCCCTCACTCCAATGGGAGACAACTCTGGAAGGACATCCCCACTTGAGATTTCCCGGAGGTTTCCACAAAGACTGCTTCACAGCCCAGCTTCTCCATTTGCCCAATCCTGCTTCTTTCACTTCCATTCCACTAGTGTTGATCCTAGGAGCTCTCCCTAGTAAACCTCCTTCATACTAATCTCCATCTCAGTGTCTGCTTCCTGGAGAATACAACCTACAGGAAGTAATTCTAAAGCTGCTGGGAGATTGTTGTCACCGTTGTTATTTAAAAATCAGTGGAAGGACCTCAGGCATTATGAGAACATGCTCCCCTGATAGAATACACCAGTCCCCTCTTATCCACAATGTTGCTTGCCATAGTTTCAGTTACTCACAGTCAACTGAGGTCGACGTGGTCCAAAAATATTAAGTGGAAAATTCCAGAAATAAACAATTCATAAGTTTTAAATTGCAAATTAGTTTAAGTAACATGATGAAATTTCTTGCCATCCCTCTCCATCCCTCAGCGTCTCTCCATATCTCTCCCAAGCTGAGAATCATCCCTTTTTCCAGGATCTCCATGCTGCAGCCATCTTGGTTTTCAGACCAACTGTTGCAGTACTGCAGGGCATGTGCTCAAGTAACTCTTATTTAACTTTACAATGGCGCCAGGGTGCAAGAGTAATGACGCTGGCAATTCAGATATGCCAAAGAGAAGCTGTAAAGTGCTTCCTTTACATGAAAAGGTACGTATATATAGGAAAAAACATAGCATATACAGGGTCTGATACTATCCATGGTTTTAGATCATCCATTGGGGATCTTGGAACATATCCCCAATGAATAAGTGGGGACTACTGTACACACATAGAAGGGAGAAAAGAAAACCTATCACTGTGGATAGGATTGCACACATGAACCTGCCTTTTCTTTGAGTCTAAAGCTTCCTTTACTGAAAGTACATGATTTGAACAGAAAGAAGGTATAAGGAACAGGGAACAGCATTTGGGAAGTAGGCAGGTGTGAGGGCATCGCTGAAAGCAGAGATGAGGGAGAACAGGTAGAAGAAGAAGGCCACCTAAAGGAGAACCCTGAGAGCTAGAATGCTGTTGGGAAAAACTAAGTCCAGAAATCAATAAAAGGGATTTTCAAATGATAAATGTTAATTGTGGTATCTTTCCCCTGCAAGTAAACCTTGCTAACACTTCTGAGCACTGCAAATTCTACTGCACACTTAAATACTTTATAGGGACCTGAGAAAAGCTCAGTCAGATGAAAAATTAAAACGAGATGAAGGAACACTTCAGAGAGTCCTTAAATTTAAGCTACCTTGTACCTCCTTGCCCTTTGTTTACGGTCAGTGTATTAAACTTTGTTTCTACTCTACTCATCACCCTTCTCCACATATACCTCCCCAGGGTCTCACCTGGCACCTGGGAAGCCCTTTCTTGCTTGCTTACTTGTTGCCTGCTTTTTTTTATGACACACTTGATATTTTAAGTGAACTAAGGCTTTTGGTTTCAAGGCATTCTAGCTGGTGTCTTTACAAAGAGCAATCACAGCTATTAATCAGCAGATATGCTTCATGGGTATTCGTTAAAAGAAATGCGTTTGCAGTGCACATTAAAAAGAACGCCAGTCAGTTGAATGAATGAGCATTTATATATTCATCTTCCAAGAATCACAGTTTTTAAACTGAAAGCGACTGTAAAGATCATACTAGACTCACCTCCTTATTTTATAAGGGAAGAAACTATTTTCTGGAAGATTTTTTTGCCTACAAATATTTTCCTCCTTTCCCACCCATATAACAATATTAAAAAATGTTTCTGCCCCTCCTCCTATCTCGATTTCCTTTCTCCTTTTTAATAGCAATTATGCTGCCAGAAAAAACATTTCAAGGTGGATCATGTGAAGTCCCTGCCAGGGCACATAAATAAATCAATAAATGCCTGTTAAGTTGAAGAAGCAGCTGGTTCTTTGCCAATAGATGGATGCTTTTACTCTTCCCCACATCTCCTGGGGCACAGGGCACTATTGGACATACATATACCCACCGTCCTCACCTCTTTCCTACTCTGGGTGGGGCCCACAGGGCTGTAGGTCACCCAGTGCAGCTCGAATCCTTTAAGGGCAAGAGGATAATTTCAGGCTGTCATGATTACCTGTACCTTCTGGTCTAAGAGCAAAGCACTTCAGCTCCAAACCTGAAACCTCAAAGGAAAGGAAATCCTAAAAGTACATGGAATTCTCCATTGATTCTTTTTCTCAGTGATTTCCCATTTTCAATATTATAACATATATGCCAACAAAAGAGATTCGCTGGTGACCTCTTCATTTCAGGGTTTGATTGTGGAAACTCTCATAATTTGGAGTTGTGAAAAAGCAAAATGCTAGAAGATAAAAAGAAACGGTCCAGTTCTTGTTTGATCTTTTTGTAGTTTTCTGATATACTGCCTTTTCACACACCATGAGTTCAAGGGTGAGGAGAAAATTGTGAAAAGAAATCATAGCAGTGGCCTAAAAACCCTAACTAGGCTAAATGTTACTCAGTGGTTAAGACTCCATTGTTCCATGTTCGTGGGTCAAATTTGAATCCCAGTTCCATTCAAAAAAACAAACAGATAAGTGGAAAGATATTGACAGGATAACTAAGCAACAAATTAGGGCCAAAGTAGATCCATTTCTAGATTGTGTCAAAGTCTGTACTGTGTTCAAACGAAGACGATACTCTCACCAGTCAGAGTTAACATGTTATGTTGCTCCTCAGAAGGACGTGTAAGATTCACATTTGTCCCCAACTATTTAAATGACTCACTCGTAGAACAAAACACATATACCCACCCTGCTGTAAAAAGTGATCCTAATCAGTAGCAATATCAATCCTTGGCCTGTGGATCCTTCAGCAAGCATCAAGAGAAAAAAAATGTATAATTTTGTAAATGGAATACACTTTCAAAAACCTATTAAAAACACCCAGTGTACCAGCCAGTGTATACATTTGCTTTTAACTTCTATACTTGGCAAAGAAGAGCACTGCTTGACATAATTCTTCAACCCAAATGATCAATTACACTGAATGGTGCCTGTGCATTTTAAAACACTGAGAGCAAATGATAGGTATTAGGCAAAGCAAATTAACTCAACAACATAGCCTGCTGAGAGTGAATACATTTTTTTGAAAACAGCATTTCTTTTTTTTTTTTAAGCAAGGCATAGCCCATGAAAGGCACTGCATTGGTAGTTCTGAAGATGAGACTCTCCTATTTCACGGCAGTCACGGCCAGGGCAGTGCCACTCCTTGTGTCTCCGCATGAGCACACCTGGTTAATTTGCTAAACGGACCACCTCTAGGGCACAAAAATAAAAAGTTGCTTCTGAGCCTACCAATTTCTGCTGAGCGTGCCAACTAAAAGCAAACGTGATGGTGAGCAGTAACAGCCTGGGAGTTAGACTCAGACCTCCAACCAGCTCTACAATGAGGACAATTCACAGTGACACCAAGGTGGGAAGCACTGTACCCAAAGACCCACAAAAGAAAAAAATTCTGTAACTGCCACCTTCCAAGCCAGCCATCCCCATCGCCTTAAACACTAATCACTGACATCTAAACCTACAGGATTTCCCAGAAAAACAAACGAAGGCTGCTCATGTACACCCTATTTAAGATAGGCACCACTGAGGTCAGCACAAACGGACCTCCGGGAACTGGAAGTCTTTTCCTTCTAGACACACCTCTTCTTCTGTTCCCCTGGGTCTGGCCTGCCAAACACATTTCTCTGAAAGTCCAATCCTAACTGTGCTGGAGCAAACTTCGTAAGTGGTAAGTGGATCAGAAGGTTCTACTGCACAAAGATTGCCCAACACAGTATGAGAAAACTGTTTTCACTGCTTGCAGGAACTGGTTTGTCTAGCAACAATGCTTATAAAATGTGCATTCTTTTTGTGTGTGTGTTTTAAATGTGCTTTGCCAATGACTTCCAATTGAAAATAAAGTTTCATTAAAATAGAAAAATATAATCCAGATCATTTGAATATAAAACAGTCACGTTGACAATACACTGGGTGTTGTAATGTGATGACATTGCTGTGAGTTCCACAAGTTGTCCTTTAAAGGAACAGTTCTTTCTGTAATCTGGGATTTCCTCTCTGGCATCAATCTCCGTCTTACCTTGTACCACAGGAATTTTTCCCAGGCCGCCTGACAATCCTGTCTCTGCATTGGGAGATTCCAGAAATGTGTTCTCTCTTGCTTCTTTCGTTAAGAATTTATCATCTAATATAAATTTCATTAGGAATTTATAGTCTAGAGAACTCAGCTATGATGACACACCTCCTAAGCTGTACGATAATGCCTTCAGTCAGTGTCACCTTACATATAATAAATCATTTTCCGACTCAGCTAATTATTTATTAACTTTTCTGTTTTGGAATACTTTCAAATTTATGGGAAGAGTTGCAAGAGTAGTACAAAGAATTCCTATAATACCTTCTTATTTATTATATTCAGTTTTATTAGATTCACAAATTCTGCCACATTTGCATGCTCCCTCTCTCGCCTACATATATATAATACCTTTGCTGTAATATTTAATTCCAGACATTATGACCTTTAACCCTTAATTCTTCAGCATGTATTTGCTAAAACAAGTACATTCTTTTACATAACCATAGTACTATTAAAATTCAGGAAATCTAACTGATACAATACTACAACCTAATATACCATCCATACTCATATTTCACCAATTGTGCCAATAATGTTTCTGTAGATAATATTTTCCTGATCCAAAATCACGTATTATATTTAGTTGTCGTTTTGTTAATTTCATTTTAATATGAAAGTTTCTCAGCCTTTTTTTATTTTTTACGACACTGACTTTTTTTTAAAGTTGAAGCCAATTTTTCTATTAAATATCATCCAATTTGTCCTTCTCTGATAATTCCTAGATTAGTTGGAGATTATGAATTTTTGTTAGGACTGTGAAATAAGTGATGTTGTATGCATCACATCTAGAGGCACAGTACGTTGCTTTGTGTCAATTTTTTTTATTTTATTTTAAACTCTATTAACTTAAATAATTATATTAGACTGATCCCCTATGTAATTCTTAACTTTAAAATTTTTCAACCAAAATTCTAACCTCAATAACAATTTTCTAAAATACTAGCTCATTGAACTAATCAAGTGCTGCAAAGGATAGAAACACTAATTTCTTACACTTTAATTCTTAGTAATGCTATTAACTTACTAACAGATCTTAGGCAAGTTAATTAATCTTCCTGAATATGCTTTTCTATATTGGTACTTTAAAAGTAAACTTTTTACTAAACAATCTGAAATCCATGCATAAATTTATTATATTTGCATTACTGGCAACTTTATGAGCAAATTATGTGTCCCTGTGAGGTACCTTCTTTTCTATTTTTTATAGTGTAAACAAAGCCACATATTCACTTTTTCAAATGCACCTCAAGGCAACATTGACAAAAATGTAGTACCTTATTTTTTTGTCTTACAAGTATAGCTATGCTCCAAAGAAATCTAAATTGGAATGTTTTACTACAAAAGCAATGCCCTTCCAAATGTATGTGAGTTAATAATATTAAATAAGCATTTAATGTAAGTGAAAGCAAAAATGATGCCTTGAAAAGGACTTTTAGGGTTAAGAGGAATGAAGAAAGCTCACAACAACTTCTCTCAGATGTATCATCTACAGTATAATTATAACTGTTATCAAATCATGCCTAAACAACAAACTATATTTTCTCACAGTTTACATCATGTACTCAATCTTAGAATGTGTAAACGAAATAATTTACCCTCTGATTTGCAGAGAAGTGATCTTAAAAAATATGGTCCTTAAATTCAAATTAGTTTCAATACACCAAGAACTAGAATAACATGTCTCTTGTGTATTTATTACTGTATAGGAGGATAAGCACATTCTTTTAGATTCCAAAAATGTAGCCAAAATCCACAAACCCCTTTCCACAACTGAGGAAAATGCATTTCCCCAAATGAAGAGACACTGCTCTACATGCCAGTCTCAAAAGGAAGAAACCTCTGAATTTAGGTTCATGCAGAACATATATAGGTATTCCTATCAACAGAAGAAGTTTTTTAGAGAATTATAATTAGCTAATAAAAATTATCATAAATCATTTTTAATACTGGACTAAAATTACGGTGTTTCATAGTTTAATAATGGATTAAAATAGCATATGCCATGGTTAAGCACAAGTCATACTACATGGGAGGCAAACCATGCACAACCACTTAGCGCACAGAGTACTCAATGAACAATAGCTATCTAGGAAGGATATTTGCATAAGCCAACAAACAATTTAAATTTTCTAGCGTTACTTTTCTTTTGGCTTCCAAGACATCACCTCCTCCTGATGTTCCTCTTTCCTCACAGCCACTCTGTTCCAGTCTCTTGCTGGCTCCTCCTCTATCTCATGGCCCAACGTTGGAGTGTCCCAAGAGTCAATCATTAGACCGCATTCCTTCTCAATCAACAATCGCTCCTTAGGTGATCTTCTTCAGTCTGGTATCATGAATGTCTCTTTTGTGCACTGATTCTCGTTATTTATATTTCCTACCCTGACATTACCCTACGTTTCATGCATATATCCAACTGTCGCACATATTATAACATCTCCACGTTGATGCCTAATAGTCATTTAAAATCTAACATGCCCAAACAGAAATCCTGATTTTCTCTCTAACCCCACTCATCCACTAGTCTTTCCCACATCAATAAATAGTACCATTCACCAAACTGCTAATCAAAATTTAGGAATAATCTTTAATTCTCCTCTTTCTTTTCCATTTCACATCTAATTTCTATCAATTAAGATTGCAAAATTCCAAATTTATCCACTTCCTGTCACCTCTATCACTACTATCCTAGTTTAACACCATTGTCCAATTTTCCAACAGCCTCCTAACTATGATCTTCCCAACACTATGCCCACATAGTATCAGAGAACTTGTTCAATCCATTCTAGCTAAAAATAATTGCAGTGCCCCTCCCTTACTCCATCACTGCCCATATTCTCCTACTTTATTTTTCTTCATAGCATATATTATCTGATGTTATAGGGTATGCTCATTTGTTTATTATCTGATCATCTCTCCCAATGGGGTGCAGGGTAAGGGTCTGCCTATTTATCTATTGATTGTCTGTCCTCCCTGTGGCTAAGGACTTTATCTTGTTCATTGTTTATTCCCAGTGACTAGAAAAGTGTCTGACATGCAATATTTAATAAATTTCTTATTGAATAAATTAATTAATGGTTCTCAGATAGCAAACAATTAAGATATCCAGAGGTGAATGGTGATGAATGGAAAAAACATGAGAATTATAAAATATTTTAAAAAGAGTAAAAAATGTGTCTTAGAGGGCAGATGTGGATAGGACAGTGGAGAATACATACAAAATATTAGCAGATTTTCAGAGGATGAAAATATTTTCTTTAGGGAACAACTCTGAAAGCAGATTCTAAGACTGAGACCAAGTCAAGATCAATTTCTAACTTTTCAAAAATGGTTTAGTTTAAAATAAACTGGAGATTGTAAAAGCGTCATAGCAGGAAATATCTTTCCTTTCCTTTTTCTCCATTGCTTTCATAGTGCCCTCCCTCCCCCTCACCATTCTCTCGGAATATATACTATATGTAATAGTTTTATTCTGCTATGTCTTGGAGATTACCATTCTGGACAATTTCACCATGCAGAATTCAGGTTATCTTTTTATTTACAGAATGCTTTCTTGGATTGAAATTTTAAATATCAGATCTGTTCCAGCATTTTGGTTTTTTCCTTCAAGGACTCCAATTATTCACATGATGGCTCTTCTTTGCCTTTCTTCCATTTCAACCACTTTCTCTCTGGCCTTTTTTACTTGTTTCTTTATAAGACTGATATTCTCCTCATTGTTTGCCTGCTTTTCTTCAATAGTTCTTATTAAACTTCTGTTCAAATCTATTCTCCCTTTGATACCCAGTAATTTAGTCTGTATTTCTAAAAAAATAAATAAAGTCTATCATTTTATTCTATTTCTTTTCTGAGTTCCATCAACTTTAATTTCATTTCTTCCTTTTTTTTCTAATCTTAGTTTTTGAATTTGTGATTCAAGGTATTTTTCATATCCCAATGTTTGTTTGAAGACATTTAATTCAGTTTCGAGTGTCATGTTACAATTTTCTTCTGTTTCCTGGATGCTTTTCAAAGAGGAATTTCCATCAACTGAAATGTTGTGATTCTCCATTCTATTTTGATCTTATAGTCACTTTATATCAATGACGAATGATTATGTGGAGTCACTTCTTGGACAAGGTTGACAATATGAGCTGGTTTGCATGATCTTTAATTCAAGAGCACCCTCTCCTGTCTGAGTTGTGAAGTGCGGTTTTTTTTAGTTTGGCTTGCGGTGGGGGGCACCAGAGAAGTTATATTTCCTTCAATTTTTTCTTCTTTTATCTTGTGGTAGTCTAAATTTCCCACCTTACTTCTTTTCCCTTCACCTACAAGACTCTAAAGGGTGCGTCTCCCTCACTTTTACCTTGTTCATCCCTAGAAGCATTGCTCTTCCACACTGTGAGGGTTTACTTATAAGACCCTTCCTCTTGACTATTGCTCTTATAGCTACCTGGAATCTCTTTCAGTAGTTTCACTCTTAGGATAAACTCTCTTCCTGAGGGCGATTGTCCCACAATCCCAACTTGTCTCTTCCACACGGGTTTTCCAGAAACCCCTAACTGTCCATAAAGACTTACGATGAGAGCTCAAGAAACAGCTCTACTGAAAACTGATGTGACTTTTCTACATACAGTAACTGAAGTTTGTACTGTCCTCTGTCTTCTGGTTCTGCTGAAGGTGAGGGATTTCTGTGGTTTAATTTACTTCTTATTGATTTGTATATATTTTGGAAGATGTAGAAAGAATTCTGATTTAAGCAGCAGCAATTAATTGCTTCAGCTACCTGGATGTTTCCCCCTTTACAATTAAGAAAACTTCTTAACCAGATATTACTTCTTTCTGTTTTTACTTTTTAATTCTGTAGCACATACTGCAGTGGATACATTGTGCTCCACCCATATCCCCTCTTCAGAGCTGAGGCATCTATTACCCCAGGTGCTGGGCATCATGACTGCTGCCTTCTCACAGCTGTCATTAAGAGTGACCCTTCCCCAAAAGGAGCTGCCTTACCCAAGGTACACACACTCTCCATGAAGAAGCCAGCAGTCAATAGCTGGCTGATGCAAAGATCCAAAGCTCAGCCCACTTGCCTTAATTTGTGACCACCCGGAAGGGCCATCCCAGCTCCAGAGTTCCCTGTAGATCAGCTGAGGTCTCACTTGCAACTGTGTTGTGGATCAGCTTCTCTGTCTGCCCCATCCTATCTTCCTCACTGCCTTCCAGGTGTATATATATCCTGAATGAACTCTTCAATATACCTTTGCAAATAATTCTCTACCTCAGAGGATTTTCCAGGCATCCAATACAGGACAATAAAAAAAAATGTATTGAGTTATGAGACAGACACTGTTGTACATACTTGAATATGTTGGATACGGTCACCTAATTCTCACAAGGAACTGTGAGGGAGATACTATTATTATCATCTTCATATCTCAGATGAGAAAAGAGACCTCTTCCAAAAAATAAGTACCTGCCTAAGTCACTAATGATAAAGGCAGGATTTGCACACAGGCACTCTGAACCAAAAGCCCATTCTCTTATCCACTTCACTGCACTGCCTCCTACACTGGCTTTGCACTCACTGCTCCTCTGATATGACCCTTAGTGGCCCCGTTTGTTGCGTTTTTCTGCGCTTTACTATGAAGCATAGGCGGCATATGACACGTACTAGAATGATCACAAATATTAAGATGTTTTTGTTTTTTTAACACATAACATTTTCACTGGTGGATTGACTGTAACATTAATTGCTAAAGATGGAACTCACTGACCTTATGAATTTGTCTCTCAAAGCGTTAGCATTAAGAACAGAGAAGCATGTTCGTAAATCCAGTCTATTATCACTTAGTCCCACACACATTATGTACACATATTAACCTACACGTTAACCACTACTTCTCTGTATATTTGCTTTTATCTCACCTCTACATAAAATACCAAAAAGATTATAACTTATTTCAAAAATTCTTACCTCCATCATGAAATTTGCTTAATCTTTCAAAATATGATGACATGGGGGCCTGTACAATATCTAGGATAGCCAGTAGTGTTCTTGTGAGCCTTAATAACTCACTGAAACTATAAAATCCAAAGTATATGAGATTCCGAGCCAAGTGGACCACCTTAATTTAAAAAGGGCGAGAAGGGAGAAAAGAAAAGAAAAATATTAGGAACTAAAATTAACATTGATATTTTATTATCTAAACTAGGGCAGATATTTCTATAATAAATTCTCTGATTCTTTAACACCTAGGAATTAAAATACCTGCAAAAGCAACCACTGAACTCTAATTTATTCAAGTTTAGAATTAAATCCCAGTAAGACTAGTTCGTCAACCCTATCAAAAGCCAGTGACAGGAAGATGAGGTGTCTGGTCAGCAGCCAGCAAGGAAGCAGCATGATTTCAGATGTACCAAGGTGGTTAAAAAAGTTTAAATTAGAATGATTTATCTCTTAATTAAATATTAACTTAAGTCTCATTCATTAGGATATCACTTAATAAATGGTTACATTGATGAATTACTTTAATAGATATTATCCATGAAATTTGTCCAGAAGTATATGCTCCCCATGCTGCTTTGTGCTCTTCTGGATACTATAACACATACTAGGTATAAGAGCCAGCTTCCAGGATAGCCCCCAAAGTATGGTCTCCTTCCACATTGCACCAGGGTTAGTCTGTGTGACCAACAGAATGCAGCAAAAGTGGTAGCATGCCACTTCCAAGATTAGTTTATAGAAGATTGAAACTTCCATTTTGGACTCTCTCTCCCTCTCTCTCTCAGATGGCTTGCTCAGGGGAAGCCAGGTGCCATGCCTTAAGGACACAGGCAGCCTATGGAAATGCCCACATGGCAAGAAGATGAGGTTTCTGGCCAATAGCCAGCAAGAAAGTATGGACACCAACAACCTCATGAGTGAGCTTAGAAGTGAATCGTCTAGCCCCAGATAACTACCACCCTAGTTGACAGCTTGATTACAACCTCATGAGAGACCCTGAACCAGAATCTCCCAACTAAGCACTCCCAGATTCCTGACTCGGAGAAACTCTGAGATACTAAATGTTTGTTGCTTTGGGCTGCTACATTGGGGGTAATTCATTATACACCTGTAGGTAGCAAATATACCAGATATCGAGTAACAGTGTCTTCTCTCTAGTATTGGCACTATATCCCCCAAAATGATATTATAAGTAGAAATAATTCAATGCAGTTTAATGAGGCTAAAAACATCACCTCCATGGAGATGAAAAAAATGTATTCAAGTATATTATAAGTAGGCAAAACTGTCTTTGTTCATTGAGTGCAACAAAGCTTACACAAATGAAATGAAACCCCCCAAAATCAAGGAAAAAGTAGCTAACAGATAATTATAAATATTTTATATTGGATATCAGGTATGATTAAAACATCAAATCTATTTTTTAATCAATGGCAGAGGGAATCATACCTTCATGAACCAAACTATCCAATTACCAAAATATTCTAAATAATAGAGGGGGGGAAAAACCTTTGATGCTCAATGCATCTAATTTTTTTTTAAACTTTTATTTATTTAAGTGTGCTTTTCCAGGACTCATCATCTCCAAGTCAAGTAGATGTTTTAATCTAGTTGTGGAGGGCGCAGCTCACAGTGGCCCATGTGGGGATCGAATTGTTGTTAAGAGCACCACCGCTCTCACCATCTGAGCTAACCAGCCAGCCACCCCTCCCCAATGTATCTAATTTTTGATAGGGAAAATTGAATAACCTCATGAATGTATTCTTTTTAAAAAAATACCTCAAATGTCAGTTTGTTTTTTTCTTTATCCCCAAAAGGAAAGGGCTGATTTACAACTTCTTTCAAGTATTCTTCAACAAACTCCATCGTCAGTGCAAATTTCCTCTTCATATCATTTCTGGAAGAGTCTGTTATAGAATCATATCTGGAAAGATAGAATATAAAGCAAACTCAATTGATTGTAATCATTTAAAAATAGGAACATATACCTACTTTAAGCTCCTGGCTCCTTACACTTGGGTAAAATAATTAACCTTTGTAGATATTGTATCCTCATCTGTAAATATCTCATACATATTTTCAAGTGTATGTGATACTGGAGTCAAGCTCTTTGGGGCTGTTGCAAAATGAGTTAATAATATGTAAAACACTTAAATCAAGGTGTACCACAATATTATACACTTAACAAATTGTTACGCCTTTATAAATATGATTTCTGCTTATTGGTGTCCATAATGATGTTTCTATTACCAAAAGTTGTCATTTTACTCTTCAAAGAGTATCTTATTTGCATTTGGAAGATTAACAACCTGAGTTTGAACAGAGAAATACCTTTCCATATATTTCATTTCAAAATTAAAGACATTTTATTTTGAACTCCAAACATACTCATGAATCGTGATCTTTGTGGGGATTTCTGTCCAGAGCCTTGCATAGCGAACGGGCACCACAGACTCCTGGGGATCCCGGTCAACGTGCATATGGAGCATGAGGCGACAAAAAGATGCTCGGAGGTCAAATGGCAGGCTCTCATCCGACACACACCGCAGGATCAAATCCACAGAGAGCTGCATAGAAATCTGGTTTATGGCGAGATACTGGCGATCCAGGCACATCCTTGCAAAGAGGTTTAGCTGGTACCTTAAAGATATTAAACACATTACATTATTTGCCTGGTCTTGATCTTAAGCATCATAGTATCAGTCAGTATCTACTTTTATGATGATAATATTTTCAAGTGTGTGTGATACTGGAGTCAAGCTCTTTGGGTAGTAGATTAAATAATTAACAACACATGTGTGAAATTGTCCCTATTCCCATTCAGTTGCAATTTCCCTTACTTTTTCCAGTAACACATTTCTGGTAGAGAGGGTCATTAGGTTCTCCATTCTAGCTTTCCTAGGGTTACATATACAGGAACCCTGAGACCATGGATAACAGCTCACATGAAACAATCTCTCTCCACCTTCCCCTGTCCCACTCAGCTCTGGGTTGTGGCATCTACACTCTTAGTTCAGATCCATTCAGTTCCCAAACCAAATGCGATCAATCCAAATGGCATCAGTACACTTGGATTCATCAACCTCTGAGATCAAGAATTAGCCCTTGGCTTTGTTGCTGGAGCTATAGAAACCAGGGAACAGGAGGCATTTTCTGCCTTTCTCAGATTCCTGTTATTTGGGTCCAACTTGACACAAGGGCTTCTGACTTGGGTTTCCATGCCTTAAATTCAAAGACACCAGCTAGGTTCTTGCTCCCAATATACTGACCACCGGGAACTACCATCAGAACTTCTGCTGCCATATACTATTGCTGAATTTTCATAGCTACAGACATAGTTTCTCTTAAGCCCAAGTGCTGCACATGTTCATAAGCTCTATACACTATAAACTACCAGCTAACTCTCTCTGAGGCCGCCCCTGCAGCTGGATCAGCTTCCCCAGCCCAGTCCCATTACCTAGGTCCCCAACGTGTCTCTCATCCACACTTACTCGAATCAATAATAGGAAAAAACCTTTTGCAGCATAACAATTCCAAACAAGTGGGAAGTCAGAAAATTGCAAGTGGTATACGTGAAAAACACAGATGTTAACTTTTATTTTGAGTTATTTTAAATAATACTAAATATTTCAGCTACCCCAGTAATGACACGACTTTTTAAATTTCCTCTTCATAGACACCAGACTTATAGAGATTTATTGAGAACCTCTTTCAATGAACATGTGAGACTGAGAATTACAATTCTCTGTACTACTTTACCTGTAATAGGTCAGAACTTCTAAATCAGCTTTGGTGCCTTCTTTCGCTTCCTGAGCAAGGTGCCTGATAGCTTTGCCATGAGGTTCCTTGTTGCTGTCAATCCAGTAGAGCCAAACTTCCTCATCGTCAATGTCATCGGAAAGGATGGAGCTCTCCATGGGGTTGTCCATTTGCATTGAAACCAGCCTTGAAATTAATAATACAAACAAAATCTATTAAGAAGCTCACTAATAAATATGACAAAGAACCACAATGCTTACACGTAATGAACAGAAAAAGATGCCTCTGTTGTCTGGGCTTACTTAGTTTGAATGAGAATGTCGGCATTGCCTGGGCTCAACATAAATTTACAGATGAGTTCCTGAGTTACAGGTATAGCGGTGGTATTGGACACACACAGATCTGATAAATAATCCAAGAATCTGGAAAAAAAAATTAAATTGAACATTAAAAGCATTTTATAAAATCATAAGGACAATAAACTTTGGGATATCACAAACGTTAACTTTTAAGATATATTTTAATATTATTTTCATGCAACATTTTTCTAACGTGTTGCTTATCTACTGCATCATTAGAAACAAATTAAACATCAAATTATTTGTACTTAATATAAATCTTATTTCAAAAAAGGATATAAATTTGCTTCTATTTATTTGGTGATATTCATCCCACAGCACTGTGATTTACTATGCTTAGAAAATCATTTATCTGCCCTAAAGTGAATATCAAAATTGAATATCAAAACAAAAGCAGATCAAAGCTAATGTTGGTATTGAGTCAAACAGGAATACTATACACACTTAATCAAAGTGAGTACGGCCCTATGGAGTCAACAGCCCATTTATTTGCTAGGCTAATTAGTTAAGAAAACTTTATCTATCTGCTTGACTTTTCTGCATTCATTTCTCCCAGATAAGGCAGCATGGTGCAATGGAAAGAGAATTTGATGTGGAATCAAAAACCCTTAATTTACCTCCTATTCTATTCCTTACTATTGGGAATTTATTGGGCTAGTTGTTCCCTCAATTTTTATTTTCTCACCACTAAAATGTGTATAATAAAATACGACCAGTGTACTTCATGAGAATATGCAAAGATTTTAATGAGACAATCTATATGAAACCATTTTAAAAACTATAAAGTTCTATAAAAATATAAGTTATCAGCATGGAAATCAATTACATTTAAATACATCTAGAAAGTTTTTTGGTCTCCTACAAAGTAATAACTCTTTGTCATGCATAATTATTATAGCAATAAGGCCAATATAGTTTTGTCCATGAAAGGGATATAAAGGGATTTCAACTTTAAAAAGTTCTAAGAATAAAGCAAAAAGCCACAATCCCCCCTAGAAAAGAATACTGTATGAACCACTTCAAACCTTGGCTCACGATTTCTCCTGAGTAAGCTGACAAATGTTTCTATTTCTTTTGCTGTGATATGTTTCTCTAGTAGTTTTCTGTTGTTGTGCAACAAAGCTGTGATGGTATCTTCTGCCAAAATATCATAGCCAATCTGGGACTGCATGACACAGAAATTCTTAGCAATATATTCCTGCAAAGAGAAAGGCTGTCAGAATGCACTGCCAAACAGCTGACAAAGAACAGGTTCCATTAGCGTCAGCAACATTGACTAATTTATTCATAACAGAAAACTCACTAAAAATTATTGTCAAAAAAAGAGCAAGTAAATAACTCGTCAATAAATAGGACTTTTTGAGGAAGGAAATGAAAATATTAGCCTATACCTAATTTTAATTACAAAAAAAAAATTATATACCTAGAAATCTTTTTTTTTTTTTAATATGGGTGCTTGCACTCTTGAAGTATAAGTGGAAAAAACAAAAACAAACCTAGATAAACTAACGATTTTTATGACATGGTAACTAAGGATTTTACTACCTTAACAGAGGCCCTTCTTCTAACTCTCATTAAAAGCTATAACTGATGAGTTTAGCATAATTAAAATAACTCTGTGGTATTTTGTGTATGAGGCATAAGATCTATACTGTCACATGAAGATACCCGATGGACTTGCGTGATTTCTTTTTTATACATTATACCACAGTGGTCTATTAAATCTTCACTTCAAAATAATGATACAGTTTCATATCACTTTTTATCTTAAAAAGCTATCAAGCAAGATAATAAGATTGAACACTTTATCGATCAGATCCGTTCACCCAATAAAGATCCCTTGAAAGCCTACAACATTCCAGACACTGTTTGAGAGAATAGGCCTGTGGAAGTAAACAAGATAAATAAGCTTTCCTGGAGCTTACATCTAATGAGAAAAAAGGGCAGTAAATGAACTAATAAATATGATCATTTTACATGTTAATAAGTGAAATAAAACAAACAGAAGGATGAAGATGGCTGAAAAAAGTGATATTTGACCTAGGGAGCAAATGATTAAAATGATGCAATGATGGAAATGATAACAAGGAGGCAGCACAGGGACAGAAGCCATCTAGGCAGTGGGAGTAGCAGGTACAAAGGCTCTGTGGTAGTGGAACCAAGTTTTTTGTGACCTAGCAACAAAAAGTGGCCACTGCAACAGAGTGTAGTAAATGAGGAAAAAGCAAGAGCTGAGGTTGGAAAGGCAGGGCCTTGCAAGCCGTGGTAAAGGAGAAGATGTTCTTCTACCAGCAAGAGAAAGCCATTGGGGAGTTTCAACCATGTGTTATTTAAGGCGCTCCTTATTCTTCCCACTAACTCTTCAATATTCCAAGCCACTATTACTCATTTCCCATAGTCTGTATATAGGCAAAACATCTCACACAACTATTTAACTGGTAAGCCTGGCCCCCTCCACAATCGGAAAGTTTTCACTTCAGTTTCTTGGGGCTTCTCCTTGGGAATGTATCTCTGTTTTGATATTTGAAAAATTTCTTGATTACAAAGTGGCTTTGCCTTATTTTTTTTTTTTATTGGAATTTACCTATTCCTTGAAAATGATATTTGGTTGCACAAATCTAATTATATTCTAGGCAGCAATTTTGTTGACTTTGAAAATGATGGCTTCATGTTGGATAATTAGTTAAGCAAAGTATCTTCGGTTAGTGCATCATTTTGCAGATATGTATTGATTTACACATTTTTATGACTATTTTAATCAGACTGTAGTATAAGGACAATCTACAAGATTGACAAGTAGATCAAAATGTTGACAAATAATCAAAAGAAATTAGAGGTGTTACCAAATTCTATACATAATAATAAAGAGAGACTCAATATGAAAGACTTGGGTTAGCACTGAATCACAAAACAACTCCTTATTAGGACTCCATAAAATACAGCTGCAGATAAAGGAAAACAAGGTAATTATGCAAGAGTAGAAAGTAATTCTGCTTACATTTTAAAGTCACGTTCTAAAAACATCAGAAAGCTGCTTTATGCTTAACACAAAGCATGCTTAATTCAATAGAAATGAGAAAACTATTTTTCAACCATCACTGAGATTAAATTGGAGCATGCACAAGAACGTGAGGGAAAATAAAACTTAACCCTCAGTGACAGCTGGGGATTCTTTTTTCTTCCGTCAGCTTAGTGATCTATGTCTTGGGGAGACATCCCAAATAAGAGAAAGAGTTGTCTACCCACAGTCATATGCGTTAAAGAAACTGGAAATCAGGTCCCCCAAAGTGAATAAACATTTACCTGGTGAAGTGATGTGCCTAAGTAGAGTGAACTAGGAGAGAAAAAATTATAGAAGAGTGTGTGTGTGTGTGTGTGTGTGTGTGTGTGTGCGCGCGTGTGTGTGTGCTTCTACTTGTCAAAAGGCTAAGTTTTTCAGAGGAGAAATTGCACACACCTCAGCACACTAGGCTCATGAGTCCCCAGCTAAGACTGAGAGGAATAAGAAAGAACTTGGTGTGCCAGACCAGTGAAGATGTGCTGCCCAGGCCACCTACTCGGGACTGGCAGAGCAACCAAACCCCAGGTGACTGACACTGAAGCACAAAGCAGTGCTGCAGAAAGGGGGTCCCAGGACCCTCCCAAAGGCTGAGCACCAAGATGGCATACACTGTGGGTCCATGGGACTGAGAGAACCAGGCAAACTCTGTAGACTTGTTGATTTTTCACTTAACTCAAGCTCTCTAATAACATTGCTTCTACGTGTGAGTGATGGCCTGTGTAGCAAAATATATGCTTCCAGTCCCAGGAAGAGAAACGAGGCCAAGTGGAGTACATTGAGCAACTTCTACCCGCCACCCTCACGCCAGACCACCACGTAATGACATAGGTCCTTACAGTGGGACTTTGGGAACACTGGCTCTCTGAGTGCTTGAAGGTCTATCGTTTAACATCCTGGAACTCAATTTTTCTTCCAATAAAATAAGAACAACACTACCTACTTGACACCTTAAAGGAATACAGTGAAGCTGGGAAAAATAATTCCAATGACAGCATTTTCACCTGTGAAGAAGGATGTTTATAACTAGGATTATACTAAAAAGTATTTAAGGATTTGTGTATATTGTCCCCTTCCTTGCTCTTGCTCCTTGCCATATTATTTATCTTCTGACTAATCTGTTTTACGTATTCTTTTTTAGACCTTTTCTTAATCTTTAAATGGAATTTTCAAAGCCAATGTATTTTAACACATTTTTCTCAAAGAAAATTTTTTCTTCTTGCCAAAAACTTTCAAACTATTAAGAGGAAATACTGCGATGATTAAGAGGCTGGGTTTGAACACTGGCTCCAGTCTTAAAATTGTGTAATCTTTGGCAACTTATTTAAACTCTCTGTGCCTCAGTTCCTTATCTTAACTCAGTATTAACTGAGTTAAGTTGTGTAAAGGGCTTAGAACTAAGCCTGGTACAAAGTATGCAATCAGTACATACTATTAACTATTCCCACATAACCTCCACCCTGTAGGCCTGACATCCGGGGCCCTACATGGCTTAGCCCAACCTGCCTTGCCAATCCTCTTTTACATCGTCCTTCCTCCTGGACTAAACTCATCAGTGAAATTTGCTGGTTATGCACTCACCTCTCAGACTGGCTAAAAGAAACATGGCACACTAGTTTACCAAATAATAATTAATTTTAAACAATTTTATATTAAATAAAGATGTATATTATTGAACACAGTGCAAAATATTACATTTTTTAAGCCAAAAATGAAACTTAAATGAAATTTCACTTGCAGTTGGCAACTTTCAGCTATATCCCTAGATACACCTGGCAGGTAGACATACTTTTGGACAAAAGTGCCCTTTCTAGCACCCATCATTCTCTCTTCATAGATCCCTCTTCCCTAAAATGCCTACTCCTGTACAATTTATGAAAATGGTTCTCATCCTACCCAAATGTGTCCTTCTCCCAGCACCCTTCCTAGGTTCCCCCAGCCACAACTGAACTCTCCCTCTTCTGAATTCCTATAATGCTGTCTTTTATCTCTCATGTCCTGTCTTTGTTTCTCCCTTATGTTTCAAATGTACATATCATATCTTTTCCACAAGACAATGAACTCTTTGGCCTTTACGTTACAATGCAGTACCTTAGGTGATCTAGAATGCCAAGAAATGTCTCGTTTCTCTTTCTATAATATACCCAGCATGCCTCTTGATCAGCAGGAGCTAATACCATACACACAGATGGACTCAGACATCCTCCCCTAATGATTCTAATTTTACAGGGAAGAATAAATATACGTGTCAGCTCAAAAGTACTTACAGGCCCGTTTTATGTGTTACCAATATAAAACATTTCACTGAAGAGTGGAATTTCCCATTCCCATTTTATATGTTCTAGAACAGTAACTAAAGAACCTTGCCCATACTCTAAATGTTAAACAGAGGTAATAACAAGCGCCACCCTCCCACCTGATTTTTCCGGTAGTCCTGCTGCGAATGTCTCAGCACGCGGTAGCATAACCTCAGCATGTACTTGTAGGGAGCATATCTTTGGTCCCCCAGATCTTCAAGTCTCAGCATTGGGCCTTCTCCTCCTTTCTCCTTAAAGGGTGCTTTAAGAATCCCAAATACCTATCAGGAAAAAAAACAACAACCATCTATTCTGATGAATGGAGGCGCATGCTTTGCAATGTTTTAATTTTTTTTAAATAAGCAAATTGACTCAAAAACACTTGACAATATTATTGTAAACAAAAATGGATTTATTTTAGGATACTGGATCAACATATTAAGGAACAGAAAAATATTGCTAAAAGGATTCCCTAAATTGAATGACAAAAACATTATATAAATAAAATGTTTAATTTTATTTAGAAACCATATTTTATTAAAATAAGAAACATAAAAATGTTGGGTTGTACCACATTACATGAACATATTTAGATAAATTAAAATATAGTTTGATTACTACAGGCTTTATTATATTTGTTATTGTCTATAACGTTCTAAAATCAAAATAATATAAAGAAACATTTATTTTTATCTGAACCTACATCAGAAAGTTGCCTCCAAATAGTGCTCCTACACCTTGTTATAAAAGTTAATTTATTGTTCTTGATATATAAAGACGTGGCCAAGCCAATGAATGTATCAGCATTCAAATGGAACACACAAGGACCCACATGGGCAACTGGTGATACCCAGTGACCCACACTCTTCTCCTAAAAAGGTAAGTGGTTGGGAAGTATTTCAAAAGCACTGAGGCATATAACTCTTTTAGGCAGCAGACAGGATCACCTGGAGATGCACTAGAAGAATGAGTAAATTGTTTATGAAAGCATGCTAGGCAAGTGCATGAGCATTACTACAAGAAAGCAAAATGGAAAGGCATTCTCCTGTGTAGTTCATGAACTATAATATGAATAAAAATTTCTTCAATAATTCTATATTCACTAAACCTTGAATTTTATACTTATAATACTGAAATAAAAGTTTCTGAAATAAACGTGTTGGTCGAAATAATATTAATAAATCATTCAAGGTCCTAAAAATCCTTGAAATCAGATGCTTTTATACAAAAGGAACGCTAATGTCAGACAGGACTCTTATCTCATTAGATTAGCAACCTTTATTTTCTTCAAGAAAAATGTCAATTTTTATATTTTCAGACAATCAGCTATAGAATATTCATTGACAATACATCTATTGTTTTCCTTTCCCAACTTTACAAAAACATGTATATTAATAACATGATTTTTATTTAAGTGTCTTCCTTGAGTCCACATTTAAAGAATGCAGAAGCTCATTACTTCACATAGCAATTAACAGAACAAAAAGAATGCATAAAAGCAGGCATGTTCAAATGTGCATATTATTAGTAACTGAATTAATTCACTGGTGTGTTCTGAACAATTTCAGAAAGACATAGTATAGGAGCAGCTGTAGAATTTCAGGGGGAAAAAACAAAACTAGAATATTGTATAGAAGACTTGTGAGCTGATGAATAGACTGCCCCGCTTCCCTAGGGAAGAGAGAGAAGGAAGTACGAAGCAGTTCAAGATGGCAGTTTCCAAGTTCTCCTGTAAATTCTACCTAGAAAATTATTCCAGCACATTTTCTGGAGATAGTCTGACCTTGCAGGCTTTTCAGAGGTCTATGACAGGCTGTCTCCGAGACAGACCTCAATGATCCTTGCCTCCTGGAATTCATACCCTTATGTAATCATGTCTCCTTGACTATGAACTGGATCTACCTACTCACTTATAACAGCACATAGTATGGGATGTTACTTCTGAGCTTCTGTTATAAAGACTGTGGCTTCCATCTGGGTGCCCTCTCTTGGACCCCTGACTCCTAAAGCAAACAAGCTGCCGACTCTTGAGGCAGCCCTGTGAAGAGGCCATGGAAGTGAGCTGGGAAGTGAATCTTCTCCCACTGAAACCTTGAGATGACTGCAGCCCCAGCCAATACCCTGACTGCAGCCTTGAGAAAGACCCTAAGCAAGAACCGTCCACATAAGCCATTCTTAGTCTCCTAATCCACAAAAACTATAAGTATCTGCTGATTTCAGCCACTAAGTTTTGGGGTTACTTGTTATACAGCAATAGATAACTAATACAAGGACTTTCCTGATACTATAATTCAAAAAAGTAAAATATGCAAATTTAGTACATGAAAACATTCACCTGTGCCAATATGTTTTGTTCCCTCATTAATTTTTGACGTTCTCGGTTTGGCTTAGTGATAACCACATCCAGAACTTCTTGTCCATTATTAAGTACATCGGCAACAAAGAAGATGAGGTCTTCCAATAATTTGGTTACAAACCTATCACAAAATGAAAAGGAAATTTTACTCTATGGTGTTAATTTTGGAAACATTTTTAAAAAACACTAAGAACTGAAACACCGCAAAACTGAAAGTATTTGATCATAAAAATTCTTTAATCAACAAAATGTTTAATGCAGTTAATGTTACCTAAATCCTTAAAAGCACATCCCTTCTCCAGTTCTTCCAGTTCCCACTACCCCCTCTACCTCTACTCAAGTATTTGTAAAGTCTATTATGAAATAATGCCAGGTGAGCCCCAAAAACAGATCAATCAATAGGAGAATACCTTTGGATGATTTTCCATGGCTGACCAACAATAAAGAATATTTCTGCTTAAAGGAAAACAGCTATACTGGTAAATTCCTAAATTCAAATCACATTTTTTTTACTTGACTCCAACTATATTTCGTAATCCTCACCAAGTTTCAATTTTTCCAATATATAGAATTGGAAAAACTAAAATGATCTGCTAACAGAGACAGAGTAAGCATCATACGAAAGAATCAGAAGGCCAATTCATTATCAACAAAAAGCACATAACAGAACAATTTCAAAACAACTTCTAAATAAGTGTGTTTTCAATCCTCAGATAAAGAAAGCAATTATTTACAAACAAAGACAACACATATAAAAAAGTGCAGGTATGAATGAAGAATAGATATTCAAAAGAACAAACAAATCTGAACAATAAGATTATACTCATTTAAATAAAAATCTAATTCACGAAGGTAAACTATTCCACATACATTGCCAGAAAAATTGGTGATTTATAAGACAGTATCAAAAAAAAGCAGCACAGAAAGATTTTAAAAGGCAAATTATGAAAAGAAAGGTGGATGAATTAAGTCTCCAACATGCATCTAATCGGAGTTCCAAAAGACAGACAAGAGGAAAAGATAAAGAAGAAATATTTGAAGGAAAATGGCTGAAAAATTTTCCAGAATTGATGAAAGACATAAGTATTCAGATTAAAGCATACCCTAAGTGTCAAGTGAGACGAACTAAAATAAGACTTTTACAACAAAGAAAAAATCTACGAAATTACCAGCAAGTGAAGGAAAAAAATACCAATAAAGAGTAACAATTCCACTGACAGCAGATTTCTTAATGGCAACCAGAGACAACAGAAAATAATTAAATTATAACTTTAAAACACTAAAGGAAAATAATTGTCAATCTAACATTCCATACATAAAGTATCACTTAAGAGTGGAGGTAAAATAAAGACTTTTTCATATATGTAAAACTAATAAGATTTATAACCTCATTGAATAAAGAATGAATTTCAGCAAGAAGAAAAGTGAACACAGAAAGAAGAGAGATGCAAGAAATGAAAGTAAGCAGAGGAAGAGGTGAAATATACCGGGGGTGCCAAAAAAAGTATACACATGACTTGTATTTATCTTTTGTTATTGGTATATGCTGCGTTATTACAATTTTAATACAGTTTTTTCCTTTCTTAAAATGTGTATACATTTTTTAGCACCCTCTGTATTAAGAAATATAATTGATTACTGAGAAATAATGTTTAGAAACTAAACTTTTCAGTAAAAAAGGTGGTATGTCAAAATTTGTGTGACACATTTATATTCTTTTGTATATATAAAATATGATAAAATAAAATTTTTAAATAAAAAGAATGGAAAACTATGGTTCAGACAACTATTTCAAGAAAGATGGGAGGCAGAATATCATTGCATTAAAGCATTCTGAGGTACTTTCCTTCCATGAGAGGGAGAAAGAAATATTTAACATCTTCAAGATTTGTAAGAAAGAATATATAGTTAAAATGTGTGAATATATAGTTAAAATGGTATGCTCTATGAGCATAAGGGTAATTGCTAAAGAACAGAAATATAATCTACAGTTTCTAAACCAGGAGAGGAAAAGGAAAAATGGGGAGAAACTATGAACATGAATCTAAGAGAAAGCAATCAAAAAGAGGGAAAAGAAAAAAGCTAAAGAAATGAAAAAAAACAAAAATAAGAAAGCGTTAGATATCAAAATGAATCTTGCAAATTATTTATCAAATGCAAAGTAATCAAACTTTAGCAAATTAAAATAGATTATCAGATTAGATTTTTAAAATCCAGCTCTCTGCTGCTCAAAAGAGACATTACTATAATAAAACAAAACGACCAGGAAATCTAAACTAAATGGATATTGAAAAATAAGCACCTAGTCAAACACTAAATAAAAAATAGCTAGTGAAGAGATAGTAATATCAGGCAAATAAAACTTAAGGTTGCTATCGGAAGATATTAACTTTGAATCAGAAGGACAGTGACTTGGTAATCCCATGCTGGATGAAACCTATTCTAGATTCTAAGCTTCTGTCCCTGGGAATTAGAACCAATCTTCAAGTGCATAAATGGCAAGAAGACAAGGACATAGTCTGCTCTTCACCCCACATTACCACCACATGTACACATGCTGCCTGGCCCCGTGTCTGGCATACATCAGTAGTTCAGTCAAACTGGAAATAAGTGGAGATTGAATTATAAATGCTGCAGAGGAACCCCACGTCTTTTTCTGTACCCTCAGAGGTCAAACATGGTGCAGAATTTCCAGTTATAACTGCGTATGTCACTTCCTCCACCTTTGAATAGCAGTTAACTGCCCTCCATTCTCCCTCCTTTCCCACCCCCAACATGTTCCCAATATTCTCTACTTGATTGATGCAGCTATGCAGAATAAGACCAGAAAATTCCACTGAGCATAACACGGGAGTTGTGCCTCCAGAGTCCCTTCCTGCGGTGAGTAAAGGGGGAGTTATGAGAGAGAGGATTCAAGCAACACAGAAATACTGAAAAAAATCTGTAATATTCTAACACCTTCCCTTTGACCTGGTATCATTCTTCCTGGAATAAAAGACTACCTAATAATAACTTCATTCTCCAGAGGGGAGAAAAAGTCAAGAGTTGTGAGGTATTTTCAGAAAGAATTTTATATTGAATTCTAAAACCCAGAAAATAACACAAGTGTATTATTCAGCTATGCCACAAGCAATGTTGTACTGACAGGCAGCTTTAAATGAATTTTGATGGAAGGTGGCTTGTTCTGAAATTACTAAGTTAAGATCAATAATTGCAACTTCGTATTTCTCAAACAAGACCTTCTTTTTGCTACGGTGTTTTTCACTCTAAAACAGTGGTGAAGGAAGCAGGGAAAATAAAAATGCATAGTCCCTGATCAGTGCTGGTCCACCACACTCCTTAGAATCATCTGGAGAGGTTAAGATTCTCTCCAGCAGAAACAAGAAGAGCGCCTCAACCAGCAATTGGTGGAGAGCTTGTCATATTAATCCTTTACTTGTTTATTTCTTCAAGGAGCACCGTAATGCTTACCAAGAGACTTTTTCTGTGACGGTGAGTAAATTTCTGTGTATATGTGAGAGTGACAAAAATAAAGAAACGGATTCATCAAAAGGAAGCATTAATAGCAAAAAACAGGCAAATGAAAAGTGCTATGCACATCAGATTCCATTACTTGTCATAATTTAGATCTGATAGTTGATTATCTGTAAAAGAGTGGAACAATTGTGTCAGCTTCTGGCCTTTATTTATTTCCCCCAACAGGGATGAAGGTACGATTGAATACACAATAGTTGTTTTCAAATGCAAGTTTGCGAGGGGGGGGGGTGGGTCACAGACGTAAGAATAGACAAAGCTAAGAAACACGTATTCCATTTGTTTGTATATTTATGATGTTTTTCTATTGATAGGGATGGAAAGAAGCAAGTTGGATTTTTTTTCCTTTGTATTGTAAGATATATTTCTAAAAGTTCATAAAACATAGATGTTTAGGTATGGATCATTTACAAATGTGAACCCCATAAACCACTACCTAGAACAGGAAATGTAACATTGCAAGAGCCTCCTCAAATCCCTCCCCTCTTAGGAGAATACCTGATTTTTGTGACAAGTATTTTCTTACATTTCTTTATAGCTCTGCCAATTTCTTAAGTACCCCAAATAAAGAGTTTAGTTCTGCTTGTTTTTGAACTTTACAAATAATATTACAGTGAATGTATTTGTGTCTAGTTCTCACTCAATCTAAAGTTTATTAGATTTATCTATGTTTTTGTACATAGATGTAGTTCATTTATTTTCATTGCTATACTGTATTACACTGTACGAATATGCCAAACTGGTACTCATTTATTCAACTGGTGATGGACAGTTGGATGGTTTTCAGTTTGAGGCTATTTAGAATAAGGCTGAACATTCTAAAATATGTGTCCTGGTGCCCACGTGTAGGAGCTTCTTTGGGACAGATGTTCAAGAACGTTCAGCCTAGGAGTGGAATTGGTGAGTCATAGAATATTTGCATGCGCGCGCGTGTGTTAAAAACACTTATGAGCTCTACCGTCACAAATTTTTAAGTGTACAATACAGTATTGTTAACTATAAGCTCAATGTTATATGGAAGATCTAAAACTGATTCATCTTGGGTAAATGAAACCTTATACGTGTTGAATAGAAACTCGTCATTTTCCCCTCCCCATCCCCAGCCCCTGGCAACCACCATTCTACTCTCTGTTTCTATGAGCTGGATGATATTGCAGCATTATTAACAAGAGCCAAGATATGGAAACAACCTAAACGTCCCTCAGTGTATGAATGGGTAAAGAAAAAGCTACACATACATATACATACAGTGGAAAATTATTCATCTTTTAAAAAGGAAATCCTGTCACATGTGACCATGTGTAAAACTGAAGAACATTATTGTAAATGACATAAGCGAGTCATGGAAGGACAGACACTGCATGATTCTGCTTAATATGAGAAGTGACCAACCCTCTAACTTTGCTAGGAACTGTCAAACTATTTCCCAAAGTGCTTATGCCTGATATCATCTCACCAGCTGTATGAGAGTTCCAATGTATGAATGGTTGGCAAGTTGGTAAATAGCCTTTTCTTGTTCAAATGTAAAGGTATGTAGCAGAGCATGAAGAGGGGAAATATAGCGAACGCTTGTGCTTTGGTGTACTGGAGACATATGTACCTAAAAAAAAACGCATGACTGAATTCCCCACTAACTGTGTGAGCTTACCCAGTTTGAGTAACCTTTCAGTTTTCCTTTATGTAAAATGGAAATAACGTCCATCTCAGAGATGTTTGAAGCATTAGATAAAACGCATTTCCAGTGCCTAACAGTACCAACACAAAGTAAAGATAAAATAATTGATAGATATTCTCTTTCTCACTATTTTCCAAAAACCAGCATTGAAGAGACAAGGATCCAGTTTCTCTGAGGGAGTAGTAAGCGCAGAGATCTACACTTTGCAGATTGTTTTCTGGTATAACATATTTGTTTGTTTTGTGGTACCTGAGCACAGAAATGTATGCTAAATAAGTAAGAACAACAACAACAACAAAATATACAACTTCTTTTAGGACCTTTAGAAATCCAAAATATCAAATCAAGTGCCGCAAAAGGTATTGTGAATCTCTTACGAAACATTTAAAAAGGAAAGGTCAGAGAGTCACTGTGGGGACAGAGCCAGGAGTGCAGTTTCCAGGCTCTCGGCTTCACGTGGAAAGGTGCTGGCTCAGGTAGTAAATGGCCATCAACTGTGATTGGATGGCCATCAGCTGTGGCTAGTTGGCCGTCAGCTGTAACCGGTGAGCCATTAGCCACTAATATAACTCCTGTGGCTATGCTAGCAAGAAAATGGGGGCTAGCAAGAAGATGGTGGATGAGCTAGCAAGAGCAGATTGCAGTTAGCAGGGCAGATTGCAGCTAGCAAGTGAGGTTGGTTGGCAGAGACAAATGGACGGCGGGTTGCGGATCATGTGGCTCCTGCTTCCTGTGTCTCCAACCCAGCCGCCAGCAAGACAATAGTGGTATGCCTCCCCTATCTATGGCTCCGTGCATGTTCCTTTTTGGCCTCACCATGTCCTATGTTCTTATGTGGGGAGCGGGAGCTGAGACCCCGCCTGCCGCCCTGCATGACAGTAACTAAAAACAACTGCTTTCAAGCCAAACTAAAATGGAAAAAAGCAAACATTCCCCCAGATTTCAATGTCACTATTTTCATTCATCACGATGATCTGCTCATTGGAAGCAGGTGTGCTGCTATCGAGCACATTCTAGATATTCCCTTCAAGTCATTCATTCCTTTGAGGTTTACTGCAAGTGTTGATAACTGACTCGTTGGTTTAAGAGCCATTTAAAAAAGTTACTCACCTCCTTTCATTCTGAGTTATTGTGCCATTTTCCAGTTTTTTAACTGTGGTCGCCAGCACTTTATTTGCATCATTGGCAAAATCTAAATCTCTGACCTCAGACAACGGGACGGACACAATGGCAAATGCTTCTTTATCTTCTTTTGTTTGGCAAGTTCCAATCTGCAATGTATGTTTTCCATTAAGATTAGTTTTTTGTTTGTTTTTTCAATAACTGCTATATTCTTCAAGGATTAACAATCTCTCAGTACGGTTTTAAAAATCAAAACATGAGTAGATAATCTAAACACAGAAATTCACACCTGCGTCATCTGCTAGGAAAACCGGGGGGAACACAGACGGTCCATACCCACTTACTCCCTTGTCCCCAAAGCCCGACTGGAAATGGGTCCCTTTCACACTTGCCCTCTGTTTCTGTTTCAACAGAGGAAAGAAAATGAACTCCTGAAATCATCTCCCCTTTCTAACACGCTCCTCCCACTCGTTTCACAGCTGTGCTGCATTGTCCTGAATGACAGCTCTGCGGCAGCCAAGCTACCTAAGCAACTGGAAGACATGAGAATTTGATTAAATGAATGGCAATAATCCCTAATATTGGTGAAGACGGGTTGTAAGGAACACGTCAGTCGCCCCTTAGTCCTATTCACACAACATCTGGCTGAAAATTAAACCATTTTCAGATACATTTACCTTCAACATAACAGGCCTCTCTTCATCTGTGTCTATTGGGATGCTAGTACTGGTTACCCATGTGTTGGTACATAAATGTCTTAACCGGACATATGAGTTCCTGAAAGCAAAATAACATTAAAAATTATAAAAAATTAAGATACTTACATATTAACATACTTAAAAGATTAATTATGATAGGAATTAAATATATTTTAGATGAGTAATTGACTCAAGTGTAGATCAGTCTGGTTGAAGGAAAGTTTCTGAACTACAGACTAAGTGTGCGGTATTATTACCTACACCAGTGGTTCTCAAAGTGTCGTCCCTAGATCAGCAGCATCACCTGAGAACTTATTAGAAATGCAGATTCTGAGGCTGTATCCAGTCCACTAATTCAGAAACTCGTCAGGTGGGGCCCAACAATGAGTATTTTAACAGGCTCTCTAGGCAATTCTGATACATGCTAAAGTGAGAAGCACTGATCAAGTAACCAACTCAGTTAAAACTGCTGTATGATAGTAGTTCTTTTTGTAGTTTAATCATCTGCATGTAAAACTATACAGTTGATCCCATTATTCATGGATTCCTCACTTGTGAATTTATCTACTCACTGAAATTTAGAACCCACAAATCAATATTCAGGGCTCTTTCGCAGCCATCCTTGGACATGTGCAGAGCGGCAAAAAATCTGAGACCCCTCCATACACACATACACACGCATGCACGCACGCACGCGCGCGCACACACACACACACCAGTCAGGCTGAACAAGGCAATGCTTTGCCTTCTTGTTTTTGCTCTCATACCATAAACATGTGTCCTTTTCGTGATCTATTGAGTGCCATGTTTTTCACATTTCTATGCTTTCTGTTGGTGTGCTTGTTATTTAAAGACGAGGGTAAAGGGGATCAAATATATGGTTATGGAAGGAGAACTGACTCTGAACACAATGTGATATATAGATGATGTATTGCAGAATTGTACACCTAAAACCCATGTAATTTTACTAACAATTGTCACCCTAATAAACTTTAAAAAAAAAAAAAAGTCCCCAAGCATAGTGCTGAAGTGCTGCCTACTAGTCCTAAGAGCAAAGCTGTGGTGTACCTTACGGAGAAAATACTTGTGTTAGATAAGCTTCATTCAGACATGATGATAGTGCTGATGAACGTGAAGTCAATATTAATGAATCAACAATATGTATTAAATCAGGTGTCTTTAGACAGAAATACATACAACACAAGTTTACATATTGATTGATTGTCAAAAATATTGTGACTAGAGCTGGGGTGTCCAAACTGCGGCCCGCGGGCCAACTGCGGCCCATGATCCATTGTTAATTGGCCTGCAGCAAATTCCAAAAATATATTTAGTTTACTTAAATAAACCAGGTGAGGCAATACGTACTTCACCTCAAGTGAGTGGCCCGGCTGTTTGTGTATTTTACCGCATATGGCCTTTGGTGAAAAATATTGAAAAAAGTTTGGACACCCCTGGGCTAGAGGGTCTCATGAACCTAACCCCGCATGTCCTAGGAGCAATGGCTCAGTAGTTGTTAATGCAGTGTTCCAGGAATAATAAGAATCAATTGTGTATGAACTATGGCAGTGCCTGAGAACAGCTACAATTGCATCCAATTCAAATATTATAATTTTTAGTGAACCTTTCATTATCATTTATTTAACAAACATGGGTTGTCTATTAGAAGAAAAGCATTGTGGTAAGTTCTCTGCTTTCAAGTGGATAAGAATTCAGTAGGAAAGGTAAGATATAAATAAGCCATACAACATGAGGCAGAAAACATTAAGTCCAATAAAAGAAAATCAAATAAAACACCAAGGGCCTCAGGGAAAGAGTTTCATGCAACATCATGGTTCTGTTCATTCATAAAAGTAGACAAAATAGAGACTGAGTTTCAAAAACGTAAAATAGCAAAGATCCGATCCTTGCCCAAATAATCACAAATTCTGAAATACCTCTGTTTTACCACTTATCATTTCCTGCATTGAATTACACAGGAGCTGTTAATATTGATTCAGTTGTCTTCCCCATGATATTGAAAGCACCTGAAAAGTGGGGCCACAGCTTATTTAGCCCTGTGGACAGTTCCCCTAATCTTACTCATACTTGTTCAATACATGCTTATTGAGGTGACCTAGGTTACTGGGTTCCAAATTAAAGAGATTACACTTCAAGATAATAACTTGAAATTTTCAAGAATTTTGGAAATCAGTAACTCTTTCAGACCTATGCCACATAAATATGTTGCTATTAAAATCTTGATATAATCTGAAAGTCTAAACTATGAAGGCATGGTAGCATAGTGGTTAAGAGCAGAGGCTTTGAATTCGCACACTCCAGGATCAAATATCCAGATAATGATTTTAAAAAGTAAAGCCTGCATCCCACCCCCAACACTCTGATTTCACTGCTCTTAGTGCAACCAAAGCATAAAGAGGTCTCAGTGCTATCCAGGTAATTACAATTTAGAGTCAACTTGAAAAGCACTGCTCTACCTAAGCCTCTAGCTCCTGATTTGTAAGAGTTGCTGCTAGAACTAAAATAAATATATATATATATATATAACTTGACAGAGAGCTTAACATTTACCGTGTTTTCCCAAAAATAAGACCTAGCTGGACCATCAGCTCTAACACATCTTTTGGAGCAAAAATTAACATAAGACATGGGTCATATATTAATTTTTGCTCCAAAAGATGCATGAGAGCTGATGGTGTAGCTAGGTCTTATTTTCTGGGAAACACAGTAGAAAGTGTTCCAGACTTATATCATAACCGTAGTTTTTATTAAGTGTTAATTAACATTAGCTGTAATACAATTAATGACAAATGAATCTATGTTAATACTGAAATACCTCTGTGTAAAACTCTGTTCTACACTGAAAAGGGCTTCAACAGTTCTGCATAGTAATAGATTAACACTTCCATGTAAAGCAAGACTCACGAGCTTGTCATGGGCCAATGCACTTTATAGTGACATCCTTTTTATTTCCTTAAGCAAACCTTCTTAGTTAGAGTTCAAGAAGGACTTCATTTTTGCTGAGTTAAAACCTAAAATGATCAAAATTATACTAAGGATTGATTAGGATCCCAATACTCAGAAAAAAGGGCCAGAAATCTGGATCAGGTAAAGCCTTCAGAAGGGATCTCTTTACAGGTTTAAATTGGTGGAACAGGGAAGAGTAAGAGATAGCTCATATAAAGCCAAGATTCGGTAATATTTCTCATGAGTGAGAATAACCATGAAACACCCTGGGAAGGTCAAGGAACAGTCTTTCTCAGCAGTGTTAGCACAGCAACTTTTTACCCTCCCTGAAAGTAACCTACACAACAATGTCTGCCTTTTGTGTAGGTACGTTCAGCCTAATCATTGCCATCTGCCCAAGGCCAAGGACAATAATGCTCTTCCAAGGACAAGTTAGAACCATCCCACTAGACCCCATAACATGGGCAAGACTCTTCTGTGCATCTAGAGAGTGCATTGTAGTGCTGTCGTTAGAAAGTAGACAATTGTAGGCAAAAGAGCTTAAAGTAATCAAATTCAAGCAAAAGAATGTAAGACATTCTCTTACATTAAGTTCTGGCTACCTCGTTATCAATCCTCCTCCTGCCTCTCGCTCACTTAAGTCCAACTAGTCTCCAAGCTGGTCCTTTAACACACCTAGTAAATTCAAGACGTTTCCATTTCATGTTCCTGCTGTTTGACATACTTCTAATGGAGAGGACTTGATCTCTCAAATCATTCAGATCTTTTCTCAAATATCCCAAATCAGAAAGGCCATTTCTGAATACTCATACCTAATAGAACTCTCTCCACACTCTGCAATTATTTTTCAAAGCATTTTCATTACCTGACCTTGTATTTTGTCTATTGCCTCTCTCCCCACTTGAATTTAAGTTTATTCAGTTTTAAGTTTAAGTTTAACCAGTTTATTCAGTTTTCTTCCCAATGTTAAGGGCAATGTCTATTCAATAAAGATTTGTTGACTGAATGACTAAATAAATAAACCAATGAATGAATGAAAGAGAGAGAGAAAGAAAGAGAAGTAAAGAAAGCAGGGAGAGAGGGAGACGGAAAGAGAGAGAGAAAGGAAGAAAGGGGGAGAGAAAGAAATCTGGAACCTGGCATGATAAAAATAAGTGATATTAGCATTAATAGAAAGCTTCTAAATTATTTTTTATTTTAGTAACCAAAAGCCATATAAGTAATAACAATAGATGATTCTTATGAATTTTTCAGGATTTCTTTGGTCCTGTACATTGTAATTGTTTATGAGACTAAAACAAAGTATGTTAACTTACAAAAGCGGCATGATTTTTTATATACCTATGCTCGCTGCACTGATATCACAAAAAATTATATTAACATTATGATTTTAATTCCTTACCTACCAGTAAAATTATTCTAAGAAACATTATTGTTTAACCATAATTTTTTTTCTTACCTTGGAACCAGGCAGTCAGCTCTCTGAAGGGTTGTGGCATCCAGTTCAAAAAGGGACGCAATGTCATTCCCATGTGGAACTGAGACCAAGGTGTACATGATCTTCTCCCCTACCTGGCGTTTCTTCTTTGAAGTTGGAAGATCTCCATCTCTCTGTTGAGGAGGTACAGGTTATTTACTTTTATCAGGTTTCTTACTAAACTCTCCAATTAATTGGGAGATAAGGTTTAAATTTGGACATTATAATCCGATTTCTTCACTGGATTACAGAGAGGTCTATTTCACATCATCCAAAAAAAGCAGGTCAGGCCTGACAGCCTTTGAAGTAATTATTATCAACAGTGATAAGTCACACTCTCCTGGAGGGGTGGCTGGATCTGGGCAAATTATCAAGGCACTAACAGTCACAGTAGTTCCCTCCCCTTATATTAAACCTATTTACACAGTAGTAATTTTGACCATTCCACATTTAAAACAAACACAGAGGAAAAATAGTTGGTTCAATCATCTAGATTTCATAAATTAAAGAGTAAATATGGCAGTTTCAGAGTTTCTGCCTAATTCCCAAAACATAATTGGGACATTATTCTGGAAAGAAGGAGAATCGCCAGCAACATTCTCATTCAGTTCATCAGATTGTTCCATTAGATCCAAGAACACGATATAATGGCATATTAAGCGAAATAAAGTGAGATCTTCACAAATAGAAGCCTTCATGATGGCGGGAAACTCAGTCAATATTTCTAGTACACTCCTACCATATTAAGCAAGCAACCATACAAGATTGATGATTTGGTATTTTTACTTGAACTTCCCCCAAGTCTCAATCCCCCGTGGAAGAATGTGATGCACAAGAGAGCAAAATATGATGCAGCAAATGTAGTGTATGCTTGGTAATTACGTACATAAATATAGTTACTTATACATACTTATGAAAACAAATGAATTTTAAAGTGAGAGGGAAAGTGAGGGTCATTATACCATCACAGGAAGTTGAATGAAAGCAGGGGAGGGAAGGGATGCTCAAAAGGAAAATGAAAGTGGTCCATATCCAACAACGAGCATTTACGTAGGGGCTGCGATGACAATGAAACATTACGCCTGGTCATTCCAAAATATTCACTTGAAGTTCCACTCTGAGATTGTGAATATCATGTTCCTTGCATCAGAAACCCCTGCAGTTTCATTCTGGTGTCTTTTGTAAATGCTGTACAAATTGGTAGCACCTCTGAACTGTGAGTCGGCAGAGGAACTGCCAGGGTTCCTCAGCAGGAGCCGGATCCCACAGAGCCCAGCAGCACCTGCTTAGCTCTTGTCATCTTTGACTTATATGTCTTCTGCAGTGACCAAAATGAAGGCAGGGGTCTGGCAAACTCTCCCCGGGTAGTTTGATCCCCATAAAAATTATTTCTAATCAATAATTATGAACTATGTTTACTGATCAGAAAAAGTCATACTTCACTTACTATACATTATAAAGGAGCGTAGGGATATAGGAGAGCAGGAAATGCAGAAACAGTAAGAATACTATACTTCTGAATTTACACAAAGCTTCCCACATACCAAAATCACTCCCTTGGTCATGCTCACTAATCTTACAACAAAAATTTGAGTGAGAAAAAGATGAGTATTATCATTTCCTTTAAAGAAAGAGATGAGTGCAGTATATACAGGAGAGGAAGACTGAGGGAAGGGAAGAGGAAAGGGAATGGAGAAAGAGAAGAAGAGGAGAAAGAAGGGGAGGGAAGAGAAAGGAAAGGGGAAGGAGGGAGAAGAAGTGGGGAGAAGGGAGCAAAAAGGGAAGCATGGGGGGGAGAGGAAGAAGGAGGGGAGCATTAGATGGTGGTGGCGAATGCTCCAAACTCAACTAGTCAAGCCTCAATCTAAGTTAACCAAAGCCAGAGGCCTTAAACACAGAAAGAGTCACTCCTCAAAGGGTAGCCATGAACTCATGGCTAAGAACCTTCCTTAGGTGAAAAAATTCTCATGGATCAAGAGACCCATTTCACACTGTAGGCATGGAAGTCTGTGAATTGAAGACAAAATCTATGAGGAGCAAAAACACTCTCACATCTTGAAAGAAGAAAATTGAAATGTCTTTAACTAACCCAATAAGAATAGTCTAGCCAGACAAATGAGTTGGGGGAGATGGCTGCCTAGGTAACATAACAGCTGAGGATCATGGAATCTCAAGTTTGGGAACAGTCTTTAGAGATCATCTGTGAGCTAAAAAGACTTCTTCCCAAGTAACCCATTGGCAGCCGCTAGTGAAGTGAAAATCTATTACTTGGAATTTATTCCTTTGGGTCTTGAAATCATTTTGGTTTTTAATCATTCCTTATTGAAATTTAGACAGCCTTTGTACAGGTTTGTTTACCTCCTGCATTTCAACTCTCACAATGGGTCAGGAGAAACGTCCTAAGGAAAAGAGAAATCATTGGAATGGGAAGGCAGAAACGGGAAGGAGACGGGAAGGAAAATGAGTATGGTACTGCAAAGGGAAAACAGGAGTATACAAGAAAAATACAATATCAGAGGTACCATTCATGAAAGAAATAATTAATAAACTGTTTCTCAGGAAAAGCAGCTTCTTCTGCTCTGTGAGAGACACTGTCATGAGAATGACAAGACAAGACACAGACTAGAATACTTGCAAAAGACACAGCTGATAAAGGATTTTTTTGTCCAAATATACAAAAAACTATCAAAATTCCACAATAAGAAAACAATAACCCAATTAAAAACTGGGCAAAAGACCTGAACAGACACCTCACCAAGGCAGATATATAGATGGAAAATAAACATGAAAAGATGCTCAACAGCATATGTCATTCGGGAGAGGTTCTATAATGAGACATTACTCACAACAATGAGATACCATGCACACCTACTAGAATGGCCAAAATCCAAAACACTGACAACATCAAATGCTGGTGAGGATGTGGAGCAATATTCACTGCTGGTGGGAATGCAAAATGGTGCAGCTACTTTGGAATATAGTTTGATGGTTTTGCACAAAATGAAACATACACTGGACCATGTGATCTAGCAATCACATTCCTTGACATTTACCCAAATGAGTTGCAAAGTTATGTCCACACAAAAACTTACACACAGATATCTACAGCAGCTTTATTTATTTATAACTGCCAAAACTTGGAAGCAAATAAAGATAGATGTCCTTCAGTGGGTGAATGGATAAATAAACTGTGGGACATCCAGACAATGGGATAGTACTCATTACTGAAAAGAAATGCACTATCAAGCCATGAAAAGACATGGCAGAACCTTAAATGCACAGTGCTAAGTAAAAGCAGCCAATCTGAAAGGCTACCTACTGTATGATTCCAACTGTAGGGCATCCTGGAAAAGGCAAAAGTATGGAGACAGTGAATAGATCAATGGCTGCCAGGGATTAGGGTGAATAGAAGACTAAAAGGCAGCACAGAGGGCAGCGAAACTCTTCTGTGTGATACTGTAATGGTGGATACACGTCATTGTACTTAATATCATCATTCATAGAATATACAACACCAAGCGTGAACCCCAATCTTCTAATTATAATTTCCCTTGAAGGAAAATGCACTAACTGACTCAACAATTTAGATCTACTTAGTAACTGAAAATTGGCATTGTGGTTTATACATCAGTCACTTGTCAGTGCATTTAGCAAGAGTCACTCCTGCTGTACGTACTCCTCTTTTGAAATGCTAATAAAATAAATTTTCTAGACTTATAAAAAGAGAGCAGATCCAAACTCCTAGAGATTGCCCTCCTACCCCACCCCCCTTGATAATGTCTCCCTGTGGGGTCTCAATAAGAGTTGACACTATTTTGACACTCTTACAGTGAACAATAAAAATCATTTCCAAACATAGAAAAAGCCCATTTATTAGGTCTAACTAAAAGAGGTCACTCTGAATTACTCATACAATGTAAGACCTGTGATTTAATGCTAATTACATAGGATACGTGGAATGTACTATTTTATTCCTAAATAATTTACTTGGGTCTTGTGGGGGAGGGGGGAAGCTTTAATGAATAGATAAGTTCCATTTATAAATATTCTAATAATTGTTTATATGTGAATAAGAGCTTCTAACATGTTTAGAAGGTTTTTAAGAGTGCTCTATTCTTAAGCATTCTGCTTTTAATCTCTTGTATTCTGTTAATCTGTTTAATAAACTCTCCTTTGTAAATAGTTTGACAGTCAACTTCAAGCCAGCCCCTCAACATTTTTAAATAATGAAATATGAATAATATGTTATAAGTATACAATTTGTAAATGCATGATCAAGCTTCAACATACAAGAAAATCAATATTATATTTCCATAACATGAATACAGTTCTGTTCAAAATTGTGTGCTTGTGGCTTTTGTTTATAAACCCACATTTTTTTTTTCAGTAAGAAAAAAGACGCAAAAAACACTAATTCCCTGCACAGAATTACAGAAGCACAATGCCCTCCCTCTTGCATCATGAAAATACATTAAGGTACAACAGAGCTTAGACAGGTGTTAAATTTAACTATCAGCCAGCTCTCCAAAACACTCTCAATTTAGGGAATGCAGGGCTTCAGAATGTTAACCTACTCCGCTGTGCTCTTATAAAACTAGCATTTGCACTTGGAAGGAAAGCTCTCAGGTTATACAAGTCGAAATCCCTTATGAGAAGCCAGCCGAGTTCACTAACGGCTGGCGTGGCTTCTGCCTGTCCTGGGGCCGGCCGGTGGCAGCACAGCAGTTAGCCTCCTCCAACACCTTCTCTGTTGACTCATTTGTGAGTCATCGAATTTATAGCAGAGACATCACGTTGCAGTTCTGTTGTTAGGAGCCAGAGACATTCTGTAAGAAACAATGTATGCGTTTTCAGGGCTGATTCAGACCTGTGAGAGGCCACTGGCGGCCTAAGGATGTGCACGCATCTGTGTTTCTGTTCAGACCCTCGGGGGTTTTTACTGCTGACTTTATGTAACAGGCAGGATCGATCGTGCCATTTAAAGCAGCAAACACTTCTCTTGCTGTGGTTCCTTAACAATATGTTACTCTCAAACTGATTCTTAACATGACCCTTGTTTTCTTCCGTCTCCTTATCACCTTTACCACGGGTGACTATATATTAAAACTCAAGGAAATTTGGTGGTCTTCTTTCAGAATCTGGTACCCGCCCACCCAAAAGAAAAATTCTACACAATAGAATTTTCAAGTATATTTCAGTAAAGTGTCATGGTTCCTAGAACATTTCTGTTTATACACAAAGGCTGATGATTCTCAACAGGCAGAGAAAGTCTGGCCCCCAGGGGGCATTTCCAGAAACACTTACAGTTGCCATAACTGTGGCTGAGGGGAACAAGTACTGGCATCTAGTGGGTAGAGCCATGGATGCTGCTAAACAATACAAAGGACAGCCCCCCCACAACAAAAAATTATCTGGCTCAATATATCAATATTGCTGAGGTCAAGAAACCCCAGCACAGACAAAAGACACTTACTTGGAAAATCAGATCACATTCCACATAAATACGATAATATTAAAATGGCTGGTGTTATTCCAAAAAAAATTCCCTTCAAAGAGCCATTTGAAAAGATGCATCCTTTCAGGGAGAAGAAACTAATGACTGTCAGGTTCCCAGCTGGGCTTGACACCATTCCAATGTTTACAGAGTCCCTGTGGATGCTGTACATTTGTAAGATTGGAAATAATAGGCTCTTTTGAAGAATAAATACAGCAATTTGGGTCTTAATGGGAGCTCTGACACACACTGCCTCATTTCAGCAATGCCATGCATTAACCTTTGAAATTTCAAAAATGGAAGGCAACATGTTGATAAAGGTTTCGAAATTACAGGAAAGATATTAACTGGATATTAAAGAGACAACATAGGGAAAATTAGGAAAGAAAATAATTAGCACGTCACAGTGAACTCGGTGTTACTGGAACCCAGATCTGAGGAAAGAGAGCATTGTGTTTTTGGAAACTGATTTCATTTTCCACAGGCTCAACTCTAACTGCTCCTTTGTTCTCTTTTTTAGACAGAAACAAAATTATTGCTAGGTGGCAAATGGTCTATAAAATGCGAAGCCATATTGTTAGCTTTATTGTTCCATATCCTCAGGTTTATTTACTTTCAAACTAGGGATTTTGGAGAAAAAAAATGAAATCAAATGTCTCCAGTTGGATGTGTTTCTGAGATGACAGATGACATCTAGTCATAAACGTCTACAGCAAAGGCAGACCCACCTGTGTTATATGCAATTAAAGTATTGCTCAAACAGAACAGCATTCTTTCTCACCTTTAGAAATAAATAAGGAAATTGTATTTCAGAATCGAAAGGGAAAAAAAATCTATCGAGTCTAACTAAAAGCTTAGTTAACACAATTATGAGTGAACTTCATAATTTATTACTTATTTATATTGTTTATGCTGCTCCATAAACCTTCATACTCTGAGTGTATTTTTCCACTCAGATGAGCTCAGAAATTTAATACAATTGCACAGTTTGAAGCTTTGATATGGTGTCCTTTGAGCAGAAACAACTTGCATTTTTAGCATACTAACATCTTTTATTCAAAGAGTTTCCATTTGTCTGATCACATTTTAACCTCATGGCACGCCAGTGAGGCATGTAGGGCAAACAGTCTTATTCCACTATACAGGTGAGGAAACTGAGTCTTAGGAAAGCTATCTGACTTGTCCAAGGCAAGACAAGTTAATGGTGGTGCTAGAAGTAGAACTCTCTTGGCTCTATACCATGCTGAAGAGTCACACAGAATATCCTAAAACTAAACCTTGAGAAAGAGGAAAGCAGCCCTTGACATCCAACAGCTAGCCTGGTATTATCAGCCAAGCCTTGGTCTTGCTAGGAGCTGGCCTGGCACCCATGGCTAAGCCACAGTGTTCTCTTGTTGAACATGAACAATTTCACAAAACATCAACATCAGACAAGGCCATTCTATGACTAGGATGGATCAAGACAAAACAGCACACGCCATAATAATGTCTGATTATCGATAAAATATGAACAGTCCTTTAGCCACAAAAATGACTAAATATCCCTCCTACCCTAACTAATATGAATGACTGCTGCTTCTTTAGCAATTACAGCTTTCGCCTGGCTCTAGCTTGCCCTCTCTATGAATAAAATTTATTAAAATACCTCCTGACAGCATTCCTACCCAAAGGAAAGCCTCACTTCCTTAAGTCCTCCCCCAAATACCTTGTACAAGCCCAAATCCTGTAAATTCTATCTCACAACCCTCTTACTAAGATGCCCTACGGTCCCCCAAGTGAGCGTGCAATGAGTAATAAATAATAAACCCCACTTGTTCAAGTACAGGTGTGTTCCTGGTGGTCTTTGGCTGGAGGCCATTGAGAAGCTAATAGTTAAAACCAAAGAAGCTATGATTCATGTACTTAGCTTTTTAAACATGGCTACTGATAGCATTTTCCTAAGTCATAGAAAATCAAGAACCCGACAGTCCTGGAGCAGCTTTATGAAAACCAAGGGGAGAAGAGACACACAGGGTGATTACACTGAATTACAAACAAAAGACTCAATTGGTGTAATAAGCCTAATTGTATGCTTAGGAATACTGTGACACAAATTAAAATTTTCATTGAGCCAATGACTTGATACATTAGCTTATTTCTATTGTAAACCTGATAGATGGAGACAGGAACCAAACAGAATTGATTTGGGTCCAGAAATTCTGATTTGATTCACCTCTCCCACATCAACATCCTCATAAAACAGAAAGCTGTATAGCAAGGCAAAGATGCAGTCAGTTTAATTAAACAGCCCAACTCTATCAAAGAGTGGAATTTTGGATAATGCAGCATTAATACCTACCAATTCCAAAAGGGGTTACTAAATTCTTAAGAAAATTGATTATAGGCTGTGTCTATTTTATATCAAAATATCTGGCAAAATTGTTTTAAAAAAAAAAAAGCCATTCATCCAGGTTTTAACTGCATCACATCAAATCATACTAAATTTCTGAATTTTGATTAAATTAAATCATGTTGTCATCATAAAATATTCTTTAAAAATGATGATGAAATGAGCAGGGTGAATATTCATAAATAGTTTAATGAAAATTGGCTTTAAAGTAAGATAGGTGTTTTTTTGAGTAGCACACTTGAGAATATCAGAAAAATCAGTTATCTAGCTGTTTGATGCATCAATATTTCCCTGTAAGTAGAAACCAGATTATTTTGAATAAAAAATGACTGGCCTGTTGTCCTTTTTTACTATCATGCCATAATTCCATTTCTCCTTCCTAATTTCTATTCATTTCTGAAAACATCTCCCAGATGTTAGCTGCGTTTAGCATTCGTAATCATAAATCATCTCTAAGGTGCTAGAAATCTCCCTAAATACCCATTATTGAATATCTTCATATAATCTAAACCATATTATCTTTTGCCTCTGACCTTTAATCCACACCTCTACTCAGAGAATCTCAGAGTCCCTAGTCTTGAAATTTTCTATTAACCTTTCAATTTGTTCATATAAAATATAAACAATATGCTTAGGATTTGGGGGGGACAAAACAATTCCACTTACCACATTTTTTCCTTCATTTTGGGCATCTCGATAATCAGGATTAAGCTGGAAAACAAAACAAGACTAGTTTTGCATTGCTATCAAGAGCATATTAACAAAATAAAGGATCTTTAATTCAGTTCACTATTGTTTCTTTAACTAAATTTCATATAAAAAGAAGTTAGGAAAGAAACATGGGTAAACATCACAATTTAAAACATTACCTTGAAACTCTAGTAGCAAGAGACTGGAGCTAAAATGCCAAGTTTACGGTCTTTTTTATATAAGAACAGTTGACATCTTTGAACAAGTGAGAGCTGACAATCCTATCCCCTCTGAGGTAGCATTCAAGAGAGTTCATTATTTTGAATACCTCAAAATCTGCCATTGACCAATAACTCAGAAACCAATTTAAAAAAATAGACCAAGGAAAGTTGTAGCAATGATTCAAGATTATGCTCCACAAGCTAGACACACAAGAAAGGAAACAATCAAGTAAAAGAGGAGCAATATATCGATCTATATCGGAGATGTCAGCTAACGCATGAGGACTATTGAACCAAACAAGAGCATGTGTCTTTGGGCTTGGATTGTGGAGTTGAGGGTCATTCTGATGAGAAGGATGAGTTCTGCACGTGCTGAGTATTGGTCCACGCATTTCCAGCTGGTTAGAATACGGAACTCCTGACTCCCACCTGACGACACAGTCTCAAAGGGATGTCTTTGCTGTAGTGAAATAACTAGCTCATAATATGTAAAACAATTAATTTATAAGGTGTTTTTCTCAAAATAAGGAGTTGTCCAATTGAATTTAATCAGTTTAATGTAAATCAGCTGGTCTATTCGACAGGCAACCTCAGGTAGTTCACGTCACCACTTAAAATGTAAGGTCAGGAGTCTCTCAAAATGACACTTAGCTACCGTGGTTCCCCGAAAATAAAACCTCGCTTGACCATCAGCTCTAATGCATCTTTTGGAGCAAAAATTAATATAAGACCCGGTATTAGATTATATTATATCCAGTCTTATACTATATTAAAATAAGACCGGGTCTTACATTAATTTTTGCTCCAAAAGATGCATTAGAGCTGATGGTCTGGCTAGGTCTTATTTTCGGAGAAACACGGCAGTAGCTCTGAGTAGCTCTGAGGAGGGGCAGTCGCCCCTCCCAACTTACCACTAAATATCAATGAAAGTGCTGAAAAAGATAAAAAGCAAAACAAAACAAAAACCTCTCAATTTCACTGAAAACTGAGGCTGAAAAACAACCTAAACCCCCAGTCTTCAATGAACTGACAGTTATTAAAAAGCAGATGTGGAAGAAGCAGATAACTCCCCAGTTTTTATCTCCTGGCATATCCATGAAATGTTAACCTCATTTCAAGCTGATGGCCATGTGAACACAGTTAAGAGGATCCTTGCTGTGGTTCCCACCAGTGTTTGTCCACTGACTCAGAGATTGCAGAGGATTTACCAATTGATGTTGGATCTGCCGGCAGTTTCTGGGTGTGGGCCGGGTTCGTGTCTCGTGAGACCGAAGAATGGAAACACGGACCAGGGAGAGGCAAAATTTTTTAAAAAGAGGATAGTTTATTAAAAGCAAAGGGTCAGAGCTCCCGAGCGGGAGGGGGTCCCGAATGGGGGTGACCAGTGACTGAGGCAAAAGCTCTTACTTTTTATACCTTCCCTTGCTTGGGGAAAAGGGCTGGAGCCTTTTAATTGAATTCGTCTATCAGGTTTGTCCTGTTTGCCCATCCTGAAGGGATTAAGGAAATAACCCATTCCTATCTACCAGATCTGCTCCTTTGTCCGGCCAAAAGGGATTTGAGATAATTTATTAACCTTAAGGCGTATTCTCATGTCTCTGTCCTGCACTGAAGGAGACATTCCCGGACCTGGAGTTGCAGGATATGGCTGTTTTTCTGTTTACCCTAGCCCCCTCAGTCTACCTAGCAACAAACTAAGTAACCTGTCTCACAACCAAAAACAGCAGTGTTTCTCTATCACTGGGAAGCTGCTGATAGGCTGAGCAGAAAATTGTTTGCCCAGTCCTCTCATCCACTGTCCCACTACCTATCTCTATCTTCTCATGACCACAAAGATATGACAAAGCTCAGAAAGCAAATGGACAGAAAGTAGAGGGAGCAGCAGATGCTGGCAGAGGGCTTTCTGAGAAGCACTGCCTGAAGAAAGAGGAGAAAAAAAAAAGAACCGTGGCTGCTCTGTGCTGGAATTACACTGTATATGTAATAATATAGAAACAGCAAAGGGATTTGAGAAAGAAGCAACTGCAATCGAGCCCAGGTACACAGAGCCAACATCTGCTAGAACTGGGAACTACACTGGGAATGCACCCTTCAGTCCGCCCTGCAGCTGAAGATTTAGAAAGAGGATTGAGAATAAAAATATGGAACAAAAGGACCATCCACTCAACCCATCTGGTTCTGCACAGAGCACACTTGTCTGAGGATAATAAAGAAGGTAGGGAGGGAGGAAGGAAGGGAGGAAAAAATAACATGGGACTGATTAAAAAGTACATTAGAAGAAGGTGAAATTCTTTCTCAGAGTCTTTCTGAATATTTTCTATGGTATGACGCAAAAAAAATTTTTCTGAAAATGGTTTGGCATATTCAAAGATGTACAAGTAAACGTTATGTAAAGACAACAGAATAAGATGAACAGCTAAAAACATAATATAAAAATAATAATATAAATAATATTATAAAAATATAAAGAATTATGACAAGAAGTTAAGGAGGATTTCACTAGAAATGAAAACGTAAATACAAAATTAAAGTCCATGTTGGCAATAATAAAAAGCATAGTAGATGCTACAGAAAATGAATGAGAGAGGATAAAAAAAATTGAACAGCTACCCCTCAATACAAAGGAAAGGTGTAAAGAAATGAAAATTAGGAAAAAGAAAATAGTCATGGAGGACCAGAGAAGGGCATGTCAACTAATAGGTGATTGGCGTTCTCAAAACGAAGAGAACATAAGTGGAACACAAGCAATAATCAAAGATAACAGAAAATAAAGCTTTCATCAGCTCTTGAGGAAAGAACTGTGTGTGCAGAGGTCACCATATTCCAGGAAAATCATCTGAAACAGACTGACACATTCATATGAGGACAATGAGAGGGTGAAGAAAGGAGGGAAAACAATGGTGCGGACATAAATAGAGCCAGAAATTAGGCTGAGACAAAAATGCTTATCATGCAACAAGAGAATGGGTAACCAAATATGGTATATTCAAACGATGGTGTACTGCTCAGCAATAAACATGATGAGCTACTGATACACACAACAAGAAGTTGCCTGTTAGTGCTAGGTCAGCAACTGGGGAAATTTGAGGCTCAAATTAGTTCCAAAACGGGTTTATCTTGCTTTTGGAATCCAAGAATGAAAGGCAGAAAGCCAAAAAGATAGTTAATTAACCGACCTCCTGTCTACTGATTAATGAAACTCAAAAAGACACACTTTTCAGATGGGTAGTAATCTTGTTGGGGATATCACTTTGTGAGGTGTGTACAAGTATAATCATATATATTGTTTTGAACCTGAAATTAACAATTAAAAACAGACACACTTTTATTTGGTAGTAATAAAAAAGTTCCATAGTGCCTGAGTGGGTTTATTCAGCTTTTAGTCAAGTATTACTGTTACAGACACTGTAACATAAATTCATGCGGGGACGCCATGATGTATCCATAACTAAAATGTCTACAGAAACAGGAATTTATGTACCTGAGTCAGACACAAATCATTTATGCCCTCTTAAACATAGCTCATGTTCTACCCCAAAGACAACATTACACTCTAAAATTCAGTCTTCACATCCAGAGGGTGCCAAAAAATGTATACACATTTTAATAAAGGGAAAAAACTGTATTCAAATTGTAATACTCAATATATACCAATAACAAAAGATGACTACAATTCACATTTGACTTCTGCAATTACAAGAGGTGCTCAAAGTGGTCATCATTAGCGTCCAGACACTTCTGATTACGGCGAACTACTGCTTGAGCACAGATAACATCTCTTAAAATGTGTCCACATTTTTTGGCACCCCAGTATTGCGCCCATTTAGGATCACCCATTTCAATCCCTGAGAAATGTCTGTGGAATTGGATTCCAGACGATGCTCTGTAAGGAAATAACCATGGGCCTTAGGAGAGGTCACCTAATCGCCATGGAACTCAGAGTCCTCGTCTGTAAAATGAGAGAAATCTATGGCTAAATCCTAATCATAGCAATATGTCAGTAAATTATACATATGTGTATCTTTGGCAACAGTACTAAAGATGGGGCTGATCAATTAGATTTTACCTCATCTTGTGTCTCTCAGGCTGCACTATATCTTTTTAATAACTAATTTAGGGTTTTACTTCAATAAATTCACTGAAGTGCTAATAATATATAGTGAGGGGGGAGAGGAGAAGCAACCCAAATAAATCTATGTCTATGTGAATTCACCAATACTAACTACAGGCCAAATAAATATATGCTTTAATATGTTTTACTTATACTGCGGCTTTCCTTCTCTAAACATAATAATAGCAGTAATTAGTAAGGTAAATAGACTAAGGATGAATTGAAAAAATGTTATTTCTAAAAAAGGAGATAGAAGACATAGTCATGTGGTGATTCCTGAATCTTTAAGACTTTAAAAAAAATATTTCCTTATGTTAAAAAATAAATTAGAGGGGCGGCCGGTTGGCTCAGTTGGTTAGAGCACGGTGCTCTTAACAACAAGGTGGCCGGTTCGATTCCCACATGGGCCACTGCGAGCTGCACCCTCCACAACTAGATTGAAACAACTACTTGACTTGGAGCTGATGGGTCCTGGAAAAACACACTTTAAATAAATAAATAAATAAATAAATAAATCTGGCATTGGAAAGAGTGATCTAATATGCTATTCAATAATTTATTTAATAAATATTAATAGAGCATCTATAGCGGGCAAAACATTGTGCGGCATATGGTATTCTAGCAAAGACAAAGAGAATATGGTCCCTGACCACAAGACGTTACAATCTAGGAGGGGAAATAAGACATAAATACAGTTATCTGTAATACAAAACAGAATGTGACAAGAGATATAAGACAGGAATGAATAATTTATAAACAATATAGCTCAGAGGAGGGAGGGATCTTTGGTGGGCAAATTTATTCAAGAATAAATTCATGGAGAAGGTAGCATTTGAGCTAAGCCTGAAAGGATGGATAGAATTATAATTGGCAGAGAAGACGGAGTGCAGAGGACAGGCATTGCAGGGGAGCGAATGCCACATAGGTGAGAAAATGAGACTTGTTCAGAGAAGACCCATAAATATCACTATCATTTCTGGCATACTTTTTATATGCTTTTTAAAAGTTAATCATTTCCTTTTACTATTATCCTCTTAGAAGGGATTCTAAACCCTACTTTACAGATGAGGCACTTGGGGCACATTAAGTGAAATATTCTGGTGAGTGGCAGAGTTATTTGGAAGCACAGGGCTGAAGGTTCCAAACTACACCTTGTAGTTGCGATAGCATGTGACTTCCTTCCTGTCCCCACAAAGAAGAGTGGTGTGATGACTCAAGGCCAGCCCAGACCAGTGGGGCCTTTAAACCATAGGCTACTGGGTCTGCATCTTCAGAAAGATTTTGAATATCCTTGGGATACTATTTGTAGAAACAGGACATTAAAAATCCTCAATTGGCTACTGTTAGTAGGAGATGGAGGATGAAAGAAGCAAAGTAACCAAGTACGGTGGTCCAAGTAAGAGGCAGTAGAGCACCAACAAAAATAATAACGCTGAAATGGAAAGAAGAACAAGAATGCAGAAGATTTTACACAGTGTCAGGAGAATCTAAATGCGTAAACTGAGAGAGAAAAATACATTTATCCTGACTCTCAAGTTTTTAACCCAGAACTAAGAAAATTCACTATTTTGTGAGGAAACAATTCAATCTTAGGTATATTTATTGAGTTTCAATGGCAGCGGGATATCTGAGATCAAATTCATGGACCACTGCAGCCACTGGAGTAAGTGACAGAGAGAGAATATAAAGAATAAATACCCACTACTAATCTTTAAAGGGAGCTCTCACTTAAATGGACAAAGAGGACGAGAAAGAAGTCACGTAGAGAATATGACAAGTCAGAACAGAAAAGTAGCAGAGAGAGAGTGATATCATAAACACCTAGGCAGTGAAAGTCATGAGTATACCACAATCAAATGAAAGAAAACTGCAACTTCCATCTAACAGCGAGAAGCTGATTGAAACTTTAAGTCCACGATGTTATCCATTTCCTTGCAAGAAAAATGTTACTTTTTATAATGAAATTTGTTTTGATCTATTTCTATTATATATGACATTAAAGTCATTAAATCATCATGTGTGTGTTTTCAAATGATTTTAAATGTATGTTCCTCTTTCCAATGACTAGCATTTCAAAGCCAATCTATTATTCTGATTGGTAAGTCTAGAAATGAAAAGAAGGGAAAAATAACATTTACTGAATGTTGCATGTGCCAGGCACAATTTATGTTTTGATATGTAATATTTATATGTTTATATGTGTGCATATAGAGTCAGGTATATATCTGTATTTATGTACATATACATACACATACATACAAACCCTGCCCTTTTCATATACTGTGACTGATAACATTTGATAGAGAACTAAATGTAGGGATATTTAAAACTATAGCCCTAATATTCATAAGATTCAATACTATTGTATAGGTTCTTAAATACTAAGTTTTTAACTAATTAATGAAACCCAAAGACGACTGCATAGTTAGGAAATAAGTGTTTACTGCCATCTGGTGGAAGTTTTGCCTATCTACAAACAAATAAGCAAGTTGAGTTTAAAAAGGCAATATAAAATCTTTCACAAGAAAAATTATTTTGCACTACTCGATCTATCTTGTTTCATCAAAAGTTACTGCTTTCATAATATACAAAGAATGAAAAGGAAGAAAGCAGATCAGAAATTGTGATACTTGATTTATAATTCTTCCCACAATTGTGCAAGAACTATTTACTGAGCCTCCCTTATTAGCATATTCAAAATATGATAAAATTACTTTCTCCCCATAGATAGGTGTGAACTCTCCTACACCAATCAGGTGATAAGAAGAAAAGATCTATGGAAAACTGGCAAGGAGTGTGCTGACAGCTGACAACAGTGGTGTGTATTAAGGGCAAAACTATATGGCTGTATTCCTTCCCCTCATATCACCTAATTACATGGATGGTCCACAGAAATTGATATTATTGGGAAGGAGCCAAATAACAGTGTACTGTAATGCATTATCTGATGAAATCACAAATGCCTTTATTATCTAATTCATAATTAAATACTTTGTTCTACATTTTGTCCATGGCTTTCTAGCAGTATATATTTCTCGAAAATAACATCTTGAATTCTCAAAGCAATACTGGTGGAATCTCTAAATTGCATAAGGGTCCATTTCTAAACCTTGATTCACTTTAGTATCTGTGATATTGTGAATTACAAGAAATATAAATTTTGTCTTTGTCCCCCTTTCTAGCACAGACCTTTTAAAAGTCTTGTCATTTCCAAAGTGTACAGGTGTCTTTTGTAATGTTAAAAAGATGACTTTTGGAATGCCCCTAGGTCACCTAAGGATGGAGGCTAAGATTACAGGATTGGAACTTTCAGTCCCCTTGACCTCCTGTGAGAGGGGCGGGGCTGGAGGCTGACTTGTTCAATGGCAAATTATTTAATCAATCATGACTATGTCATGAAGCCTCCATAAAAACTCAAGAAGACAGGGCTTGGCGAGCTTCCCAGTGGTGTGGTGAACACGGAGATTTGGGAAGGGTGGTGCCCTCAGAGAGAGCTCTGCACCCTTTCCCCACACCTTGCCCTATGCATCTCTTCCATCTGGCTATTTGCAAGTTACATCCTTTATGATAAACCAGTCATCTAGTAAGTAAAATGTTTCTCTGAGTTCTGTGCAAATTGATAAAACCCAAGGAGGAGGTTGTGGAAACCACTGATACAAAGCCAACCAGTCAGAAGCACAGGAAACAACCTAGGCTGCAACTATATAGCATCTGAAGTCGGGCTGGTTGGAGGGCAGTGTTGTAGGACTGAACACTTAACTGGCAGAACCTTATGCTACCTCTGGGTCGGTAGTATCGGCATTGAGTTGAATTGTGGGACACTCAGCTGGTGTACAAGAAGTGCTTGTGTGTGGGGAGGGGGATCTCCTCCCCACGTTGGAAATTTGGATTTCAGAACATCAAAAACGTTTTACAGAATAAAATCTAAATAGTGTTAGATCATTGTTCTAATTCCTAGATGTTTTCTACAATTCACCAAAAAAAAGGTGCTATGCTTAAATAGCTTGCAATTTATGTGTTTTGTCTCTATAATTAGACTACAGAATCTTCAGCATATCAAATACCATGTTTCCCCGGAAATAAGATCTAGCCAGACAATCAGCTCTAATGCATCTTTTGGAGCAAAAATTAATGTAAGACCCAGTATTATTCTACTATACTATAAGATCCAGTCTTATATAATACCGGGTCTTATATTAATTTTTGCTCCAAAAGATGCATTAGAGCTGATTGGCTAGGTCTTATTTTCAGGGAAACATGGTAGTCTAATTTCCATTGAATAGTGCCCCCTTCATTTCTTCACAAACAATAGGCTTATTACATTTTTCTGAATAACTTAGCCACCCAGTAAGTACTGCTCAAATATAATATCATGCTTAGGAAATATATGTATAAATAAATTTTTATGTGTTTTTTTCTCATTTGTGCTTAGAATTAAGGTTGCAGCCCTTTAAATGTATTGTGAGATTTATCATGGTCACCTATAGATGTTAAAATTTTAAACATTACACAAAACCAGTTATCTTAGATGTGTGTGTATGATGGAAACAATTGCAAAAGAGGCATCAATGTCCCCGTGATTGAGTTAATATTATTCTCTAGATTACAAACTCTTAAGAAGACAAGGACCAAATGTTAACTACCTTTGGTCTCTTCACAATATCAAAGTAGAGTTTTCACCTGGCAGGCAGTCCACAAATGATAGTGCAATTTCAGCATAATGTACACCAGGGCTTCTCAACATCAGCACTACCGGTATTTAGGGCTGGCTGATTCTTTGTTGTGGGGGCTGGCTGTCCTGTGCATTGTAGGATGTTTAGCTGCATGCCTGGCCTCTACCCACTAGATGCCAGTAGCTCCCTCTCTCAGCTGTAACAATAAAAATGTCTCTAGACATTACCAAACGTCCCCTGAGGGGCAAGAACCACTGAAGCGGGACAAGTCTAGCACTCAACTGAAATACCATCATTATCTTGTTTCTAAACTTTGAACAAAATAAATCGCCTCTCTAAGCCAGGGTTTCTTTTTCTGTAAAGTGAAATGATTGGATTTACAACTTCATAGTCTCTATGATTTATCCATTCAATCATCCAATATTTACAGAATGTGGTGAATTAAATATCACTGTTCTAGATACAAGGTATCCAGTGGTGAGCTACTAAAATCCCCACCACCACCACCTTGTTATCTGACTGACAAAGAAATACTAGTTCTGAATAATAATAATAATAATAATAATAATAATAATAAACACTACTTTGCATTTTCTCTCCCCTTCCTCTCCATGAAAATGAAGGGACTTAACACTTACTGAATTCCTTTTATGTGCAGGGTGCTGAACACTTCCTATCTTCCTTCATTCCAAAATAACCCCATATAATATATATTACCACCTTTTCTACACACAAGGGAGCCAAGGTTCAGAGAGGTTAAATATTTACTTGGAGTCAAAGATTGTGAGCAGTATACATGAGATTGTTTTTTTCCCACAACACTAGGCTCTCTTTACCACTCTGGCCAATATAAACACCATAAACTCAAAGGCAATTCAAGAATTACATAATCCAATTGACCAGGAATGCCTCAAGCGCATTAAAGTAATATTTCAGATTATAAATATGCATGTTGAGAGTGGAAAGACTGAGGGAAAAGAGTAATACACTGGCAAATCTTGCCCTTCTGATAGGTATTTCCCTTTAATGCAAAAACAGCTCACATTTCATCCATTCTATTTTCTAAAATAGACTATAAAAACCTATCTAATAGGACTCTTACTTTCCCTTTATTACTCTCCCCTTTCACAGCAATGATATGAAAACTCAGTCAACACTTACATCCATTTGCTGGTTTCCTCATCATTCCGCCACCCCTGCATTCTGGTTTCCACTAAAAATGCTCTCAATAAACTCACAAATGACCATGTCCTTGCCAAATGTTATAAAAGGCTTGTCCCTAACCTTTTCAACAGTACTCCCTCCGTTTTGAAACTCTATCCTCCTTTGCTTAGCATTTGTGATTCAGCCCATTTGATTTTCCAGTTGCTTCTCTGACCTCTCAGGCTCCCAGTCTTTTGTCCACCCTTCCACGATGGAGTTCTTCATGGTCCCATCACTCTCTTTATATTCGCTGATCTCATCCATGCTATGGGGACCACATCTATTTCTTCAGCCCTCGCCAATCCCCAAACTTCCAGAAGTTGTGAAACCTGTGCCTATCAGGCATCTTCACCGGGACATTTTACAAGCCACTCCAATTAAACATATTCAAAATTGAATGGATTATTTCCCTCATCAGCTTTGTACCTCTTCCCATAGTCCCTAAATTGGTAAAAGACGTTCCCAGTTCTCCAAAGCCCAATCCTCCTACTCCTTAGCCCCTAACATTGTATGGATTTCCGCTCCATTGATTCTATGTCCTAAAATCGTCTCCCCCTTCCTGCCATTACCAATGCCAACCCCTCCCTTGGTTCACGTCCTCAGAATTCCTTGAAGGGATCATACCTTTGTCTCCTATCTGGTTTTTCTGCATCTAAATTCAGTCCCTGCCAGTCACTTCACAAAGGCTCCAGAGTAGCTCTGTCCACTAGAACCTGTCCTGTGGTGACAGAAATGTACTGTAACTGCACTGTCCCATATCGTGTAGTTACGGAGCAGCCTGAAATGTGGCGAGTGTGACTGAGAAAGTGACTTTTAAATTATATTTAATTTTAATAATATTTATTTAAATGGAAACAGCCAACATGTGGCACACATCAGACAGTGCGATTCTGGAATGCTCTTCTTCAAGCACAGATTTATTTAGAGGGCCGCTCTTTACTTCAAAGATAAAACCCAGTGTCCTTAGTTTAATAGGTGTGGCCTGAAAAAGTCAGCTGCCCTACCTTTCTGGCTGCACCACCCTGCCCCCCTCACCTTCCAGCATCACTTCCAAACTCACACATATCCTATGTGTGGTACACATACGTATCATACATGTGAAACTAGTGTGTACAATACTACACACTTCCTTGCCTGTGTAACAGCTGCCCTCACTGCGCTTCCTCTCTCTCCCCATCCGCCTTACTCTTCCGTCAGGCAGCTCCTCCTCTGGCCCCCGCACCATTCCTCATACTACCCAGCATCTCTACTAACGGGTCTTGTGCACTTCAGTGCTTCTGCATAAGCCCGCTGTGGTTCATATTGCTGCAAAACGTTCATCATCCTGTACTGGGAGCTCTTGAAGGACAGAAATTAGATTTTTCTACCATCACTGGTGTCTACCACATGTTTGCAAATAGCTGTCCAGTCCTAACCTCTAAGGTAGCTACCAGGATAAACTTCAAACTTCATTCCTGTTACTAATTAGATGAAATCAAAACCCTCCATTCAAAATCCTTTCTTTTAGCTGAAGCCCTTTCTTTTAGCTGGCCTCTCTTTTTCACATTGTCTACACATCATTTAAACATTCCCTCTCTCTCTCTATGTCACCTTGGCAACTTCTACAAGGACTGTCCTTTTATTTCTCTGATAACCTGTGCCTGTCACTTTCTTTCAGAACCATGGAAAAGTTCACCCCACCCCAGAGCCTTCTCTGGCTGATCTCACACTAACCCAACTCCACCTGCACATGTAATCAGCCCTACGTGCACTTGCCTGCTGACGGCCCTGTGTCCTTTTTTGCATGCTGCCTTCTGAACCAGAAGGTCAGTTTCTTGAAGGCCGAAGACTGACTCCTCTGCTTCCTTCTCTATCTGCAGTGCACTCTACCGTGCTATGCACTTATCAGGCACTTAAGAAACATATATTAACAAGAGTATAGAATCTTCAAGATGATGTTTGCTGTTTTTATGAATCCCAAAAATAATTGTTCCCAGCTCTTACATTTTCAACATCCCAATATGTGTCAGACTTTTTAAGTAGTATCTAGATATTAAAAGTAAAAGTGAAAAAAGTGAAATAAAGCCATGGAGTCTTTTCTCCCCTAGCAAGAAGGGTATAATAAAGCAAATAATGCTAGGAAGTTACCACTCAAAGTGTTGAGAACGCCCTGCACTCGAGACATGAATAATGCTTAAATTCAAGACTTGAGCATTTTAAAAAATAAAATGACAAAAGGATAATCATTGTTCCTCACAGGATAGTTTCCACCTACTGTGGAATTGGCATTAGAAATCAATTTTTGTATCAAGTGACTGCCATCACTGTGGTCCTGCCACAGCTCTGGACGCTTTCACCCCAGCAGGACAAGCATCTGAGATAAGACTGTGCCAGGGTCTTGTCTGAACTTAGCTGACATATGAAATATAAAACCCCAACTTATAGATGTCAGCATTTTGAGGCCATGACTTCTCCTGCGATGTCAGAATACAACACAGAAGCATCCATTCTGTTACACTGTTTCAAATCAATAGAAAATAGATTTCTAATTTTCCATTTTCAGATATGTACTTAATGCTTCACTATCCTTCTTCCGTCATCTTGAATTTTTAAAAAGATGTTATCTAAAGTATTAAAGGTCAAAAAAGAGGTCCTACAAAAACACCAGACCTTTGAATGGACAAAATAGCATCTGGCACTTAAAGTTGTGTTCTCTAGAAATAGAATGAAAAGACAGTCTTTCAAATTCTTCTCAAGGAATGAACTGCTTTCTGTTTTTCCATTTTTAATGAATTCATTTATGTACTGAGGTCTTGGATTTTCATTCAAGTTAATAAACAATTTAAATCTTAATAACCTAATCATTTGTATCAAATGATACAAGTTTTAATTGCAGAGATTAACAAGGAAAACTAACAATGGGTAACTATATCATTTTTCTATAGAACGTCAGAAGCTAAAACAGCCATTGATTGAAAAGTGAATTAAGGAAAAGAGTCACTAACAGAGGAGCCAAAAGAAATTTAATCCTAATTTCTTATCTTTTATAAAATATCTAGTAGTCTTTTCTAATTCTTATTTTAGACAAAATTCTCTACTGTACTGCCTAATTTTGCTTCAAAGGGTTACTTTTCAAAAAACTTCAAAACATTTATAGTATAAGCAGTAAATTGCAAGTAAATTTGCACTAAATTGCAAAACTTTATTTCACTTACTTGCGGAGATTCATAAATAATGAATCAGATGTTTATAAAAGTAAGAAGAATCCCTATTTATCATATAATCAAAGTAATCACGCTGGCATCACTTACCGGATGCTTACCATGAGCCACACATTATATACCAAGCACTTTACCTCATTTAATTCTCTTCATAATCTTATTATATAAATATTATGATTATCCTCATTTTCCAGAGGAGGGTATTAGAGCTTAGAGAGATTTATTTGCCCAAATGTTGTTCCAAATGCCTCTCAGATACAAATCCCTAAATTTCCTTCTTCCCATCCTCTAAGCTTATAGAAGCCTGAATAGGTTCTTTATATTCCTTCATTCATTTAAAAAATATTCATCCACTTCTTTCTAAGTTCCAGGCATTGCCTTAAGTGCTGGGGACACAGTGGTGATGATTAAAAAAAAGAAATCCCTGCCTTTGGAGAGCGTACTTCCTGATAGAGAAATATAATACGTACGCATAATATAAAATGTACAATAAATCAGATAGTGGCAAGGACTAAAAAAATTATCACGGATTAATAGGATGGAGAGGGTAATGGAGTTAGGTGGCTGTTTAGACGGGGGTCAGCATGTTTACAGAAACGTCCTGTTTCCCACACCATTTTCTCATCAGTTTTCCACCCCCACTTCCCACACCTCCCTCACAACCAAAAGCAAAAGTTAGATAAGTAATAGTAAACATTCTAAGGCCAGATTCTGGTTTAGAACCCCAGAAGAAACTCGAAGTTGAGACACAGAAACAAAATTGAGGAGAGCAAAATGAATGGATATTTTCATACATCTAAAAACAAATATTTTCAAAATTATTTTCACATTAGATAACCAAACTTTAATTATATCATTTCTGAAATTTCTATGCTATTACTCCTACCTACCCTTCTTATCTATTGGAATATCAATAGGCTTTTAGTGGAGAAAGGAAAAACTTTCATTATGTGTTCACCATTTTTATTGGCAGTTTTCAGACAGTTCCATATCAGGACGAAAACCCTTTTATCTCCAATGGTTTGGAGCCACCCAATAGTGAAAGAGTGGCCGCTGAAGCCCAACCTGAAATTAGTGACTATACTACATCAACAATGAATCAATCATCTCTCCAGTGCCGACACGCTGAAAGAGTGAAACTATATAGAAAATTTTAGGACTAACTACATACATATAAATATCAGATACTCCATTCCACTTGACTTTACAGTAAACCAACCACCAGCATTCTGTTGTTGTTATTGCTTTTGATTGTTGTTTAATTTTAAGACAAAGATTATTTCAAGGCATTGGTTAATATTTACATTTTAAGAATAATTTATATGCCAACCCAAAACATGACAGACAATAATCAAATCTGTATAATGTTCCTCATTTGTATTTTTTCCTACAAATGTAACATCTTTTGGAGAACCTGCCTATTTCACGATTTCAAAGTCGGAGATGTAATAGCACTATATCCATTAGTCTTACCTCTGCAGCTAAATAGTTCCCAGTTGCAAGATGTTTAAATCTGAACAAGCTGTTCCATTGTCCTGCACCTCCACGGCATGGGTCATGGTGAACCACCTACAGACAAAAAGAACAATGACAATAATGACTAAAAATTATTCCTGTTCCTGGCAAGCAAGTGCCAAGAGTATACACAGGGTGCCGGCCTATTAATGCTAACTTGTCAAATCTACTATATGTTTTCATAAGAGGGCAACGTGGAAGAAAAACAAAATTCCCCATAAAGGATCAAGCAACATAACAGTTGGCTCTCGGTGCACACATGATGCTCACACCTTACACCTGCAAATACAGACTTACTCCAAAACACATGTTTCCCAGGCCAAAGCTGGAAATACTGTCGGGCTCCCCCCACCATTTGTTGTTCAAACATTCATTCAACAGACTCTTAAAAACTTACAATGTGCAAGGTATTCTTCTAGGCAATAGGGACACAGCAATGAATAAGACTAGCACTTTCAATGAATAAGATTTGGCATGTGCCAGGAGGAAGCAAACAGTGCATGACTGAGTAACCAGGGAAGGCTACGTTAGATATGACAATCAGCCTGGGCCACTCTGAGGAGATGACATGAGAGCTGAAACCTGGAGGATCAGAATGAGACAGTCATGCAGAGAGATTGGAAGAGATCATTCTAGGCAGAGAGAACCACAAATGCCAAGGCCTGGCGGTCTGGACTAACTTCATATTTGGCCCTTTCCATGTGTGCTTTTTACTAACACCATGTCCTTTGATACCTGTCCTTGGGACTAGCCTTGCCCCCAGATGCTGAGCCACTAGGCACATGAAGAATAAAAGCAGAAGCTCTGAAACAGCTGGTTATGACAGGTGGCCTGGTACAGCAGCAAGGCTCAGGTTTTACCGTCTGAAGAGAACTGTGTTTGAGTCCCAGCTCCACCAGTTACTATGGTGTGATAACAGCAAGTAATTTAACATTTTCAAGCCTGTTTCTTCATGTACAAAATGGGTTTAATTCATAGAATTGTTGTGAAGATTAAATAACATAAGGCTGCTATTTAATTTCATTAAATAACTTTTCATTATTCTCCCACCACAGGTTACTTTCTTTTTATTACTATGGTCTCCTGCCCCAGCCTCAGATTCTGTTTGCTAATATAGAACTTTCTAATGCCAATTGCTAGACTCCAGCTTGTATGTCTTCCCCTACTCCAATAGCTCAAATGAGATAATAATTGTAAAAATACTTCAAAGTGAATGAAGTCTTTAAAAATGCTCCTCCTGTGGCCAAAAACCTACCCATTCTACAAGGCTTAGTTCTCAAATCAAAATTCTTCCACAAATTCTTTGCTAATCACACAAGCAACTGTGACCTTGTCAATGTGTGAATACTTGCTCCCTTGGGGGAAGAGATAGATAACTTTAAGAATCTGATAAAATCTATTGGTTATCTCACATACTGGTACATACCCATTTTGTATACAGTTATTAGAGGTTTACAGATAACTTGAAGCTCTTCATGGATCCCAGACTAAGAACCTTTTCCCTTTTCCTGTACTCATAGAATGTTTTCTTATCCTCTTCATTTATCACTTCTCTCAAATCCAAATGTATCCATCAAGGATAGGTATAAATATAATACCTACTAGAGTAGGTAATTAATTACATGTTGAAATACAGATTCAATTATAAATCATTTTCCTTTTACTTCTTTTTTATGTTAGAATTTGGGTATTTTATTTATTTTTAATCATGATATATATATATATATATATATATATATATATATATATATATATATATATATATATATATATAATATTACCTATGAATTCCATTTTAGGATATCAAAGGAAGTGTCACATGCTGTCAAAGAGGAACGATAGGTTTCAAGTGGCTGAGAATGACTGCTATAAGCCTGGATGTCCAGTAAATCAAGATGGACTTTATCAGATGTTGGCGGCTTGTTTATAGGTAATTACGCATATCTTATCTCCTCCACTGTACAGAAAAGTCCTTTAAAGAAAAATCCATATCTTACATTTTCCTAATTACGCTACCATACTGGAGCAATTAAAAAATGCTTTTTGAAGGTTGAATAAATTCTTAACTACGGGTCTCCTTATCCCAAAAGAAATGACATCCCCAGAAGAAACAAATGTCCTTTTCAGTGACTGCATAGTTCTGAGGTTTACTTAAAGTGAGTCAGCCTACTCCATCTTAACTCCAATGCCATTTGATGCGCATGGCCTTCAGTCTGATCAGTCTGGACAACAGTTCACAATGGATTTCTAACAAGCAAAATCATATATATGCTTGTATTAAACTAGAGAGACAGAGAGGTGCCTCAGAGAAGATAATAAAGGAAGTAGAAACATTTCAAATTGGTCACAGCAATTACATTAAGAGGTACAAATCAGTTCACAAAAATTATTGTTTTATTGGCGTGTCATAAATGATGCCTATAGCAATAAAACAATCAGCCTAGTGAATCTTGTCTTTTTGATATAAATATTTATTAAAACCAAAAAACAAATATTTACACACCTCTATTTCCCAAAGTGCTTTAGAACTAGTAGCAGAAGTGGCTGATTGACGCAAGGTTGTACGAAGGAAAATGTGCTGTTTTTTCTCATATTCATCACAAGTCAGAAACTTCTCTTGTTCTGCATGAAACAATCTAACAACGTCACCCTAGAAAAACAAGTCAAGAAAACATAAGACAAAAGAAGCAGATGTCTCTTTCTGGTTTTGATACTCTGGGCCCTTCTGATAGCTACTTGGCTTTTAATGATATTTATACAGAGGGAAACTCAATGAAACACTCGTAGTGAATATATAGTCACCTTCTAGGTTCATAAGTTTACAGTCACATTCTAAACTATCAACACGCAGGTTTTGCATCTAGAAATTCAATAAGACTACCTTTAATCCTTCCAGGAAATGTTCTGTGTAGGACATACTTACTCCTTTCAGTACATCCTCTCGATAGGAACTGTATTTCATGAATAAAGTGATTTTCCAACTAGTGTTACAATTAACAGCATTCACCTATTAATGAAGAAATATTAAGTTATAAGACTGTAGATTCCATTTTATACCAGAAATTATTACTTCAACTAGTGAAAAAGGAAAAAAGACAACTCTGGACAACGAAGTACACACTTCAGCACAAATGTCTTCAAAAGACCAGCTGAAAATAGCAATAACTAATCATTATCTATTTGCACCTAATTAGCATAACTGGAATTATGCTTATGAGGATAATGAAAGAAACCACGTACCTTTTTCCTCTCATAACAGAATCAACACATTAATTTCCTTTCCTCCTCAACTTACCTCTTTACACCCTGGGTTGTCAAGAAGCTCTATGTTGCTGGCATGTAGTGGCTGTCCTGCATTCACGGGCATCAAAACAACTTTATCTCCTACAACAATCTAGGAATCAGAAATAAGTTGTAACTGAGACACTGCATGGATCTTTGGTGCTCTACTTACTTGAAGCTAAAAAATCACTGCACAGAAGTCTTCATTCTTGACCTAACACCTGGTCTGTTTGTCCTCCATACAAATTTTAGTTCAATTCTTTATCTCTTTGAAGTGAAAAATCTTCTGATAAATGATCATATAATCATGTCCCATAGTGTCCATCAGTCTGGATTCATAAAGCTAGTGTAGCTCCTTTTCTTAGCAGTCCCCCCATTTAAGTTAGAGCTTTCTCAAGGTCTCTGAACACCTCCACATGCAGTCTCACGCTATGAGCACAGCACATAAAGGAAGTGAATACATCTGCCAGAAAAAAAACAATCTGGCTAAATATTAGGACCACTTCAAGGGCAAATGAAAATGGTACACATTTATATTATCTCTGGAATCAAAAACAAATCTGATAAATTCGATCTCACCTAAATCTCAGAAATTTATTAAACATTCTAATGTCATCTGGATTCAGGAAATGTAGAATTAGGCACAACCTTGGAGAAATACATTTATTGTTTGGGCTTTAGACATCTGGTTCACTTTTATCTCAAACATCCCAAACTAATATTGCTCCTAAAACCTGGTGTTCATTTTTAAATGAAAATGAAAATTGTTTATGGGGAAAATGCTCTAGAGAAGTAAGTCTAGGTTGATTTTTTATTTATGCTACCATTAGCAATGTCCGCTTTATCTTCAAGTATTTTTATTCATAATGCCAATTGTGGGAAAATAAAGTTATGCTTTCTTAACGATAATGATGAACAGTTTAATTTTATAGATATTAAAGTTCCTTTTGTTGTTAAGTTCCATTAAGGACTTATTACTGTGGCACCTACACTTTCATTTGTATAATTGCTAACCATCTCAGAAATGAAAACCAAAAATATATTCCTTTGCATATTTTATACCAACTGGATATTAGAATAGGTTAGTTTGATAGATAACTGAAAAACAAATTAGGACTTAGACAATATAAATAAACATAACTTCTCCCTGTGTCTTAACCTAGACCAAGACGAGACAATATGAATAAACATAACTTCTCCCTGTATCATAACCTAGACCAAGACGTTAAGAAACATAATTTCACATTTTCAATATAAATTAATCTTTGATAGCTTATATTACAGGAGTTTACATTCACATATGGTATTGTTACCACAAACTATATCTGGAGATTCAAATATGATAGAGAAGCCTGAAGCTCACTAATCTTCGATTTGCAGAAATAGTTTCTATTGTTTCCATGACTGGTCTCTATATATCACCCTGCCTTTCAAGTCCAACATCAGTCAGATGATGTAACTCACAAAAAGACCCATCATAGAAGCTTTCTGTGTACAGATAAGGAAAGAAACAGTGTTAAGTGAGAGGATGAGGAGGCATAGCTGGGCTATTTTTGTGTAAAAAAGGGAGGAAGGTCATAAAAGTATACGCATAAGAAATCCTTCCAGTGGTTAACTGCAAGGGGTGGGACCTAGGGAGACGGAAAAAAGGAGAGGAGACAGATTTTTCATGCTATCTCTTTACATTGTTTTCTATCTTTGAACCATGAATTGGTGTTTTTAAAACTTAATATAAACAAAAATATAAATACAAAAATCAACATGAAGGATGGGTGGATGGCTCAGTTGGTTAGAGCGCGAGCTCTAAACAACTGGGTTGCCGGTTCGATCCCCACATGGGCCAGTGAGCTGCACCCTCCACAACTAGATTGAAGACAATGAGCTGCACTGAGCTACCAGAGGGGTAAGCTGGATGGCTCAGTTGGTTAGAGCATGGGCTCTCAGCATTAAGGTTGCTGGTTCAATTCCCACATGGAATGCTGGGCTGTGCCCACTGTAACTAAAGATTGAAAATGGCTACTGGACTTGGAGCTGAGCTGCACCCTCCACAACTCCAATTAAGAGAATACTTTGGTTGCATGTATATTCACTGCTCTAGGTCTTACTATTTTATTATAGTTGTCTGTAAGCCTTGAGCCAATCCATATGTTATATGTACTTCGAAACACCACCCATAAAGTCTTACATATTTTTAAGATACCAACCATATATCCAAAATGTTCCAAACTCCAAGGATTCATAAGAACAGTATTCACAAGGAGAATCTAACATTAATTCACTAATCTCCAGGTCCTTGGTCATGTTCTTGATGATTATTTTGACTAACCAAGATGAATAAAACTTGAAAATCAAATGGACAAGATGCCAATCATGAGAAATAAAAACAGTAAGATGAGAAGCACCAGAAAGAATACAAAAGTGTGTAAGTACCTATGCTCAAAGAATTCACACCTAATTAGATAACTTGGTCAATATGGAACTTGGGGAAATTCTCAGAAGAGAGCAGCATAGGGGCTGACCCACTGATGGGGTCAGGTGCCTTCCGAGAAGCTGTAGATTAAGTACAGAACTTGAGCATAAAGTCATTTTCTGCCACATCACATTCACTCTACTGCACAAATATCTTTTAAAAAAACAAACAAACAACAACAAAAAAAAACCCCTGCAATTCCAAAGGCACTTCTGTTGATTCTAGATGATAGCCACATGAGATTCAAGCTGGGGTTTTACCAAAAATATCTTAGCAGCTACCCTTCTTTTGAAGTGGCACCTGATATGGTAAAAATAACATCGTAGTAGAAGCCAAAAACACCAGAATTTTAGTCCTGCCTTTGCTAGAAATCCAAGGTATCCAGTTTTGCCACACAGCAAAATCAACTTGCTATTTGAAGAGGCTCTTGCCCTAAAATGTGAATTTTACTCTAAATTAAATGAAATCTGGGCTTTTACCCTTTTCAAATCTATCATCACACTAAAGAACTAATGTCTTCTTAGATCAAAATTGAAAATGAAAAATTAACGACTCAATCATGGGAAGATAAATGAAAATGAAATATTTATGTTCTCTGCTCAAGGCTCTCCCCAATGACTTTCTAACTACTCAGTAGCAAGCAAGGGCTTCTAGACACAGCTGAAAGTTGAGGAATCCACGAATTTTCCCCAAAAACTACCCCGTAATTCTATAAGACATATGACCAGAGGTGCTCTTAAATGATAGAAACCATTGCCTTTTGAGGATATGAGCATTTTTCCCCCCAGACTACCATCAGCCTCATTCTTGCATTTTATTTTAGTCACCAAACATCATGTTGGATACTCACAACCTAATTGCAACTTAACTAACTGCTAAGTTGTAAAATATAATGTTAGAAGTCCTTTGAACCTTGCAATTTCCTCTTCTTAGTTTAATATTCTTTTTTAAAAAATCAGTAAAAATTAAACCACTTGTTATGAAGTGATAATATTTCCATTTGCCTTCAATAAAATACAGTAGGCTTATGTTTTAGAAAATGCTGCATATTTCTAGGGAAGAAAATGAGCATTACAGTACAAGTATTTATGTGGTAAATATACGGCTGTGGATGTGCTTATGCTTTCACAGATCCTTAATCACAGACAAAAGCTACACAGTGGTGAGGAAAAAAACAGTGAGCCGTTTCAGCAAAAAGCAATGTGGAAGATTGTTTTAGCCATGCTTTATGGAGCACATCTACATAAGGAGGATTTCTATTGCACTTAACAATTATATTGTCCATTTTAACCAAGATGGAGTGTTTGGATGGTAGGTTGTTTTTATTTCCCCAATGCAACTAATTATTTGAAATAGTTCATTACATTCAACTCTCTGTTGACTCTGTAAAGGCATTTGGGAGCAGGGAAAGGAATAGATAAATAAACAGGATAAAATGCATTAATAAAATCTATAGCTAATCTAAGGGTTCCAATTTATCCAATCATTTCATTGTATTCCTTCATAGATTAAGCTCAGGTTTTGTTTTGACATTCAATTTTCATCAACCACCTACACACAGGGAAAACACTCAGTGGGGGACTGGAGCATTACAAAAAAGGGCATCCAAAGACATAGGTTGTTCGTAAACATAATCAGTCCCTGAATAACTGAGAGTTGATTGTAATTAACTACCTACTGAAATTAAAATATATATCATGCTCACAGCACACATCACTTGATGCCAAAAGGAAAAAAGTAGGACTTATATCTTAAGGAATCCAACATAGGGCTTAAAGTGCATTCCATTCCTGCATGCCATGCTTCTCCCAAACCTTACCTAAGGAGGATATCACCAGATAATTTATTAACCAAATTAAACCATGAAGCTTGCATCCTGTTGAATTGACTTTGTACTTCAAAATTCACTGGAAAAATAGATTCACTATAAAAGAAGACATTTCTAAGACAAGAGACATCTACAACATTTAAAATGTAATCAATGTACTGAGAAAACTTTGCCAGAGTAATTATATTTTTATATTGCTCTGAATTTATAACGTTCATTTTTTTAAATCTCAACTACTTTTCTTGATCACTTGATCCCATATTTGTAAGGTATTCTATTTAGGAAAGTTACTCCAGTATTCAGTGTCAACCAGCATTAGGGACTGTCACCTCATACTTTATCTATTACACACAAAAATATCTAACTATTGAGCCTACTGACTCATTTCACATAATTTTTATTTTCCCTACTCTATAAAGCAGCGGCAAATATTTTAGGAACTACTAAAATTTACATGATACAATATGCACATATTCCACATCATATGTTAAATCTCATTGTCAATGAGAAGGTGCCAATCTACACTTTCTTCTACATTACACATCTATTAAGAGGCATGGACTATAGATGTAAACAGCTGATAATGGAGCCAGAAAATGAAATATTGCCATGATCCACTGTGTTACTCTGTTAATTCAAAGGAGGAGACACCACGTTCTAAGCACAGTTCTTTCTTACAGCCATCCTCCTCCATGATTAGGCAGAGATGCAAACTCTGCCTCTCTCTTCTCAGGCTCAGCCACTATATACTGAGGTTACTTAAGTTCTCTGACAGAAATTCTAGCTGGAAATGAGTTTTCAATTAGCTGAACTTTGTCCTTTTACAATTCCTGAGTACAAGTTGTACTAGAAATAAATGCTTTTAACCTACTAAAGATGTTAACATAAAAAGAATATGTTGAAAATTGAAAACTCTAGTTTCTTCCTTTCCACTTTCTTGATTCTCTCACTTATTAAGAATTACTGTCTTCATGAACACACTGTTTTTCTCTTAAATTCATATTTACATACATTGTCACCCTCGCTTCTCAGTTTCCAGAAGGGATGAATATAAAACCACGACCCTTCATTTCCAGCAGCATCCAAGGACACACGCATGGCATTTTTCTCCAGTAAAGCAGGTAATCTCTTGTTGACAGTCAGATATTTGTTGCTTTTTATATGCAGTAGCTGTAGGGAAAAGACATACATTACTGCCTTGTTCTTTGAGCACCTCTGTTAAATACGCGTATACACGTATACGCACACCGTGCGCCCACATAGCGCAGCTTGGGCTACAGATTAAACTAAGAAGCTCTTTTCAGACTCCACACTCATCATCCTTCTGAGATGCCCTTCTTTGGATCCTCCTCATCTCTACCCCTAATTCTGCTTCATAATGTAGGAGGCACATGAGGAAATCAAACCAGGGGAGTCATCTACTGATAAATAATAGAATAAAACCAGGCTTTTCAAAGGAGAAATGGAGGTTGCCCCAAACCATATCCTTTCTCAATTCCCGCACAACCACAAAAACAGAATATCCTAAAGAAAAACTACGACACTAAAATAATGCATGGACCTACTTAGTATTATGAACCATCCCTGCCCGCGGACAGCCCGAATATTTCCTCCGCGAGGAGGCAGGCTGCTCGTCCTAACAAGCTGTGCAACTTCCACAAGACGGTACTGAGTCCACCCCCTTTTCAGACGAGAATAGAAGCACCATTTCTTGGAATTTTTGGATTGTATGGACAAAATTTTTCCAAAACATTAGTCTACTGAGTGGGAAAACTAAAACAACCTACCTGTCTATTACTACAATTTCAAAAAAGAATGGTTATTTTAATGCACGATCAGAGGGAAATTATTTCAAAATACAGAGTAGTTCTTTAATTGAAAAAAGAAATCAGCTTTTTGAAAAACTCGTTATAACATCCTTGGTTCTCATTTTACCATAAACCAACGAAAACCCTACTGGGCCAACCCACTCCTTTGGGATCCACCAGGTTAGAGCCCATGACGAAGCCCCTAACTAGTCATGCAAATATTTGCACTTCAGCAAAATAAGCTTCATTTGTCAGAATTTAATAGTCATCAAACTTGATAAGAGAAACTCTATGGAGGATTGTCCAAGGGACATGCAGCCCCAGGTATCACATAATCTATCATTAGATTCACTCATACATTCAAGGAGCTGTAGACGCAGCCAATCACCTTCATCTTGTTCCATCAGAGAACTACTCGGATCCATTAACAAAACATCAGGGTATATTATTTTTTTAAAGAGTTCTATGAAATGCCTCATTGTACTATTTACTATTGTTTACTATATTAAATAGTGTTCTCTTTAAGAGAGCTCTTTAGAGAAGTACTTCTCTGGTCTTCTTCCTGGGAATGTTTTTACTTCTAGACCTCTGACTTAGTTCTCTGTTATTAGCCTCCTATGTGAAAGCTGTAACACATTATGTTTCCCTTTTAGCTAAGGGGCAACAAAAAGGCTTCCAGCCCAAGTTTACCAGACTTTACAACATGGTTTTTATAAACCTGCCTTACCCAATTTTACTCTATTCATTTAACAATTATTTTCCCTTTGACCCAGTTGCCTTACTTATTTCTTTTTTATTTTGTTATGCGGTATTTTTATAAATGCCTTACATTCTTTTTGGAACAAGGTGGGGCGTATATTAACAAACAACCAAGTAAAATCTAAAGATCTAAGTGAAGCACAAGAAAGGAATGCAGTTGAGATAAATCAGTGTGCATACTAATTGAAATAGAAGATCTTCTAATAACAACGCAAGGGCGATTTCCATCTAAAAGTACAATTTGAAAAGGTTCTTCCCTCTACAAAATAAAAAGATAAAGCTTCATATGTTACACCTTAGTTCCACTAATACTAAAGGACTATATTCTTACGGGCCTTTAGAAATTATGTTTCCCCATCTCCTTCCTTTTGAGGTAATAACTTGTGCATACATCTAGATAAGCTCACTTCTTTATGTGTACACAGTAGGCATATTCCCAAACATATAGAATAGTGTGGTGAAGAGCAACTGAAAATATCACAATATCTATAATTCCTACCAAAAAACAAACTATTGTATCCCAAAATCTTAATGCTATTTGGCATTCCTACCGTATGCAAATTTCCAATAAAATATTCACCTCTTTTAAGAGAAAGTAAATAGATACTTACTTGTATAACATTACTGTATTTCACGATTTCTCCCAACAGTTTCTTATTTTCTGATTCATTTTGTTTTTGTTCCAGTTCTGCAGCATGCTGTAAAATGATTATCAAATATTCAGTGTGGAAACATAGTAAACAGAGTATAATCACTGAGAAAGAAATAAGGTTTTGGGGTTTTTTTATATGAGCAAAGAATATAACCATGAATAAAATAGGCTGACTGGTTTATTCTTGGTGTTTGGGGGTGGGGAGGAATAATTAAATACATGATTACAACAATGTGATAATTCTCTCAATTTAATGCTGAAATATCTCGGAATGCTTTTATGTTGGAAACTTCAGAAAAGTACTAGGCTCTCTGGTCTTATAAAAATTACTTTCAGAAGGAATATTGGTAGAGAAACCAACCAGGATAGTAGGTAAATTTCAAAAGTCTCAAAGTACAGTTTAAACTCTGAAAGTAATAGAAATTGTAACGATACAAAATTCTTTACACTCAGCCCAAATTAGAAACACCAGACTTTTATTTTTTTCTCAATATTCTTAAAAAAAAAAAAAAGTGCAATGCCAAGTAAAATATAACTAGATTTAATATTCCTATAGAGATTTTGAGTTGTTTTGCAGTTAGAGGTGAATCTCTGAATTAGTCTGGCAAACCCTAAAAAACAGCAGTAGGAATGTATTACTACCTCCATACCATAGTCACAACCTATAACTTAAAAGTCCCTTCCAGTTTTAATGTGTTACTACAACTATTCTAAATCTCTGTATATTGAGTAAAATCACTAAGCTACAAAATAGATTTTTCGTTATTGCTGTACCTGGTCTAGCCTAATCCAGACAAATAGAAACCTGGCCCTTACCTGTAATTTCTTCAGCAAGGCTGCCTCTGTGTGGTTCCCTTGTTTGGCTTGCTTAGCTTTCCAATATTGTTTCTGCGCAGAGTATCGATTCATAGGGCATACCTTAAAGAGGCAGTCTATGACAAAACAACAAACAAAAACACTGTAACTAAGGCGACCAGTCTTTCTTAAATAAATTTTCCTTTAGCCTAGCACTGGAATTTTGGAATCCCCAACAATAAAAAACATTTAAAGGTCATCTAGCCCATCCTCTGGCCAACTCTTAAGTTCTCTCAATAACATCCTTTGTCACATAACTTCTTAGACTGCTAAAATACCCCGTTCTTCATTAATTTAATTTTCTTAAAGGATATTTTAGCTAGTGTAGTTTATAAAGAAATCAAACCAATGTAATCATTATATTAGAAGACAGTTCTTAATTAAAATGGGATACCTGACCTCAGAAAGCAAATAGAATAACATTAGTGACTTTCACTGCCTTTCCTGATCTTGCACAATTAATTATTTATTCATGGTATCTATCTTTGACATCAAAGGGATGCAAAAAGTACACACAATCACAGCAATCACAACAATCACATTTCAGTTATCCATCCAAGTTTCCACCTACCTGGGATGAATATGGTATGGAAATCTAAGACACAGAGTGTTGTAAGAAACAAAACAAGGCAAAACAAAAGCAAAAAAGCAAAAAACAAAAAAAGAAAACACTAAACCAAAATTATATTCCTAATGCTACCACTCAATATCAAGATAGGAAATCATAGTGGAATAATATTATTAGTGATATCTCTAAGTCAAAAAGCAAAATATAGTTTATCCTTCTAATGAGGAAAATAGAAGTTTGACTAAAGAATTCTTCCATATGCTAATAATTTTGCATGTTTGTGGAATGGATTACAATCGAGAACAAATGTCAATTCCCAATGTCCTATTACAAAGGAGTAATGATATAGATAATCCAAATATTATTTTCATTTTTCTCACAAAAAATTGTATGAATTCAATACGACAAATTTATTTTGGTTGTTGTTTTAATATTTAGGATCATTCTCATTTTTTTAAATAGGTATCACAAAAATAAAATTCAGTCAACTCAAATATCGACTTCAGCCATGTTCTTCACCACATTATACATGCTCTTTCTATTATTCTCTTTAAATTCATTATAAAATTAAATGATGGACTTGATAGCTTTGCAAATTTCACTTACTTATGGTTGTAATGGCATAAATGACCAAGCTATACAACTGTACATTTTTAAAGGAATTTTAAAAATTCAGAATGACTTTTTAAATATAGTTTGTAATTATAAACACAAATCTATCGGTTGCCTCTCCCCCATATACACACAAGGCTATAATTCTTAATTCCTGGTTTAAAAGTTATTTATGTACATGAGTAAATATTTTATAAGTAGCAGAAAACAGACACCTTCTTGATGTGAGCTACGAAGCCCTCAAAATTACATTATGACACAAGAATCGCCACTTGACATATATGTGTGAAAATCAAATAAATAGACTTGGAAACAGTTTTCTTGGCAACATATCTTATAAGCCCTAGAAATTATTTTATATATGTTTGCAACTACAAAGAGAATATACAAATTTTTTCAAGCACAAACAAATACATGTTTGTAGACCAGCACAAAAGCCCAATGACAGCATGCTAAAGGACCGTGAGGATCGGCACTTGGACTGTTGAGGAATGGTGGAGCAGCCATAGATTCCAAAGGCAACAGCAGAATCAATAGGCTTAAAAACCTATTAGATGTGGGGGTGGGTAAAGGACGAGGGAAAGTGATGGTGATCAAATGAACAACTTCCACCTACTCTGTCAGAGGTACAAAGCCTTAGATTTCAAAAGCCCTTTCTAATTGCAGGGCCTTAGTTTTATGGTCTCCCACAGGTGACATCTCATTTTCTATTACAGTAAATAACCAATCTGTTTCTGCATGGGAACTAATAGTGCAGGACTATTTTGGTTCATGAGAGGGAATGCAGGGCACTTTTGTAAAAATGCTTTTGTCAGTGGTAGTGGTGGTATTGGTGATGGGTGTATGGGTGTGTGTGTGTGTGTGTGTGTGTGTGTGTGTGTGTGTGTTTAATTCTCTCTGCCTCTTTTAGAAAAAAAAAGTATATTGGTCTTGGGCTAGTGACATATCTTGTCTGATTCTCAATTTATTGCATAATAAAAGTGTTAATAATACCTGCCACGCCTAATTCACAGGGCTGCTGAGATATGTAAAAAGATACTCTGTGTGCAAGCACTCTATGAACTTTACAGCCCTATTATAAATGCAAGGTATTTATTAATATTGTTTCATTTTTTCAGCAACAGCTTCACTAAGATTGAGAGATAACAAAACCCTTACAGAGCTCTCAGCAAAGAGCAACAAAAAGTAGTTGTCAGGTAAAACTTGAACACAAACCGAAAGTGCCCAATTCACAAAAAGGTGTTTGCCCCTTTGCTGTGAGGTGCCACAATGTGTTTCTATACAAAATTTTCAAATATCCTGAAACAGAATGGCAGTGAGCATCAGATATAATCTCCATTACCTTGTACCATCTTTTAAAATATGCAGATACAATCACTAACACCAGCACCCATGGAGCCCTGCACAAGCCTCCCATGTTTTTCCAGCAAGCAGGAATCCAGCTGTTTCAGAGCTTCCCACTCTCATCCACCCTTGGCCTGCTTATTCTTTAACATTACAGGTGTATACACTGCTAACAAATAGGTTTTACAGGAGGGTTCCAATTAGAAAGGGGCCCAGTGTCATTCGGTAATTAAGTAAGGACAATCTCTTCAGCATTTCAAGACTCAAAGAAAAATCAAAAAGGAAAGGATGGCCTCAGAGAGCAAACACCAAAAGCACAAATAAAAGGAAGTCATTTGAGTTAAATTTTTTAAAAAGCTTAACCTTAAGACCTGAGGCCAAAAATTTTGCAGAATTGCACAAGTTCAGAAATGCCAGATATCGGACAAAACGTGCTCTGTTCAGTCAGGCAATGTTATAAGAACAATGCCTTAGAATTAGAACATTCATTCATTCATTCATTCACTCATTCATTTTACTGCTGTGGAAGGAAATTCCCCCCTCCCAGAAGTGTTCACTTTAAATTGAAAGAATCAGGAGTAGCTTTAGCTTACTTATAAATGCTAGTGGAGGGAAAAATACTAAAGCCATTCAAATAGTGCGGAGCACATAACGCACAGCATGTAACATTGTAAGTCAAAGAACTAAACTTCCCACATGATTCTGTGTAAATCTGGCAGGAAACTGGTCTAAACCTCCACTTATAATCCCTATCTAAATAGCTCTGAAATGCTTGCTTTGCACCTGTAAAAGCACTTTCTAAAATTTTTCTATCTAAGGCAATTTCTGCACCCCACAACTGTTTACAGGACTCCATTTGGGGTTATTATACATAAAGTTCAAGTTACCTAGTAGCCAGCAACTTCCTTTGGTAATGGTGGAAGGAACACTTTCATTTCTCCTCCCTCCTAAACATGTTTTAAGATTTAAATGAGACAAGGCATATTAAACCATCAGCAAATGCCTGTCACAAAGCGGGCATTCAACAAATGGTTCTTTCATGGTAGCTTATAAAATTACCTCATACTGATTACAAGAGAACAGGTTGCCAAGGGCTTTATTATCTCCACGTGGAGAAAGGTGGGGAGGGAGGGCGTCTTGGAGCTTTTCTTTCTCTCTTTATGATATAAACAGGATGCAGCAGAGTTCAATGAGGACTATGGGACCTTCCCAATGATAAAATGGAAAGTGGTAAGAAAACTCTCCCTGGGGTAAGGGACAGGCAGACGAGGAGCAATTAGAATTCAGAGTTGGTTGGGGAGAGGTACATATTAACTGGCCTAAAAAATAAAATATAACTGTAGCTCTCTGTTTTTCAGTTTTTCTACAAAACGCATCCTGAAACACAGTATTTGGGAACTAATACTCTTTATGCTTAGAGGTTTTAAAAAGGAGTGTGTTTTGCTAAAGCACAGAAAGTTCTAAGTAAACTTCTACCTCCTCTGATCATAGCCTAAGGTAATTATAGAGAGTGTATCTAAGAGGGAAAGTGTCCTTTAGAATGTTGCCAAAGAGAATTTATTGCAGGTGTTAAGAAACATTAAAATGTATCACAACACATGGATGGGCAGCCATGAAAACTGCAGGATAACTTCCTCTAGGCTAAAGTCAGCCATTTTACTGCTGACAAGGGAGAGAAATGGCCTTATGTAGTTACAGGCTTGTAGAATACCAAAAAGTTAGAACTCAAAGGGGCTTCTGATAAAACCAGACCTTTCGCTTCTCTGAGATAAAGAAGCAAAAACTCAGAGAGTGAATTGCCTACGTCCTTCATGATAGAATCTCTAGATAAAAATAAATTATAAAGATGAACAAGTTCAACCGTACATAGGATGTTTAAATGCCCTGGCACGTGACTGGCCCCTAGGTGGTAGGGATGTTAGTACCACTTGGTTTATTCATTACAGTTCACCACCAGGGAGCACTTTATAAACTATAACGAGAACTACATATTAATAACAAAGACCATTTGATCTTCACAACAGCCTTAAGAGTTAACCAGGATCATTTTCTCCATGTTACAGAGAAGGAAACTGAGACTTTTCTTAAGTGCACAAAGTTGGTAAGGAATTTGAACCGAGATCCTCTGAACCCAATTCAAAGTTCTGCCATTGCAATGGTGCCGTTTGGGAGCAGGTGTGTCTTATTGAAGCTCTCAAAATCTGTCTCATATGAAATGTTGTTTACAATTCTACATATATATGCCTCAAGGTTATTTAGAACGTATCTAATCTGGCATCTGTACAACAGCTTTAAAAGTCCTAAGACAGCATCCATCAGACATCTCTCCCTCATCTTCAATTTGATTATCACAGGAGGATCTCATAAAAAAAAAAAAAAAACATTTTTATCACCAAACATTAAAAATACCTCTTTTTTCACAATAGACATGATTTTAGTCCATTAAAGATTGACTTGTTAAGGCATTTATTAGAGCACTTCTTAATAGACTTAGCAAATATAGACATTAGATAAATCACTGGCCAGAGAGTAAGATCTGCCTAGGTTTCCATCCCATTACAGTCTGTCAACATAATACAACTTCTAGAGACATATTATGAATATATATATATATATATATATATATATATATATATATATATACACATATATATATGTGTGTGTGTAAACACACACACAGACACACGCAACAGTTGTAATACTTCAAAAGAAACCAATGAATGGCTTTTCATGGAAAATATGCTGCATGTGCATATATAATTAAATGTTGAGACATCAATAGGGATATTATAAAATCTTAGTCTCAAAAACATTAATTACCTGATTTATACATTAATGGGTAAATACTCAAAAACAAATGAAACTGTTTTTTTTTTTTTTTGCTTCATTTGGTGTGAGGAAAAATAAAATTCAAATACATCGATGCTAATTTTCATTCTTTTCAAGATTTAATTATAAAATTAAGCAAACCATTACACTAGCCATAAGTGGAATTTCTGTCAAAAAAATCATAATGTATAATTTTTCAATAATTTTCCATTATCAAAGTGTCATTAACACTGATAAATAAAAAAGTGTAATAAGCAGACTGATTCAGAAATCAAATACAAGTCTCTAAATCCCATTACACAAATATCAAGTGCAAAAGAAAAGAAATGGAAATGAATTCATACATACATGAATGTTTGTATGTATATGCACACACACACACATATAATAGCTTTATATATTTTTATTTATAAGTATGTGTTTCTACAGTGTCTTCTATGTATCAGAGATTGTCACATACATTACCTCATTAATTTATCTTAAAAACTCTTTGAGGTAAGCATTAGTTCTATAAATGAGGAAAGAGAAACTCAGAACATTTTAGAGATCTACCCTAATGCTAGTTTTTAGAGTTAATCCAGATCAATCTGTCTCCGAAGCCCATCTTCATAAAGTAATAAAAGATGCTCAATACTTGTCAAATTAAAACTTTTAAAAAAAATACATCTGGGTACAGTCACCGAAATTAAAACACACAACATGATAATCTAGCTTTCTCTGATTTTGTACTTCAAGACATGCTGAACTTCTGCAAGGACCCAAAACTGTGTTAAAAAGAGACTATCTGAATATCTGTAACTGTGACCTAATAGAAGTAGTGAAGTAGCAAGCTAGGAACATTGGGGCAGGGAATTTTATGGCCTAAAGTCCTCCAATTGGAAAGTAATGATTTTTGAATAGCTGAAAAATTAAACTGTTAATATAGATAAATTAACTTTAAAGAGATAGGCTTGCCTTTTTATACCAGTTTTACATGGCAATAATAATAACGCCTGGCCTAACTTTAAAAAAAAACAAAAACACCTCTAACACAGGCTATTTTATGTCAATTTATAGTTATGTCATAGAGATATTTAGATTGAATAATGAATTGTTCGCTATTCATTGTCTCGGAACTGAATTAATTACTATTCTCACATGGAAGACCTGAAACAAAACTAGTTTGTTGTGCTAGGACCTCTGTGAGTGGAGATTTATCCATCAGAACAAAAATGATCATGAAGTCCTTCTCATCATTATTGTAGATTTATGCCCAAGTCAGACTAGCTTTCTATTGATTATTACCACCATCATAAAGCATCTACCTCTATAGATAATTCAGGAGTCACTGGACAATAACTTTAGAGCAATGTTTTACAACTGACAATAATTAAAATGACCATACATCCCTGAGCCTAATTATTAACTGTATCCTCTCTCACTCTCAAAAGTGTCCCGGTTTGGACAATACAGTATATGACCACCCCAAATACAACAAATGAATACTGTGATGTGGGACCCGAAAACTGATGAGACCATTCTCGGCTGATTGATAGAAGAATGGAGTTTCAACCAGATGAAGTAGGAACACATCCAGAACATTAGGCTCAAACAAGTGGCCGGTATGTGAAGTTAGGCAAATGGGAAGACACTCAAAGTATAGAAATCAGTAATAGTAGGAACTGTCTTTTCTCCATTGTATGTTTTTGGCTTCTTTGTCAAAAATTATTTGTCCATATTTATGTGGGTTTATTTCTGGGATCACAATTCTATTCCATTGGTCTGTGTGTCTGTTTTTCTGCCAATACCATGCTGTTTTGATTATTGTTGCCCTGTAGTACAAGCTAAAGTCAGGGAGTGTGAGAACTCCAGCATTGTTCTTTTTTCTTAGGATTGCTTTGGCTATTCGGGGTCTTTTGTGGTTCCACTTAAATCTGATGATTTTTTTTGTTCTATTTCTTTTAAAAATGCCATTGGGATTTTGATGGGGATTGCATTAAATCTGTATATGGGAGAATAGGAAAGCCACATGCAAAAGAATGAAACTGGACTGCTATCTGTCACCATGTACCAAAATTAATTCAAAATGAATCAAAGACCTAAGAATAAGACCTGAAACAATAAACTGCATAGAAGAAAACATAGGTACTAAACTTATGGACCTTGGGTTCAAAGAGCATTTTATGAATTTGACTCCAAAGGCAATAGAAGTAAAAGCTAAAATAAACAAATGGGACTATATGAAACTTAAAAGCTTCTGCACAGCAAAAGAAACCATCGACAAAATAAAGAGGCAACCAGGGCTAATATCCAAAATATACGAGAAACTCATACAACTCAATAACAAAAAAACAAACAATCTAATTTAAAAATTAAACCTGAAGAGACATTTCTCCAAAGAGGACATACAAATGGCAAACAGACATATGAAAAGATGCTCAACATCACTAATCATCAGAGAAATGCAAATAAAAACCACAATGAGATATCACCTCACCCCTGTTAGAATGGCTATCATCAACAAGACAAATAGTAACAAGTGTTGGAGAGGCTGTGGAGAAAAAGGAACCCTCATACACTGTTGGTGGGAATGCAGATTGGTACAGCCGTTATGGAAGGCAGTGTGGAGGTTCCTCAAAAAATTAAGAATAAAATTACCGTATGACCCAACAATCCCTCTCCTGGGTATCTACCCCAAAAATCTGAAAACATTTATCCATAAAAATATGTGTGCTCCAATGTTCATTGCAGCTTTACAGTGACCAAGACGTGGAAACAATCAAAATATCCTTCAACAGATGAATGGATAAAGAAGTTGTGGTATATATACACAATGGAATACTATTCAGCAGTAAAAAAAAAACATGAAATAGTATCATTTATGACAACATGGATGGATCCTGAGATTATAATGGTAAGCAAAATAAGTCAGACAGAAAAAGTAGAGAACCATATGATTTCACAGATATGTGGTATACAAAATGGAAAACAACATAAGAACAAGACAAACAAATGAAGGAACAAAAACTCAGACATAGACAATACTTTAGGAGTTCCCAGAGGGTAAAGGGGGTGGGGGCTCTAGAAGAGGATAAACTGGGTCTAATATACGGTAAAGGAAAGAGAACTGACTCTGGGTGGTGAACACACAATGTGAGATACATAGATAATGTAATACAGAATTGTACAACTGAAATCTATGTAACTTTACTAACAATTGTCACCCCAATAAACTTTCATTTAAAAAAATAAAAATAAAAAAGAAATAATAGTAGGAACTGAGAAACATTGCCTGACAGAGAAAACAAGCACTAGGCATACTCTCACTTTATACAGCTGAAGATCTACATGTCAAAGGGGGAAGAATTATTTTCTATGTTAATCCAGAATCAAAGCAAAATTTTGTTCAATATAAGGAAAATATTGCCAGCAACTGGAAAAATCCAAAAACTACAAATTAATCAGACACAAGTAAACTTTCACAATAGCGTACAGGCAGAGGCAGATAAGAAATGCTGCAGAGGGATCCTGCATTGGGAAGGAGGCCCCTTTCCAAATACCACCTTCTGTTTTATGATGGGAATCGTGGCAGAGGTGATTGGCATGAAGGGTAGAGTCCACATCCTGTATTTACTGATAAAAAGCTCAGCCCTCACACCTGCTTCAGCTGTATTTATCACATTGTGGTTTGGTGTGGTGTCTCACAGAGGCGACGAAATTCCAGCCCTGGACCCTGTAGAAGTCTTCTACTACTAAATATCTGTCAGTACTAGGTGAAAATGTTCAAAATTAAAGCACTATGTAAATATTCATTATTATTACTTCCAACTTTATATTCCAGATGAACATACAGAGTTGTGTTTATATCTCTGAACTTCAGAAACATGATGGTTGTGATATGTCACTGAATGATTTTGGTGTGGTTAAATACTCCCAGATTAAAAGAAGATGAGCAGAGAATCAGAGGTAAAAGGAATAATAACCAAGAAACACACACACACACACACACACACACACACACACACACACACACTAACAGCAGGCAGCATTGAATGGTCAAACTCTGTGATAAGGACTCCACATGAATTCTTTCATTTTCATAGAAAAACGTGAGACAGGAACTATTATCATTCCCATTTTACCAATGGTGAAGCTGGAGCTTGAAGGTTAAGTTCTGCCCAGGGTCACAGAATTCACAAGTTGCAGAGCGAGGATTCAAACCCAAACAACTAAATTCAAAGTCTGTGCTTTTATACTCTCAAGAGGGAAAGGAAACACACAACCCAGCTATTTTGCATGTTTGAAAGACAGAGTAGTAAAATATTGACGCATTGGGAAGTGGGAGGAAAGATGGCGTTTCCAGAAAGCAGACTGGATATGAAAAGTAGGGAACTGAGAGCTAAGATAACAGAGTAGCAGATACAGGAAATAGAACCTGGGAAATACAAGAAACAGTTGTGGCATTTTCTTCTCCCTGCATGTTTTTTGTCTTCTCCTTTCCAACCTACTCTTTCTTTTCCCCTCTATAATTTTAAATTTATTTGATGTTCTCGTCCTCCATTTCTTAGGTTCTCTCTCATTCCATTTCTCTTTTTTGTTTTATCTCCTTCTTCCTGTTTTTCTACTCATTTTTCCTTTCCCTCTCTCATGTCACTTTTTCCACTATTTTCTTTATCTCTTCTCTGAACTTGCTCTTAAATTTTTTTTCTTTCTTTCTCACTTTCCCTTTATGATTATAAAGCTGTGCTTAAAATGTATTATTTTCTTTGGATAAGGTTATATCTTTTGTATATATATTTAATATATGATCCAGCAATTCCATTCCAAGGCATCTACTCAAGAGAATTAAAACACATGTCTACACAAAGCCTTGTATGCAAATGTTCATATCAGTGTTATTCATAATAGCCCAAAAAAGGGAGTCAACAACCCAACCGTAAATGTGGTGGTATATACGAACAATGGAACAATAGTATGCAGCTGAAAAAAAGAGAGAGACTGAACTACTGATATAGTACGCAGCTAAAAAGAGAGACTGAACTACTGATATATGAAACAGCATGGATGATCTCAAAAACACCATACTAAGTGAAAGAAGCCAGACACAAAAGATTACATTTTATTTAATGTGATGCAATTTATATGAAATTCTAGAAAAGGTAAAATTACATTATCCAAAAGAAGGTCAATGGTTGCCTAGAAACGGGGTGAGACAAGATTAACTACAAAGGGGCAAGAAGAACCTTTTTGGGGTAATGGAAGTATGATTGTAGTGTTGGTCGTACCGCTGTATACATTTACCCAAACTCATTAAACTGAGCATTTAAAGTGAGTGAGTTTTATTGTATGTAAATTACCATACAATAAACTGAAAAAAATGAATGACTATATTTGTATGTGGCCCTCAGTTGCTTACATTTCTATGAACCATTGGTTTCCCGTAAATTTTCTTAAAATAAAGGATAAACTTGGAAGACATAAGGATTTGTGTTTGTTGCTTGGGTTGTGGCTTACTTGGTATAGTAGGAAGAAGACTGATGTGACTTATTTGTTACATACCTGGATCTAGCTGGCTTCCCTGCACAAGGGAGCTGTCAAAACTCTTTGGTGATTAACTGACATGGCACATCCAAGAGTGCAGCAAGCAGATCTGGTTAAACCTAGTGAGACAAATTTTCCTAAACACAGCATGAAATACAACTGGGGCTTAATCCGAAATTTAATTTTAATTTGGAGAAAAGACTTGCCTGAAATCACTTGTCATACCTAGAAGTGAGGAAGCCAACACAACTGCTGAGTCATGTCAAAGGAGTGTGAAGAGGTTCCCACTGAACAAAGATGAGACTATCTGAACACCAAGATTAATGACTGAATTGGATTAAAACACAAATATGTTTAAATCCATGAATTCATAGTTATTAAAAATACTTGTTGGTCATCATTGGAGGTTAAGGTGCCAACTCATTACTCTGACAGTGAGTAAGTAAAGGAAAATAAGCATTAGAAAAAAGAAAGACAAGACAAGAGGATGGTAGATAAGCACCTACGCAGAGAAGCATTCCTGTGTTACGCTGCGAAGAGGAAGAAGCAAGCAGCCCAGCACTGTATAACGTGAAACAAACAGACCTACACCCTGTCTTTATAAGCTTAATAAAAACTCTGACTGGGAGGATAAACTCTTAACAGTGGTTACCCCTGAGGAATGGAAATGGGCATCACAGAGGAAGGAAAATGATTGTCACTTTGTACTTTTTATTATTTCGGTAAAATTTTTAAACCGATAAATTTTTAAACAAAAAAATTTCATTTTTCCAAGAAAAAGATCTAGTGTGTGTGTGTGTGTGTGTGTGTGTGTGTGTGTGTGTGTGTGTTTATGGACTGTTTAATCATCTGCTTCATTTCGCCCACAATGGTCTTTCCATGGAACTCTGAGATTGAGTGGTAGAACCCAATTATCCACCCATTAAGAAAACGTGAGACAAGAAACCCAGGCTTGAGGAGAGAAGGCTCCCAGTGAGGGAGGGAAATAGAGGCAAGCATATTGCACTCACTTGCCAGCTGTCCCTGCAGCCAAGCCTTCTTAGGCTGGGAGGATCCAGCTCAACTGCAATGTACTAACTAATCCTTTTCACCTCTAGTGAAGCTGTTTAACAGGACTAGTGAAGGATACAATTAGAAAAGTTCTCAACTGCTAGCAAAACTGAAAAGAACGAGTCCACAATTACAATGACTTTTGTGAGTGCTAGTAATTCTTACCTCTTTTGCCAGCTAGATCAGGGTTTCTGATCTATATATATATCTATGCCTATATGGTCCTTCACATATATATGATCCACACAGTGACAGCCTGGAGCAAAAGATCTTAAAGAGTCAAGGGAATACTGAAGAGTACGGATTTTTAAGGCATTACAAAATAGAGAAGGTTCTTAATCTGGGAACCATGAACCCACAGTCGGATGAGATTCATAGAGGTCCACAAAACCCCTAAAAAGTATTTTAAAAAGTGTGTGTGTGTGTGTGTGAGATTGCAGGTGCATTTTCTATCAGTGGGCTAGCAGCTTTTATCAGATTCTGAGAGGGATCTGGGCCCCTCAAAAGCCCATAGTAACCACTACTGTAAGGGAACACACCATTACACATCATCTTAAGCTCTCAGGCTGGTCACTACACACACATAGCGAGTCATAGGCAGCCATGAGCCGAACTGCCTTTTTAATCAACAAAAGAAAAATTACATAGGAAAGAGAGGATTGTTACAAGGTGCTTTAGAAGGAGCAGAAAGCAGAAGAGTCGGCCCTAAAAGTGTGCCCAGGCAGGAAACAACTCCTGCCGCAAGTCTGCAAGACAAGGGAGTGCCCAGCACCAACATGAACAAGCATGCCTGCATGATCTGGAAAAGCAGATAAATAAAAAGAACAACCCAGCAACCCCACTTCTGTGTATTTACCCAAAAGTCCTTTACAGGACTTTCGCCCAGCAAAACACATGTACAGAATGTTCACATTATCGAGTGGTATTATTCATCATGGACCCAAACTGTAAACCACCCAAATGTCCCTCAATCAGAGAATGGATAAACAAATTGTGGTGTGTTCATAGAATGAGATCCTAAAATGTAATGAAAAATAATCAACTGCTGGACATGCAACAACATCAAATAGATTACAGAGACATAATGTTGAAGAGAAGAACCAGCCCCAAACAAGTACGTGCTGTTCAGTCATAGGTATATACCCAAGGGAATTAAACACGTATGTCCACACAAAAGCCTGTACATGAATGTACGTAGCAACATTATTCATAATAGCCAATAACTGGAAAACACCGAAATTTCCATTAACTGAGGATAAATAACAAACACGGCATATCCACAATGGAATATTGTTCAGCCATAAAAAAGGAATGATTTACTGATTCATGGTACAACATGGATAAACCTTGAAAACATTACACTAAGTGACAGCAGCCAGTCACAAAATATGTTACCATTTACATGAAATGTTCAGAACAGGCAAATCCATAGGGATAGAAAGCAGTTTAGTGGTTGCCGGAGGTCGGAGGAGGAGGAGAACAGAAAGTAACTGCTAATGTGTGTATCTTTTGGGGGTGATGAAAAAGTTCTGAAATTAGAGAGTAGTGATGGTTGCTCAAACTTGTGAATACATTGAAAACCAGAATTGTGCAATTTAACGGGTGAATTTTATGGTATATGAATTATATCACAATAAAAATTTTAATTTTAAAAAGAATACGTACAATATGTTTTCATTTACATAAAGTTCAAAAACAAACAAAACTAATTTATGGTGATGAGGGTGAAAATAGTGGTTACTTTTAGCAGAGGAATTGACAAGGAGAGGGAAGGGAATGAGGAAACCTTTCCATAGCTGGAAATATTTATATCTTGATCTAGATGGTGGTTACGTGAATTCATATATGTAAAACTGTATCAAGTTTAAACTTGAAGTACTTAAGCTTACACTTACTATGTATATGTTTTGTTGAATTTATTTCAGCATAGTATATATGGGGCAAAAATTTTTGAAACTCATAACCGATGGTCATATAAACCCCACAGAATAATGTCTAGCACATACTAAGTGCTCAGTGTAGCAATTTTACCTTTCCAATTGCCTAGATTAAAAACGCTCGAGCCATCTTTGGCTCTCATCTCTTGTACCTCGTGTACAAAATAATAAAAACCCTAACGGTTCTGCATTTCAACTATATCTAGAATCTGATTTCTTACCAACTCATTGACCTAATCCAAATCACCATCATTTCTCCCCTGGCTACAGCCACAGACTGCTTACAAGTCTCCTTGTTTCTGCCCCTGCGCATCTGTCTGTTGCCTCTCCAAATTCAGGTCCTATCTGACCTCTGCTCAAACCCTCCAATGGCTCTCCACTTCCATCACCTTCCAAGACCTTCCTGACCTCACCTGTTATCCCAGGCCACTCCTCTTGCTTGCTAGTCCTGGCACTTATCCAGGACACCCCACTTCAGGGTCTTTCACCTTGATGTTCCCATGGCCCTTGCCTTTTCCCAAAGATTTCTGCAGAGTCGGCTCGCTCCCCTATGTCAGGCCTCTGCTCAAATATCAGTGAGGCCTTCCCTTGTAATATTAACACAGCTTCCCCTTTCCAACCAGCACTCTGTTACCCTACTTTACCAGGTGTGATCAAAAGATATTGTGTTAATTCATTAATTTATACAATTTATAAATATAATAAAGCTTAGACGAGTATAGTAGTCAGGCTCGAGTAGTTCTACCATAATGCAGTCTTCTTTCAGATTTAAACAGAATTGATCTCTGTAACCAACAGCATATTGTGGAAATGACTGATGATGTGTGACTTCCAAGCCTAAGTAATAAAAAATATTGCAACTGCAAAAAAAAAAAAAAAAAAAAAAAGATATTGTGGATGTTCAAATTTTAAAAATTTCTGGTATGTGGCAATTTCTGTCGAATAAAAACATTACAGTGTGTCCTCATCCACCTTATTCACCGGACCTGGCACCATGAGACTTCTGGCTCTTCCTCAAAGTCAAAATGACCATGAAAGGAAAACACTCGTTTTGAATTGATTCAGGACATCGAGGCAGCCATGACAGCAAAACTAAAGACACTCATGAAAGAAGACTTCCAGACCTGCTTCAGAAAGTGGCAAGAATGATGGGATAAGTGTGTTCGAAGCAAGGGAGGTATTTTGAGAAGGATTAATGGTAATGTGTCTTTTACTGTAATAATTTTTTAAAATTTAAATATTCACCATATTTTTTTATCACAACTTGTAGTTTTCTACATGGTATATCACCACCTTATAAATGTCTGGCACTTAGTAGGTACTCAGTGAATGTTTCCTGAGTGAATGAACACACAGATAAATAAATGAGTGAAAAAAGAACTGAATAAATATTAGTTATATTAATTCCTGGATGGATTATATTGACCATAAACAGGGGCTAAAAGACACAGTTACGGGAACCTGCAATTTAACTGGGTCCTATCAGTGACAGGCAGGCCTAAAAAGTAAAACAAAAACAATAAAGCAAAAGGAAAGGAGCTCTCTTTTCTTGATTGTCTTCACATACACGTGGTCTTCCTTAGAAAGTGGTTACCAGGATCTTTTAAAAGGAAAATGTGAGTATGGAGGAAAACACTGTTGCAGGGGAAAACGTCATTCACTTATATAGAGTGGCAACATTTTCCTGTTGAAAGTTAGGCAAATGATGGCAGATGCAACTTTTTTTCAGATGAAATGTTTTGCGACAGTGAGAACTCTTTCCCAGGTAGCAGTATTACAGACATTCTCAAGGGTCACAGAGGCCTCTCCTGCTCACTTGAAGATGAGCTGCCGCGTTGCCAGAACGGGCGGGCTTTGTTTGATGTTATCCAGGGCTGATGAGCAACAGACTTCCCTTGCTCCTCGCCTGTGAGATGAAAACGTGGGAACATAAGGAGGCCTGGTGCTTCTTTCCTTTTATCCTTGAACAAACACAGACATAAAGCAGATGTGACTTCACGAAATATGAGCTGGTTCAACTGATGAGCGGTTTGGATTGCACTTCTAATGATGACACACTGGGATGTTCCCACTCCATGTGATTGGATCCAGACCAAAGACGAAAGCAACCTCTGCACCACAGACATAAAAGTTCATTTGAGGCATAAATTCGGAAGACTCTAACGCTCTGGTAAACGGCACCGGATTATTTTTCGGTAGCCCGAACTGCAAAGTTGAAACTCTCTGCTTGTTAGAACGATTGCTACTGAGCAAGCGGACTCACAGTGTTTGAAGGAGCACCCCTTGAACTCCTTCCCAGAAGCACAGCCTCAATAAAGGAGGAGAATTTCCTGAACAAAACCCTCACGTACAGAAGGTATAGAGGTCCATAGGGGAATCACAATGGAACCAAGCAAACGTTAGGAACTAATTGGTTTAAAGAGCAGGAAGAAAAAAAATGTGGTGGTCATAATGTTGTTTTAAGGAACACAATTACCCAAAAGCATTTACATAGTTCTACCTAACCTATATAAAGAGAATTACACCAACATGGTTTCTTACTTATAACTCACATTTTAGTTCCATTATTGAGAACAGACTGGCATAGTATATACTCAACAAATGCCAATGTCATTGAAATTTCATTCTGAAACATGAACTTCATTCTTCCAAGAAGCCTTCCCTGACTATATCTGCTCACAAGAAACCCCCTTCTCAGACCTCTACAATACTTACTCTCCAACAACGAATATAAACTGTTTTTGTTGTTCTTTAATTATTGTATGCCTAGAGGCTTATTTTCCCAATTTATCTCCCAACTCCCTCAAATTCAGAAACTAAATACTAAATCTCTTTTGAATAAACCAATAGTCCTAACCAGTGGGGACACAGAGTGAGATTAAACATGAAACATTCACCCCATTCACCCCAAGTGAGCATAAACAACTCAAAATGTAATATTCCTACAAAACACACACACACACACACACACACACACACACACACTCTTATATGGTTCATGAGCTGCTTCTTTGAAGACCCAATAAAATATGCAAATGGAGGCAACCTGGAGAATGAACCCATTCTACTTCGCCCCCTGTCCCACATTCACTGAGCTTAGAGAAGACAGGCCCAGTGTTTTCTGTGGTTTGCAGGAAGCACTGGACGTGAGTTTGAATAGAAAATGAGCAGAAAAACCCTGACAATTTGCCACCCTAAAACATGTAAACTTCTTTCCTCAGCTGCTGCTTGGTCCTACTTAGTGTCACATGCCTCCTTGGAGAACTGCTCTGGTGACTCCAAATCATTTTCAAAGGGGTCTGCGGGAGATTTCAGAGACTCCTACCATGGTTCCCCGAAAATAAGACCTAGCCAGACCATCAGCTCTAATGCATCTTTTGAAGCAAAAATTAATATAAGACCCGGTCTTAATTTACCATAATATAAGAACTGGTCTTATATAATGTAATGTAATGTAATATAATGTAATACTGGGTATATAATATAATATAATCACGGGTCTTATATTAATTTTTTGTTCCAAAAGACGCATTAGAGCTGATGGTCCGGTTAGGTTTTATTTTTGGGGAAACATGGTACCACCCCTGGTTTGCTGAGAGCATCACAAACCTAATCTGGTAATACTGTTATCTTCTTTCTTCCGGAAGCACATGTCGGACATTTAAGACTAATTTATACAGGACTCACCAATAAGATCCACATGAAGAAAAGTAGAGGTTTTTCAAGGTAATTCAGAAAAGCTGGGTATTTCAAAACAGTGCACAATTATATACCTGCCTTTTTTTCCCCAAAGATCTCAAGTGTTCTCTCATCAGTGGTGTGTACATGTATGTGTGAGTGTTATTTTGTTTAGTTTCTTAATTAACTTGAGTCTATTCTCTTAATAGCTACATAAGAATAACTATAAAAGTTAGAAAAACATGCCTCTGGATTCCCTTTCAAATTCACATAAATACTTTTTCTTGCTAAATATCCAAATAATTCAAAACTGAGCAATTGCTCAGGTCAGGGCCAAACTGGCTGAGGAAGTAATCAATCTTCCAAAGTTTCTCTGTACTGACTAAGCACTACTTAGTCCAGTTTCAAAGGCCATATTGTTTTATCTGGACTTTCACTTAGTACATAAAAATGTACACATTTAAAATTTCAACAAAAAATAAATCATGAAATTTGCCTTTATTTATTTAATTATTCTTTCATTCATTCCTTTTGCTCTTATGAGTTCTACAATTAACTCTGCTCCCAGCATAGAGCTTTGAAAATCCCTAAATCACATAAACCTTTGCCCTCACTTAATTGTTAATATTGCTACCCTTATAATTCTTGCTTCCTCACTAATGCCATTATCTATTTTTGAGAGTAGCAATTTTTAACAGGTGTGTATTACAAGGAACTCTATAAAACTACCACTTTGGTAGATGTGAAAAATCAAATATTGGTAATGTTATATAGTTCAAACCTAATCTATGCTTTAAAACATCTTCAATTCCTCTCTTCTTCATGCCACTTATTCAACTATATAAAGTTTTGTATGTATAGTTTTCATAAAGTTTTTAATTTGTCTCTGGTTCTATTTTACAGCCACCATTCTCCAGTTGCTGAACTTCGCGGAAGCTCACTGCTCATCACTTCTCATCAGGACAACTGTAACTGCACTTGACTCTCCATCACTCCTACCCCTCTTCTCATCCAGTCTCAAGACCATTGGTCAGTTTCATCCAATACCACCTTTCACATTTCTCCCTGTTCAGAAATTCTTCTGTATCAAGTGTAAGTTTATTGACCTCGTATTGAGTGTATATCAGCAAGCCACAAGTCTCACACCATTAATTCATTAAACTTTTTCATTATTCTCCCACAGATTCTCTTGTTCTACACAAGAAAATTCCCTGCCCCAAACCCATCTTTTTTTTTCTCCTAAGAGACTTAATGTGTGCTATTCTATCATCTAAATAACTCAATCTATTGAATTGGGAAACAATGAAATACTGCTATGTTCCACTACATTCACCACCTGCTCTTGATTCTATGAGAAGAAATACAGACCCTTGTTTTCAAGTATGGTGCCAGGATTGTAACATTTCAGGTCGAAGGATCACAACCAAATATTAGGTTCATTTTAGGTCTACAAGTCTACAAATCTCAGGCAATGCAAAAGTTAACTTGTCCATTAGTTTCTTATGTTATCAATTTCCACAAATGTCATAAAAGTAGGAATAAACACCAAAAAAACGAATTTCCTTTATTCTGACATATGTCCTCTACAAGTCCATGAATCAATAAGTGATTTTAAATAGTATGAATCATTTGAAAGTGAACAAGGTGTGCATGATTTACTAATCACATGGTTTTTTTTTCCTCCTGACACTGTTAGAATAACCTTCATAACCACTAATTAATATTTGCTGAGTGTCCAACAGGGGCAAAGCATGGAGCCAGAACTGAAAAAGAAAAAAAAATCACAAGACAAAGAGCAACCAATGGTCCTGAGTAAACTAATAGGAGAACAAAAAACTTTTCTGATCTTTCTAGAGAGCCGGGTGAAGAACAGGAAGACCTATTTCTAACTCGTATTATGAACTTTAGTGTAACTTTACATAATGGCAGCACATTTTATTCCATATCAAAAGAACTTTTTCTCAATTTGGAACTTGTTCACCAGGATATTGAGCTTCAGTTCACAGATTTAGATTTCCGAGTTCAGTACGCAATAAATTCTTGACTTTCACTTTGCAATCTGAATAGACAGTTACCGTGGCTATAGACTCCAATGGCCCAGCTGTTCCATAAAGTAAGTAACATATTGCTCTATGTATTCATACTTTCTTCTTACCCTAAACATCTCTCTGAGGACATGCCACCCCTTGTCATTTCCTTATAGACAGTAAGTCATTAGACCCTCTCTTCTGGTAACAGCTGGGGTAAACAAGAGATTAACACCTCATCTGAAAACAACCATCTGTAGGCTATGCAATGCCAAGGAGGTAGCCTTCATTCAAGAGGTCTGCCCCACAGAGATCCTCTATACTTGATGGTGACTGATTAATAGGGTGACCATGTCCTTTATTACCAAACCAGGACATCTTTACAAGTTAAAAGAACCACTGCAATTACCCTGAGACAATAGGTGAAAACCAGGATTGTTCCAAGCAAAATGGGACATATGGTTAAAACCAATCAGCCCAAACAAATAACTCTCTCTGTACATGAGACTTAGGAAGAAAGCCAGTAACAATACAGAGTGAAAGCAGTAAAAAATCCTAAGGCAAGAGAAAAGGAAGTAGGTACAATGAGTGAACAGAAGAGGCGAGACAAAGGGGAATGGAGAGAAATTCTTCCATGGCATTAGGAAAAGTAGCTAACATTTCAGACCTGTGCTAACAACTTAGCTATCATGTTGCTCTCACTCTCCAAAGCAATTCTCTGAGATAACTACAATTACCCGCCACCATACACACACACACACACACACACACACACACACACACACTTTACAAATATATTAGGATATCTGCCCAAGATCGCTGTGGCTAGTTAACACCGCCCAGGCAGTGAAAACAGCCCAGTCATCATAATGGGCCAAAAAACAGGGTAAGTTGTTCCCCAAAAAAGTGTGCACATTCTATGGGAGTGCCCAGTATAGTCGGATGTAGAAGAACATGCTAGAAACTAAATTTATATTTACTTTTTGCTTCTATTGATAAATTTGTTTTTGTATATAGTCAATAATGTATACAATTCACTATTACAGTGATACATAGGTATAATTTATAAGAAAATGTGTATCTATTATGCTTACTTTTTTTCTGATGGCGTATATGATCAAAAAAGTTGAAAGACTACTGCCCTAAAGTTCAGAGCAATGAATGCCCACTTCTGAGGTGACAGCTCCATAGTCACTGTGGCATCACCAGGACTAATCTCAAAACTATCAGAGCCAGGGGATGGTGGTTCCCAAGACTGATTCATGTTCTCCCTCACTCCTCTATATGTTCCAAGAATAAACTTCCATCAACTCAAATCAACTGCCCTTGAAATGTCAAAAGCATCATCTTATACTATTAACAGAAGTTTTAAAGGTTGTAATCTAACCCTATAGATTTTTAAACCCATACATAAAAATATTTTTATCACAAGCATATCACAAATTTATAGAGCCATGTGTCTATAGTCTTGATAATTAAACAAGAATGCCATTAGACTGGGGTGGCTCTAGGGTGGCTCGACTGCCTTGGTAGCCTATCTAAAGAAACCAAACCTAAGCCAGAGTTAATGCACTGGAAATCTAGGAAACTGAAACTGAAGAACAACCAATCACAAACAGCCAACGAGGCTTTCCAAATAAGGCAACCGCTAGCCTATAACCAATCAAATAATGTCTTTGCTTTGCCTCAGTGTCTTCTCTATAAAAACCTTGCTGCCAGCTTCTGCCATTGGACCATTCCTAACCAGTTTCAGTTTGGTGCTGCCCGATTCGAACTGAAGTTTATTCTTCAAACTTAAAAAGTATCTCCCTTTACCTCTTAATAGTCTTGCGAGGTAAAATGCATATGCAAGGTTAATCATTAAGTTTCATAGGCAAACAACCTTTTAAAAAAAAATCTTTTAAATTTTCATTTGATACATCTTAATTTCAACATCCTCTTTGTTAGTAATAAAGCTCTTCTTGTCTATGCTAAGGCCCTCAGAATGCTGAAGCCTGTTTCTTCTACTAAATCCTCAGTTGAGATGACTACAGATGCTCCTCAACTTACGATGGGATGATGCTCAGATAAACAGATCCTAAACTATTGTGATTTGAAAATGCATTGTGATTTGAAAATACTGTGATTTGAAAATGCATTTAATACCATACTGTAGAGTATCGGTTGTTTAACCCTTGTGATCACTTGGCAGACTGGGGGTTGGGGCTTCTTGCTACTGCCCGGTATCACAAGAGAGTATCTATGCCTCCTATCACCATCCCAGGAAAAGATCAACATTCAAAATTTGAAGTGTAGTTTCTACTGAATGCATATAGCTTTTGCACTGTCCTGAAGTGGAACCATCATAAGTCAGGGACCATCAGTAGTTACTTTTCATATACACATAACTTTTTTAATATATAAAAACATTTATTTAACTCAACTGTTATTCTTTCTCTATCTGACCCAAATTCACCTCTGTTTGATTTTTATTGGACTCTCAGGAAATACCCCATGTTGTGATCATTCTTTAGGTGGAGTCCTTAGAAAAATACCTCTTTGGGATGTGGAAGATGGGAAAGTGAGAGGAGGAGGTGGTTGCTATGAGTCTCCTAGTTGAGAATTTGAAATTCAAAGACAGTTCTAAAAGTGTTCAGAATAATTGCTTATGTGTTCATTAGAAATTTCAAAGGACAGTAACAGTCACTACAATTTGATTCTGAAGAAAACTGCTCAAATTAACAGTCTGGGGTGAGAGAGTACCTCCCCTCTTACCTCATTTCCATCTCTGTCCCTTAGGTCTCAGAGAGCCAGTGACTGCCTTATTCTCTCCTCCCACATTTCTCACTCGCCATCACCCCTCACTTCTAACCTTCTTTCTTCACTAACTAAACATAGTATATAAAAGTACATTTTAAGTGTCCATTTAATATACATTGATGTCTCCCTTTCTCAGTTTTAAAAGATTAATTGAATATGAAAATTTAGAAATAACCAAATACTACATAGTACATAATAGATGGATTGTTAATGTTAGTTCCTCCTCCCCTTTTTGTGTTTGTCATTTTAAGTGCGATTGATTGATGTTTGTTAAGATCAATGGCCCTTAATGAGAAAAAAAGAAATTCCGCATCTTAACACGAGCTTTTCTTTCTAGCCATAATTGCCGTGAAAAAAATTACAACTTTAGGTTTATGTTAAAAGACACAAGTCTAGTATATAAAACCTTTTCTTAGAAAAGAGGATGGCGGAGCCTTCACAGATCAGACACTGAAGGAAAAGCTCCAGGTATAACGTGAGAGCTGATTCCAGTAGCCAGACTATCCTAATGAGTTTCAGTTTCCAGTATGGTTGTTTCACCTGCTGCACCCTACATGCCCACCTCTCAACAGTCTACATCTCCTCCTTTTGAGCTGGGCACAGGGATGGAAAGAGGGACGTTCTCCACTCTTCTTAGCTCAAATGAAATTAGCCAGCACTTTATACTACATTTTCTTATCAATTGACAGGGGAAACATTCACAAAACCTATGGTTTTTCCAATAACAGGTTATTCATCCTCTGTGGACCACATTCATCCCTGCGAATCGTCTCCTCCATGACTGAGGTCAAGAGGCCACATTTGCACCCTGAGGGCAGAGACAGTATCTGTATTGTTTGCAGTAAAATCTTCAGTGTCTATCAAAATACCTAACACATACATACATCAAATCATCACACTGTACACATTAAATATATACAATTTTATTTGTCAATAAAGCTGGGGAAAATTAAAAAACTTAAGTACTTAAAACGTAAACGTGTTCAATAAATCCTTTAGAAATAAATAAATGATGCAGACATATAACTTCTCACCTTTCAAAAGAAACACCCCTCCCAAAAAGTAGGTGACGGGCCATGACCATTACAGGAATGAACAAAAAGAATTTCCTTCTCTCATTAAGAAGACAGTTATTCCTTCAAAATTCTCTTACAGGAGAACTGTGTTGCATTTGAAAACAAATTCAAATGAGTACCTTTTGTTCCTTTATCCATGTAAATCAAACCACAGTAGCAAACCTAGGTCCAATCTAAAATGCATTATTCATTTCACCACAGCATAGCTCTTTTGCAAAGGAACAGAAAGAGTAGTTTGTAAATGTCTGCCTTTCCTTAACAGCAGCTATGTACATTGTGAGGTGTCATTCAGTTATAAATTACATCTTACCTAAGGAAATTACACTAGCTTTGCAAATCCCAAGCAAATTCAGACAAATTAAATACAAAATTACTGCTACTATGAGTTGGCACACACACTACCTAGTGAAAGACGAGAAAGATTCCTTCAAAGACTAAAGAGTAATTAGAGCTAGTGGGGTAGGACTAAAGGACAGTGCGATCAGACATTGAAATTGCAGCTTTTGGCAAATCCAGGAAAAAGGTTTGCGACCTCCACATGACTGTTTCTCAAGCTGCCAGTGACTAGTGTTAATTCTTCTACTAAGCCTGAGCAAAGTCTGAAATAAAGAAAGTCACTGCAATATGGAGGTCACCAGAATGAAACACAATTGCACTGGAATAACACAGATGAAATGAAAAACACCTCTCAGCATTTCAAGGAAGAAAAGGAAGGAAAGAAGGAAGATTTAACTGTATCTTAGCATTCAAATATCTGATTCCTAATAATCTGGGGAATGGTGGTTAGGGAAAAAAAGTATCCTTAGCGAGTCTTTGTGCCAGTAGCTGTGCTAGTTAGTTTACAGAAATGGTTTTATTTAATTTCAAATAACCCCCCGATGTCTACGTGTACATCACCATCATTTACAGTGTATACACTGAGACTGAGTGGGATTAAGTAACTTCTCAGTCTATTAAGTGGCAGAGCCAGGGTATCTTGGTCTGACCCCGTTACACCCAGTGCAGGGAAGAGAAGCTCCCAGTCAGCCAACCAAAAACTGAGCGCCGAAACTGTGTCCAGAAGACAAGCCTTAAGGAATTCACTGTATATAACAAATTCACTTCAGTCTTAGCCATCTAGAACAGACTGGTTATATACCATCTATTAAGGAACTGAGAAAATTTATTCATATTACTGTCTGTTCTGTGGTAGATGGGGAATCCTGATGAGAAAGGCTGGAATGGAGATTCTACTGGTTTCCTAGTAATAGTATGGAAACACACATTCTCAGCAATGCTATTTCTAGGAAAATAGCCTGGTAGGATGTGCCAAGGACGTTTGGCAATCTAGAGACGTCCATGGGCCCTTTCTCAAAATAACAGTTTATTATCAGCATTCGTAATTGAAGGCAGTGAACTAGGTGAAACTCATGAAACCAGATTAGTAAAATTAAACATGTAATTTTTTCCCATCCAAGTTCATGTACCCAGAAAACAATCAGACACATGCATTCCATTTAGGGCTATGTACATATGTGGTAATAAAGCTAAAGAAAAAACAAGGGAATAATTAACATAAAAGTCTAGATAGTAGTTACCTTTGTTGGGGAAGGAAGGAGATACAATGAGTTCGGGGCACAAAAGGGACTTCTTAGGTCCTCATAAGTTCTATTTCTGAAGCTGGTTAATAGGCATTTGTGGGGGGTTTTTTAACAGTAATAGTAGTGGAGAATTTCTTCCCCATTTCCATTGCTTCTTTCTGGTGAAGGGAACTCAAAGAGTGAAACTGGCATTTTTCAACCCCTTTACTTACACAGCCCTTACACAGAGAAGTGAAGGGGCTTACCTGATTACCTGAATATTGCCTATTGTCTATGCTGAGTGGAGAGTTCTGCTTGATTCTAGATTCAGAATGAGCACACTCACTTGGCCAACTGCCTTAAGCCAAATCCTCAAACCCAGCCTCCTGCATACAAAACTTGAAAAATTTTGGTATCCATCTTCCCTTCCCACCTCAACTTGTCCTAAATGAAAAAGAGAAGGGCTATCCAACTTCAAGACTTATTATAAAGCTACAGTAATTGAGACAGTGTGATACTGGTAAAAGAACAGAAAAATAGATCAATAGAACAGAATAGAGAATCCAGAAATAGACCCAAATAATTACTGTCAACTGCTCTTTGACAAAGGAGCAAAGGCAATGGAGAAAAGATGGTCTTGTCAACAAATGGTGCTGGAACAACTGAACATCCATATGCAAAAAAAATCTAAACACAGACCCTACACTCTTCACAAAAATGAACTCAAAATGGATCATAGACCTAGATGTAAAACACAAAACTAAAACTCCTAGAAGATAATACAGGAGAAAATCTAGGTGACCTTGGGTATGGCACTGAATTTTTCTATACAATACCAAAGGTACACTCCATGAAAGAAAGAATTCAAAAGCTGAACTTCATGAAAATTTAAAACTTCTGCTCTGCAAAGATACTGTCAAGAGAATGAGAAGACAGGCTACACACCAAGAGAAAATATTTGCTGATGACATTTGATAAAGGATTGCTATCCAAAATATACAAAGAACCTTTAAAACTTGATAATAAGAAAGCAAACAACGCAATTAAAAACTGGACAAAGGAACTAAACGGACACCTCACCAAGATGTACAGACGGCATGTAACCATATAAAAAGATGCTCAACATCATATGTTACTAGGAAATTGCAAATTATTACAAGATACAACTACATACCTATGAGAATGCCCCAAATCCAAAAACTAACACCAGCAAATGTTGGCAAAAATGATGAGTATCAGGAACTCAATCACTGATAGTGAGAATGTAAAACAGCACATCTATTTTGAAAGACTCTGGTGGTTTCTCACAAAACTAAACATACTCTTGACATCTGATGCGGCAATCACACAACACAAATGAGCTGAAAACTTCTGTTGTTTCTGGCCAAAAATTCAGAAGCAACCAAGATGAACAGGCAGCGCGCAGAGGATTTTTAGGGCAGTGAACTACTTTGTGTGATATTATAATGGTGGACATTGTAATGGTGGATGCTGACATTTGTCAGCATCCATATAATGTGTAACACCAAGAGTGAATCCTAGTGGACTTGGGTGATAATGATGTATCCATGTAGGTTCACCTGTTCTAACAAAAGTCCCGCTCTGATGAGGGGTGTTGATAATAATGGAAGGTGTCATGTTGGGGGGTGGTGCAGGGGGTATATGGAAAATCTGTACAAATGTGCTTAATTTTGATGTGAAGCTGAAAGTGCTCTAAAAATAGTGCCTATTAAAAAGAGCAGGGATACTTTTGGGCTCTGACCAGTTTGTTCCATATCTGTATCTATATAATTTATACCCACATACTCACAGACACAGATCTATACATATACAATATATACACATACTCGTATATACATTATATCCTCTGAATATATGCTTTATTTCACAATAAAAAAATTTTTTTAAAGCAACGCTAGAGTGACTTTAAAAAGATAAATGACAATTATAATGAATTCGTAGCTATATGGGAAGGTATTTATTACATAAAATTAAATTTTAAAAAAAGCAGAATATACATCTATTAACCCTTGAGATACATGGAATTAGCCTAAACAGAAAGCCCAAGGTCTTACCCCTTGTGGGTGGCAGAGCCCCAAATCATGGCAAGGCAACTGCAGGTGGGAAACCAGTAAGAAGACGCTGATGCTGATCTGATATTGGCAGCTTTTGTCTTTCCTCTTCCCTTTCCCCTCTTCCTTTCTTAACCCTGGCTTTTTGTTTCGTCTGTGAAATAAGCCTAACACCTTATCTGCCCTTCCACCGGCTGAGTTAGGGATTGTGGATTGTGACATTTTGACTGAATAAAGCAGAAGCTGTACCACACAGTAGCTCCTAACACCGTAGGATGACAAAAAATATGTGTTGCTTTTATTTTTTTCCATCATACTAACAAATTTAAAGAAAACTACTTCAAAACATAAAACAACAGATCCTCTTCGAATCCTTATTAATAAAATGTTACGTACTAGTGGCCAAATTCTTTCATTTTGTTTTTATTTTTTCTTATTTATATGTACTACTTCAAATATGAAGAAAAACATAATAAAAAATAAAATTTTCCAGACTCATTTATTAGACATTTAATGTAGCCAAGCACTATGAGATTTGCTGGTGATGAAGAAGAGTTCACATGGCAGTTATATTTTCTCCCTTGGTAGAGCTTTTACTTTAGTAGGGAAATGGATACGTGTGCAACGAAAAAGTGGACATATTTCTTTTTAATGGCACTGATATTTCATGGTTCATTTAACCATTCCAAAATGGTTGAATATTTTTATTGTTTTCCTTGTTTAGCTATTGCAAGGAACACAGCTTTAAAAAAACAAAACCTTTCTGCAAATTCTTCAACCATTTTTGGCTAACCCTAAGACTCAACTCAAACAAAGTCTTTGACTGATAAGATTATCAGACCTAGATCCATATCTGTTGTCAGACCATAGTAAGGAAGCTCTAACTGACATAAATTAGAATACTTCTGATGAAAAACCCAACAAAACAGCCACTATTTTCCTTGGGACAGGCAACAAAATAACTAAAGATGCCTTTGTTTGCCTTGAATTTTGCCCGTCCTATATGGACTCAACAGCCTATGTTAATAATACAGTTTACAAGCGAGCTCATTGTTGAACTTGGGTGCTCACGAGTAGGGCGAGATGGAACTTTATTTCTTAACATTTAAGATAAAAATTCTTTGCTGGCTGTATTTTTTCTGTATTTTGTATTTTGTATTCTGTATTTTTCTTCCTCAGCCAAAATCTTGTAAAAAAATGTTTGGTTCATCTGACAGCTCTCCAGAAAGTCTGGGCCAATTTACAGTTTCTTCTTCAGTCTAAGAGTTCCTATTTCCATATAGCCTTTCTTAAAGCTTATACTATTGATATTTGGGCTGATTGGGCAGACATAATAGCACACTAAGTTGTTTTAACATATTTATTTGTGAGTTTTTAACATTTTATCACCTGCTGGCTATGTACCTTTTGCTTTTTTAAATAGCCTTATTAATATATAATTTGTGTATCATTAAGTTCACCCTTTTAAAGTACACAAGTCAATGGTTTTTAGTATATTCTAGAGTTATGCAAATATCCACATTAACTAATTTAGGCTCTAAAAGAAATCTTGTACTCACCATCCTCCCCATTCCTGCTTCCCCCAGCCTTAGGCAATCACTAATCTACTTTGGGTCTCTATATATTTGCATACTGTGGACATTTCATATAAATGGAATCAAACAATATGTGTCTTGTGACAGGCTTCTTTCACTTAGCATAATGTGTTCAAGGTTCATCCAAGTTGTAGCATGTATCAGTACTTCATAATTTTTTATAGCTAAATAATCCCCACTATAGAGATTAGATCAGGTTGTGTTTATCCATTCATCTGTTGCGGGGCATTTAAGTTGTTTCCACTTTGGGTTTTTATAAATCACGCTGCTATAAACATTTGTGTACAAGTTTTTATGTGGACATAATGTTTTAATCTCTCGTGTGTGTACACCCAGAGGTTAAATTCCTGGATCAAATGGTAATTCTACTTTAACTTTTCAAAGAACTTCCAGATTGTTTTCCAAAATCACTACTTTACATTCCCACTAGTAGTGCACAAGGCCTGATAATTAAGTTTCGAACTTGTTGTAACAATTGTTGCTAACCTCTTTTGATATCAGAGGGATTATTCATTATGAATTTGTACCAACTGGACAAACAGTTAACCAAGTTTACTATTTGGAAGTGCTGTAAAGGTTGCGTGAAAAAGTTAGATGAAAATGACCTGAACTTTTCACCAACAATTCATGCCTCTTGCATCACGACAATGCACCAGCTCACATGACACTGTCTGTGAGGGAGTTTTTAGCCAGTAAACAAATAATTGTATTGGAACACCCTCACTACTCACCTGATCTGGTCCCCAATGACTTCTTTCTTTAACTGAAGATAAAGGAAATATTGAAAGGAAGACATTTTGATGACATTCAGACATCAAGGGTAATATGATAAACAGCTCTGATGGCCATTACAGAAAAAGAGTTCCAAAATTGCTTTGAAAGGGGGACTAGGCACTGGTGTCAGTGCACAGCTCCCCAAGGGAAGTACTTTGAAGGGGACCATAGTGATATTCTGCAATGAGGCATGTAGCACCTTTTCTGGGATGAGTTCACGAACTTAATTGTCAAACCTCATATTAAGGGTTTCAGTATCTCCACATCCTCACCAACATTTCTTGTTATCTATCTTTTTTATTAAAGCCATCCTGGCAGGAGTGAAGTGGTATTCATTGTAGTTTTTATTTGCACGTTCCTAATGACTAATGATGTTTAGCATCTTACATGTGCTCATTGACATTTTTATATCTTTTAGGGGGGCAAGATATCTATTGAGATCCTTTGCCTATTTTCAATTGTCTTATTTGTCTTTTTATCATTGAGTTATAAGGGTTCTTTATATATTCTAGATATAAGTCCCTTATCAGTTATATGGTTCGTAAATATTTTCTCCCAGACTGCTAGTTGTCTTTTTACTTTCTTGATGATATCCTTTGAAGCAAAATCAGTTTTTAATTTTAATGAAGTCCAGTTTATTTTTCTATTGTTGCTTGTGCTTTGGTGTCAAATCTAAGAAATCAGTGAATCACCCAAGGTTGCTAAGATTTACTTCTGTTTGCTTCTAATAGTTTTATAGTTTTAACTCTTATATTTTAGGTCTGTGATCCACTTTGAGGTAATTTTTATGTATGATCATTTCACTTTTAAACACCCAAATATTCCCTATTACTCTAAAGAGAGAGAAAAAAGATAAAAGTGAAGCAATAAAGGACATCTTATGTTCCACAGCACTAGAAAATTCAAACCACTGGAAACCTGAGCTAGTAGTATGTATGTGTGTGTGCGTATGGTATATATTTTTAAGTTACTGTTATTTTTCCTCCTATAAGAGGCCTAGGTTTCATTCCTTCCAAATGACAAAGAGAAGACAGAGCTACAGACCAGTCATTCCTTCTTTACTTCTTCTTCTGGTACAAGCTTTCTTGTCCTTTCTTGATACCCCTGCAGCAGCCAGGCATCCTTCTGAGCCTGGAGTTTGTTAAAGACCTTCATGTGGAGAATTAGGTATTGCAGTACAAATTCAAGTGCCTTCTTGAATGTGTGTCTTCTTCTGGTAGGGGCAATATCTGGCTGCCAGTATCCTTACTCTGACTGGAATTCACACCTGCCTCTGCTACACCCAGACCTCCAGGCCAGCTTCAAACAGGCAACGAAGACATAGAAAAATTCTGAGCCTGGGACAGAAAGCTATCTCAATATGAAACGACTCAAATTTTTTTCTAGTAGCTTTAAAAAGTGTGTGTGTGTGTGTGTGTGTGTGTGTGTGTGTGTGTGTAAGTAAAAATCTTAGGGGTTTTTTTCTTTCTGAATATAAAACTGATATATGATCACTGACAAAAAATTAGAAAATCTAAAAGAATGTAACGGAAAAAACAGTCCCACCTCTTTTCATGCCCAAGGTTATCCGCGGTTATCAGTTTGGTGTATACCCTCAGAGAGACAGACAAATACATTTGCTAAAATATACACTTATACATGCATATATATTTTAGATAACTGGAAATGTATTACATATACAGTTTCACATAAAGCTTTTCTTCCATTTCACATTTTCTAATGTCATTAAATATTGCTTGAAAACATTAAATTCCCACTTAGGACAAATCGTGATATACAAACGTTTTTCCTCCTTTTGCATATTTAAGTTTCCTCCATTATAAGTAATACTGTGATAAACATTACATCTCATGTTTCTCAAATTTTTATTTGGTTCTACAATCTTTATACTTATCAATTCAATCATTCACAAGTATTCATCAAAGGCCTATCCTGCTACAGGCACAGGGCTAGAGATACAAAGCTGAACCTTGAAAAACTGTCAGAAAATAACTATTTCTCCTGCTCCCTCATTTTCTCTTGCCTCCTTGGTATACCTGATGGCTTTTTGATTTCTAATTACTTTCCCTGACTGCTATTCTTGCCTATTCCTTGCCTACCCATTGCTTCTCACAAGTGCCTTTTCTCATAGTTCAGTTAAGCTTATTCCTAACCCTTGATACCTGATTGTCCCTCTAGCAAGCATTTCTCAAACTCTTTGGTCTCAGGATCACTTTACGCTCTTAAAAATTATTGAGGATTGTTTTGTGGGTTGTTTCTATATTTACTGTATGACAAAGTAAAACTGAAAATGCACAGCACAGTAGAACACAAACACACATTTCATTAGCCAACACAGATGACACCATCCCAGTTCACGTAGCTTCTGGAAAACTCCACTGCACACTCAAGAAAGAATGAAAGTGGAAAAGGCAAGTAATGTCTCAGCATCATTATGCAAATAGTTGGATCTTGCAGACCCTCCCGAAAAGATCTTGAGGACCCCCCCACGCTAGAAAACCACATCTGGGCCTTTGTCCTATGCCTTTTTTTTTTATTAAAGTTTATTGGGGTGACTATGGTTGGTAAAGTTGCATAGGTTTCTTGTGTCACCTAATTCTCACTTTGCATTGACCACCTATTATGGCTTGTGGACACCCCCAGCAGGGGTGGGGCCTTGTCGGCAGCTTGCTTGTTTACTATACACCATGACAGCCTGGCTCCTCAGGCACACGCAATCCATTCTCCTTATGGCCTTTGCTTTCTCTACAAGAAGGGGTCAGTTTCCAACTCCCACAGGTTTTATTCAACTAAGTCAGTGTTTCTGGGTTATTTATGTTCTAGGCTATTTAAGTGATGAAACATAGAATTCCATAATGTTTAATAAACTTTATTTAGGACAGCAGAATAACTGAAGAAGCCTCAAGAACAGTGCCACCCATTTCCTGTGTTAGGGTGAAAGTAGAGAACTCACTTGTTCTCCTGGCTTACATATGTAAGCCAATTAGTGGAGATCCCTGCCTTTAATTTCATTACCAGTGCTGGCCAAATATATAGAAAGAAAATAAGACTGAGAAAGAAATAGGAACTAAAGGACTTCCACTGTCATTAAGTCAAAACATTAGTTACACTGAATAAGTTGCTTTTTGCTTTGTTTTTACATATGCCCACTGGACAATCACACTGTTTTTTTAATATGACGTTTTTCTTACTGGATTTTTTTCTTTTATGTAATTACATTACAGAACCTAACTCCCAACCTAACCACACAATTAATTTTAACTCCTTTCCTTCCAACATTTACTCACATCGAGGTATTTAATTATGCAGCTACAATCAGAGTACAAGTTGCATAACTATGATACTTTCTATGACAAACTATAGCTGCACTTTTCTTCATGCAGTACATCTAAATAGAACCAGAAGGACAAATTCCACAGCTCTATATCTAAACAGAGCTGAAGCTTCTGCCATTTAGAATATGCTAGTTTAAAAACCAGTTCTCGCCACCTATACCTCTGCTTCTAAGACAGGACACTCTCTGGGGGAGCTTATTATCTTCCAGTTCTTCATAGACCTTGAGAGCCTCTGGAAATTTAAGTTTAACCATCGCTAATTCATCCAGTGGAAGATTCACACACACACACACATACACACACACACGCACACGAACCTACACACAGGCACACACATCAATCACAGTCATATAGCAAAATATGACAGAAGTACCCAGACTTAGTGATTTCCGGGGGACCCATCACTTTCATTTTCAGGGCATAAACCTCTCTTTGAAGGGGTCCCCAGCTACAAAAGGGCAAGCAAGGTTCAATTCAGCAATGGTGGGTCAGTGGTACATCACCAACTGAGGCTGGATCTCCACTTTTGAGGGCTGCTTTATTAAGTTTTTACCTATCTTTTTCTTTAAAAGACAAAGTTTCCAAACTACTTCCAAGCATGTGTAAAACAAACGATGCCATCTGCCAGCAGTGTTTGCTTTATTCTGAAATTGCTGTATTTACCTTGAAAACCACAAAAAGTAAACAAAGGCACCTGATCAGAGAAGATCTTTAAACTGCTCACTCACTAAATCAACATCTGGGAAGGAAAGGCAGTTGACCTGAACTTGAATACACAATGTATAAATCGATCTTTTTTCTTAGTAGTGGTAGCTTGAATTAGTGGCAGTTTGAATAAGTGAATTATTAGTAAGCTTTACACAGATACACAGAGACTTTCATAAACAAAACACAATGTTTATGAATTTATTTAATACTTAGAAGACAGTAAAACAAGAAGGCCCACCTATCATAAATCATAGAAGTAGAATCTAAATTCACACATAATTCCACTTATAATAATAAATATGTTTATGACACTCTCCGACTAGAGATTATTTATGTTATAGTGTATGTGAAAACGGAAGTGATTTGACTTTTTCATATGCCTTTTAATATGTCTAATACACGACAACATAAGAAGAATAAGGGAAAGAGTTTATTTAAAAATAGCCACCATTTAATTCATTGAAGAGTTTTTGAGTGAGCCATAGATTCAGATATATAAACAGTCCATGTTTCTCACCACAATCTGTTCCTGGAAACTATATTATAAAAAAGAAGGCATTTCCCATAGGAAATTCCACTGGAATCATATAATTGGGATTACTTTCCTAAGGAATATAAAGTCAATCATGACTATAGCATAGGTAGAAATACTTTAACCCTCCGTATCATTCAGAAGACCAAATAGCCTATAAAAGTGATTCAGATGTACTTTGTTTTACTATAATAAGGATGATTCTTTTCCCCAAAATTAAAACTCTAACTGTATCTAAAGACCTCACCGAGGACCCACCTATGAAGACACAGAGAGGTAGAGTCCTGAATGAATAAGGTCTTTCTCCATCTTCTTGCACAGCCAGCCTTAGATGTGAAAAAAGTCACTTCGCTTTTTTTCAAATGAAGTCAAGAGAGTACTCGTACCACCTCAGGGATAATTTTGCCCCTTGGGGCTATTCTTGAGTTGGTTAAATTCACCCCTCCATCCTCAGCCTGTTCCAGAATGGCCTTTAAATGAAGTCATACATTATGTAGCCTTTTGAAACTGGCTTTTTTCACTTCACATAAATTATTTGAGAGTCACTGTGTTGTTGGGTGTATTAGCACTTCATTCCTTTTTATTATCAATTATATGAACATACCGTTGGGTGTATTGCTTATTCATTCACCAGGTGAAAGAGATTTTGATTGTTTTCAATTTTTGCTATAAACATTCATGTACAGATATTTGTGTGAACATAAGTTTTCATTGTTTTGGGTAAATAATTAAGAGATTTGGGCGTCATATATTAATAGTAAGTGTGTGTTTAACTTTATAAGAACCTGCCAAGTTCTTTTCCAAAATGGCTGTAGCATTTTGTACACCACCAGCAATGTCTGAAAGACTTAGTTGATCTGTGTCCTTGTCCACACTTGGTATTGTCAGTATTTTTTTTTTTTAGCCTTTTCTGTAGTGGTGTTTCATTGTGGCTCTTGATATTGTTGTTTTCTTCAGGTACCTTAAATGTTATTATTCCTAGGGATTCTATTGAGGGTACTCTTTTCTTCTCCCTCTCAGTGCTTTAAATTCGATCCATATATTAGTAAATGTCAAATTTGTTTTTCCATCTAGATTTCTCTCCAGAGCCTCCAGATTAACAAATCCAGTCAATCTTCTAGATCTTCTTCTCCGGCAGAAAGGATGCCAGAACAAAATTCATTATTGTGGTAAATTGCAAAGATGATCATAAATTCTCCCCATCCCTGTACGTGTATGCATGTCCCTTTGCAGCTCCTCCCTTCAAAAGGTAGAGTCAATTTCTCCATTCTTTGTATCTGACCTTAGCCGTGTCGCATTAGTAAATGTGACACAGCAGAGGTTCGGAGAATGCTTAAGCACTGGGGTTTGCCCTTTCTTGGCTGTTCTCACAACACTATCCCTGTGTGAAGAATCTCAGCTAGCCTGCCAGAAAATGAGGCTACAGCCACCCCCAGAAAATGGCCCAGCCACCCCCATCAACAACCTATTCACTAACAGACATGTGAGGGAAGCCATTCTAGACCATCCAGCTGCCAAATGACCACAGATGCATAAGCAAGTTCAGCAGAGATCAGCTAAGCCAGTTCAGAGCAACAGAATCAATCAGAGAAACCAAAAATTTATGAGTTAAATAGATGGATGCTGAGAAAGCCATTCAGTTTAGGGGTATTTTGTTACACCGTGATAAAAAACTGAAACTGTCAAGTAGTTTCTATTATATTCCATAGCTCAGTAAATGCTACTAAAATTGCCCACACAGCCCAAGCCTGAAACCTTGGAGAATTCTAGGATACATTCTCTCCCTCACTCCCACATCCCACCCCACTTCCACATACAATTAGTCATCAAGTCCTACTATAGTTAAATCCATCTCCTTGTCTCCATCCATAGCTACTATCCTAACTCCACTGTCAAATTTTCTGAACTATTTTAACAGCTTCTTAGTTGATATCCCACCCTACATTTTTAACCCGTCTACGTAAGAGAATAGTCTTTCAAACTTTCATTTCTGCTCATGTCAAAGCCCAAGTTAAAATCCTTTAATAGCTCTCCACTATCTTTAACATAAAAATCAAATGCCTCAGTATGGCATACACACAAGGCCATTAGGCAACTGGACTCCCCTTCTCTGCTACTCTTCCACATTCTTCTAAGCTTTAACTATTCTTAAAAGCTACAACCAAAAATGGGTCATGCTACTCTACACCTCTGTGCATCAGCCAGAAATGCCTCTTTCTCCTCAACCCCCTGCTTTCCACCTGGTTAACAACTGTCCATTTTTCCATAGCTCCAGCTCACCTCCATTCTTCCACTGAATTCCCAAGCCAATTACAATCCTCTTCTCTGTGCTTCCATAGCCCCTTATGTGTAAAGGCAGTGAGTTAGTGACGAAGGGTCTGGATTTTCATCAAAATTTTGCTTCTTTCTAGTTACACAACCTGGGCCAAGTTACTTAACTTCTCTGCACTTCAATTTCCTCATCTATAGAATGAGATGTGACAGAGACTGTTACCCCTTCTCCTCAATATCCACTCTCTTCTTCCTTTAGGTAACAGAATTCCTGAGTTTTAAGCAGGCACATGGCCAGCCCGCTAACACCTTCTACAGCCTCTTTGCAGCAAGATATAGCCATGTGTATTGGTTTCTTGTGGCTGCCATACCAAATTACCACAAGCTGGTAGCTTAAAACAATAGACATTTGTTCTTTCCTAGTTCTGGCAGCCAGAGGTTCAAAGGTGTCTTCAGGGCCATGTTCCCTCTTAAGGCTCTAGGAGAAAATCTTCTCTTGCCTCTTCCAGCTTCTGATGGCTCCAGGTATTCCTTGGCTTGTGACAACATAATTCCATGCTTTGTCTCTGTCTTGACACGGTCTCTCCTCTGTGTATCTTCTCTTCTGTCTGTTATAAAGACACTTGTCATTGCATTTGGGGCCCACCCACATAATCAAGGATACTGTCATCTCAAGATGCTTAATGTAATTACATTTGCAAAGCCTCTTTTTCCTAATAAGGTAATAGTCACAGGTTCTGGGAATTAGAACATGGACTTATTTTTTTGGGGGGAGGCACCATTCCACCCTATTATACTATGTGACTATGAGATATGAATAGGAGTGACATGTGCAATTCCATATGTCCTTGTCAAAGAATCTTTTTGCCCTCCATTCCTCTTACTTCCTTTTTACTAACTAAAAAATGGTGACTATTGGAGCAACTTCGAAAGCTATGTGTTAAGGATGGTAGAGTTGTAAGATGGTTCTGGATCACTCAACTAGGAACTAAGAGAGAAATAAACTATCTTATATAATAAGCCATTGGTTTTTATTGTTGTTTTGTTTCTGTTATAGTACCTCATCTAATATATGCAGATAATAATAAAATATTCTACTTAGGGTTGTGTAAGAATTAAATGGATTAATAAAATATAAAGCATTTTGAACATTACCTGACATATAGTAAGGACGAAATACATGTTCATGATTAGCAGCAGTGATAGTAGAGTAGTCTGCTCACATTTAGTTATCATTGATTTTCTTGTCTATTTCCTGCAGACCACTAAATTTATTGGGGGTAATGGCTTGGTGCTTTCATCTCAGTCTACTCAAAAGTATACCAAATATTCCATTACTTTAAAGAGGAAATGAAACATAGCTTTGCATAGCAATTATTACCCTAAGAACTACTTTAATGAAAAGGTGCAAACTAGGCCTGAGAAGCTTAGATGTCCCTTCCCCACCAGCATAAATCTTTCAAGTTACAGGTTAAATGCTATGTTCATTAAGAAGCTGTCTTCACCTCTCAAAACAGGAAATTAAAATCTCCATCCTCCCACAGTTCTTTCGCCATACTTTTTTATTTAGCCCTTATCACTTTCTCTTTTGTGCTATAATTATTTATATACATATCTTATCTCTCTCATTAGATTATAAATTCCTTGAGAGCAGCATTCATTTCTGACTCATTTGAATCATAGCAACTGGTTCACACACTGCATCGCACACAGTGGATATTCAATAAATCTCTACGAAATGTATCCAGGATTTCATAGTGTTGAAAAACACCAACTTCAAACAAACCTGCCTTATTGCACAAGCTGTGTGACCTTGAGCATGTTACTTTACTTCTCTAAGTGTAGTTTCCACATTTGTAAAATTCTTAATAAAGAATTGAATAAGGCAACATGGATAAAGACCATTCATCATAAGTGTTCAAAGTTAAAAATTTTAATATTTATGACTTTCTGTTCATGGAAAGTGTCGTCTTGGTTATTAAGTTGAAATATTCACAGACAAAATGGTATTTATTCAGCACTTCCAATGAATTTGGACACATAACCAACTTCACACACAACACTGGAGAGGAGATTTTTATACACAAGCCAGCAGCTCAGGAAAATTGGCCCCTGGATACATGATTAGTAAGTGAGGGAATCAGGGAATGGTTTCTACTCCACCACACCACCTGCATCACAGGTGCTAACTTCCTGCCCATCACTTCTCACTCTTAAAGGAGAGAATTAAACCTCACAATTTAAAGCCACAAATCAATCAAAATTCATACACCATATGTATTATATACACAATTAATTGTAAGCGTTGCCTTAACAGCAACTCATGAGACTTTCACGGTACGAAGTCCTATTTTCCCACTCAGAATCACAGCAACGGCCCTCCACTAGAAAGTGTTTGAAAGTACAACTACTTTTATAAACTTGACTCGCATCAACAACAGAAGCAAAAAGACGATGCAATCTGTTTTTATTTCATCCTTTGGCCCTGCTCTGAAAGCTCACTGAGAAAAGTAAACTTATCCAATTTCCACTGCCATTTAAGAGTTTAATAATAAGGGATTAGAAATAAAAGGTTCTTAATATAATGACTTACCACAAATACACAGGATCAACACAGCAGTAACATTCAACTGGAGAATTTTAAAGATGCTTTAGTATAAATCATGTAAGCGTTGGCTTGCAAATCCATTGCAATTTTCTAAACCTCTTTGAATAGCAGCAAACTACAAAATGATACAACCTAAAAAAAATTTTCATTTAATACCTATAGAAATTTCTCTATTCTGCTATTCATGCTAAAGGTGTATATTAGAATGCACAATTTGACACCAATGAACTTAAACACAGAGGTGTACAATTTAAGACTATAATTAAATAACAGGTCTATGCATTGCTTTATCATAAAACAAGTAATCTGCTAACAACTGTTACATGCTGGGTAGTCATAAGACCCCCAAAAAAGCATCTGATGACAGAACTGAAATTATACTGCCTTTAAGAATTATAATTTTTTTCCAGAGCTTTATTCATTAATTCAACAAAAATTAATTCAGCCCCAATAATATGTAAAACACTGTTCTTGATCTTGATAATTCAACAGAGCACAGGCTAACACAGTGTTTACCCTCAGTTTACAGTCTAATTGGAGGTCTTTCAATTAAAAAAATGGGTACAAATTCTGAGTATGCACAAGTCATGTGTCCTCAGGCCCAAGTTCACTGACAACCGCAGTGGATGGACAGTTTCCAGCACGCTGACAGCCTCCAACTTCAAGTTCCTGCATCTCTCCTCTTCCTGAGGGCTTTCCCTGACACTGGGAGAAACTGCCGAGCTGCAAGCAGGAGCTACCCAGAAGTACGTATGTCATGGAAGGAGGTGATAATGCTCTCAGGGGCACCCCACAACCCACAGAGGATGGAAGTTGACCCCAGACTTTCTGTCCTTGGATTGGAGATTCTGAGGCATGATCCTCACGATTTCTCAAGAGCCCCAGAAGGACTGAGTTCCAGCTGCCACAGTTGGGGGGCATTAAGGAGCACTTCATTGTGCTCCTTAGGCTCACTCTTCCTTTCGGCTCACTCTCCCCCACTTCCTCATCCATGCTTCCAGGGATCACCTCCCAAACGTGACCTCCATCCAATGATTCCAGGGTGTGATTTGTAGGTACTCCAACTAACACAGTGCTAATCTATTTCTCCTCAGATATATTCACTAACACTGGAATAACACATAAAATGAGAGACTCACACATATACCTTTTATCAACTTAATAAATTTCAAGATGTCATGAGGCTAGGAATTTGAATAAATAATTTGGATGAAAATGAAGATGAGAGCGAGAGCGAGAGAGAGAGTTTGGCTGGCTACAATAATGAGCCAATGCTAATAATATGAAATATAACAGCTTCTCCACTTGGTTCCAACGTACCAATTATACAGCTTAGGAGGAGGAATATGACGATTCAGAGATACAAATCAAAACGCATCAGAAGTTTGAGTTGACTTAACAAATGGAGGTAAATTACGGATTCCTGTCCAGGACTCTTGGGCAGCAGATGTGACATCCAAAACAGAGGGTGATTCTGATCAGACTGCACCTCAATGTACTATGTTCAGTTCTTTCTACGCCACTAAGAATTACACTGACAAACAGGAGCCTAACCAGAGAAGATAGACACACACTATGCTAAAGGCTAGAGAAACCACTGAAGAATTTGTAGCCTGCAACAAGTGAAAGAAATTTTTAAATTAAGGGGATAGAGGAAAAGATCTGCAGGAATCTGGTCATTCTAAACAAATACTTAAAGGGCATTGTGTGGAAGATGGATTGGATTTAATCTATGTGGCTCTACAGGACGAACAGGTAAAATTTATAGAATGGCATGATTCAACAGATGGTACGGTATAATGGTTAAGAACAAACAGTTCTGGAGTCAGACACACTTGGTTTGAGTCCCAACGCTACCAGTAATGAGTTTGGTGACCTTAAGGTGGTTGCATAACTTCTTTACACTTAACTCTCTCAACTGCAAAATTGGGATCGCAACAATTTCCACTTTATAGCGTTATTGTGATGACTAAATAAAAACGCATAGGAAGCCCCAAGCACAGTGTAGCAGGTATTAAATTTTCAATAAATGCTAGTTATTTTGAATCTGAAATAGTTTCAGTCTTCATCAAAACAAAAATACACTAACACCAAACCTAAAGGAATGCAATAAAGCAATTGTTAAGCTGGTAGAGGAAATATTTATAACTGGCTCATACAGAATCACTTTTAGACGAGACTGATACATTCAACCATGTAAAAAGTCAAACTACTACCCAGCAACATGACTTTTTCTCTTATACACTTGAGTGTGTAACCTCCATGTGTAGAAGCAAAAGGTGAGAGTTCCAGCTTACAAAATAACTTCGCTGAACTATCTGAAGAGAAGGAACTGAGTTAAAGAAATGATCTTGTCAATCTTCCTCCAAGCCTTGATTTTCAGTACCTGCTTTAGTGTTCCACTGCACAGCAGAGAAATTCTGTATTTTAATTTCAATGCCTGAAGCATTCCAACTTATGGTTTATAATAACTTGTTGCTTGCCAGAAGTGGCCACTTGGTAGGCATGGTGGATTCTGAAATAGTCACATGTCAAAGGACCACAGAATCTCAGAATTTCAACACCAAATGGCCCATCCCGGGGAGTATCTATAATCAACCAAGAGAAGAGACTGTCTTTTCTTCCCTCAGCCCTTCTGGAGAGTGGCTTCCTGGGTTCTCCATTACTTCTATATTTTATCACCTGAATGGTAATAAAAGGACACATAAACTTCTCTTGCTTTGACTTATGTGAGTTTCTCCTCCTAAAAGAAAATGTACATGTATAAACAGGCACAGATTTTTGGAAAAATCCACACCTGAGATGGGTCTTCTAGAGAACGGGGGGCACAAATGCATAAAGAAACTAGGAAAGAAAAAAAGAAAAATCAAAAGACTACAAAGACAACAAAAATAACTGCCATAATTTTGTGTGAGAGGGGCTGGTTAAATTGTATATCAAAAAATTGGACCAGTGATAAAACATGTTGACATTAGGTGCTCCTTGTGTGATCAGAAGGATAGTTAACCTTGGTGGTAGTCTCAAAACTCTAACCATAGTCTAATCATGAGAAAAACATCAGGCAGACCCAAATTGTAAGACCCTCTACAAAATACCTGGCCAGCATTCTTCAAAAGTATCAAGGTCATGAAAAAACAAGGACACACTGAGAAAGTATCACAGACCAGAGAAGACTAAGAAGCCATGATGGCTAAATGCCATGTGGGATCCTGGATGGGAAAAGGACATTAGTGGAAAAACTGGTGAAATCCAAAAGAAGCCTGGAATTCAGTCAATAGTAATGCAAATGGAAATTTCTTCACTTCGACAAATGTACCATGACTATGTAAGATGCTAACATTAGGGGACACTGGATGAAGGGAACTCTCTCTATAGCACATCCTTTATAACTCCTCTGTACATCTGAGTTTATTCCAAAGTTTAAAGTTTATCTTTGAAAAATAAAGAATATTTTATCAAAATAATTTTATACGCACTTAAGAGAAAGCCACTGTGCTTCTGTTAATTGTATTCTGATTCTCTGTTGTCTACTGAAAAACAGCTGTCCGCTAGGCATTCAATAAACCCTGGGGAAGTTGTTCATTTGTGAAAACTTAATTTCCTCTGTTCATATGTGAGGCAATATGACACAGTCAAAAGAGTACTCCATTGTATAATTGTGTATGGGGGAGAATTATTTTAACCTTTTTGGAACTTTAGCTCCTCATTCAAAACACTGAGGGAGTTATATTAGATTTACTTTTAATCACCTAGAAGCTCTAAAATTGTATGAGTCACATGAACAAATCAGAGTGAGTACGAAAAACAAAAACTTTTTCACATCAGTTTGAGAAAACCATTTGTCTAGCCGACGCAGGAGGAACTGAGGTGTTGCTGAACTGTGACAAGCTATTGTTTCTTCACCTTATCTGAAAAGTAACAGTAAGGGAGGGTGCTCTGGAAACTTGGCAGAGGAGTCTGGAAATGCAGGGGTGGTGATTCTGGGAGGCAACCGTACAAAAAAGCAATGTTTTTTAAAGTCAAAGGGAACTGGGGAAATACAGTCAGGCAGAGAATGGTGTAATGCAAGAGCAGTGAAAGGACAAGCCAAGTGAAAGGACGAGGCATTTGGGACAAGGTCTGCTTACGGCTATTGAGCAGTCTATAAAAACTAGGGCAGAGGCAAGCCCATCTCAGCGAGCTCTCCTCTGGGGCTCCATCAGGATGGAGTCCCAAGAATCATAGGGGAAGAGTCAGAGCTTTAAAAGGGAACCCTGAATCTCCAATAGAAAAAAAAAAAAAAGGACCCTCCTTCTCCCATGATAAATGGAGTGAAAGAATAGTTTAGTCTTAAACTAGAGGTAGAAAATGAGAGCAAACTAGCAAGGACAATGTTAGATGACAGAAAAAGCCAGCCTTCCAGGGGCAGGATGGAGCAGCTGAGTGATTCCAACTTTGAACCAGTGCCTGCCAAATAACATGACACCAAGTCTCCGTATATCTGTATATAATTACAGATGGAGTACACAGCTGTTACCCCGGTGTTCCGTCAGACACACTGAAATAAGCTTTGCACTTTAAAACAACTCATTTTGCTGGCAAAGAAGAAAAAGGCGACCATAAACCCTGAACATTTATCTTTGAAAGATGAATCTCCCCTGACTGAAATAAGGCTACCCACGCTCCTGACAATGAAGTGTGGGCACCCCTGGGAACCATGTTCTATCACACGGTCCCAGGCAAAGTTTGGGTCTGTCATCCAAAAGCATCTAACAGCTATTGTTTTGGTTGTCTACTATGGGCAAACTCTATGCTGGAAGACACAAAAAGCAAAAAATAAAATGCTGCCCTTGATGGGGTTATAATATAAGAGTAGAGTCAAACATGTTTAAAGAAAATACATTATGCCTTTCTGTAATAAGTTAACTATCATTTGTAGAATGACTTAAAACACTTGCACGGTCATTCTCTGGAAAGATTTCAAGTCCTTGTGTGGTTGACGTTGTTCTTGTTATTATCCACGCCTACTGCCACCAGCCAACAACAGACAGCCTCTGAGGCTCAAGGCAGTTAGGTGACCTACTTAAGATAACACAACCAGTGAGCGGTACAGTCAAACCCTGAATCCCGTGCTTTTTCCTCTTACCAATACAGATTTGTTGTCCCGGTTTGCTTTTAAAACTTTTCTTTTTATCTTTAATGGACTACAGTTCACAAAAGGAGTCTCTGTGAATTTGGGTTTGTTTATCACTACTACTCTGAACTCAGTGTGCCTCTTCCACCAGAGGCACAGTGTTTCTCTCCAATTTAGGAAAGTGTTCACTCAGACTCTTTCACATACTGCCTCATTCCCATTCGCTCTAGCTTCTCCTTCTAGAATTTGATTAGTTACTGCCGAACACTCTCAGTCTATCCTCCAAGCTTTTCATGACTCGTTCATCTCTTCCTTTTTTGTATCTCTCTGTACTGCATCCTAGGTGAGTTCCTCAGATCTCTTTTCCAAAGCACTAATTCTCTCCTCATCTTTATATAATATGCTGGTTTGAACTTTTCAGAACCTATCTGTTCTCTTTTCATAGTGTCTATGCTTCCATTCTCTACCCTCTTCTATCTTTGAAATCATTTCCACACACTTATCGCATCATCTTTGGCTGGTGGTTCTGGGTCTGTCAGTCAGGTAATTTTATTGAGTCCATCCTTGTAACTACAGAACCAGCTCAAAATGGTCCTGTCCTGTTTAACAAGATACTGAGTCGTTTTTCAGAGACAACAGACCAAAACCTCAAGTCATACAGCCAAAGCATGCGCACAACAGCAGAGAACTTTGCCCTCCTGCTGTACCTGGAACCAAAGTCTCACACCACCACCACCACCACCACACACACACACACACACGGAACCAAACAACCAGGACATAACCAGAACTTAAACACCAGAACCATTTCAGAAGCCAAGGGTCCACTGTCCAGGGAGAACCTGCATTGATGCCCGTTTATCATAGGGTCCTCCAAATAAAACTTGTTCTCCCAGCACTTTGGCATACCTGTTCCCCCTTAAAAACCCTTAACTTAGTCCAGTGAGCAAGATTGATTTGGGGCACCATTAGGTCTCCCATCTTCTCGGTCGGTGCCTTCTCAATCGATAAACCTTTCCTTATTCCAAACTGTGACATTTTGAGTTTTGGCCTTTCAAAGTGTGGGGCACATGAACTTGGATTTCAGTAACATACTCAGTGGGGACAGTTTATGGCGAGAACACCTCACTTGTCTAGGGTTAGAGGAGTGCCCCTGCTGGGCAGTTTTATGGGTGCTTCTAATGGGCAGTGTATCAGTCACAGCCAATTTGACGTTAATTTTTCCACTGGAGGAGAAATTTGGACCTCTAAACTCAAAGCACACTTATCGTGCTTGTCACTCTCTGCAAGCTTCTGGGTTTAGGGAGAATGAAATACATATAATATTCTTATAATGAGAATTGTGTGGAAAGTGCCTATCACAGGGAATGAAACCAGGAAATATTTTACAAATGTTAAACATCTCCCTTCCCCTGAGCAGTAAGCATCACATCCTGACTTGGCTCTGGGCTCTGGGGAATCCCCTTAATTCTCTCTCCAGATTTTTACCTCTTACGAAAGCTGCTTTTCACCATTGTGAAAAGAATTGTTACACAGCGTGCTCAAAATGAATGCTGTTTTTAAATTATTTTTATTGTTATAAGTACACAGAAACTGTGAAATTGATTTAAGCAAGATTTTAATTACTGGTTTTTGTTGTGTATGATTCTTTGCATATTTCATTAATCCTTATTTTATAACAGTCGAATAATAACCAGTCTCTACTATAACCAATTTCCTTATTGATCTTATCAAGCTATTTCTAAAATTATACTTAGGAAAAAGTTTTAAGACAATTGTTCATTATTATACACCATCCAAAGTGACACTTGAAAAGCTAAGCTAACACATCAACTGTCACCCTCCTGGAGATTTTACAAAGATAAATTAAAAAACTGTTCATGAAACACTAACATTTGGAGTATAATTGTCACAGAAATATATAAGTATATATTATTCATGCTGTATTTATTTTTTTGAAAACTGGCCCCTACAGTTAATTACCAAGATTTCCTTTCAAAAGGTAGACTATCGTCAGCAAAACAAAAATTTTAACTATTTCACTATAAATCCTTCAATGTGTAAAAGAAGAAAAACAATCAGGAAAATTTTTGAAAGAATTTCCAGTGGACATGTTTATAGTTGCAAGTTTCACACTGAATAAAGTGTTAACATTACTTACTTTAAGACACAAAAATGGCTCCCACCCCCTTAAGTCACATTAATAAAAAACACTTATTTATTTCTTACCTCTGAACTTCTTGGGAGGGTTAGCAAGGTCTCCAGCCTCCGGATGTACCACACATCTGTCATCCACTAACCTAGAAGGAAAAGCATGATTACATTGTTAACACTGTCATATTCATTAGACATAAACTGCATGTAGATATTATATAAATACTTACAAAGAGTTTTAATGCCATTCTTCACTAAAAAACTTTTTAATAATCAGGGATATGTAAAAAGATTTGGTTATAATGGAATTAATAAAAGCAGGGTTTACGAAATTCAATAACGAGAAACATTGTTAAGTGACAAGAAACTGGTTAGATAAATCATGACATAGACAAATCATGGAACACTGAAGGGATCTTTAAAATTGCATTTAAAAAATACACTGGCCTATAAATCATTTATAATATGCTGTGAAAATAAGTGGCATTAAATCAGTAAGATATCACATATATTTAGGCACACACATACACCTCCATACACATGTAAGGAATGGATCACAGACACAAATATATTAACCTTGGTCAGATTACCTGTAGTTTTTTTTTTCCGTTTTTTTTTCCTTTTTTTTTTTTTTCCTTCTGAGCGTGTGTGTGTGTGTGTGTGTGTGTGCGTGTGTGTGTGTATGCGCTTGTTGTTTTAACAAGGAACGGGTAGGCTTCTGAGGTCAGGCTTACAGAGTGACCACAGAGTGGGTGGTCAAGAGCACGCATCCTGCATTCAGACCCTGGACGAGCCATTCCTAACTTGGTGGCCTTGGGCCTCCGTGTTTACACCTGTAGAATAAGGATAAGAGTACCCACCTCACAGCACTGTTAGGAGGATTCAATGACTTAATATCTGTAAAGCACCAAGTACAGTTTCTGGCATATAGTAAGCCCTTAAAAAAGTGTTCAATAAATAAATAAAAACGAGGCTCTTGCCTGCCTTATTTCTTACCATACTGTCTGCTTCTGGAAGAGTATCTGACACGTAGTAAGTATTCCACAAATAACAATAAAACGAATAAATCGCTTTTGTCATTACAAAAACATGTTTCATCCCAATTAAAATATTTACAAGAAGCCAGTTTCTAGGACAATTCCAAGAGAGAGAAGCTGAATCTCTGCCCTGAGAGCTAAGAGACATGAATCTCCTATTCAAAGAGGAATATCTAACCACCAAAGACACAAACATCCATTTTCTCCATTGACTGAGTGGTGGGAATAACTGGGTTTTTTTTCCCAATATATTTTGAGAATGCATATGAATTAGTTTCAAGTTTGTGAACTCATCTGAATGGAGATCCCCAAGTTGCAACTTTCTGTTTTCTTAAAAAACATGTTAGTCAGACTCACTAGTACCTATCAACGCCAGCACAGAGTAAAACCCAGTTTGTGATCAAATGTCTGCTTGAATGAACTAGGATGATTAACCAAATTGAGACTTTAGTTCCTGGTTTATCTAGTTACCAGAAGCAGACACTTCCTAAATCACCAGATTTTTCTACAGCATCCAATTTCCACAAAACAAAGTGCTAATTTGATCAGCAATATGGTTCTTTGATTTTTTTTTTACATATATACTTCATTTATACTGGTTTGCTAAAATGTGGTTTTATAAGAGCTGCCAAGCACGCTAGAAATTCCTTTTAAGAGTCTTTCAAACTGTTTTCTTAGAAGCAGGAAGTCACAAAGGGTCAAGAGAAAGTAAACCCAAACCTCTTCAATATCCATCTTCGGTCTATAACATTAAATGCGAAAGGCTCAAGGAGTCCTGAGAATGTCACAAAATAATTTTTTTATTGTTTTAATGCTGAGGGAAAGGTCAGCTTTTCTAATTAGTTAAGACATGTTAAGAATTCAAAACATAATAATAAACATAGTCTTATTTAGAAAACATTATAATTATATAAACAGTAGCACTGACATGCTACACATTCTTTGTGCCTACCCATTCCCACTGAAACACAGGATCCCACTAGAATGTCCCCTAAGAGCCCCCACATGCATGGGCTATCCATCAAGAAGAATGGGAAAAATAAAAGCTAAAAATCAGATCACAGTACATTTGTGTAATTAAACACTTCTGCCTATCCTCAATGACCTGACAGCCCAGATAAAAATATAAAAATTAAGAGTGACTTTCATTCTAAGAATTTGTCCTTATTCCCCCTATTCAAATGTCTGTGAAAATCACAAAGACAATCACTTCATCATACAGACATAAAGAACTGGAACTATGAATGGAAGAAAGGGAAGTATAGGATAGGAAGTGTACGAAGGCGTGTGAATCTGTTATAAAGATATATACGATCATTAAAGTTAAAACTTAAACAGGATTTTAATGGTAATGGTTGGCGCAACTTCTACAATATCCCCAACACCCTCTTCTCGAATACCTCCAGGGTCAGACTATTCCCCTCTTACCATTTTTTTTACAATACTAATATTAGAATGTGTTTTAAATGGAGGTGGAATAGCACCCTATGTTTCCCATAACAGTACTTATTGCATTGTCTTATAACTGCTTGCTTAATTGTCTCCATCTTCCAATAAATTGTAACTCCATGAAGTCAGGAACTGAATCCATCTTGCATACCACTACGTCCTTGGCATCTTCTACAATTAGTTACAGTAGATACTAAATAAGTATTTGTTACATGAATAAATGAGTCAATGAATAAATAACACTTGCTTCTCAAGTAAATTTCCCTGTTGGGTTCCAGCCCTTTTTTCTGGAACTATACAAACTAAATCTTCTATTTCTGGGATAAACAAGACTATTGCTCTCCAATCCTTCCTCATTTGGATATTAACCAAGGAGCTCAACATCTTTTCATATACCCCAAATGTCAACATGCCCCTTAAATGTGATCCCAGAGACTATCCACTGGAGTCCCGATGTGCCGCCAGTTCTCCTCAAACATAGGAGGTGCCAATAATTATTAATTGAATGAATAAATGACTTTTTGAATCATTGGCTAAATCAATAATACTACTTTTGGTAGATTACATAAACAGTAAAAATAACTACAACTGACAAATGGTTGCCTAGTAATAGATGGAAGAAAGGGTCGGAAATATTCCCCATCCAGATGTGTCTCAGAAAATTACCCAAAATGTCAAATCCTGAAAAAGGCCAAGACAGCCTGTTCTAAATAACAATATTGTAATAGTACTTTTCAACCCAATACATCAATGTACTTTTTAATGGGCTGCATTTATTTTTCTCATGTCTAAATCAGAAAGCTAAACAGGCAATTATAGCACTAGCCTAAAATTCTCAATATGTCACTGAAACTCAACTATCATAAAACCTGTAATCCTTCATATCTATCTTTTCTTCATAAGGTCATATCTGTAAATTATTTGTGCATTTTATAAGGAGAAAAATCATTCAACTATTAGACCTCCAAGGTATCTATAACGAGATCTCAGTTGCTACTTTGAAAGATTTTATACATAAGTATGAATCAAAAATATGAGTCATAGTTTAATTGGATATGTAGATAAACCCCCTAGAGAAATCTTGCAAACATGAATCTGGAGACATGTACAAGAGTGTTTGAGGCAACACTGTTCATGACAGCCAAAAAATGAAAAACCCAAATGTCATCAATAGTAGCATAAATAATGACTAAATGAATAATTTCATACAGTGATAACTATTTAAAAAGTGAGTAAGTTGCAGCTTCATGCAACAACATTAAAAATCTCCAAAACATAAAGTTGAGCTGAAAAAAAAAAAGCAAGTCCCCCAAACAAATAATTGCTATTTAATTCCATTTATGTTGGAAATAGGCAAAACTAAGTAGCATATAATTTAGGAATACACATGGGGTATAAATAAATTATTGTATACAAATACCTGGATATCAGACTTCTAAATAGATTTCAAAGGAAAGTAAATTATTCTTTGGTCTTGATTCCCTTATTACTCCACCAATTGCAAAGAAAATGCCACATAATAGGTAAAATATGTTAGGGATAGCTTTCTCCTTATGAAGCTATAAGTGGTATTTCTACCTTGAATACTTTGTAAAATAAGTGTATTATTTTCCTGATATTTGCTTACCACAAATATATCTGACCCTTGTACCATTAAGTGATATAGTTCATTTCTAACACTGAAACACATTTAAATACAGTGAATTTAGGAGGAAAAAGAAGGTGGGTAATCTACAATGGACATTATTAAGAACTTTTAGCAAGAAAGACGGTTATGATTGTGTCCAGGTTCATGATCATAATGGAGGTGCCTTTAAAGTACGTTCAGAACTCTACCACAAATGTAATAATTATCTCCAACTCTGGGATTTTTGCTCCAGTGGCCATATGAATCTCACCCTTACATATAACTTCTGGCTTCTTACCTGAACTGTCCCTCCTCCCCACAACTCCCACCACCCACGCATTCAACTTCTTCATTCACCTTCATTTAGAAGTAGTACTAAAATAGAGGGGAAAAAACAAATTTGAATCCTTGCTCAGTCTGCCACGCCATATGTGTTTACGTTAGTCGCTTTTCTTTTCTGTGCCTAATTTTTTAAATGGGTCAGTCGTGATCTCCCAGTTCCTTCTATTACTGTGGTTACTCACTTCTCTGATCCTGTTTTGTAATTAGAGTCGGCTTGTAGTATCATCCTTCAATAGCAGATTCTGACATTTACAATACCAGGGGTGCCAAAAATTGTATACAAGTGGACACTTTGGTCAACGTTGCTCAAGCAATAATCAGAAGTGTCTGGAAGCTGATGGTAACTACTTTGAGCACCTCTTGTAATTGCAGAAGTCAAACGTGACTTGTATTCATCTTTTGTTATCGGTATATATTGAGTATTACAATTTTAATACCGTTTTCCTTTCTTAAAATATGTATACATTTTTTGGTACCCTCTGTATATTATACACTATAGTTTGAAAGTTTAATTGTTTGGTACTGATTTTCTTTTAGTTTATGAGTTATTTTATCATTCCAAGCAAAATATTAGTATTTGACTTTGTTCCATTCATTCACCGCACTTTTAGAGCACTGTATTTTAAATCTTAAGCTCTTGCCATTTAGTAATATGGACATTGTTGGTTTTCTTTACTTAGCAATACTCAAGTTGCCCAAATAAGGAGCCAACCTCAAGGCATGTAGACTCTTGTTTGCATGCCAATTAATTTGTCTCATAATTCAGAGTAACTTAACAAGAAATACTAGGTTCTACAAATGTGCAACTACATACCTTATACCTGACAGGTCCTATGGATACATCCCTGCACAAAGCCATGAAGAATGCAAATCAAGCAAAAACGTCCCTTTGTTTGCTTGCTTTGATCTTGCAAAACTTTCTGCCAAAAAGTGTCCTAACTTGTAAATCCAAAACAGATGCAATATACCAAATCTTCATAGCTGTACATATTTTTCCTGCCTATAATAACCAGAAGGGTTAAATTCACTTTTGCTTGCCATTTGAAATATGAGGTTTTTAAAAGTTAAAACAATAAAAGTTAACATTATATTCTCCTTTTAGATGTCTTATTTCAATACTATTTTTACCAACACCAGTATTTTAAGCTGAAATACCTATTAAAAGGATGTGAAAGTCCATATGTAAGTTTTTCGATCATGTACAAGTTTGTTGCTACTATCATCTCTCAAATGGATTCCTTCAGAAGTTGAAACTGTGCTTGCTCTTAGGTATTTAAAATGTTTCCAGTTATTTTTCCATGACAGATAAAATCAGTTTAAATCACATTTAAATTATACCATAAATTCTAAATTATTAAGTGTTACTATATGGAAACCCCTAAAAATTCTGGATGAATCCTAATGTCTAACTTTTTTGATCAGTGCCATGACCTAGAGCAAATAACATGAAGATCTTTTTTTTTTAAAAAAAAAAAGGGTATCGTGTGGACTAAAAAATGCATGCTGTTGCTCACTTATTAACCTTTTCAAAATCACTGCAAGAAGTCATCATTTTGTGAAACAATTATCTTCAGAGTATGGATGCTGATGAAACTAGTGGGAAAGAACCTGAAAGAGTTACACATTGCCTTTCAAAGAGAAACATTAATACCTGACCCTGATTTCAGAAAGGATTTGCCCATATATTTTGAAAGCTTAAAGCCTACATACAACCAAAGAAAGAAAGCATGAATTTTTCTTCTCGGATCTAATAACTGCCTTTTCTTAATCCTCTCTACCCTTTCTCCTGAAACTCTTTGCACCCAGTACTATTGCCAGTCAATTTGAGCTGCATTTTCTCCTAACCTGTCCATTACTGTTCTTGTGAAAGTAAAGCATTTACAAAGTGCCTTTCTCAGAATAATGAATGGGTCTCTATAACAGTTGAAATCAATTGTTTAGTGATGGCTGAGTTGACTTTACCCTGTTTACCCGAAAATAAGACCTAGCCAGACAATCAGCTTTAATACGTCTTTTGGAGCAAAAATTAATACAAGACCAGGCCTTATATTATATTATGTTATATAAGACCTGGTCTTATAGTATAGTAAAATAAGACCGGGTCTTACATTAATTTTGCTCCAAAAGACGCATTAGAGCTGATTGTCCAGCTAGGACTCATTTTTGGGGAAACAGGGTACTACCAATTCTCAATCATCTGCAAAGAGCTAGAAAATCATTGGCACTGGAAAAAGTGACTCAATACGCAAAGTTCTGGTCCTGATGTTTACTATTTCCATACTGTCATTCCTGAGTTTTCACCACCTGCTTGGCACCAATTTGGAGATGCTGTCAGGAAAAAGGACATAAAATGGGAAACTCACCTAGTGACACTCTTCTTCCAAGTATAGACACCTCTTTTTCCCCATATTTCTGCAAGTTTTAGGTCACTCTTTCACACTTTCACAGTTGTCTTTTTTTTTAATATTGTCCAGAGATTCTAGTTGTTATACTGCAGATTAAATTAAAGCAATAGAGCTCAAATATTTTCAAAATTCCTGATACGACAACAAGCTGCTATGCATGCGTCAGCAAAAACAACATCAAACAGATATTAGAATTATCAACTAAAAATATAACTTTGATGGATGTTTACAGACATGAAAGTTTTTGTTTTTTTTAAGAGCAAAGCATAATAAGAGCCTATCAAAAATGGCCAAATGGATTCAACAAAGAATTTGCAGAAGTGAAAATTAGCCTACTTATTTGGTAAATTAGACACAGATAATTAATTAGGCATAGGTTAATTAGACACAGGTAATTAATAAACTGGAAGACAGATCTTAATAAATTACTCAAAATGAAATGGAGGATAAGAAGAATAAAGAAAATATGAAAGAAGGGTTAAGAAATATTAAAGGGTAAGCTGAGGTTACCATGCACATCTCATTGGCATCCTGGAAGGAGAGAAGGGAGAGAATGGAAGAAAGGCAATTTTTTTAAAGCAGAAACTTCTTTATTACTATAGTCATAAAAAATAAGTAATCTCGTATTTTCCTTTTTGGACAATTTTCTTGCTTTACCCCTCAGTCTTGGCAAAAAAGGATGGTGGGTTGTGTTGACGCAAATATATGTAATGAGTCCCTTTTGGAGAGATTTTCTGTGACCTGGTTGTGCTGAACCTCAGGCTTAGTCATCTGCAGAGGTATCAAAGAGCAAATTCAGGTCTCAGTGGTTATCCTGAGGGTATCAGAAGGCTCCACTTGCAAGCCTTGGTACAAGGCTTTAGTGTTCTGGGTGTTCCCTTTTTCACTTCCCATAAAGACTAGAGTTCAATAAATCCTCTGACCACCTACTTCTGGAAGGTCTTTGTAGCTATTTGTTTGTAAATTTCAGTAGCAAATCTCACTACTGTTAGCTAGACATTTCGAAGCATTCTTTCCCTCTTTCCATTTGACATTATCATTGACAGATCCCTTAATTCACCAATATAGCTGGGCATCATTGCACTATTGGACGGACACATTTCCCTGTCTCTTTCCAAGGCATGAACATTCAATGATTATGAAAGTTTCATTATTGCTACTCAGTTTATACATAAGATATTTTTATGATCCCAGTTAATAAAAGATATCAGTATAGAACAGGAATAATGGAAGCATTCTATCATGATGGATCCTTCTAATTGTGAGAGTCAATGCTTCCACATTTTACCAGTCATCACAGAAAACGTGAAAATCAGAGCCTAGAAGAGGCCTCCAAGAGACTGGAAATACTGGCTGGGCCTTGAGGGGATTGAGCCACACAGCTGCGCTAACCCTACGATTTTGATCAACATATAGAAATGGTATCATGCTTTGAGAAGAGAGACAATATTTGAAAAGAAGCAATATATAACGGCTGAGAATTTCCAGAGCTAATGAAAGATATGACTCCACAAATACAGAAAACCCAATGTAATGGGCTGCCAACTTCTCAAACTCTACAAGCCAGAGATAGGAGAACCAATTCTACAAATGCTGAGTGAAAATTTAGCTGTCAAGTTAAAATTGTGTACCCAGCAAAATTAACTTTTAGGAACAAGGTTAATACTAAATATTTTTAGATAAATAATAACTAAGAGTTTACCACTAACAGCTTTTACTATATTTCAGGTAGAAGGAAAATTACCTTAATAGAAAAATATGAGTTCTGAGAAGAAACAGAGAGAAAAAAACTGTGAAAACATGTGAATTAATCTAAACACTGAGTATAAAAGAATAATAATGACTAATATGTGAGTTTAAAAAAGCACAGCACTAAAATACTAGACAACTGCATATAAGTAGAAAGGAAGTGATCGGAGTTAAATAGACCCATGGTATAAACTGAACAGGAACAAGTTAAAATATCATCAATTAACTTTATACTTTGAATATATATATATATATATATATATATATATATATATATATATATATAATTTTAAAAGAAACTACTGAAACAACAGAAACAGAGTATATAAATATAAAACCAGTAAAGAGGGAGGAACACATAAGATCAAAAATAAGTTAAAATTCAATTGATCCAAAAAGAATTAAGAAAAAAGGAAAAATCATGATTAATATAAGGCATAAAGTAAGAGGGTAGAAATAAGTCAGTAATAATCATAATAAATTTAATTTTAACTTATTTAAAAGACAGATTTTTTAAAAAACAGATTTTCAGATTCGATAAAAAATCCAGCCATATGTTACCTACATGAGTCATACCTAGAACACAAGAATAGAAAAACACATCACAGAGAAAGACTAATCAAAAGAAAGCTCTGGCAGCAGTGATAGTGTACAAAAAATAGACTTGAGGGGGGGAGCAATATTCAAGATAAACAGGGCCATTATGTTAGAAGTGCTTCGGTTCTCTAAAAAAATATAACTTCTAAATTTATAAGTAATAGCCTTATATATAAAACAAAATTTACAGAACTACAGGGAGAAATTAAGACATTATATTGGGAGATTTCAACACACTTCTCAATTACTGACAGTGCAAACAGACAAAATTTAGTAAGGATACTTGCTTTGAAACACATCATTAATACACCTGATCTAAAGGACATATGCAAAATATATAACTTCTCATGGAAATATATGAGACTCAACAACTGGAGAAAATATTTTCTTTTTGAGCATATATGGAACAGTAATATACCAGGTCCCTCAATTTTATGGTTTTAATATCCCTACTACATCTCTAAAATATAGTCTAATTTTACAGGCTTTTAAAAAGTATCTTATTCTTTTGGCTCATAATGAAGGTATGTTTAGCTAAAAGCCCCATACCCATCCATCATCCATGGGTTTAGGGTCTCCTTCTATGATCTCACCATATTTAACATGCATCCTTTCAACTGTTATTTATTGTGTTATATCTCCAGCTACATGTCTCTAATAAACAGCTCCTTAGGGACTGCAGCAATATATTTTTAAGCACTGTGACTGGGAGGTAGTCAGTGCACAAAAAATAACTGTTGAATGAATGAATTTATACGCTAATGGACCACAGAGGTAAAGCAAACAGATTGCAACACAAAATGAGGTTGACAATGATATAGCAGGAAGATCATAGAGAAGGAAAGATGAAGTATGTCATAATGATACAACTGTTCATCCTTGGCTTATCCCCTCAGCAAACCATAAAGGAACATTTAAGTACATATTCTAGAAGTGGATGGCTAAAACAGACTTCAAAAAATAATCTAATCAGAAGAGTTCCTAAACAGAACAGAAGTTAGCCAAAAACATTTCTTTCCTTTGAAATCGTCAGAGCACAACGGGATTGGTGATTAGTTTTATAGCTGGTGGAAGGACCTGCCTCTTCCATGTTCCTTTAGTATGCTATCCTCTTCAAAAAGAAATGACTATGAAAACCAACTACCACTTCCTGGCTAATCATACATAAAAGAGAAACTCACTTAGGAGGAAATAGTTGGCAAAAGAAGTTCCCTGGCATGAAAAACTTCTGGCAACGATAGACCAATTTCCACAATCATTACAACATGAGAAACTAGATTTTTTTTCCAGAAAGTTGTGGAGTATAAAAGTTACCTTGTTAAAGCTACAAGCAGATGACACTTGTTTCTGAGTCAACCAAGAACTGGGCCATTTCTAAGAACTGCCAGAAAACGAAAGCAATTATAACTCTTCTAAAAAAAAACAAAAAACTTCCCATTCTCACATAATTCATTCAGAAACACAGCTTCCAACATTTAATTAACAGTGGCTAAATGTGAATAGATACGGTTTTAAAAAAACAACAACAAAAACGCCCATGTCATTCTAAAGTCACATTATAATTAGTATGGATGGAATCAATGGGCATAAAAAAGGCATTTCTGTGCACAAAGAAAAAAATTCCAGACTTATTTATGTTACTGGCAAGGGTCTGATTGTGACTGAAATGACAGATATACCTTCTTTTGGAGTGTTTCAATTAAAGAACAGAGACCTCTCTCTCTGGGATGGAGTGAATTGAATGAATTCTTACCCAAAAATAATGAAGTGACCCATGGGACCTCAGTGAAAGCAGAGCCAACTGAGGGTAAAATCAAAGGTAAAGAAAAGCAAGCAGAATAGTCTGATGGCTAAAAAGAGCTACACATGTGTGTTAAATTAAATTATTTCCCTTGCTTCCAAGTTAGACAAAAATTTTCTGAAACCCCTAGAGGCTCTTAAAGTAGAATTTGTAATTAATCCTACATAATGTATTTATCTCTAAATATGCCTAGTTCTAATCCCTAATCCTTCAGACAGCGATCATCATAACCACAAGTAAAAGTTCCCAAAGAAAGATATTGGATTCTGCTAGAATAGGGCAAAAACAGGACAATATAAATTTAACAATATATTTTTCCTTTTAAGATTCTAGTATCACAATTGTGACTATTCCATAATAAACGTGTGATGTTGGGAAGTTATCTCTCTCAACTAACCATAAAATTGAGATAACACTAGCAGTAACTTCAGAGGACTGGTCTGAAAACTAACTGATTTGATAATGCAAAATTCCCAGTATGAAGTTAACATTCAATAAAGGTTAGCCATCATCATCAGTATCTATTATAAATGTCCAGCACAAAGTAAATACCCAATAATGATGATTAGCTATCATCATTTGCATCACTATTATTTATTCTTAACATTAATAGTTGAAAAAAGTTCACCAGTAAGGTAATCACATCAGAAAAAACTGAAGCTAAATCTCTTCACCAGGAAATTCATTCATTCCAGATATTTACTGAGCAGCTACTATGTGCCAGGCTCATTCTAAGAGCAAACAAAACCAAGACTTGCAAGAAGGAGACAAATAACAAGCAATAAACATAATAAATCTATAAATTACATAGTGCGCTAAGGGATAAATGCCATAGAAAAAAGGGAAACATAAAACATGATAAAAGACTTACAGGTGAAGGAGATATCTAGGAGAACTGCATTCCAGTCAGAGGGAACAGCCAGTGCAAAGTGGGAGCATATATGGCAAGTTTGAGGACCTACAGGGAAGCCAGTGTGGCAGAGGGGAGTGAGTAAAAAGGTGAGCGATTGGAAAGGAGACCAGAAGCGTCAAGGAATGGGAGGAGCCAGATCCTAAAAGGCCTCCTATGTCACCGTAGAGACTGGCTTTTACTCTGAGTGAGATTAAGACTGGAGCCACGGGAAGGTTTGGAGCAGAGAAAGGTCAGCATGATCTGGCTCATATGTAGAAAGATCTGAACTGAGAATAGATTGGTGGGCATGAGGAAAATAGAAGTACAGCCCACTTCAGAGACTAGCACAGTAATTCAGGTGAGAAGAGCGAGGGTCCATAAATGTGTTTCATACAAACTATCAATATCCTAACTAAGGAGAATAGCAGGACAGTTCAGAAGAGGTATAAATAGCTATTGTCTCTTTAAGGGCTATTATATTGGTTTGGGGGTAGAATTTTACATATTTATATTCACCACATAGCATTATGGCAATTATTATTGTAGCAATATGGTTTTTACCATAAATAAGGTGCAGTTAAGTACATCAGAGTCAAAAAACTAGACAGTGTCTGGCCCAGAGTAAACTCTTCATAATCACTTATTTAATTCATTAATTCAGTAAGTTAATTTATTCAACCTCTTGGTAAAAAAATGTTATTCAAACATGATTTTTAATAGGAAAAAATGGCATACCCGCTGCTCATGAAGCACACCGTTAAACACTATTTTACAATTATGTGCCACTTAACAATGGGGATACATTCTGAGAAATGCATCATGAAGAGATTTCATTGTCGTGCAAACATCATAGAGAGATCTTCCACCAACCTAGATGGTTGAGCCTACCACACCGAGGCCGTATGTATAGCCTATTGCTCCTCGGCTACAAGTCTGTACCTCATGTTACTGTACTGAGCACTGTAGGCAATTGGAATACGATAAATATTTGTTTATGTAAACATATCTACACATAGACAAGGTAGAGTAAAAATATGAGAGATAAAAATGTGGCCCACCTGTATAGGGCACTTGCCATGAATGGAGCCTGCAGGACTGGGAGCTGCTCTGGGTGAGTCAGTGAGTGAGCGGTGAGTGAATGTGAAGGCCCAGGACAGGACTGTACATGACTGTAGACTTTATAAACACTGTACACTTAGGCTTCACTAAATTTATAAAAATATACTTTTCTTTCTTCAATAATAGATTAACCTTAGCTTATGTTAACATTTTTACTTTATCAACTTTTTAATTTTTTTTTTTAACTTTTTGACTCTTTTGTAAGAACAGTCAGTTTACAACACAAACATGCTGGGTAGCTGTCCAAAAATGTTTTCTTCCTTTATGTCCTTATTCTATAAGCATTTTTCTATTGTTGACTTTTTTTCTTACTCTTGAAACATTTTTGTTAAACACTAAGCACAAACACACACACTAACCATGGCGGACACAGCGTCAGCATCATCAGTCTCACCTCCCTGGCTTGTCCCACTGGAAGGTCTTCAGGGCAATGACACGCACAGAGCTGTCACCCCCTATGACAGCAATGCCTTCTTCTGGAATACCTCCTGACGGATCTGCCTGAAGCTCTTCTTCATGGGGGTGTTACTCTTTTCAGAAATATGTCCATGGTGGTTTGCTCGGTTTGTCTCTAGTTTTCATCAGAGATTTGCTTGTAAGCAGATAATGCACCATGAGCATTCCTCTATATTAATGAAAACCTTTCAGTGCTGGGGTCCATGTTTTCGAACTTTTTAATGAGCTTATGGAGATCTGCAAAAGCTTCTATCCCCTTCATCATGAATTTTCTTGAGGGTTCTTGTTCTGTTTCTCTTCCAGCCATTTCCTTTTCTCTTGCCTCTTCTTCAGCTATGCGTTCCTGTTCCAGTTCATTAGTCGATTCCTCAGGAATCACATCTGGAAGCTCCTCAGTGTCACCCTCACCCACACCAACTTAAAGTTGTTTGCCATTTCAACAACAACCTTGTTGATTTTTACAACCTTTGAGTTACGATGTCGCAATGGCTACAATGTCACTAGGCAATAGGAATTTTTCAGCTCCATTATAATCTTATGGGACTACCATCATATATGCATGCAGTCTGTCATTGATCAAAATGCCATTCTTTAGTGCATGACTGTATATATGAAAGAAACCTTGGACATAGATTACTTTTTATTTTCCCTCTTACCCTTTTAAGAACTTCCCTTTCCCATTTAAAACTCTAAGTATGGCATGGTTAAAAACCAATGGGACCCCTATACCACTCAAGGGAAGGTATGAGACCTAGGCAGGCCTCTCTCCCTCTCATCACCCAGACACAGTGATTGGTCCACAGGAAAGTACATAACCCAGGCAGGGCCAAAGTGCCTTTACGGAAGCAGATGTGAACAATGAAAAAAAAGGGAGAGGGTCTAGCTCCCTCTAAGACCAAGTGTTGTGAGGTAAAGTGTAGGCCTAGAATTGCCAGGAACCATTTTTCCCCACTATGGATGGAAAATATCTGCCAGAGAATAAAGCCTACGAGAGGAAAGAAGTGAAGAAAGAAACAAAATCCTGGTCTCATCAACTGAATCCTTGGTTCGAGCTGTACCAAGAACACAATCTTGGACTTCCCAGTAATGCAAACCAGAAAGCTTCTTTTTCAGTTAAACTGGCTGGGTTTCTGTTCCTTGCAAAAGAAGTAAATGAAGGTCACATAGCAAGTAAAGAACTGATACAGTATAAGCAACCAGAAAATCCAGACTAGCCACATACCAATAAATAAAATATGTTCATTTTGTCATGGATTCATTCATTCAACAAACATTCGTTGTGCTGATTACGAGCCTGGCACTGTCCTAGGCACTGGGGAAACAGCAGAATACAAGACAGACCAAACCCACGGCTTACGTTTTCATTTAAGAGCCACTACTTCTTGTTAGCTTGAGTACACCTAAGCTTGGGTCCAAGGAGTGGACTTCAGGGAGCCTTGAACACCCTCAAATATATGTAAAATCTTATGTTTGTGTGTATTCATGGGAAGTTGCAACATAAAGTTTCTCCTAGTCTCAAAGGGACATATGACCCCAAAAAAGATTAAGAAAAATTTAGAGCATAAGCATACCTTAGGATCAACATGTGTTAAAGTTCTTATGCAAATTCTCATATCTTAACAGCACAGTTTTGTTCAAAGAAAACACACGTGGGTGGAGGTAGGGCAATTGGTTAAGGGGGTCAAATATATGGCAACGGAAGGAAACTAGACTTTGGGTGGTGAGCACACAATAGAGCATACAAATATCAAATTATAATGTTCTATACATGAAATTTATATAACATTATTAACCAATGTTACCTCAGTAAATTTAACATAAAAAGAACACACTCTATTCAACAGGTATTTCACAGAAATTTCACTCTCGTTTAAAATATATTATAAGACTAACTCATTTAATAATTCCTTTTTCTAAAATCTAACAGCTAATAACCGGTTGCCTTAACCCCTAATAAGCTAGAGAGCATCTCAAATGTTAGCTCTATAATTAAGGGACATATGGAAAAAGAGGACAAAATAGATACTCTCTTCTAGATCACATATTGTCATCTTCCTAGGATGCTGTTTGTGGCCAACATATAGCTTGATAATTTTTTTTTTTTAATTGATGAAAAGCAAAAGAATTGCATGTATCTTTTCCAAAGGAGGATTCCCCCCCCCCATTAGGTTTTAAAGGGCCCAGTTTACAAATATTGGTATCATCAATAGCCACTTTTTTTTTCTTTTCCCTTAGCAACTCAATTGGAATTTGGAAGTCACCATGTTATAATCTAACACAACGAAAGAGCAGTCAAGTTGCAACAATCAAAATGTCAATAACTCTAGAAAGTTATGATAAAAATTAATATTATAGAAGCTTCTCTTGAAGTTATGTACTTCATCTTCAGAATTTTAAATAAGAGAAAAATAATTTTATAAAGACAAGATCAAGAAAGGTATCATCTGCATTCTGCCCTTCATTTGAATTGATGGAAATATCTCAGTCCCTATTTTCTGACTCTTTTCAAAGCATAGATACAGCCTATCTATGTTTCACACTTACATTTCCTGGACCCAAAAGGAAAGGTAACTACTTTCATCTACAAAATGGTTTTCTCCTAAATTGATACTGATCAGATTCCTATCTGGTAAAGGAAAAAGAAAGAAAGAAAAAGAAAAGAAAGAGAAAAAAGAAACTAGGGTCTCTGCTTTCCCTTATTCAAAAAAGGTCTTCCAGATATGTTTAAACAGCAGCTGATTCATGATAATTATTTTCTCACCAAAACTTCCTCTAAAAATGTGATTGGGTGGCTTTCATTTTGGCTGTTCCTACTTCTCAGCTACCAAAAGCAGATTCCTTTTCAAGGCAAAAGAACTTATTTCTCAACCCCCTGCCATCTTTAGGAATGAAACTGAAGACCAAGTAATCAACTGTAAACAATGAATTTTTTTTTTATCCTACCCAAATAATTCACTGATTCATAATCATAACCATGCTGTCCTCGTCTCTGAAAGATGTCACCCTATGGATAGGCAATCTCGTTTGACAGTTTGGTAAGATTTTTCCCAATTCTCTCCAGGATGGTATGACTCTCTTACCTCCTAGAGAGGTGAGAGAAAAACAATGTCACCAGCAGCCATTTTGTCCCATGAATAAAACCAGCTACTATTTTCCAGTAGTACCTGATCTCATTATTTATCTATCTACATCTGTTTTTCTGATTCTTGCCCTTTTATAATATCAAGCTTTAAACAGTTTTGAATAAAACTTATCCACGATATTTTTTAAACTGTATTTTTGAGCAACTGTCTTTAGGGTCTAATCATCTTGCCAAACTGATGATTTCCAACCAGACTTGTAATCAAGAAGAAAAAAACAAACCTCCACAATTACTCTATCTTATTGTACATACTATAATGACCAAACGTAGATTTGGTAATATACGCACTCTCTCCCAATTTGTACCAATGCAACTTTCAGTTTTTTAAACTTCTTTTTGTTTTGCATATGTAAGTCAGAATGCCATTCATAAAAACAAATTACATGGAAAAAATACATCCATTAGGAGACAAACAATTCTTCAACTGTACGTTGTTTCTGGGTTGTATGCTAAGGGCTTTGTCATTAAAGGGCCACATCCATGCAGGATTATGGCATCTGCTATCAGCTTAAGTAGAAACTACCCTAAATCATAAAAAATTAAAAACCTTCATGATTTCACTTGGCCCTTGCTTTTGTCCTGTCTGAAGAATGTCTGTGAAAGGTACATGATTCATTCGGGCTGAGATTTAGTATTACGAATAGAAACACCCTGTTCCTTTTTTACTTTCCTCTCAAAGTACCGTAGGATAGTCCCTACAGTAAATGGTTTCCAAAAATCCTTATAGTTTTTCTCCCCCACAGTGTCCTATATTTCAATGTGAAATTAGTGAAATGGCATCTCTTTAGTTACCTGCTTTATTCAATATTCCAAACCACTGAATCCTCTCAGTGCCACTTTCCATGTGTCCACTGTTTTTAATTCCTCCCTTCTCCTCAGTGCAGCACCACAGGGATGTTCAGTCCTCCCTTCCTTTCACACACCAATCAAAAGCCTCTTCCCTGATTGTGGAAAATCGAAATTCCAAGAACTTGGCAGTACATGAGCTGTTACTAGGCAAGACTCAGAAGCATGCCAAATGTGGCCTAAAGAATTGCTAAGTAGCTGAAAGTTTTCTTTAAAGAGTTTGGAATTTAAAAACAGGAAAAAAAAAAAAGAGATGTCATAGGAAATGTTTTATGTTCCCTCGTTTAATGCTACATTTCCTTTAATTTATGAATTTCTTGATTCAGACACATAATTGTGCTTAGTATTTCACCCTTTAAATTTCCCTGAACACTGGAATTCAAAAACACAGCTTTACCAGATTTTTTTTTAACAATGAACAAGTCTTAATGTTTCATTCTTTCTCATGTTTCAAAGTAAAAAAAGAAAAAAGCAATAGCAATAACATAGGCTACCTTAACGACACTCCAAATATCACGCTGATATGCTGAATTGTAATCAGATGACGTCTGGAGTGCAGTTTTAAAGCCACTGCCTAAAACAAAATTTTTAATTATGTATATAACTAAAATAAATTATTTCTCTTTTCAAAATATGTTCCTTCATCAAGAACACTAAACAAAATCAAGAAAATACTGGATTGTGTAACTAATTCAACATTTTCTTTTTATTAGCATCACTGCTGAAGAGGAATCATTCTTGCTTTTATAATTATAGAAAATCTGGAATAATTAGCCATTGATATTAAAATGTGCGATATGATTCAACTCTTGCTAATAAATAGGTTTAGGTGACCTCCTTGTGATTTTATCATTTAAAAAAAAACTAATTTTTAAAATGTCTAGCACATACCAGTATAGCTTTCCAAATATTCACACAGGTATAACATCATATTCACAAAGGACCACTGATGAACAAAAGTAATATTAGTACTGCCAATTAAAAGATGGGGAACTGAATTCAGAGATTAAATGATTTGTCTAAGTTCTCAGAACCTCTTCAGGGTAGAACAGAATTCAAACCTAAGCAATTAAATAGCTATTTCCAAAATTCATATTGCCTTTAAAAACTCATTATCAAACACCTGTTTATTCAATGGCTTGATTTCAACCTTGAAATTAAATATGATTTCTAGATAATCATATCATAACCTGCCAATGTCGTCAACAGTTCAAGATGGATTGAGTTTTAAACATTTAAGATAGGAGCAAAAAACAAACAAAAACATGAATTAAAGATACTGACCCTTTGAGTTACAAAAACTTTACTGTGGCTTTTCTAAAAGGTTACACACAGATCCCATTTCAAATATTACATATTAATTAGAAATTATAATTCACATCTAGGTCTGGCACAAAATATGTTTGTTTTACTGGGGGAATATTTAAATAAAAGCATTTTAGCTTTTAATTATTTTTAAGATTTAAATTTTCAAGATTTAAATTAATGATTTTTAATTTAAAAATTTGCATTTTAAATTCTGCTTATATTGCACCCTGCTTTGTACCCATATCCATCATAATAATTAATTCTTGTACATTGTGCACAAATAAGGTACCAAAATTATTCCATAAAGTTGATAAGCTACTCGTGCCTAAACAAAGGCTCTCTAAACTAAAAGCAAATACATTCACAGTCAAATTTACTGTGAGAAATAGAGATTCAAATACATAAACTTTCCTGGATGAGATTCACTTATCAAAGCACATTTATTCGTGTTTATGAATAATGTACTCATTTTTATAAAATCTGTCCCATAAACTCCCTCCTTTTTCTATTTCCTACCAATATTATTGAGGTATCATTTAGGTACACTAAACTAGTGTCTTCCCCTTTTGACGCCTCACCATGACCCCCCGACCCTTGATTTCCTCAGAATCTTTTCCTTCAGGAGCTGACGCCAGAGAAAAGTTTAGACCAAACCAGAATGCTGAAGCATGTAAAAGTACTCAGATAATTCTCCTTTTCATCAGGAAGTAGACTCCATCTAAAACAGTGCTCGTATAAAGCTCTAAAGTAGTAAACTGAAAAGAAAATAGTCTTATGAAGTACCCAAAATAACTAAGGGCTTCACATTGTCAACGTGATTGTAAGGACATAGGAGACATGGCTCCACGTTGTCTTTGTCTTTCCAGCATCCACTCACTGCCTTCCTCCCGTCTGGCAACAGAACCCTGACAGAAGAATGGAGAAAGGCTCTTCTTCTCCCACTCAGAGTATGAGGACGCCCCCTTTGCAATCAGAGCATCTCATCCCCTGGCCACACTGTTTGGCTAAAGATGAGACCTTTATCCTGGTCATTGCAACAGTGATGACTGCAGTAGCACTCCTAGAGTTTGGGGAAATGAAGTGCTCTCTTTTCAGCCCTGGGTGTAGGAGGACGAGGTACAGTAAGGCTGGAGCTGATAGCCATGCTGCCACCAGAAGCAGGGGGCCTGCCTGAGAATGGGACAAATACCGAAAATAAAACAGAATCAAGGACAGAGAGGGTCTGGAACAATGTTAGCCTAGACTTTTCAGTTACTTTGATAGCAAAGTTCTGTTCTTTGCTGACACAGTTGTTCCAGTTGGGTTTTCTGTTTCTTGCAACCAGAAGACATCCTGATTAATATGGTCTTCAGAGTCACTAGTTCTGTCATAACAAGGAATGTAGCACTTGTCAAGCTTTCATCCATTACCAGTTACTCCAATATGACTGGAAATAGCAAACTGACATAAACTGTACCATAAGGAATTTAAATTAGCTGAAAGGAAATCTTTTCTCATAGAGAAATTTTCAAACAAGGGTTTGCATAGTGCTTTTTTAAAAGTATTTTTCAATGGTTCAATTTTAAAGAGTTCAGCAATAATTTATACATGTACACACACACACACACACACACACACACACACACACACACACACACACAAAGATTCTGGTAAACAGTAAAATCTCCTTTTATAGCATAACTAAAAGAAGGCTACAGCCTGAATAATTTTTGTCCATTGGGTATACCTAAGAGGGAGGAGCAAGATACATTCTCTATGCTTTTCAGATCCCCATGATTTCATCTAGAAATCATTAGTATTCCCAAGAGAAATAACCATCATAATTCGATTGGTCACTGCTTAAAATACGACAAGACTGTCCTAGACAAATTTGTTTATTTGTAAACTGATTATCCAAATCAGATCAATATTTTGCTAATCCCTCTAAGTCACAGAAGTTCAATAGGAATGCTTGGCCAATAGGAAACTTCAGAGAAAGGATAGCAGCACCACCTGCCCAGTGGAAACCTGTGATAAACCTCTAGCCTAATGGCGCCAAAGCAAACATTTGTTTCGTCTCAATAAATAAAACAAAATTGTCTTATTTTACCTCTATATTCTAGCAGGGAAGAAATGTTAGCAACTAAGATCACATGTTGGCTTTAAAATGTAGCAAGACTGGAAAATTCTCGTCAAGGAAAGTTTTATGTATGTATGTATGTATGTATGTATATATGCCAAGCAATTCTAAACTTTTTTAAATTAAAGTTTATTAGGGTGACAATGGTTAGTAAACTTAACATAGGTTTCAAGTGTACAATTCGGTAATACCTCATCTATATATCACACTGTGTGTTCACCACCCAAAGTCAGTTCTTCTTCCATCACCATATATTTGATCGTGTTTACCTTCATCTACCACTCCCCTCTCCCCTTACTCTCTGGTAACCACTAAACTATTGTCTATGCCTATCAGTTTTTGTTTTCTTTGTTGTCTTGTTCCTTTGTTGCTTTCAGTTTTATATCCCACATGTCAGTGATATCATATGGTTCTTGACTTTTTCTGTCTGACTTATTTTGCTCAGCATAATAATATCAAGATCCATCCATGTTGTCACAAACGGCACTATTTCATCTTTTCTTATGGCAGAATAGTATTCCATTGTGTATGTATACCATATCTTTATCCAATCATCTATCAAAGGACACTTTGGTTGTTTCCATGTCTTGGCCACTGTGAATAATACTGCAATGAACATAGGGGTGCATATATCTTTACGGATAAATGTTTTCAGCGTTTTGGGGGTAGATACTCAGAAGAGGGATTGCTGGGTCATTGGTAATTCTATTCATAATTTTTTGAGGAACCTCCACTCTGCCTTCCATAGCAGCTGTACCAATCTGCATTCCCACCAAGTGTATGAGGGTTCCTTTTTCTCCACAGCCTCTCCAACACTTGTTACTATTTGTCTTGTTGATGGCAGCCATTCTAACTGGTGTGAGGTGAAATCTCATTGTGGTTTTTATTTGCGTTTCCCTGATGATTAGTGATGTTGAGCATCGTTTCATATGTCTATTGGCCATCTGTATGTCCTCTTTGGAAAAATGTCTATTCATATCCTCTACTCATTTTTTAATTAGATTGTTTGTTTTTTTGTTGCTGAGTTGTATGAGTTCCTTATAATATTTTGGATATTAGCTCCTTATCGGAGGTGTTGTTTGCAAAAAACTTCTCCCATTTGGTTGGTTGCCTCTTTATTTTGTTGATGGTTTCTTTGGCTGTGGAGAAGCTTTTTAGTTTGATATAAACCCATTCATTTATTTTAGCTTTTACTTCCCTTGCCTTTGAGGTCAACTTCATAAAATCCTCTTTGACTCCAAGGTCCATAAGTTTAGAACCTATGTTTTCTTCTATGTAGTTTATTGTTTCAGGTCTTATGTTTTGGTCTTTAATCCATTTTGAGTTAATTTTGGTAACAGATAGCATTCTAGTTTCATTCTTTTGCACGTGGCTTTCCAATTCTCCTAGCACCATTTATTGAAGAGGCTATCTTTTCGCCATTTTATGTTTTTGGCTCCTTTGTCAAAAATTATCTGTCCATATTTACATGGGTTTATTTCTGGCAATTCTAGGCTTATTCCTAATGTTTATACAGTTCAGGTATTTGCATTACATCAAAGGATAGCATGCATCAAACCACTAATAAAAGACAAATATAAGTGCCTGCAATTTAGTAACTTGCATTATCAAAGTAAGGAAGGAAAATAAAAGGCCAAAACCAAAATAAATAATAGATAAGGCAGGGTGCCTTTGAACAGTCTACTCAACAAATACCAGTTCCAAACAGGTTTACTACAAAATTTTATAAACATAATACAGCAGAACTTTTAAAATCAGTGCAATATGAATTCAGCCGAGCTTCCAAAGACTCGTCAAAAGACACTTGTGCTGATTTTTCAAATATAATCATAGTAACAATAACAATAATAATGGTTTCCACCTATTTAACAGTTAGGTGCCTGATTCTAAGGGCCTGATGCTTACTAAGGGTTTTACTTATGTTAATTGCCATTAATCATTCTGGCAATACTGTAAATGATGCAATAAACCCACGGTACAAAGAAGGAAATTTAGGTTCCCAGTATTAACTTGCAAAAATGATACCACGAGAAAGAATGGAGCTGGAATTTGAAACCAGGTTTGTCTAAATCAAAACCCCACCCACTTAAAATCAGTGTGCTAAAATGTTATTCATTCACTCAACATCTTCCTTGAGGACCTACTGTACTATGTGACAGATGCTCTGCAATGCAATGAGGACACAGTTGTGAGCAACAAACACAATTGCTAACCTTACAGAGTTTACAGTTTAGTGGGGGAAACAAACATAAAACAATAATCATAGAAACAAAAGTAAAATTAAAACTACAATTGTGATAAAATCTCGAAAGGAAATAAATACGGTACTGTTATGTGCATACATAAAGCAAAGAGATCTCACAGAGTCTGGATGATCAGGAAATGTTCACTTCAGGTGAATCATGGAGCTGAAATCTGAATCATAAGTTGGTATTAAGTGAAAGGCATGGATGTTAACAGGGGGGAAAAAATGTGAAAAGGCCCTGTGGTAAGAGGGAGCTCAGAAAGATTGTGCAACTGAAAAAAAAAAAAAAAAAGAAAGAAAAAGCAGGCATTGTGCCTGAAGCAGAGAGCTAAAGGAAGGGAACGTGATACAAGATGAGGCTTGTATCTCAGAACTCTGCAAAGCAGGAAGTTATGCTGGGCTTCATGACATTTTATCCAAATGTAAGCAAATGAAAGAGAAACTTCTTTTAAGTCTACGTGTTCCATATGTTTAAAAGTAATGAAGCCTCAAAAGTAACGACAAATATTTTAATCCATAAATCCTTTTAGGTCTAACATTAAACACTAAACAAAGATATTGTCCCTTCAATGATTCTGATGACAAGCTCCTTTTCATCCCCACTACAGCTGCTTGATTCCAGCTGCCTTCATGCTTCCTGCCACGCCTACCACTTGCGGCCTTCTTCTATAATCTTTCTCCTTACCACTGTCTGACCTTCCTAGAGCAAACTCTGATTATGGTATTCTCCAGTTTAAAAATCCTTTAATGGGTTCACATTGCTTAATGGGGAATACATGATCTGGCCCTTCTCTGCCCATCTAGTTTTATCTTGTTAGAATACAGAAGAGCCAGGATTTGAGGCTGTCCAGACAGCAGGTTCATTTCTTGATGTTCTATTTATTCTTAATGTATTGGCCTCATAGGCATGGTTCAAGATGGCTTCTTCCCTGCCCATATTACAAATAGCTGAATGGGAGTGAGTAAGGGCAGGAGGTAGGAGGACAATAAAAGCCTCCTTTAAAGGCTTGACCACAAAGTATAATCTGTGGCCACACCTGGCTACAAGGGACACTAGCAAATGTGGGCTTTATTCTGGGCACCCATAAATTCAAGTACTTCTGTTAGTATGAAAGAAGGGAAAAATGAACTTGAAGGAATAACTAGCAGTCTCTTGATATAGAAATTGAAATTAATATGTATTTTTCTAAATTAAACAGGGTTCACACTAAGTTATGCAGTTGATCTTAATTCTTTAGAGTTTATTATATTAATTACAACTTCCACTTTGAGAAATGTACAATGTGAATGTTGGTCTACTCTTTAGAAAAGGTTTACAGTATAACTTGACGGATATCTACTGCCAAACTAATTACTGTCTCTCTCAAAATTTCTACATGACAATTTACCTAAACAACTTTTTATTCAGAGTCTTCAATAATTAACAAAGTGTTTTTATACTTGCAATTTGAGGATGTTTTTAAAGATTTTCTGAGTGATTATCTAGCAGCTAAGATTTTGGCAATAAGCACTTGGTTTCACCCTGACCGGTAACAATAACTTCATTTGTACTGATCAGGAAAGGAGGCTCATTTTTCACATGGGTTTAGAATTGGAACTCATCTATTACATCATGTCCTGCCAGGTAAATAGGGAAGAAAGGGAAATAAAGGCCTTTTTCTCATTTGTTATCAATCCTAGGTAGAGATGGATTAATTTAGCAAAGTTTTAAATAACACTTTCATTGACAATGACTCTTGATTGGACTTAAAAATGTCAGAGTGTTTACCATTCCTACCCATAAGTACAAAACCCTGAATACAACAAAATTCCTTTTTTTACCCTCCCTGCTTATTTTAACAAACCACAACTAAAATGACCCTCTTTGAAAACATGGTTGAAGCCAAAAATCCACTTGAAATGCAAATGTTTAAGTAGTTATGTCCCTGATATTAGCCATGACCTTGAACACTAGCTAAACACAAGCAACTAGTCTTTAAATCATTAACTTACTTTGAATTCCTAATGTAACTAAGTGGGTGATTTGGGTAATAGATTTTTTTAAGTCACTGTCTCAACTTGGTATGATATACTTCAACTGAATTGATTTGGATATTACAGAAATGAGGCAAAAATCTGATAATATTTGGTATCTTTCATCTTAAAATTACTTTTCTAAAGATATTATATTTTTAAATATATATCATAGAGGATCATAGAATGTTAGACCTAGAGGGAATAGAATGACATTGTTTTAATTATTAAAACTATTTTGTGATTTGTACATACCTATATCTTTCACTTTATTTCTCTGTACTGTATGCAAACACACTCTCATTTGTTCATTGCTGTCAATGAGAATTCCAAGAATAAGAGTGAATAACAACAGTGGAGAATTAAAAGTTCTTAAAGAGAATGGCCAAACATGTATCTTTTGGAATGAGCTTGAGGCAAAGCACAATATAACAGACTTAGTCAATAGGTAGATAGAATATAAATTAATGAAGAACAAAAATACTGGCCATTTGGTCCCCCAACCTATATTTATATGCCTATCCTTTTCCAGACACATTCCTAAATTTCAAAAATAAAAATTAAAGGTTGCCATATGCCCTCTTCTATTTTTCTAAAGTTCTACAAATTCCTCAGCTACTCTCTGGTTTTGTATTTGCAAAGTATTTCCAGCTAAACTTGTCTGCCAATAGCAGTTAAAGTTCAAAATGTCTCCCTGGATGTATTATACATTATCCACCAAGAGAAAGGGCTGATCTCAATTATGCAATGGTCCCACAAAATACTTACAGATTCACTCTTTGCACACATGAAAACAAAGCTAAACTTTCAGGAATATCAATTTTTCTTTAATGTGGTTATAATATGCAAACCATTAAATAAAGCTATATAGTTACTTTTTCCAAACTAACTTATATCAGATGTTGGGCTGGGCAGGTGCGGAGATATGACCCGAGAAATTATTAAAGTACCATTATAGCAAAATTTAATGGTACCATAAATCCAATGACAACTTTCATCCATCTTAAAATAATTACCTATATAGATTCTCAAGACATTTAATAAGTATGAACAACTACAATGACTTTTTTCCAGAGAGGAACTGATGTTTAGAGCTACTTAGAGATTTGAGGATATGTATATCCTAATTTAACAAATACTCACTCAATAAATATTTATGGAGCCAAGCCCTTGAGATACTCAGTGACAAAACAAAAGATCTCTCTGCCTTCAAAGAGCTTACATTCTACTATGGGTAGACAAGATGATAAATACTGGATACAATAAACAATAAAACATATTGTGTGTAAGATGATGTAAAAAAAATGTAAAGAAGGATAAACAGAATAGGAAACGCTGAGGCAAAATGTTAAATATGTTACCATATGACCTAGCAATTCCACTGCTAGGTATATACCCAAAAAAATTATGAACATATGTTCACACAGAAATTTGAACACAAATATTTATAACAGAATTATAAATAATAGTCAAAAAGTGGAACTGACCCAAATGTCCATCAACTGATGGATGTATAAACACAATGTGCTGTATCCTTACAACGGAATATTATTCAGCAATAAAAAGCAATGGAGTACTGATACATGCTACGACATGGATAAATCTTGAAAACATTAGGTTAAGTAAATTAAGCCAGCCACAAAAAAAGCCAAGTATTATGTGATTTCACTTATATAAGGCCCCTAGAATATGTAAATTCATAGACAGAAAGTAGACCAGGGTTACGAAGGGGGTGAGAGAGAAAATGGGGAGTTATTGCCAAAAGGGTATAGAGTTTCTGTTTGGGATGATGAAAAAGTTCTGGAAAGGGACAGTGGTGATGGCTGCCCAATATTGTGAATGCACTTAATGCCACTGAGTTTTACATTTAAAAATGGTTAAGATGCTAAATTTTATGTTTTGTATTTTTCACAATTTATTTTAAAAGACACTATGAAGTTACTGTTAAATTATCCACTAGGCGAAGATATCCAAACTCATGCCCAGGTCCTTTTTGCTCTCTTTCCCCCATACCACACTACACTAGAAGCAGGCAGAAATTGGAGCCCTACACACAGTAATTTCCCTGGTAATCAGAACTGGCATTGTGACTTGCCTTCATGGACATAGGTGAATAATCCAAGTGGGGCCAAATTCTATCACTCTGTATTTTGAAATTGAAGAAGAGAGACACACAGTATAGGAATTGCTGTATCCGAGTCTTGCAAATGGCAGGACCCAGAGAAAAGCTTCTGCTATTGAGATTCCCACAGCAGCCCTGGGTTTCTGCCTTTCTTAGGCCTCAGCTGTTGAGCTCATTATTCAGTTTCTTGGAGCTCCTCCAGTGTCCTTACAATAAATTTCCTTCTTTGCCAAAGCTAGCCAAAGATGGTTTCTGCTCCTCACAAACAAAAGAAACTTCTTTCCAATTTAATATAATCTTTCAATTCTTAAATTTTATCCTCACGGGCAAAGTGATATCAAGCATTCCTTGCTTTCCAATTCCTTTGGACTTTTGAGATCAGACAGTAAGAATTAGGATAGGAAAGGATACCTATAGATTGTTTTTTTCAAGAGTTCCAAGACAATTCAACACAAGGGGCTGGCCCGGTGGCTCAGGCGGTTGGAGCTCCATGCTCCTAACTCCAAAGGCTGCAGGTTGGATTACCACATGGGCCAGTTGGCTCTCAACCACAAGGCTGCCGGTTCAACTCCTCGAGTCCTACAAGGGATGGTGGGCTGCGTCCCCTGCAACTAGCAATGGCAACTGGACCTGGAGCTGAGCTGCACCCTCCACAGCTAAGACTGAAAGGACAACAACTTCACTTGGAAAAATATCCTGGAAGTACACACTGTTCCCCCAATAAAGTCCTGTTCCCCTTCCCCAATTGAAACAAACAAACAAACAAACAAACAAAAAACACAAGGCTTGCAAATAATTTAACTGAATGTGAGTTGGAACATGAGTTGAAGAGCATGTTATTCTCTGAAATTTTTACACATAATACACTTTGATTTGCCACTAGAAAAGTTAACAACTTTTTAATCCAATTTTGTTTTGTGTTGGTTTTTTGTTGTTTATCTGGGCTCTTATATTTAGCTCTGATTATCCATATAATTCCTTACATAATTTGAAGAATCTTTTTTTCAATAGGAGATCATATGTGGAGAGTAGTAGTGTCCGCTCTTAGTGATTGTTTCATAATTAGTCATTACCACAAGGTCTTGGAGAGCTAGGTATCTGGGAATTACGTAATTAAAAACCTAAGTTTTCTCTAGGACTGTGTTAAAGAATTGCTTTGGATAACTAATATATAATAGAAGTCCATCATTTTGTAATTTTCACAGAGATTTTTATGATGCTATTTTAAAGTGGCTCAAACACCTTAGTAATAGAACCTCAATAACACATTGTGAATTTTAAGAATTTAAATATGATTATAGACTATGTTTTGTTCACTCCCTACATCTTTGCCTGCACTCATAGAACTCTATCTATGGCCTTTATAGTTTATTAAAATGCCAAAAGGAAAAGACAGCATAGTGGACTCCATACATACCAGAAGGGTGTTCTATACCAAATTGGGGGGAGGGAGGGAAGGAAGGAGAGAATGAGGGAGGGGGGGAGAAAGAGAGAGAGAGAGAGAGAGAGAGAGAGAGAGAGAGAGAGAGAGAGAGAGACTGCGTGTGTGTTGAACAGTCATAGGCACTATGAGGCAAAAACATTTAGAACTATTTGAGATGAAAAGTTGTCATTATTGCCAAAGCTTCCAGGGATATATTAAGACTTTGAGTTCATTATTAATGAAGGAAAACTATGAAACATTGGAAGTAGGGAGAAATGAGGAGGAAAGGAATAAGACTAGAATATCCAAAGGAGTTAGAAACATTGCATAAATTCTCCCAAATAATTGCCAATCTTCTTCTTGTTCTGTCCTCATTATTTCAGGTATCAGTAAATTTAGCGTACACGACAAGGATTAAAGGCCATCTAAGTAACCTTAGAGGGTCTGAACCATACTTAAAGTTCTCACATTTGGTAAATAAGTATAAAATATGTTCTTAGATTATATCTTCTATCTTTGCTTATCTCAATAATATCAAATTGTTACCTTCATTTTTGGAGCTATTAGAATGGACAGTAAAATTTTACCAAGGTTTTTTCTTTTTTTTTCTTTAAAGTTTATTGGGGTGACAATTGTTAGTAAAGTTACATAGATTTCAGTTGTACAATTCTGTAACACATTATCTATATCTCACATTGTGTGTTCACCACCCAGAGTCAGTTCTCTTTCCATCACCATATATTATACCCCGTTTACCCTCTTCTAGAGCCCCGCTCTCCCCTCCCCCTTTACTCTCTAGTAACCCTTAAACTATTGTCTATGTCTATGACTTTTTGTTCTTTCACTTGTTTGTCTTTTTCTTTTGTTGTTTTCAGTTTAATACCACATATAAGTGAAATCATATGGTTCTCTCCTTTTTCTGTCTGACTTATTTCGCTTAGCATTATAATCTCAAGATCCATCCATGTTGTCACAAATGTTCCTATATCATCTTTTCTTATCGCTGAATAGTATTCCATTGTGTATATATACCACAACTTCTTTATCCATTCAGCTATCGAAGGACATTTAGTTGTTTCCATGTCTTGGCCACCGTAAACAAAGCTGCAATGAACATTGGAGCACACTTGTCTTTATGGATAAATGTTTTCAGATTTTTGGGGTGGATACCCAGGAGAGGGATTGCTGGGTCATATGGTAATTCTATTCGTAATTTTTTGAGGAACCTCCACACTGCCTTCCATAGCAGCTGCACCAGTCTGCATTCCCACCAACAGTGTATGAGGGTTCTTTTTTCTCCACAGTCTCTCCAACACTTGTTACTATTTGTCTTGTTGATGATAGCCATTCTGACTGGGGTGAGGTGATATCTCATTGTGGTTTTTATTTTCATTTCTCTGATGATTAGTGATGCTGGGCGTTTCTTCAATGAAACAAAAATGTACCAAGAATACATGATCAAATTATGGGTACAAATTTCAGACAGACATTCATCCTAATGATCCTTTCAAAGTTTATCTCAAATACCATTTCCTCCTTGAAGCTCTCCCCAGGTCATATTAGCCAAATAGAAAGAATCCTCTGCTAACTCCCTACAACACTGTTTTCAGTCATCGTGGCATTTGAAAAGAATTGCTTTATGTTGTAGCTATTCAATACCAGTCTTATCTCCATTACTAAGTAATTACTACATTGGTTTCAAAATTATTTATTAAACACCTAGTATGTACCAGGAATTGTGTGCAGTACAAGGATTAAAAAGAGAGAGTCGGTTCCTGATTTGTGGCATTTACATTACTAAAAGCAAAGAAGGCGTCAAATGCCTTTATGTCTCCCCTAGATCCTAGGCAAGTGTCATACTCCAAATTCTCAAAGGAAGTTTGCGTTTTTGAGACAATAATTAAATAGAGCTTAGTATTTGGCATCTCTTGATAATGTATCCCCAGCACATAGTCAGAATTCATAAAATATTTGTTGAGTGAATTAGTGATTCAATATGCAGCATGCTCTAGCATAAACCACATCACCAGGAATGACACAAGGACTTCACACATGATGTGGACACACTTTCAATTTTGAGATTAAAGTTGATATTTATTACAAACACTTGATCAATTGATTTCAATCACACACACAAAAAGTCTCTCACAAACTAATGCCTACAGAAACTGACTCAGACAATAAAAGTTTCATAGCGAGTACTAAGATCACTAAAGTGACCAAGTCATCCATGCTAAAGTGTTTACTTTTCACATGTATAAACAGACTTCTAAAATTAAACAGACTATATATTTACTGCATAAGTTAAATCAGCCGTTTATAATTGCTCAGCATTGCTGGGCCAGACAAACATTCTTCCATAATACATTTTAAAGCACCGAAATAAGCAGGAACAAAATTTTTTTTATGGTAAACATCTGACCATCTATTTCAGCAACATGCAATTTCCTAGTTTGTGGTTTTCCTCCACTGACTATGACCAGGAAAATGCTTTATTTATGCTTTTTAAAACAAATATTGTTGATTAACAATAATAAGAAATTGAAGAATCTTTAAAAACATTATTTTCGTGTCAGTTAACTTTCCTGAAACATACATAGAATCTGGGAAAGATATGCGATATAAAAATTAAAATCACCCATCCATTCACCATGCAGTATCAAAACTGTTATTATGCTGTTCTATTTTCTTGCACTATTTTCCATGTATCTTATTTTACATATTTTAATTAGAATTATGGTTTTCTAAAGGCATATATTGAAAACTTCCCCACCTAAATCTTCATGGAAGTAGAAAGATAACCACACAAAAAATAGGCAACACATTTGAAAGGTATGGTTTTATACATTAAATAAATGAATGAATGAGTGAATGATCATTAAAGTTTCACTATTTTGATTATAATCTGACAATCCATCACCAAATCCTGATATTTAAAAAGAAAGTAAAATTCATTGTTATTATGCTCTAAATTTGTCATAAAAGTCTACAGTTATTCCTTCCTTTATATTTATATTTGAAGCCACACCCTGTGCCTGGAATTTAAGTTTTAAAGTTTGAGTGTATAGTATTCTGTAAGTTACCCACATATTATCTGTCCAAGAACTGACCGAAAGGGAAAATGTAATTATCAAAAGTATTACCTATGCAAAAAAAAAAAAAAAAAAGCTTCTGTAAAATGTAGAATGCGGCCAAGGGGTTGTCTCTGAATTCTATTCTACCAAAGATAAGCATCAGGGGCATTTGAGGAGGGATAGTTATTTATCTGAGTTCTCCAAAAGAGGATCTAAAAGCTACAATGTTATTTATGGAATGACTTCTAAGTTTAAGAAACAGTCAACCTTTCAGCTTAAAATAGACTTTAAGTTCACCACTTCAGAAACTGTCTTTGTACTTCAGCTGATTTCAAGTTCCATAACATGACACTACTAATTCCACTTTCCAAAACAACTCAATATTCAAGATTATATTGTCTTCTTCTGCCCCACTAAACACACATGCACATGTCCAATGGATTGTTAGATATTTTTATCACAATAACATGTGCCTTAGAGAAAACAAAAGCTAGGTTTATATGCACCTAGTGATAGTAGGACTAATGGTTGGTACTCGGAAGGGGTATCTTTCTAATTCAAAGATACTACAGATTCTTACAAATCATGCAAAAATAAAAGCTGACTACAACCATTCTTTGCTTCATCTATGACTTTTTGTTGATCAAACAGTCCTATTAAAAGAAAGATTTGTTAAAACTATAATAAGAATAGCACGGCTGAGTAAAACAAGAAAACATAATAATAAATCAAATCTGCAAATATTTAAATATCATAAATTTAAGCAGAAAAAAAAAATACCAGGAAGGGACATTCAAGGGACAGTACCTGGGAACAACAAAATGTAAGCCTTTACACAATTTTGTTCATCTAAGTAATTACGTCAGAATTATAAACTACGTGACCCACCATCAGGTGCTCGATGTCCATCACTGAACAAGGAAACAAAGGAATTGAGAAGTTCACTGAAGTGGCCAAAATAAAGAAGGAAATAAAAGTGAGGGCCTCCATCTTCTGTCACTCTGGCTAAGTAAGAGACTACAGTGACGCTCCACTTAACGATCCAGTCCGAGAAAGGTGTAGTTAACGCATTTGCGCAAACATCGTACAGTGAACTTACACAAACCTAGATGTATATAGCCTACGACTGTAATTGCATGTGCTATACTTTTATATAGCTGACTGTGCAGTAGGTTTATTTACACCGGCATCACCACAAACACGTGAGTAATGTGTTGTGCTGAGCTGTTACCACATTAAGAGGTCACTAGGCGATAGGAATTTTTCAGCCCCATTATAATCTTCTGGGACCACCATTGTGTATGCGTCTGTCATTAACCAAAGCCTCACTGTGCCTCCTGTGATGATGATGATGCTTTGCGGTCACTGCACGGATGCGTGATCACCTGACAGTTTTCTGAGACCTTAACTAAAGGGTGTTGATTCTTAGTACATCCCGAGAAGAAACCTCAAGCTAAAGGCAGCAATCATGTATACATATATAGATATATAGATACACACACACACACACACACACACACACACACTTATACGAACATTTGTCATTTACTAACCTCTCAACCATCAGAGAATAAACAATAAAGGAATTATGTACCTTTTGCTGATTCTATTATCCCACCTACCCTGGGAATTCTGCTATACTCACTCCCACTGTGTAGTATTTGGCCAATGGTCAAGCTGATATACCCAGAAATATGAAATGTCAGATGTAGCAAAGAGCAGGGAAGTAAATTTCAGTATAAAGAAAATGGAGGAAGGGTAAGGGACAATTAATACTGCATGTGAAATTGTGCAGCATATCCCAAAACTCCTTCTTTTCCTTATAGATGAAAAATAAAAACTATGAGTATGACACTAACGTGTAACAATATTAAAATATTCATTTATTTAAAATATATTAACCATCTTCCTTTAACAAGATTTAAAGCAGTCTTCCTTAAGTCAATATAAGTATTTCCTAAATAGAACTTTAGATGAAAAATTGAGTTAGAAAATTTTAAGTTAGCCCCCTTGGCACCTACACAGACTAGGAGAACAATACTTTAGTTTGCAAGAATTCAAAATTCAGAAACATCAGGTAAATACTGGTTAAAGAATAACTGGGGGGAAAAAAGAGGGGGAAATGCAAATCTTTGCAGCTGGGGCATTCTAATTTCTCACAGACTGACAAATCAAACTTAAAAGCTGGGTCACGGAGCCTAAGAAAATCCTTCCACATTTCCAGTTGGGCGGGCCTCTAAAAGAGGCCTACTAAACTCTAATATAGTGAAACTCAGTAATTTTTTCATCTGAGAAATGTATTACCTTATTGCAAAAATTCCCCAAAGCTCAATAATAACAATGTATGTCTTCCCAAACGTATTTATTACATATTAAATATTCAAATCAGACTCTGTGTAGACAAATAAATATGTGTCTATTTCCTTGAAATGCTTGTAAACTCAGGTCTCATTAACTACTCTCCTAAGTTGAATTAAAAAAACCATCATACCACACCTCACCCCAGTCAAAATGGCTATCATCAATAAATCAACAAACAAGTGCTGGCGAGGATGTGGAGCAAAGGGAACGCTTGTGCACTGTTGGTGGGATTGCAGATTGGTGCAGCCACTATGGAAAACAGTATGGAGGTATCTCAAAAATCTGAAAATAGAACTACTGTACGACCCAGCAATTCCACCCTTAGGTATCTATCCAGAGAAATCCAAAACTCTAATTCGAAAAAATGTATGCACCCCTATGTTTATAGCAGCACTATACACAATAGTCAAGACATGGGAACAACCAAAATGCCCATCAGTAGACAACTGGATTAAGAAACTGTGGTACATTTATACAATGGAGTATTATGCAGTCATAAAGAAGAATGAAATCTTACCATTTGCAACAATATGGATGGACCTAGAGAACATTATGTTAAGTGAAATAAGCCAGACAGAGAAAGACAAATATCATATGATCTCACTTATATGTGGAATCTAAGGAAAAGAATAAATGAATGAACTAATCAGAAACAGTCTCAGAGACATAAAGGAAAAACTGAGGGTTGCTAGATGGGAGGGAGGGTGGGGATGAGGGAGAAGGTGAGGGGATTAGGAAGCACAATTGGTAACCACAAGATTGCCACGGGGATACAAAGACAGTTTGGGGAATGTAATCAATAATGTTGTAAAGATTTTGTAGGATATCCGATGGACACTTGTTTCATTAGGGAGACCACCTCAGGGAAGACGTAGATGCCTGATCACTGCACTGTACACCTGAAGCTGAAGCTGAACAATAATGAATGTCAACTACATATATATATATATATATATATATATATATATATATATATATATATATATATATATATATAGCATTAGGAATAGAGACAGTGGAAATGTAATGGCTGTATGTGATGTCAGAGGGGTAGTAGATGGGGGGAAGGGGGTTATCACTGTGAGAAGGATACAAATGATAAATGTTTAACTATTACATTGTTTTGTATGCCTGAAACTAATAAAACAAAAGTTAAAAAAAAGAACATTATGCTCTCAAAAGTGTCAAATAGATAAAGAGCTAAAATAGAAATCAGAAACTTTAAGCCTAATATTTAGCTCTTCCACTGAGTTTTTAATATTACAGTGGGACAAACTATTTTAGCTAAATAGATACAATACCAATGTCTCCAATCCAGCTCCTGATTCACTTTAACAATTCAAAAATCTTTTAAAGAAATTTAAGGACCACAAAAATATAAGCATAATATGGATTTTCCTAGCAACTTTCTAACAAAAATAAAATTGTGCTCTTTCATTTCTGTCTCTTTCATTCATTTTTATATACCCCAGGGGGGTGGGCATAGCATATACTCTCCTTCTTAGTCTCCAGAAAGACAAGCTGACATGAAAAGAGAATGAGTAACATGAACATAGCTAATTAGCAGCAGACCTAAGACAAGATCTCCAACTAATAGAAGAGCAAGGGAATTCAACTAGAAGTATGCACTCTCTTTGATACAGAAAGTGTATAAATAATGACCCTACAGCAATATAATGGAAAACATTGATTACTATGATCCTTTGATTTCACAGCCCTAAAACGAACTTGCAAAATAAATATCTACCAATTGTCTTCTAAGCTAATAAAGTTGGTGATGCTACTCTGCCTGATCACATATTATACGGCATGGACGTATGCTCCTGCAAGCTTTGTAACTCCTAAAAATCAGAGGGCGATGTGGTTCCATAGGTTAAAGAAAAAGAATATCCAATCAAAGCACCAAGCTTCACCAATAGCAGCATTTCTAAAGACCCTTCCCCAGCTTAGAATTAGCTGCGTGGAAGTCTTGTCATTGTACCCTCAACAAGACTCAGTTTGTTAACAGAAAAATAATACTGCACAAACACATCCTAAAGAAACTCAACTTTCAAAACACCAGCAAGAAATATTGAATACAAACAAGAAACATTTATAGAAACATATATGCTACATGAAAAGTCAAGCTTATTTTTCACTCAAGGCATAAAGATTATGATGTGCAACCAAATAAACTAGCACTTGGCTGAGAATCTAGAGACAGGGTTACAGTTCCAGCTTCAGCATTAATGTCCTGTTTCTTGGGTAAGTCTCTTCACTTCTCTTCCCTTCAGTTCCTGTACCTCTAAAATTAGCAAGACAGACTCCACAACTGCTAACACTGTAGCTTTCTGATTTCCTTTCTAAAGCCCTATATGCATTATAGTTACACATACACATACCTCTGCTGAATAAGACACTACAAAAACATGATCTTTTGTTTGTCTAGGTTTGATAGGAGTACTCTATTCCTAATCCTTTTTATGATTTTGTCCACAAGTATAACTACTGCTCACAGTTACAAGAGTTAACACTTTATGTAAGTGTTTATTATATGCCAGGTCCCATGCTAAGCACTTTCCATATATTAACTTACTCTTCCTCACCACAATCTTCTGAGACAGAAACCATGAATGCTCCTGCTTTTTAGACCAGAGGAAACTGAAATACAGAGCAATTATGTAACTTGACCTGCGTCATAAGGTGCTCATAAGGGACACAAGTGGAGAAGCCAGGATTTGACCTGCAGCATTCTGGCCCTGAAGTGCTCCCTGCTTAACTACCACGTTACACACCCCCAGAGAATCTATGGAGGGCAAGGGTCAAAAACACAGAATTCATCAGCAAAATGTTATTGGGGCCCAAAAATTGACCTTACATTATGAATTCTCTCAGAAACAAATGGTAGCTCATGATTGACAAACCCAGCTTAAGCACTTGCCACGCTTTTTTTTTTTTTTTTGCACACTTCAGTTTCACAAGTAAATAACATTGACCTTAAGGGATTAAATTAAACCCACTTCCCTACTTTCACCCACTTAGGGGGGATGCATAAATACCGTGTTTCCCGGAAAATAAGACCTAACTGGACCATCAGCTCTAATGCGTCTTTTGGAGCAAAAATTTATAATTGCATAATATAATACAATTGCAGCAAATTGCAAATTTTTGGAGCAAAATTTTTGGAGCAAAAATTTATAATTGCATAATATACAAGTGCAAATTTTTGGAGCAAAAATTTATAATTGCATAATATACAAGTGCAAATTTTTGGAGCAAAAATTTATAATTGCATAATATAATACAATATAATATAATACCCGGTCTTATATTAAATTTTCCTCCAAAAGACGCATTACAGCTGATGGCCCAGCTAGATCTTAATTTCGGGGAAACACGGTAACAGAATCTATGGAAGTTCTGGTGACTTCCAGGTCCGCTGTCGAGTAGGCACCACTCCCGTTATAACATGGCTGGAAGTCATGGTCTAGGAGCATTGCATGTTAAGTCATGTACCCTAAAACCTAACAGAAAAGTGACCAGCAGGAGTAGAAACACCAGTTCTGCAGCCTGAATTCTCTCGGCAGTCTACGTGCTGAGACCATTAGGTAACAAAAAATGTATAGACACATCAAAATATATTGCAGTGTGCATTTAAACTGTGACCTAGTATTTTCAGTCAAGACATAGAGAAAATACTAGTAATCAAGGAAGTCTTACTTAACCATCTAGCAATACATATACATATATATGTATATATGTGTGTGCATATATGTATGTATGTATGTATGTATGTATGTATATATCCATTCATAAACCAATCCAAATCTCAAGAGCACTGCAGTTGGCTGATTTCCAAAAGGAGATTCAGCATTTCAGTGGGCCAAGGCCCGGGAAGTGGTGAAAGCAGGTCTGAGTTCTAGCACCGTGATCTCTGAGGCCCCCAGGCTGTGTCCCCGACCGCGGGACGAGTCCTAGTTCGGCAAGGCCAAAAGGAAATTAGCGAAGAGGGCACCGGGAGCTGCTCCCGCGGGGCAAAAGCCACACTTTGGCTCACCACTTCGCTTGAGTTTCATGTCCAAAGCCACGGACTTTCATCCTCTGCTCTTACAAACCCAACCCTGAGAGACAGGGGCTGAGAGTGGTAGCGAGAAAAGATGGGGAGAGGAGGTGTGCTGTTTTACCTTTAAGGGGAAACAAACATGGTAATCAAAATAACCCAAGGAGAAGCCAGCGAAGACTTCGCCGGCCTGTCTCAGAGCTTTTGAATCACTTCCTCCTTTTCGGATGTGTCTCTAAGTTTGAGATTATGAACTTGCTGAGAAAGTGTTGCCTCTCCGGGCAGCTCCCAGCGAACCAGCGACCCGAATGCACGGCTCTGTCCGCGGGCGCAGACCCTAGCCGGCGGCCGGGCCACGCTCGGCGGGAGCAGGAGGACCAGTTGGTGCGTGGAGGGACGGGGATGGGCTCCGAGGAGACGGAGCGCCAGTGCTGCCCAGCCCGCCCCCGGCTTACCCCAGGGTGCTGATGAAGCCGTTGACCGAGCCCTCCGCGTACAGGGACACGATGTCCCCTATGTAGAGGAAGCTGGACATTTTATCAGACATGCTGCTTCATGCTCCAAAGTAGACGTCCTTCCTCTTCTCTGCGCCCTCCTGCCCTTTCAAGGAAGCCGCCGCCGCAGAGGCAGCATGGAGCGCACGACAGCCCGGCAGAGAGCAGCGGCGGAGGGCACGGGCGGAGCCGAGTGTGGGGGCTCAGCCCTGTCCAGCGCCGGGGGAGCTGGCCAGGAGCGAAGCGTCAGCCGGAGACACCCCGCGACCTGCGCAGGCGGGGGGCCCCGAGAGCCTCAGCCGCCGCCTCCCCGTCAGGTTTCCTGTTTCTTTCAGAAGTTTTCTCTCCAACACCTTTGCTCCTCCTCCTCGTCCTCCCTCCTCCGCGTCCCCTCCCCTCTCTGCGCCCCGCCGCGGCCGTCACAGCCACCGGGAGGGAGTTAGCGATTGCAGAGCCCCAGGGTGCTCTCCGGGGAATTTTTGGACCAGGTGGTGGTGCCCATTGGGCAAAGGGGAGGAGAGGAGCCCGGGGAGAAGGGAGCGGGAGGCCAATCAGGGAGCGGCGGGCGGGGGCGGAGCTGGGTCGGGGCGGGGCGACTCGGGGAGGCCGGGCCACCCGGCAAGCCGCAGCTGTGGCCGCTGGGGCGGGCGCGCGGATGGAACTCCGGGAGGCGCTGGGAGGGCGGCGGGTGCCCCAAGCTGGTGGGGGCGGGAGAGGGGGCGCGATAGAGCCGCCCAGGAGAGGCTAGATCTGGGGTGCGACAGTCTCCGCCTGGGAAAGCGAAGGATGGCGGTGCCGAGACGCTTTCCTGGAGCTTGAAGGGGTCAGTGAGGATGAGAATTGGCGATGGGGCAAAGGACCGGAGCAGCGGAATGAGCCAGCGAGTCCCCCGGAGGTGAAAAGGAGAAGCCGGGATGGGGTGGGTGGATATTTAGGGGTGGGCAGTTTGCTGACGAAGAGAGGGGAAGGTGTAGAAGGAAAAAAATACAAATAAAAAATAAACACATAATAAAGAAAGATAATAAGGGGAAAAGGAAGGGAGGGAGGAAGGACGGGAGGGAGGGAGAAGGAGGGAGGGAGAAGGAGGGAGGGAGGGAGGGAGGGAGGAAGGGAGGAAGGGAGGAAGGAAGGAAGGAAGGAAGGAAGGAAGGAAGGAAGGAAGGAAGGAAGGAAGGAAGATGGGTCTCTATTTGGAGTATGTAGTTTTGTTTTTTTGTCCCAAGTACCTGGCGTTTGTGAAACGTGATCTGTCAGCAGATTCCCAGGTGGAGGCCAGCCTCCTCAGAGGAAACGTCACTTTACCGAGCCAGCAATTTTTGTAGCTAACGGTTGGAGGTGAACCTTCTCTTAAACCTCCAAGGCTGCGCCTCCTGCTGTAAAGTCCTAGCCCAGGTTTAACTTTCCATCTCCGGAGAGCCCACCCTCACTGTCTCACTGACAGTCTTTGTTGACTTTTAAAACTGCTGAGGCTGAAGGCGCCAGAGGTCATAAATGAAACTGGTGACTGAACACGTTTCCACACCTTGTCTGTTGTTTTTGTAGCCCTCATCTTATTAAGATCATTTTAGAAGGCTTTTGCCCTACCTTTCTGGAAGACCCGGAGAGAACAAACTCTTTGGATAGCGGTTATAACTCCCCACCCAAAGAACTGTGACCTAAGCAATCCCCACAGAGCAAGGTTTGCAGAAAGGCAAAGGGAACTCAGGGCGTGCAGAGGAGTGTGCGCCAAATTGTGCAACTAACCAAAATTTAAATTTACAGTTCAAGAAAGTCTTACAGTTCAAAAAATAGTTTTCGTTAAGACTTATAATCACATGATGGAATATGAAAGACGAATAAGCTTAATATTCAAATGTTTGTTTTTAGAAAGCCTGGAGGATAGAGGAAAATAGAGTGTTAGAATCCAGGAAATGCTGGCGCAAAGCCTGTGTGTGTTGAGATAAACTAGACTCAGTCATTGTCCTACTGTGCAGCTGACAGATCTCTCTTTACTTCGGTGTTCTCCTTTGGAAAAGATTACTTGGCAACTTAGAAATGCATATTACATGATAAAAGCCCTCCTCTGTCTACACACGTGATATTACTGTTGGGAGCCTCCAAGACATTGGATGTATGAGCTATTTGAAAGCTTGAGTTGGAACCCTGGAAATGGAGGTTTCTGATTATCAAAAAGATCCACGGATTACATTCTGTGATTCCTCATGTTGCACAGTCCTGTCCGTACATCCAATGCACGCTCAACAATTCTTAGTCAGTCATGAATGTTTTCCTTTGTTTACTCTAGGCACACACTTTCTGTGGACAACACATTACCAAACAAATGGGTGATTATTTATGCTGAAGGCTAAGGAACACGTACAAACTTCAAGCCATGTGTTCAAGTGCAATGCCTTTCTTCCTCCTAATAACCCCACCCCCACCACCCACCGCCCACTGGGGTACCCAGTATAGTCTGAGGACGGGATATGGTCACACTTCTGGTTGGCAAAGTTGGTCACCCAACCACCAAAGGCTCCTTCCAAAGCAGCCAAGCCTCCTTAAAAGGGTCGTCTCGGCCTTAGCTTTTATAGCAACTCTATCCTTCCATTTGCTCAGCTTAGAAACCTTAAAATCATTTTTGACTCCTCTCTCTCTCTCACCCCACATTCAGTCCCACAGCAAATCCTGTCAGTTCTGCCTTCAACCTATGAACAAAATGTCCTGTATTCCAATAAAAATCTTGTTCATCAAATGGCATCACCAACCTCTTAAAAATCCAGGCACAAAGACTTGGAGTCCTTTTCCTCTCTTTCTCTACCTCTTTCTTCCTTTCTGTTATCTCAGAAATGTTACCTCTTGACCCCTCCCCGCTGTTCTATACTGTCGCCTGCTCCTTGGTGCTGACGCTTTGTCGCCCAGACTCCCTGTCTTCATGGCAAGCCAGAGCACGACCTTTACTCAGTGGACCTGGTCAAAACTCCTCAAACTTGCAATGACCTCCCACTGTCTACAGAAGGAAATTCAAAGGCTGTCACCTGCTGGTGTGAATATCAGATGTTGTGAACATCAGTTTATCTAAATGGGATCTATGCAGAGAATACAGGACACTTCATCATGTCCTAGCCGTCCACACTGTCCGTGGGCTCATCTCCTTCTCCTTTTATAACCTTGGTTTCTACTCTTCCACTCTTGATTTCCTCATGGAAAGCCCGACTTCCCACATATCAGCTGACACTTTCAGTCTCCATGCCCTTCAGTGTGATGGTCCCTCTGCCAGAAATTCTTCTTTCTCCTTCTCTTCTCCTCAGGCCCAAGCTCCATGTCCCCAGGGAAGCGTCTCAAGTACTGCCAAGGCAAAGTTCCTTCCTCTGGAATTCCCAGGGCCAGGCCACCCTAGCATGTGTGGTTCCCCAGGACAAGAGTAATTGGAGCCCCTCATGGCATAGTCTAAATATGAAAACTCACTAATTAAGCAAAAAAAAATTGTTATATGTTATAGGTTGTGCAGAGAGAGCTGTCGCCCTTTTCCAGATTCTTCCTATCCACAATCACTGCAAACTGCAAACAGCCTTCCCTTAATCATGCCTTGGGCCATCCCTGTGTATACCAGCTGTGCAGTGTATGCTTGGGAAGGTGGGTGGAGGGGCATTTATGTACGGGATTCTGGGATCTCACATACCCGGATTTAGTCTAGAAGTGGGAGGAAGCTCAGGCTCGTGGTGGGCATGTCCCTTATCTAAAATAGGCAGGAGGCCAGTTGCCTGACCTAACAAGCATATCCTTTTCAAGGCACCTTGCCATGTCATTTCTGTACATCTCAAGCTTTACCAAACTAGAAGCATCCTGAGAATGAGATCAGTGTCTAAATCATATTTTATCCTTCAAGGGGTCTAGCGGTACTCATTTAGGGCTGCAATAAACATATGGTAGATAGATGAAATAATAAATAACTGATGCAAATTTTTGAATGCTGGAATATTTGTATTACCTCTGATGGTGATGACAGGAGACGTCATGAATATCTGTTGAACCAAATGGCATTCAAAGAGTCTCCTATGCAACAGCCCTAGTCATCAATGCCCTAAAAATATATATAGGGAGAAGTAATAAATAGAGCAGAGTGTAATATTTGAAATGATTATTCCCAGAGGATTGCCTGTAGTAAAATAAGGTTCCAGTACAGAGTTCTTCCATCAGAGATGTTTTCAGGGTAATTTATATTCAGTGTTCATTTGATGATACTCACATCAATACTAGAGGTGAAAGTGTTTATAATCTGTTACCTGTCAACTGCGTCTTTCATGAATAGCTTTTTAATATGTAACTGGTTTATTGCGCAGTCTACTTCATGAGGGACAAATAAAATATATTTTTTTAAATCACCCCCTTGCATCAAATCTACATGTTCTGTTCCTTAATGACATTCCAAGGACAGCCCTTGGATTTCGTTATTTTCAGTTGTTACACACACACACCAGTCCACTCCCGTTTAAAATGTTGGTTTCATCTTTTCTAGACTGCCTCAGATCAGTGGGACAGCCATGAGGAAGGGGTGTGCTCTGTTCTTTTATTCCTACCCACACATCTTCACTTTTGAACTCCCTGGGTGTTGGAATAGAGAAGTCAGATCAGGATGAAATGGGCAAACGTATCATTCTGAATTGGAGGTGTGATTTCAGTCTCTCTTGACAAGTGCTGTTTGTCTGGCCAACACTGATTGGTAAACTGGCCTTCTTGCCAGGTAGATGTCAAATGTTGGTTCTCTCTTGGGCACGTGGGTAAGATGTTTACAGCTCGGAAGGACCTCTACAGTGCATAGTTCTTTGAAGTGGAAGAGCTCACCCTGGCCTCACTTCATTCAAACCCCCTCAGCTCTGCCACTGACAGTATACCCCATAGGCAGACCACCCTCTTGGGTGGCATTCTAGCAAGCCTGCCCTCCTATTCACCTTGGGAGATTAAGGCAGGGTCTGCTTCATAGTCTACAGCCTGTGTGCTGGCACAGGGCCACATGCTTAGACAGGCCCCATGCTTGGTTTGACATTTTGCTGACGCCGTCTTGAAATTCATGATTTTTTTTTTTAACAAAAGGCCTACATTTTCATTTTGCACTGGGCCATGCAAATTATGTAACCGTCCTGGATTTCATACATCCTTACCACACCAGAGTGGGCATGTAAATTGTTCCACTGATCTCCTTCATTCCGTCAATCTTTCTATCTCTCCAATTCCCTTTTCCCTACTCAGACAGATCAACAATTCTGACATACCAACTACCAACCAAGCTGCTTTTAATTGGGAAATTCAAGGCCAGGCTCCTCCTCTCATGGGCATTACCACTCTTTATAATTTTCCCTCCAAAACATCCTCCGTGGAGATAAGGGAAGAGCTCTACCACCTCACTACCTCACTAGGTCAGAAGTGGACAACTCTGCCAATTTACCGTAATCTATCTATATTCACTGTGGAGAGTTCTGTTGATCTGTTCTCTAATAAATATACATTAGTCATTTATATTTCCTGCTATGAAATTTGGGGATAAAAAATGCTGTCTACTTGAGGATTCCAGGAACAAGCTGGAAGGAAAATGGTGGATAGTATAGGGGGGAATATAGAAGGAGAATCTCATAACCATTCTCAACCACTGTTGTGAGGTAGATTCTGTGGTCGCCTCCAATACCTGTCTACCTTTTCCCCGTGTCTAACAGCCTGAGCGGGGTTAACACCACCCCTCAACTCCAAGCATGGGTCCTGACTAGTCTAAACCAGCACTTCTGAAACTTAAATATGTATAAGAACCATCTGGAGAGCTTGTTAAAACACAGGTCCGTGGGCCCCATCCCCTGAGATTCTGATTTAGCAGATCTAGAGTGGGGCTTACTAGCATTTCTGAAGGGAGTGGTTGTGTGTGGGCATGGGGAGCGAGGTGAGATTGAAACATTGGCTTAGGAAGGCCTTGCTAAGAAAAGGACTTGTTTTTCATTTTTATTTTGAAATAGTCTCAAACAGAAAACCTACAAAAAGAGTATGTAACTCTAACCCAAATTCAAGAATTTTTATAATTTGCCACGTTTGTTTTGTCATTGTCTTTCTCTACACACACACACACACACACACACAATTTGTTTTTAGAACCATCTGAGTGTAGGTTGTATACATCATGCCCATTACCTCTTAATACTTCAAGTATTCCTAAGAACAAAGATATTCTCAGATACCCACAGAACAGCTATCAAATTAAGGTAGCTGATCTAAAACTTTAATCTGCTGTCCATAGTCTAATATAACATTGTCCAAGTGGTGTTTTTTATAGCATTTTTTCCCCTCCAGGATACATATAGCATTTACTTGTCGTATCTCTTCAGTCTCTTTTGATCTGGACCAATTCCTCAGCCATCCTATGCCTCTCTTGAAACTCTCAATTTAACATCCTATTAAATTTAACATCCTTTCTTATCCCCAACAGCCCACTTGTTTTGTATCCTTGGTCTAGGGAAAGAATTTTTAAGAATTATAGCCCTGATTTTCAAACATTTTTGAAGAATACAGGCCATTTATTTATAGCCTATGAATGTGGGTTTGCCTTGCATTTCTTCATAATTAGGTGAGGTTAAGCATTCACAACCGGAATACTACACAAGTGATGATGTGTTCTTCCCCGGTACCTTGACCTCTGTCACACAATGTCCATCTGCCCCCTTGTCGATGACATTAGTTTTGCTGTCAAAGTGTTGTCTTGTAGACAAAAGTTTAGAAATAATCCCAAACCAGCTCTCTTTTCAAGGTGTGGTCTATAAGAAACAATCTCTTAGCCTGGGAAAATTCCAGAAATGCAGGCCAATATTGAAGCAGCAGCAAGTCTGATTTTCCTGCCAAAGATGCCATCCTGCCCATCTCCTGACCCTTAACCGCTCTGTTTCCAAAGCTGGAGTCTGACATCAGTCTGCTTTGTTTCCCTACCTGCAGGGGACAAACACCAAGCTCCTCAAGTGCCACCTTTGAAGCTCTTCTCACTAGACAAGATATGAGAGTCAATCACCACCTTTCACCCCCCCACCCCACCCCACCCCACCCCCACCCCACCCACCTACACACATAGAGTCCTCTCCCATGCACTGGGGGCAGGGCAGGACTCAGAACACAGCAGCAGCTCACTCCAAAGCAAACATCATCACAAAATCCTCTCTTATCCCCAACAGCCCACTTGTTTTATATCCTTGGTCTAGGGAAATAATTTTTAAGGATTATAGCCCTGATTTTCAAGTGTTTCCTTTCAAAATTCTCATCTTGGTTTTATTCATCGTATGTTATGCCTCTCTTGAAACTCTCAATTTAACATCCTATTAAAATATTTTTCTGACCTATTTGATAGGGTCACAGGCCCTTAGAGATATTTACACTACCTACCATTGAATTGTTCATGGCCCAGCCTTGATAACAGAAGAATGGAAATTTTACTGAAAAATATAGGAATATTCCAAATCTTCCCTACTTCAATTTACAACAATTCTTTCCCAAATACAATTTCATGTTTCCAGTTAAAAATCAGGACAGCATTTTTCAATCACTTAAAAGGATCCCATAACTGTATACCAGAATATTTAAGAATACAAGCATCACATAGAATGTGTTTAAGTTACTAACACTAATTTACCATCTGCCAGTCTTTGCTAAAATACTTGACCTCTGAGGCCTCATTTTCCTTATCTGTAAAATAAAGACAATAATGTCTACTCCTATGGTCCTTGTGAGGTTTAAATTAGAAAATATACTTAAATGGCTTGGCATGGTACCTGGCACAAGGAAATGCTCAATAAATGCTAGCTATTTTTATGACTGCCATTACTTGAGAGGAAACCGATGTTGAGAGTCATGAGAAAACCAAGCATGAAAGATGTTGCAACCTGTTGAGGAAGACACATTAGTCACTAAGCCAATACCAGGCTCATCTTCAGGGATTCTGCATCAACAGCTCTTTCATTTTTACATCAGTTCCTTCAGTAAACAGTAGTAAATGTTTGATAAATATTGAAATTTTGATCTCTTTCAAAGACACTTGAATTTTTTAAAAAACGTCTATAATACAAAACGAAACCTAATCTTTAACAAGGACATGTCAGACATAACAGGGAAAACAAATCTTCAGACAAAAAAAAAAAAAGTGGCTAAATTTCTAGCCTGGTGCTGCAAAACCACCCACAATGTCACACGGGAACTCTTCCTTCCACAAGCTGACAGCTTTTATCTCTTCACAGAAGAGAGCAGATAAAGCCCACAGAGAAAACTGCCATTTACCACCAGAGAATGTTGTCATGCCTGTGGTCTCCTAGAGGATAAATGGGGACGACGTAATGCAGAACTCAGACTATACTTGGCCTCTTACAGACTTCCGGTGACCACAAGAAAGGCAGCTTGGACAGTTAAGTTCCTAAAATCCAAATTTAAGAGATTTCTCAAAGTATAGTCCAACTTCCAAGATCCCCCAGGACTCTGGACTGCTCTTAAAGGTTTACTTCAGGAATTTTTACCTGTGTTTCTGAATCGAAACAGACTACTAAGGCCAAATTCACCAACTGGTGAATACCAGTGGGAATGAAAGACGTGAGAACAATTCTTAGTAGAGGGGAGGGGAAAGGACTGTGAGGAAGAAAACTGACATACATTAATAACTTTCATGTTTGAGTCTCTGTTGCTGAGCACTCTTCATATATTATCTAATAACCTCCATGAGGTAATTGCTATTATTAGCCCCATTTTACAGCTAAAGAAACCGAGACTTCGAGAAGTTAAGGAACATACCCAGAGTCATCAAATCAGTAAGATACATGGGGAGAAAAGAGAAAATAGCACTATAACTTAGTAAAGGGCAAAACCAGGGAGGATACACCCAAGAAGGACTTCCTGAAGTCTTTTTCCTCACCCCAGGCCCTTCTCCAAGTCTGCCTTGGTTTCCTCTCTTTTCTGTACACAGTACAAATTGTAGTATTGTGGGCTTGCTCGTGTGTGATATTTCAAGCACATCATCCTGATTACCCAACCAAAACATGAATTTGTTCAAGACAAGAAGTCTGCCCTGTACTTCTCTTGCATCTCCTCTCACACCCACACACAGTACTGAAAACATTAGCCAGGAAATACTCCTGAATCCTGTTCAGAAGACTTCCACTGCATGCTCTGCTTGGGGCAAATGCTCTGGAGATGGGCTCGCATCCCAAGGCCTTTTCAAGTCATTTGGAAGTATGTCGGCCAAGTAAATATCTAAAGTACTGAAAGGAGCAAAATGCATGTGTTTATTTAAATGCTGAGCACATTCGTAAAGCACCAAGGGTATAAACCTCAGAGAGGTCAGAAACTTGGGCTCCCGGAAATGTGACCTTCATGTAAACAGTCTCACAGCAAAACACCTGGGTGGAGGCAGGGGGAGAGCTGTACCAGCTACTTGTCCAGGTAGGCCTATGGCCACAGTCCTCAGGCCTGATTATTTGTAAGAACTCAATATCTGATAAAGGAGGCATCAAAAAGCAATAGGAAAGCATATTAGTCAAGAAATGATGTTTAGAGGATTATTTATATGGAGTATACCAGGTTAGCAAAGTTTTAGCTATCACATGATATCTTAAGATAAAAATAAATTCGGGTGAATATATTATTATTCAATATCTTTTAAAAAACAAAAATAGGATTTAATAGTTAACACTCTATGAATAAGGAATTTCTTATCTTAGAACTACATATGCATTGATATAAAAACATAAAGCAAAATATCAACTAAACTTAAATAATTTGATTTTAAATTTTTATGTCAAAACTCTACTAAACATAATTAAAAAGAAAACAAAATGGAAAAATTATTTGCAATAAATATAAGCAAAAGTTTATTATAGATAAGATATTAAAGTAATAAAATAGATATTATTTCTCATGTATCAGATTAGCAAAAATATTCTTTAGTTGTAATAACCAATGCTGGTAAAGAAACAACCAGAAAAACAAGAACGAATTCAACACGTTTAAAATAAAAATTACAAGGATTGGGGTGGCCAGATGGCTCAGTTGATTAGAGCGCGAGCTCTCAACAACAAGGTTGCTGGTTCAATTCCTACATGGGATGGTGGGCTGTGCCCCCTGCAACTAAGATGGAAAATGGTGACTGGACTTGTAGCTGAGCTGAACCTTCCACCACTAGATTGAAGGACAATAACTTGGAGCTGATGGACCCTGGAGAAACACACTGTTCCCCAATATTCCCCAATAAAATTTATTTTAAAAAAATTACCATGATTAAGGAAAATAAAAAGAAACAATCTCATATCTTGTACAACCATTTTAAATGGCAATATAGGATATATCATAAGGAAATAATCCTATATATAAAAAATACTTTATTCATAATTATGTTCATCACAGTATCAATAATAATAAACATTGGAAACAAAGTTAATATTGAATAATAGCAAGTTGGTGATGTAAACTATAGTAGCTGACATGGTATGTAGCCTATGATTCTTATTAAGAATATGTAATAATATATAAAATGACTTATAACATAATTTTAAAAGAAGGATAAAAGTTCTGTATCAAGAATAGTCACTAAAATGATGGGGGAAAAACAACATACTAGAAATGAAGACTTGCATGATAAAATTATGGGTAACCTTTTCTACTTTCCTAATCTTTTAAAGAGTGTATATTATTTTTAAAATTAAAACACACTGTAACAAATGACATTGGCCTAAGTGTAAAAATTTCAACAGAGGAAATTAGAAGATTTTTCAAACAAACTCTAAGTTCATACAGTAAAGAGAAGGCAGAGCAGTGGAAAAGGAATCATCAGATTCAGCTGTATAGAAGACATGCTAGAAAACTGTCTTTGCGTAACTGTCTACTAATGCGTATTTTTAAGAAAATGTTGATCACATTCTTCACAGTGAAATCATAAACAGAGCACCTACAGCTTCATGGCATTTAGTCAGTTTTGGCTGGGCCGGTGTCTCCTGGTATCTTTCAGAATATCTCATCAGAACAGGTGCTAAGTGAAAATTCAAGAAGCCTGTAGAATTCAAATCCACCCTTCTTGGCAGAAACAGATTGAAGACTGGAATGTAGTTCTCCATGACAACCTTATCATTGTTTGGAGTCTGCTTATTTCTGGGTACCATGTTCCAGGAAATTGTTGGTAACTAAACTTGTTTCCATTTTTGCCTTAGCTATGGGCCTCAGGCTAAACAAGGATTTGATTGGCCATGTTCACCATTACAATCTCTGCTTAGCAAACTGGAGCAGACATGATATTGAATAAACCTTTCAAAAAATGACAAAGAAATACTGATAGAGAGATAAAATGCTAAATTCTTTTTATTAGGAATGTTTTACAGATATTCAAATATATGGGCCTCAACTCAGTCCTCCAAAATTCTCCCAAATCAGATTGCATCTACTCTTCAGTATGCTTTAAGACTGTTGTATAAATCTTTCGTATTTTTCCTATCAAAGTAGGTTTACACCAGAGAAAACTCAGTTCTTCTTCATATGTTGCACCCATCACAACTACCTCACACAGACTTTCATTTCCCTGAAAGGATGAACACCTGCCTTATACGTCACTTTCTACCCATGTTTGTGTGTAAACTAAGATAACATAACACCAGGTTTTGAATACAAGCTCACTTCCTTGTAGAATGTTTAACCGTCTGTTTTTGCATTGTAGAATTTCTGAAACCTTGTGTAACGGCAGTGGGTCGAACTAGAGAGTGGACAGGGAGTAGTGGTAAAAAGTTCAAGAAAACTTGCTGAGGAACATGCTGTTTTACTCACAGGTCACAATTCCTCCATTCCCAATGTCATTTGAAATATTCTCCCCTAGAGTGCTTCCATAATTGTCCATATCTCTGATGCTAAGATTTCTTAATATACACCATCTCCTCAAATACACAGGCATGCACAAGCCCATGAAATTTGTACCAATTGCTTTTTCAATAGCTGTATTATAAATCTACATTAACTTTACTTTGGATTCTTAGAGTTTTAATCACCCGCTCTTTAGTCATTAGTATTTTCTTCCAACTTAGTATTTATCTAACTTTTTTTCCTTCACAGATTGTCTTACTGTTAGCCCTTTTCTGGAACCAAAGACAGGGATATGAAAAGAGTGACACAGAGAGAAATTTCATTCTTTCTACTCTCACCCCTACTGCAACAGCCCACCAATCTAAGTAGTAACATACACCAGGCAGCTTTCATGTTTATTTGTGATACAGCTTTTGTTCTTTCCCAAGAGCCCTGTTAAAGTTTATGCTGCATTAGATATTTGTTTGCTGTTCCAGTTCTAAATAGCCTCCCATTTCTTCTATCAAACTGATGAAAGCATCAGACTTCATTTTCTCCCTGTGTTCTTTTCAATAAGACACAGGATTTGGACATACAACACTAATTGTGCTGTCATTCACCTGATGATGTTTTTATAAAGCAAGTAGACATAAACATTTTAAATGCTTTGAATGTAACAGTTTATTCAAAGTTAATGGGACACGCTGGTCGTCATTTAATTCATTCAACAAATATTCATTGAGCATTTACTATCTGCCAAGAACTATGGTAAGCGGCAGTTACTTAAGATGGACAAGAAACCATTCTGCCCTCAAGGAGTTTGACTCAAACATCCTCTAGAGAAACACCAGCCTATTCCTGTAAGTCATGTAAAATTGAATAAGTATTAAGAAAAAAATTAATAAATATTTTATGAATTATACAGTCCACTTGCATCATGCCTAAAGATTGAGGTGAAAAGTTGAATCAAGTTTTAAAAAATTACTCTTTAAGCATTAGAATCTCATCAAGAACAATTATATACTCTTACTCTTAAAGGAATGATGCTACTGAAATAGGAATCTACATCTATGGATAGGCAAGCAAAATCTCCTCCACTACTAAAATTGTTATTTTCCAAGCAAAAATATTAAAATCTAGGTTAAATTTGATTATACTTCAACTTCACCATAAAAATTAAGCTCCTGAATTTCTTGGACTGCCCCTTTCCTCTGACAGAGATGTGTTGTATATTACTAAGAAATCATTTGGTGGGAGGTGGAGAGTTTAGAAAACTGGTGCTTTGGAAAAAAAAATACACTGTCACCCATGAACAATAAATAACACATGCCCTCCAAAGCACACATACAAAAATATTCCAAAAACTTAGATATTTTTAAGATAATGATTAATTGTAGAGATGCTCAAAGATAGAAAAGGCAGATTTGAGTGGTTTGTCTGACAATTAAGGGATGCCAAATATTTTCACATAAAAATACATTAAAATGTTTTTTCAACAAAATAGCTAACCAATAAAATTGAGCATCTGTGTGAACAGTGTTTTGTACTTACAGAAACCAAACATGTTTTCTTATTTTTTTCGATAATCTATCCCAAATTGAAATAGATGCATGATATGTTCTGCCTGTGTGAATTTCTTATAATAATGTATTATTTTGATTCTGTATCTGACACAAATGTGTTTTATCAATTCTAAGGAAGACAAAAGTAGGAATTTTGTTTTAAGTTACACAAACTTGAAACATATAGAAAGAGAAGGAAAGGAAAGCAAAAGGAATGGAAGGGAAAGAGTAAAAGGACAGAGAAGAGGGGAAGGAAGAGAGTAATAAAGAAAAACACTCCCTAAAATGCAAAGCAGAACAAGAAGGCAGGCTGGGCTAACAAGAGTCAGCCACGCTAGGATTAGCTAAATCAGTGGCATGCGTCTGTTTCTTTGTTTTAGATACTTTCATTGACTGCTTTTCAAACAATAAAAAGTTGCATTTCGTTGAAAATGATCGCCTCCCATGTGTAATCATTAAACAACTAAACACTAAGAATGTCTTATGTTTTCTAAAGCTTTTGATTGCTTCCAGGATATAGCTTGTTCTGAAACAACTAATAATTAACACTTGCGTATCAATTTTGATCAAATCTACAGTATATTTTGGATTTGTCACATTTGCAAAAATTGCAGTTGAGGGTACATTAATTGATCTGATGCCTTTCTTTTAGTATGTATTATTGTGGATAATAAAGACATATTTGCAAAGCCAAAGCAAAGCAGGAAATTGTGGTAATTATCAAATCAACAAACATCACAATTAATCAACTACCCATTGTTCATTGGCAATTTTCAACTAACTCCGACTAACACCTCAGTGAAGGCCAGAAAGGAAAAAAAACCTCCATGTCACAATCACTGCTTTACGACATGATCTGCTTGTAAGATAGTGACTTAGCTGTCTAAATATTAATATTAAATATGAATTCTTATAACAAAATTCTCTTGTCCTAACTATTTATACAAGGACTGCTTAGAACAATTTTATCATTTATCACATATTTTAACAGTTTTTACATCTTTCAGAATTACTTTTATATCCATTTGAGCAACACTTAATTAGGTACAGTGAAAATATGGAGAAAATGTAAAAAAGTATAGGTCTGAAAATATGGAGGAAATCAGTAAATGCAAACAAAACTATGATGTATATTATTAGATTATCAGAACTTGTTTCTTTGGTAACATTTTTGGGAAAATAAAAATAAATTCCATTTTCTCGTTTTTTATCAGTCCTCTATAATGAAAAGTACCCCACAGCTTCCAGCTGCATACTCAGTTTGTCCACCTTCAGATTTTTCATCTTTATTCTGAGTTAGCGGATTTTCTCAAATTGGATTTTATTAGCAGAAAATGCATCTATTCTCTATTTGGTACAATTCCGAAGGTTATAATTATTAAATTTTATGTGATCTGAAGAAAATTGCCATGTATGATAAAAATCTATATTCTCAGCAGATAGTCTACAAATCACTATTACCCTTACAGTGAAAGTTCTTTGATCCTATTGGAACACTTGCATATTCCAGATGAACAGGAAATTCCTTATTCACCAGTTTGTTCAAGAGAATTTATAACATATAATTCAAGATATAGCATAGGAGGAGAGGGTGTGCCTGAGAGGAGTGGAAGGAATCCATAATCGTGGTCTTTGTATTATTCAATCTTATGAGATATGACTGAGTCAACAGTATTAATTACTCTTAATATCCTGAGGATAGCCCTAATGAGATGACAATTTCTATAATATAATTTTCAGTTAATATTTTAAAATTCCTTAAGATTTTATAGGTGAAGAAGTTAAAACATTTCATTTTGTCCATGTTTCTGATGATATTAACAATGTAAACTGAGGTGGAAAACTGAAGTAATTCTCTGGGCAATTCATGGTATAAAGAAATAGCCAGATAATCGAGTTTAGGGTTAGGTACCTGTTTTTGCTCTCCATGTTGTTGTTTTGTTTTGAACTCAATTTTCTTATTGCTTTTGCAAACAGGAAACTCCCACGCTTGACATCCCATCATGTAGATGAATATTATCTGTTTCCCATTTTACAGGTTAAAGAAAACTAAGTACCAAATAAATTAGATGACTCATCCGTAAATTGGGAATCAAATCATAAGGTCTTGCCCTACTTTTAGGTACGGTTCCAAAAGAAGCTTGCCTCTTAGGCACTCCCCACACTAGTAGGGAGGCAGGATGCCATGCCAGAGGAAAAAAATGGTGACACAGTATAATTTGGCAGAGAGGGAAGTTCGGGATCAGGTCCCCAAAGTTGCTTCTGCTTCTAGGTGGTATAGATGGGACCCAAAGGTGCTGGTCCCATGGGTAAGAATGTGACAGCATGTGACCTGGGAACCAATGGGTTTGCTACAGGACCACTATAGCAAATACTTCCCCACTCTGGTAAAGGGTGAGATGACCCATAATCCACTAGGTAGAGAACAGGGCAGAAGCTCAGAGAGGACCAGTGTGCAAGGTAATGCCAAGTCAGTCAAGGAGAACCACTGGGACGGATCAAGCAAAGTGACAAGACCGTGAGTTACAGAGTGAAGACCTCAGCCAAGAATGCCAGCACAGCAAATGGCAATCTAGCCAACAGGAGACATTGCCAAAAAGAACAGAGAAGCCAGAGCACAGAACAAGGACACCAGCCCCCCAAAGCCACAGAGTCACAGCATCACATCCCTCCAGGTGAAATCTAAAAGACCAAACATTTTACCCAAAATAAATTATATATTTACCTAAAGAGTTTGTTTAAACGTATGCAACTGGATCAAATTTTAAATGAATGGACTGAAGTCGGCTTTTTTTTCTGGGCCTTGATGAAGACCAGATCAGTTTTAGACAATGACGCTTTATTTCTCATTCTAGCTTTGTTGACGTATCATTGACATACACCATTGCATACAGGGATACAACGTGCTGATTTCATACAATGAAGTTTTAGACAAATGAAGAAATTGCATTTCCTTTGCACCTCTGACTTGCAGTATAAGTAAACATGTGACCCAGAAAGTAAGACTTTTCTTCTTATTAGTCAATATACAGTACTTGATGATGTCAAACTGTGTTGTTTCTAAGCATAGGCAGAGAAATAAAGAATATTCTCCATGAACCTGCCTTGATCTCACCAGCCAGAAGCAATTCCTCCCTATTCTGAATTTTCATAGCACATCAGTTCTTGAAATGTGGCCCCTGGACCATTAGCATCAGGGCCACCTGGGAACTTGTTAAAAATGAAAATTATTGGGCCCCATCCGAGACTTACTGTATCAGAAACTCTGAGGAGTGGGATCCAGCAATCTATTTTAACAAATCATTTAACAAATATTCTAATTCTTGCTACAATTTGAGAACCATTGTCTTAGCACTTTGTGACTCCTTTCATGAGATCTATTACATTACAGCATTATGCTTTTAGTTTTACTGCTTTGTGGTGCCCAAGTTTGAATACTCTATGTCATCAGACTATAAATGTACCTTAATCACCCTTGTCACAGTCATCTCTAGACTCCTGAGTCATCCTTCTCAATTCCTTGCAGAGTTACCTCTTGTCTTACTGTTACTCTTGCCAACCCTTTTCTGGTCATAACTCATTATACTTTCAATATCTATATGAATGATCTTTCTTACATCCTGGCCTCTGACTTAATTAACCCCCATGCCTCCTCGCTGTTTCACCTGCTCACTCTACCAGCATGCCATTGATCTTATCGTTACCAATAATTACAACCCGTAATATCAGTCTCAAGCAGCTTACTCCTTTACTACCATCTATTTCCTGTCTTTCTAACTACCTTAACTCCAACAGCTTTTAACCCTTGTAATCCCTCTGATCCACCACTATTACATAGTCACTGGCCTCTCGCGTGACCTGTTTTCCTTTCTTATTCTTTTGGATTAGAATCAATCATTGTAATCACTCCCATGCACTATTCTCAACCCTCTTTGCCCTCTCCCGCTTTGTGTCATTCACCTAGTAAACTCCAACCTTGGTTAAAGCCAATGCTCAACTTGCTCTACACCTGAACTGCTGACTAACATTTCTAAAGAAAAATGTAAAATCACACTGACCAATCTTATTCTAAATTCATAACTTATGGTACACACGAGGGAGAACTTACGTCACACTCGAGGGAGTGTGACAGTCATAATACATTCTCTTTATCCATTCTTGTATCCTCTCTCCCACTCTGGTAGATGACTACTTCATACCTTCTCCTCCCTCCTCAAATGCCAACAGCTCCTCCCCAATCCTTACTCTCATCCTGCTGATAGCCTTGCTTCCTATTTCACTGAGGAAATAGAAGCAATCGTTAACAGAACTTCCACAAGCACCTGCCAAGGCACCGATGCCATTTCCTATTGTTATGAACTCAGCCCAACTCCAGCTAATCCCCTTACAGAAAATCTCCTGAACAGAGTTGTGCTCCTCTGTCATCTCCAATTTTTCTCCTCTCATTCTCTTTTGAACCCTTTGGCTTTGCCCCCATTAAACCACTGAAACTATTCTTTTCAAAGTCACCTATGACCTCCCTACTGCTAAATCAGTGGTCCTCTGTCTTCATCTTACTTGCCCTATCAGCAGCATTTTACACAGTTGATGACTTCTTCCGCTGATACATTTTCTTCACTTGGCTTCCAGGACACCACACTCTCCTGGTTTTCCAGGCTCTTCGCTGACTACTTCTCAGTCTTCTTTGCTGGGTTCTCCTTATATCCCCAACAATTAAACAGTGGAGTGCCCCCAGGGTCAGACAATGGATCTCTTCTCTTATCAGTCTACGTAAACTCACAGGTTTTCCACTCCAACTTGAATTCCAAAGTCCATATACAACTGTCTAGACATCTACACTTGTTTATCTAATAGACAACTTATCTAATAGACAACTAGCCAGCAGCATTTGACACAAGATTGCTCTGGCTGCTGTGCAGAGAAAGGATTCAAGTAGAACAATAAATGACATAGGGGCACTAGTGAAAGGCTAATGTAGTAGTCTGGATAAAAAATAATATTGGTGTGAACTCTAGTGGTGATAGTAGAGATGAAGAGAAGTGGACTCATTTAAAAGTATCTTAACGGTAGAAGCAAAGGACATGATGCTGAATGGGCTAGAAGTAAAGAGAAAGAAAAACATTTGTAAAAGACACTAGCTCCTAATGTTCAGAGTCATTACAAACTCTCAGAAAAATGTACCAAAATGTCCTGTGGGAAGCTGTGCCATAAGGGTAGTAGAAAGGCTTTAACCTTCTAAGGACAATTACTTCGTAACAATCTCTTAAAGAGTACGACAAAGCTCTCTTTTTATCATGCAATGCCCAGTAATTGCCTATCTAGCCAGTAGTAGAAACAAAACTTCATCTTAGGAGAAAAGATTAACATAGGAATATATGAAAATCTGATGAGTGGGGAAAACTCTGGGGAGACTCAGGAAATAGAAAAGCTCATGCCTGTGGTACAGGCAGAATTGAGACGTGATCACTCTACCTGAATCCATTACACATGCCTCTAAACATAAAACCGGTCACTGTGTGTGAGCTAAAAGGGCAACGGATGCTTGTGGACTGATTGTCTCAGTGTCACAAGTGGAATGCCACTAAATTGTAGGTGGCACAGTAGGAATTCTACAATCCTCTTATTTTTTTCTTTTTATGGCAGCAAAATTAAACCGAGCTCATATTTATTGCTTATATGTGGCCTGTTTCTAGCATATGTCCTAATTCTCCACAAACACAGAATTTAGTTCTCCTTTTAGCTACATTAAAAGATTCTTTTCAAATTAACAAAAAGAAAGAGAGAGAGAGAGAGAGAGAGAGAGAGAGAGAGAGAGAGAGAGAGAGAGAGAGGGGAAAGGAGGAACACTTCTTTCATTGAAACAGAAGGAAAGAGGAAGATGACGGGTGCAGACCTGGGTAGTTCACAGAATTGCTAATAGGAAGATGAGAGAGCACCATCCGATTCCTTTTTTTCTCAGTGAACTGGGATGAAGGTTAAGGGAGAAGTAGGAGGAAGTGGGGAAGGTTACAAGCGAAAGGAAACATGAAAGAGAGAGCGAGAAAGTGAGGAACTTAGGAAAATTCTTACTTGTAGCATGAAAAATGAATAGATTGGTAAAAAGTTAACACTTGTTATGAGAGGGTGTTAGAATGCTGCCAGATAAAAATACACTTCATATTTCTGTGTTCAGAATAAAAGAATCTATATAAAGTTTCGGCATTGAGGAAATCATATGCTGTGTAAATAAATTTAATGTAAACTTTTATCTTGAAATTATAAGACTTTAGGTTTATTACTCCGAAACAAGTATCTGTCTATTTGCCTGGAATGAAAACAATAAGGAAAAAAAACTAATCAACAGGAATTCTGTTAATTGTCACTAAAGCAAAACCATTTCCTTTCTTTGAAACCCAGCTAGAAATGTTCACAGGGCAAGGAGTTTACTGCAAACCCAAGGTACAAACACTTATTACAGGACAAATAGAGGAAATTATTCCATCGTAAATCTGTCAGGCATCAAAACAGTCCATTCAGACCACTACAAAAGCCTTATCTGCTCACTGGCTCTCCTGCTCTCGCTATTTCTCTTTCCTTTCCTCAAGAAGGTACAGACATTTAGTCACTGGAACCACAAAACTTGACATGTGGGAGGGGCACTGAAATTCATGTGGCTCAGTACGCTCCACATGTCTGCATTACTTTTATATAAGTCACAAGGAGTCTATGCATGAGAGTCTTCAGTGGAAGAGAACTCAATAGCTCTCAAGAGAACTCATTCCAGGATGGGCAGCAATTCCTTTCACTGAACTCACATCATTTCTCTGATGTTTCTAGCTCTTTTCTGAGCTTGTCCCATTAAAGTTTTTCACAACTCTAATGCTTATTCCATATGCTAGCCTTTCAAAAAGGGAAGATAGCTATCATATTCTCTCCCAACTTTCTTTCTCTAGTAGACAGCTTTAATTTCTTATTCTACTTTCTCCTTCTTATGTCCTTTCATAATATTTCTCTGATTATGCCCCTATTTGATTGTATTTTAAAGTGTGGTGCCCAGAGCTGAACTCAATTTTCTAGGTATTCTCTGATAAGGAAGAATAGAGTGAAACTATCACCTCTTTCATTTGAAGTACTATACATTATTTTTAATTGTTTGCTAAATTATTGATATATTTATTACATATTATCAAAATAATATTTCATTCTGAAGTTGATATAGGTTTTGTTCATAAATATTGTAGCAAAACTTCCTATTACATTTCTATGGTTGATTTTCTGGATATAAGAACAAAACTGTAACAATTATTTACATGAATTTTATTTTGCTGGCTTCGCCTCATCCCTTTAACTATGAATTTATGAAAACCTGGTTCTGATATCCAACTGTGCATAAGCCTCCCATCTTCATGGAATCTATTGGTATTTTTATAAACATTTCTTTCTGTATCATGCATCAACTCACTGATCAAAATGTTTAACAGGGGAAGACAAAGGGAAAAAACAAGAAAGATGTACCTCCCTCCAGATTTTAAGAATCATCATTTATCAATGACCTTGTTGTATTTCATTCAACCTTTATTTTTCAATTGTATCCAAAAGAATACGTATCATGAGACTTTAGCAAAGGCAAACCGTCCACACTTCCCTGATACCAATCCTATCAAAGGAGATGAAGTCAATCCAATGAACTTGTGCCTTGGGAATCTGCGCTGGTTTCTGATGACTATAGCTTTCTTTGCTAGGAGCTCATAAATCACTACTTTAGAACATGATCTAGAATCTTGCCCAGGATCAGTGATGAGTTCATAAACTTCAGCTTGATGAGTATAAATAAGTTTTCTTTTCAAAGACAGAATGAATGTATGGAAGAGATATCAGAATATCTGCCCATTGCTTATCTTTAAAAATATTAAGGCTAATTTTAATTCTCTTTGTTGCCAACTTTCTACAATATTAGGATACTAATAATGACCTACAAAATAACATGTATCAATATGGTGTCCAGGTACTTTCTCAGTGAACTTTGTTTCCTGGAGAATGAAAGTAAACCAAGCAGTGAATTTCTACAATAACAGAAATATATCTTAAGGTTATGGGTTTTGTTTGATTTGTTCTAGAACAAAAGATTTAGAGACATAGACTTTATTAGATCGGACAAAAATTCAATATTAAAAAGATCCAGTTTACATCAATAGTTTGGGATAATAAACTAATAAAAGTAAGAGATAAAAATTATTGGTGTTTACTATATTTAGGCACTACTGATTCACTCAATCTTTACAAAAATTGTAAGAGATAGACACTAGTATTAACCCTTCATACAGATTAAGAAACTGAGGCCCCACATGGTTTAGTCATTTGCTTGTGGTCATACTAGTTAACTGTAGAGCTAGGACTTGAAACTAAAAATCTGAAATCAGAGGCTGAGTCTTTAACCAATGTGCCATAATATGCTTATGTTTTGGTATACAGTTCTATGAATTTTAACACATGTATAGATTCATAACCACCACCACAGCTGGGATTTAGAAGAGTTTCATCACCCAAAAAAATTATCTCCTCATATTACTTTTATAGTCACATCTTCCCTCTACTTGTGAGTCCTGGCAACCACCAATTTGTTCATTACTATAAATTTATCTTTTCAAGAATGTCATATAAATGCAATCATCTGAAATGTAGCTTACTAAGACCTGCATCTTTTACACTTCATAATTCCTTTTAGAGCCATCCAAGTTGTTGTATGACTGGTATTTTAATATGAATACACTACAGTTTGTTGATCCATTTACCCATTGAAAGACATTTGTGTTGTTTCCAGTTTGGGGCAATTATGAATAGAGTTGACATAAACGTTCATGTACAGGTTTTGTGTGAATGTTAGCTTTCATTTCTTTAAGGTATATGACCCTTAGTGTATTGCTGTGTTATATGATGACTATATGTTTAACTTTATAATAAACTGCCAAATGGTTTTCTAGAATGGTAATACTATGTTATGTTCTCACCAGCAATGTTTGAAAGTTCTAGCTACTCCACATCTTGGTCAGTAGTTGCTGTTGTCAGTGTCTTTTATTTTAGTCATTCTAATAGATGTTTAGTGGTGTCTCATTGTGGTTTTAATTAGCATTTTCTTAATGACTGAAGATGCCGAACATTTCTCATGTGCTTTTTTGCCTTCCATATACACTTGTAGGTGAAGTGTTGGGGAAAGGGAGGTAGTCCTGTTCGTTTTCTTATTATTAATTTTGAAAGTTCTTTATACTTTTCTGGATACAAGTCCTTTGCGGAATATGTGATTTACAAAACTTTTCCCTGTCTGTACTTTGTGTTTTCATTCTTTTAATAATGTCTTTCACAGAGCAAAAGTTTTACATTTTGACGAAGTCTAGTTAACAAAGTTTTCTTATGAAGATCGTGGTTTGGTTTTACATCTAGGAAATCTTTGTCCAACCCTTTTCCTGCTCCTCATGCCTACACTAGAAGCTTCTGGAGCTCTCTTTTCCCACAATGATGCCCACTTACAGTTTTCAGATAGTCTTAAACTCAGGCTGGGCAACATTAGAATTTTTTTTAAATACGTAAGGTCACTTACAATTTCACGTTAGTTCAAATTCTGGTCTTCTTCCCCGATCTGCCTGTTCCTATTTAACTTTCCGAGTCCTCACGTGACTACTCCATGCTTTTCAGGTTTTATAGGTGCACACTGTGGGAGAAGTAGGGAGTGGCAGGCTTATTCCATCTATCCCGGAACCAGAACCCTGACACCAATTTTCTCAACATCTGACTCTCAGTGAGTCGGTGGAAGTTTCTCCCCTCCTCCTCTTTCTTACCCAGCCACAGAAACTGGAGTTTTAATCACAGGGTGTACTGGAGAAGTGGCTGTGCTGCAGCGGCCACTGGCTGAGATACGACGCTGCTTCTCCACCTACCCACCCCCAGGCTCTTTTGTTGTTGTTGTTCAAGTTTATTTTAAGGTAAATTATAGATATTATGACATATCACCCACAAATACTTCAACATAAACATCTAGAAAGGACACGTTTCTACATAACCACAAGACCATTATCATACCTAATACCATTCACAATAATTTCCTAAGACCTAGACCACATTCAAATTTTTCCAATTGTCCTCAATATGCAACTGACCAAATCTTAATATTTTAAAGAATTATAATAACTTTGTAGAGATAATCTTAGCTGGTAAATATTCAGGGAAGGCCACAATCTCCTTCGTGTACAATTACCCACCATCTTAACCCCCATAAGTCTAATCTTAATATATTTCTTACATGAGGACACTCCCCCACCCCCACTTACTGGCATTCTGATTTCCAGCAAAGATGTGGAACAGAGGAAAACAAAAATAATTTGCAAAATGTTCATGGATAATCAAGGAATCAGTCATTTTTTGGTCTCAATCTATTATTAGTGAAAATTCATTATATGTTGAGTTAAACATAATTCTTGGTTGTGGTGTAATTCAATCAGCCAGCCATGACCTATTAGTGAAACCAATTAACTAGATCTGGACCATCATCTTTTAAAAATAGATATAAAATAGAACAGAAACCTCCAGAGCACATCCCATATAGTAAAATTGTGTTGTTTTATGACATTTTGTTTCAATGTTCTGTACGTAAATATATGTGCTGTGAGTTGCAATAGAAATATATTTCTTATGGCAAGTTGAGGTCAAGCAAGAATTTTGAAAGCCACAGCTTCCTAGGCAATCCAGCAAGACCTTGTGTCTTAAAGGGCTAGCCCCCTTTGCCAATATTTTTAAAGGATCCTTGGATCCAGGAGACCCCGTCTTTCCTTTTTTCTCTCTACTTGTGGTTGATGTGAGATTTCCTACATATTCAAATATCTGGACAGTGGGGATGTTCAGCAGTGTACTCACCAACTAGTTGAGCTTTCCTTCATACAGTGCGCAGAATACTGTGGAATCAGATGGTGTGACCACCGGGAGAACGTAAGGGACGGACAGGCATCAGGACAGAGAGCAGAAAAGTGTACAGACCCTTAAGCCATCAATCATTTGTAAGTCAGCATGCAGACTTGTAAGAGCAGAAATGAGAAGTAGTCAAATCATTTCTGCAGTGTAAACCATTGAAAATGACACAGAGACAATTCAGATTAGTGGTTGGATGCTTGGGCTCTGGAGCCCGACCTTCTGAGATCTAATCCCCGTTCTCTTTTTACTAGCTGTGTGCCCTGGGTAGAGTTAACCTCTCTAACTCTTGTTTTTATCATCAGTAAACTGGAAGGAAAAGAGTTATTTCTCATAGGGTTGTGAGTATTAAATGAGCCAATACCTGTAAAGAACTTATATAGCTTCTGGCATATAGTAAAGATTCAATGAAAGTAACTGTTTTTTGAGAGGTTTATAGAGGTGAGAGGGAGAGTAGGAGTAATAAAGAGATGACTAGATAAAGCAAAACATAATGACTTTTACAATATAATTACAGTACTTTTATTAGGTGGAAGGGATTCAATATCAAGACAGTCCTGAATGTGCTTACATTTTATTCTGTATTAAATGTGTCAGTTTCTCATTGATAACTTGGTTGATGTTATCTTCAATGAAACACAATATGCAGAGATAAATGAGAAATTATTGAATTGAGAAATGCAAATGTTGATTTTTTTTTTTCTAATACTGGTGTCTTTTATCTAATCTAAAACCACCCTTACTTTCAAATTGCCTACATAGGTGTGTCTCTTACATTTGGAAATATTCATCCCTGATGCTGGGTGTCATCTCCTCAGAGACATAGGTTATCTAGGGCGAGGAGAGTACAGGAAGGCATATGGACTGCAGAGGTGGAAAGGCAGCTATCTGTTAAGGATGGGTTGGTGCAGGGGTACATGTGCTTCTCAACAATGGGTCCCAGATTCCAGCAAAAGGCTCCTATAGGAATGGAAAGGGTGGATGTGCATTATGGAAGCCCAGCTTTACTAGCAGGCACACAAGTCCTACAGGGAAATGCCGTTGTAAAATTACAGCCTATACATTAACAGTTATATCACACACCCCCCATTAAGGATAACTTCGCCTTTCCACCCTAAGTTAAGGATAGTTAACAGGTAGATAGTAATGATGTACTGTCAAGGCTCAGACACATTTTCTTTCCCTACCTCCCAAAACATGAGAGAGTAGAGACAAAGCATATGTTTAATCTGTTTTTTATATCTTCTCTACCCCATTAGCCAAATCACTATAAAAGCCTGATTGGAAAACAAGGTTGATCACACTTTATTCCTAATTTGTTGCAGACCTTAACCATGGCCACTTCCGATTTGCATCCATTATAAACAAATGTCTTTTTAAATGGTATTTTAAATGTAAACCATTCCTAGGAGTCTTAAGGACATTATTCAACGTATCTTCCATTTTATAAATCGGATGATGGTATTTATATTCCTCTCTTAATTTTTACTTTTAAATACAGGTAGAAGATCCCAGCCCTCAGGGGGGTTGAATGCATATACTTTAAACTATTTATCTTTTTGACTCTCCTTTCCTGAGAACATTGCGCAAATGGAGCCCCCTCTAACAACCTTTTACGGCCTCTACAGCCCCATGGCATCCTAATAAATCTGGAATTCAGAAGAAAGGAAGATGGGAGTGCATTTTTCATGTATGTATGACTGTTTATATATAATATGCCTGCTGTATTTATGGTTTGAAACAAACCAGCTGTAATTTGAAACCTTGCTATATCATAAACATTATTAATAACCAACTCCTAGAAATAGCTAACTTCTGAAAAGAATAACAATTCCGGCAATTATAGTCCATCTTTATGATAAATAATGAAGATTACATCCCTAAAACCAGCTTCCACATTTCAAATCAGTTAAAAGGATAGAATTTTAAAAGGACATGTTTTGTACAAACCGCAGGAGAGGAAGAAATGTCTGGTAGAAGAGAGTGTTCTCCAGGCCTGTAACATTCGGTTTGATTACAAGCTGGGTACATTTCATTTGCTCTTCACAGGACTGTTGGGTCTGTAAGACTGATTTCTTTTCTCAAATTACATGGCAATACCAAGCTCGAGTACTCTATTATATGCTACACTTTTTTGTTGCTAAATTACATAAGGAATGTTGGCATTTTTCCTACACTCTTATGACTCTTAACGGATCATCGTGGGCCTCTTCTCTCTTTTCTCAAGCTCACCCTTTTTCTTGGTATAGAAGCCATTGTCTGGCTTATATAAAAAGTGTACTTCAGTCAGCTTCTTGCCTAATTTTGTCAAAAAGAAAACAAGAAACTTAATTAGAAATAAAATAATGAATTATAAAAGGCTATCACTAGAGCTTTACGTCTTTAATATAAACAACTTATTTGGATCGTTTCATTTCTCTTGAATTTTCTATCTTTTCCACAAGAAAGAGCATTTTCTGTGCCTCCTCTTCTCGTTTCACAGGAAATGTCTCCACACAATGATTATATTTTTTATCAGCTGGTCTGCCTCGATCAGGTTCAACCTAGGTGGGCGACTTTTTTTTTTTCTTTCTTTCTTTTTGGCAGAAGTTGTTCAAATTGAGTACTGACTTCTCTCACACAGAAACCACAGGTCTCAGTTTCTCCTAAGTCGAGGCAAAATTATCAGCAGTTTTCTGAAAATTTTACTATTTCATAATCTTTCTGTTTCATAAACTTGACCATGTGAGTTATCATTAACACACTGAATTGGCCAAGGCCTGCAGTATTACCTGTATCTGCCATGAAGTAATTTCTGCTAGGGGTCTACTGTGTACAGGGACATTTTAAACAGATGAATGAAGCCCTTTTTATCTGTAACAGGGGCTCCTCTCTGTCACCAGTGGGAACCATTGTAAGACACAAGTGGGTTTTCAGGGACTGGACCAGATTCATCCCAATGGTGCCATCCATTAGTGGGCACAAATGCCTGATCCTTGAATTGTTCCAATTCGATGGGAATAATAGAATTGGGGCACCTGCTCCAAAATACCTCCCTCAGGAGCCTCCTGTCTGGAGAAGGCATTTTTGGAAATTGCAAGACACTATTAAGTGTGGGAGAACTTCAACACTAGAGATGTGGCAGCTCAGATCAGATCCTGGTTCTGCCGGCTCCTACCTGTGTGACTTAGGGCATGTTGCTTCACTTCTCTGTGCCTCGGCTTCTTCGAGGGGTGGTTCTTCTCTCTTTGTCCTCATGCCCCACACAGAGCCCCTTGGCAACCGCTACTTCAAGCCTATATCAGCCAGATGCCCTTGACCTCAGGCTTCTAGTTGTTTCAGCCAATGGGAAGTCAGAAGGAGGAAGGAAGGATTCAAGTATTTGTTCCCCCTACACTTCACTGTTTCCTTCATCTGCAGTCCCCACCCCCACACCTCTAGGGCTCTGGCCACATCCCTCCATGACTGCAGAGGGCTCCTTAGATCAGCTCTTCCTAGAACAGCTACTCATCGGCTCTAGTGACACCATTAACTTTCGGCCTAGGAGTGGGAGGAGCTTCCTACTGTGGCTAGTTCCCTGGGTGCCTCAGTATTCCTGACTAATTCTGTCTGCAAATAGTCCCTTCCTTAAATTCTCTTCAGAATTCCATCTGTGTGTGCCTCCTGTCTCTCACGAGAGCCTTGCCTAACACACCTAGAGGACTGCTGTAAGGATTAAATAAATGCATACCTATAAAGTACTTAGAACAGTACAAGGTACAGATTAAATGCTGTATGATTAACTGCTGTTTTCACTAAGGCTGCCCTGTTCCTTTCCTATCAGTCCTGGGAGACATACTTCTGAGGTTGCCAGAACAGATAAGGAGTCGTATCTCTAGAAAGCCTCAGGTGTCTGGAGTACATCCACTAACCTCTCTCCATGAGGACATTAGCACAGGTTTGGATGGGGAGGCTAGAATGAAACTGGCTCAGATAAAGATGGGAAAATCAACAAGCTGGGCAGGGGAGGGGTGGAAGGAGCATCAGAGGTTCTCAACAAAAACAGGCAGAGGTCAAAGGACTCCGTCATTCTGGCAAGATTTGGACTCTAGAATTTGAAAGTTAGAGGGGTCTTTGGTTGACAGGATACTTAGAGGGTATGGCAGAGTACAAATAAGAATAAAATGTCCGAGACAAACTTCATCTACCTCACAACTTGGCTACGAGCCAGCCAGGCTGTTTCCCAAGTTTCTGTGGACCAGGTGGATTGCACTGTTTGGGGCTAACAGGAGCTTATCTAAAGGAGTGCCAGCCGGCAGAGTTCACACTCACATATTTATACTGGTGAAATCTAGTTTAGGCAGGAGCCAAGACCATTCTTTAGTAACAGGACTGAGAACAGAATTAGAGGACCAAGGGGCTGTATACAGTAGTGGTTAAAATACTGGTTCTTAGGACAGCCTGACAAGATTCAAACTCAGCTCTACTACTTTCTAACTACGCAGTACAGGGCGAGTCACTCAGGCTCTCTAAGCCTCAGATTTTTAGTCTGTAAAAATGTTCATGACAAATCCTCTCCTGAAAGTGGTTATGAGAACTAAATAAGGAAACTCCGGTGCAGTGCTTCGTATGGCGCCTGACACATAGCACACACTCAAAATGCTTGCCCTCATAACTGTTATCATTATCATCATTTCCATATGGCCTCAGCAGTCAACTGGTAAAAATCTTGCAGGCACAAGTTAATGAAAGGGTAGCAAGGCTTGTGAGGCTATTATAAAGGAAATGGAAGTTATACTGTAAGGTGGTATTAAATCAACCAACTTACTCTTTCTCCATTTGTCACAATAGCAGCTGCACAAAATCCAGACCCTATCATTGCAATCATTACCTAAACCTTAGGGTGTATCTGCTCTTTAGCATAGTGATATAAGTCAGGTTCTAGAGTCAGACCCATCTGACTTCGAATCCCAGCTCTGTCTCTTGAGAGCTATTTGAGCTTTGGATAACTTACTTTATCTCATTAAGCTTCAGCTTTCTCATCTGTAAAATGAAAGAAGTAATAGTTTCTACCACATAGAATAGTTATAAATATTGAGATGCCAACCTCTCAGCAAACACTGGCATTCATTAGTTTACTTTCAATAGAAGAAAATTGTGAGAGTTTAAATGTTAAATAAAATAGAAACCATCCGAAGGACATTTTGGAGTGTTCACAATAAAAAATTCTGCCCTATTGAGGTGCGGGGGAGGACTGATGGTAAATTTGATGGTGATGAAAATGTTCAATTCTTGTTTGGGGCAGTAGTTAAATGGATGCATAGCATTGTCAAAACTCATTGAACACTTAAGATCTGTTCATTTTATTGTATGAAAGCTATACTCCATTTAGAAGAAAAGAATAATTATGGATTCTGCTCTGGATCTAAGTGTTTTATCCCATCCAACCCTCTATCTGAAGCCTGGAAAATATCATTGATAACACTCATTTAGAGAAGAGGTGAGGGGGATGCCCTTATACACATAATGCACAATTAAAGACTCTGTCATTACAGTTATTTTTTTGCTCAAAACTTGTTCACTAGCAACCAGTAAGGGCGATGGGTAGACCCTAGTCATGAGTATCATTCATCAGATCCAGGGGATTAGTGAATCTAGGGCTTGTCTTCACAGATCAAATGTAGGGCTTATATCTAAAATTAACTAGATAAATGGCTAGGGCAGTCACACTCTCCCAACAACTTATTTGTGCATTTTGCAAAAGGTTTACTAAGAGTGGCTATAGTCTTGCTATATAGGAGTAAGGCACGCATACGTGATGAAAAAACGGATGAACACATGAATGGATGGATGAATGAATAAACAAACAAGCATTAACTGAATGGCTATCATGCATCGCCTTCATTATGTAATGTAATTTAATTCTCCCAAAAAAAACTTGTGAAGTACAGATATTCCGCACTCTGCAAATGGGAACATCTATGCTGAGAAGGTGAAGTGATTAGCTTAAAGTTCTGTATACAGCCAGATCATAGCAGAGATGGACTCCATATAATCTGATTATATTCTAAATAATTTCCATTTGTTACAAATATTATTTTTTCTTAAGAGCACCTACGCATTTTGTTAGAGCTCAGATGCATCATTTAGCATGCATTAAGAGGTTTAGTCTTTGTTTCAGTTGCCATTCTAGCTACCTCTGTTAGGGAATTAATCAATAGAAAGTTATGAGGTAGGATACACTTTTGAAGTATTAGTCAATGTTTTTCTCTAATATTTTCTCTACTTCTTCATTCTTACTATCTTTCAGACAGCAGATAGGTTATTCTAAGTTCTATGACCACCAGACAAAATCGATTAACAGAAAGCAGAGGGAAAAAAAATGAGTTTCTTTGGGCATTTGAGTCTCCAAAATCCAGGCTCCAAGGGAAATGGAAAATATGCAGGGCGTAAGTAAGATTAGGAGACTACTTGGTAATTTAGAGGAAGAGCTCCCACCCAAGATTACACAAAGATTTCCCAAGTGTGGGGAAAATAGACTGTGAGAAAGAAGTCAGAACATGGATGCTAATATGGCCCACTCCCTCTTGCTCTCCCTCATCCATTCAAGTGTCAGATGGGAAGGAGGGATTACTAAAGCTGCAGATAGGTCTGTAGATTCCCAGATCAAGAAGACCCTAGAAGAGAAATGACTGTGAGGTGTATCCGGCAGATAGATATATAGAGGGCTTGGTCCCTCTAGGAGCTGGAGTGGTGGAAGAGGTTTTTATGTTCTCAGTGTTGGTCATCACAGTGGATGCCAGCATGGACAAGTGATGATCAGAGATGACACTCAAACCGTACACCCTCATGCTCCACCTGTGTCACTTGGAACATCCTCCAGAAATTAGATGCAACTCTGGGAAGGGTGGGAGGAAATCCCCAAACTGACAGAGATCAATGTCTCTCTGCATTGGAGAAATGGGGGCTCAAAACAGAAATTAGGTTATAGAAAAAGAAATATAAACTCCTTGCACAGTTGTTTGCCAACTGGCATTCATTTTGATACAGTTGTATCTGTAGTAGAGAGTCATACTTCAGATAGAATCGAGAAGGGAATAGTATTTGAAGCTTACAAGTAGAAATCTAGAGGTAAAAAGGAATTCATTAAAGACAAAATGTCCCTTTCAAACTGACCCCTGTATTTAATGTTATCATATTCACTGAGGTCATACTATTTGTTTGTACAGCCCCATGTTTATCTTTGCTTGAAAATTCCTGGACCTTATTCCTCAGGAGTTACGTGACCTTCTGCTTGAGTCTCTGATTATATGAAACTTTTATCCTGGAACTTGTTTATTTTGAAACAAAAGTTTTTTAAGGTGAGTCATTTATTGGTTGCATCCTTTGCAAAAATCCTCCTGTCCAACATGAACTAGAATATTCCTTTCACAGCTCTTCTCTGTGTGTTTCACACTTCACAGCAGTTCTTTGTCCTTACTTACGTAATCTCCAATTTCCCATATGTCACCTGCCAGGCAATGACCTCAGGACGATCATCCAGATAAAGCAAAGACAAACTAGGCAAGGGGAGGTAACCACCACGCTGATTTCTTTCAAAAAATTTTGTCATTTGAACCTTTGGAGACTCGGTGGCCCAACTGGCCAGCTGAGTGGGTGGTAAGGGAAGAGGTAGGGGAAATAAAGAGACTAGTTACAAGGCTATTTCAAATGGTCCAGGAAACAGATAATAATGGTATTTTGAACTAAGCTAATAATGCTGAGAGACATGCTTGATTTAGGAATATACTATATTTATATTCTTTTTTGTTTAAGAAACTACATATAAAAGTACATGTTTTAAATCAGCTAAGCAGTTAGGATGAATATAAATACTTCAAGTTTCTTAAAATGGATAAAAAAAATAATAACATAAATCCATGAACTCAGAAATGCTACCATGAAACCTCAACATAAGCCTTTCTATTTAGAAAGAACCAACAGGATTTGAATGTAAAGGTATGAGGTAGAGAAAAGGATAAGGTTTGATTCCTGTGCAGGCCACAGTTATCTGGAATTTCACATGAATGGATAAAATGTGCTTGAGGGCAGGTTTAAAAAACTAAACTTGGCTAACTAGAAAACAAACACGGGGTGGGGGCCTTACGAAACTTAAACGAATTTTTTGAAAGTGAAAACTGAACCTGTCATGGAATAAACAACAAAAAAAACCTCAGTCCAATCAAGCCATTTAACCTACCAATAAAAATCTACATAAAGCATAAAGCTGCATCTGATATGCAAAACTAGAAGTCCCCAAATTAATGCTGAAAGCCAGGAGGTTTTTCTTCTCCACATACCGTGTTTCCCCAAAAATAAGATCTAACCGGAAAATAAACCCTAGCATGATTTTTCAGGATGACATCCCCTGAACATAAACCCTAATGCGTCCTTTGGAGCAAAAATTAATGTAAAACCCGGTCTTATTTTCAGGGAAATACGGTAGTTCAAAATGCAATCATCTGTCTACAGTCAGTTAGGTCCCCCTGCTGGCGATTAGAAAAATTACCTCTGCGTGAATGTGCTAAGTAGTATGTACTAACTCGACCCTAAGCAAAATGGATGAGATAAACCAAGTTATCTTCTTTTAGGCATCAAGAGAAAGGTGGGATAGAACATGGTTTTTCATGTTCTATCCCACCTTTCTCTTGATGCCTAACTTACTTCTAAGACTGACTGGTTCTAAGGGCTCTGACACAGCATCCCACCCACAGTCTATATCCCAAGAAATAGCATTTCATTTTTCTGGGACTCATGTAAACATTCTTTTATGTCCCACTTGCTATGACAATGTCTCTTTGTGACCTGCAAAGGGTCAGATACTTAAAACTTAGCTCTAAATAATATAATGCTTTTTAACTAAATACGTATTTTTTCTCAATTAAAGGAGAATAAGTGAAAATTGCAGAGAGAGCTAGTGATGAGAAAGGCATACTGAGCAGAAGAAAATCGTTGACCCTACAAAAAACATTAAGATTTCTCACCCTGTCAGGCTGCCCTGGCGAGCACTGTACTCCCTATTTGAAACCAGGCTTTCCCACTCCCACACCTCCTCACCTGCTCCCCCTCAGGGAGAAAGGTGGTTGGTTGCCTGATATCCTGGTCTGGAGAAAACAATACATGGTGACTGGGCCAGATGGCCAGGACCCAAAGGAAAATATGGCAGCCTTCGGCTTCTTCAGGCAAGGAGCAGAAGGAAGCTTGCAGGTCTGGAATGAAGCTTCCCCTACAAACAATAGAGGAAGGGTCAAAGATTATTTCCTGCCATCGTCACCATGGAGGAGATCGCTAAAATACTTAAAGATCAAACTCCACTGTTGTGCCCAGGTGCCCACAAACAGCAACGTGCGAGTGGAGACAGGGCACTGGTGCGGTCAGCCAGCACTCAGTTCTGGCGGCTGAGGAATACATAAAACGGTCCTAATGCTCCAGTGGGAGTGTTAAGCTGTATTTAACTCTTATTCCTGGGAAAATCCAGACACATTCTAGAGCTAGCGCCATTCCTGTTTATTTAAGAGCTAGTGTGTTGATGGGCTTTTTAGTCTGTAATTTGATGCACTTACTTGGCTACATTATATGTCCAGAGCTCACAACCAAGATGTAAAATAGTCTTTTTTATTTTTTAATCAAAACTTTATTTTTTAGAGCAGTTTTAGGTTCACAGAATAATTGAGTAGCTTTGACAGAGCTTTCTCATACACCCCTAGCCTACACACACATAGCCTCCATCATTACCCACATCCCCACAAGAGTAGGACATTTGTAATAACTGATGAATCTATATTGACATGTCATTATCACCCAAAGTCCTGGGTTTCCGTTAAGGCTCACTCTTGGTGTCTTCCATGTGATTGGATAAACGTATTATGACAAGTGTCCATCACTGTAATATCATACAGAGTATTTTCAGTGCCCTAACAAATATTCTTTACATAAGGATTTAATTTTAAAAATAAAACTGTTTTTGTAAACATGGAAAAACACTGGTTTGATTTCTTAGTTACAAACTAAAAATCTTTACTTTTTGTCCCTACTATTATCTAAGAGTCACATATGCCAGGCAAATGTACCAGTGTGTCACTTATTAAGCAGCCTTTCTTGATATATTTGAAACGTCTCTAAAAGGTCAAAAAGGTAAATAATTACAATATTTTCATCATCATTCCTTGCTCTTTCCTATCCCACTGTCCTCCACCCTCCATATCTGTTTTATGCTAGGGAGATCATTTCTAGCATTCTGTTTTATATGTTTTGCTGTTACATGTATTACAATTTTGACTACAAGCTCAATGTGGAACCAGTAAAACAGAAATAGAGATGGTTTAGTAGCAGCTTCTATCACTCCTATCCAGGCCCTCATTAAACTCCCTTACAAGCATGCCTTGGAGATAATTCGGGCTCAGTTCCAGACCAGCTCGATGAAATGAGTATCATGATAAAGTGAGTCGTAATCTTTTTGCTGGTGGAGGCTCTTGCCTTCGGTTTGTAAAAAATGCAACATCAGTGGTGCACTGCACCATAAAGCTAAGTGCAATAACACAAGGGCTGCCTGTGCTGGAATTGCCTCTCTTTGCCTCTGTCCTCCACCAGGAGACGGTGAGCTGTAGGGATGGGGTTGCTTTGCTCACCATTGTATCCCTCGCACTTAAAATAATGCCAGTCCACAGCAGGCACTCAATAAAAAATTTTTTAAATTATTGAATAAGTATAATAGCTGTTCATGAGATCTTTTACTCAGGCATTCTGAACTGCTTAACCGTCTCTTTTTGACCAGCATTCTAGACTGCCTGCTTGAACAGAGCTTGGGAGAAAGGAGATTGGTCTCATCATTGGCCATGAGTTGCTCTCCCTATAATGAGGAGCCGCATTCAGCTACCACTTTCCCAGAGGTAATGAAAGTTTCTCTTAGCAGCCTGCAGTAAATCAAAGAAATGAAAGCATTTTCAAGCTGAAAGAAATCTTGAGTCTATGTGGGCTACAGGAAGCAGCAGGTGAGTGTGGAGTTTCCCTCTGTTTGTTGGCTTGGTTGAAGAACTCTTACTTCAGCAGGTTTCACTGTATCCCACAGACGGAGAAACAAGGAGACAGTCATTTGTCTGTTTCTACGAACACAGTATGTACCATCTCACTGTAAGCACTGAGTAGTTTGTCCACGTGAATTTGCAGATCGAACTATTTTTCAGAAATGTTCCTACAAACAACACCTGTTTCTGACCACAAGGCAACTGAGCAAGTCAAAAGAAACAAGAGGAAGCAAGGAGGAATGTTTTCTCTGAGTGACAGCACCACACACCTGGCTATGTCTATCAGTGGAAGTTTACACCTCCCTAGCAAGCATCAAGTACAAACCACTCCCAGAATGGTCCTACTTAAATCGGTATAACTTGTTTATTAACATTAAGTAACTAGGAGGGATTTTATCAAAGTCTCTTTTAAAACTCACATTTCACATTTCAAAGTCAATGATACAGATCTTGAGTACACTAAATCTTGAAAGCCGGCAAGTATCAGGTTCTATGTGCCATGGACGTCATAAAGGAAAGAGAATTACAGTCCCACTTACCTTGCAATATATTCTCATTTACTCTTTCTGCTAAGCTTAATCCAAATTATGTGGCTTTTTATAAGTCACTGGGCTCTTTGTGTCAAAAAACAAATTGCATTCAACTTGGAATTTTATAAGAGTACTCTGTTTCCAGCAGTACAGCAGGTAAGACGCCCTTAGTGACTCTCCCAATAGAAACAAATAAATTTTGGATAAAAATAGCAGAAATGTAAGAAATATTCAAATCTTCAAACCAAGTAAAAGCACTCTCTCTGACAGAAACTTACAGCCTGGCTCTCACAGAGATTTATACTGTCACTGTGAGCCAAAAAAACTTAAGCTGAAAATTTTATTCCAAGTGGTGATATTGTCTCCTAGATGTTTGGCAGAAGAAAATAAAATCCAGTTCTCAAAAATTTCCAAAACATCCAAGAAAAGGAGTAACTCACAGTTGAACATCACAACACACACAAAAAAAACAGGCATCATGATAAGAGGGGAAACAATAGGGGAAAAGGTCCCCAAGGACTTTTGATCTTGGAATTGTTAGACACAGAATATGAGATAACTATATTTAATATAAAGAAATAAAGTGAAAACTCAAAATATGAGTAAAGAACAAGCGACTTTAAGGATGAACAAATAGATTTAAAAAATAGGATTTCTAGATGTCAAAAATTGAATTAATAAAATATCAATGGACAGGATTAATAGTAGGTTAGCCACACCTAAACAGAGAATTTGAGAACTGGAAGAAAGAGACAAAGAAATTCAGAATACATACTAGAGAGAGAAAAAAATATGAAATAGAAGTTAAAGACATGGGATATAGAGTGAGGTCTAATTATCATTCCAGAAAAATATAACAGAATAGAAAAGAAATAATATTTGTCAAGATAATGGTTAGGAATTTCACAGAAGTGTTGAAAAATAAAGATCCAGGGAAACCAAACCAAACAAAGTGAAAGGAAAAAAATATCCACGCCTAGTCACAAGAGCAAAACACCAAAAACAAAAAGACTTCAACAGCATGCAGAGAGAAGACACATTACCCACAAGGAATAACACTTGACTTTTCAACAGCAATGATGGAAGCCAGAAGATAGTAAAATAACGTACTCAATAAAACAACTGTCAAGTCTACACTTAGAAACTAGGGAGAAATTCAATAATTTTCAGACAAATGAAAACAGAGACTTTGCTACCAAAAGAGATCACTAGAGGAATTTTAAAGGAAGGATACAGTTGCAAAAAAATTGGTGCACAAAAACATTTGTGATATGTGGGCAAAATAAAGCAATACTGATTGTAATAAATGATTAATTGATTACACCAATTGTAATGTAATAAAAATCAGTGCTAATAATTGGCCTAAAACAGTTATAGTAGTTTATAAATAGTGAGAAGGTGGTCAGAATTAATACATTCTGTCTTTACATTTTTGGAAAGGTAAAATTATTGAATAACTGTAAACTCTGACAAGTAGTCACATTAAAATAGTCCAAATAACCACCAAAATAAAGACACAGAGCATATTACTTCCAAGTTAGTACATGTGAAAAAATCAAACAAGAAGAAAGGAAAACTCAATTAATTTGGAAAGACAGCAATGGTGAGATAGGGGTGCAGAAAAGGAAGCACAAAAAGAAAGGACATGATAAGATTTATTTCTATAATTCTAATATTTCAGTAACCACAATAAATGCAAATGTATTAAACTTTCCCATAAAAAAAGCAAATGTCAGACTGGATTTTTTTCAAATCCAGCTGTTTAAAGCTAGTACTCCTATATAAGGAAATATAAGAAAATATAAGGAAATATAAGAAAACAGAAAGATTGAAAATCAGTAAAACCAAACTGATAATCAATGAAATAAATCATTTAGGGTTTGTGTTTTCCCTCAATTTTCTAGTCTTGGAATTAGGCTAAAGAGAAGTGCCCCGCCCCCCGTAGTCACTGTATACAAGCTGTTACTAGGCAACCATTGCATGAAATGTATGTGCTGCTGGAGCTCTGAGGAAAGAAAAAGAAGCAAGCTCTAATGCTTATAAACTCACAATTTCATTAATTTCCTAGCCATAAGATTTTTTATTGATATGCTTTTTAGATCTTGCAAATGAAATGTTCTTTTCTTTTGGAAATACCCTAAAATCAAGATTTTGAAACTATGGAATCATCCTCTATTGTCTACTTCTATCATTCTATTCACCAAAGGAACACAGAATCTAGCAAAGCCTGCCTTAATTAATTCTAGTTGCTATCATTTGTTGCAGAGAATAGGGGGAAAAAACCCATAAATTCCTATATGTTTAAATGGATAGTAGCTTTCTAACTGACTTAATTAACTATTCTCAAGCTATTTAATAGATCTGTTTTAGGATCCCTTTAACACGGTGTATTATGAAATGGAATTTGACATGTTCAGTTTCTTCAACCCTCTGGAGTCACTGAAGTGCTTCCCTCTTGGGAGCCAAGTAACAAGGACAATTCTGTTAATTGTCTTGATTGCCACAAGGGAGAATGATTCATAGTAAAGTATTCCTGACACCTGTAACTACAAATCATAAAATGCAAGAACCAAAAGAGACCATAGGGAGCTTCTAGTCTGATCCTCTCTAATTTAACAACTGCATAATCTGAGACCCAGAGAAAGGAAGTGATTTTCCCAAAGTGTCCCAGCTAATTCACTGCAAAAGGAACAAGAACCCAGGTCACTTAACTCCCTCCAAGTCAGAGAACTTCCTTTCCCATTCATTCTACCAGTTTCCATTTATCATTCTGTTGTTAAAGCCTAAAAGCCTAATAAGAAGAGTACAAACTGTTGACTGGAGGATACTTTCTATTTGCAGGACCCATCAGATTCCTGCAAGATTCTAACTTTCTTGGGTCATTAACTCCAAGATGCTACAGTGAAACAAATGGCAGTTTGTCCAGATCCACATTCCCTTTCAGTGACAAGCATGCATTCCCTCAGGGCACCATCATTCTATTCAAAGGGAGTTCAAAGACCGAACCTTCCCAGAGGTAGGAAACCTGCAGGAGTGGCAGTCATTCTGATACAAAATACTCATTTCCCAAAGGCAGCTTCAAACCTGTTGCTAGTGTTTTGTTGCACTACTAATCCTCAGTAATCATTTTAGTGAGATGGTCTTTTTCATACATTCACAAGATGAAACCTTTTATCTACTTGTACTCTCCTCATGTGAAACAATGTTGGAGAAATTAAAGATAAGCAACTAAGAAGCCTAAAGGATGGGAAGTGGTTTTTCTGTAGGAGTCTAATGAGGTGGGGATGTTAACCTAAAGAAGAGACAGCTAAGTGGTGATTTAAGGCAGAAAAAAATATATTAAGAGATACTATAAGGAGGAATTGACTCATAGAAAAGCAAAATGCTGATTTCCGGTCAAGATGGTGGCAGAGTAGGTAAATGCTGTGCTCACCTCCTCTCAGGACCACATCAATTACAACTAAACCACAAAACAACCATATTGAGAATCACCTGAAGTCCAGCTGATCCAAAGCGCTACAAGTACAGACATACAGAAGAAGCCACTTCTTAAATCCACTGGTAACAGGGGCAGAAATGTGGAACAGGCTAGTCCCACACCTGCATGTGACCATTAAAAATTGGGAGGGTTATCTCAGCTGCAGAGGTCCCACCTTGCGGAGTGAGGGGGTCCCAGCCTCTCCTTAGCCCAGAATTTCAGTGCTGGTGAGAGAAGTCCCCATAACTTCTGGCTGTGAAAACCAGCAGCGATTGTGGCTGAGTGAGATGGAGGCCAGCTGCACTCCCAGGCGCTCCCCTTAAAGAGACTGTGCACAAAATCCCAGAAAACAAAAAAACTCTGCACTCCCAGGCGCTCCTCTTAAAGAGACTGTGCACGAAATCCCAGAAAACAAAAAAACTCTGGTAAGCCAAGCCTGTGTCTCCTACCCAAACCTGGTCTTTCCCTGTAACAAGAGGTAACTTTCTAGCTGATGGACTCACTTGATCTGAGCTGCAACACTGGTGCAGCAGCTCAAAAGGTGCCAAGGATTGCATTGTTAGCTCAGGTTGAGGGCTCACGGGGCAGCTCTCTCCTGGACAAAGGAGCTGGTGGAAGCCATTGTTTCTTTCTTGAGCCCTCCCCTTCCCTGTGCGCAGATGCAGGTAGATGCCATATCTGAGTCTCCATCAAACTGGCTCTCACCTTTCGTCTGCCCTGCCCTAGTGATTCCCTGAGACCATGCCCCACCCAACTTTCTGGCACAACCAAGCTGCCTCCAGCGGCTTTTCTGTATAAATGGTTCATGCTTCGGACATTCCTAAAATCTCTCAAAGGCTCACAAAATCCAAACAAGCAACATCTGGCTTTAGCGTGTCCAGTACTTTTGGATGAACAGAGGTACTAAACCAGGCACCAGCAACAGCCAGCCTTGGTTGGCGGCATGGCGTCTCAAGGCAGCTCCAAGCATAGCATTGAAGGTGGCCATCTCTAGATGGGTTGTGGCTCATGCCAGGTGGTCCTGGGCAGGGCATAGGCTGCGGCTCAACTTGGCATGCAGTAGATCCCCTCATTTTGGGTATGATAATTGGTAGAGAGGCAGGAAAATAACAATGAGATGTTCTCTTTCCAGTGGAGCACAAGTTAATGCAGGGAGATACATCTGGAAGGATAGATTAGGGTTAAATTGTGGAATATAAACTCCACAAAAGCAAAGGTTTTGCCTATCTTGTCCACTTCTGTATGCCCAGCACCTGGAACAGTGCTTTGCACATTACAGGCCCTCATGCAAGTTGAATTGATGAAGGCTGGATGGTCAAATCAAAAACCGAGGACATTAGCTTCCATCATCTAAACAGTGGAGAATAACTGAACATAGCAAAGGAGACATGAGGCCAGAGTTCTAGCAAGAGATCAGGATGAAGCAGAAGATGTGGGAAGCGAGGGTACAGAGAGAAGGCAGAAGTCAAGAACCCACCTTCTGGAAATGTTCAGAGGGTGAGGCTAAAGAAAACCAAGCAGGATATAAAGAAGCAATGTTAAGTAATAAATACAACAAACGTACACTTCACAATTTACAAACTCTTTCTTATGCATGATGAAAGGTAAGGTAAGGAACCTCTCCCATTCTACAGACTTCAGAGGTGGAATAACATTAAAAACAATAACAACATAGCAGCAAGAAAAGAGCCAAAGCCAATCCCAGAAACTGAAAGTAATGTTAAAAATAAAGGGTGGAGTTCTTCTCTATGTCCTTAGTTGTATGTTTAAAAAAATATATAAACAAAGAAACAAATAAATAAGTAAATGGTGGGGGATGTGAAATACAGTATGGGGAATATAGTCAATAATGGTGTAAAAACTATGTATGTATAGTGTCAAATGGGTACTAGACTTATTGGGGGGATCACTTCATAAATTATATAAATACCTAACCACTGTGCTGTACATCTGAAACTAATGTACTAAATGTCAACATAATTACAAAAATATATAGACATGGGATGTGAAGTACAGCATAGAGAACAGAGTCAATGGTATTGTAACAGCTATGTACGGTGTCAGATGGGTTACCGACTTGTTAGGGTTATCACTCTGGGAGGTGTGTAAATATCTAATCATTATGTTGTTTTGTATACCTGAAACTAATAATAATAATTTTTTAAAAAGCTCCATTACTGATTAAGATGGAGGGAGAATGAGGGTGAGGAGCTGACTGAGCAAAGAGAAGAGACTGCCAGGGCCCTGCAGGCCTCTCCCCTGCTGTTTTCTCAGGCTGAGGGAAGACAGAGACGAAGCTTTAGCTCACATGGGACATTGGAATGTTGATTATTACTCTGCATTGAGCCTAATTCTACCTGAGTCTAGCTTTTGTTCATTTTGTTTTGTTTTGTTTTTTGTACTAAAGTGAATTAAGGCATTCATTTTTATCTGGGAACAATCTGAAAGTCAAGGCACTGGCCTTGAATTATATCCAAGGGGCTAGAGCAGAATAAGCCCCATAGGCAAGGTATGCAGGGGCACTTGTGAGAAAAGAATTAAAAGGTTTTTGTGGTGCTGTACAAACTTCACTTATTAGGTATATAAATGGTCTCATCAGTACTTTGAACTCTTTTGCATTTTTCCCCCCGATAGTGTCTGGGGGAAAAAATAAAAATAAATAAATAAATGGTGAATCAGTCTGGGTCCAAACAGGAAACAGAACACACACAGTAATTTGAACAAGGGAGGTTTTCTATAAAGAACTACTGAACTAGAAAGAAACTAACCTAAGAAATGTAGAGAGAACTCTAAAGGGTAACTAGGGCTGTTGGAGTACCCAAGGAAGGGAAAACTTGGAGATGTTTAGACCTCATTAGAGAAAAGCGTGGTTGTCACCCACAGGATGGCAGGGAAGCTTGCTAGGTTGTCTAAGCCAAAGCTGGTCCACAGTCACCAGGCAGCAGGAAACAACTCTCCAAGGCACAGATGAGCCAAGGCTAGTGGGCGGGTGCACAGAGAGTCTGGGTGCCACTGCTGACATGAGGTCTGACACATGCCAGCATCTGTCAAGAGGGTCATGTGAAGTAGTAAAGTGGGCATGGGCTGGGCTATGAGGAACAGTGTGTGGCTGGTGCAAAATGCCACTGGATGTCCCTCTCCACATGCAACATTGAGGAGCCTTACAGCAGGAGCTGGCCAAAGCAAAGCATGGCGCAATGAAACCAGAAGTCTGCTTCCTGCACTGCCTCTCCTGGGCCTTCTCCTGGCATTGTGCTCACTATAAGAAAGAAATGCTATAAAGGCCATTCCATTATCACAGAATAGATGCAGGAGCTGAACAGGAATAAACTGATAACTAACACAACAGGTTGGTCAGTTGACATTTTCAAGACTGCCTGTATATGACGGGGCTTCTCCATAACAAGTCACAGAAACTAGATGAAGGTGGATGGCAGTGCTGGGAGAGGACTGAGGTGGAGTGGGGAGGGGAAGGAATAGTGATAGGTAGCTGCAGGTTAACAGAGCAAGCCTAGAGGAAAGTGAGAGATTTCATGTCGCAGCATTTCCGTATCAAAATCCCAGAAAACAAAAAAACTCTGGTAAGCCAAGCCTGTGTCTCCTACCCAAACCTGGTCTTTCCCTGTAACAAGAGGTAACGAGTATTATGAATGACCACACCTGAGCAATTTGTGACTGTGATTGGCAGCTACAGCAGATCTTCATGAGGTAAGAGAGGGAAATTTTCCCAAAGGGAGGTTGTTACAACCAAGAGCAGCAGTGATGTCGAGAAGGTAGAAACTTCTGATGTCTGTTACGGGGTCATAAATGAAAATCGGTATAAGACTCTGTTGTTGTTTTGTTTTTGTTTTACTGTAGTATTATATTAATTCATCCTTTTAAGGCTCCCATTTTAATCTCTAGGTTGAGCTAGAGGGAGATCTCTAAAAGGAAGCCATGCAGGGCAGACACTACGTCAAAATGCACAATGGTTTCCCTCCCTTACTCAATGTATTGTCACTACGGAGGAGTGATGTTTTGAGATAACAGGAGTTTTTAATTTTCCATTAGTTGATGTGAATAATATATGAAAACAAAAGGATTCTAAACCTGACAGATTGCTCTGCAGAGAGATAAGATCGATTTCCCCCTTCCCAAGAAGTACTAATTGGTTGGGCTCAAATGTTGTTGCTTTTGTTTTTAAGCAGTTTGAGGTTCAGGAATGTGATATCCAGTTACCTGAGTGGAGCTGACTATGTTGAGGCAACGGATACCAGTGAGAAATGCACTGGAGCAGACATTGCCAGCACCCGTTTGTGCCTGAATTGGATCAAAAGAGTTTCAGCAACACCAAATCTTCTGCTGGTACTGACATGTGCCTCCAGGAATATGCTGGCTGTGACTACTCACTACTCATGTGAAGAGATCCAAGTTCTTCATGGCATGCCAGACCCAGTTGCTGTTACTGGAAAATTATTCTATTATCCAATTTCACCATATGCCTTCCAAGGAAAACAGGTCAATTTCAGGTAAGCATCTAAGTATCTCTGATCTCTGTTCAGCATTGTGTTCTTATAGATGTTAAAAACAAATAGGGCTCAAGTTTTCTGAGTTTGAGCACTAACCAAGAAAATAAAAATATGTTTAAAGGCTCATAAATAACAATCTCCCATGAGGAACGCAGTCTGAGAAGGAATATATTTCAGTATTTGATTTTAATTAACAATAGCTTAGATTGTCAATCACATTAAGCAGATGCTAGGTTTTAGTAAACTTGAGGGGGGTTTTGGTGGTGGTGTGTTTTTTTAGAGAAATACTTAGCCCAAGTGTTTTAATGAGTTCAATCATTACTTTGTGGTTTCTACTCAGTTTGTGTTTTCCATAAGGAGTTTATAATCCTGAGATGAAAGCATGTCTGATGATTGGTTTTTAAAAAAAAAACTGGTTTATGATTAAACTTAACATTTATACCTCAACAGAGATCTTTAACTCTTGGTATCAGTGCTCTGCCACAGGGACAGAGTAAATGAATTCAGAATCTCTTCCTCAAGGCAAGTTCAGACTTTATTTCACGTGCGACTGAACAGGTTACACTGGTTCATAACATCAAACTGCCAAGATGTCTGGAATCTAATTCTCCTGTCAGGACCACGCAATGACTGCCCTCAGAAGCTGAGGGAAGAGATTACCAAATCTTGGTGCTCCTATCTGGGGATTTCTGTTTGCAGAGAACACAAACAGCCCAGCCCATCATTGTTATCTTGCATGTGTTGGCTAGGAATGTGAGGGGAGCAAGCTTGATTCCTTCTCCCAGGGCGAAAGTGTCCTCACTAAAAAGTACAAGGGCAGCTCTGTGTGTGGAGCAAGGGCAGAATGTGAAGCAGTAAAATCCTGTATTACAGAAAGAGTGAGGAACAGGAGACCATCAAAAAGGGAAGATATCAAGACATTTCACAATAGTGCTAAACAACAGGACCTAAAACAAAGCTTATTATGGAAATTTCCTCGAATGGGAAAACAACCTCCCAAAATAAATGAAATCTTGAGAACTAAGTTTTTGTTTCTCATACCATTTTATTCTATCACGCACTAATTGAAAACAGTCCTTTCTCTTTTTCTCTTTCAAAAGGCAGCATCCGTATACATGTATGCCTCATAAGTATATAAGACATCTGAATATTATGGTAACAAAAAGGGAGAGAAATTTAGAGACTGGGTGAGGAGGTGAAAAAGGTACCTTGTGGATTTTATGTTGTATTAATTGTATTCATATTATATATTTAAAAACTAATTAAAAGGCAGTTCTACAAAATTTAACAATTCAGTTTGACTATTTTTTATTTTCCTCAAATCATTTTCCAAATATGGAAATAACCATGTTGTTTACTTAATGTAAAATTTAGAAGATTTTTCTCTAAAAGTTGCTTTTAACTTCTAAAAAAAATTTACTACAAATTATACTTCATGCCAATAATAACTAATCCTACGTGGCAATTCACAATTTATAAAGTGTTTTCACATATATCATTGCATCTTTTTTCATTCTTTCATTCACTTATTCACTCATTCATTCAGTAAGACTTTAGTAAATGCCTACAGTTTGCCAGATCCCTGAGCTAGAAGTAAAAGATAATACGAATAAACTGCTGCCAAGGAACTCAGTCTAATAGTCCAGTAGGCTATGCACAAATGCAAAAAATATATATATATCACATAGTGTATTGAATGCAATAACAGAACTATACATAAGACAGAGAGGCTAAATTAGTAGTGTAACTCAATTTGGGGGAGAACGTTGGCAAAAACTTTTTGGATGAGGTCAAGTCCATGATGGATTTTTAAAGTTGAAGAAGTTAGCCAGCCAGAAGAGGAGGAAAGACTCAAAGGAAGAACCATTTAACTGTTTAACCATTTAACTGTTTAACCACTTAACTGTTAACAAAAACTTAAACAGCAAAGTGTGTTTGGGAAGTCACATGAAGTTTAGTATTGCTGAAATGAACACAGTGCAAGTCGGGGAACAGCAGGAAATGAGGTTGGCGAGGTTAGCCAAGCCTAGGTCTTGAAAAGCCTTGTGGACTCCATGGCAGTTATTATATTTGAAAGTCTCAGAGATGAAGGGAAGAAATGGAAGCCTTAAGAATTCGTTAAAAACAGAAGCTATTTTACCCTAAAAATAAATCCTACTTTCTTTTTCTTGAGAGACCTAGAATTTTTTTATACTCTTTTATACTTAATTTGTTTGGTTTAGCATGTCTGCTCACTTCAGTGGTAACCTAGGGCTAGCCTACCCTCAGAGTCTTTCTGGATCTGTGGGAGTTACTACTTGAGTTTCCATTCAGCAAAGCTACACTCTTCTAGACACTTGGCATATGACTCCAACTCTCAACTAAAGCCCCACCAGGAGCTGTTCCTTAAAAGAGTATATTTATAATAGTAACTGCAGGGACCATTCACCAGCACTTCTATCTAAGAGGAAATCTACTGTTGGTCTAGATGCAAAAGATGTGAGACGAAGTGTAACAAAGCAGAGCAAAGGGAAGGATGAAAGAAAAGGATACAGAAGGATGAAAGGAAAGAAAGGATGCAAGGGAAGAAAAGACACAAGGTGGAATGAAGAGAAGGACACAAGGAAGAAATTAGGAAAGGGAAGGGTAAGAAAGATCATAGGGAAGGAAAGAGAAAGGAACAGGAAAGGTGCAGTAGAGTGAAAAATTTATCTGTGTGCCAGGTAACTCACAAACTGCCTTATATCAATTATTATTCAAAATATCTCTGCAAGGTAAATGTTAGTCCTGCTTTCTACCTTAAGAAACTGAGGCTCAGGTTAGTTAAATATGAGGTGTGATCAAACAATACAGTGAATGTTTAAATTAAAACAAAATTATTACAGTAAAAGACACATTGCCATTAATCCCCCTCAAAATACTACCCCTCGCTTTGAACACACTTATCCCACCATTCTTGCCACTTTCTGAAGCAGTTCTGGAAGTCCTCTTTTGTGTCTTGAGTTGCGCTGTTGGAGCTGCCTCGATATCCTGAATTGATTCAAAACGTTTATCATTCATGGTCATTTAGGCTTTGGGGAAGAGCCAGAAGTCACACGGTGCCAGATCCAGTGAATAAGGTGGATGAGGACACACCGTCATGTTTTCATTTGAAGAAATTGCCATACCAGAAGCGATGTGTGACACAGAGCGTTGTCCTGATGGAGGATGAAGTAAAGACACTCACGAAAGAGGACTTCCAGAACTGTTTCAGAACGTGGCAAGAATGATGGGATAAGTGTGTTTAAAGCAAGGGGAAGTATTTTGAGGAGGCAATGTGTCTTTTACTGTAATAAATTTTTTATTTAAACATTCACCGTATTTTTTGATCACACCTCGTATCGCAAAACCATGTAAGTAGTCTAAATGACAACCTAAATTTAAACTTTCTAACTCCAAAACTCACAACTTTTCCACAGAAATACTCCACCTTCTGATTTGAAGTCAGACACCTGGATTTGGGTCAGGCACTTGACTCTGCGCCTTTGAGCATTTTAGCCACTTTGGATCTGTTTCAGCAACTACAGACTAGGGATTAGAGTAGTTGTCCTCCCTTTTCTCCTAGTTACTGGAGGTAGCAATGAGAGGATGTGTGTGAGAATACTGAAGGACGACATAAAAATAAGGGATTGCTAATAAAACAATAACCCATGCTGTGTTATTCTTTTAAATCCTCAGTGTTAGGGCCCAAGAAGGCTCAGAGGAGTTTTCCACCATTATAGCTGAAACTACTCTTAATGCAGTTGCTGAAGCTCTTGGTATTCGAGAGCATCTCTTTTCAGTATACACACTGGCAGACTAGCTCCACTTTAGTGATTTTTGAGCCCATTCAGAATCAAAATAAACAAGCACCCGTAGAATCTTCCAGTGTTGGCTGAAGATCCTAGGCATGTTATTCCTTTAACATGCAAAAGATGTGAGATGGTCACTCTGTACAATTCCACTGGCCTTTGGAGTATGTTTCTACATTACTACCCAAGGTGATGCACATTTTTCAGCAGCATGCTTTGTCTTAATTGTCTTGCCCAAATTTTAGGTTATAAGATTGAAGGTTGGAGATTACTTCAAAAATCTCAATGAAGAAGACCCAGACACTTATCCCATTCATAGCAATGGAGTCAACTGAGATGACAACAAAACTAAGAAAGCCTTCCTCTGTTTCGTTACCCACTTTAGTGACTCACTGGATCCCTAATGAGGAGGCGCTGTCAACTCCCAGCTTATTTGCTTCCTTAAGACAGATCACTCCTATTCCTGATCCTGACTTTATTCCAAATATACTAAAGTACATGAAGATTACAAAGACACTGCACATAGCAGCATCGAAGAACTCATTAAAGGGAATGTCCTTGAAAACAAACCTTGAATATTCATTTTCCCCAAAAATAAGACCTAGTGGGACCATCAGTTCTAATGCGTCTTTTGGAGCAAAAATTAATATAAGACCCGGTCTTATTTTAATATATTATAAGACCGGGTCTTATATAATAATATAATATAATATAATACAATACAATACAATATAATACCAGGTCTTATATTAATTTTTGCTCCAAAAGACGCATTAAAGTTGATGGTCCAGTATTTTCGGGGAAACACAGTAGTAACAGCTACTTCATTCACAGATTTGACTTTCTCCAGAATAGAACTTCTACAGTATCAATATTCCTATAAAAACTAGACTCTGCAGAGTGGGAACTAAAGAGGCACATCCTAATCCACAGAAAAATACAAAAGCATCTTGTTTTACCTGACCTTGTCTCAGAATCAGTCAGTCAAGCTTGGTATTCACAAAACCCCCCTTGTCTTATCCAAGCACCCTCATTTTCTTGGGTCCTCAGTCTCTTGAGGAAGTCATATATGATATAGCTCCACCTCAATGACAACATTTCTCAGCAAATAGAATGGCTCTCTTCCAGTCTACCTGGAAAGATTTGTACAGTCATCTAACAGTCTCCTGACACCTTCAGCATCAGCAAGAGAGATGCTGGCAGCCTCCCTTCTCCCCCTTGAGTTTAGCCAATTGCCCCGTCAAGCGAGCTAAAGCAAAAGCAGCATCACGAGCATAATCATATTATATGAGACTCTTAAAGTTTCTCCATAGATTTATTCCCCATTCCTACAGAAACAATTTCACCTCTTGGCATGAGCATAAGTACAAATTTTGTATGGGCTAGTACATCCGACTCAACTCTTTTGCCCTGGGAAACTGCTTGTTTTACCAACAATTTCTTAGAGGAAGGCTCTTCCTGGAATATGATTATGAAACTCAATCTTATTCTAAAGAGACCAGCATTTACTCGGTCACGTGATTTATCTGATTTGTCCCTTTCTGAGCTGCCCGAATTTGCAAATGCATTTGGGTTACCTGAAAATATGGGCTCAAAGACGATAAAGCATTTTTTTAGGGACTTTTACTCAGGCATAGAACATTTGGCTTTCAGCAAATTCTCAAGAACTAGCCAAACTTTGCCAGGCAACACAATGTTTAACCTGGATTCTATTGAAACGGTGGTAAGTCACCTACATACCTCCAAAAAATATTGACAACAAGATGTGGGACTACCTCTGACATTAACAATACACAAGATAAGATTGTGATATGTAGTTGTTTAGTTTTCTATTCAATGAATCTTTATACTAACAAGCAGTAACCAACTATTGTTGCTTAAAATATTAAGATTAAAATAGAGTGTTAAGATTAAAATGTTAAGATTTAAATAGAGTGCCTAATGTTAACTGTGGTAAAATTATGAATACTTGATTTTCTTTTCTATACATTTTCTGGATTTTCCAATAATTCTACAAGGACAATCGTGATTTTCAGGAGGAAAAAATGTTAAAAATATATTATGTAAGAAAAGTCAACAACAAAATACAGTACCCATCTCATGCCCTATACACATTAAGTACAATATTCAAATTTATCAACTATTGACAAGCCATAACTTAGACCATGCTCTGTCTAGTTAGTATTATGCCTAAATTATCTCAAAAAGACACCAATCATCTGCTGAAGCATTATGGTCCACATAGTTAGAAAAATGCTTGCTAACAAACTCAATCTCTAGTGGTAAAGTTAAGACCATCTTCTTTTATTTGGCTTCTCTCTCATGATATACTGCAAACAGGCAATACTGTAATTAAGATCTCAGTATCCACACAGAGAACATTGTGATGGTTGCCAGATGGGAGTGGAGTTGGAGGATGGGTAAAAAAGGGGAAGGGATTAAGAAGTACAAATTGATAGTTACAAAATAGTCGTGGAAATGTAAAGCACAGCATAAGGAATATAGTAAATAATATTGTAATAACTATGTATAGTGTCAGATGGGTACTAGACTTATTGGGGTGGTCACTTCGTAAGTCATGTAAATGTCTAATCACTATGTTGTACACCTAAAACTAATACAATATTGTATGTCAACTGTAGTTGAAAAACAAAAATAATTATTTTTAAAAAAGAACTCAGTACCAACAGTCAGACAGGGGTTCAAAATCTAGCTCTATAATATACTACTCTGTGACCTCGGGTAGCTACTTAATTTTATTATTTCATTTTTATTATTTCATATTTCATTTATAAATAATAAATCATTTATAAATTGAGGATAATAATTATCCCAATGTATTTGCTGTGAAGATAAAATGAAATATGCACTTAGCACAGTGCCTGGCGTATGGAGAATATTCATTAAATGCAAGCTGTTATCATTGCAGCTCATCTTCTCTGAACTAGATTACCTGTATCAGTGATCCTCTTAGAACTTGTTTCATATTGAAGCATACTTGTATGGTAACTTCCTAATTTCATAAATGAGTTTTAATTTGGGGGGATTTCCTATGTTTGAATTAAACAGCTAAATTAAGTAGATGCTATTTTGTCTGGATTAACAGTTTCCAAAAAACATTATTTAGACAAAGTACAACCAATTTGTCTTTCACTAAGTATGAACTGCTTCAAGCAACAAAGGTTCTGACCACATGTGATCTTCATTCTGAATCTCAGAAACCTGAGGACATGTCACATCCAGGTAAGCAATTCTATGACCAAGGAATGGCAAAGCTGATGAAACTTGAGCCTGTTTGAAACTTACCTCCCTAGTAGTTAGAACATAATACTGTTAATCAATCCCATGAAATATGTAAGAGGGCTCAGATCTCACTTTAAAATACTCTTTCTGGTTATCAAGTGATTGCCTCATTCTATCTTCTAGATTCCTTGGTGTTTTTTCCAGTAGCAGGAAATTGTTCCTTTCCAACTTAGTGCCACCCACAATATCTAAAGCCACATGCTTTTGTTATACATATTTATTATATGTACTGCAGCATATTCCCATTTTTGTGATAGTCACCTCATCTTCCTTCTCAGACAACACCAAACCATATCTATGCAGAGCTTGAATTGTTTTCTAGGTTTTTTGAGATTTAAATGTATTAACTGAAATCTAAGCACTAGTTCATTACTATGTCTCTATTCAATTATAGAACTTTAATGTCCTGAACTTTCAAAAATTTCTCTGTTGATCTTTTAAACACAAACACACACACACACACACACACACAATCAATCAATTCAGGAATTTGGGCCCACTACCAAAATATTGTTTCCCTAAAGCTCCCTAACCCAGACTTGGTTACTTGATACTACTTAATGAGCTAATTTCAGGATCTTCTTCCATACTATAATTTAAGGCTGAAAGCATTAGGAAATTTAGAAACTAACAAACTCCATGAATATGTAGAAGCAGCATCAAGAATATAATGCAAAATCTACCAGTTAATGCTAAGAGGGAAGATGAAGAAGGGAGGAGGTGAGAGAAAGGGAAGTGGGAGAAAGAAAACGGAAGCGGAAGAGCAGACAGGGCTTAAGACTGATGGAACCTGACCCTTGAGTAGATGAAGGAAGTGTCCCCAAATCAAAGGCTAAAAACAGAGATGAAAGACGTCAGTCCCTTTCATTCCTTTGTATAGCTACTTATGTGGTAACCAAATAAAGGATGGTTTACTACATATATCTTTTGAGTACCAATAGATGCTTTCCCACTTTCCTATTCAAAAAGTTAATGTGGGGGAAATAAGTCAACCATCAAGACAACCTTAAACATTTAAATAGAGTGATATTTGCTGAAACTTGTTTCTTGTTTGTTCCTTCTATGTCAATTCAATACATTTCCAACAGTTGTTAATCCAATGCAATTTACAACAGCAGCTACTGGGCACAGACTTCATTTCCAAATCCCTCCTGACACATTTTATGATCAGAAAAACGGAAATTGAACTCACTTGATGCTTGACATAAAATCAGTAAATACCCTTCAGGCCTAGAAAGCTGGCTGCAATTTAATTTGACTCATCAACTTCTTTGTGGATATCCCCAAGAGCTGGATTTTCAATATTCCCCTCAGGAAATTAGTCTGTGCCACTGATTCTGGGGGCCTAGCTACTCCCCAGAATCAGATGCGTTTGACCACTGAACTAAAGTTGCCCAGAAGTACTCCCTGACACTCTGCGAACAAAAAATAATTTCTACTCATTTATAAAGAAGAGAGGATTGGTTGTTTTTTTGCTAAACTCTGACTGTCTAAACACCACCCGCCGTGAACAAATTGTATTAACTACCCTGAGACCAGGGTTTACTATTGTATCCTGGTATAACAAAGCTTTATGTTTTGTCAACAGCAGTTCTCCAAAATGGTATCCTAACAGAAAAATTCAGGAAGTGATGTTTAACCTAAGGAGACCTGATGGAAACGTCCATCCAAACTCTGCATATGCTGTTTCCAGAATACAAACTTGGTACTATTGAGAACATCACATATAGTGGGATCGGCCTTATTCTGGAGCCAGACAATGGGCTTTTAATCGAAAATAGCATTCTTATAGTTGACATACAATATATATATATATATATATATAGTCACGGGATATGGAGTACAGCATAGGGAAAAGAGTCAATGGAATTGTAGTAGATATATACGATGTCAGAGGGGCAATATATTGGGGGAGGGTTACTACTTTGTGAGGGGTGAAATGTCTAACTATTGCATTGTTTTGTACACATGAAACTAACGAGAGAGAGAGAGAGAGAGAGAGAGAGAGAGAGAGAGAGAGAGAGAGAGAGAGAGAATAGCATTCTTGCCTCATGCAGCATAGAAAATAGTCCTTGGATTAGAAACATTCTTTTGGCTTTGTTGGTAAGTATGTGTATACTGATTGTGGCAGCAGCAGCAAGTGTAGCTTACCACTCCTGTAAGAACTGTTAAGACTTTTCCTATTCCTCAGTCCCTGGTGTTTCACAGCAGAACTTCAATAAATAATACGAACCAAGAATGTATGTGCTAAGAACCCGAAAGCCACCTGTCCTGGAATGTAAAGTTCCACCTTCATCTCAGTTATGGAGAGGGGTACCATTATCTTTTCACCATCAACCTTATAGAGAAAATATGATCCCTGCCACAGAAACAACAGCTCACATTCTCCCAACCTCCAAAATATCAACTCCCATTCCATTATGAAATGGATCTCATTAGCCAGAGGATTTTATTAGCCATTAATTTTCCTTAGCCAGAGGAAAAGTAAGTAATGCTATCAGAAATCCAAGTGCACAACAACTGCATGAGACATAGGGCTAATTGATACAGAAATCAGGTGAAATAAAAATTGCTGAATCAAACTGGCAAAAGATAAGCAATAAATAATTCATCCTCTGTGTTATTTGTATTAACACACTACCAATTAATTCTAACCACTTATTTCCCCTTGGAAGTTCAGATGGTCAATTATAAATTTATGTCACCTGGGCCACTACTACCATAAACAATTCATGTAATAGCTCATCCATTATGGAAAGTAATTGCACCACTGGTGATAGCATCCCCAAATGTGAAAAATGCTGTAAACTGCCAATCCACGTTACTCATTACAACCTTCAGCATAAAGACACAAATAATTTAATAAGTAATAAATTCTGCAATAGGTTAAAGTTCTACTATGTATGAGCAAAGACTTACTGAATCTTTATCTCTCCATTGTATTTTATCTTTAGATTATAAATAAACCCACCAGGGGGCAGCCGGTTAGCTCAGATGGTTAGAGCGCAGTGATCTTAACACCAAGGTCACCAGTTCGATCCCCACATGAGCCACTGTGAGCTGCACCGTCCACAACTAGATTGAAACAACTACTTGACTTGGAGCTTATGAGTTCTGGAGAAACACACTTAAATAAAAGTTTAAGAAATAAGCCCATCATACTAATTTTAAGACTAGCAAAAAATAACAAATCTTCCTTCAATTCTATTCTCTTATCAAGTTACCATAACCAGCAAGGACTCTTCTGTTTCCATACTTCTCAAACAGCTGACCACACTTACATCTCCTACTTCTAATTTCATTCAAATAACATTTTAATCGCTGCAATTTAGTTTTCCCTGCCACCATTTCATAGACATGGGTTTTTGGAAGTAATTACCAGCATCTCAGTTGGCATATCTTTGGTTGGCCTTCTTAGTCTTCAGTCTTGTGAGGGGAATACCTCTGCAGGTCCTGTGACACGTCATTATTCCTACGTCTCTCGTTTAATTTTCCTTCTCTTCTACCCTTTTACACGATTCCCATGACTGTCCTTCAACCTGGTAAGTATATAAAATATAATGTAGTGTCTATTTTTATATAGGCCAATATTTTATTCCTCCTTTTAATATTCTAATCTAAATAGTTTATTATTATCCCATTCCTTACTAAGAAAGAAATTATAGGGGCATTTTATTTCAATATCACGCTTTCTCCTTTGGAGCTTTTCATTTTTAATTCATTGAGAACAGCCATGGAATTAAGTTAAAATGTTAGAAATAGGAACACTTCTAATCAGGCACTAAATTAAATTTGTAGCTTTCACTAGGAGGAACTTGTTTCAGTATACACAACCTGCCAAATTTACAGTTCTACTGAATATTCAGACAGGATATAAAGACTATATACAGATTAAACCATATGAAATTGCCACTATCCAACTGTGTTTTGCATATAAAATTGAAAATTTCATATGGTTCAAACAAATATGTTCATTTTTATCACAGAACTAGAGAGCTCAATGAAATCAAACTTAATTAAGTTTAAATTCAGATCCTGGAGTTTCCTAAATTAAGTCTAATGCTTCAAATCTTTAGAACAATATGGAAATATCTAGATTTGCTCATATTAGCAGCACCTCCATAACAAAATCAGCATCTGGACACTTTTGTTCTCTACATGCGTGTAATTATACTGGTGATTTTAATTGAAATGTGCCAGAAATAAATCAAACAACTCAATGCTTCATAAAACAATCTTGAATAAAATATGGTAGGCTGTTTTGCCCTCGACTAATGGCCCCTAAGTGTACTGTAAAGTCAGAAATACAAGTGTAGTATTCAATAATTCAAAGACTTGATGACCTTCCTCCAAAAGTAAGCTGGGTATTGTTCAGGCTGATTCTTAATACTTACATGGATCACCAATGTCAATCAATCCACACATTAATAAGTCTAGTCATAAGTTGTAACGATGTTTGCACATGCCCGCACAATGATTGTGAACAATATTCGAACTGAAACTTTTTGGAGTAAAATCTCTTAGTACTTATGAATGTAGTTGTTTGTCAAACATATTTTGTGATGAAGAGAGAACTGTGAAAATTGTATCTTATCCTATGATTATGAAAATAAAGGTTTTAGTCAGTAGAATCTTTTCCCCCATCGTCATTGAGCTATAATTGACATATAACATTGTGTAAGTTTAAGATGTACACTTGATGCACTTATATAGTGCAAATTACCACCATAGCATTAGCTGTCACCTCCATCATGTCATATAATTACCATTTCTTTTTGTGGGGAGAACATTTACGATCTACTCTCTTAGCAATTTTCAAATCTATAACGCAGTATTAACTATAATCACAATGCTGTGCATTAGGTTCCCAGAATTTATTCATCTTACAACTGGAAATTTGTATCCTTTGACCAACATCTCCCCATTTCCCACCCCCCTCCCACCTCCTGTAAGCACTGATCCACTTTCTGAGTTTCACTCTTATGTTACCATGAGGCTTACATAAAACATCTTATAGATATATCAGTCTATTTTATGCTAAGAACTTAACTTCAATCACATACAAAAACTCTATGCTTTTACTTCTTTTTATGTTTTTGATATCACAAATTACCTTGTTATATTATGTATTCATTGACAAATTATTATAGCTATAGTTCTTTTCAATACTCTTGTTCTTTAACCTTCATACTAAAGTGGTTAACTGCACCATGTTATAGTATTAAGGGTATGCTGAATTTGACTACATACTTACCTTAACCATGGGTTGTAGATTGCCATGTTTTCATGTTACTAATTATCATCCTTTCATTTCAACTTGAATTCCTTTCAGTATTTCTTGTATGCTAGTGGTGATGTAGTCCCTCGGCTTTTGTCTGGGAAAGTCATCTCTCATTTCTAAAGGGCAGCTTTGCCATGCATTCTTATTTGGCAGTTTTATTCTTTCAGCCCTTTTAATATAGCCCACTCTCTCCTGGTCTGTAAAGTTTCTGCTGAAAAATCCACTAATTGTTTGATGGGGGTTAGCTTGTAAGTTACAAGCTTTTTTTCTCTTGCTGATTTTAAGATTCTGTTTGTCTTCAATTTTTGTGAGTTTTATTATAATGTGTCTTGAAGAGGACCTCTTTAACTTTTGTTTGTTGATCTGCAAATTTCATGAACTTGGATATCCAAAACTCTCCCAAGATATGGGAAGTTCTCAGCCATTTCTTTAAATAAGCTTTCTGGCTCCACCCCCTCTTCTCCCTGTCTTCTCGAATTCTAATAACTTGCAAATTGGTTCTTTTGATGGTAACCCATAGAACACATAGGTTTCCTTCTTTCCTTTACATTCTTTCTCCTTTGTTCTCCTCTGACTGAATAATTTCAAAGTCCCTGTCTTCTATATAAGATCCTTTCTTCTGACTGATTTTGTTGATGCTCTCTCTTGCATTTTCCATTTCATGTCATTCATTCTACTCTTCATCTCCGGCATTTCCATTTTTTTAAAAAATTTCTATCTCTTCGTTAAACTTCCCATTTTGTTCATGTGTTGTTTTCCTGATCTTGTTGAATTGTGTTTTCTAGCTCATAGAGTTTCCTTAAAATAGCTATTTTGAATTCTTCATTGGGTAAATCGTTGACCTCCATGTCTTTGGGTTCAGTTACCGAAAGATTATTGTGATCCTTTGGTAGCGTCATGTCACCTTGATTTTTCATGTTCCTGGAAGTTCCGTGTTGCTCTTTGCATTTGAAGTAGCCGTCACATCCTCCAGCCTTTACTGTCTTGGGGGGAGGGAGGATGCCCTTCCATCAGTCCTGCTAGAAGTTCTGAGGTTATCTCAGATCTTCCATGGATACACCTACTCCACACTTTTTGCTACCTTTTGTAGCACAATTTTTAAGGTTGTATGCCTTCTCTGGTCCTGCAGTGTACCAGGCCAAGTGACGAAAAGCCTCTCTTTTTTTCCCCAAAGGTCATATTAAAGGAAGTTTGTAGCCTTTCCTGGGCCTACAGATTTGAGCCAGCTTTCTGCCTGCAGTCACTATTTGTCAAAGCTCACTTTCATCGCTGCCATCAGGAGTGTGCGCAACAAACTGGCCACAGGTAGAGGTGTGTGAGGCACCCAGAGAGCTGGGGGTTGCCCATGGGCCACTGGGGAAATCGATGGGTAAGGCGTTCCTAGGGCTTATGGATGGGCTTCTTGATAGACTTCACAATGCAGTGAGTAGGACCCATGTCCCTTTAATGCCCTTCGAGAGGCTCGCCCAGCCTCTGCCCCGCCCCATCCCATGATGTAGCTTACGATTCAGTACTCTAGGTGGGACGTGAAAGAAATGAGACTCCTTGGGAGCGTCCTGCACAACTGGGAAAGCCAGGTGCTCACTCACGCACTTGCTCTTTCTCCTGTGGGAGAAATCACGGGCTGAGAGCTCTCTTAGCCCTGAGCTATGCTGCCTTATAGTAGGGGTAATGCAGGTAAGATCAAGCTGTTTCTCTTACCCACTTCAATGAGTCCAGACTTAAATTATTTGCTCCAACAGTGTGCTAAAACTTCTCCTCTAGCAACCTGGACTTCCTTGCACAAAGGCTCTCGTGTCCATAGTGATAGTCTAAGATAGTGTTTTCCAGAGGCTCCTGGACCATGGCTGATGAGCTGGATCCAATTCACAAGTTACCGCAGGATCCACAGGTAGATCTGTCCACCTATTACCGGACACAAAGATGAGCAAGACTCCTCCCAGGTCCCTTGGCATATGATGTTGGATCTCACAGCTCCCTCAAAGGCACTTTTATCTGTGGATGGATGCCAAATTTTTGTGGCGGTTTTTCGGGTAGGGGACCAAAACAAGGGATGTCTTTTGCTACAGTGATACTGATGTCAGAAGCTTTTAATATATTGAAAGTGTATGAAAGTCTTCTCTCTAGGGTAACTTTGATTCCCACAATCATTAAGTCTAGACTTAAGCTTAGACTCCAGTATTGGATGGGTGATAAGAGTTTTTTTTATTTTTGTCTACTTCTCTTGACTAGTAAATCCTCAATATGGATGTTTTAAAAGAACCAACAACTACAAGTCATTTCTCTATTTCTGTCCTAAAATGGTCACTTCCACCAAAAGGCTGGAATATATATTTCAAGATAAGACCAAGCATTGCCTGCCCCTCTGCGGGAGTGCTGGGGACTGGGTTAGAGCAGTGAAAGAAGGCTTAAAAGACATCTAGTTAAACCGCTACAATGAGTCAGCAGGATAATCTTGACAACAAACAACATGAAATAATATAGGAAGCTAGTGGCACAGTAATTAAAAATGCAGCCATAGAAATATTCTCCCAGGAGGTAGAGCATAGTAACACAGTTCATAAGTAGTACCTAAAATGGAGACTGAAATATAGATAAGACTGTGTCAACAAGCAGTATGGCCTTAGCACATTGGGGAAAGGGAGAAACATAAATTGAAAGTAAAAAATGATCCCCGTGTTTGAAGATGGGTTGTGAAAGAAAGATTTTTGGATACAGAAAAAAACAACGGGTGTGCCCTTCTACTTGCTAGATGGATACAGTCCAATTCATGAACCGTCTAATAAGGCAAATTGGATCTCAAATAAATAAATACATACATACATATATACATACATACATATATACATACATACATAAATATAAACAAGAGACTCCAACAGGACACAAGTTGAAAAATAAGAATCAAGAATAAGACACAAAAAAGGTGAAGGGATTAAGAAGTACAAATTGCCAGTTATAAAAACAGTCACTGGGATATAAAATACAGCATAGGGAATATAGTCAGTAATACTGTAATAACTATAGATGGTGGTACTAGACTTAGCGGGGTGATCACTTTGTAAGTTCTATAAATGTCTAATCACTATATTATGTACCTGAAACTAATATAATATTGTATGTCAAGTATAACTGAAAAATAAGGAAAAAAAGAATAGGACACAAAAGATCAGAACCAGAACAGAAGCAAATACGATGCAATATTCCAGTACTGGGTTACAACTCATTAAATGTTGCAAGTCTAAGATGCTAACTAGGACTAGTCATGCTGACATATGCTTCGTGTGGGTGTACACCTCCACAGTGGTATGGAATACAAATGATTCTAGCTGAGGGGAGGGGACAAATGCGAGGGCTGAGAATGAGACAGGAATTTATAAAAGAGAGCAATGTAGATTTCCCTGGATTGACAAGGGAACCTGCTGAACCCATTTAAACATCAGTTGTTTTTTGTGTGTTTTTTTAAGAGAAAATAATGAATCTTTATATTTAAACAAAGAGGTTTTTCCTTCCTCTACTAAACACTCAAGGAAAAATGACAAGCCTAGAATAGCGTTCAACATTTAAATAACATGTTTCTTGCAACATGTTACAAGCTTCCAGATGAAGAAGCACAAGAAGACTCACCAAACATGTACCATACAACCATGACATTTCTGAGAGATGAGGAGACCAAGATTCTATTCAAGGATAGAAATAACCTAGTGTTTTCCTTTCTTGTAATTCTTTACATAATCTCCTTTATGCTTCTCTTTCAATATGAAAAGTCAATGGATGCTAAATTTTTAGCAGAAAACAAAATTTAACATTATCCAATACGGGTTAATATAAATTTACACCAACTATCTGAAAACTCTGCTTTAAAATTGGCAACAAATAAACAAAAATACTTAAAATAAAACACAAAATAAACAAAAACATAATTTTTTAAAAAGTAGTGTATATGCTGCAGATTAACGGGCAAGACTTGAAATTAAATATTGCAAATCTCACCTAAATTCTGATACATTTTGTTTAATTTCTAAAAGTTGTCAGTCATTAAATGAATATACATTAAATGAATATATTTTCCTAAAGGAATACTCCAATATTTTGCATTTCAGATATTTTAAGAGTTTTATTTAGCAAAGAGAAGCCTAAGAATTTTTTAAAATACATTTCCAGAGGGAAAACCCTTTACCATAAAATAAATTTGTGTGAGTTGGGAGAACAAATCTCAATTTTCTTTTTTTTTTTTTTTTGACATATGTGCCAATTTTACAATTAATACAAAAAAGATACAGTTAGTTGAAATATTTTAAAAATGTAAAAACCAGTCCAGGCAACATAACTATACAATCTTGCTGTAAAAGTTCTTATATCAAATTCCGCCCAAAATATTTATACAATATAGTAAATTAAGTTCCTCAAGTCACCATTCATTGCCGGCTAGCTTTTCCATTTTCTGTTGTCTCCATTCTGAAAAATAGGAGGGAAAAAAATGAGCTGGAGAAATAAAATATGCATTAACTATCCATATCTTTCTCCTTACCTTTCACATGAAATTAAATTATAACATATTCATAGAGCAAAAGAAAAGTCAGCACTTTAGAAAAGAGCTAAGGTTCGAGTTTCTCTGGGAAACAGTCTAACTTCCTCATTTTGCAGATGAGTGAAAACTGAGGCCCAGAGAGATCAAGCGACTTTCCCAAGGTTTCCTTTCAAAGACCACTTTTCTCATAATACCAGTCCAAGCAAAACTAAGGGAAAAAACTTCTGCCATTTAATGAAGGAGTTACTTCCTTTTTCCACTAAAGATATTTCTTTAGCAATGCATTTTCAAGAGGTCTTCTAAAAAAAGAGTTCAAAATAATGAGACCCAAGATTTATTCAATGAAAATCAATATTCCTAACACTGTATTACTTAATAGTAAATATTTTCCCCCCAATACTTTATGCAGATTCAGTGTCGTATACTAAGTTTTCTCTATGATTTTTCCCTCTATGATGTTTACTGAGCAATGAAAAAAATGCTCTAAGGAGTACAAACTTTCAGGATTACAATCAATATAATCATGTCTTTTACAAGTACAAAGAATCGAAGGTAATTTTTTTCTTTCTAGAGGTAACTTGTATCAATTCATCACATTAGTAATAAAAGCTGAACGCAACAAACAAGCAGTGCTGATTATTTTTTAACTTATTATAATAAGGCAATTAACGAAACTAACTTTTACAATAAATAATACAAACCCATTTTCCTCTTTAAGATGTTGATATAACTCAGCTCTGTTATTAACAGAGTTCAAACGTCCAGCAAACTCCTGATGTTTTCTGGAATTGGCAGTATTGAGTCTATTACTCCATAAGGATAATAAGGACACTGGCCCTGGTGTCATATTTGAAAGAAGAGAAAAAGACAGAATAATTCATTACTTCAAAATTCACAAATTTTAAAAAATATACTTTTAATTCTATAGTTTTATACAATTAAAGCAGTATCATCTTTCCCTTATTCAAAACTGTATGTGTTTAGGGATTCCCCAAGACCACCTATTAGTTCAGTGATTTGCTGGAAGGACACAAATAACTAAACACAAAGTTACTGTCACAGCTAAGAATCATTATAACAACAGAGTAAGGATACATAGCCAGATCAGTTAAAGCAAAGACTAGAATAATCTATTTTCAGGCTTTCCATGCTCTCTCCCTCCAGTGAGGGTTCACAAAGAGTGCCTGCTCCCTCCAGCAGCAAAACTGAAGCCATGTGTGTACAACATTTCTGCCCTGAAAGCCCAGTTGAGACTCAAAGTCCAGGGTTTCTATTGTCAGCTGGTCACATAGGCATTTTTTGCCAAACTACAACTACCAAAATTCCAGATTCCCAAAAAGAAAGCACGTGATTCAGTTCAGACCTAAAGCAAAATAACTTCATTATTTAGGGAACGTTTTAAAAGTCAATAAAAGTTCCCAGATGGCAGCCAAGTGCCAAACGTGCAAGTAGGCGCTTCTCATGTTAATAGACTCGGGCTTAGTATGTTTAATAGACTCGGGCTTGGTATGTTAAATCAAAGGCTTCGTATGAAAAGTAAAAAGGACTAGAGTAGTCAAAACAAGTTTGAAAAGTAGAAAAAAGAAGACTCACTACCTGATTTTAAGACTCTACTTGTGACGATCATGATAATACTGTACAGGCAAAAGGATAGACACACAGACTAACGGAACATAAAAGAAAACTCAGAAATAGGTTCCCACATATAAAATCAATTCATTTCTGATAAAGGTACAAGGGTAATTCAATGAAGAGAGGACAGTCTTTTCAACAAATACTACTGGAACAATTAGGATATTTGTGCAAAAATATGAACACTGATCCATACCTTGAAAGTTATTAAAAAACAAACAAACTCATAATTGACCATGGCCTAAATGTAAAATCTAAAATTAAAGAACTAAAAGAATACATAAAAACAAGTATTTGTGACTTCGGGTAATGAAAGGATTTCTTACATATAACACCAAAAGCATAATCATAAAGAAAAAAAGGATACATGGGACTTCGTCAAAATTACAAACTTGTGCCTGCCAAAGTCACTAGTAGGAGGAAGACAAGCCACAGACTGGGAGAAAATATTTGCAAATCATATATCCAACAAAGGATTCATATCTAGAATAAATTAAAAATTCTCAAAACTCAACAATTAAAAACCAAACAGCCCAATTTAAAAATGATCAAAATATTTGAGTGAACCCTTCATCAAAGAAGATATACAGATGGTAAAGAAGCAAATGAAAAGAGGCTCTCATCATTATTCATGAAAAAAATATAAACTAAAACCACAATGAACACAATGAAATACTACTACATACTAGTAGAAGAGGGGAAAAAAAAATTCCTGACAATAGCAAGTGCTGTTGAGGATGCAAAACAACCAGAACTCGCATTAATTGCTGGTGGAAATGCACAATGGTACAGCCATTTTGGAAAAATAAATTGGCAATTTCTAATAAAATTAGTCATGTGCAACTGATAAACATACAAAACAGATGAATCTCAAATGCATTATGCTTTGTGAAATAAGCCAACCTCAAAGGTAGTATACTTTATGATTTCATTTATATGACATTCTGAAAAAAGCACAATTATAGGAGACAACACGTGAATGGTTCTTAGGGGAAGTGTCAGATGATTACAAAGGGGTATACAAGAGAACTTTTGGGGTGATGGAACAGTTCTATACCTTGGTTGTGTTGGTGGTTGTTACACAACTGTATGCACTGTTTAAACCCATAGGACTGTATACCAAAAAGAGTTCATATTACCGCACATAAATTTTTTCAAAAATAAATTTAAAAATAAATGTCTTCTTTTTCATACTCTAAAACTAATATATACTTACTACATAACATTTAGAAAACAACAAAACATAAAGGAGAAAATAAAATCATCCATAATACCACTGCTCTAACAAGTACAAATAACTGCCAATGCCAAGCTATATCAATAAAATTACATTTTGGTTTTTTCGTTATTGCATCATACTAAGAGTTACATACATTTTTTCCAAATCTAGACTTTAAGTTTGGAATAACCCAACCTTACATACAGAGTATATGGCAGGCACAATATTCACTTTGGAGAATCCTAGGAGGTCATTTTCCAAAGCAGATGAAATTGAGGTGTGATAAAAGGCCCACGTATATTGCTGATCAGAAGAGACATATGACTTAGGTTATAAAATAGAATACAAGAAAACACAAGTTTCAAGTACCAGCCTTGAATAGAAAATTACAGGACAGATAGTGATTTGCACTCAAGTTGCTGCTCATATGGGCCACTTCATATAGTGTTTCCAGGGTGAAAGCCATCAGAACTCTATTTAAGTGATAAACTAAAGTATAAAAACTTAAAAAAAAAAAAAAAAAAAAAAAAAAAAAACATACAGAATGGAGATCACGGTATATACGGTTTTACTTCCTGATTTAAAAAAAAGAAACTTCAGGGCCGGCCCAGTGGCTCAGGTGGTTAGAGCTCTATGCCTCTAACTACGAAAGCTGCCGGTTAGATTCCCACATGCGCCAGTGGGCTCTCAACCACACGGTTGCCAGTTGGATCCCTCGAGTCCCGCAAGGGATGGTGGGCAGCGCCCCCTGCAACTAAGATTGAACACAGCACCTTGAGCTGAGCTACCGCTGAGCTCCCAGATGGCTCAGTTGGTTGGAGCGCATCCTCTCAACCACAAGGTAGCCGGTTCGACTCCCGCAAGAGATGGTGGGCTGCGCCCCCCACAACTAGCAACGGCAACTGGACCTGGAGCTGAGCTGTGCCCTCCACAGCTAAGATAGAAAGGACAACAACTTGACTTGGGAAAAAAAAAAAAAGTCCTGGAAGTACACACTGTTCCCCAATAAAGTCCTGTTCCCCTCCCCCAATAAAAAAAATCTTAAAAAAAAGAAACCACATGCATTCACTTACTCATTCTTTCATTCAACAAATAATAACTGAACTTCTGTTATGGGCCAGGGACTGGATTGGGTGGTAGTGATATAGCAATACATTTTTAAAAGCCCCTGCCTTTAAATGTTTCAAACTAGGAGTCGAGAATTATCAATAAGCAAGGTCAATGCAGTCCTCTAAGTGCCCTCACAGCAGTAATCCTGGGATGCAAGGGAAGCACAAAGAAACACCTGACTTAACTGTGAAAGGAGATCAGATAAGCCCTTCCTGAAAAGGACTTGCTTAAGCTGAAGTTAGAATGATATACATTAGCAAGAGGGAAGACTAGGCATTTGTGGCAATAATTATTCCTGGGCTATATAAACTCCACCCTATGGACTCACCATCATTTAGTCATTTTTTACTAATATGTGTTTTGGTTACTTGCAACTTTTTGCCACTATAAGTAATTTTTAGAGTTCTATCTTCCAAGCAAAGTTGAAGCACTGTTTAGATTAAACCTAAATTTCTCATCCTAATCAGTGGCATATGAGAAGTAGAAAGCATGTGAGAAGTAGAATAATTCATCAACACATACATATTCATTTTTCAGGCACCCTGGCAAATGTCTGAGAGGCAAATAGGACAAGATCACCCTTATCTCTGATTTCAAAGAAATCAGTGAACAGGAGAATATTAACATGTATCAAAATATATACGAGTATACTATAGCAGAAGTGCGTAAAAACCAAACAAGCCTACCTTCTACCTACGATGAGCTGCCAATAATCACAATCCGGCCAGCCCTGAGGTTTTAATTTATCAATAAATGGGTGATACTACATCTTTCTGTAATTTCAATAAGAGGTTAGGGAAAAAGCGTCTTCAATAACCTAGCACTTAGTATAATGTCAGAAACGTACACAGATTCAAGTTTACATAATGAAACTTGCTTAAAACACAGGCTTTATAGTACAAGTGCTTATTTTCCAAAGGCTTCATTAGTGAAGGTATGACACTACTTTTTATTTAATGCTGACAAATATATTTACTGCCTGTATTTCCCAAGGCTGTAAACAAAGAATCTCCTAAACATCAACAGGAACAGTTACCGTGTTTCCCCGAAAATAAGATCATGCTGGACCATCAGCTCTAATGCGTATTTTGGAGCAAAAATTAAATAAGACCTGGTATTATATTATATTATATCGTATTATATAAGACCAGGTCTTATTTTAATATTAAAATTAAAATTTTAATATTAATGATTAAAATTTTTGCTCCAAAAGACGCATTAGAGCTGATGGTCCTGCTAGGTCTTATTTTCGGGGAAACACAGTAGCAGTTCTTCCTGATATACACAACAATATTAAATGACACTGCACAACACAGAACTCAACTGAAAAATTTTTTACAAGCATAGTTACCACAGTTCTGCTTTACCTTTTGATTTTTCTACTGGAGGAGTTTCATCCATCTCAACAAGGGGCTTTTTGTTTGGGGGTTCTGGGGAATCAGGCGAATCTTTTATAATCTCAGCTTCAGCCAACTCTTCTTTTCCACGCTCTAAGATTCCTTTTAATCTTTTAGAGGGACAAATAATAAAATTGAAAGTTCAAATTTTTAGAAATCTAAATAGTCCAATAATTAACCAAGATATTACATGAGAGCCTTAGTAAGATAGCTGCTCTCACAAAGTAAACCTAGAAAATAATCAGAAGCTAAATCTCAATCTAAAATCAGGTAAGAGAACTTAATGAATTAAACACAAGTTTCCCCTTTTCCTTCATCATAATAATGTAATAATTCAGTAATGTAGTTAGCTGTAAAATATGAAAAAAAAATGGAGGAAAATTTAAGAAGCTAGAATTAGAAGGGTCAGAAATGTGATCTTTGGAAGAAACTTCACAATTTTAATTTTTAAAGATATGACCAAATTCTATTTCAAATTACAGAAAAGATTAAGAAATCTATCATTTGGTCCCTGGTTTATGTACTGTGGAACTGTATTTACATTCCACAAAATAGCGCCAAGTTAATTTTGAGTTTCATCAGAGACTAGAAAACCTTTCAAAATATACAGAAATATACTTGAATATCAGTGGATTAAATGAGAATGCTTTTTTCTTCCTCTTCTTTGAGCCAATTCTGTTTCAGAAGCTAAGTGGCCCTAAGGAAAAGTGAACTTCTAAGGTCAAAGAAAATAAAAAAGGTTCTACATTCTAATTTTTACATGAAATGATGATTTCTAGAATTAGCTTCAAAATATTCCTATGGGGGAGGTGGATGGTGGTGGTGATGAGGGGAGTGGATGTGGACATATATATGAAGTGAGATCTGCCACGAATTGATAATTGTTGAAAGTAGATAAAGGGTAACTTATTCTACTGTTGTATGTTTGAAATTTTCCTTAATAAGTTCTGATTTGTTTTTAAAAGACTTACTACATTGCCATTATAATATTTACTTGGTTCTTTGCCTTATTTCTAACAAGGACGTAGACGACAAAGCCAGCTAATGTGTTATGATATTTTTATTTATAGGCCTTTATTACTTTCTTGTTTTTTAAAATTTAACCTTGGTCTCATTATGTAAATCACAAACTAAGGAAAAAGATGTACTGTTGAGGAAGGTTTTCAGAATTAGGACTATGATCTTATCTGTGCCTATTTCTATAACATCTTCCACACTTTGCTATAATCACTGACTTACTTGTCTATCTCTACCAGAACACTGTTCTTCCAGGGCAGAAATCTTATGCCAAATGCCAGTATAATGATATTTACAGAACAAAAAAAGAAAACTATGACTTTGATGTTCATAACAGATAAGGAGCTAGTGATACCAAACATCACAAATTATAATTTTCAGAAGGTAATTAGGAAAAATAATTAAACACTACCTGTGCCCTCTAATTGTAAAGAAATCATACCTCTTTAAGATGTTTTAGATTTTAAGAATGATAAAATCTCAGTTATAAATGAAATAAACAAACATTAAATGAACTTCTATTAAATAAGGTTTGACTGTTCTATATGTAGAATATGGTATGCCAAAAGGTACCACGGTGCTGTATTAATATCAACAAGCCACCTCTCTGAATCTTGCCAAGACTTCTCCTGTTCATAATCTTTCACTGCTTTCTCTGACTTGTCCTCTTTGTCCTCCCTCTTTCTTCCTCGTTTCTTTCGTTCTTCTTCTTCCGGGGGTTTGCTCCTACAGGCCATCAGACATTCCAAGACTCTTTGATGCTTCTCCGAGTTATTGATATGGGCTCTGACAAGGGTTTCTAATTCATTCCACATGATACGGTATTGTTCATCTCTGAAGTAAAGATTTAAAATAACAATCTTAGAAACATCCTTTAAATAATATTAAAGTATCACTTGCTGCTACTGGTAAAGTAAAAGAAAATAATTAACAATGGACTTCTCTTCTTTTCCTAGATAGTCAATGCTGCAATTCTAAGCTCTAATGTATCCAATTCTGCTATTCTATAATCTGTATCATTTCATCTCAATCATATATATACATACATACGTACACACACACACACACACACACACACACACACACACACATATAAATTATATCATGAATAAGTTAACTTAAAAAACAGTATGTGTCACGTAAATGTGATAGACAAAGTAAGAAAAAAACTACCTTTTAGGGCCTTTTCCTCTTGTACCAACTGTGGAAATAGGTAGAGGATCATTTTTTCTCTCCATATCAACTAAGTTGTATATTGTTTTTTGACAGTTTAACACATCTTCCTCTGTCAAAGATTCTTTCACAATAACACTGGCTAATGGAACTACCTGTTAGATTTTTTTAAAAAAGAAAAAAAATATCTGTCTTGAAAAACAAATATCAAAGCAACTAGGCAGAACTTCAATTGATTTTAAACATTACCATGGTGAGACAATCTATTAATATAACCTTCACTTCAATTTTCTATTACTAATTCTTTAACTGTAGCAAACTAGCATATTTCATTCTTTGCTTGAGAAATGGTATCTGTAAAGAATATATAACTAATCTAGAAGAAAAGTTGAAACTATTTAACACTTACCGCTTGCATGTTAAAAATAGTGGTTTGTGAAATAATCATAGGCCAGTATCGGGTGTGTTTTTCTAACTGATCTTTTGCTCGTTCCAAAGGGATCTCAAGACTTCCATCGATTTTATATCTGGGGTCTAGAAAAGGAGTTAATCTGTTTTCCCTCATAAATTCACCAAAATCCTAATGATAACCAAATAAGATAAAATTAGAAACTATTTCTAATGTGTCATTATGGATTACATGTAACAGTCTGTTTCCCTGATGTCTTCTGTCCTGTGATATGCAACAAAGCATTTCTCTCACAGCCCATCTCCCCCACTAATTTTTTTCCTTCTTTTTGAACACGAAACCTATCAGCCTTTATTACAATGGAGATGAAAAAAGCCTCAAACATAAATATTTTCCACTTTTTAAAAGCCAAGGAACCCTTATTTTTCCTTCTCTTCTATAACTTAAGTCTTTTATATCATACACAGATAGAAAAATTAGTTAATCACATTAGAATACCAATCTGCTTACTAAAAAACTACCTTGATAACATCAAAATTTTAATAGTGGTTATCTTTGAATGATGGAATTATACGTAATTTATATAGTCTGTTTTTTAAGATATCCATACTCTAAATTTTCCACAATGAACACTTGTTAGTTTTCTCTTTATTAAAAAAGATGTAAAAATAATAAAGAAAAGCCTCATCAAAAACAATTATTTACAATATATAACACCTTGGTTTACAAAGTACACTCCTATATATCAATCACATTTAATTTTCACAACCACCTCAAAAAGTAGACACCATGAAATACCGAATATAAATGAGAGGGGGAGTGAAAAATTAAAATCAGAAAAATAGAATTACTATGAAAATAGACACAATTTCCTTGTATGCACCTTTAAATAACACAAAAATTTAGTGTTATTTCAAAATAGCAGCAATCCAAATATTGAAATGTTTTTGTTTGCCATTTAAATTACTAAAAATAAAGTTCCACCTAAAATATTAGTTCAAATCAATTTTCACTCTTTCCTAAAATTCCAGTATGTCAATAATATTCAGAGACTTCTAAGCATACAATGAATATATAAAGATGACTATGTACTGATAAATAGTTCTTTTGAGCAAGTATCGAAGGAAACTCATCTAATTAAAATAACAATAATCAACTGCTCCAAACCCCTTTTTGTCACAGTTCTTAGCATAATAGGCACTCAATAATAGCTACGTGCTGAATGATGACATTCTCAAAACATAAAATTTATAGATATTAGAGTCTTACTGTGATCCGGTAGTCTGTAACTCTTCCTCCACATCCTTCACTAATTGAAGGTGGATCTTCCAGGATGGATCGAGAACTGCTAAGGACATGTAAAAAAATCTCTCCTCCATGGCTACTAAGCATGTGACTGATGACTTTGGAACCTGACTTTCGTGGTTGTTCCAATAAAACAGAACGACCTGCCGAAAGTAATGAAACAAATGAGCTCTTATTTTTTTCCCCTAAGATTTATGTCCACAGTTTTCCTTTTATTTATTAATCCTCATATTTTAGCCAACATTGTTAACTGAGTACATCTACATTTCAGGTCCAAAAAGTCTGAACCCTAGCTTTAGCTTTCTCTTGGTGACTCAAGCTTACAGTTATAGAGATGGTTTTCCAAAATAAATATAGTGATCTCTAGTATAATGTTTGGTTATATTCTTCATTCAATTACAATTTCACATGAAATTTTTCTCCTGGATATCAAGAAGAAAAGTGAGACAACTGTTGGATAAACCTCAAGTTATTAAAGCTATACAACATTTGGGGGAGAAAGCAGTCTCAATTCATTTCCATACTTCATTATCAGCACTGTTACCAAAACTACTTTCTATTTCACATGATCGAATGTTATTTAACCTGGACTATACATAATCTGATAATCAAATTGAGCTTAACATAACAATGAAATTAACCTTATAATAAAGGGGACAACTAACTCATCGCATCAGTGGTTCAAAAACCTAGTTATAAGAATCACCAAAGAAGCTATTAGAATTTAGACTTAGTAAATGAAATACAATAATTTGGCTTTTAAAAAATTTTTTCTCACAGAAGGAAACCACAGATTTAAGGCCATATGTATAAGAATCATACAAAATAACACTGAAAATATGTTTATTTATGATAAAGGTATAGTGTTTAAGAAGATGTAAGTCCATATATACTTTGTAATTTAAAATTCAATAGGCCAAGATAAATGGCCTGTATTACACTATCTTTCAAAAAAATCAATGTAGTTCAGATTGTCTAACCAGTTATATATGTGTGTATTTTAGTCAATATTGCTATGTATTCAAGGATAAAAAACGTACTAACGCCTGAAGTATATCAAAATTAGAGGTAGTAAAATAATCCCTTTATAAATGCCCTTGTTAGTTTTCAGGAAGGCCTGTCTTCTGGGAGTGTTTTTGTTAATCTGTCTCTTGGAGCTAGATGTAGTCCAGTACTTAGTCACTGAAATGGTGGAAGTGGGAGAAGAGGAAGGGTGAAGGCAGGGTTCTTGGCTAGTATCTCCACATCTAGAAGACAGTTTTAGATTATAACCATAGGCCTATTATGTGCATTTTTGTAAAGTACCTGTGTTTATTGTGGATAAGGTTCATTATTTTGCAACATCTGAGCTTTTTAGATGTTCTGAGTTGGCTATGATAAAAAGGAGAGCTACTGAATTAACCAATTTGTAAGTATCTTTCTGTTACAATTGATAGAAAACAGGCATCTTAGACATGCAATTATTAAACCATCTCTGAGAAATGGACGTCAGGACTTGTTCTTTAGGTTGGCGGCAGAGGGGCAGAAGGAAGGATAGAGGGAAGGAAGTGTGTGGATGTGTTTGTATGTACATTGTGACGATAACCTCTGATGTGTATGAATCTCTTCCAGCTGTACTATAGGAATATACTACTGAGTATTTCAGTGGAAACTTGCCTCCTTGCTACTATTTTAGAAGTATAGATCATAATGAATTCTCCTGAAGCATTATGCTTTGTGTACTCTGTTGCTTTAGGGCTCATTTTTAATTGAACATTAAGGGAATGTAGTATTTTAATTGTAAATCTGCCAATATCTTTATCTAGAGGCCTGTTGCCATTTTTGTACTTTATGAAATTTCCTTCACCAATAAAGGCAGGATTACATTATTTTTTCCTTTCAAATTGAGTTAATGTAGTGTATTTTTGATTATCAAAATACTCATATAGCTTTGGGACTCTGAAATGGTAAACATGATGTGTGAAAAAGCTTGATACATAACTGTACAATCTTAATTATATAAAAATGGAAATTTAATTGTGTAGATACACACAGGGGACCAAGAAGGACACATCAAATTATAAACTGCTTATGATGTTGTTCTTTGCGTCTTGTTTTTCAGTTTCCTAGTATATGTACATGTTACCTTTTAAAAAATAAATGTTATTTTAAAAACCTAAAAAGAAAAAAAAAATCAATGTAGACTCTAATGGTCAAATTTTTAAATTAAAAACACTAAAAAATACATTAAATAAAACTTAGATAAGTCTGAAAGACATAAAGTCCTCTTATTTTTAAACATTAGTAAAACTATTAAAGGGTATTTACGATTATATGACTTTAAAACAGTTCTGGGAAATAAAACGGTTAAACTGTATTGAAGAAAATGGCTTTCCAGAATTCACATTTTCATTTTCACTAATGATTTCACTTGTAATAATCTCAGTCAAAACAATTAAATCATGTAAGTTACCATTTAGAAGAAAATTAGTTAGGCAGGAAGAAGGTCTACTATTTACATCTACGGGTGAAATTCGGTAAGCGCCAGTGCAATAGTGTAATTCTGAAATAGAAGAAAACACTGATTTGAAAGAATATAAAGGAATATTTCCACAATTAAAAGAGAAATTAAAAACATTTTTTGAGCCCCTAAAACAAAAACAAAAAGTGAAAAAGCAGCATATTAATGAACCCTATATAACATACAATACTTTAAGTACCTTTAATTTAATTATTTTCTTTTTCAATTATTTTTAAATACCTACCAATGTTATTCGTCCTTGGTGTGCACCACTTTAATGTTATTGTTTCTTTAAATGAGCCTTCTCTACTGCTGCCACCTAAGTGGGTATCACCTTGAAAAATAAGTCAGAGAAACAGCAACATTACTAAATAGACTATAAACTTCAAACTGTTTACCCAAGACGTGAAGGAGTTCAAATTTTATAAAAGAAAATACCGCTGAGAGAATATCTTTTTTATGAACTAGAAAAACACCAAGTAGAGTCTGGATATTAGCTTTGATTAAAATAAATATTTAAGTTTCCTCCAAATTTCTCATCAATTAATTTAATCACCTCAGTCACTACATTAAAAGTCAACAGCACCAGAGGGTAAGGGGGTGGGGGGTGGGAGAAGAGGGTAAGGGGGATCAAATATATGGTGATGGAAGGAGAACTGACTCTGGTTGGTGAACACACAATGGGATTTATAGATGATATAATACAGAATTGTACACCTGAAATCTATGTAATTTTACTAACAATTGTCACCCCAATAAATTAAAAAAATAAATTAAAGAAAAAAAAGTCAATAGCAAAATTTGTTTTAAATTTCAATAATCTACAACTGCTCCCCTCTGACACCACTAAAAAATAAAATAACATGGTTAAGTAATTTTAAAAAATTACAGATTTCTAAAATGCACAACTAATTATACTGAATCCTAATGAATTTATAAGAAGAAACAACAAATAAGTGATTAGGTTGGTGCAAAAGTAATTGTGGTTTTTGAAATTATTTTTAACCTTTTAAACCGCAATTACTTTTGCACCAACCTAATAGAAAGTAAATATATAAGCTATAACAGTGAGCATTTTTTGCCTTAATGCAGTCTAGAGTAAGCAGACGTTAATAAAATAATAATGAATAAATAAAAAACTATCAAGTTGACAAAGCTTTGAAGGAGACGTATATAGTGCTATGAGCATCTATACAAAGAGATTTTACCTATGCTGAGACATCGGACAAGGCATCTTTGAGAAGTGAAAACTAGTTTGAATTCTAAAGTTTGTTAAGTCGAAAATGCATTTAATACACCTAATATCATAGCTTAGGCTAGCAGACCTTAAACATGCAAAGAAGATAATATCCAAAAAACACTGGCAACACAGTACACTGTAGAGAATTGGTTGTTTATCCTTGTAATCGTGTACCTGACTGGGAACAGCAACTTGCTGCCACTGCCCAACATCATAAGAGACTATCATACTGCATTTCCACCCCGGGAAAAAAATCAAAATTCAAAATTCAAAGTACGGTTTCTACTGAATGCATATCACTTTCACCCCATCATAAAGTTGAAAAATCGTTACCTCAAACCACTGTCAGTTGGGGATTCTCTGTAGAAATCTGGAGCTTAGAGAGGATATCTGGGCTAAAGTATAAGCCTACTCATCAAAACCCAGCTCTAATGTCACCTACTCTGTAAAGCCTGCCTAACTCAGAGAGGCATAATCACATGCAATCCCGTGTCTTCCTACAGCACTCTGTTCCTACTGCTACCATAACATTTTGCACACGGTGTCTATGCATAATACAAAGAACTGTAAGTCAATCAATAACTATTTTAGAAAAATATGTTGTGTTGCAAAGAATATTTTTACCATTTTTCTAAGTTTTAAAAATAGAAATTGGTATTACCTCACAGGTTCTTTGAAATTTCCACATACTGTATTTTGAAAAACAAGCTCTTTACATTCCTTCGTTAAACATTACTATAACCATTTACCTTAATAGCTTTTCTCCTGTTAGAAATTCAGGTTATGTTCACTGCCACATTGCTTATACATGTAACAAATGTTGACTGGTTCATGGTATTAACTCAAAAGATGTATATAACATAATCAAAGACAACATTTAATTCTCTGATGGCATCAATTTACATAGAAAACATGCTAAAAAATGTAACAAAATGTCAAATCTTAAAGGTAATTTCACTGAATTTTAGGAATGGATGAAATATTACAGTTCATCTAATCCAGCATCTTTAATTTGCAAGTATATAAACTGACTTCTAGAAACACGTGGGACTTTAGCTAAAACTTACTTCTTAACTCCAGTCTTCTCCCCTATATCATGATGATACAGTTACAGAAATCACAGCTTAGACAAGAGACCTACTAATTGAAATACTTTCTAGAGGAAAAAATAATACTAAACTTCTTTTTTTTTCCTGTTTTTGAATTACTACTCTTTTATGCTTCACCAGGGGTATAATGAATCCCAGTATGAAGCAAAAACAAGGAATTCAAGAGAATGCAAAAGTATATGATAGATTTGAATCTGTTGTAGAAAGCATGTGGTTAGAAGTATTTTGAAATAATTTAGCCACATTTGATCTGGCTATAGTTTCTATAAATCTTGAATTACTGAATTTTTAACCAGAGACCAAGTACAACAGAGAACTTTTAAAGAATTAATTATGGCTGAATGTTAAGTTTTCTGATCCATGAACATGGGATGTCTTCCCATTTATTTACGTCTTCCTTAATTTCAGCACTGCACTGTAGTTTTCAGAGTACTGAGTTTTATACTCCTTTTGTTAATTTTTTTTCCTAAATATTTTTAATGCTATTCTAGATTGAATTGTTTCCCTAATTAAATTTTTGGTGTGCTCATTATTACTGTATAGAAACATGATTGATTTTTTTTATTAGTTTCAGGTGTACAAAACAATAGTTAGACATTTACCATTTATGTCCCTCAAACAGTGATAACCCCCCCCATCTACTACCCCTCTGACATCGCATACAGCCATTACATTTCCACTGTCTCTATTCCTAATGCTGTACTCCACTTCTTATAAATATATATATATAAAATTATAGTTGACATTCATTATTGTTCAGCTTCAGCTTCAGGTGTACAGTTCAGTGATCAGGCATCTACATCATCCCTGAGGTGGTCTCCCTAATGAGACAAATGTCCATCAGATACCCTACAAAATCTTTACCACATTAATGATTACGTTCCCCAAGTTGACTTTCATATCCCCAGGGCAATCTTGTGGTTACCGATTGTGCTTTCTAATCCCCTCACCTCCCCCCTATCTCCACCTCCCCACCACCCATCTAGCAACCCTCAGTTTTTCCTCTGTCTCTGAGACTGTAATAACACTGAATTTCAAAACAACTGGTTTTTATCCAACCAAGCTGTAAGGTTATTACTCTTCAGGTCAGCTCCTGTTCTTTTTCCTTCTCAAGCTGGTCTGCCTACAAGATAGAAACTATGATATACCTCTAATGGCTCTCTTTCTCAATATTGTTCCATTAGCTTAGTCTTTCCCAAAGTAAATTCTACAAAAAGAACACTAGTTCCACGGCCATTAATAGGTGACACTGTCGGATAAGTTTGGAAAGGAATGAACTAAAGTCAATCAGGTTTGTTTACTGAAGAACTTCTCAAAGCTGTTAGTATTCTTTCATGTTAGATCTTACAAATTAAGACTTTCCAATGTCTCTTACTTACCACTTTTCAGGAAATCTACATGTGCGTCTTTGTGATGAAGTAGCTCCACATCATAATTGGCAGATGTGTTAGCATGTTGCTCTTCCTTAAAGCAAAATTTAAAATAACTTGGTTTTGTTTTCAAAATAATGAAGTTATTTATTAACTAGTAATTTTGCTTTTTGCTTAAAATGAGATCAAATACACCCAATAAAAATTAGCTATAATAATGGTATAGTTTGCTCAATAATTCATCTATTTAAAGATGCAATAGTTTTCCACTGCAATATGAACTCTATTAAAAAACTACTGGGTATATATAATACAGTACTTAATGATTTTTCTTACATTATGTCAGAATTAACATAGATGATTAATCCAGAAATTTAAAAAATTTTTTTACTCTGAATGCATTGTCTTGCACTAATATACACAAATATCTGTATATAAATATAATGTAATTGAAATAGTTTATATAAATTGAAAGTGAAAAAGTTGTTTAAAGGAGGAAATAGCATCTTTAAATACCTACAATAAATTAGCAAACACCAATTATATAAAACAGCAAATACAGACTAATGAACAAGTTTAGTAACTTGTTTTCACTAAATAGTAAATAGGAACTTCAATATTATCTACTAACAAGAAAAAGAGATTAAAGAAAGAGTCCCACCAGGAGCACACAAATACAATCAAATTCTAAGAGCAAGGTATCTGTCACCCTCAGAGTACTTTTCTTATAACTCATGAAATTATATATATTACTTTACTTGTTAATTGCTTATGTATCCAAACCATTCTATTGGGAGAAGCTACAATCTCTGTTAAGGAGCCAGCCAATCATATGAGGAGGAAATTAATAATGAAAAGGTACTTCTCATGTAATTTACTGTTCTTCATATGGTGGCAAAACAACGAAACTGGGATTTATAAGAAAGTCTATTTGCGTTTAAATATAGTGGTTACTTTATTTGTAAACGTAATCAATAAAATTAAAATCAACTCCACTTGGTAAAAATTCATTTAAAGCTTACTATGGGCCAGGCATTGTTTTAGTCCTAGACTTAATGATAATGTGATGAAATGGAACAGGTGGCAATAGATTCCTAAGAAAACCCATTAGTAAAATCCTAAGACTCACATCCTTGGTTTTTCAGTTAGGGTAATAAACTTTTTTAAAACTATGAGTTATTTACCCCTAGTCGGACATTTAGTTTCAAACACCTTTATACTGGGTAGGCAAAAACAAAAATACAGAAAACAAAAGATCCACCAGAATACACAATGTAAGTAAAATCTAGTAACACAGGTGTCAGAAAAAGAATCACAGAAAAAGTAATCATTTAAGATAGAGATTCTATTTTGATGAAAATAACGAGAACATAATTAAAATTAAAAAAAAACAATATAGAGTGTTATTAGAAAGAAAAATACAGCATTTTGTTCTGTGATCCTTTCTTGTTGCTTTTCAGTATTTACTAACCTGGTCAAAGACACTGAACGTGGGCTAGCAAAACAGAAAATATGATATGGGGAGAAAAAGTTAAGGTTCAATTAAAATAAATAACACGTCAAACAAATATCTAAAAAGCAAAACAGAGCTTTCAAAATAGCAGGAAAAAGAACTGCCTACCTTCATTGGAATATTCGTAATAGTCGTTGAAGCCAAGTCAAAATGTTGCTGTACTAAAATATTTAGTTTGGTAGCAAGATGCCGTCCTGCACGAACACTATGGACTTCACTGGTTAAAACAGGGGACAACTACAAAAAAGTATGAAAAAAAACCCCACAAAACATTAATACACTATAACCAAGTGCTAAATATTTTACTTCAACCCATAAAAATTAAGTAGTTTTACTTTCTAGAATTTGGAAAAATAAAAAGGTCCACAAATTAACAATGATCATTATTTTAGCAATAAATGTTCATACATTCATTCATTCAACAGATAGGCATTAAGCAGAACTCACTACATTATATGCCAGAAACTGTGTGAGTGATTGGAGAATACAGCAGTAAACAGGCAAAGTCCCTGTTCCCTTGAAACTTAAAGAGTAAAAGTCTTTGTTTTAAATATGCATTTTAATTTATAATTTTAACTTATTTATGTGCAAAACGGATTTAAAGTGGCCTGTAGAAAAACTGTAGAAAAAATAACTCATTTTGTGGAGATGACATACCCCTAAAGATAAAATGTGGAAATCACCACAAACACTCATATTTTATCACCAATAAATGTGATAAGGCAGCCAAAAGATACTTATAACAAGAAAACACAAAATTTTACTATTCCAGGGCCGGCCGGGTGGCTCAGGCGGTTAGAGCTCCATGCTCCTAACTCCGAAGGCTACCGGTTCGATTCCCACATGGGCCAGTGGGCTCTTAACCACAAGGTTGCCAGTTCAAGTCCTCGAGTCCCGCAAGGGATGGTGGGCAGCGCCCCCTGCAACTAAAATTGAACACGGCACCTTGAGCTGAGCTGCCGCTGAGCTCCCGAATGGCTCAGTTGGTTGGAGCGCGTCCTCTCAACCACAAGGTTGCCGGTTCGACTCTCTCAAGGGATGGTGGGCTGCGTCCCCTGCAACTAGCAACGGCAACTGGACCTGGAGCTGAGCTGCGCCCTCCACAACTAAGACTGAAAGGACAACAACTTGAAGCTGAATGGCACCTTCCACTACTAAGATTGAAAGGACAACAACTTGACTTGGGAGGGGGGGGAATCCTGGAAGTACACACTGTTCCCCAATAAAGTCCTGTTCCCCTTCCGAAAAAGAAAAAAAAAAAATCTTACTAATTCCAGGGTAACAATATTTATTGTAAATAAATTTTTCAGTTGTCACAAAACCAACCTACTGCTACATTATCAAAAGAGGCAAAGTTAAATAAAAAATGGGCTTACACTGAAAACCACCTAAAAACACAACAATAAAGCTAATGATCTAAAAATACCACTTAACTATAAAACATTCATAGACTAAGGTAAAACTTCACATTTACATTAAATAAGGCTAAATGCAAAACCTGAACATACTATAATTACATAAATACATATATCTGTATTTCCAAACACTAACAAGGAATATTATGTGATGCAAATCCTTTTAACAACCAACAGAGTCATCTTTCCTTTAAAATTGTTCAAATTTATTTAAAAAATAAAACCAAGGTTGGAAATTGGTTTTTTCCCCCTCTAAATGGGTGAAGTTAATTTCACAGTTATTGGAGTGTATTTTTGTTAAAGAGTGTATTTCTTTTCTAATGAGGAAAAAAAGATTTTTATAGACTAAAAAGTCATTAAAGCAACTGAAATCCATTACAGTAATTGAAATTTTAGGAAAAATATAAACTGTGTATGGTTTTGCAGCACATTTAAGTAAATGTCAACAGGCAAGCAAAATAGAAAACACTTTAAATTCTACAATTCTAACATATAGAACCAACCTAAGTATTTTGCTCTACAGGTTGTTTTGAAAACTCTAAATATTTCCTTGACAGAAAATGTTGGCAATATCATCATTATAATGCTAACTCTTTCCAGCATTTATTATTAAAATAATGATCTTTTCTTTCATTACTTCTGTACTTACCTCTTTTTTAGGACGATCAGAAACAAGGCTGTCTTCACCAACTGGGTAGGTATGGATCAAGACCAGCTCACACTTCTGAATCTGCATGAGACTTAAAGAAAAACTTTTTACTTAGAATATAGAATACATACTACATAAAGAATCTAGGCAGGTAAACCATTGAAAGTTTTATAAAATGAAACACTGTATTTCTATACTCAGATACTATTGTTAACACAAAAGTTAAATACTTCGGAAAAACTGTTTAACTGTTGTACTTTTATGAACATTTAATGAACATATTAATTAAATTCATGCAAAAATAATTTTCTGTGTGTTTGAAGGGTAAAATAAAGGGAAAATTCTTATAATCAGATACAATTTTTATAATAAGTAACTGCCACAGCATAAATGAATATACTGTGTATTAGTTTCCCTTTTACTAATGTTTTTTAAGGACAAAATCAGACAGTACTGTTACCAAAAATTGGTTATTTCCAAGAATACTGGAATTGTAATGCTAAAAAGCTTCCCCCAACTTTTTATTTTGAAGTTGCCAAACCTATAGAAAAGTTGAAAAAAAAAATACTATTCAATGAATGTCCATATACCGTGTCGTGTTTCCCCGAAAATAAGACCTCGCTGGACCATCAATTTAATGCATCTTTTGGAGCAAAAATTAATATAAGACCAGGTATTCTATTCTATTCTATTCTATTCTATTCTATTCTATTCTATTTCTACCCAGTCTTATATTAAAATAAAACCCAGTCTTATATTATGTTACATTATATTATATTACATTATATTATATAAGACCCGGTCTTGTATTAAAATAAGACCGGGTCTTATATTAATTTTTGCTCCAAAAGATGCAATTAGAGCTGACGGTCTGGCTAGGTCTCATTTTCAAGGAAACACGGTAACCTTAACCCAGATTCACTAAGTGTTAGCTATACTTGTGTTCTCTCTATTTATCTAAATAGATATATACTCTTTTTTAACTAAGCCACTTGAGAGTAAGTTGCAGAGGAAATGATACTTTATTCATAAATACCTCAGCATGCTTCCCCTAGTGAGAATAATCCTACTCATTTACAATACCAGTAGTCTGCTTAAGAAAATTAATATCTCCATCTCAGACTCCACATTGCAACTGTCCCAAACACATCTAATATTTTCTCTTTTCAAAAAATGCATATAATGCAATTAGTTGTTATGTTTTGATTTGGTACATAATGAATAATGCCACCAACAATTTGATCATTTTACAAATTTGAAATAGAGTATGAAAGGAAGCCATCAAGACAAGTATGCAGTAGAAATTTACATATTATGTTATTCTTCTGATCACCTTTCCTATGAAACAAAGTAAAATTTTAAAGTGAAAGGGACAATGGGAAAAAGTTTCTGCTCCAGCATACATTCGTTGACTAACTTGTAGAACCAGTAGAGAATTCTACCAACCACTATTAAAATTATTGGAATAGTTATAATGAAATACATATGACTATAAAATGGAATATTTATTTAATTTATGGATTATACTCACTGATCTGAATTTGCAGCAAGCTTGTTATGCTCATGAATCGTTTCCTGGACACAGTCCTCAAGCATTCGCACATGACTATCACTAATGGCATAAAAAAGTTACAACAAACTTAAAGGAATAATAGTAAGAGAAAAATTAAACACACTATTCAGCTGTGTTTTATCTTGTTCTAGGCTTAAAATTACTTAAAATTACTTCAATAAGGATTGTCTTTAACATGCTCATTCACAGTACCAAACAACCAGCTGAAAAACTAAAGAGAAAAAAGTCAAATTAACCTACATGATGACAATCTAAACAGTTTTCACTGAGCTGAGTCTTTGTTTTAGAGTTGGATAAATACAGCTTCAGTATTAGCAAGGCCACTCGTGACATGCATAAATGCTAACATGCTGTCCCTGCTACTTTCAACAAAAGCTGCAACCGGACATGAAAATGTCCTGTGTGCAAGCATTACTGTGATGAACATCTCACCTTTTTGCATTAGTAATGCAGATTATTCGTCCTCTATTTCCAACACGTTCTGCATTCTCCATTAGTAGAGTACGGGCCTCATGTTGGTATTCTGTAATTTTACAGAGGGTTTCCACTGCTGCAACAAGACCATGTAGAATACTGCAGCATTCTGGATCTGCCCGGGGATTAGGAGGCCCTACAGCAGCTAATGCTGCCATTAGCTAAGTAAAAAGGAAAACAATTCTGTTGATAAGAGTATGTACAAGTGAGACACAGACACCACCATAAAAGAACACTATAAACCAATATAACTTATAAACATGGACACAAATATCCTCAACAAAATACTAGCAAACTGAATCCAGCAAAATATAAAAAAAATTATAAACCATGACCAAATGGGACTTATTCTATGAATGCAAAGTTAACGTAAAATTCAATTATCATAAATATCACATCACTAGAAAAAATTTTTAAAAATCACATGATCATCTGCAAAAAAAAAAAAAAAGAAAAAGCATTTGACAAAATCCAAGACCTTTTCATGATAAAAACACTCAACAAAATAGAAATAGAAGGAAACTTCCTCAAGCAGATAAAATGCACCTACAAAAAACCTACAGATAACATCATGTTTAATGGTGAAGACTGGATGTGATCCGTCTAAGATCAGAAACAGAAGGGTGTCCACTCTCATGGGTTCTATTCAACACTGTGTGGGAGGTTCTACAGAGAGCAATTTGGAAAGAAAAATAAAAGGAATCCAGATTGGGAAGGAAAAAGTAAAACTATCTTATGTTGTAGGTACATGATCTTGTATGCAGAAAATGCTAAGGACTCTACTAAAAACTGTTAGAAATAATAAACAAGTTCAGCAAGGTTGCAGGATAGATCAATATGCAAAGACAAATTATACTATTATATACTTGCAACAAACTCAAAAATGAAATTGAGAAAACAATTCCATTTATAATAGCACCAAAAATAAAATACGTAGCAATAAACTTAACAAAAGAAATGTATTCCTATACTCGGAGAACTACAAAACATTATTGAAAGAATTAAAGATCTAAACGAATAAAAAACATCCCACGTTCATGAAGAGGAAAACTCAGTATTGTTCAAATGTCAGTATTATGTCAGTATGACATAAAAATGTCAGTATAAATTACAGATTAAACAAAACCCTTGTCATAATCCCAGCAGACTTCTTTGTAGAAATTGACCAGCTAATTCTAAAATTCATATGGAATTGCAAGGAACTCAGAATAGCTAAAAAAAAATCTTGGAAAAGAATAAAGTAGGAAGATTTTGTTTTGTATATGCATAAATATAATCTGAAAAGATCCATAAAAAACTAACAGTGATGGGGATAAACAGTGATGTACTGGTAAACAAGCTCTCCAAAGGGAAAAAAAAAAGCCCTAACTTGTAGTGTTCACCAATATCTATGGTTAAATATCCCACCGTAGCCGATATCAAGCTTCACTGAAGGAAAACTTGTCAAGGTTTACTTTTTACTTACACACTTACACACACACACACACACACGTATGTATATGTATATATATGCACACATGTATGTATATATGTAAATTTTATTTTAAAATGACATAGGTATTACCTATTCATAAAAAGTAATCAAAAGAGAAAGAAAGAAAATACTGTGTATAAATGACTATATAAAGCCCCTGGTATATAGGAGAAGCTTAATTAAAAGTAGCTTTTTAGGGAAGGGGCATTGTGGTTCTGGGGAAAGTAGCAGAAAGAAAGATTAACTTTTGAAGTCAGAGATGAATTAAAATTCTGGCTCTGCCTCTTAATTCTTTGTGAATCTGGTCAATCTCTCCTAGCCCTTTTCCTAATCTGAAAGTGAAAACAGTAGTAAAACTTATCCCACATAATGTGATGCTTTCAAATGTTATTTAATTTAGCCAACAAAAGCAAAACCAAAACTCCCGAAGTCTGACAAATTTTTTCTTAATAAACTTTAAGACGTATAGGATAGAGTAAGGTGATATAAAAGAAAGAGCCATGGATCCAGTTATGTAAGTCAAACAACCTCTGGCCCATCAGCCGCAGTTCCTTCACCTGCAGAGTGAAAGAGCTAAAGCAAAAGACCAACAATCCTTCCAGCCCAACATTCTTCAATCCATCTACTTCACTTGTTACTCATGATTATTCACAAAAACCAGGTAAGAGTGTGACACAGATAACCAAATCTAAACATTAAATGTGATACCATAGACAAGATTAAGGTCAATTACTTTATAGCATCTGAAAACACCAGCGATTTGCTATATGGTTGCCTTCACAACTGGAGTTTCCCCTTCTGTCCCTAACTTAAAAGCAATGGGTGTGGTATGTGCATTCACCTTCAGAAAGCAGAGGGAAGTAGCAATTCTCTCATCATCAGTATCTACCAGTATCAAATGCATACCTTTTACCACACTACAGAGATAAAGTAAGGAAAATCTATACAAATTTGTACTTATATTTGTTTCTACACAACTAGAGAGGCTTCAAGCTTTTCACAATAGCTCTTGAAAGAAAAAAAGCAGAATACATGCCATTTCAAAAAGACAATACAGCAGGAATAGATGGAATCCTTAATATTATTTTTTCAAGTAATGAAAGGATAAAGAATGTTCTGTAGTGAAATAAATGCAAAGCCAAGGCAATAAAAGTCTACTCCTTGAGTGAGTTAACTCAAAAGAATGAAAGGTTAGATATATTTACATAGTATAACACTAATCATAACATTTTAAGACCAAACACTGTGACAAACACATTTTCTTTGAAAGTGTTCCATTTAAAATACATTTCAATGGGATTATTTCCATTGAAGTGCATCCATCAATAGAAAAATTTTAATATGAAAATAATTCAAACAATGTATTCAAATATTTCACTACTGTCTCTCATGTTCATGTCTCTCATGTTCATATTCATCAGTGAAGAACCTAGTAGACTAAAGTCTTCTACCCAACTAAATACTAGCAAAGAACATAATCTACGACAAACTCAATATCCTTAGATAAATAATGTTTAAAAAGCATAAACTTGATGGATTGAGCATGGGTTTATTTCTGCTCCCTCCAAAATCTGCACTAGAACGGTACTAAAGGAATTTAATTTTAAAAAGCATAAACCAAAGGGAAGAAACAAGACATACACCCACAAAGATGAAAAGAATGGAGAAGACAACCGCAAACAAGAAATGTCAACAAGAATATCAGAATGGATAGAGGAATGGTAATGGACTTTATACAACTAAGTGGAAATCTACGTGCTTACAGGAGGAAAAAAAAGACAAGATGATACGTCCTTCAAATTCCAGAAGTTCAGGAACTGGAGGCATCAAGTACCACACAAAGCACGGGTAAGGCAAGATATTTAAAACAATGAATGGCTTAAAGTCAGCATAAACAGCAAATTGACTCCCAGATCTTACTCACAGCCTACCTATGTAAGTGACTACCTTTCCCCGATCCCCCCAGATACAGAATCACATTCCTTGGAAGAATTGAACCAGAAAGGTACCAAGCAGGAATACCACAAGACACAGGAGGGTAGAAAGGTAAGATACTGGACCAGTGCTGCCCAATAGAACTTTCTGTGGTGATGGAAATGTTCTGTATCTGTGAAGTACAATACAGTAGTCACCATCTACAGGTGGCCTCAATTGACCAGTTGAAACATGGCTAATGCTACAGAGAAATTGAATTTTTTATTGTATTTAATTCTAATTAATTTAAATAGTAGCTATTTAATAGCTAATAGTAGCTATATATATGGCTAGTAGCTCCTATGTTGGACAGCACAGTACTAGACCAAAAACAGAAAGGCTGAGTGAAAGTCTGCCTACTAGACAGTAGAATACACCCTTCTCCCTGGCTCCCAGAAGGCGGACAACTAAGTTTATAGCACACAAGTAAAACAGGGGAAGATCTTCTCTGGAGACTTTGAACAGTCCCGGAGAGATGATCTGTTGATTCTGACATTTGGAGGGTCCCCCAGTGAAAACAATTAAACCACAGTGAAGCCCGGTTAGTAATACCTACTGCACAACACGCAGATCTTCTAATCTGCTGTTTAGTGACTTGCCTTTAAATAAGATTGCACAGTTACTTATCAGCAGGCATTTAACAAAAGCCTCAACATGAAAAGAACTCTGAGAACTAGAGAGATCAAAAAGAAAACTTCAAATACATTATTATTAATACTTTCAGATTAAAAAAAATAATACCCATAAAACATGAAAAGATATGACAAAAATGGACACAATTAAAGCATAAATAAAAGTTCTCAGAAATTAAAAATAATATTAAGTAAAAAGTTCCATATAAGGGTTAAAAGGAAACAGGTAAAAGGCTCAGAAAGTAGAACAATAAGAGGACCAATGACCAAAAAAATAAGAAATTTAATCCAGGAGGTCCAACATCCCACTGATAGGGATTCCCGAAAAACACAGAACACAGAGACAAGAATATTATCAAAGTAACAAGATAGGGAAATTTTCCCGAAGAATATAAAGCCTAGCACATAAATGACAAAAGAGTAACACCAAAGCACATCACTGAGAAATTTCAGAACGTAAGGGGGAAAGAAAAGATTCTAAAAGGTTTCAGAAAGAAATTATGGAGAAAAATGATACTGGACTTCTCAACAACACTAGAAGCTATAAAACCGTGAAGTAATGCCTCAGAATTTTTAGGAAAAAGTCATTTCCAACCTAACATTTCTATACCCCAAGTATCAACAAAGTGTAATGTAAGTTACAGAAATTCTGGAAGTTGTACTCCACCAAAACGAGAGATTACAGAAAGAAAAAGAGGGGGGAAAAAAAATGGGATCTGAAAAATAGGGAGAGGAGGAGGAGGACAGCAGTGCACCCAGCCTGGAAAGAAACCAATCGAAGTGGAGCAGAAAACTGTGCTCCAAGAACTTTTCCAAAGAAAAAAAATATAAAGAATAAAACTGCTAAATTTCTAATACATTTATCATTAAAAAAACTGAGAAGTTTTGTAGAGATGTGAGGAAAAGCATCAACAGATACACAAAAAACTAAGCAAATTAAGAAGAAATGATAAATTCCAGAAACAAAAAGTTGTATATGAAAGAACATAATACGTAAGTCAAAATCATTATGCTATACACCTTAACTGATACAGTGCTATACATCATTATATATACTGTATGCCAACTACATCTCAATGAAATCTTTAAAAAAGGAAAGGAAATAATCACATATATTACTTGCCTGAGCAGTCAATAACACTTTATATAGACAATATAAAGGAAAAATGGAATTTTGCATTAACCAAAAATTCTGATATAACAATATTGAGAAAATGAGAGAAGAGAAGGGGGCAGGCATAGTAGCATGGGTGAGAGGGAATATAAAAGGTAAATCCTCATTGACAATGACATTAAATTAAATAAATAAAATTTAAACTGATAACTCTATAAATGGCAGCAAAAAATGTTATTTAGAAATATGGAAGTAAATACTAGATGAGCTAGACTTGAAAGTTTGCTACTAGGAAGTGGGGAAAGACTAGAATAGATAGCTGTTTCCCTTTTAGTATTAGTTAGTGTTTTAAAACTACGTGCAAATACTATATTGATAAAAAAAAGTTTTTAATCATTTTTTTAAATAAAGTATTCCTGCATTCACATAATTTTCAGAAAGGCCACAGCTCAAAATCTAACCATACCTCCTGCAAATTTTGGTCTTCTTGAGTCCAAGAATTTAAAACATGTGCTCCAGAGTCACTCACAATGAAATTCACCTAATAGATTTCAAAGAAATAGTTAGTATTCAAGTCCAATTCCACTCGATCACATCATATTTAAAATATAAAGTTTGCTGTTAGTTAATAGTAAAAAGAATTAAAAACAAAATAAAATAATAGTCTCTAGCTCTGATTTGTTGATTGAGTCATTCATTCATTTTTAGGTAAGGAATGCCTAGTGCATGACAGGTGCTATTCTCAGCACTGGTGATATGGGAATATAGTGATGAATAAAACAGTTCTGTCACTCACAATGTGGGGAAAACCAGGGGTTTGGGGGATTTGGTAAGCTAGAAAGCAGTACAGAAAGAATACAAACAAACAAATAAATGAACAAAATCACTTCAGAGAGTGATAAATGCAAAGAAAAAGAAGTTGATTAGCTAGTTTAGGTTGGTTGGACAGAGAAGGGCTCTCTATAGAAATGGCAATTGAAGGGAATCCAAAATGACCAAAAGAAACCAGCCATGGAAAGAGCTGGGGGTAGAGAATTTCAGATATAGCGAACAGCTAATGCAAAGGCCTCTAAGGGGGTATCCTCAAAAGGGCGAAGGTCAGAGCAGGCAGAAGGGCAGGAGATAAGCTCAGAAAAGTAGGCAGTACCCATATCACATACAGCACTGAAAGCTAAAATAATGGATTTGGACTTTCTTCTATATTTTAAAGTAAAATGCGAAAAAAAAAAAAAATACTATCAAGTAAAATGATAGTGACCATGAGGATATACGTGTATTAGAAAGTATATCAACAGTGTATCAATAAGTATATCAACAATTCCCTTTTGGGAAAAGGGTGAGATCATTTCTTTCCCTTTTGGATCATTAGCCTACATGATCTAATCCATGATCTTTTTTCCTAATATCCATGAAATACTAGTTTTGCTTTCCCGGTAAGTCTGATAAGCAGCCTTCTCACTGAAGGCTTAACTGACAGAGACATATTTTACCAGCCACTTTACTTACATTATCTCATTGAAATCCTACAACTGTAGAAAGTAGGTGTTACGCTTACAAGGGAGGAAACTGAGACTTGGACAGATTAAGCAATACGATCAAGGTCACACTGCTAGTAGCTAGTAATGCCAGGATTTGAGCCAAAGTCTGTGCCCTAAATCATGACATTATCCTTCCTCTTGTATTTTTTTTTACCCTATATAATGCACAATTTGCAGAGGGACTAAAACTTTTTCTTTAATTTGGAATATATCTGAATGTATAATATTAGACTCTACGTTCAGCCTTACTATAATTGCCCTACCTGTGCCAGTCTAAGAATTGGCTAGGTCCCAGCCTAGGCTGCTCCAAAATCAGACAGAAAGCAAATCGTCCATCCATGGCTAACCAAATGACTTTGCCAAAATAAAACAGTTGAGATCCTGAAACCTGAAGATAATTTTTATACTTGAGAATTCCTATCAATATACAATTTCACTTCTCATTGATAAAAACAATTTCCGCTTAGCATGCTTAAGAGCATTTCTTCCTAACCTGGCCAAATTCTGTAGCGGTTTAGCACACATTCACTAAAACTATGTATAAGCAGCTAGCCTGCTTAGGTTCAAATTCTGGTTCTGCCGCTAACTAGCTATGTAACTTAGCTCAAGTTTCTTCTCTTTACCTCAGTTTCTGCGTCTCCAACATGGCAGTTAATAAAAAAGGCTGATATTCAGATGGTACGTCAAAGCACAGTCTGACAAATTGCTTACAGCCAACATTCCCTTCTGCTCAGGCTGGCAAATATTAATGGTCAGTATCTGTGCCATTCTGGTTATTATACACTTTAAATATCATCCCAGTAGTTATAGTAACTACCTCATAGGATTGTTGTGAGAACTGGAGGAGTTTATACACATGAAGCACTCTGGAATACGCCTGGCACACGTTAAGTGCTCCACAATTGTTAGCTTTATTATTGGTCACAATTAAATACACATAACATTTAATCCCAAAGGGGAGTTCTACGTATCGCATTTTTCAAGTAGCAAACAAACAGTTCTAAGTCAAAGCTACAGCAAATTCATATATAAAAAAATGTACTAAGCAGTTAAGTACATCCCAAAAAATCATGATTTTGCTTATACTTCACTCACCAGCTTTTTGAAAGGAAATATATCATACATTATTCTACAATATTCCATGGAAGATTCTACTGAGCACGTCCACAATGATTTAGATATGGGGGCCAAAGGGATGATTCCTTGGGTCCTATTCTTCACCAGCATATCAAACTCGACATGTTGTCTGCATGATTCTGCCATGTAAGGGCAGTGATCCACAACAAATACTGTTTTATGAGATTCAGAAAAAATCTTCATTTTGTTTTAACCTGTAAGGGATAAGGTATATTAGTCAAATGTCTTATACATAACACTTAATAACCTTAAATCATCTCTAATTAATGTCTTTTCTTCAAGATTTGGTAGGGAACATGAATAATCATTATCCAAAGAAATGTATCCAATAAAGGGCAAGATTTAATGAGGTCATAACCAGAAAGTAACTACCAATTCAAGGGATGAGCTACACCATATTAAGCTGTCACTCTATGAATCACAGGAAAAATTACAGTCCATACATACTTTTTTGCTTTTTGAATGAACTTGAAATAGAAGAAAATGTTTACAAATTGTACCTGATTCCCTTTCTTACATAATAAACGACAAATACTCTTCAAATACACTTTAACGATCCTTGCTAATTGACATCAATCACATATAAACCCCCAAACTAACCCAAGTCAGGAGTTTTGAGCTTCCCCCTCCAGTCTCAAGGCTTCTGAAAAAAGCAGCGGGTGGGAAAGACAGGAAAGAAGAGTGACAGCAAAAGGAAAAACCAAAACATAATAGATATCTCTGAACACAACCGCATTTCAGGTCTTCCCATAAAGGTAAGGGCCCCATATTCACAATCTCCCCCTTAGCTTTCGAAACGCCACAGTAATTCATCACGTAGAAGAGAAACTTAGTTGCTACCATCACATTGGTGGGGAGGAGAAACTTTTAAAACTTTTTCTTACAAAAACTCCCTTGCTTCGCTAATAAAATCTTATACTGAACAAACCACATTCAAAAAGCACATGGTAAGCAGGAAAAAAGGTGTTCATCAAAACGAACTGACTTTTTTACAATCCAGCTATTTCCTTCTGCTTTCAAATGCATTTCCCCTTCATGCAAAACTCTTCTTTGAGAAATCTAGACACACTCTGCTGAAGGGTGCGGGGTGGAAAGTATAAGGTGAGTGGATAAGGAAGACCTCAGGATTGAGGTTAGCTTACTTTCGTGCCTGGTCCTGCAGAGAAAACGAACAGAAGCTATGGACTACAGCCTCTCTGGCAAAGGCTGCTGGCTGGGTGGGGAGGGTCAGCGCACAGTCAGGAGTATCTTGTACCAAAGACAGGGGACTATGCTTTCCCCGCTCATCTCCTAGCACACCGGTTCTTCCCAAGCTTCCTAAAGGCAAGCGCGCGCGCGCGCGTGCGCGCGAACACAAACACTCACACACTGGGACTCGCGCGTGCGCACAGCACTCTTCGACGGCCCCGCCAAGCTGCCCTTCCCCCTCGGTGGGCCAGACGCCCAGCCCAGGTCGCTGAACAGGAAGAGGGCGGAGCCAAGGGGAAAAAAAAATGCTTCCGACCCTCAAGATTTTCTACCCGCTAATTTTCCCAGTCACCCATTGGGAATTTTGTTCCGGGCGACCTGAGAGCTTCCCCAACAGCGAAGTACCAACCACAGCACCGGCTAAACCAGCCACGGCCCCTTAAGCGTCAAGCCCTCCCACCCGGTCTCCCCTTCTCGGTCTCTTCACCCAGGCCGGTTTCCCTGGCAAAACTCGCGAGACTTTGTGAGAGGCCAAGCAAAAACCTGAGTTGATTAATGAGGAGGGACTTGGAATGGACCCGCCCCCACCTCTCGCGCAAGTCAGCGAGACGCCGCAAATAAATTTCTGGGCTCTGCCCTCCACGGTGACGCCAGGAAGGAAGTCTCGCGAGGTTGAGCTGTGGGAACGTTGGTCCGAGGGAGTCGTCGGAGGTGTTTTACCCCGGCTAGTGATGGGGCTGAGCCTTCGTGATCCCCCAGCCTTCCCCCGACTGCCTCCGGCGGGTTCCGCGTCTGTTCGCTGAAGAAACCTAACGGGAGAGAGGAGTCTCTTCTTTGGGTGCATAGGTCCCCGTTGGCAGAGGCTTTGAGTCCTAATCGCCACAGCTGACGGCTGCCGAGGGATTGAGACCAGAGTAAGTGGAATAAGTCCAGGGACGAGAAGAAGGCGTAGGGAGCCGGAAGCTTCCTTCCCTTGGGCCACTCTGGTGCTTTGCACCCCCTGAAGTACCTGCTGCCCGGCCCTAGTCGTTTCCCCGCGCCGGTTATCCGAGCGATATTTCCCCTCCCCGGCCTCAGCTCTGAGCTCGTCTTTCCGGAACTGAGGTGGGGAACGTTTAATGAAAAGCCTTGGCCCTAACCCTGTGGACAAACCTTCCGTATCTGGTTTTTTCTTGCCTAACCCACCTGGGAGCTCACCATTGAGGGGAGGGAAGAGGGACTCTTCGGTTTTCAATTTACCTCTTGGCAGCCTCTGTCATGGATAACTACTCCCTCTTTTGTTGAAACTGCCCTCCAAGAAATACTCCTCTTTTCCTGGTTTTCGTCCTGCCTTTCTTCTGTATCCAGTTTTTGATAATGGACCAGTGTCCATCCTGCTGTCCAAACTAGAAACCTTCGTCCTTGTTTTTGCATTTCCACTTGCACTGCACTGTGTTGGTCCTTCTTTCACCAGAATCGCTGCAGTTGCCCTCTCCTGAGTTTCCCCACCATCATCCTTCCCATACAGTTATCATTCTGAAATTCAAATCTGTTTATATCACGTCTTTCCCTAATTTTTTTCGATAACCATATTGCTGACCGAATTATTTCCTAATGGTTAAGCATTATCATTCAGGACCTTTCACTATCTATCCCAGACCATTTTACCTTTTTATTCTCATCTTGCTTCTCCAGATACTTTACTGTCCAACCAACACGACCAGGCTGTTTCCCCAAACATATTATGCACTTTCACAGCTCTGTGCCCTTGCACGTGCTGTACCATCTGTCTAGAATGCTTACTCTCCTTTTTAAATCTTTTTTTTAACACCTATAACAACCCAGTCCTTAGATCATTGTCACCCTGACTCCCCCAAGATGACATTGATAAAAATCACTGGGCTAACAAAGCACTTGAAACAGTTCTGGCCATTTATTAGGTTGTATTATTTGTTCATGTATCTGTCTCTTGTGCCAGTTTGAACATGAGTCTGACTTATTCATATTTGTAATAAAAGGTAGTCCAATGTTTGGCACATAGCAGGCGTTATTTACATATACATATGTGTCAATATTTATAATGTAATAATAGTTCAAAAGATTCACCATAGGAGTCGTTAGTTCCCTCAAAATCATAGAATTTTTAGAGCCAGAAGGAACCATATATATTAGTTGAATGACCACTGACCTGTGTTAAATACTAATAACCCTGTACCCCTCACACACAAGTAATTGTACTTTCAGTATTTGTTTATTGAGATTATGCATGATGGCAAAAGAAACCTATGTTTTTAAATGATTTTTGTATTTTATTATACTAGTACGTGTCTATATTTGAAAAACAGTGGCATGTATGTGTGAGAGAAATATTTTAGACTACAGACCATGCTTGGTGTATGTACATCCATGCAACTCTTCCAATGACTCCTTGGCTTATAGATTAGAAATAACTGGTTTAGATTAGGTTAGTTCTTTCTTGAATTGTCTGTTTGAACATATGTGTCTATGCTACTTATATTTAGCTACAATTCAAAGGTAACATGTAATTTTAAAAAATTCTCCTGTGTCCTTACTTTCAAATTCTGTTCTTTCCACTTTTAAAAATTAATCATAAAGCTTCAAACGTGTTCATTCCATCATGTTCAAGAACTGGAAATATTCTGTGCTTTCAAATACAGTGATATGTCTGTATAAGGTGCTTATTTCATATGTAATTTACATGCATTCTTTCTTGATCTCTTTCGATTATATGTTTATAAGAAAGCCATACTATGCCTTTTTATTTTTCTGTTTCTGTACATGTCTCTGTTAATGTTATCTGCTAATTAACATTAGACATATCTACCTGAACAACCCAATAAAAAATTTTAACTAGATTAACATTTGAAGACACTTACGTGGTATATCATTAGTCACACTATTTCTATAAGTCAAGCTATAGGATAGTGGATTGGTGAATAAAAGAAAAAGAAGAGTAACTTAAGTTTCTTCAAAATTTCCTTAACCAAAATCTAAAACTAAACAGCTGTCAGTTGCCGTCATGAGTGGGCGGTGGTTTCTCTTTTAGCAGCAGTGTAATGTTCTGAACCCTCTGCCAGGATTCTGACTGAATGTCTTTGGGTGGTAAAGTGGGCGAGTATGTAGCTAATGCAGGGGGAAAAAACCTACTTTAGAAAAATTTCACCTGTAATTTGGGACTACTTATAGAAGATAATGTAAGTGCACTGTGACTAGTTAAGATAAGCACTATAAAAATAGGCAATAAATTGAGAATACTTTTTTTTTTTTACTGGAGTGTATTTTTTAAAATTTAAAACTTGCTAGAGAGTTTGGAGAACAGTCTTTCTCCCACTCCACTTACTGGCTGAAAAGGGGGAAAGCACAATATTTTTCAAAAGAGGTGGTAAAATATAAAATATTGTAAACTTTTCTGTGGTTTCACATACAGGAAATGAACATGCAGATTCTTAGAAACTGTGTCATTGTTTTTCTGAAGTGCCAATAAAATTATACTTTGAATTACCTGATGTTTATAATTCATTTCTCTGAATAGCTATTTTAAATATAGTTTATTTTGATGGTAGTATTTCATTATGAAATCTAGAGAATGTTTTTATAAAGTGGATATTGTAATTTCAAAAAGCCTATCAGTACACATTCATTGGTGTTATAATTAACTATAATGCCTAATTAAAATGGATACTAGACTTTTATTAGTTATAAGGAAATATATTTGAAATTTTGTTATTTTTTTCATCTTTTCTTCATTTACACTCCCATTTATTTTCTATTGCTAGCTTGAAATGCAGTTTTTATAATATCTTGGAAGTCCCATTGGTGAAGTACGGTCAGGGAATTTGCTGTTTTTCCAGCCAGGATGACCAAGGTGCTTTTTACTCCTATATAGGTAAAAGCAAACAGGGCCCTGGGGATTCACCTTTGCTTCTGAGTAGAATACTAGACTGGGGATCAGAAATTCTATTCGTGGTACCAGCTTGGTTCTTTCCTTGCTGTATGGTGCTGTCATTCAGCTCCTTTCTTTTGGAATCCCTGAGTCTCTATTTCCTCATTGATACAATGGGAATAACGCTTGTCCTTTTGACCAAAAGATAAAATAAGTTTATAGTCCTCAGGTTCAGAAAGCTAACAACAGTTTGAATTAATTAAAATGATTACCTAGCAGTTTGATTTTACTCTAGATTGCTCTAGAGGTATATTTGGATTGAATACAGCAATTTTAAAGAAGAAAAAGATGGCTTGCCATATCAGTAAGACTTTATTTCACAGCTGTAACAGTTGAGGCAACATGGTATTGATACAGAGATTGATAGATAAATAGACTCAGAGATAGAATAGAGAGCTCAGAAATGTACCCGTAACATTTATTGAAGAAAACATAACAGCTGTGGCATTAATATTTAGTGGGAGTGTTCTAACCACAAACAAGAAACGATAATTATATGACATGATAGAGGCACTAATTAGCACTACATTGGTAATAATATTACAGTATATAAATGTATCAGGTCATGTTGTACACCTTAAACTTACATAATGTTATATGTCAAATATATTTCAATTTAAAAAAATTCAGTGGGGGAAGAATGTACTATCCAATAAATGAAACTGGGGCCCCCATAAGAAAAATAAAATATAGGTAGATGCCTTCCTTGTACATACATGCAAATATATACCAGGTGAATTAAAGACAAAGGCAAACCTTGAGTGACAAGGAGTGATATTTTTTTCAGTTTTAAAAGTAACATATAAAACAGTAATTTTTTGAATTACAGTTCTACTTATTTTAACATATATACAGGGTTATGTAACCACCACAGGGGATCGGATGCAGAACTATCCATCATCCCAGAATACTCTGTAGTGCCACCCAACCCCCCCACCCCCACATCCAGCCACTGGTCTCATCCATCACAATAGTTTCGTCCTTTGGGCAGCCCAGGTAAATGGAAACAGTATGTAACCCTTTGAGACTATCTTCTTTCACTCAGCATAATGCTGTTCAGAGTCATCTAAGTTGTTGCCTGTATCAGTACTTTGTTCTATATTATTGCTGAGTAGTATTCCATCCTATGGATTATATGTACTACAGGTTGTTTATCCATTCATTTCTCTACAGTAAATACCCAGAAGTGGTTTTGCTGAGTTATATGGTAGCTGTGTTGAACTTTGTGAGAAATTGCCAAACCATTTTCTAAAACAGCTGTATCGTTTTGCATTCTCACTAGCATTGTATGAGAGTTCCAGTTGTTCCATGGCAGTATATTTTAGCCATTTTAATAGGGTTGTAGTGAATCGCATCATGATTTCGGTTACACTTCTTTAATAGCTAATGATGGTGAATATATTTTCATATGCTTATTTGCCATCCATATATCTTTTTGGTCAAATGTTAAAGTCTTGTGTGTGTTTGAAAAATTGGATCATTTTCTTATTGTTAATTCTGAGAATTTTATATGTATTCTAGATAAAAAGTCCTTTGTCAGATATGTAATTTGTAAATATCTTTCTCCCAGTCTGTATGTTTTATGGCTGTCTTAACAGTGTCTTTCCCAGAGCACAAGTTTCTAATTTTGATGAAGTCTGGTTTATTAAAATTGTCTTTTATGAGTCAAGCTTTTGGTATCATGTCTAAAAACTCTTTGCCTAACCTCAGTTCACAAAGATTTTTCTGCTTTTCATTTTACATTTAGAGCTGTGATCCATTTTGAGTTAATTTTTGTGTAAAGTATAAGAATTATGTCAGGGTTAATATTTTGGCATATAGATGTAAAGTCTTCCAACACCATTTGTTGAAGAGACTATCTCCCTTGACTTCCCTTTGCACCTTTTTCAAAAATCAATTGGCCATGTTTCTGTGAGCTTATTTCTGAACTCCATTTTGTTCTGACTACCTCTGCCAATACCGTGCTATCTTTTTTTTTTTTTTTAATTTATTGGGGTGAGACTGTGCTACCTTGATTGCTGTAACTTTATAATAAGTCTTAAAATTTGGTAGTGTGATTACTCCAACTTTGTATTCAAAATTCTTTTGGCTATTCTAGTTTCTTTGCATTTCCATAGAAATTTTAGAATTAGCTTGTCGATTTCTACAAAAAAATCCTAATGTGATTGTGACTGAAAGTTAAGTTAAATTTGTAGATCAGTTGTGAAACTGACATACCTACTATGTTGAGTCTTCCAATCAGTGAACACGGTATGTCTCTCCATTTTTTAGGCTCTCTTTGGTTTCTTTCATCAGCATTTCGTAGTTATCAGTGTACATACCCTGCATGTGTTTTATTAGATTTATGCCTCAAATTTTCATTTTTTTGAACTATTGTAAATACATTTTTTTTTTTTTTTTGGTTTCCAATTCATTGCTAATATGTAGAAAAACTATTGATTTTTTTGTGTACTGATCTTGTATCCTGCCTGTGATATTGCTAAAGCCACATATTAGTCACAGGAGTTCTTTTTTTGGATTTTCTACATAAACAGCACGTTGCTGTGAATAGGAGTAGTGATTGGGACCATTTATGTTCCTGATTTTTAGAGAAAACCTTGTCTTTCACCATTAACTATCGTGTTTGTTATAATTTTTTGGACATGTCCTTTCACAATTTGAGGAAATCCCCTTCTGTTTCTAGTTTGCAGAGGATTTTTGTTATGAGAAGACGTTGTGTTTTTTCAAATGCGTCAATTGGTAATGATCAAATGGGTTTTGTTTTTGTTTTTTTTTATGGTTACTTACATTGATTATTGAAACACCCTTGAATTCTGTGATAAACCCTACTTGGTCATGGTATATTATTCTTTTTATATGTTGCTGAATTTGAGTTGCTAATATTCCCTTGAGGATTTTTGCATTTATGTTCATGAGGGATGTTGGTCTGTGGTTTCTCTCTTTGGAGTGTGTCTGGTTTTGGTAGCAGAGTAATGCTGGAATCTTTTTATTTGGAAGTATTTTCTATTTTCTCAAAGAGGTTGTGTAACATTGTTATTATTTCTTTATATGTTTGATAAAAGTTGCCATTGAAACCAAATTGAGACTTTTTGCATATTTTTAACTACAAATTCAATTTCTTTAATAGTTATAGGACTATTATAGGATAGGACTTTAATAGTTACAACTATAACTATAGGACTATTAATCATTATCTATTTACTCTTGTGTGACTTCATGTAGTTTGTGGGTTTGATTTCATCTAAGTTACCCAATTCAAGTGTATGAAATTTGTTATTGTATTCACTTAACACTTTTAATGAATTAGGAGTCTGCAGAGATATCTCTTCTTTCATTCCTGATATTGGTAATTTGTATCTTTTTTTTTTTTTAATGGATCATGTTTGCTGGAGATTTATCTACTTTATTTGCTTTTTCAAAGAACTAGCTTTTAGTTTGATTGGCTTTTCTCTGTTGCTGTCCTGTTTTCAGTTCATTGATTTCTGCTCTTATTTCCTCCTTTCTATTTACTTTGTTTATTTTGCTCTACTTTTCCTGATTTCTTAAGGTTGAGGCTTAGATAATTGATTTGAGATCGTTCTAATTTTCTAATAAGTTAATGCTATAAACTTCTCTCAAAGTACTGCTTTACATGTATGCCAAAGTTTTGATATCTTGTGTTTTTGTGTTTCCTTAGATCAAAATATTCTCTAATTTTCAAAAATACTTCTTTTTTGATTTGTGGATTATTTATAAATAATGTTTGGAGATTTTCCTGTCTCTTTTTTTATTTTAGTTTAATTCCATAATGGTCAATTCCATTTAGTTTAATTCCATTATGATTGCAGTTCTTTTAAATTCGTTAAGGTTTATTTTGTGACTCAGGATATGATCTATCCTAATGAATGTCCCACATGCACATAAAAATAATGTGTATTCTGCTGTTATTGATTGTAGCATGTTATAAATATCAATTCAGTCCACTTAGTTGATGGTGTTTATTCATTTCTTCTGTATTCCTACTGATTTTATGTGTACAAGTTTTATTATTTACTGAGAAAGAAGTGTTGACGTTTTCAGAAGTAAGTGTTGATATGTCTGTTTATCCTTTCAGTTCTTTCTGTTTTTGTTCCATGTTTTTAGAAACTCTCTCTTTAGGTACATATACATTTAGGATTCTACTGTCTTCTTAGTGAATTGGCCTGTTTATCATTATATAATGCCTGTCCCTGGCGATTTTCTTTTCTTTAAAGTCTACTTCATCTAAATATTCACATAGCAACTCCAGCTCTTTTTGGTAAAATCATATAATATCTTTATTGAGATATAATTCATTTATCATACACCTTTATTGAGCTGTAATTCACACACCATTTAAATGGGTAAATACCCATTTAAAGCTTACAGTTTGATGGGTTTTGCATATTCACAGAGTTATACAACCCATCACCACAATCAATTTTAGAATATTTTCATCACTCCAGAAAGAAATCCTGTGCCCATGAAGTGTCAATCCCTATTCCCCCTGTTCCCCACCAATATCCCCCTTTTTCCCTATGCTAGACAACCACTAATCTACTTTCTGTCTCTATGGATTTGCCTCTTCTGGCCAGCATATAAGTGGGATCATAAAATGTGTGGGGTTGTTTTGTGACTGGCTTCTTTCACTTAGCATAATTTTTTCAATTTTCTTCCATGTTGTAGCATGTACCAGTACATTACTCCCTTTTTTTTTGCAAAACATTTTTTTGCAAAAAACTTATATATATATTTATGTATATATACATATATATGTATATATATATATGTATTACTTTTTGGACATAACACATTTTATTTATTCATCAGTTGACAGATATTTGGGTTAGTTCTACCTTTTGGCAGTTTTTAATATTGCTATGAACATTCATGTACAGTTTTTGGCATGGACAGACACGTTTACGTTTTTGGTGTATACCTAGGAGTAGAATTGCTGGATCAGATATTTAACCATTGAGGAACTTGCAGACTGTTTTCCAAAGTGATTGCACATAAACTTTCCATCTAGCAGTTTATGAAAGTTCTAAATTCTTTGTATCCTAGCCAACACTTATTATTTTTTTTATTATAGCCATCCTACTAGCTGTGGGGTATCTCATGGTTTTGATTTGCATTTCCCTGATAGCTAATCATGTTGAGCATCTTTTCCTGTGCTTATTTGATTGGTGTTTATATAGCATATAATATCTTTTCCTCCTTTTGCTTTTAACCTACCTGTATCATTTTTGAAGTGAGTTTCGTATAGACAACATATAGTTGGATCCTGTTTTTTAAATTAATCCTGGTAATCTATCTTTTAATTAGTGTGTAGAATATTTATATTTAGTGTGATTATTAATATGTTTGTATTTAGGTCCACCATCTTATCGTTTGTTTTCTGTTTATTCCTTCAATGTTTTGTTCCTTTGTTTCCCTTTTTGCCTTTTCTTGGGTTATTGAACATTTTTAATTCATTTTAATTCATCTAGTGTGGTTTTGACTATTGCCTCTGTACAGTTTCTTTAGGTGTTTTCTAGTAATTACTATATATATATATATATATTATATATATAATATGTATATAATATATATAACTATTTTACAGTCTACTTAGAATTTACATTTTATCATTTTCAAATGAAATGTTGAAATTCTATCACTATATAGGCCCATTTACCCTCCCATCTTTATGTTATACTTATATTACATATTACATCTACATAAACTGAAAATTCCATCAGACAAAAGTTACAGTTCTTGTTTTCAAACAGCAGACATTTTAAAGCAAAGAGAATAGTTTATTGTATTTGCATAGCTATTTACAATTTCTTTTACTCTTTATTTCAAATCATCTAATTTTCCTTCTGATATCATTTTGCTTCTTCTCTGAAGAATTTCTTCTAGAACAGATCTACTAGAAATGAATTTTTTTCATCATCTGAGAATGATTCTTATGTCACCTTCATATATGAAGGATGTTTTTGCTGGATATAGAATTCTAGCTGACAGTTTTGTTCTTTCAGCACTTTAAGTGTTCCATTATCTAGTCTCCTTTCAAGATTTTTTTCTTTGTCTTTAGTTTTCAAAAATTTGATTATGATGTGTCTGAGCTTGGACCTTCTTGGATTTATCCTTTTTGGGGATTTGCTGATGACTTGGAATGATGAAAACAGGAAGATTACTGAGAAAGAGGCAAAGTGTTGTATAATTTAAATTCATAACTGTTCCAGTTAAGTATGTTTCCGTATTACTTAATTGATAAGGTAGAATGTCCTTGGTAGGAGACACAAACTATAATAGTATTTTAACCATTATGAATATTATGGCTTTTTACCCAGGGACTTTTTCAATCTATCCATAATACAAATACACTAGTATATTTAGGAATGTTACATATTCCTAAACAATAGCGAGATGTAGCCCTATAAAATCCACTGGAAGATGTTCAGAAAATCTTTTAGGAATGATTTTAGTCCTTGCTTCATCTTTATAATTTTTCCAGATTAATTTATTTATAAATAAGGCATGCACTGGGACACATCCTTTGATATCCAAAAAATTTTCCCATCAGTGTTTAATATTGTGGCCAGTTTTTTTCCATACTATATGAGATGATTCTTGGAGTTTCTTCTGTCAATTAGAGGTTTTACCTGGTGCTATTGGGTAACCATTCTGATAGTGGCACCTCTTATCTCATGGATTTTACAACTTGATCATCCTGTGTTTCTTTTTGGAATTTGTCAGGCCAGATTTTGTGTATCTATAGATGGTGGAATCTTTGAACTTCTCCATGGATTTGTTATGACTTTATTGTTGTTTTATATGAGGCCCTGGCATAAGGACTTTTAATCAAAGCCAATTGTTTATAAAGTATTTTCAAATAGTTACATGGAATCTATAGTATAATATACTAGTACAAGCTTTGAAGATGCTTTGACTGTTTTAATTGAGGCCTGTGATTGCTCTGAGGCAAGGAGGCTAAGCCTTAGCTATTGAATTAAGACATGAGATTTAATAGGCAGTGGGTCTTTGGTGCCATGTTGTCGAATTAATATCCCCAGAACACAGCATAGCCTTTTTATATTTCAAAAGGAAAGATTTATGATTATCTAGGAAGATTCCATTTAGATTCAGGACTCTGCTCCAATTAATAATCTGTGCCAGTGGATTATTTTGCCCAGAGAATTCTGGGAGAGTAGCCTTTTTTTCTTTTTCTGGCAACTTACAGAATTTTTATTAATACACAGTACTGGTATTCTCATGGCTAGATCACCTATCATCTGATCATCTGTAGGAGCTTTAGTGCATTTGATTTGGAAACAGATCCTATTAAATTTGTATATTTATGTTACAGAGCATAAAGAAGTATTCTGATAGTGGGTCCAATATCATTTACAGATTGAGAGCTGGTATTAGAGATTCCTAGTTCTTAAATTGTTCTGTTAAACCAAGATAAACCGTATCTCTCTCAAGTCTTTTACAGTTTTCTCTAGAATTCCAATTTTTTTAGTTTGCTTTTACCATCTGTTATTTTTACTTTGAGACAAATGTTTTATGTTTTTAAGTGTGTGTTTTTTTAATTTATTACACGTCAATTCGTCCCCCCGCCTTTTTTTTTTTCTTTACAGACAACTTTAAAATTTAGCTCTGAAAGATCTTGTGTTCTCTAATAGTGGAATTAATTGTAGACATAGTGACATCCATATAAATAAGAAAGCTCAGCTGTTGCATATAACCAAGAATACTGTTTGAATGTTTTCTGAAGTCTATTTTTTCATCTATATTTAGTTTACAGTTTTGAATCTTTGTTAAATATAACCTTAAATGAAAGCCTACTGAAACTGCCTGATATGTTGTATTTTCTTTTTTTTTTTTTTTTTTTTTTACTTTACACACTTGGATTATTTAAATATTCTCTTTTCTGGTTTGCGGCATTTTTCTGTATCTGAGAAGCTAATAATTAATTGAACTGGTTGGTACAGAGCTGTAGTACAGTGCAGTAGTATCTAACAAAGTCCTGTTTTCTATAGCAAATTTCTGTTTTTCTAAAATTGATGAAAATCCTTAATTGTAGCCATTAACTTGGATCCATACCAGAGTTTTAATTTAACTTCTATAGACCTGGCTCCTGGCCTAGTAATTCTACAGTGTGGCTTTTTTTTAATTTTTTTTTTTTTTTTTTGAGAGAACTCTGAAGGAAAGATGACTCATATAGAAGGGAAAGTAAAACTTAGTAGAATGAAAAACATTCAAGGATGGTAAGTTTCAGAAGGTTAACGTTTTTGAGAGACATTATTTTAAAATTAAAATTTTGGTTTGAGATCTCAGCATACCAATTGAAGAACCTAACTTGATTGTTTTGTGTTCGTCTCCTAATTTTTTTAGCTCTTCTTAAACATTATTTATTGATTTTAGCACATCAAAAGTTTTTCATAGAACAACTAATCTTAAAATTTATGTGGAAACACAAACGACCCCAAATAGGCAAAGAAATCTTGAGAAAGAACAAAGTGGAAGGTATCATGCTTCTTGATATCAAACTATACTACAAAGCTACAATAATCAAAACAGGATGGTACTAGCATAAAAGCAAGTATACAGAACAATGGAATAAAATAGAAAGCCCAGAAATAAATCCTCACTTATATGGTTAGTTAATCTACAACAAAGGAGGCAAGGATATATAATGGAGTAATGATGGTCTTTTTGGTGTTGGGAAAGCTGGACCACTTTCTTACACCATATACAAAAATAAACTGAAAGTGGATGAAAGACTTAAATGTAAGATCTGAAATCATAAAACTCCTAAAAGAAAACATAGGTGGTAAACTCTTTGATATCGCTCTTAGCAATATCTTTTTGGATATATCTCTTTGGGTAAGGGCAACAAAAGAAAAAATAAACAAATGGGACTACATCAAACCAAAAAGTTTTTGCACAGTGAAGGATACCATCAATAAAACAAGAAGACAACTTGTTGAATGGGAGAAGATATTCGCAAATGATACATCTGATAAGGGGTTAATATTCAAAATATATAAGGAACTCATACAACTTAACCAAAAAACAAACAATCCAATTAAAAAAAGGGCAGAGGACCTGAATAGATATTTCTCCAAAGAAAACATACAGATGGCCAACAGACATGTGAAAAGATGCTCAACATCACTAATCATCAGGGAAATGCAAATTCAAACCACGAGATATCACTTCACATTTGTCAGAATGGCTATCATCAATAAATCAATAAGTGCTGGCGAGGATGTCGAGAAAAGGGAACACAACCCTTGTTGGGATTGTAAATTGGTGCAGCCATGAAGGAAAACATAAGGAGTTTCCTCAAAAATTAAAAATATAGTGTCCATATTATTCCAGCAGTTCCATTTCTGGGTATTTATCCAAAGAAAACAAAAACACTAATTCAAAAAAATTATGCACCCATATGTTCATTGCATAATTGTGTGTGTGTGTGTGTGTGTGTAAATACACACACATATACACACTGTGGAATATTCAGCAGTAAAAATGAATGAAATCTTGCCATTTGCAATAACATGGATTACACCAAGAGGGTACGCTAAGTAAAATAAGTCAGACAGAGAAAGACAAATACTGTATGATTTTGCTTACATATGAAATCTAAAAAAAGAACAAAACAAACACCCATAGATGTAGAGAACAAGCTGATGGTTGCCAAAGGGGAGGGGATGGGGCATGGGAATATTAAAAAAAAGTTTCCCGGGGCCGGCCCGGTGGCTCAGGTGGTTAGATCTCCATGCTCCTAACTTCAAAGTCTGCCAGTTCGATTCCCACATGGGCCAGTGGGCTCTCAACCACAAGGTTGCCAGTTCGATTCCTCGAGCCCTGCAAGGGATGGTGGGCAGCGTCCCCTGCAACTAAAATTGGACACGGCACCTTGAGCTGAGCTGCCACTGAGCTCCCGGATGGCGCCGTTGGTTGGAGTGCGTCCTCTCAACCACAAGGTTGCTGGTTTGACTCCCGCAAGGGGTGGTGACCTGTACCCCCTGCAACTAGCAAAGACAACTGGACCTGGAGCTGAGCTGCTCCCTCCACAACTAAGACTGAAAGGACAACAACTTGAAGCTGAATAATACCCTCCACAACTAAGATTGAAAGGACAACAAATGACTTGGAAAAAAGGCCTGGAAGTACACACTGTTCCCCAATAAAGTCCTGTTCCCCTTCCCCAATAAAATCTTTTTTAAAAAAAATGGTTTTCCACAATGGCCAGCATTCAAAGTCAAAACTTTTTATTTTTCTTTAACCATTTACTAAGAAAAGTGCAAGAGTTAGAATTATAATGCAACTTCATATAAGAAGCAGAAGTTCCTCCAGAAGAGGGTTGATAATTTGACATAGCATGACATAGAGGCCACCTCGGCTAGTCAATAGTGTGTGTTTGTGAACTTTGCTCAAGTCACCTGACCAAGCAGAGGCTAAAGATCTTATAGTCAGAGACTGACAATCATTGACTATAGAATACAGACTAATAAATGTAAAAATAACAGAGTACCCTCATGACTAGCACAATTTCTATACAATATGAAATGTATTCATTTGATGTGTACTTTTTTCGCACTATAAATTCAGAGTATGTTAAATACATTGTAATACATCTGCAAATTGTTTATATGTGTTCTAAGTTTTTCGAACACTGTAAATTCACTTTCAAGCTTGTGGCATTTTCACAGAAGCAAAACAGGTGTTCTTAGGTGTTTTTTTCTTCCCAATGAACAATCCTATAACAAATGTAGTTTCAGAAGCATATCTGTTAGCATGAAACTAAAATAAGATGATATGCTGGCTTTGTTTTGAGTCTTGATTTTAATTTTAATTGTAGGTCTTGCTGTAGAAATGAGTTGCACAATTGAGAAGGCACTCGCTGATGCTAAAGCTCTTGTTGAAAGACTGAGAGATCATGATGATGCAGCAGAATCTCTGATTGAGCAAACCACAGCTCTCAACAAGCGAGTAGAAGCCATGAAGCAGGTTTGATTTTTTTTCTTTCTTGTTGATTCCATTTTTTTAAAAGCAGTCATTGACATGTATGTATTGATGAATCATAAAATTCTGCTTGATTAGTAGTTAGTTATTATTTTAATGTTCTCTAAAACTGAAAAGTACCTAAGTTGTGTATTTCAGTTTTACTTTAGATTAGAATTTTGTCATGTTCAGGTGATATATATGTGTGTGACATATACATATAGGTATACACTGGGAGTGCCAAAAAAATGGCTACAAGTGGACACTTCGGTCAACGTTGCTCAAGCAGTAGTTCGCCATAATCAGAAGTGTCTGGATGTTGATGGTAACCACTTTGAGCACCTCTTGTAATTATAGAAGTCAAATGTGACTTGTATTCATCTTTTGTTATTGGTATATATTGAGTATTACAATTTTGTTATTGGTATATATTGAGTATTACAATTCCTTTCTTAAAATATGTGTACATTTTTCTGGCGCCCTGGGTATATATTGTGAGGTGATTACCACAGTATGGTTAGTGAACACCTCCCTCACCTCACGTAGTTATCTTTTGCATTCGTGTGGTTAGAACATTTAAGATCTACTCTCTTAGAACCTTGCTAGTATATAGTACACTATTGTGAACTGTAGTCACAGTGCTGTACATTAGATCCCCAGAACTTATTTATCTTATTGGCTCATTTTATAATTGGGTTATTTTTCTTATTAATTGAGTTATTTTGTGAGAGTTCTTTATATATTCTGAACACTAAACCCTTATCGGATAGATGCCTCAGATAGGTATTTTCAAATATTTTCTTCCCACATGTTCTTTTTTTAATATTTTCAATAGTATCAGGAAGAAATTCAAGAACTTAATGAAGTTGCAAGACATCGGCCACGGTCCACATTAGTTATGGGAATCCAGCAAGAAAACAGACAGATCAGAGAATTGCAACAAGAGAACAAAGGCAAGATATATTATCACTACGTAGAGAAAATCAAAAGAGAACTTGAATCTGCAATTGTACCACCAACTTGGGAGCAATTAATATTTTCAAAAATGAGAAAACTAAATTTACTTTTTGACATTAGCTTCATTCCTAGTCCATATGTCTAAATCATATTTATTGCTCTGTATTCTGTCCTACATTTGAATGTCTGCCTTGCTTGGAATCATCTTAGATTCTCATCGTAAATATCCAGTTTGTGCCACTGTTGTTACCTATGAAATAACTCATTTTCATTCTCTGCAATCCCACTGCTTTAGTCCCCAGCTTAGTGTTCATAGTGTCTTGCCTGAACTGTCCTAATTGGTCTCCCTGATTCCATTCTCTTTTCCCCTTTTAACATCGGCATTACATTGATTTTTCAAAAATATATCTGATCATATATTATTTTGCCTAAGAACATTCATAGTACAGCAGGTCCTCAAATAACGTCATTTTTTCAATGTTGTTTCATTATAATGTTGATGATATGCCATTGGAACTTAACTCTTGTTTATGTCAATTAGCCTATGGTAAAATTGATTTCGTTATAGGTCATTTTGCTTAAAGTTGCAGAACCTATCAGTAATGTTAAGTGAGGATTTACTGTACACTTACGTCTTTATCCAATGGCCTTTAAAGTCAATCCAATCCTTCTTTTCTGTCGTCTTTTTCCCATACCTCTCTTCCCATGAAAACTCTGCTCTTGCCATCCTGAACTAGTTCCTGAACACACCATCTACTTACATGCCTCCCTGCTTAGAATGCCCTTTCCTTTATTTTTCAACTCAAGGAATGCAAGTTCATCTCAATGTATACCCTGTGAAGTTTTCACCAATTTCTCCCCACAGACTTCTCATGTATGTCTGAGTAGAGATCCATTCTGCACTTACCACATTATATTATAATTATTTATGTATTTGTTTTCTCCACTAGACTCTGAGCTCTATGGCCTTTTGGTATTCCTCAGATATAATGTCATCTGATACATCTGAATTGTTGTTCAGTGAATGTTTTGTTGAAATGATTCTCAAATACTGCGTTTAAAGTGGTCATTTAAAAAAACTAATAAAGGACTCTATTTGATATCCTTTATTTCTATATGGCTAGATTTCTATCCATCATGTTTTCTTTTTAAAATACCCTCTTTATAAGTTCTTTTTTAATAAATGTAATCTAGAAGAGAATCTTTTGTACATCTTTAATTCAAGTTTGGATTATATACTCTTATTCTTGATAGAATTACGTACATCCCTGGAAGAACATCAGTCTGCCTTGGAACTTATAATGAGCAAGTATCGCGAGCAAATGTTTAGATTGCTAATGGCTAGCAAAAAAGATGATCCGGGAATAATAATGAAATTAAAAGAGCAGCACTCCAAGGTAATCCATTCTATAAATATAATTTGAAATGGAAAAGAAGGACAATTGGTTAACTTGTGTTCAGATTTTTTTTTAATCAAAGGTATCTAACATGATATTGAATACTTCATCTTCTTGACATTTTCTGCTTTCCTTATCTTTTTCATTTCTTATTTTGTTTGATTTCTTCTTCTAACTCCCATTGTTCCTAGCAGCTTTAATATACTGGGGGTGCCAAAAAAATGTATACACATGACTTGTAGTCATCTTTTGTTATCAGTATATATTGACTATTACAATTTTAATACAGTTTTTTCTTTTCTTAAAACGTGTATACATTTTTTTGGTACCCTCTGTATGTTAGAAAATAAACTCCATTTGAGAAATAAAGGTAAGTCTATTCAATTCAAAGTTATTTTTATAAGGTTATGTGATTTTTAAGAAATATTTCTTCTAACAGATTCATGTTTTGGCATTTGTTGCAAAAACAAAAATTGAAATGCTGAAAACTTTTTTAAAAATCTGAAAGCAGCTAAAGGTAGATTTGTGTTTCTTAAAACTATTTTCAAAATGAGGCTAATTCATCCAGATTATAAATAATCCTGATTATAATGGGAGAACCATGGGTTCAGGGAGAAAAAAAGAACCAATATATTAAAAATTTGGCTCCTCTCCCCTTAAATCACATATCAGAAGCATCATTTTTAGAGACAGAACTGAACTGGTTTAGAAATTAGTGTTTTCCCTTCTATTCCTCTTCCGTGTTGTCATCCCTGTATCTGTTCCCTTTGTGTGTGTCCCAGTGTTTGCTAATGACTGCTGTGAAGACAAGTAGAATAATCCTTTACCATTCATCTTTTGTTTTAAATTGAATTTTAACTGCTGGTGTGAGACAAAAATGTTAAAATAGATTGTGATTACTAGGTATTGATTACTAGATAGTGATCTATATTGGATAATAGTGAGCTAACTATTATTAGTTATAACTAATATTGCTTAAGAAATATTTATTGATTTTAAGACATATTTTCATCTTTCTCAATCATTGAAACACATTTTAGATTCTTTAAAATATTTCTTCCATGTTGGTTCTTGTAGGTATTTTTAAATTAATTATTAATTCTATTAAGATTAAATACCTAATAAATAGATCTTTATGTGACAACTTCATATATTACGGTAGTAAAAGATACCTCTTGTGTCAAATAGTAAAATAATAAATTAATAAATAAGAGTTTAATGTTAACTAATTATGCTATTCATCTCCTAACCAAAAGGAAAACCTTGGCTATTTAAGTGGCAATCTTTTTAATATAAAATGTATCTATTATTAAATGAGATTATTATAAAAACATTTAAATTTAAATGTATAACTTTTTTCTTAAGGTACAAAATGAATTGACTTAAAATTATTGGTAAAAATAAATGTAATCTTGAAAAATTCCAGAAGTCTTTATGTTTAATAACCTAAGAAACAAATTTAAGATCTAAAGAGAAGAATACTCTGACAAAAGTGCTTAGAATAAGATACTGCAGCTTGTTAGTCCCATCCGGTAGTAGCTATGACAGAAGCAAATGTTTTCTAAAATGCATTAGATTTTACCATTCACCAGAGCTGTTTTATTAATTAGCAAAGTTAAGCATTTCTTAAGATAGCTGTAAACCATCTTTATTCATTATGTAAATTGAATTCATCATCGTAAGTGCTGATCCTTGCCCTCCATAAAATGACTATTCAGTTATTTGTTATTAATTCTAACTAATATGTATTAATGTTTGTGATTTTTATTTTTCCCAAAAAGGAGAGACTTTGACTCAATTAAACATTTATTAACACTTGCACTGATTTAGTTATTATTAATAATAAGATAAATGAATGAATACATTAGTTTACAGTATAATGGGAGATAACAAATACAAACATAACTATGTAATATAAGGTAGGATATGATGAATCCTAAAATAGAGATATGAATTATTACTGGAATACTAGAGGAAGTAAGATTAGAGGATAAAGAGAATCTGGGAAGATGTCAAGGAAAGGAAGAAATCCATCTAAATCCAGCCTTGAATTAATTATCGGGAGGTGGTGTCAACAAGCAGAAGTGGGTGAGCAGAGAAAGTTGTATGATAAAGGTGCAGAAATACAGGATTCTAAAACATGTTTAAGCACTCTGATATGCCTAAACACAAAAATAATTTTATAACACATTTAGGGGTAACAAACAGTTATACATAACAGCATTTTGGAGTAAGAGACCTTTTTGAGAGTCCAGAAATAGAGAATTTTGCTCTTTCCTGAAAGTTTTTGGGCACACTTGTAAACATCAAAACATTTGAGACGTACTCATTTTCATCCAAATACTCAGTTTTACATTATTTTTGAACAGATGCCTTTTTGGAAATCTTAAAAAAGCAAACATTTCAAACAGTTGGCTAACACGCATGAACTAACACTCATTCAGTTTTTAAATTACGGATAATATCCGTATTAACATTATAATGACTCTATACTACAGATTGACATGGTACATCGTAACAACTCCGAAGGATTCTTCCTTGATGCATCTCGACACATCCTTGAAGCACCTCAACATGGACTGGAGAGAAGGCACTTGGAAGCAAATCAGAATGTACACTAAATCAAACAGTCAACTTTTGGGGTGTGGGTGGAAGGGGGTGTCCATTTAAAAAGTTATTTTACATTGAATTTTCCTGCCAGATTAAATCAGCAAATAAATGAAATTACTTTTTGAAATGCTGTGCTTTTGATAGCCATGCAAAAATATTTAGTGTAGAAACTGTAAATGTCATTAATTCTCTGTGTATTGTATCACACACATCCTGTTGGATAGTGGTAGGCTTTAAAGGTTGTTCAGGCCAGCTTTTCATTTTGGTGCTCTTATTATCTGTTGCTGCAAAATTTTAGTAAGCTTTAAACAGTTACTCTCTTTCTGGACATCAAAGATGTTTTCTTGGCAATAATTTTAATCTTATTTCATAAAAGTTTTGTTCAATCAAACTATTAAAAGAACTATTTTAATTCAGATTTTTGATAGTTTGTAGTCCTTTAGTTTGAGTTTATAATAAAATTAAAATGCCTTTGTCCAGGTGTTATGATCAAGTATATTAGGACACTCTACTTTGTGTCTTAAATGTCTTTCTTTTTAAACTTGGGGCAGGTCTTTCTTGAGCAAAGTTGAAATAAACCTAAACAAATGTTACAAATGAAAGGCATTTTATTATAGTATAGTTCAAGGATTATGTTGCTGACACTTCTTGCCTTTAAGACCATTTTGAAAGCACAGGTCTTGGCCTAGTGTACCCAGTAAAAGATCTGATACTTCCCCAAAGATTTTATTGTAAAAAGTGAACCACCCATGAACTGGACCTATAAAAATACTGTTACATTTGAATAATTTTTTTTCTCATGATGATTTTATTAGAATAGACTCTGTCCTAAAAAAAAAAAAAAAAAAAAAAAAAAAAAAAAAAAAAATTAGTAGTATCTTAGTTTCTTCCATTTCAAAGGCAAAGAATTATTTGCTTTCTGTGTAGTCTTTTCACCTGGGTCAGTGCCATAGGATGCCAAATCATAAACTGAGAAAACTGTTGGAATTCAAAATTTTACTCATTACCCTTATTCAATTTGCTGTTGCACTTAACTGTACTTAACTTCCTTTTAAACATTATGCTTCCCTGACATTAGGAGGCATTTTAATAATTTTTTTAACTATTGCAGAATATGACAGATGTTTGTCTTGATATCACTCTTGCTACCATAATGTAATCCAATAGAACTTTCTAAAATGATAGAAATGTTTTTTATCTGTGCTATTCAATATGGAAGCTACCAGCCACATGTAGCTATTGAGTACTTGGAAGTGCCTCTAGTGCAACTGAGGAACTGAATTGTTAATGTTTTTAAATGTAGTTGATTTTAAATAATTTACATTTAAATAGCATTATATTGGGCAGTGTCAATTAATCCTTCATTCTGCCTTCTTCCTGAATATTAGCATTGTATAGGTTTCCCCATTAAAATAATATAAGGACCTGCATCTTTGTTGGATAAGAAGATATTAAATATGTGTTTTCTAAAGATATTTCTATTTGCCCTCCATCTTATTTCTTGCATAGTTTACTAATTTTGTAGGTTTTTTGGGGTCCTGTTCAAGTCCTTTTTACAAATAGAGAATATACAGCTATCTAAGGGAGTTTGGGGAGTTATTAACTTTATTTGGGGAGTTATTGACTTTTATATTTAATGTTTTGTCCTTAATATAATAAAATAACCCTCCATTGTCTGTGAACAATGGTCTGTAGAAGTTATTCATTTAAAAAATATTCTCAAGTTTCTGTTGATTTTAAACCTTGTGTGTGTCTCTTTCACTTGACTGTAAGCTCCTTGAAATCAGGGCACATGTCGTAACAGGATTCATATTCATATTCCCTAACAGTGTCTGGCCATTGTAGGTGTGCAAAAAAGAAAGAATGAGATTGGAAGAAATTTGTTATTTGTGTGCAAAAAAAAAAAGTATTTTATACTGAAATTATATTTGAACAGTTTGTGCAAAGAAGACCATTTAATATTTTAATACTTAAAAGCAGAACTGTTTATTTTACTCAATATTTATTATCTATTATGTACTGAACACAAATGGGCAAATATAAACAAGATAGTTTCTCCTCTCACCAGGGATTATAATCTAGAACAGGTTTTAAGACATGGGTAATACAGAAAAGATTTATAAATTTCTGGGGGAAAGAGATTGAATGTGTCAACAATTTTTATCTTTCCCATTACTTTGATCAATAGTATATGTACGTGCAAAAAAAGAAAATCTTGATTATTTGTGGTAAGAGGAACGTGAAATATGAGTGCTCTTGCTAGTGGGTTTAGTTACATCGTGCTGCTTATCCTTAATTTTTGTTCTAACCGAAATCTGATATCATTCGTGGTCATTCATAGTCAGTCTTGTAAATACCTGTTTGGTATATTACAGTCATGTTAAATGCAACATAAGACTATTACATTCATATTAAGTGGCAATGCAAATTTTATAAAAAGGAGAGGATCCAAAAATGAAAATAATAAAGTATTTCACTCATTTGCAACTCCCGTCTCTTTTTTTTAGGAACTGCAAGCTCACGTTGACCAGATAACTGAAATGGCAGCAGTAATGAGGAAAGCCATTGAAATTGATGAGCAACAGGGTTGCAAGGAACAGGAAAGAATATTTCAACTTGAAGTAAGTTTTAATTTGCAAATGTAGGTGAAAATTGCCCACGTAAAGATTTATGCCAGAAAATATATCCCATTTTGAAATATGTGTATATATGCTTTTCTGGGAACCTGGTAATGATCTTAATCTGGATACTGGATACTGGTTATATGTGTATATAATGGAAGACCATTTATGTACTAATGCAAGAGTCTAGGATCGGTAGTAACTTATACCAGTATTTGAGAAAATTTGATCCTGTGTTGCTTCTGTCATTAGGCGAAATACTTCTTCAGTTTAGCAATGTTTAAAATGTCTTCATTCTATTAGAGATCACAGTGATGCAGGGAAATTTTTTTAAATCCACAAATAATATTTTTTTGGGGCACTTGTATTTTTGTGAGGAATATAAAGGCTTTTGTCTCCTTTGTCCTTTATTTTGTGGTAGTGATAACACAAGTCATTGTTGAATAATCCACATCAGTAGAATAGACCTTTATACTTTAAAAGCTTCATTTTGAAATTGTGGTGGAGAAATTGGTTCTAGAGGGCCAAAAATGATTTCTGTCTCTAAACATACAGTGTTCTCTCATTCTTTAAAACAGGGATAAGCAAACTTTTTCAGTAAAGGGCCCGGCAGTAAATCTTTTAGGCTTTGCAAACCAGTCTCTGTTGCAACTACTCAACCCTGCCATTGTAATACAAAAGCAGTGTAATACAAAAATATACACACACAAAAAGATTGTGCTTACTTATGTTCCAGTAAAACTTAATTTCCAATAATGAGTCTCAAGCCAGGCTGCCTGTAGTTTGCTGACCCCTAGTTTATACCACTGAAACTTAGAAAGTAAGACCAAAGACAAAGTGGTAGAGAATAAATTATAAACATTTTTATAAAACATCTGCAAATTTCTTACAGTAACTAATCTAGTAAAAAAATTAAAAAGGCAAAGTTGTCTATGCTAAATTTGGTCACTTACTTTCCTTCTTGAAAAATGTTGCCATCTACTCAGCCAGCCCCGCTGCTCTCCAATTCCAGTGAGGGAAGCAAACCAGATGGCTTGTCCCGCTTTCCATGCTATCGTGGAAAGTAATAAAAGTACTAAAAGTATGAGGTCCTAGTCCCAGAGTATTATTCACAAACTTTGTAAGTTTATATAGACATAAACCTAGATGTTCTTTTCTTCATCTATACTGTGATTGTAAAATAAGGCAATTTCTGAGGTTCTGTCTACAATTACAGCTGCGTAAATGAGAAGGCTTTGCAGTGCTGGAAGACACTGTGCACGATTCTGACCTCTTTAAAAAAGTGTTTTCTGGATTCAGGTTGTCAACTTCAACTGCACACATCGTTTAGCACATTTCCGTCCATTACAGAACTTGCTTATTTGTCATGTTGGCTTTTCTTATGGTCGTACTCTTGTTGTTACCTTGGTGACCGCATCTTTATTTTTGTTTGCCTTCTTATAGCAAGAAAACAAAGGCTTGAGAGAGATCCTTCAAATAACTCGAGAATCGTTTTTGAACCTTAGAAAAGACGATGTGTCGGAGAGTACGTCTTTGTCAGCATTCGTGACCAATAGTGACCTGAGTCTGAGGAAGAGCTGAGGAGCTTCTTTACAAGGCTCTAAACAATGGCTGGGACTGACCTACTCAAGTGAATGAATTCACAGAAAAATCAATCTCAAGCTCCCCTTTCTTTTCTCTATGTACAGTGCACTGGCAATGATATTTTTAAGAAATAGCAACAATGCGGTTCATGGTGATAGACTTTATTTCCAAATACAATTGCAAAGTAGAAACTAAGCCTTTGTTAGTTGGTGAACAAACTGAAGATTTTCAGTGACTGCTGAACATATCAAGATCTTTCAGAAGTGCTGTTGGCTTTCTGGATGATACTTCGTTAAATATAAATACTCCCAATAAATGTTTGGGAATGCACAAAATTATCCCAATTTTAAATATAAATTTTGCCACAACGTGGTGCATGTAAGATCATCATACTAAATGTAATCCTCCCTGTTTGGTGTCAGAGTTAACATATAGCTTATGTACCTACCGTTGAGACGTCAGCTTTAATGATTGCCTCTCTAACTTCCATTAATTTAAATTTTTGTCAAAATTCAGTTTGAAAGGCTGTAGAAATGTTTTATATGCACCATAGACAAAAGAATTTAATTTTAGCTAATTTACCATAATTAATACTCAGCTAACAATTGTCTATAACTTGCTAAGTATATGAAATATCGTTTCAGGAATGAAAGAGAAGGAATACTACTTTCTAAGAAAGAACTTATAAAAGACATATTTAGTAGGTTAAACTACTCCTTTGAAAAAATAAGTTTTGATTCTAAATCAGTAATGAAGGTGAGATTTTTCTCTTCTCTGGTTGATCTTTAAGGATATTATATATTTCATTTAGCTAACAGAGTTGAACTGTTTGGTTATTTTAAAGTAAATTGGGAACTTCTCTGCCTCATAAAACCCCCTTTTTTTTAAAGTAATTACTTTTAACAGATACAGAAAAAGTAAATTAAAATTTTCCTGGATCTACTCTTAAGCACCATCTATCTGGTCCTTATAGCCTCTAAGATTGTTCTGCTAACCTTTCAGTCAAAAGGGGTAAAAATGTCTATGGAGTTAGAAGTATTTGTTTTATTTTTTTTTTTAATATATATCCAATATATATTAAAGCCACCAGAAATAGAAATGTGCTTTAACATCAATTGAAACCTAAATTTTCTTTTGTGATGATTATAGAACAAAAGGATAAGATTATCAGATACGATTAAATATACTAATTTATATTAAATACATATTAAAATTAGCACAATAGAAAATTTACTTTTGAGTATATAATTGAATATTTACGTGGCAATTTTTATGTATAATTTCGTATATTGGTAAAAGTCAAGACTACTTTTCAGAATTTTTCTATCTTAATTTTGGGGTAAGTGGGGTTAATGGGGCTGATTGAATAGAAAAGGGCTATTGACCCAAACATGAATTTTCTTTTTTTTTCTCATTCAGAGGCCTTAATAGTTTATAAATAGATGGCAGTTTTTATTTTTTGACTTTTCTATTGCTTTTGGGGAAAGTATCTCTTAATTTGATGGCACATTCATTCACATAGTTTTTATCCCAAGTTAGAATTGAAGAAAATAAGCTACACTGTTGAGATTAAGTCTGAGGCAGTGAACTGAGGCAGCTCTATTATAAAACATTACTTGGTAAATAACTATTTTCGTAAACAAATAAGGTGAGTTAATTTATTCTTAGTCTTCTTACTTGGATATAATTTTAAGATCTTGGGTTTATAGACATTTACTCTATTATATAGCAACAAGTTTTTCCATCCCATACTTTTTTTTTAAGCAGAACCTTAAATTTATGTCTGAAGGTATGTAGGAGCCTATTTTATCAATAAAGATGAGTAATAAAAATTGGTATGCTCCCAAGTTAATTTTAAAACAATGCTCACCTAATTTATACTTAAATTTATTTTTAGGGCTTTTTATCTCCTTACCACAAAACTAATACTTAGCAACAACTTCTATCTGTATTTTTTAAGAATTGGCCAGCAATTTATTGCTGATCCTGCAAACCTTTTTATCATGTGTAAACCCCCAAAAGGTGTATCCAGGTCCTAACCTGCTTTAGCTCTAAATATGACCATATTTGCAAGTTAGTCTTGCGGATTTAAGGATCTCTAGATAAGATCATCCTGGATTTAGAATGGACCCTAAATCCAATGACTGCCCTTGTAAGAGAGAAGGAGATTTGAAACCCAGAAGGAGACAGAAGGAGAAAGCCATATGAAAAAAAATGTGGAGAGTTAGGCAAGTCAGTGAACCCTAAGGATTGTGAGGTGCCACCAGAAGAGAGGAGAGAGAAGCATGGAATTAATTCTCCCTCCGGGCCTCCAGAATGGACTGACGCTGACTGATTTCAGACTTCTGGCCTTCTTGATTTTCAGAACTGTGAGAGAATAAATTTGTTAAGCTATCCAGCCTGTGATCACTGACAGCACTCTAATTTATCATCTATCCACTATTTTTTATCTTATATAGGGAATGCAATTCTAAAAAACTAATTATGTACAACCTCACAGATAAAATGTTTTCTGCTCAAATTGATATTCTTTAATATCAAGGTAACCTATGAAATTTTTATTTCTAAATTGCCCCAATGATGAATGGAATATCATAAATCCAGAACTTAATTTTTGGTGGCCACCATCTGTTTTGACTGCCATAAAATTTCTAATTGAAATTTGGAGGCACATTTTCTTTTTACCTCTGAGCTCCCAGATACAGGCATCCATGTTCTCCCCGATGTGCCCACCATGAACTCAGACAGGCCAGAGCATATCCAAGTTAGCGTGGGCAGTACAGAACCCATTAGCAGGAGCCTTGAACCTCATGAGACAGAATAAGCCTTTTAGCCCTTAAGGATTATAGTCAACAGTACTGTGTTATAAACTTCAAAGTTGCCAAGAGACTAGATTTTCTCACCACAAAAACAAAATAATTATATGACAGATATGATAGGGACATTAGCTAATGCTATTGTTATTGTAATATATGAATATATTAAATCAACACATGTGCACCTTAAATGTACACAATTGACTTACACAGTGTCAATTATATCTCAAAAAAAAAGAAAGTCCTATCTGCATTAGCTACTCAAAATGCCGAAAGCTGAGAATGGAATAACTGACTCCACCGGGGCACCAAAATGAAGGGTTGTGATGACTGGCTGGGCATACAAGTGAGATTCCACTGGGAGCTCTCCCTTTGAGAAGGGGAAGCCAGGCTTGTTTTGGCCTTCCCTCCTTTCCATGGAATGCACTTAGCCTCCTTGTGGTGTGGCTACTCCTACTCCTTTTCTGCTTCAGTGTCACTTCAAGGACTTCCTCCCCTGACATTCCAGACTCTACCCCCCACTCCATTATACATTTTCATTATATATTGTACCTCTTTTGTGTAACCGTTTTAGTATCTAGCTCATCACATTCTAAGCCCTGAAGAGGGACCATGCCTGTATTGTTTGCCATCTTTTCCTAGTGCCCAAAGCAATGCCTGACACTTAGGAACTCAACAAATATCTATTGAATGAGTGAAGATGAAATCCAAGTCAAAGACTACTATCACTGTTATTATTTTTTAAATTTTTGCCTCTTGTGTTGATGTAGCTTGATCCAGACCTGCCAACCTCCCCTAACTAAATGACTCTATTTTAGTCCATGGGTAAGCCCATGTTTCCATTTACTTGAACGCCTCTCTACCTCAATTTCATAGAGTGGTCCTTGCAAACAGCAGTCAAACTGCCCAGAGATCTTTCAGTCAACGATCATGGTAAAAGGATTTGTCAAGTGTATTAGTTTGACAGGGCTGCCATAACAAAAATACCAGACTCCATGCACGGCTTAAACAATGGAAATTTATTTTCTCAGTTCTGGAGGCTGAAAAGTCCAAGATCAAGGTTGGTTTTTCTCTGAGGCCTCTCTCTGCTTGCCCATGGCCCCCTTCTCATTGTTCTTAACGTGGATTTTCCCCTGGAGTCTCTGTATATTCTAATCTCTTTTTATAAAGACACTAGTCAGATTAGTTAGGGCCCATCCTAATGCCCTCATTTTAACTTAATTACCTCTTTAAAGCCCTCTCTCCAACAGTCACATTCTGAGGTTCTGGGGGGGGGGGGAGGGAGTAGGGTTTCAACATACCAATTTGGAGGGGGACACAATTCAGTCCACAACAAAAAAGAAAACAATGGGAAAGCTCTGGCGGAGCCCCAGTTCTCGGAAAGTTAGAGCCAAGAATTCTGGGGTTTTAATGAAGGTTAACAAGCATCAAATACATCAAGGAGTGAAATTTATACCAAAAAGTTCCATATGAATGCTGCTATGGAGATAAGTATGTATGGATATTGAAAATTTTTGAGTACCATGTACTTTTTGAAATGATTAAGAAATGGCCCATGACCTCAAAGAATTAACTTGGAAAAACACATTTTCACTAATAAAATTAGTAACTCCACCAAAGAAGAGATCGTGGCAATATTAACATTAGGAGCTTCCTACCAATTCACCAGAAGAAAATTGAAAATAATCAATGATTTACATTTTCATTATGATAAGAGTATAAAGCACATTTGGATAGGGAGTCAGCTATCCCAAATTTTGGATTGGCAATACTTTATAACTGACTTCATATCATTGACTCCTTGGTCAAGAATTTCCTCAGGTATGAAACAAAGGGGTCAGGTAACATGATCTCTCAAGTCCATTCCTGGTCCAATATTCTAGCAATTTCTTTGATAGAATTAGTTTTCTATCCCATCTTCTATACAACTCAACTAGTCTACACCACTGATTAGCTGCAGTGGTTTGGCGACCTGTAGCTAACTTGTAACAGATTATTAGTGCCAAAACATTTAAAAAACAGTATAACTAATTACCCATATTAATACTACTACTTTTCTTCAATTTTGACACACTTGAAGTGCTAATGACATCAACACAAATTAATCCAGTAAAGACATCAGTTTGCCTCAGATTTCCTTCGTTTCCTATTATTTCATTTATGCTTAAACTGATTTTTAAAAATAATTGTTTGTCCTGATTAAATAATTTTATTTTTGTGGTTATGAAACTCTCCTCTCGTGTCTTGTTGCTATGGTACAAATATAGCTGGTAAAGAATTTTATAATAATGAGACTTTTAGCATTTTTTTCAAAATAGGTATTTATTTAAAAAATTATACAAACTGGCTTTTTATTACTCACAAATTATCATAAAAATATTTAAACAATTTGTATTCTCTAAAAAAGTGTTCTCTTTACATTCTTCATTGGCAGGACATTTTGATGGTATAGAAAATAACTCACAAACATTCCATATAACGTTGTTACAATGTATGTAGGGCAGAAGCCAGAATCCTGACAGTGAATTGTAAAAACTTTTTTTTCTTTAAGGGTTACAGCAGTTATATAAACAGTGAGGATTACAGAATAGTAAATGAACACCTGTGTATAATTTTTCAAAGCAAAATGATTAGTTTTATATTTTTCATTTTGTTTAAGCCTTTCCAAAACACTTTTAAAAGCAAAAGTTGAAAGTTTTCCAGTTACCTGAAATTCCAAAGATCTATTATACTTTGAAAAACTCAAAAGCAGCATCATTTCAGTAGTGGTTAAGTCACAAATGTGCACACAACACCTACCACCACCCTGTCACTCCGGCCTGTCAGAGTCACCAGCTTCAAGTCCAAGGCCAAGCTGGTGGCAGAGGCTCTGACAGTTAAGAGAAAAGGCCATGAGGCGTAGGATACAGCCCAGGGCATCCAGGTACTTTCTGGTGGTGGAAAAACGAGCAAAACTGAAGGGATTCTCTAGAGATTCCAAGGTCCTAATTTAAAAAGCAGATCCATTAACCACCTGAATAGTTTCTGGCTCCCTCACTTTAAAACACAGATGGTACAAGGCTTCATATAGAAGAAAAATCTTTTGAAAATGTACTTTACAGCTAATAACTAATGTAGCAGGCAGAAAGAACTACAAAATGCAAATTTTTAAAAGGTTACCTTATTAATGGGACTATAGATTAAGTAGGAGCCATTTGTATCCTAAAAAAACCATTTTCATGTGTCATCTAATGCAGTTTAAATTAGAGATTAGTCAAAACTAAAGGACCTTGAAAGAAAAAAACCAAGCCATTATTTAGAATATAAATAAATCATACATATAAAAGTCCTATTATCTATAAAAATTGACCTATTTTCAAGTAACTAAAGTAACTTAGCTATTTAAATTACCATTTTAAGCAATAAAAGGCAAAAACAAAGGGTATCTACTGAACTGTACAGTTAAAATGCTTAATACAGTAAATGTGTATTTTATCACAATTGAAAATAAGCGAAAGGGTGCCTTTTGATAATGTATACTAATGCAAACGATGCAACCAAGTCATCAGACTGCTTTTAGTAAGAATATCAGGTAGTTTTCCATCTTTCGTACTCTGAAGTGCAAAGGCCCAGTATGAAATCCCTAAACCTCCAAACAATGGCAAATATAGATTCAGTCTAACACTTCAACCACCCACTGTGCCCCCAACCCCCACCCCCCAGGTTTAGACAGACTGAGGTGAGAGAATTGTTTAAATAGTTATAAAAAGAAACACCAGAGCTTTGCAGGAGAATCAGGTTTGTTTGTTTTTTATTTTTATTTTTTTGTGTATCTATATAATGGAACAAGTTGACCATATAAACCAAAAGGTAATAGTTAAATATTTCAGAAACAGAAAATAACCTCCCACCACCAGCTTTTTGGTCATCTTTCTCACTATCACTTAGAATGATCACAACCTCCTTGGCATATCCTTACCCCATATCAATAAGGACACCACAATATCATACGAAGCTCAGATACCGAAGCCTGTTTTCTTATTAGACTTGCACTGGAGACTGGTGAAGCAGGCTGGACAGAAACACCAAAGCTGAGGCACTGCCCAACTTGTACTTCAAGATAACACTGACTGAGCCCTTTGGCATTTAGAGAAGCAGAGGTGTTCGCTCTCCAGCTGGCTGCTCCTTCTGGAAGAGCTCTCTAATCTGGGTTAATCGGCCGTAGAGCCTCTCTCGCAATGGAGGGATGTGGTAGCTAGGATCCAGAATGTTCGTGACTCTGCGCTCCCTCTCTCGTTTCCATAACTTGTATGGGTGGGGAGGAAAAGATGGTCGCCCTCGTTCACTCCGAATTTGTAACGTAATTCCACTGACAGCCAGCATCCCCCATACTGCCAGGATAATAAAGTCTAAAAAAATGGGGGAAAAGCAGTTTGAACTTTTGTATTTTAAAACCTAACACATATCTAACATGTAACCTTTCAGAGCCTAAATCTGTGTCATCCTTTCTTACTAATATTAGACTTTCTGGTGAGTTTGTCCAAACATATCATTTCTTCACTTGCAAACCAAGGAATGAATGAGGAAGCTACAGTCTTACTACATTTGAAAATAGGAACTGTCTATATTACTGGCATTTGAAAGGTTATACAGGAACCAGTGGTTTGGATTCTTGCCATTCCAGTACTTTATGACCAGTGCCCACAGGCAGGGTGGGGGACAGGGAGGAGGCAGCAATCTAATTACACCTCACAAAGGTACATCAAAGAACATTAGATGCCACCATGCTCTCTTCCCCATTCCCCGTCTTGCTCATAGAGAGTGGGTACAGAAATGAATGAAGAGATTCCACAAAATGTACTGAGCTTCTAGCAAAAGGTTTGGCAAAATACTGTCTTGTATGTAAAACTTCCAAGACACATGGATTTCAAGGTCTCTACCATTAACCTTTTATCCAATGAGGGCAGGCTCAGGAGAGTAAAGATTTACCCTTAAATATTCATAACGATCACGATTGCATTTATACATCTTCAATTCTAAGGCATGCTTTTCCATCCTCCTATTTTAATATTTCTGAAACCAACATATCTTACAATCTTTGTGAACATTTAATTTCGTAGTCTTTTTTCCTTCAAAAAGTTAATGGAAAATCTTTAATGGGTAGAAATGTTACAACTGAGGAAACAATACACTTAACTGACCGAAAGTCACTTTCACTTTCAATAAGCATATTACATGCTTCTTTAAATGACTTGAAAAACAAGATGTCATTCTCATCCCTCATCCCACCCCAATCCACAAGGTGACAAGCTTTATTCTTAGCATTTTTCTCACAACTGGGAATTGACCAGGTAAACCTAAGTAATCCTGGTTTAGAAATTTCTTAACAAAGTTCATTTAGTAGATTTTTAGAAGTATAAACTTCAACTACCTTACAAATTTCAATTCTTTCCATCTGGCATAAGTCATCATTAACAGAGGACTCTAATAACATTTGTATGGTCTAAGTTTCCTCCTTGTATGAGATTAACTTGTTTTCCAACCAGTGAACCTTCTTTCCATCTAGTTACCAAGAGCTCTTCTGAGCACAGGTGGTCTAATATTCCTAATTGACTATCACTCTTAATGTTGGATTTAGAATCTTACCATTGGTTTGAAAAGGCACATTTGTGAAAGCGCTGCGGAAATGAGTGTTGAGTGCTCTCTTGAGTACATTCAAAGTGATGTAAGAAAGGCTTGTGTACAAGTAACTGTCAATGGCCAAGACCACCGAATAGGAGCCAATGAATCCACAAGTAACTATGTTCAGCTGTGGAAAAGTGGGAAAGATTAGGCTTCACCTATGGCAGAACAAGAATAGTTTCTAACTCTCATCACTGGCTTCAATCACAGGGAGTCACTTCCATTCCCTCGAGGAACATGAAAAGGGACGAAGTATTAGAGCTGAATAAAGGTTACCTGAAAAGATAAACTGAAAATAATCTTCGACACCCAGTGAATTCTTAAAACACAGTTTACCTTATATAAAAAATATCTTCCCTGTGTTAAGAATTTCAACAGTATAAAGTTTAATTAGATGAACCATTTTTCTGGAGAGACAACTAATGATCCATCAGGTTGTTGCATTATAGTGAGCCGTACCTTCTCTGCTCCCACAGTTAAAAGCATATTAACAGTGATAACCTACTCCACTTGATTAAGGAAACACTGTAAGGTAATCATAATTACAACTTCTCTTGCTTTCATAGTAACATGGCAATTTAAAATCAACCATCATACAGGTTATCATAAAGCTCTCCCTAGTGAATAAAACATGCAAAACGATGCTGTAAGTGAACAAATGAAGGTCCAGGACAACATAATGAATAAATCTGCCTTTCGGTGAAACACTTACCATTCTTAGGCAGCCCATGAAAACTACTGGGATGAGAATCGCTATACAAGAGAAGGTCACCCAGAACACACCATCATTACGAAATACTGTTAGGTTTCCTGAAAAAGCAAACAGAAATCAAGAGTAAACAACAGGTTCAACAAGTTAAATTTCATTTTCTCAACATCTGAACATGGACATTCATCAAAGGTTTAACGTTAACACCCGGGAATATGGTGACAATTAGAAATGAAGTCTGATTGTATCCATTTAAGTGTCAATGAGGTCACCTTTGAAGGATGTGTCCTAGAAGGTCAAAGGGTGGGAGGAAAATCAGGAAGGTAAAGGCTCTGCATTTATTACCAGGATAATTTGGAAGAGGCTGGACTAGTCCAAGCTCTTCCATTCACTAGTTGTGACGCTGGGCCTCAGTTTCCTAACCCATAAAACGAGAAGATTGAACCACTTCATCTCCAAGCTCCAAATCATCCATTCTAGCTCTAATTTTTATGATTCCATGATTTTGTACTGCAAAGTAAAAAATACAAGTAAATGGCATTCAGAGTTAACCATATGAACTCCCACCCAATATAAGCAGCAACATCCATTCAACAGATTTTTGCCATCAATGCATTTCCTGCTCAGCCACTGCATACTGCAAGACTTGATTTCCTAATCTATCAGAAAGATAGGAGCTGACCGCTAATCGGCTCCTACAAAACTTTCTCCAAACTGCAGCACACCTTGGGTTAACCCAGGATGAATACATTAGAACTACCATTTATAAATTAAGTTGAAATGGCAAGAATTATAAGCCTGACAGTTATTTAATACTGACACTGGCACCATAATTCAGTCCAACTGGAGGTGGCCCTATATCTTGAGACCCACTCCTGGCAGAGTGGGAGTTCTGCAGTGAGAGGACCTGACCTTGGAACCCGTATTCTCAGAAAGTAAATTGTAACATGCTGCAATGAGGTGAATTTATGGATCATATTTTCTAATTTAATTATACTAACCTGCAAAAAATATATAAGGTGTGATCAAAACACATGGTGAAGGTTTTAAATTAACAAAAAATTTATTACAGTAAAAGACACATTGCCATTAACCCCCCTCAAAGTACTCCCCCCTCACTTCGAACACACTTATCACATCGTTCTTGCCACTTTCTGAAGCAGTTCTGGAAGTCCTCTTTCGTGAGTGTCTTTAGTTGTGCTGTCGTGGCTGCCTCGATGTCCTGAATCATTTTGACTTCGGGGAAGAGCCAGAAGTCACATGGTGGCAGATCCGGTGAATAAGGTGGATTAGGACACACCATAATGTTTTATTTGACAGAAAGTGACGTATACCAGAAGCAATGTGTGACCCAAAGCATTGTCATGATGGAGGATGATTTATAGCACACTTTAAAACACACCTTCTCTCAACTGTTGCTCACACCTGACTGACTGCACCACACACACTGTTTGTTATTAGGGTTCAATGTATGGTTTCCTGTATTGAAATGTAGTCCATGTCTTTCCATTGGATGGCATTCAGCAGCAGCATTCACCGTATTGCTTGATCACAACAGAAAGGCTCAGTGTCACACATCACTTCTGGTATACTGCAAATTTTTGTCAAATAAAAACATATGGTGTGTTCTCATCCACCTTATTCACCGGATCTCGCACTGTGTGACTTCTGGCTCTTCCTCAAAGTCAAAATGACCACGAAAGGAAAACGTTTTGAATCAATTCAGGACATCGAGGCAGCGGTGACAGTGCAACTAAAGACACTCACGAAAGAGGACTTCCAGAACTGCTTTAGAAAGTGGTAAGAACGATGGGATAAGTATGTTCGAAGTGAGGAGTATTCTGAGGGGGATTAGTGGCAATGTGTCTTTTACTGTAATAATTTTTTTTTTTTTTAATTTAAACATTCACCATAGTTTTTGATCATAGGTTTTATGTTTTCCTCCTGACTTCAAAATTTATGCTATTTCTACCCACCAACAGCATATTAACTACTAAGAATTCTAACCCATCATCCCTCTACGATCCAAGCATTAACAAAAGCGGGGGTGGGGGAAGGCATTTAGTATTTGATTTAGCACATTTAGAACCGGCCCTATACCTGCACTTTCAACAAACATCCCTGTAAATTTGTCATTTAGCCAAGTCTAAACAACACTACTTTGCAGGTAGATAAAAAGCTACCTGCAGGGGGTGCTGTGGGAATGAACTTGGCTATAGGTTTGCTAAAATCAGAACAATGGGTGTGAATGGTCAGAAAACACACAGGTTGTCAATTCTTTCTGGTCTTAAAAAAAAAATCTTTAGCAAGGCAACTGCACTCCGTTATACCCTGCGTTCTCAAGAGCTGATAGCCTCAAGATACAGGTATACTTACATTTAACATTCCCATCAACTTTAATCTGTAATATAAGAACCAAACATTATCACAAGAATAGCCTTAATAGAGTACTTCGGCTTCTTTTGAATTTTTGACAACAATTAGGAAACGTGAGTTATTGCACAACTGCAAAGAAAGTTAACTTAATAGTTAGCCAGGTTTTAAATATTGATAGAAATTGAATTACTTGAAGAAAAAGTCCCCAGAACCATCCCTGTGCTATAGCCCTAGGATGACTACAAGTAGGTACCTTGGGACACTCGAGGTGTGGCAAAGGGTGGGAGAGGAGCTTAGGGGTACAAGAAAAGACTGGGAACAAAGTACCAGGCCCCTCAACTCAGCTGCTATCAGAGCAGCACCAAATTTATCTGTGGGATAGTGGGTTTCTGCTTAAGATTCATTTGAAGAAAGAGTTCCAGGGTTTGAAAAAATGAAAGAACAAAAACCACTGTTTTGCCATATGTTAAGAATCCCCTTTACCTCCATTAATTCTAACAGAAACACACACACACACACACACACACACACACACACACCCCTCATCACAACAAATAGGTACAAAGTTACCTCTAAAGATATACTAGAGGTCCTCTAGTACAGGGTGCCTTTGAGGAAACAAGGATTCTTATTTGTGTTGGCCTTCCTAAAAGTGTCACATCATCAAATACAAATCTCCAGAACTCTACCCGAGAAGGCCCCAAATCCCTGATGAGGCAGTATTTGCACCTAGAGAGCCCAAATAAGATCTTTCAAACAATGAACTGAACACACAAACATCAGTTACACATTTCTTACCCAGTGGAGTGAAGAAAGTCACTGACGAGACGAGGAAGCCCAGCACTAGTCCAACGCACAGCATACAGAGCATGAGGATTCCAAATCGCCACCAAGCAGCTACCAGGAAAAGCCCACCGACGCTTCCAGCGATGGCTGTCAGAATCAGACGAACTGCACAAGGGAGACGAACTGTTTGGCCAGAGGCAGCTTTCCCGACTGCATGCTTTAAACACAGGACACCACTGCCAAAGCCATCCTTAGCCTGTCTGTTGGTCAAGCACCAACAGAAGGTTGGTGGACTCTTCAGTGGTGCCATGAAACCTGCACAGGCTGCCTCTAGGGAGGGGACAGTCTGACGCATGGAAACCAGCCAGAGAGCTAAACCTCCCAGTACAGTCACAGGCGTGGCTTGGCACAACCTATAAATTGGGGCTGAGGAAGAAGGCGGGTGGGTGACAAGCATTCTGTTAAACGTGACAAGGAAGGAGGAGCTGTGTTTTTTTACGATAAAGAAAATCTTAACGTTTTGATTGTTTTAAATCTCATATTTCAATATACCACATTGCTGGAACACAGGTTTATAATCAATATGGCCCTTCACTTCCGAGTACCAAGTCATTTTCAACGCAGATTAAAAACTTGGAAAAGAAAGGTCTGAATGAGTAGTTTAAAAAAGAAAAGATGTTTCGAGCATAAGTGGCCCATTATTTTACATACATAATAGGACATCACACACAATACTGGTCAAACTGTAGAAGAAAAGGTAGAGTAGAAACACAGCATATTCCTTTTTGAACACCCAATTAAACTATATTATTTTTACTTACCATCGTAGTTAATAAGTGTCAGTCTTGAAATCAATATGTAAAAGAAGAATCCCATGAAGATAAAGCCTATGAAGAATAATTCTAGTAGCAAACCACCAGGAGAGAAAAATAACAAGTTATGGTTAGGTATTAATTTTACAGTGCAATTTAAATATCTCATCTCAAAACATGCTTACACATTAGGGCATTCAGATAAGAAATAATTATCTAAAAGGCAGGAGAAACTTACAACTCATTGGAGTATATATAAATTTAGAAGAGTCACTGGGAGTAAATATTACTATTAAATGGGTACAATATTAAAGAATTATAGGATATATTTTCTTATATAAACAGGGTCAACTTCAATTGCTAAGTTGTTCATTGTTACTTTCATAGCTCATTTAAATATACTTATACTTCCTTCTTAAAACAACAGTAGTATTTTTGTCACTGTGTCTGATCTGAAATTATACACTAAATTTCAATTTGTTACATGAGCAAAAATAAAACTTGAAAGGTGAAAAAAGAAGAAAATATTCCAAAGCAAAATGTGACTTTTGTATCTTCTTCTAATTCATCCTTTCTTATTTAGGATGAACAATCAACCATTGTCATCATCCATTAAAATACCTAGTAATTTCTTTGGAACCTTGCATATAGCTTAGCAATTAAATTCTTTGTTACAGAATCACTCTACACTTTGAGGAATTAAATAGTCTTCACAATAGTCTCTTCTCAAAACAAGAAAAAAGTATAGTAATGGAGGGAAAGGAGTTGCTATTTCAAACAATAAAGCAAGTTTAAAGAGTTTTATGAAATCAGGATTCTGTTTACTCTCCCCCTGATGCTGTTACACTCACTCCTTGTGAATGAATTAAATAAGGATTTTTCCTTTTTTTTAGTAATTGTAAACGTCAGTTACTTAAAAAGCAACCCAAAGAATTCAAATCATTTTAGTGAGTATGATTTATATTCTACTCCCTGCACTGGTTTCACTGAGGACTGTGGGGTTCCGAGTGCTGTCTGAACCTGCCAGGACGGAACACGTACTTCAATCTCACTGTACACGGAGCCCTGCAACATGATTTATCCGAAACCATGATGATCATCACCACCAAAATCCATACATATTTTTACACTGACATCCTGATTTCTAACCTGTTATCTTTAGACAGCTAGCCAATCTAGCAATTGAAGCGGTTGCTGAACAATCAAATGTTATTCCCCTCTTAATAAGAGGGTGTACTCCATTAACAAGAAAAAAGTAAAAATGCAGAGCAACTCAGTACAATCTCTACTAAAAGAACCTAGCCACAAATCTATGAAGGTAGTGCAGATAAGCAGTTGTTTTCTCTCCTCACAGGTCATAAATTCCCCTGCAACATTTAAGAAAAAAGATCACAAGGCGTGTAAATACCAACTATATCAGACGTAATACCTGTTTTCCAGAATCTGTGTCCGAAGAAACAAATGAAGAGACCAAGTAGGGCAAAAAGAGTGAAAAACACTTTGGTAGATACTCTTCCTAAAAATAATAAAAATTGAGTGCATAATATATCCAATTTGATACTTCGTATTTAATTAATAAAGCTTCACTAAAAAAGCAAGTCAACTGATAGGTAATTTATTCCATACATGTATAATTTATTTTAAAAATATCCCTGCCACCCACAATTAACTTTTCTATGTTGGCATGGATGCTGGTATAACAAAAAGAGAAATCAAAAAATATATGATTCCTGATGGAGATATGTAACATATTCTTGGGGAAGAGGGTGGGGAGGAAGTGGGAAAGGCGGAATGAGAGAGTGCTTTCTGTTTCTTCACAAATAAACTGTAAGAAAAAAAGGAGGGGGGAAGAAGAAATGGATTAAAAGAGATTTAAAAGATACATCAACTAAATACAATATTCAGATCGCATCTTAAACCTGATTCAAACAAACAAATAAAACTGTGAAAAGCAACTGGGAAGACTGTAAACATTGCCTGTTAATTTGATGCCACTAAGGAATTATCTTCAGTATTTTAAACTGAAACTTGGGTTAATGATAATGTGGCTATATTTTTTAAAAAACAGCACTTATCTTTAAGATACAAATACTGAAATTTTGTGAGCAAAATGATGAGGCATTTGTTCTAAAAGAATTCAGTAATAAAGGACGGTGGGGGGCAGACACTGGTGGGTGTATAGCTAACACAAGATAATGTCCATGATATATGGAGGTTAACTGAAGTTTTCCATAACAAAAAACTTGTAACCAAACTCACATTAAAATAAAAGAACATGTGTTGCACTGTAAGCACACATGAACAAATTACTACCAATCTTATCAATTATACATATTACTTTCGGAAAAAATGTAGCGTTACAACAAACAATAAAGCACTGTACGCTTCATGAAACCAAAAAATCCAAATCTTATGATCTCAATAGGCACAAGCTTAAACACAAAACCATGATATGAAAGACAGGGCTACTGAAGAATAAAACATGCACACTAAATTCACCACCATCACGACTCCTTTGAGATAAACCCAAGAATGAAATCCCTACACTAAAACCAAAAACAAAATACCTATACAAACTCAAATGAAAAACATTGCAAACCCACCACCAATCAAAACAAAATACTTAAAAGTGCTCAGATGGAGATACCATGAAGACCTATATTTAAATAAGAAACACAGGATAGAAGACCAGAATTTTCAGGGAGTAATATATACCTACATATCAGCTTTTCTGAGAATGAAGAGACCAAAAGAAAGAGGAAATGAAAGACATGCCACATTCTGCTGCTTATTTCAGACAGTGGTTGAAAATTGATAAAGGGAAGGAATTTACCCTGCCTTTTTTTTTTTTTTTAAGATTTTATTGGGGAAGGGGAACAGGACTTTTATTGGGGAATAGTGTGTACTTCCAGGACTTTTTTCCAAGTCGTTTGTTGTCCTTTCAGTCTTAGTTGTGGAGGGCGCAGCTCAGCTCCAGGTCCAGTTGCCATTGCTAGTTGCAGGGGGCGCAGCCCACCATCCCTTGCGGGAGTCAAACTAGCAACCTTGTGGTTGAGAGGACGCGCTCCAACCAACTGAACCATCCAGGAGCTCAGCAGCAGCTCAGCTCAAGGTGCCGTGTTCAATCTTAGTTGCAGGTGGTGCTGCCCACCATCCCTTGAGGGACTCAAGGAATCAAACTGGCAACCTTGTGGTTGAGAGACCACTGGCCCATGTGGAAATCGAACCGGCAGCCTTCGGAGTTAGGAGCATGGAGCTCTAACCGCCTGGGCCACCAGGCCGGACCTACCCTGCCTTTTTTAAGAAGAAACTGTAATTCTTCCCCAGTTGATGAGAGAAGAGTCTTCTTTATAGAAGAATGTTACATATAGCTATGAAGAGAATAAAAAGCAAACAGCATAATACGTTGACTAGCATTTGAGGAATCTGGGTAAAGATTATGCAGGAATTCTGTGTACCAGTTTTACATATTTTCTGTGAAACTATTTCAAAGTAAAACACACACACACACACACACACACACACACACACACACACACACACACACACCTTGCCACACCTCTACTGCCACAATTCTATCTAAACTACCGTCATCTCTCACCTGGATTACAATGGCTTGCTAATCAATCTCTCTGTTTCTGCTCTTGCCCCTGACTTTTCTCAAAAAAGCAGCCAGAGTGATCCCATTAAAATATGAGTGCAGGGGCAGCCAGTTAGCTCAGCTGGTTAGAGCGGTGCTCTTAACAACAAGGTTGCAGGTTCAATCCCCACATGGGCCACTGTGAGCTGCACCCTCCACTACTAGATTGAAACAACTACTTGACTTGGAGCTGCTGGGTCCTGGAAAAACACACTTAAAATAAATAAAAGTTTTTAAAAACATGAGTGCAGTCATGGCACTATTTGCTCAAACCCTCCAATGCCTTTCCATTTCACTCCCGATCAAAGCTAAAGCCCATACTATGACCTACAAGGCCGTCCATGAGTTGCCTGCCCCTGCAACCTTTTGCCCCCTCAGTCTGTTCTAGACACTGTTCTCACTGCAATTCTTCAAACACACCAGTAAGCTCCCCAGCTGAGGGCCTCCACACTGGCTGTTCCCTCTGCCTAGCAGGTACCGCCAGACATAAGGCTCCCTGCCTCACCTTGCGTCTTTCCTAGCAAGGACTTCCCTGGTCATGCTATCTCAGATTCTTCTGACCACCACTTGTTATCTCCCTTTCCTACTTCATTTTTGCTCTGAGGGCTCATTACGTTCTCATGTATTACATGTTACAAATTTATCTTGTCTGTCTCGTCTCCCTCACTAAAATATAAGCTCTAAGAGGGCAGGCATTTTGTCTGTTTTGTTCACTGCTGTATTTCAGTGCTGAGAACAGAGAGCGAAATAATGTTGGGGCTTAAAAGGCACTTGTTGAATGGTAGAATGAATGAATGAATGAATGAATGAATGAATGAATGAAGACTTGACAAAATAATTTAATAGTTTTAAGTTCTGTGTTAGTTGGTATAGATCTGCAAAGCCAAAGAAAAATCTGCAAGTTTAAATCCACATACTCACCAAGTGAAGAACAATTACCCTCCATTGCCTCAAAGCTGCAAGCGTATGTGTGAACAGGAACATAAGCAGCAGATGTATTTAGAAATGGGTCCCAAACAATGACATTATAAATTACACCTTGTCCCCGGAGGGAGGAGAAGGAAACACTTGTCTTATCGTTAGCTGTTAGGGTAACCACCTAAAGCCAAAAATAATGCATGATTAGTGTTTAGACTTTTTTTTAAAAGGCTATTCTATTATAATGCCACCTATATGTGATATAAATTGTAATATTAAAATATAATTCTTGTTTAAAATATGCACCAAACTATTTAGCTTTGTCAAAAGATTGTCCTACACAGTTTGTATGTACTAATATAAGTAAGCTCTTACACAAAAGTCTTCTAAAGTTTTTATATAGTGTTAAATGTTAATTAAGTAAAATAAGACATAAATAACATGTAAAGGCTAATTAAGACAAAGCAAACAAAAAAATGTTGTTTCCATCTACTAGATTGTGAACTATGACTTAAGGGCAGGAACCATATTTATCTTGCTCTCTAATCTTTCCTCAGTACTTAGCACAACACCCAGCACATGGTAAGTGTTCAACGAATGTTAGTTATTGCTGCTAATTATGGAGCTGACATAGACAAAGTTTGTTAACACCTCATAGAAAGTGCCACTCATTTTTGTTTAACAGGCTCTGAAATAAAAACCATTACATGTAGCTGTGTTATACAGTAGTCCTTAATTCAAAACTTCCGTTTTAAAGGTTGTTTTTTAAATAGGTATTACAAATAACAGAAGAAACAAAAACCTTATATGATCATAATACATAGATTAGGGCTTCAGGAATAAATCATTATGGGCCTCTTAGAAGACTTCCACTATTAAAAAAATATTGCTTAGCCTTTATAAACATGTTTCCTGGGAAAAGAATTTGGTCAAGTTCAGCAAAATGCTAACAATATCTTCACTCTCCCAAGTTTTTATTTTAATAAGCTTTTTTTCTTTCTTTTTCAGGAGGGCACAGCTCACAGTGGCCCACGCGGGGATCGAACCGGCAACCTTGGTGTTACTAACACCACGCTCTAACCAACTGAGCTAACCAGCCACCCTCTCCCAAGTTTTTATTATGCAACAATCAACCTTCCAGCAATGTTGAAAGAATATAATGAATAATCTATATGCCACACCTAGATTCAACAACTGTTAATATTTTACCATATTTGCTTTTCTATTCCACCCTTCTTTCTCCCCCCTCTATTTTTTCCTGCTGAAACATTTTATAGTAAGTTACATATATCATGACGTTTCACCTCCAAAGACCTCAGCATGCACATCCAAAATCAGCGTTTCTCAAACCTAATGTGCCTATGAATCACTGGGAGAGCTTGTTACAGTTCACGTTCCGATTCTGTCAGAGGAGGCAGCTGAGATTCAGCTTTTCTAACACTTCTCCAGTGATGCCAATGCTATGTCTTCATTTGCCACACTTTGAGTAGCAAAGTACAAAAGTATAGGATATCTTAGCTCACCTAAAAAAATTCAGATTTTTCCAAATGTCTTTTATAGCTTGTCTCCCTTTTAAAAAGATCCAACCCAGTTGCATGCACGGTATTTATCTCCAGTCTCTGTAATCGAGAGCAGTCCTTCCCACCTCCCTACACCCACTCACCCAATGACTTTTCAAGAGATAAAGGGCAGTCACTTTGTAGAATATTCCACAATCTGGATTTTCCACATGGTGCTCAAGGTGTCCAACTTGTAGTTTTATCCCCTGTAGTTCCTGTAAACAGGAACTCCAAGGACTAGATTCAGGTTAAATAGGTTTTGCTAGAACATTCCATAGGTCATGGTGATAATGTCAGACTGCATTCACGAAAGCACATAATGTCGGTGGACCGGCCATCAGTGAAGCTAATATTCACTCTGAAAGTAGTTTTCCCTTTACAATTGGAATTCACCTGAGAGTGCTATTTAGGCATCCTGGGAGTACCCTGTCCCCCAATAACCTTTCACCTAATAATCTTTGCCTGAATTATTTCATTGAGGGACACAAAATGGTGATTTTCTAATTCTAATTATCCTTTCTACATTTATTAGCTGACATTGTTCTGTAAACAGTTTTCTCTCATCAATTGAGGAAGAATTACAGTGTCTCCTTTTAAAAAGGCAAGGGAAAGTCCTTCCCTTTATAAATGTTCAGAGTAATTTTTCTGGGAAGTAAGAAACTTCCCAGTTGCTACTATGGGGAGAGAGGTATAAAGCATCTCTCCCCATAGTAGCACCTGGGAAGTTTTCTTTTTCTTTATCTCCCGTTTTTTTTTTTAAGTGTCAGAATGGACTTGGTTTTATTTATTCAAGACTTATAATCCAGGTGAAAGGATTTAGAAGCACAAATTGGCAGTTACAAAATAGTCACGGGGATCTAAAGTACAGCATAGGGATTATAGTCAATAATATCGTAATAACTATGTATGGTACCAGGTGGGTACTAGACTTATAGGGGAGATCACTTCATAAGTTATATAAATGTCTAACTACTATGCTGTACATTTGAAACTAATAAAATATTAAATGTCAACTGTAATTGAAAAATAACTTTTTTTTATAAAGATATAATCAGTCATTTTCTTTTGGATGATTGAATTGTCCCAAAGTTGGCCAATGAGGGTTTTCTTGAATTCTGGCACACAATATATCTAATTCTTAATCTTAACTCAAAGTTAAAAAGTAACCTAAAACGGGCCTGGTTTCATAGTTCTTATATAAATTTTTTCCATGAAAAATGCCATTGGTAGTTTGATAGAGACTGCACTCAATCTATAGATAGCTTTGGCTAATATGGACATTGTAACGATGTTAATTCTTCCTATCCAGGAGCATGGTGTATGCTTCCATTTATTTGTAACTTCTTCAATGTCTTACAATTTTCGGAGTACAGGTCTTTTACCTCCTTTGTTAAATTTATGTCTAGGTATTTTATTTATTTGATCATTGTAAATGGCAGAGAGTTCTTATATTCTTCCCAATAATAAAACGGCCTTCAAAATTTCCTGTTTTAAAAAAAAATAAGCTAATAAGCTTTTCCAATAGTGTCTCCTAATCTGTGAATAAGCACAATGAGATTTCTTGTATAAGCCTCCCTCTTAGCAAGGGGCAATGACGTCCTAGGCCACACAGCAACAAAATGAGATCTTGCCCTACAAGAGATTGAGCCCCTAGGCTAATCACGTATGCCATTTCAATCATTTCTTTGCAAATAATCTGATAATCTATCAATCTTCTGGAAAGAATCAGAGCAGTCTAGAAAAACTCTACCCATTAACCATGAGACTGAAGAATGACCTTGTATGTTAGTTTATCAGGCACCTTTCATGACATAAAGATAACATCCTGTCATCCACAAAAATGAGCTATAGTGTGAGCCTCCCATTTTAATATGCACTCATAAAATTAAAATACAAATTTTATAAAATGCAAATTCTGACTGAGTAGGTCTGGGATGGAGCCTAAGAGGCTACAACTCTAGTAAATGCCCAGGTGATGATGCCAGTGCTACTGGCCTGTACCCCACAAAGGAGAAGCGAGAATTTACAGGGGTCCCAAAGCTCAGAGAAAAATTTTGTTCCAAGTTAGAGACTTTGAGTTTGGGTTTAAATATTAATGCCAATGTGTATATCCTTAAAGAGTTTCTCATTTTTTTTCTCAAAACACTCTAACTTTTATAATTGCTAAAGGGTATAACCTAACAGGTATGGGAGTACATAAAAAAATTAGCACCCACTTCCATCCGTGTCACAAAATAACCAGTTCATATCAGTGGCTGCAACTAAAACGTAATTTACATGCATCTTTTCAAAGGCTGGCATTACTTTGGAGTATCACCAGAAAAGACTCCCAAGATTATGAAATAAAAGAGAATCAAATGAGAATCCCAGAAAGACCAAGTGAACAGTAAAGAAATAAGTTCCTAGCAGCTTCTCCCCTACTCAGCTCTTGCAAAAGTGTCGCAATCTGGCCACACAAATCAGGAGAATCAGACTTACCTTGATAGCATTGGCTGTCACCTGAGGCACTTCCGCCATCCTCTGCAGGTGCTTCAGCAACCCCTCCTCAGTGAGGTCATCCTCAGGCAGAAAATACTGATAGACATCGTACTGCAGCCTCCACCTTGAGTCCTGCCCCGTCCTGATGTCACATGGCGGGGGATCTGTGCCTCTAAAGTCAACCAACAAAACTGAACATCAATCTCTTGTTGGGTAAGTCCCATCTACAAAAAGGAACCAAAAGCTCGAATTTCAAACTTCTGAAATGATTCCAATTTTGGCAGGATGAAGAAAAAGAACACACTGACAGACAGGATGGATAAATAACCAGATGTTAATGTCAGGCCTAGAGTCAAATGCCAGCTTTACCATTTGTTAGCTGTGTGTAAGTAGGCAAGTTACTTAATCTCAATAACCCTTAGGGAACCTCTCTGTAAAATAAGAACAACTGCCCCTTTTTAATAAAATTGTTAGAATTAAAAGACAGAACACAGATCACTCAGTACTGTGCATGATGCACAAAGAGCATTCAAATGTTCATCAAATGTTAGCTATTGTTAATTATTATTAAAGTAGACACTAAGACAGAGTTTTCATTAAAGTAATAAAATCTTTACCAAAAACTAAGGGTATTTCACAGCTACAGAATGCTTTCCATAATTAAGACGCTACAGAAACTAAGATGTACTTCTAAGCTCGTAATAAACTCAGCATTTGGCTCTTCATAAGAATGGAGGGGACAAGAGTAACTGTAAATGACCACTCAGTATTAGTTACAATGTATGAAATACTTTCATTCAAAAAAATTCAACAATTGAATTTTACTGAGAGAACGATGGGTTCTCTTTCCTGCAAAGGGCCAGAGAGTTCACTGAATCTACACCACAGGTAGGCATGCACGTTCTAAAAGTAATTACAAGAGACCGACATACCTTGCATAGCCCAGGTTTGCTGGGGCAAATTTGATAGTTGTTTCAAAGAAATCAAACTCCAGGTAAATGTTGGGATCAATATCTAAATCAAACTCCAAATTACAGCCTCCAGGAACAGGATCTGGAGGAAAAAAAACAAAGTTACTCAACAAAGAATTCTTACATATTCAAATTATACTCAGAAACCAGTACTCTACTCTTACAAGAACTTCCTATGTAGAAGTTAAATATAGAACTTCTAGTTTTATACTACCTCATGAACTGAGGTTAACAAAAGTCAAGTTAACTGAGGTTCAGGGCTCTGGAACAGGGGTCAGTAAATCTTTTCTGTCAAGGGCCAGAGAGTGATTTGACTATTTTAGGCTTTGTGGGCCTGATGGTCTCTGTGGCAACTACTCAGTCCTGCCTTCATGGCACGAGAGCGGCCATAGACAACACATACATGAATGGGCAGGGCTCGCTGCCTAGTCTAATGAGACTATGTACAAAACAGGCGAGCTGGATTTGGCTCATAGTCTGTAGTTTGCCAAACTCTGCTCTAGAGTCGAAAAGGTCAGAAGGGACAGATTCTTAAGCTGGATCCAAGAATGGGTTTCAGGGGCTCCATGAACACCCTGAAATTTCATGTTGAATGTGCGCACTTTCTAGGGAGAGAGGTTTTTATTAGATTTGGGGGGGGGGGTCTATGACCCCACAAAGGAGCATAAGAACCCAGGGATGGAAGGAAAAAAACACTGCCAAAGAAAAAAGGAATTCCAAGGGTAATAGAGGAAGGGGTCTCCACTTTTCACAAGCTTCTTTCAACAGGGAGAAGATGATGATGTCATCCTCAAATCTGGAAGAGTCCTTGTGTAGACCGGGGGTGCCAAAAAATGGCTACAAGTGGACACTTTGGTCAGCGTTGCTCAAGCAGTAGTTTGCTGTAATCAGAAGTATCTGGACACTGATGGTAACCACTTTGAGCACCTCTTGTAATTGCAGAAGTCAAACGTGACTTGTATTCATCTTTTGTCATTGGTGTATATTGAGTATTACAATTTTAATAGTTTTCCTTTCTTAAAATGTGTATACATTTTTTTGGTATAAAAATGTATACCTTCCGTATAAAAAAGTGAAAGATCTCAAAAGACCCCCAACACCATCTATCTGACTAGCATTTGAATGTTTCATGAAACACAAAGTAAATTTGGGGTATTTCATTTACATTAATAACATGGCTAAAACAGCTCTTCTTTTCTTATTAGAAATCCTACTCATGACTTCTAAGCATGACAAACTTAAATCAGTCACTTGGCATGAGCTCAACTCCATACAAAGAACTATATATGGTGGCCCCAGTGGAGAGGCTGAGATAAGACAGAAAAAGGTAAACCAATTTAAAGAGTTATAAGATCTCAACTTCCTAGGCACTCATCCAGTCATTCCCACAGGTAGGTCTTAGTTTCCTTAAACTAAGGCATTTTGATGGTTGACTTCCTCTGGCCAGGTTGGGGATGGAAATACTCAGTGTGCAAATATGTTACGAATATTTACCACATCCGAGAAAATCATATGTATTGTAATTGACGCTTATTGTTCATAATTTTTCTTTTCTTTGTACACTGTTCTTGATGGAAGCTGGAAGTCCAAGGTTTTTGATCAGGTAACTTACCCTTTTGTTACAGATAACAGTCTTTCTTTAAATCCACTCACCTTTTGGATTCTACTTCCTTTACCAACTACTATTCCTTCTCTTCCCATTACCACCAAACGCAGAGTATAGTCTAAATTTTCTCACTTCACCTTCATTCCTCACTCACTGTAATCTAGTTTTCATCCCCATAGAACCACTAAAATGACTCATTACAGGCCACTACTGACTCTTCACTGAGCAATCAATCATATGGATACTTACAGTCCCTTCTCTTGGCCGCTCCGCAGTGTACTACTACTTACCACGCCTTCCTTACTTCAGGCAGAACCTCCAGGTCCTTCTTCTTTCACCTCCCCGACTACTCTTCAGTCTTACGCTTACACCTCAGCAGTTAGCACGCCCCAGAAACAGTGCCTGGCATGTGGGTGGCACTATGAAAGTACCTGCTAGTATTTTTCCCCTAAGTCTCTACGTACATGCCTGGACATGCACTCATTGTCGTGGCTTTTACTAACGGTTATTCGTTAAATACATAACATCACTCCTCCACTTCAGGCATTAAAAAACTGCCTGTCATGAATGTAAACTGTAAAACTGCCTGTTATGAATTTCCATCCAGATGTCCTACAAGTGTCTCGGGTTCATTGTGTCCCAATCCACAGCCACTATCTACCCCACTCCAACCCCCTAAAATGTCTAGCACCACAACAACCTTATCTCTATGCTTATTTTGCATCCTTATATCCCAGCTGCTCAAACAGGAAGCCTACACTCCCACCTTTTACAACCCACAACCACTGGTCATTGTGTCTTATCAATTCTACATTCCAAATATCTCAAATCCAGCCCCTTTTCTCCATCTCCTATCTTGTGGCCTCTGTTCAGAGTCTCATTTCTCCTTCTGAGCCCTCCACGGTATGCTAAGCCCTGACTCTGTTACACCCTTTCCAACCCACTCCCCACTCGCCCTAGAGTTAACTTTCTAAGAGATGAAATGCATCACATCGCTCCTCTGCTTACAAACTCTCTCTGCTTCCTCCGAACCAATCTAAGAATAAAATGCAAACCCCAGATTGTATAATAGGCCCTCACACTTTGGCTCTGGCCTCACCCACTATTTGCCATTATCCAAATCCTCCATTCTTTTTCTGCACCTTCCTCTGCCTAGAACAACCAACTAAAGTGTTAGGGACTGTGTTTTGCCTTTTTGTTACTGCTTCTCTAAGAGCTCCTTAAATGTTTTTGAATGAATAAATGTATTCTCCTAGCCCCTACCTGGGCTTTCAATCATCATGCTAATTCTCCAGACCCCTTGCTGTTAAAACCTTTCTGATTAAATACATTGTACTTATAACAAACATTTTTAATAGGATTATAGTTTCCCCTAAATTTTCATGTACAAGTCCCACATTCTGGAAAGAAATAGGGAGTCAAAGACAAAAACATTACCTCTTTCTGAGTAGGAGAGTGGAATGGCCACATTTTGGACAGGCTCAGAGTCTAAAGTCTCTAAGTACCAAAAGCACATACTCTGCTCGGGTCGAAGAATAAAAACCAATCCTTTGTCAGTGCCTGTTCCCGAGGAATTGGGAAGAAGAGTTTGCTGTAAGGAAGAAGAGAGTCATCAGGAAGAGGGAGCTGAGCAAAATATTTTTATTCCAGAGTTGATCTAGTATGCATGTTCTATTCTACATCTTCTCAAAACAAAAAGGAATAAAAACAGGCCTTCCTTAAAAAATTCTTTTCACCTCTATGTGCATGTGCCCATACGTACTCATGGAAGAACTATTTGAAATATATGATGTTTGTGATCAGAAACAGCAGATGCACAGCAAAACTCCCAAGCTATTCAATACCCTAAATTAAGATTTACTATGTCAAGTACTAAGACCACTGTCAAATGACAAAGCTATAGCAATTTAGCAATGAGTTTGGTGTCCTCCCTTCAAGGGAAAACAATCCACAGGTTGGGGGAGGACAGTCCTTCACAAGCAGTGGAGAGCTCTTCCCAAAGGATTCAGGGCAAGAGTGAGTTTTATAAAGCATTAGAAGAAGCAATGCAGAAACAGAGCATGAGGGGCTAGGAGGTCAGGGAGTTCCTTATGAGACTCGCAGGACCTATCTTAAGGGGAAGGTAAGCTGGCTAAACTGAGTTGGAGGACTGTGATTGGCATATGTTAGGTTTCCTTGACAGGATTTTCCCGTAAGTGCCAGATGGGTTTCAATTTGACAAGCATAAGGGAGAATGACCTAAATACTACCTGATGAACCACAGGGTCGACAGTGACCAAGAACCAAATACCACAATGACCCAAAAACTCCAAAGTGCCACACTTCATCAGGAAAGGCAGAGGAAACAAACAATTCTCTTCACACAGACCACTCACTTGTAGAGCTACGTGCAGCTCTGGTTACCATCCATCTTTTCAGTAGTATAAATACAGTGAGAACTAAAGGCAGCACAAAAGAACAGTATGATAATTAAAGTTAACTAAGACTCTTTCTGCATGAAAAGTGAGGCCCAAGACACTATTCATTCAGGCCACTTTTGTCACATTAGTTGTATCGATGTCCCTTTATCCAAGCTGTTTCCTCAGAAGTAAAAACAGGCATTATAACTACTTTGCTGAGCTGTTGTGAGACTTAAACTAAGTATATGGAAAACCAGGCACAGGGGTTCCAAACTAGAAGCCCCAGAGGCCCAATGAGTTTCCAGAGATCCCCATGAAATTATACAAGTGTATTTATACATTTTGCCAGGTAGAGAGTCCCAATTTCAGTGGATTCAAAGTCTATGGCCCCTGAAGCAAAGAACCACCAGCCTAGCACACAGAGGCACGTGATATATATATATTTGATCTAGTATGTATGTTCTAGATTTCTTCCTTCAAATGTTGCCTATGCTGTGATGTCATTAAGGAGGAAATTATGTACGTGCCATTTTACTATGTCTCCTATGTACGGGAGTTTCCTTTTGAACCTAGTGCCAGAAAAAAAACTTGGCTTCTCCTGAATCATTGGCATGTTTCTTCTGTCTAAGAAAGTTATGAAATTCAACACGCTTTGATTTCTGCTCTGACTGCCAAGAACTAAAGCAAAATCAATGTATGGGTCATACACACTGTTATCTCTTACAATTAACAATTTATTCCTTCCTCTGTTCCTGGATCAAACTCTCCCATTTCTAGTCTATTAAACTACCACACACACACACACACACACACACACACAATTTCAAAGTCTTCATGGTAGGAGCAGTACGTCAGGAATAAAAAAATACAAAATACTTAGTTTGAAAGATAATATGAGCAATGTTTATAAAATATATATAACTTAGACTAAGAGAGCTTTATTTTGCAAATTCCAGAATAATGTAAGATAGGCTTAAGACAAACAAAACGAAGCAAAACATCGTATAGAGTGAAATTTGTTAGTCTCAGGGATCATATAGGCTAAATAGAGACAGATTTGTAAAGGTTAACATAAATGGCAGGTCCTAAATCGCTTAGGTTAATCCAGGGCATTTGAAAACTTCCCAAAGCTGAGGTTGAGGTGAAGGTTGAGCTGAGGTTGAGGTTGAGGTGAGCTGAGGTTGAGGGGTTTAGTGACGATTTCTTTGCCAGAGTCCTAAATGCTGCTGAAAGCCAACCAACCACTGGGCTGCATGAACTCAGTGTCAGGATTCTTTTGTTTCTGAGACTCCAAAGAATAGAGTTGATCCTATAAGGGTCTTATTAAACTTACAGGTCTTAGTAAACTTCAACACTAAATGACTGAACAAAAATGGAAACGCATTAAAATGTATTCCCAGTAAAAATCATGAAGGACCCCATAGAACAAGAGGGAAAAAAAGGTGGGAAATCATGAGGAAAGCTTTAACTACAGACAGGAAACATTTGGCACAGGCCGTCCTCTCCCAAATTCAGCACTTTATCACCCCTTCTTTAAGTCAGAGATTGGCACACTCAAGAAAGGCCTGAGATACTCATCTCTTAGCCAGTCTAAATCACTAATGTGACAGGACCCAATCTTGATTTCTTTTTTTTCAATTAAGACATAAAGTTAAATATAAAGAGTCATCACATTCTAATGCTTATACTAATTACAAGACCCCAAAATATGGAAACAGTTTTTATGGAAATAATTCTTTGTACTTACCTTAGAAAAAGAAATTGTTGTATTCTGATACTGTGAGTGTATTTGGAAAATAAGAAAAGTCACATTGCTGGAAATATTACGCAAAATAGCTTCCTCTGGAAAGGGCCTGTTGAGCTTGAAGTATCTAAATTTCCCCACAGAAAATTCAATAACACCTACAATGGGAGAAACGTTTCATTTACCATTTGCACCTCTAATATCAATTTGCACCTCTAATATCAATTTGCAGAAATCACATACATAAATATAGGTACTACTAATTTAATCCTCAGAAAGAAAACCCTGTTGAGATAAATATTACTATTACTGCCCCCATTTCACTCATGAGGACAATTAAGCTTACAGAGGTGAAGCAGTCCACCCAGGGTGACTGACTCAGCTAGTAGTAAGTGGTGGAAGTAAGAACTAAAATGGAAGAAAGCTATTTCTAAAGATGCGAACAACACTTAAAGGGCTGATGACGCTCAAGATGGCTGGCTCCCAGAGCCCAGAAAAATTCCCCATTTGGCAGTAACAATAACACTTATATTCAGAACAGAGTCTCTGGATTTAAGGATTAACAGCCCTGAGGACCTAGTAACAATTGTGAATGCACTGGTATTCAAGAACAGTACAATCTAGTGATTCTGAAGCCAGCCTGGAGATACAGGGGTGGCTTCAATTGTATCCCACCATTTACTAGCTGTATAATTTTAGGCAAGTTTCTTAATTCCCTTAAACCTTAATGTCTTCATCTGTCACATGGAAATGTACACCTAGCTTGCAAAGGAAGGTGCCATCAACACTGGCAAAATGTCTTTTGTGCGCCCAGGTCAGGTACTTCACAGATAGTCATTGAAACATAGGCATTTTGGAAAAAAAGAGCGTTTTGTTTAAAGATCAAGTTCAATCACATAAAAGATAGGTATGTCAGTAATTCTCCAACACCTCATCTTGGCCTTTCTCATCTGTCTACTTGCTTCCATCTCTGGTTACATTTCACTCACTCACTCACTCTGTCCACGTTTTTATGTTCAGTGTTTTAAAAGACAGTAAGGAAAAAAGGTAGGACAATAGAAATTAAAATATATTATTAAACTAGTAACTTAAAATAAGTAGGGATATTAAACATAGGTATCCCTGGGAATGTATTTTAAGTGACTTTTCTTTGCACATTTCATTGTTTATAAAATTTCTCCAGTGATAGTGAGGTGTTCTTATCAGAAAGAACATGAACAATTTGAAAAAACCTTCATGCTTGATGGCATGCAAAATACAGGTTCTACCTCAACTCTTAAACTGCGATTTACAAAATAGGGACAATCCTACCTCTACAAAATGATGACACTCTCTCAACACTCTAACACTTGTTTTGCTTTCCCTTTAAGATGACAGTATTTTCCTCAATAATATATAACGCTTATTTTAAAAAGATAAGAAATGTAGAGAAAGTTAATTCTTCCAGCAAGTATATTATGCAGAAATAATCACTATTAACAGTTTGGTATACATCTTTCAGGATTTAGGTAGATATCAGCATAAGTATTTTTCTGTAGATGGAAAAAATGATATAGATACATTTGGTATAGCCCATTTAGTACATTTCAGATATCTTTCCACGTCAACATAATTTTTGCTTTACCATTTTAAACGCTGTATTTCATTCTGTGTATGTAACTATAATTACTCAACCAATCCCCTACTGACGAACATACAGGCATCAATAATACTGATTCCAACATCAGTAAGAAATAAAATAGTTCTGTTTTTGTGAAAGTATATTCTAGGGGTGAAAAAAAACATACACACACACACACACACACACACACACACACACACACACACACACACATATGTCAGCCAGTAAACCTATTTCAGCCAGTAAACCTATTTGCTGATATATGTTTTGGCTGTTGATCACTACCTAGGAGTCTGGTTCTCATTAAGAAAATCAGCAATGGAAACAAACAGCCTATGTGAGAATATATATGATTAGGACCAAAACATTGAGTTGTACAGTCTCTGCTTCTGAGTTCTTCAAGAAGAATACCTGGCATTTCAGAAATAGTTACAACTTTCATCTATTATTTCCTGAATTTCCAAAAGCTACAGGAAGATCATGCCTCAATAATCCTCTTTCTCCAGTCAAATGATTGTAGCAAGAACCAGTCAGAAGCCAGATAATAAAGGAGAGAGACGCTGTATACATTATTTAAAAAACTGGTCCCTTGACAAAATAAGTAGGGATATTAAAAGCAGGTACCTCTGGGGGGTGTATTTTAAATAATTTTTTCTTTTCTTTACACATTTCCTTATTTTTTCAAATTTTCTACAGTGCTCATGAGGTATACTTATTAGGAAGAAATTCTAATACAGTGGTAATCTACTCTGGCTGTGCATTGCAATCATCTGGAGGTGGTTTTTAAAAAATTGTTGCCTGGGCCCCTCTGCAAACCAGTTCAATAAAAATCCCTGCGGTTGGTTAGGGTCCAAGCATCAATTTAAAAAAACAAATAATTATTAAAATAACATACATACAGAGAAGTACACAAAGATTACAAACAGCATTCTAGCATCTTAGAGGTCTAGAATGCCCCCTTCCAATTAGTACTTCTCCCCTCCTTCCCAGAGGTAACCAGGATACTAACTTCCAACACCACAGGTGGGCTTTACCTGTTTTTGAAATTTAATTAAATGGAATCACACAGCGTTAATTCTTTTCTGTCTAGCTTTCTAAAAATTATCATTATATTTGTCCAATTCATTTAAGCTACTATAGTAACTAAAATTCATTCATTTTCATTGTTGTATACTTCATGAAATAAATACACCACAATTTATCTATTTTACTATTAATAACATTTGGATTATTTCTAGTTTGGAGTTATTATGAATAACTCCATTCAGACATTTTTTGAGCATGTCTTTTGGCGCACATTTGTACACATTTCTTTTGAGTAAAACCTATGAATGGAATTATCAGGTAATAAAGTATACTTATGTTCATAGATACTGCCAGTTATCCAACGTGTTTTTGCCAATTTACACCCATATCAACTTGTGGGTATTCCAGTTGCCCAAGAGTCTCACCAACACTTGATATCATCAGTTTCTCTGCTGGGTACATAGTGGTATCTCACTGAGATTTTAATTTACATTTCTCTAATTATTAATGATACCATGTTTCTCCGAAAATAAGACCTAGCCAAACCATCAACTCTAATGCGTCTTTTAGAGCAAAAATTAATACAAGACCCGGTATTATATAATATTATTTTATACCTGGTCTTATATTAGAATAAGATCGGTATTATATTATATTACATATTATATTAGGCCCGGTCTTATATTAAAATAAGACCGGGTCTTATATTAATTTCTGCTCCAAAAGATGCATTCATTAGAGCTGATGGCTTGGCTAGGTCTTATTTTCGGGGAAACACGGTAAGTCAAGTGACCATATGTGAGGGTTTGTTTATGGACTCTTGTGTTCCATTGGTCTATTTGTCTATGCCAACACCAATATTGCACTGTTTTAATTTCTGTCCAAAATTTGTTCTTCCTCTTCAACACTGTCTTGACTATTTTGGGCCCTTTTTCACTTCCATATAAATTTTAGAAAGCAGACTGTCAATTTCCAGGAAAAAAGCCTGCTGGAGTTTTGACTGGGATAGCACTGAACATATTAGAGAGAAATGGTATCTTTATACAGAATTTTCTAATCCATAAAATTTGAGATATCCCTCTATTTACTATTTCCCAATTTATCTCAAGAATGTTGTATAGTTTTCTCTATACTGGTCTTTACATATTCCATTATAATTATCCCTAAATATTTAATGTTTCTCGATGCTATTGTAAATTTACTTTTTCTTTTAAATTTCAATTTCTAGTTCCCTCTTCAACAATATGTGTTTTTTTAAGTTCTCCAGGTCTTTCTAATGTCTAGTCAGGTTTGAGAACGCCTAACAAAATGTTTGATGAATTAGGAAAGGATAAGTATATTTTTCCCTATTCTTAGTTACCTTTAACCTAACTTCTGTGTGAAAAATCTTTTGGCACGGTTACCTCAACAGTCCAATACCCATTTCACAAGTTTTATAAAAGATTGCGTATTAACAAAACCAGTTACGGTTTGACTCCTGGCTATGCAGGGCTTTGTCATGTTTGACATTCTAAAGCCTAGTACAGTACAAGTCACCTAGTTGGCACACAGTAAATGTTTAGTGAATGACAGTTGAATTTTGTGACCTCAGGTGAGCAATTTATTTCCTCTAGGCCTCAGTTCCCTCATGGTAAAATAGAAGTACCGGTAATTGTGCTGCATAAATCATTTTGGCGGCTGAAAGTATCAAACAAATGGGGATTTTTTTTTTTGTAAACTGTCCAATACTGTAGAATAAAGTATCATTATTAACTTCCATTAGCTTTCCAGTGTTTCAGGGGCTCATCTTCCAAAAAAAAAA